>NC_140212.1:21906229-23336229 GCF_951802725.1 Rutilus rutilus | reverse complement strand
ACTTTATTTGTAAGAAACAGGCGAAAGAATTTACTAACTTTTCGAGACTGTTTCAGCACCTGGAGAGCTCTGTGAGTGTTTTCATAAAAGTATAATTTAAAAATGGTTCAAAGTCATCATACACAATGAATCCATGGGGTACCATTTCAAAATAAATGCAATATTTGAATTTTTTTAAATCAAACAATTCAGCTTACTTACCAGGCTACAGGTGAAGCAGCTCTTCTGCCAGCTGATCTCTCCTCGCCCCGTGCTGCTGCTTGCATATTTGGGTTAATTGGCATCGGCACATGCAGTTCAGCTTCACGCCTTCTAAAGTCCTGTAATCTGTCCTCATTTATGTCCAAGAGACATCCATGGTGTATAGGAATGTTATGCAACACACAACATGCCACAAAGAATGCTCCGACCTTCTGAGGGCTGTACTGTAATGTTCCCCATGACTTGTCCAAACACCTGAAGCGCATTTTCAGTATGCCAAACGTTCTCTCAATGACAGCTCGTGCTTTAGATTAAAAAACATTTCACTCGTTGTAGGCATGATATACAGAGTAATCGGCCATGTTTTTAATGGATAGCCATTTTCCCCTAACAGCCACCCGTCCAGGGGTGAGTCACCCTGGAAGACTGCAGGAATGACAGAGTTGGCCAGAATAAAGTAGTTATGGCTTGATCCAGAAAAATGTGTGTGTAAGCTTACATGTTGCATCGCAAATCACCTGGATATTGATGTAATGGGTTCCCTTACAATTAACATATCAAAGTGTTCTCTGAAGGGGCACGTAGTTGCACGTGCATGCAATCTATCGCACCCACAACCCCAGGGAACCCAAAGTTAGCCCAAAACTCCTATTTAACCCGATTTTGGCTACTGCATGTATGGCCGAACTTACAACATACACAAAAATGTAGTGCAGCAGTTATTTTAACAGCAACAGGGAGTGCATATGGGCAGTATGCATTTGTCTCTGGCCAGGAGATGATAGAGGTCTGTTACTGACTGGCGGAATAGGCGTAGCCTCTGGCGACACTCCACCTCAGACAGGGACAGATATGTGTACCTTGGCCGGTAGACCCTCTGCCTCCTCCGTCTCCCAATTCTTTGGTCCATCAGGTACTCCATTTGGCTGAACAATTCGAAAATACATTACTGATCAAATAAACTGACATTAGACTGTGGTCAAATAATTTGCCAATTTCATTCATCATTACTGCAAATAGGTAGGCTAATTCTGATACATGCAATGACTATCCATTATGACATGTAGGCATTTTTATATTAATGTACACAATAATAATCTTTTACATTTTAATCCTTTAATTTTTCATATTTAAAAATGTTTGTGTGCTGCTGCGCATCCCTGTGTGTGTAATAAGCAAAGTGTGCGTGCGTTGTGGACTGGCCTATATGCGCAAATTACTAACGCGCACTTTAAATAACAAAATATATATATTACATTGACTGTTGGTCAATGGCGCAGTCCATTTCAGTTGCCTCAAAATAGCAACGTGCCAACAATGTACCTGAACACACCTCGTTTTCAGACCAGCACGACCATGGGCGAACAGATGGGGGCGAGTGCATTTACTATTTAAACAACGTGGCGCAGGACATGAAAATGATAACTGCATCAGGCTGAAACTAGCAAAAAGCACTTGTGTCGCGCCTGATGCCGCATTGCGCTAGGTGTATGATAGGGCCCCTAGTCTCAGACGTAGAACTGCCTATATGGTGCAACAGGTACACAGGACTTAAGGTGCATTTTACGGTGTAACCGGCCCATGGTGCCGATATACAAACATACAAGATATACAAGTTACAACAGTCTGTAAGGTTGCTTGATGTTGAAAATATTCATTATGGTTAACTGAAGCTCATATGTGCTTACTTGTCTCGAGAGAACCAATGAATAAAATGAATTCTGTTCATCGTTTAAAGCAATCCTGTCTCTTCAGAAGACTTGTATTAAACCACTGGATTAATATGAATTATGTTTGCTATCTCTTTATATTTTGATGATGAACAAAAGTGCAACAGTATCAAGAAAGAATATAAATCCAACAGCAGAATGGTAGCATAACCCCAGAGCTCACTGCAGCATGAAATCCGGTCCTGAGCTGCTATAGCCCCTCATTCATCAAATTGATCACATTCAACAGGGGGGAAAAAGTATTTTTTACTCTTCTTTTTTTCATCAGGACAAGATGTGAGTGGGGTGTTGGAGAGTGCCGTGGTAGACACCAGTATTCTGGAGCAGTATTTGAGCAATGAGACAGATCCCACTTTGTGAGTTCTTTCAGATATTCTAATTAAAATATTTTCAAATAAAGTCCACTTAACCTCCTCTAAATGACACTTTGACACCAAACCATGTTTATTTGTTCATCTTAGTACACGTTTTTCTTATTTCTTAGCATGTTACCCGAGTCACCACCAGATTCAGGATCAGAACGTAGTTCTCCACCACAAATTCAAGGTGACTCTTCTCCTATCTAAAATCCCAACCTCAAAGTGATTAACTCTTTCCCCGCCCGTGTTTTTGAAAAAGTTGCCAGCCATTTTCTCAAAAGTTTCATGGCCCCCAGAATATTTAGTTGTATGAATATCTGACCATGCAATTTATCCAAACCAGACCCTTTGCTGCTTCCTCTTTTTTTCTTCTTTAAAAACAAACAAACTGTTTTTAACTGCTTCATGCATTCTCTTTTTTAAATCACACTTGAATATGTGTTGGTTTATTAAAAAAAGCAACATTTTGAACAAAAAGCTAAGAAAATCGCATTTTTGTCAAAGACTAAGTCTGGATCGGATTCAGAAGGATGATCAAAATATAGATGGAGTAGATCGAGTCCATCAACACACCCAAAGCTTGCACAGTCCTATACTTCGTCTTGGTTCAACATTTCATCAGTAAAGTTGGGCAGTTTTGATTTATATGCTGTTAACCTTGATGTTTTCTTTTACATAATATGCATCTGCTAACATATTCTATCGCTTGTTTCTGATTCTTTTTCGACCTGTGTTTTGATCGGGAGATTCTGTACTCTTTCAGAAGATGTGTAATAGTGTCCCCTACCGTCAAAACATGGAAAGCCGGAAAAAATCTGTCAAAATTCCGGGGAAGCACTGTTTAATTTTCGTCAATGGCGGGGAAAGAGTTAAAACACATTTGTTATCCACCTTATTTCTGACGAGCTTACTGCATTTTGAATTATGGATGGCACTTCCGGTTTGGGGAACTTCCATTCAAAAAAGACCGAAACGAATCATTTCAAATCATAAGGTTGCCCTACAAATAAAGCTTATCCATCAGTTTGACTGAATGAACTGTCAATTTTCCTTCATGTTTTATTTTTCGACTTCATGAGAATAACGTCACACTTGGTATTTTAACGTGACATGATATAACAAGAATATCTATGGCAAGAGCTATTTTCAGTCGCTGCATTCTGTAGAAGTATGAAAAAGGACAACATATACTGCACATTTGTGGTCTGTTCTCCCAATTTATTTGACGATATTCTCCATCAATAATTCACTGGAATGCACAAAGACTTTATCATTTTTCTCCTCAAATCCTAACATCTCTTTCCAAGTTTGTATTCACAGTTAAATACAATTTATTATCTGTCAAAATGATGGAAATCACTTTGAAGTTCACGCAATGCTGAAGTTAATGAACATTTTTGATTAAGGCAATGTATGTTACATAACGCAGATATATATTACTACAGTGATATTTAACCCATCCGTTATTGCTGTGGAAAGAATAGCGCTTTTGGGGTTATTCATGGTCTGCTAAAAGTACCTTTTTGATGCTTTTACTCTTTTAAATTGTTAATGTTCGATGGATGAAGGGTGAGTAGAATAATGTCATCTCATTGCAGTTTTCGTAAAAAAAAAGAAAAAAGAAAAACGTATTATTGTGTTTACAGAGCGAGCCTTTCACTGATTGTTCACAGCTTAGTGGAGGTTACACCCATAATTCGCACAAAGCGCCATGGGGCGTACGAATAAGGTGGATAGTCATTAAACTCTCTGTCTTTTCACCAGATTCCAGATGGTCTACTGAACAAAGCAGCCGGGACTCATATAGCCAATCAGAAGACTCCTTCCCTCCATCTTGTCCCTTTAAAGACATAAAACCAGAGCGCTGTGGTGGTGCAGGACTCATGTATGATGTTGGCAGAACCCATGGGAACATCAAAGCTAATTCACCTGCTTCGGTACCTCAGTACAGTCTCAACACAGCTGATAGTTACATACAGGCAACCATGTCCCATAATGCACCCATCCATGGTCTCCTGCAGTATACTCAGTGCTCACCGACGGGTCTTTCAGCGGGACATATGCCAGCTAATGCTGCTGCGGATTCTTCCTGTGTGCCCCACGCTATGCAACCAGAGACTGTGTACCCTTATATGCCCCCAAAACGCGACCAACATGTAGGGTAAGACACGTCTGCTGCATGTGCTGTTCTGCTTTGATATGCAGTTTATTCAGTATATTCACAGTCTGCAGTTCTTGCTTTAACAGAAATTTCTTACAAAAAAATAAGAAAAGAAGACGGTCAAACTCTTTTGAGGAGCACACAGAGCAGCACAAGGGCGCCGACCCGGTTTGGGCCAAACCGTCATTCTGTAAGTATTACATCATATGCAGAATATGAGTCCAATCTTAGGTGTTCATGGTGTATTTGCCAGTCTATACATGTTACTTTGTGGCATTACATCTTGCAATGTATTGGTCAGATCCAATGTAAAATGCTATAAAGTGTACATACTGTAAGGGTGCTTTCACACTAGCACTTTTGGTGTGCACCTGGGTTCGTTTAACATCACACTTCGGTTTGTTTGGATGAAATGAATACTATTTTCTGAAGTAAGATGTACACACGCAAAGTCTGCTTGTAAAATGGTGGTCTGGTTCATGTGAACAGTGCAGTTTGGTGCTTATATAAACATGATCATACTAAATTGTGGAAGTGAACCGCCATTGATGACGTGTGATTCGATAAAACTGTGTTTGTCTTGTCACTCACTTTTCTGACAACTGGTACTGATATACTGCAAGCAGAGAGAATGTATAGGCCTAACTCATGCCTGTTTGCCTTCAGAATATTCAATATACAGTAGCATTCCTGCTGCTCACACAGTAGAGCACAGCGCTAGCAAAACCAAGGTTATTGACTAGATAGAAAAAAAGAGATTAAAAGACAAACCAATATCTTTATTGTGAAGAGGCAATCACAGCGTTCTGCAGTGGTGACAGTGTAAAGACATTCCAATGAAAACATTCCTGTTAAGGCTACACTACACGACTTTTAAAACCAGAACAGATTTGTACACTAGGCATTTTTAAGATTTTTAACACTTGCAGAATTTGTAAATGTTACAGTTAAAAACTGGGCATTATGCACTAAACCAGACTTTGTTGTTCAAAACACAACAGTCTCACACAGAAACATGGCCTCGTTACTTGGTGACATACGACAAATTATGTGTTCCAAAGTTATTGGGTCATTCTGTAATTTATAGAATAAAACTATTTGTTTCAGTTTAAAGCGATTATTTATAGAATGATATATGTCAGAATATTAAACATGTTTTATATCCTTCGACTGGATGAAATATGAGTCTGTGCCCATTGTCTGTTAAATCTGTCAACTCAGACTCTGCAAAATTTGCACATTGTCTCTGACTCTCGGCAGCTAGCATAGACTTGTCCAGACTGAAATTAAGTCACGTAGTATATACCAGCCTATACATATCATTTTGTGACTTCCTTTGCTTAATGTCTGTGTTGTCTTCAGGTCCAGAGAGTGGATCATATGAAGCACAGTCTTATGACAGCGATGCTACTGGTGGAAGTCCAGCAAGCAGTGTGCACCAGCTGCTCACATGGGACCAGTATCAGCCCAGTCAGTGGTGCTCGCTACACAACAGCAGATCTGAAACGTTGTGAGTAGCTACCAAGACTTCCTAACCTGACGATTAATCGAGTAATATGATCTATTTTTTTCCTTTAAAATGACTTAAAATACATATATAATAACGAGGCAATAATAATTGGTTCAAATAAAATATCAAAAGCAATCCTTTGGTTTTATTGAACAACACTGTTAAAATACATAATGTAATATACATAACATAAACATAATACCTGGCGATTGTTGTTGTTACACTTTACAGCAGATCAAATCCTTGTTCAATATTGACCAAATTTTTTTATAATGTGGCATTAAGAGTATTTTTCTTAAAGATCTTCTAGTGTAATGACTACGCCACCTGGGAGTTCTTAACCCAGGAATACCAACCTAATAAATAGGCTGCACAGATTTGTTTCCCTCTTATAAGACAAGAGACGTGGATGAATAAATAATTGTTTAATTTTTCTAGTCACAATAATAATAATTAATTCAAAACAAAGACAATACAAGGAAAATGTTCAAAATAATACTTCAACACTGAGACTTCACAACATCAATACACAATAAATACACAGAGAGACAATCTCAACTTTTTCAGATGATAGGACCGAGTGTGACCAGCAGGGGGGGACTCAGTGAGCACCAAAACACTCAGTAAATAGCACAATAAATGCAAAAGAAAACCAAACACACAATTAATATCACCTTCACACACTGGTGCTCATACACAGCACAAAAGTAATCAGCAAATCAAGCCCCACCCCTTTGCTTTTGAACACTCAACCCAAAATGAAATCAAAGAAAGGAATCACATAGATTGATCAAATACAGTTCACAATAAACGGATACAAAATAACAAGTTAATTAAACAATAAACATTTGAAAGAAAACAATACAATTAGCAAACACACAACACTCTCCTTGTAAACATACACACTCACACGTAGCCCCACACACACACGCTTACACACACACGCTCGCACACACACACACACACACACTTACACACGCGCCCACACACACACTAAAACTACAGGAAGGCGATATTCCTCTCCTTGCCAACCTGCATACGGTTTTAAGCACTAGCAGTTTCGATTCGGCTATAGCCAGAGTTGAATGAAGTTGACATAACTCCGTTGGTTTAAATCCAGTTGAAACAACAGCAAAACAGCAGCGCTCCGTGATTAACGAGCGAACGACAGGTTACCCCAGCAACCGAATCCTCCCCACCACTCGGCAGAATACACTGCCCCTTTGGGGTGCAACGAATCCCAGTCACAGCAGTCCAACAGGTGAAATCAATGTGCACGCTGTGGAAAATCTACACCAGAACGTCAGCCGTGGGAAACAGCACTCAATCTCCTACGTGCCATACAGGGGACCAAACAGACAATTTTCCCGCATGCAGCTCAGCATGCGGAACCGGAAAGGAAGAAGCTCTGTATCGTGATTCACTACAGAGCAGATATATATGCGCCGCCCTTAGCTGGGATAGGCTCAATAAATCAACCTGAAGCAACCAATAGTGGCCCAAAGCCACACATCTATACTGCCACATTCCACCCCCTGCTCTTGTATCGTCGCCCCGATGATATATTCTCAATTAATATGCTGCCTTAGTCCCAGGGCCTAAAAATCACAAAAACAAAGTTAGAAACCTGGGGTGTAGTCACTACTACATTCTCCCCAAGGGATCGTGGGAGACGATAAACATTCGAATGTTGCCCAGCAGTACTCCTTCCAGTGCTCCTAACCACAGCAGAACCCAAAGGAAAGGTCATTACAGGCTGCAAGTTCCCCTCCGTCTCAAGACTTTCTTCTGCCCTCTGAGCTTCACTGTACTCGAATCTACTAAGAACAATAGATAGGCATCATCGTACTCACAGCATCTACAGAGAACAATGGATAGGCGTCATCGCACTCAAAACATCTACAGAGAACAATGGATGGGCGTCATCGCACTCAAAACATCTACAGAGAACAATGGATAGGCGTCATCGTACTCGAAGCATCTACAGAGAACAATGGATAGGCATCATCGTACTCAACATCTACAGAGAACAATGGATAGGCATCATCGTACTCAACATCTACAGAGAACAATGGATAGGCGTCATCGTACTCGAAGCATCTACAGAGAACAATGGATAGGCATCATCGAACTCACATCACTCACATCATCTACACCAAGAACAATGGATGGGCATCATCGAACTCACATCATCTACATCGAGAACAATGGATGGGCATCATCGAACTCACACATCATCTACTCCGAGAACAATGGATGGGCATCATCGAACTCACACCACTCACATCATCTACACCGAGAACAATGGATGGGCATCATCGAACTCACATCATCTACACAGAGAACAATGGATGGGCATCATCGAACTCACACCACTCACATCATCAACACCGAGAACAATGGATGGGCATCATCGAACTCACACCACTCACATCATCAACACCGAGAACAATGGATGGGCATCATCGAACTCACATCATCCACACCGAGAACAATGGATGGGCATCATCGAACTCACATCATCCACACCGAGAACAATGGATGGGCATCATCGAACTCACACATCATCTACACCGAGAACAATGGATGGGCATCATCGAACTCACATCATCCACACCGAGAACAATGGATGGGGCCGAGGGTGTAGCGAGCAAACCGTTTGAGTCACCAGGGGGTCTGCTTAGTCCTGGTGAGGCAACAGGGGCACGTTCTTGACGCAGCATCTCATTATCGGCTCGCAACTGGGCCACCAACTCCCTGAACTCTTGGAGTTCCTCACTCATGATTATAATACACAACTTCTTACTTACCAACACAGAACCCCCTCAAGGCAGGCACAACCGAAACTTGAGAGACTCAACGGGCACTGCTGTTTTGCTGCTTTTCTAGAAAGGAGAGGAAAAACAAGAAAAAAAAAACAAACAAAAAAAAAACAATTCACAAAAATAAACACCCACGTCTCTGTCTCAAGTATGGGAAACCCTGCCGACTACGCCAATTGTGGCATTAAGAGTATTGTTCTTAAAGATCTTCTAGTGTAATGACTACGCCACCTGGGAGTTCTTAACCCAGGAATACCAACCTAATAAATAGGCTGCACAGATTTGTTTCCCTCTTATAAGACAAGAGACGTGGATGAATAAATAATTGTTTAATTTTTCTAGTCACAATAATAATAATTAATTCAAAACAAAGACAATACAAGGAAAATGTTCAAAATAATACTTCAACACTGAGACTTCACAACATCAATACACAATAAATACACAGAGAGACAATCTCAACTTTTTCAGATGATAGGACCGAGTGTGACCAGCAGGGGGGGACTCAGTGAGCACCAAAACACTCAGTAAATAGCACAATAAATGCAAAAGAAAACCAAACACACAATTAATATCACCTTCACACACTGGTGCTCATACACAGCACAAAAGTAATCAGCAAATCAAGCCCCACCCCTTTGCTTTTGAACACTCAACCCAAAATGAAATCAAAGAAAGGAATCACATAGATTGATCAAATACAGTTCACAATAAACGGATACAAAATAACAAGTTAATTAAACAATAAACATTTGAAAGAAAACAATACAATTAGCAAACACACAACACTCTCCTTGTAAACATACACACTCACACGTAGCCCCACACACAC
Organism: Rutilus rutilus; assembly: GCF_951802725.1. Taxonomy (NCBI): domain Eukaryota; kingdom Metazoa; phylum Chordata; class Actinopteri; order Cypriniformes; family Leuciscidae; genus Rutilus; species Rutilus rutilus. The sequence goes on along the minus strand of NC_140212.1, from coordinate 23,326,614 downwards.
ACGCTTACACACACACGCTCGCACACACACACACACACACACTTACACACGCGCCCACACACACACTAAAACTACAGGAAGGCGATATTCCTCTCCTTGCCAACCTGCATACGGTTTTAAGCACTAGCAGTTTCGATTCGGCTATAGCCAGAGTTGAATGAAGTTGACATAACTCCGTTGGTTTAAATCCAGTTGAAACAACAGCAAAACAGCAGCGCTCCGTGATTAACGAGCGAACGACAGGTTACCCCAGCAACCAAATCCTCCCCACCACTCGGCAGAATACACTGCCCCTTTGGGGTGCAACGAATCCCAGTCACAGCAGTCCAACAGGTGAAATCAATGTGCACGCTGTGGAAAATCTACACCAGAACGTCAGCCGTGGGAAACAGCACTCAATCTCCTACGTGCCATACAGGGGACCAAACAGACAATTTTCCCGCATGCAGCTCAGCATGCGGAACCGGAAAGGAAGAAGCTCTGTATCGTGATTCACTACAGAGCAGATATATATGCGCCGCCCTTAGCTGGGATAGGCTCAATAAATCAACCTGAAGCAACCAATAGTGGCCCAAAGCCACACATCTATACTGCCACAATAATAACAGTGCAACACTTTGCTATGAAACACAAAGCACATAAAGACTTTATATGCATTCTCAAATTCACATTATTGGAAACCCAAACAAACAGCACTTGCAGATACTGAGTTTGTGTGGAGACACATTTACTGTGAACGGAGCCGCTCTGAGATGCTGTAGCCTAACCTGCGTTAATTCTGTGCAGTGGTTAGGTCACAGCAGGGAAAGAAATTTACTTTTTTTATTAAGGTGACATATAAGAGATTTCCTGTATCACAAATCGACGACCTTTTGGTTAAAAACAATGAAAAAGTCCTTAATTCATCTAAGGTGACCCAAAAAAAAAAAAAAAAAAAAAAAAAAATATATATATATATATATATATATTTTTTTTTTTTACCCATACTGTTATTAAATCAGTAAGAAAAATGCATCATCAAATCATTCACAAAACCAATCAACACAGCAAAAAATGTACCATTAATTCCCCCTCAAACACAGTAGTAGTACAGTACCACTGTAGTACAAAGGTTTCCACATCCTGCATCTCTTTATTGTACTTAAACTCAACTGAGATCCTAGACCTGATAAATGCCTTAAACAACAATACACTATCTTGTCCATGTGTATTTGTAATCTTGTTTTTTCTTGAGATATATATTGTCATGTTTACTTGGCCGACCATAAAATGAATCAACTGCCATTTAAATCTTTGATTGCGGTTATATCCTGCCCCATAAATGAAAGCCTTAGATGCGAAACTTTCCTTAAAACTTACAAACAATTTTTCTAGTCATACAAAAAGTGGTTTTAGCCAGAAACATTCCAGAAAACAATGAACAATCGTTTCTCTGAAACCACAAAAAACACAACCTTCATTGACATTGGGATTAATTACACAAAAGCATTAACAACAACAGCCCCCTTAATTCCCTTCCTCATATCTTTGAAGAAGTGACAACTCCTCGCTGCCAGTTTCTTTCTCCATAACTCCATGATAGTTGAGGTTTGTGGCATAGATTTTTGTCCTAATAAAGATGCCACAGCCATAATGTCTTTCAATTCAGAGCTAGCCACTTTAATTATGTGACCCAGCATTAAAGTCTGGGTGTTACAGTCTCTGAGAAAGATTCGGTACTTTATCCGTTATGTCCAAACGAGCCCCCTTAACTAGAGGCTCCTCCAACAACCAGAAAAGAGAGTTAACATTTTCTGGTCTTTTAATAATGAAAGCTCCCCAAACTTTGAACAAACCATGGTAAAATGGTGATAGTCCACTCAAGTTTAGCGGTAACACTTTACAATTCGGGTGCACTAATATGCATTAATTCATGCTTAACTAATGCACAGATAATCATGTGTTAATGTATGACTCATGAAGAACTAAACCATTAATTAATGATTACTGCATCAGCAACTAATAAAGATTCTATATGGTTAATATATTAAGTAATATATGAATTGTTATTAATGAAATGTGTCATAATAAATTAATTTCTTAACATACAGTATTTTATTAACTAAAAGTGTAAATTAATGCGTTAATTAGCACAATTGGTCAAAACAATGTACTTCAACTTCCAGTTGTCTGCTTTAATTAATCATTAACTAATGATTTGCAAATGTATCATTATGTTATGACTTTACCTGTTGAGGCACGACTATTAACTAATTGTTAAGTAATGTGCCATTTAGGGGTTTTGACAGTTTGCACATGAAGTGAATGTAATGTCAAAGAATGTGTTTGAAGGATGGGTAAGTTGGGCTGCACACAAATATCAGCACACCAGAATCTGAACTCCTGACCGCTGTTACACTGTGTTTAAACTGGACGAGACCAGCTGTCTACACTGGACATGACAGACCATTGCAAGTCCATTTGTCCTTCGTAACAGAACTAGCACAAGAGCTAGTATAGAATGTGAGTAGAAATAGAATGTGGCATCAGTTTACTGTCTGGGTTTTTGTCGTGTAGCGTTGCACCGCATCCAGTGTAGTATATCTGACTATAATTCTGCTGCTGCCGTCGTCTTCAAGAAAGTTGCTGGCAAAATGGCAGGGACCCTACACCATCCTCCTCCAGTCACATACCAAATTCACCACCCAGACAAAGGGAAGGAAAGCCAAGTCTACCATGTCAACCTCATCAACAAATGGCACGAGAAAGTGCCTGAGGGGAAGAGGGCTTTGATAGCATGCAAGGTAACCCCAGAAGATGAGGGAGATGACCACCAAGTGGATGACGAGGCTGTGAAACGTCCTCCATCAGTGGTGAGTGTGGACCATCTGGAGAGTGACCAAAGGGAGAAGCTTGAGGAGGTTCTTGCTGACTACCCTGAACTTTTCCGACTTGAGCCTGGGAGAATCAAGGTGCTGGTGCTATCTATCTAACTGACTCTACTCCTATTCGGCAGAGGCCGTACAGTGTACCCGAGAGCCTTGTCACCCCATTGAAAAAGGAGATTCAATTGATTAGAGACCTGGGGGTAAAAGAACCATCAGCCAGTGCATGGAGTAGTCCGATTGTCTTGGTCCCTAAGAAAGATGGTTCACTAAGGCTGTGTCTGGAATTCAGAAAACTCAATTCTGTTTCTAAGTTTAATGCATATCCAATGCCCAGAATTGATGAGCTGGTGGAGAGGATTGGAAGAGCCAGGTACATCACCACCTTAGATCGCTGTAAGGGATATTGGCAGGTTCCGCTGGAGAAGTCCAGGGAATACACTGCATTCAGGATACCTACAGTATAGGACTCCAGTTTACAACGATTCCGTTTGGGTTACATAGGGCTCCGGCGACATTTCAACGGCTTATGGACCCCATACTCTTCAAGAGTGTGAGGACTGCTGTGCTGCTTACTTGGATCATGTGGTCATCTATAGTAACACCTGGGATGATCACCTCCAACATTTGCACCGTGTCCTGAGTAAGATTGTGAGCTGGCAAGGCAAGAAACCCAATACCTGGGATTCCAGCTAGGAAATGGTGAAGTGAGACCTCAGGTGGACAAAGTTGAAGCCATAAGCAACTGCCCCAGACCCCGTACAAAGAAGGAGGTGTTTTCTTTTCTGGGACTAGTTGGTTGGTATCGGCGCTTCATACCACGGTTCTCCAGCCTAGCTGTACCCCTGACTAACCTGACCACAAAGGCGGTTAAAAACCCAGTGATATGGACTGAGGACTGTGAGCATGCCTTCACACAGTTAAAACACTATCTGTGTACATCCCCAGTCCTGAGAAGCCCTGACTTCACTAAAAGATTTTTAGTTCAGGTGGATGCCTCCGCAAAGGGGATTGGGGCAGTGCTGGCTCAGGGAGAGGTTGGTTGAGAACAACCCATTCTGTACCTCAGCCGAAAACTCCTACCTAGAGAAACCCGTTACTCAACCATTGAAAAGGAGGGCTTAGCTATCAAGTGGGCCCTAGACAGCCTTCGGTATTATCTTTTGGGTAGAGAATTTGACCTCGAGACCGACCACAGAGCACTTACCTGGATACATACCATGAAAGACCAGAACTCCCAGGTAACTCGCTGGTACCTGTCCTTGCAGCCATTTTCCAAATTAAGGTCCGTTACAAAGCAGGGAGGTGTAACGTTACCGCAGATTTTCTGTACCGATTGCCGAGCCTCGTCAATCCAGGAGAGGAGGGAGGTAATGTGACAGAGCTCTCTGTCACCGGTTGGGATAGCATTTGCACTCCCATCCCCATCTAATACTACACATTATGTTACACATTTTCAGCTCTATAGCCTTTCCTTCAGGTGCACACTTGGGTTTGTGCTACCGATAGTTTTGCAAACATGCACACACAGCCATTATACATCAAATATTCCCGCTATCATATCATATTTAAAAAAATCACACACACCAGACAAGTTCTATTATAACATCTTTATTTACTTATATGCATATTTGCTAGTAGGTGTCTTTGTTCGTGCTGTGAAGTGTCTTGCGTGTGGTGTCTTCCTGGTTGATCTGCCGTGAGCACGGCAAGTGAAAAAGGTCAAAACGCCGGCGGCGATTCGTAAACGCTTAAATCATAGCTTGCTGTAGCATGCTGCGCATGCGTGAGTTGTCTGTCGGCTCTACGGTTTTTAGTGTTTATGTGTGGGGATGGGGGGAAAATGTCCTCAATCATTTATTTATTAACTATGTATATTTCATATTATTACTGAAGTATAATGAATACATATTATTACACAATACATATATAAAGGTGTGTATAACCAGTTTACCTTTCTGGAGAAGGTAGGAAAATGGATACTTACCTGGTACTTAGCATAATTTTTGTACACCTTGCACTGAAGTGCTATTGTGGCTGAGCCATCATTCTTGTGCCGAGAGCCTTCTACCAATACGCCTCTTCACACCTAGACTGCTCTTTTATCAGCAACTCATCCTTAATGAAGGGTGGAACATTAGAGAGGATTATTCTTTTCGCTGGTTGAATTAACAGTACTGCAGAAACCAGCGTATCTTGTATCACAACTCCACTCTGAACAACACTATTCACTTTTTCTATGGCATCCAAGAAAATAACTACAGCGCCATTCACTCGGAAAGGGGACACAATACTATCGTAACCGACAGTCTTCCCAACAGCCAAAGCACAATCCGCCACCGAACAATTAAAAGCAGGCAGTACTTTAATGCCATGCCTGTGTGAAATTTGGACAAAACTTTGACCGGGCGCATTGATTGATAATGTTTTATAGATCTTTTATTGAAACTGTTTTGACCTTTGCTATGATCTGTTGGTATTATGGATTTAATGTTAAAAGTAGATCCCAGCTTCAGAGCATTATTCATTTAGGGTCAAGATTACAGGCTCTGTATAGCTGGGTTTGTCTGCTCTGTGTGAGAGGAATGTTCTTAGGAAGTCTTTGACTATCTTGGATGATACATCTCACATTTTGTTTTCAGAATTTGAACTGCTTCCCTCAGGTAGGCGATATAGAGTGCCCAAGTGGAGGACTGTTAAAGCTTCTAGGTCTTTTGTTTCAAATGCAGTTATGAGTGTAAATACTTATTTGAAACAAAGATAAAGATACCGTGAATTTTAATAGTAGCTATATGAAGAATTATTGTAAATGCCCAGGGTTTGTGATGCTTGTAATGTTTTCTGTTTTATAAAAATTTGTATGTTTGTGAGGTTGAAGCTGCTTAAATTGCCCTGTAAAGGGACAAATAAAGATTTTACTACTACTTACTACTACTATTGTTGGCTATTGCCACAAATATACCCATGCGACTTATGACTGGTTTTGTGATCCAGGGTCACATATGCATTGTTCGTTCTACAAAAAAATTGTTCTAGAAAATTCCGGAAAGTTTTAGGAAGTGCTACTTACTAATAAGCAGTAACGTTTGTTATGGTTGTGAATTTTGCTTTGTCTGGGGTGACCCTTTTTTTAACTTTAAAGGAATTAAGGCCTTTTTCATTGTTTTTAAGCAAAAGTTCATTGATTTATGATACAGGAAATCTTTTATTTGAAAAATAGTCAAAAAGTTATAACCCTAGTGCTCACTACTTCTTAAACATTATCTTGACATCTTATACTGTCCCCTTTTTTGTGTAGACCACCTCCAGGTTACCATGTGGACACTGATAAGGGATTCAGCTACTCCACAGCTGATGAAGCCTTTGTGTGTCAGAAGAAGAACCACTTTCAGGTTACGGTTCACATTGGGATGGTTGGAGATCCCAGATTTGTCAGAACCCCAGCAGGTCTCATGCCTGTGGAGAGCTTCTACGTGAAGGTGTTTGGGGTCAAGGTAGTGACAACATGGCTGAAAACCTTACGGAAACATTTATGTTCTGAATGCAGATGGTTTGTTTGACGCTTGAACCCTTTTGTAGTTTGAAGCACAGAACCATTTCATCACCATCGAGCAGTCTCAGTCGGATCGCAGCAAGAAGCCTTTCCTGCCGGTCAGGTGAGTGTCAGGATACTTAAAATGAAGCATGTGGAAAAACATATTTATAATGTGTAATTTATCCTGTTTTTCTGGTGTAACATCTCTTTTAGAGTAAATCTGCCAGGAGACACAATCACCAAGGTGACATTAGGACGCTTACACTTCTGTGAAACGACGGCGAATAACATGAGGAAAAAGGGCAAACCCAATCCTGATCAGAGGTTAGTTAGAAACAAATTTGCTTGTTCTTGAAGGTCTAACCTTTGGACATACAGAGTTTACCATTTTAACAGTTAGAAACAACAGGTTACCTACAATGATCCAGGTAAAGCACTTTCGTGTACAGTTTTGTACGCCACATTCGCTTGTTCAGGCCAAACCTTAATATTTCATGATTTCTGGTCAGGTGATTGGTTCAGTTATCTGTTGTGATTGTTACATGGTTTAAGGAGAATAATCTTCCAAAACATAACTTTTAAAAAGATTTCTTGACGAGTTTATCTATAGACTACTGAAACAAAGGTATTTTGGACTGATCTTTAAGGATGCAATCTTCTTACCTTTCTGTAAAATTCACCATTTTGGATCCAAAATGGGTCATGATTCTGTTTTCAGTGTCACAGAGTAGCTTGTTCAGTTTACCATAAATGCTGCTCCAAGTGAACTCAGATGCTATATGTTTGAGTCACTTAAACACAAATGCCAAAAATTTTAATGAAACCTGAGAGAAAATTTCACTCTTACAAAAATCAATAAAAACATCATAAAAGTGGTTATGATTTCAAGCATTTTAATCCAGGTCTTCTGCACAGGCAAACAAATTTAATTTAGGTTTTTATTCACATATAAACATCGATCAACGCAAAAACAAATGTTCATGGTATATATATATATAATTTGTCCGTGTTTTGCCCCTAGTTTTGTCCGTGATGAACTAAGATTATTTAAAAAAGAAAAGTGATTTCTGCCATGCCATATCACACATACATTATTCTTCATTTCCTGTTAAAATAACAGTGGTTTTAAACGTAGACACTTTAAAGGAGTAGTTTACTTTAAAATGAAGATTACCCCACGATTTACTCACCCTCAAGCCATCCTAGGTGTATAACTTTCTTCTTTCAGACGAATACAATCCAGGCTTGATAATGGCAGTGAATTGCAACCAACAATTCAAAGCTCAAAAAAGTAAATCCATCCACCATAAAAGTGCTCCACACGGCTCCGGGGGGTTGATAAAGCTTTTCTGAAGCAAAGTGATGAGTTTGTGTAAGAAAAATATTAATATTTAAAGGAGCATTTCACCTGTGGGAACATTAATCTTTATTGAAAGTGGGTCATATATGTAGTCGAAATGTAACATAAATTTCGAATTTGGTGCCTTCTTGACCGAGGAAAGACAGAAAGTAACTTTAGGGCACATTTGTATGGAAGACAACAACTCCCACAATGCACCACATTGCACAGCTCCGAAAGCCACTCCCACTAATCCAGAACACCGCCTATGAGGTATCCGCCTATCAGAGAAATCACTCTTCCGTCTACAAGGCTAGCTACCACCAGAGCTTGAAATTCATTTCACACAAAATGTCTAGTTAGTTGGCGAACTCTTTAGTGAATTACTCCTTGTTTATATTTCTATGGTGAATTATTGCATGGTACCGGGATGATCAGTCCGCGTCCGCGACAGGCAGGTCTTCTGCCTCGGCTGCAGAAGCCGAAGCAGCCGCCTCCTGTTCCTCCATCAGCCTCAGCTGCTCTTCGCTATATTGCGGCTCGTAAAGGTAGCCACGAACATCTGATTCGAGCATCAGACTTTCGACATCCTCTTCTTCCATATCATATTGAGTACCTTCCGCCATTGTCGTAACTTCACATCTGGCTCCACAGCACCTGTTAGCTTAGCTTCCAAAACAAGATGGCGGATATTGCTTTTAGTTTCTGCAAGTGAAGTCCCACCCTCTGATCTGTAATAGGTCTGTAGCGTGAGTGGGTCCCGCCCCTTGGAAAAATGAGGAACGAGTGTTTGTAGTCTTAACCCCTCTACAAAGATATGGGACTTCCTACTTAGAATGACGCAAAATGACGATTTTTACATCATTATAAGCAGGAACTGCAACACTAAAATCCGTATTTCTCCCGTCTCAGGGGAAAATGAGGAAATAAAAAGTACGACCATTCAAAAATATGACTGGGTTTCTAACGATACAAAGCTTAATGCAAATGGGTGAAATGTCCCTTTAACATGTTACAAAGTAAAATTCTAGCTTCCGGCCAAACGAACATACTCAGTCTACTTGGGCCTAAAGCGCAACTTATGCAACTTATGACATCAGAAGTAGCATAGTGCGTCATGTCGTAGCGTAAATATCAGCAGTACGTCGCATTACTCACATAAGTTGCGCTTGGACTTAAGCCGAATCCGTATGTTCATTTGGCGGGAAGCTAGTTATTTTACTTTATAAAGTTTCTTACACAAATTCATCGTTTCGCCTCAGAAAACCTTTATTAGCCCCCCAGAGCCGTGTGGAGTTATTTTATGATGGATGTATTCACTTTTTTGAGCTTCAATCTGTTGGTTGCAATCCACCGCCATTATAAAGCTTGAAAGAGCAAGGATATTTTTTGTATAGCTCTGATTGTATTCGTCTGAAAGAGGAAAGTCATATACACCTAGGATGGCTTGAGGGTGAGTAAATCATGCTTTAATTTTAATTTTAAAGTGAACAACTTGAATAACAAACAATTTATCAGTCAAGTCAAGTTGCCTTCATTTATATAGCGCTTTTAACAATATAGATTGTTTCAAAGCAGCTTTACAGTGATAATGGGAAATTAAAGTAACAGAGATTGTTTTGGCTTTACAGCAGCTCTAGAATAAAGTTATTGTCCAGCTAAAGTTAGTTTTGATTGATTCACTTCCGTCGCAACGATCATTAGTTATTACCTTAGGGGCCGCTAACACGACACCGTTCTAACAGAGAACCCTTAAGATCTCTCTGCGCGAACTTTAAAAATGCGAACCTGTGAGAACACTAATGGCGTGCACATGCGTATTACGAGTTCAGTCTATAGGTATGCGTACATAATATATATGTGCGCAGGAGTGTAGTCCTTCTTTACAAACCAACCCTCAACAAACAACTTGTCTGGCCTTAAAATTTATAATACAGAATTTTAATCGCTTCCGCGTAGCCACACGAACCGCAATTATCCCGACAACATTTTATCTGTACAGAGGTAAAGGGAAGGGAAGGAGGCCTTCACAGGGGAGAGACTAGTTGACACTTCAGGATTGCGTTGTCGTCACGTCCAGGCGCAGGATCTTCATCAGATCTGGATACGGCCTGGATCCGGCAGACTGCGGTAAACCTCGGGATAAACAGAGAGACTAATATTAGCGTAGACGCCATCCTTCTTATGATGCAACAAGTACATCAGGATTTATGGGAAGTGTTCCCGGTTCCGGCTGACCTAATCTATGCAGCCTAACATTGAATTATAGAAGACTATAATGTGTTATGTGTATGCTAAGTCAAAGAGATGTGTTTTTAATCTAGATTTGAACTGACAGAGTGTGTCTGCTTCCCGGACAATGTTAGGAAGACTGTTCCAAAGTTTTGGTGCTAAATAGGAAAAGGATCTACCACCAGCAGTCGATTTTGATATTCTAGGTATTATCAACTGGAATTTTTGAGATCGCAATAGACGTGAAGGACTATAATGCGTTAAGAGCTCGCTCAAGTACTGCAGAGCTAAACCATTTAGTGCTTTGTAAGTAATCAGCAATATTTTGAAATGTATACAATGTTTAATAAGTATCATCAGCATAACAGTGAAAACGAATGCCATGCTTCCTAATGATATCTCCTAAGGGTAGCATGTACAGAGTGAACAGCAATGGTCCTAGTACTGAGCCTTGTGGTATGCCATTCTGAACTTTTGATCGATAAGACATCTCTTCATTTACTGCTACAAACTGATAATGGTCAGATAAGTATGATTTAAACCATGCTTATGCAATATCACTAATGCCAACATAATTTTTGAGTCTATTTAAAAGAATGTTGAGGTCAATAGTATCAAATGCAACACTAAGATCGAGTAACACTAATAGCGAGATACAACCATGATCGGATGATAAGAGCAAATCATTTGTGACTCTAATGAGGGCAGTCTCAGTTCTATGGTACGGTCTAAATCCTGACTGAAAATCATCGCAGACACCATTTTTTTTCTAAAAAGGTAAATAGTTGTGAGGATACTGCCTTTTCTAGTATCCTTGACAGAAAAGGTAGATTCGAGATCGGCCTGTAATTGACTAAGGATCAAGTTGCGTTTTTTTAACAAGCGGTTTAATCATAGCCAGCTTAAAAGTTTTTGGTACGTATCCTAATAACAAAGATGAATTAATGATATTGGAAGCATCTCTTTCAGTAGTTTAGTCGGTATAGGGTCTAACATACAGTACTGTGCAAAAGTCTTAGGCATGTTAATATCCCCCACCCCCGTCCCCCCAAAAAAATGGTTTTAAGTCAGTTATTTATATCTTTTGCTGTAGTGTGTCAGTAGGAAATATCAGTTTACATTTCCAAACATTCTTTTTGCCATTAATTATAATAATCCAGTGAGATCTGTGTATGCACAAGGAGTCTGACAACAGCCAGCATGATCTGATCTCACCATCATCGAGTCCGTCTGTGATTACATGAAGAAGCAGAAAAAACTGAGACAAACTAAATCCAGAAGAACTGCGGGAACGTCTCCAAGATGCTTGAAGAAACCTTCCTGCAAGGAACCACATTATTTACATGTGGTTTGGCAATAGGGGATCAGTTTGCATCCGTGAAATGTATTGTCTGAAAGCTGCAATGCTACCTACAGATTTGACCATTTAATTATAACTAGCTGTACTGTATTTTACCGTTTATGCTTGATAGGTACTTTATGATGGCGGTTGGTCTGTATGCTACTGTGAAAGAAGACAGTTTCCTGCTGGTTGCTAAAGTTTCTGAAAAAATCATCGTCAGGGTAAGTGTTTTTGCTGTTGCACCATAACCCTGGCATGGACTGCAGTCCTTAAGATTTAAAAGGCAACTAAATTCTGTATCTAGCAATAAATCTTCACATTTACTTCCACAGAGTTGTGGTCAAAACTTTTGCGTATCCAGAAGAAATAATAACAGACTACTTTACTGATATAATATACAGTATAGCACAAACATAGAATGAACTCCAGGTTTGCACACATTATCCTCAAAGATTGCTGCTTTAGTGGTGGAAGCCTTCTGTTGGCTTTGACAGTGGGTGCATCTCAATCAGCTCCCTAGTTTAGTAGTCGGGGCACTGATAAGGGAGTCTGCAATTTTAAGGGCTGTCTCAATTGCAAAATTCTACCAGTGCACTGAAAGGTTGGCTCCCTAAAAAGTCCCACAATGCACAGTGAAAACCAGGGAGCATCGATGCTCACTATGTTTCATTAACGGAAGTTCTGAAGCACAGAACATAAATCACAAGGGCCAACTCACTACTCATAATGAAACACGATAGATGTTTAAAAAAAAAATACAAACCATTACTTAATTATATTTCAGCGTAAATATACATAGCTAGACAGGTAATGAACAGTCTAGCTAACATAATTTATTTATAATGTTGCACATAACAAGCAAAGTATTAATCATAATATACTTTAATTGTCATGTCGCCGGAAACAGAGTCATCAATGCCCCGATTTGTAGTGAGTCAGGGTCCTTACTGTCCTTACCATTGCCTGAATTTGCACAACTTAGGAAGCTACGGAGCTGAATGAGACACACCCAATGTGTCTTGATGGTGTATGAAAGTGGTTCTCAAACTTTTATCATCTCTCCATCTATAGGCCTCCAATCCAGGTCAGTTTGAGAATGATAGTGACGTGCTCTGGCAAAGAGGACAGGTCCCAGAGTCTGTGGTGTGTCACGGGAGGATCGGCATCAACACAGACAGCCCTGATGAGGCTTTGGTGGTTTGTGGGAACGCCAAGATAATGGGAAACGTCATGCATCCCTCAGACAGAAGGGCCAAACAAAACATTCAGGAAGTGAGTGTGTCTCTCTGATAGTTATTACAAAGACATACTAAACAAGATTACATTCAATTAAGGTTAAGACAGCAGTATTAATGGCTTTTCCAAATGGATTGCCTCCCAAAAGTGATTTGATCTGGTATTAACCTCAGTCTCGAGAAATCCGATTAGAGACCCCTTGATCCCAGGATATATATTTGAGACACATGATATTAGCAGGTCTAACTGGGTCCTTACATATAAGTAGTAACATACATCACACTTTAAACCCATTAAATCATCTTAGTAGTACTATAATACTGCAGTTACTGTAGAACTCAAGAGTAACTGCAGAGAAGCAGCGCTGATGAATCTAGCAGATTTACATAGAAAAGCCGTGATAAACAGCTTAAGCAATAAATTGGCTTAAAAGCATTCTTCTTACATCAAGTGCGTTCAGACCTCGTACATGCTCATACTGGTAATCCTATTCTTTGTTCACAAATATCATTATACCGGTAATTTACTGGTAATGTTACAACTTCTCATACTTGAAAACTGATTTACCACTATTTTTGAAAAGGTCCTGTTCACACATGATCTCTAAATGGTTTACTAGTAAAGACAGTATGTGTGAAAGGAATTATATCTTGTGCCTTGCAATATTGTAGGTGGACTCAACAGAGCAACTTAAGAGGATAGCTCAGATGAGAATTGTGGAGTATGATTATAAACCGGAGTTTGCCTCAAGGATGGGAATTGACCAGCATCATGAAACAGGTACAACCTAAATTAGTGTATACACTGCGCTTTATATAAAACTATGTTCTGAAGACAGACACTCACCATCATCCGTCTCGCCTTGATTAGGAATCATAGCGCAGGAAGTCCGAGAACTCCTGCCTTCGGCTGTGAGAGAGATGGGTGATATCACTTGCATGAACGGGGAGAAGATCGATAATTTTCTTATGGTGGACAAAGTGAGTCTGTCAGATATTTGTATTAATTGTAGTAAATATGTCTAGACATGGACAGTATGTAAAATAATTTTGGTTGGTTTGTCTTAAAGGAGCAGATTTTTATGGAGAACGTGGGTGCTGTGAAGCAGCTGTGTAAACTCACAGATAACCTTGAGACTCGTATTGAAGAGCTTGAGGTCTTGAACACTCACCTGGCCAAATTGAAGACGCTAGGTAGCATGCGCTCCAACAGTGGCTCTCCTGCTAAAGGGTATGGCATTTCTTAAGTTCTCCACACAGTATTTCTCTCTTTCAGATGCTCTTTCCCCAAGTTTCTTTCCCATTTTCTCAACACACATGGAGGTCAATGCTTCAGTGTTTCCTGGAGTCCACACATTATCTAAGGGTGTGTTCACACTTGTAGTTCAGTTCTCTTGATTATTTTGGTCCTGACATAAAAAAAGAAAACAATACATGTAACGCTGGTTCGCTTAGCATTCACACTGTAATTTTTTAAAGACTGAACCTAAAGAAAAAAAAAGTGTGTTGTGCAACAGAACTTAAACAAACATCCAAAATAATGCTGTGTTCTAGGCTAAATGCACTCGTTGTATATGCATACATATGATGGTATTTTGACCAGCTGAGAACTTTATAGAATAGTTTATAAAATGTGTAAAGTCAAAACCCCCCCGGCTGAAGTGGGTTCTGTAGTTCTGTAGTTCTTAACGTAATGTTAAGGAGGTTTCGGGAAACCCAGCCCTGAACAGAATCCTGACTGACGAGAGGAGGAGATGGGGATGGAGGAGGGTAATTAGCTCCTGAGAAACGCGATAGCTGCTGATAATACTGAAGGAGCTTATATATGTATACAGATAGGCGTCGTATTCCTATAGGTCCTATAGGTCGTTCTTAAGTTACACCTTAAGCTGTACCTTATCGTTAATACGTGTTTCCCGAAACCTTCTCTAAGTCATACGTTCGGAAGGTTGGTCTGGACCACTCTTAGCTTTACCTTATCACTGTTGCAGGTCTATACGAATATAATTCTGAAGTTTTAATACACCCAGACAGTATTAAATTAGGCTAATTCAAGTGTTTTAATGCAAAGAATAAAATTGTCATTACACTGATTGTTGTTAGATTTATATTGTTAGATTGTTGTTATTATATTATTATACAATATTATTAATTTAATTAAAGAGCGCTTTTAAAGGCCAGTGAAAGCATAGGCTACTGTCAGAAGTCCTATTCGGAAGCTAATATTGTTTCTCATAGGCTCGTACGGTATTTTAAACATTTACAGGGGCAAGTCAGTGATTTTAGTGCCGTCCGAATCCATAATATCAGTGTTTTTTCTCACCCAACCCGCGTAAAAATCCCTGGCCAAATTAGTACCTAGAGCCTACTGTTTTTTGACAAACAGGTCGTGTGGTGCCGTCTGAATCCACATCTCTGAGTTTACAAGAAGAGATTCAAAATCCACTGTTTAAATCCTTTTTGATCACTGCCGAGCACCGTACGTTAGATGTATACTTTTATTACTGAAATGCTGGAAAGTATTTACAAGAACAATATTTCATCGCAGCTCCACCTCAGCGAACAAAAATGGGAAAGAGAAGAAAGCACGTAAAAAATTGAAATGGTTATTATGGCAGCAATAAATGATACAATTTAAAAATATGTAGGCTAGCCTATTAGGCTATTATAATTTGGATAATTTTATTATAATATCCCATTAGTCCTAATAAATGCAATTTCAACAATTTCTGAAGTGCTTCTTTTATAAAGAACACCGCTTTCTCACATAAACAGCCCCTGCACGAGAGAATAATTGATTCTCGAGCCATCGATATCAACCAATTCAGCACCATTGCCACGGACAGCGCCGGGTAACGTCGCACGTA
Organism: Rutilus rutilus; assembly: GCF_951802725.1. Taxonomy (NCBI): domain Eukaryota; kingdom Metazoa; phylum Chordata; class Actinopteri; order Cypriniformes; family Leuciscidae; genus Rutilus; species Rutilus rutilus. The sequence continues at coordinate 23,311,200 of NC_140212.1, read as the reverse complement.
AGAAGGTAAATCTTAAGCAGCTTCCTAAGGCGTGGTTCGGGGAACACGCCTAGAAATGGTATACCTTCAGTTAAGTTATACCTTAAGAGTCTTCGTAGCGCTCTAAGAGACAACGTTATCGGGAAACCCAGCCCTGTTTACCCTAAGGGGGGTTATTGCTGCTCTCCCTGCTCTTATCCATGCTAGTTCTTGCCCAGAACGGAACCATACCGCCAATGCAAACTGTATGCTAATTGTCAATCGTATTTGACGATAATGGTCCTGACAGAAATACCATGTATAAAAAACCTAAACTAAAATTAATTTTGTGACTATTTTTGTAGTATGAAAATGTATTTTAGTGCCAGTTTTTTATTTGAGTTAATGAAAATATTTTCATTTAGTATTATTTATCATTAATAATAATATCACGACTTAGGAAACAATGAACTGTAATGCTAAGGTTTGCAAATTATGTAAATATCTCAACTGTCAGTATTCAATTACTGGTAATCATAACACAGTCACAAGAGAGCTGTAAACAGCAATTCGAGGTCCTGGGAGTCATAATGGCAATTCAGAACACAGTTCCTTTAGTCAATCAAATTACATAGGAACATGTTTTACAAGCATATTGTATTATATATATATTTTTAGATCCATAATTGCTGACTGGTGATATTCCAGTTTAAATGGAAACTTGTACTCGCACTGTTGCTTAACATTTGTTGCAGTTTTCGTGAATATGTGTGATTTGTGATCTATGTGCTCTCATGCAATCATCATGCAATCTGTCGTTCTATTGAAATTTGTGTGTCACAGGAAAATCAACATGAAAAACACACCTCATTCAAAACTTCCAACACCAAAGTCACCGCCACTGCAGTCTAGCAAAGTACGTGAAAATCAAGTTTCTTATCATTTTCTACAATGAATGTGACAAATACGACTGCATATTATATTTTTCTTTCAGAACTACTTCTGTGGGAAATATCATCACTGTCTTCAACACAGAGTATTCCAAGCTAGCATCATCATGCTAGTAACAACCATGGCTATTTGGTGAGATGGTCTTCTTAAATACACACCAAGATATTTTGGACACAAATTAAGAATTTGTTCCCACGACTTATCAATTCATGGCCACATTTAATTAAGGCAAGACAATAACAAAAAACACGTATTTTATTTATTTATCTATTCTTTACAGGCACTAGTCAATTTTGAGATTGTGGGCTATTTTGTTTCCATAACTTGTAATCTTTCAGACTAGTGGAAAGAAAACATTCAAATACACTTTTAATTGTTTATTTTATTGCAATTTATCTATTTACAATTGTAGATTTCAATAACAAGACATCGTTTTTTTAAAGTTCTCTCAAAACGACTTGGGTAGCATTTTATATAAAAAATTTTTTTTCTGATTTATGGAGTAATAAAAAGAAATATCCAAGAAATATCTCCTCTGTTAAAACATTAAACTCTAATTTAGTAACACAGTGAAACCAGAATTTAGGACCTGGCTTCATCCAATGTTCAAATTTCTGTATATTTGATTTTCCTTGAGGTTCACTTCTAATGTTAATAAAGGTTTTTTTTTTTTTTTTTTTTTTTTTTCGCAAAAGGATAAAAAACAAATATATATGCAAAAAATGTATTATTTTCAACCCTCATTCTGACCTCTGTCTGAAATGATCCGTTTTTAAGGGGCAGCTCCTTTAAGGCCACTGATTGGCTAATGATTAGCAATTGTCAATGCATAGAAACAGTATCATTGAAAACATTATCCATATAAAATAAGCATTATGAAATCATTTACTTATGTTTTGTGAGGCAGTTGCTGTCAGATTCAATACGGTTGGCTGCTTCATCTTTTAACAAAAGTTTCTTTGCGAACTCTCCATTACATAAACATTTAATCCGTGACGTCATTAAAATAAACCATCCACTTGTTTCAGACACTGTCTGTACAGAGGTGTAAACGACCTTATTAAACAGGCCGCATAAACGCAAACGTTCCATTTGTCCTGTTGTCGACAGACACAATCACGTGGAGCATGTCAGAAAATGAACACTGTATGCTGTATCCAGTGTAGACAGCATCAGATATTATAATGGGTTCTATTCGCTTTTGACGCGACACTCAGTATCCAGTGTAGGCAAATGTCAGCCGTTAAGAGACTGAATGCCAGTGGGAGGGGCCTATTGTGCGATGATGTATAACTATTCTTCGATATTCTTGCTCTGGAGGCAGGCATATGCAAATGTGACTATGAAACTTTAAGGATGTTTTAATGGTACAAATACCTGTTATATTCAAAAGATCAAGGCAAATTTGATTTCTCATGTCATGAAGTGACTTTTAGTTAAAATTATTGCCTTAATTAGTCTGTGGCCACGCTGTACTAATTCATTCTCTCATTTTAATGTAGTTATATTGTGGCTATGATTATAGGAACAGATTGGCACAGAAGGGAACCGATTAATAAATTGTGGGAACGAATTCTGAATTTGTGTCAATAAAATCTTGTTTTTTTCTCTCTGAATGTTATGTGCGGGACTTACAAGTAAAATAAATACTCCCAGTTAAATATAATGTATCAAGGCTCACCTGATGATTACCACAAAAAATAACCAATTGGTCCCTCAACGTGTAACACCGAACAAAAACTGTGTATGTCTAGAAGTGTATTCTCACATCAAATTAACAATTTAGAGACTCTTACAGCTCAAATAACAAACACTGTTGTATTTAACCTGTAATGTTTCTTTAAATGAAGGTCTTGAGGACAGTTTGAGACCAAATGAAATTCTACTTGATCTTGACAGAATATTTCACAAAACATGACAAGATCAGCCTGTGTATGACTTTATTTTGTCCTGTTATTTTGCAGTATCATTTGTATTATTGCACTCCATTTGTTAACATTACAAGAGGACATGGACTTCAATAACAGGTACAAATATCATCATCAGTGATGTCATCATTACAAACCAATGTGTTTGGTGCACATTGATTCAGTTAAATGACATTACTTGCCATGCACTGTCAGCGCAACTTAATCGACTATTATTTTGTGTTCTTGTCATACAGTCTCAACCACACGAATGTTATACCGCCTTACACTACACCAACAGCACTGGCCACAGGTACTGTATGTAGATATTCAGAGATACTGTATAGGGCTTTTCACGCTTGAAATAGTTTACCCTGGGTGTTTGTTTCTAAACCCCAGGAAAACGGAATCCTGGGTTATCTTGCTTCACGTTTTACACTGCTCATTATTTACCTAGGATTAACAATTATTCCAGGTTATTCACAAGCTGACGTGGCACATTGTACATTCCTAAACCCTGGGTTAACCTTCATATTTACGGCGTCACTGATTAGATAAACGAAGCACGCAACCTGTTTACAGAAAGACTCTAGCATTGTGCATTCTCATATTATACATTGCCACCTGTAGTAAACATTTTTTTTCCCTGAATAGACTCTCCGTAATATTAAAAAAATGGTTTGGAAACATGTTTTCCATTACCATTTGACATTTTCCCCCTCAAACACTGGAACTAATGTTTATACAGCACGTGCTGTTTCAGTGACTGTCCAAAGCATGTGAATTTAAAGGCAGTGGCTCCCACCCAAGCGGCAACATTCTAATCTGAAAAATGAAGCCTACCCAGAAGTGCGAAAAACTGCAATACATCGAAAATCCGCTAGAGGGAGGTCCCAAAAGGGAGCAAATGTCCATAGACCCCATGTTAAAATGTCTGTTTTCACAGCATAAATTCATGTTTTTACAGGTTAGTCCCATGGACTTTTATTGTATTTTTCGATAGCTTCCGAGTGCCTGACAACTGTGAGGGGGGTGAATTTTTTTCTAACTCGTTAGTTTAGATAGTATTTAGATATAAAATGTAGGACAAATAAGGGCGTGCGCCAAGGAGAATGTCAACATAAGAAGCGCCATTTTTTAACACAATTGAAATATAATACTACTGTTTCTGTATCATGAAATGTAGTTTTAAGAGTTTTTCAGGCGAGAATGTAGTTGTTTAAAGCTCAAATCTGTGGTTTATTTAAAGATTTATGAAAATTGGATCCAGTTGTGAGATCCAGCGATGACCGGGCGCTCGGCGCTCATGTACCCCGCCTGGTACAGCTTTTCCTCGGCTAGTCGTTCTGACGTTTGCCGCGGACTCTGTAGTGGTTAAACATGAGATATAATTCGTGTTGTCTATATCTAATGGCCGATTTTTGGTCTTGTGAATCTATAATTTGTTCCCTGGGCAATCGTTTTGGCTGAGGGGAAGTTTCATAACTTTATAAGCTATTTAACTTTACCATTGTATGGTTAGACTAGAGCGCTGACTATGTTTGACTGAATTGTTTGCTTTATTTGTATAGCTTCTTGTACCTTTTACTTATACTTTTATAATGGCTAATATATTGATAAAAGTGAAATTTAACAAAAAGAGACTGGGTTGAGTTTTGTCATTTTAAATTTTAATACAACGAAGATGATCTGTAATGTTGTTTACTGCAAAATCTGTTGTTTAGTACAAATGCACATATTGCCTGGACCATATTCAAATGTTTAATATTTTTATATTATATTTAAAACGAAAAGAGGCAGGTTTGTGTTTTATATTTAGTTTTTTTATAAATAGGCAAACGTTATGTGCAGTGAATATAATCAATACGCGTTGCCTGATGCTATAATGTTTAAGATTTCTTTAAATGAAAACGAAAAGAGTTAGTATGGTGTTTTATGACATTTCGTTGCCTAAAATATACACAGAGATAACCGGAGTAGCAGAGCGAGCTGAGTGATGCGCGCTGCGTCAGAAGGTGGGCGGGGTTAGGATTTTCCAAGATGGCGCCGCCCATACCCCCCATAAACGGCTTCAAAACCGTTCTTCAGAAAGTCTATGGGTGACGTCACAGACGCTTTGTCCATATTTTTTACAGTCTATGCTCCCACCCCTGGTTCTGGAGCGCCCCCAACTGTACACATTTTGGATGTCTTTCTAATCTGACACAACTATTTAAGGTCTTGAAGACTCTACTAATGAGCTGATGAGTTGAATCAGGTTTGTTTGATTAGGGAGACATACAAAGGGCCTTATTTTAACGAGCATGGCTCAAGTGCGCTTACAGCATGTCCGACTCCACTTTTTCTAGTTTAAATGATGGGGAAAATGGTTGGGTTCTCTTAATGAGTAATGGGTGTGTTTTAGGCGTAACGTGCATAAACCAATCAGAGTCTCATCACCCATTCCCTTTAATAACCAGTTGCGCTCACTAGTGATGGTGAAATTAAGCTTTGTGAAGCTCTGAGGCTTTCCCCTCAAGTGTATCGTAAATTGGTTCATTACTCGAAGCTTTTCAACACGGTGCACACTAACGACATCTTGTGGTCAAAAGGTGGAAAAGCTACCTTTCCCAATTTTTTTTATTTTTATTGTTTTATGTAATAAATCACTTTGTGCTATGAAAACCACAAAGCAATAAAAATCATCAGTGTTAGTGTTGATGTTTACACAATGTATGAACAAATGAGTCTATAAATTAATTTATGAAAGAATTAATACATAGGACAAATTAACTCTGCTTTGTTCAACAAATGCAGCCTTAAAACTTTAGCCGTAGTCCTAAACCTATGAGTTCATAGGCAAGGCTCATCTAGGCATATATAATCAAAATAAAAGAAAACTATTGCGGAATGGTGAAGTGCTGGGTTGTGAAAGTGCTTGTGAACTGGGGAGTTGGGTAATTGAAGAAATTAAAGATTTTTATTAAGGAACAGGACTTCATGGACTATATTGTTTATTATACACTGAATATGCATAAAATTACATGTAAATATCAACATGTAAATAGTTTATAATTAATTCTTATATTTATTTTATATAAATTCGTAAATCATAATTCATTTTAAAATCATATTCTTATTACAAAATAATAATAATAATAAATAGCTTAATTTATTTGTTGAAACGACCTGAAAATGCTGCCAGACTTCCGAACGGCCTCTTTTCTTGGCTGGTTCCATGCTGAAAATTCAAAAGAGCTCATTCTCTGTTTCAGTCTCAGTCGGTCTCAGCTCACTACCGAAGCGCATGACACTCGAAACCTGCGCAAGGGGTTCACGCTTTTTTTGAATCAGAATATGAAGCAGTCATGTGGTTGTGTGTCGAAACAAAGCTTCGGACGTCACTGATCACATGGTTATGGCAAGACGAATCAAGCTCCGGTACAGTGGTTCATGTGAGATGTTTAGTTTTTTTTATATAAGCTTCGAAGCCTCGGTGCCGAACGTCACATCACTAGCGCTCGCACCATGTCGGATTCACTATTTACATGGAAACGTATCAGCTCGTGCGTGAGGTTAAAGTGCGCAAGCAGACCATCTATGGGTCAAAGTGTTCGCGCTTTGTGGATCCGCCTATAGGCTAACACGCCCTCTAAAACCCCTTACCAGACAGACCCAATTTTGGCACGTGGGACATACATGACATACCCAAAATCAAAAGGTTGCTGCTCATAAGTCATCCTGGATAGACACATAACCAACATACATTTAGAAAGCCAACCCTTGAGAGTTTATAGTTCAAGACTCAGAATTAATCAGACTGTTATTGATATTGAGATATATAAGCTCAAACATAAAAACTAAATATAGCTGCAAGCAGCGATACAGGGCCATGCCCCTGAAGCAGCTGCAACAGCGGTGCAGAGCAGGAAGAGCAAAAATAGCAGAAATTTAACATACATGAAAAAACAGCTGGTTCAGAAGTACAGGTGAACACAGAATGAACAAAAACATACTTAATTATAATCCAAGAGAAAGAAAATTAGTACAATGCTTGAATAATAAAGGAATCGAAATGATACAATATTCCACACAATTTTTCTAAAGTCATCTCACGCGGGACTCAAACCCATTATCTCTGGATCAGATGCCTGTCACTTATCTTGTTGCACCAAGATGCTGATGTTCCATAATTCAAGTGAGAATCAACTCAAAATTAATAATTTTTATATGCGCCACATGTCTTATTTATTGAGTTCCTTCTCAGATAGACACCATGTCTGGAACTGAAGCATCTTTGCACCACTTCTGGCCACAGTACCTGTTGCGGTCTGGGTACGTGCCACACAGGATTCGAACCCATGACCTGAATGGTTCGGGGCTCATAGCACGTGGTTTTAGCAGCTTGTGCCACTCAGTTGACGCTGACTTACCAAAGTAGAGGAGAGGCTTCAGTGTAAAAATTGGCACACAAAAGCATGTTAACCAGATTAGCATTCAAAGCTATCTTAATGCTAATGTAGCTTATGGTTAACCTGATAGCTGAAGAGCCACAATGCATTCGTAAAGTGTAGCATTTAATATGATGATATTATATTGTAATTAATGGCAATGTCCTTGTTTTGTTATTATAACGCCACCAAGTGGTGCAGTTCTACTACTTTTTGTATGTGTTCTCAGAGTGAGCCCATACATATGTGTGTCAAATTTGGTAAAGTTATATACATTTATATGTATGAGAGCATAAAAAATTAACCATGGGTGACTTTCATTGGATGTTTTTGCCATTTACTATCAAAATTTTGACATTTGGGCATTCATTTATGACCAACGACCTTTGTTTCCAAACTTCCTACGGTGGTTTCTGGTCTAATGGTTTCGAAGATATTGGCAAATGTTTTTTAAGCGCTAAATCACAACGTTACACAATCAGTAAGGCAAAGCCTAGCATGTTTGTTATCGTTGGACTCGGCAAGGATTCAGGAACCAACTCGCGTGAAAATAAGTCAACCACACCTAGAGTTATAAGCATTTGAAAAAAATTTTTTACCACTAGGTGGTGCTGGTTTGAAACTTCTCAGGCTCCTTCAGGGCATCGTATTGATGACCCATACCGAGTTTCGTAACGATACGTTCATGCATTCATAAAATACAGCATTTTAGTACAAAATTCTAAATGGCTGACGTCCAAAATGGCCGATATAGAAAAAGTATTTATTAGTCGACTCGGCATGATGCCCTGAATCTAACGAGACCACTTTTATGATTTATTTTTTCGAAAAAGCTGATAAGATGCTTATCAAATATTTTATTGCCATGTAAACATCCATTTACAGTCTTTGACTAATGTCTGGCGAGGAGAACTGGCCCATTCATGCCTATTGTAGTCAATCGACAAACCATTCACACCTCTGCCGGTATGAGACTTAATCTTCATTATTATATTATCCTTATTCTTTTGTTTGAATTCAGCCATTATAGCCTTTATTATGGCATTATGGCTTGGCCATCTACACCTCTTTCATCCCACTATATCCACCTAAGCCCCTTTCACACAGAGATTCCGGAAAATACACGGATAAAGTGACCCGGAATTTGACCCGGGTTCGGTTGATTTTGGTTCATTCACACTGCCAGTGATTTTCCGCAATCAGAGAGTGCGTTCACACACAACCCGTAAAAATCCCGTAAATCGATGTGACTTGCAATGTCTCAGCAGCGTCTTAAGTTTGCTGATGAGCTGCGATTTCTCTCTCGAGAAACCACGCTTGTGCATTTTTTACTCTGATTCGAAACTTGCGCATTACGTACCGTTTCACAGCTGGCGAACGATCCCGCGCTTCATCACTACGACATGGCTTTATTACGGCTTTTGTTCACACAGCGCGCGTTCCGGGACTGAACACGGCAATGTTACTAGGTCCCCAACCCGGCATCGATCCCGGCATCAATCCCGGGTCGTGTTTGCGTTCACACAGAAGGCACTCTGGCAATTTGCCGGCAATTTCCCGGGTTCAAAGCGCTGTGTGAAAGGGGCTCTATTATCTTAAGTCTTGTTAGAAAAAAAAAGAAAACCATTGGACTAAGAGCCCTGACAGATGCTGTATTTTGCATGTATGTGAACACAAATAAAACGGAGAAAACGTGACTGAATGCATTATGAGTGATAATACCTATTCAAAATATCGAACGTTACAGATTAATCATTTTGCACTCCTGGCATAAATTAACAATTGAATGTCACTGCAAACCAGATTTATCATAAACAGTGGTCAAATATCGAAGCTGGAGTCTTAAATCTTTCTGATGATGCTCTACCCTGGAAATCCAGAGTTCTCGCAAGTGCACGAATTGAATTTGCTCAGCAAGTTACTCTGGCGTTGAGTAATGATGCTCATTAAATATGCCCTTGTGTCCGAGCTGCACCAATCACATCGGGTTATCTGATATAGGCGGGCCAGAGGCGAGCTAAACAGATGGCGACAGCGCTGTGACGTCGAAGTCATTAGTAAACATTGCAAGATGGCTATGGATGAACACCAGTTGTTTGAAACGGCTTTGGCCGCTACAATGAACGAGTTAGACTTGTCTTTTTATCTAAAAGAGGAACAGAAGACGGCGCTCAAATCCTTCCTTTGCAAGAAGGGCGTTTTTGCTGTTTTGCCGAACGGATACGGCAAGAGTCTAATCTACCAGTTAGCTCCGCCGGTAGCTAAGCATATCAGCTAAGCAGGTTTTTGTTGGTCATTGGTGCAGTCTATTTCAGTTGCCTCAAAACCATAGTGCCAACAATGCACCTGAACATGGGCACACAAATACATTTGCTATTTAAACAACGAGGCGCAGGATGTGAAAATTATAACTGCGTCAGGCTGAAACGAGCAAAAAAGACTTTGGCCTGGCGCCGCATTGCGCCGGGTGTGTAACAGGGGTTTGGAGAGCAGGCAGGGTTGCCAACCGTTCCATATAATACAGAATCGTCCCGTATTTGACACATAAAAGTCTTGTTCCGTATTGAACTGATACGGAACGCACTTTGTTCCGTATTTTTGAGAATCAATTCAGTGCAAATCCATGACAGACACATAGCTTCTAATATATGTCAGACTATGAACGAAGACATTTGTAGGCTATGATAAGAAGAAAAAAACGACGGTGCGGTAGACACAAATTTCTCCCCCTGTTTGTCTATGATCAGCGTAGCGTTTTTAACATCTTGGAACATCATCAGAGAATGCCCTTTTAATTGGTCGTTTCAGTCATTGTGAGTCACGTATCGTAGCAACGATGACGACAAGTGACAACAGCGGGAAAGGTAAAAATGACTGTTATGTCTGAAAATGTTCAGCATTGGGTCCCGTTGGACTATGTTTTGTTATGCACTGCGAGTGACAGGTTACTGTGCCTTTAAAGCTTATTGCATTGATTTACGGCAATGGTCGTATACTGTACGTTTCACGTCAGTTGATAAACGGCAACATAAACAAAGCTACACGGTGTGATTATTGAGTCCTTCGCAAACACAATAATTGGCGAACGAGGATGTCTGAACTTGTCTTACCACCTCCGCCACCTTTCCTACCTGTTCCCGGTGATCCAGCTGTTCCCTGGGATCGCTGGCTGACGTCGTTTGAGGATTATTTGCTGGCTTTGGGACACTCGGATCTAGCGGAGGCGAGGAAGTGCGCGCTTCTGCGCCATTGCCTCGGGCAGGAAGGACAGCGAATCTTCGCCACGCTCACCTTATCGGATGATAAGTACGTCACAGCCACGGCCGCCTTGAAGGCTCACTTCAGCTCCGGAAGAAGCCGGCGGATGCACCGTTTTGAGTTTCGTCAGAGGACACAAAAGCCGGGTGAGACCGTTGCCCACTATGTATCAGCATTACGTGAGCTGGCTAGACTTTGTGAGTTTGGGGCTTTGGAGGATGGACTTATAGTTGACCAGTTAATAGAGAAAACGTCATGTAACCAACTGAGGGAGAGACTTTTACTAGAGCCAGACTCCACGACACTAGCGGACGCTTTAGTAATTGGGAAACAGTTGGAAACGGCTCTAATGGAGGCGCGCAAGTTCGGCCGCGCTGTGCACGAGCCTGTGACGTCATCACCACCGTCAGTTCAGCACACAGGGACTGCAGCAGCGGCTGACAGGGTGAGTGACAGTTTGGACGTACAGAGAGTGGACAGGGGGTCCAGGGAGAGTGGGCACAAAAGCTGTAGCAACTGTGGCTCCCCTAAACATGCAACCAGAGATCAGTCATGCCCTGCCCAGGGAAAACGTTGTCGTAACTGCAACAAGTTGAACCATTTTGCACGCTGCTGTCGCTCCTCTCCAGCTTGCCATGATACTGCTGCTGTTCCCATAAACACTGTACAGACCTCACAGCCTTCGTTCAAGCTCTGCACATGCCATGTGGGCACAGCTCTCATTCCACTCCTCGTGGACACGGGGGCTAAAGTGTCAATCCTGAACAAATGCACATATGACCGCTTCTTCAGTCACGTGCCTCTGGAAGCTGCGGCTAAACCCTTGTTAGGCTACGGCCATTTTCCCATCTCCACTCTGGGTGTGGCCTGCCTTCCCGTCAGATATGATCAACAATGTGCGCCTGCCACCAAGTTCTGTATTACCCGGAAGGGAGCTAACATTATGGGTCTAGACTTGTTCCTTGCCCTGGGTTTTACTGTGAGTGATGCTAGGGGCCTGCATGTCCTGCAGGTCGCCGCCTCCTGGTCTGACCGCTACCCACAACTATTCAACGGGCTGGGCCACATGACTGGATTTGTACACCAGCCCACTGTTGACCTGGCAGTCCGCCCTGTTATCCAGCCCCTACGGCGCATTCCCTTGGCTCTCCGTGACGCGGTGGAGGCCGAGCTGCATCGCCTGGTGGAGGCGGACGTCATAGAGCCCGTCAATGCCTCGCCGTGGGTCTCTAACCTGGTGATAGCCAAGAGAAGAGGGGGCGGACTGCGACTCTGTGTCGACCTCACAGACGTTAACAAAGCCATCATTCCCGATAAGTACCCCCTACCTACGGCTGAGGAGCTCACTAGCCATTTCCATGGCTCCATTGTTTTCAGTAAGATGGACTTACGTAACGGCTACCTGCAGGTTCCCCTAGCACCGGCCAGCATGGACCTTACAGCGTTTGTTACGCACGTGGGGGTTTTCAGATTTAAACGCATGGCATTTGGACTGTCATCAGCCCCGAGCTGTTTTCAGAAGATAATGTCACTCATATTGGCTGGTATCCAGGGTGTCTCCATCTACCTAGATGACGTGGTGGTGCATGCGCCCTCGACCACACTGCATGATGATCGCCTGGAGCAGGTCTTTCAGCGTTTCGAACAGCATGGGGTCACACTGAACTCTGAGAAATGCATGTTCGGTGTTGAGGAGGTCGAGTTCCTGGGCTTCAGGCTCTCAAAGGAGGGCATCGCCCCGATTATGTCACACACTGAGGCCATTCTGTCCCTACCAGACCCGCAGTCGCCATCCCAGCTGTCTTCCTTCCTGGGGATGGCCGCCTACTACCTCAGATTCATGCCACACTACTCTGACTCAACGGCCCCCCTGCGCCAGCTGCTCAGGAAGGATGTTACATGGGACTGGACCCCGGCCTGCCACGAAGCTGTGCGCATCATCAAACGGCAGCTCACGTCCCCACCCACACTGACCCATTTCAGCTTGACCGCGCCCACCATGGTCACCTGCGACGCCTCCGGGGTGGCGCTAGGCGCTGTGCTCTCCCAGACTCAAGAGGGGGTGGAACGCCCGGTGGCTTTCGCCTCACGGGCACTTACTACAGCTGAGCAGAAGTATTCGGTGGGGGAGAGGGAGGCCCTGGCCTGCCTGTGGGCATGCGAACGCTGGCATGTTTACCTGTATGGGAGGCCTTTTACCATCCGCACAGACCACCAAGCGCTGACGGCACTGCTGGCAACTCAAGGCTCGGGGCACAGGCCCATGAGACTGCTAAGGTGGGCTGACAGGCTGAACCAGTATAACTTCAGTCTGGAGTTTATGCCTGGGCGGGCCAACACGGTGGCCGACCTCCTGTCGAGAGCTGTGTCGGTGACGAAAGATACAGGCGGGGTGACATCAGACACAGAGAGCGACGAAGACTGGGTCCACATCCTGCATGGGCCTCTCAGTTCAGTAGTCACTCTGGCGGAGCTGCAGCAGGCCTCAGCTGCTGACGAGGCCCTCACAACTCTCCGTACCTACGTCCAGGACGGCTGGCCTGCCAAAGTGGATGACAGGCTACTCCCCTATTACCGCTTCCGTAACGAGCTTTCCTGCTGGGGAGCGGTGTGCCTGGCCCGTGGCCACCGTGCGGTCGTTCCGGAAATTCTCAGGTCCAGAGTGCTACACATGGCGCATGAGGGGCACCTGGGGGTGGTCAAGGTGAAGCAGCGCTGCCGTGACACAGTGTGGTGGCCCCACATAGACTCTGATGTTGAGGAGCTGGTACGTAACTGCGCTTTCTGCCTCCTGAGTGGGAAAACTGGTCAGCCTGCCACAGCTCCTCTCACCCCGACCTCTTGGCCGTCCTCACCCTGGGAACATATTCAGGTCGATCTCTGTGGAGAACTCCACGGGGCACCGGCTCACGCTCGCTACCTGCTGGTTGTGCACGACCTTCATTCAAAGTGGCCAGAGGTTTTTCAGCTGAGCTCCATCACTGCTCACTCCATCATCGACCGCCTGGACAACCTGTTTGGGCGCTGGGGCCTCCCCAGTGTCATCACAACGGATAACGGGCCCCAATTTGTGTCTGGAGAGTTTACAGAGTTCCTCACGGTACGGTCCATCAAGCACATCAGGACGGCAGTGTATCACCCAGAGAGTAATGGGGGGGTGGAAAGACTGAATAAAACTCTCAAAAATGGAATACGAGCCTGTCTGGAGGAAGGGAAAACCTTCAGCGACGCACTCAACCAAACTCTCCTGACCATCCGGGCATCCAAGCATTCCACCACGGGAGTGTCACCTGCATTGCTCATGATTGGGCGTGAACTAAAGCAACCACTGGACTGCTTGAGAGCTGAGCCAGCTCCTGCACGTGGGAGCCCAGGGCTCCAGGAAGCCAGAGCTCAGGTAAAAGTTTCGCAGGCTCGGATGAAAGAGAGGTTTGATGCCAAGCACAGAGTGCAGATTCCCTCACTTTCTCCAGGGGTTTGGGTCAGGATCAAACACCTCCACCGCCAAAATAAGCTGCAGTCATACTGGTCAGAGCCCCTGCGGGTGACTAAGCAGTTGGGGCCAGCCACTTACAGACTGGAGAATGGGACTCGTTGGCACTCAAACCGCCTGCACAGAGTCGCAGTTCCCTCAGCACCTGCATCACCTCTGTCCACAGCAGCGGCTCTGGGTTGGCAGCCTAGGCCAAGAGCTAACCGGTTGGGGGGTAATCCACCAGCATTGCCTGACGCCGTTTCACGGCCAGCACGCCCTCAGAGAATGAGGGTCCCGCCTGTCTGGCATGGGGACTATGTGACAGGGTGATAGTGACACTGGGGAATGTGAGCTAAAAGTTATGTTACAGTTTCCAGGGGGATGGGGGGAAAATGTTATGTCTGAAAATGTTCAGCATTGGGTCCCGTTGGACTATGTTTTGTTATGCACTGCGAGTGACAGGTTACTGTGCCTTTAAAGCTTATTGCATTGATTTACGGCAATGGTCGTATACTGTACGTTTCACGTCAGTTGATAAACGGCAACATAAACAAAGCTACACGGTGTGATTATTGAGTCCTTCGCAAACACAATAATGACTACCTCCGAGCAGCCGGCGAAAAAGAAAAGCGCACAAAAATATAATTGAATGGAAAAATGACTACCCGTGGCTGGAATGCGTGAGGGAAAACTGTTATGTTTATTTTTCTTCAAATGCAGTCTAAGCCGATGAGTTTTTAATGTTATATGTTGTATTTGTTTAAGTTAAAAATAAAACGTATTATAAACTAAACAAATACATGGTTCATTGTTGGCAAAATGATCATGATAGCCTTTATATTTCACATGTGGTTCAGTCTTGTATATTGATTAGGCCTACTTTGCTATTCTATAAATATATAGGCCTAATAAGTTGTATTATAATATGCTATAATGTATGAAATATATTTATCTAAATGTATCAATTAGTTTCCACAATATTCATCAGAAGTCATCATTTCAGGGGTTATTTTTCCAAATTTGCTCCCGGGGGTATGTCACCGGACATGTCACCCACTGATCCTTATTTCCATTTCAGAAAGTTGGCAACCCTAAGAGCAGGGCATGTTAAGAGTTGGGGTTACTCTGGGGTTGGGAGTATTGGGTACTCCAGGACCAGGGTTGGGATCCACTGATATAAGGCACTCAATTGAGTGTCCATTGCTAAGCATCTTGTCATAACATTCTGACACTGCATAGTTTCACAAAATTCACACTGCACATGTTTGGCACTGCAGTGTTAACACCACAAAAAGCAATGCTTACCCCGGGTAAAAGTCAGCACTAACCCTGATTTTAAATTACAAGTCTGAAATGTTCCCCTACCCGGGCTTAAAGTTTAGACGATAACCCAGGGTTACGCAGTGTGAGAAGCCCTTATGCGAGTTGGTTGGTCTGTATATTTTGATCATTGTTTATCTTATGGTGAATTTAATCTTGACTGTTTGCAGTGTTCTCCACCACACATCCTGTTCCCTGGCCTCCAGACATCGATTTCTCCAATGTGTTTTATTCAGATGAGGTCTACTGCTGTCCTTCAACTTTAATTCATAATCATAACATCCAACTGACAGACACAACCGTCCCCTTTGACTTTCTTTCAAAAACACTAAAAGGTCAGAGGCACAGTAGCAGCGTTCAATCATCAAATATACTATAATATATATTTTTGGTTGACTTCATGTTATTTTTTTATTTGTTCTCTTTCAGAGAAGTGGTTAGAACAACTGCAAGAGAAATTAAAAAATTCTACTGATTGTAAGTTGACTGATTAAAAGCCTGCTCATGCCAAGATTATCAGATAAACAACAAATTTCATTTTAAAATAAAACGACGTATCCTTACTACTGTAACTCCTTTACACTGAGACTGAAATATTGTAATATGGAACATCATTGTTTTATTTAGAGGCATTTTTCATTACTCACTGGTTTGTTTCAGCTATATAAACTTTTATTTATAAAAAATGGCCTTAGTGTGAATAGTTTTGGTGCAAAAATAATAGTTTGTGAATGTCTCCCTAGGATAAATCCATTTAGTCAAAACATTTCTTATTCCAAATAACAGAATGAATTAGAGCTGTGGCCACAATAAAGATTCACACCTTTACGTCTTTGTTCATGTCTTCTTCATAGGGACAAACACAACTATACAGTCCATCCGCATAACACAAAATCAACAAGTTATAGACCAGAGGTACTGTCAGCAAGAGGACTGTGGGTAGGTAGCAAACTTGCATCTTCAATATACACAGGAAGTTTATTTTTCATTCTCACTTTTAGTATAACACCGGTCATATGTTTCCCTTTATGAAATCCATAACTAGCTATTTCTGAAGATCATATTCACATCAGGGTCCTGATCCTGAAAGTGGTGTGGTTGGAACGACAGCTCTTGACCTGTGCTTAGAAGCATAGGTTCTTGTTTTTATGACGTGGACTTAAAAAAACATTATTTTGATCAAAATAAGCATGCTTACATTTATTACAATCTATTTATTTTATTTCGATTATTTACTAATTTAATTTGTGTTTTAGTTTGTCAAGATATTTAAAGTGCAATTTTTGAAGAGTGTGCATGTGCGAACATGGAAATAAACAAAATAAGTGAGGAAACAAAGAGAATTAGTCCGTCCGTAATTTATAGCAAAAAAATCGGTAACACTTATATATATAATAACTCCATGCTATTAATCATTAGTTAAGCATTAGTAAACAGTTAATTCATCATTTATAAAGCATTAATAAACATTAATAAGCAGTATATAAATACAGCTATAAATGCATTATTCTTGTTTTAAAAGCATGTCTATAATGTGTTTAATAATTGTATTTTCATACTTTATTAATGATCAATTTATCATTTCTAAATGAAGTATAGCATTATTTACAAACCCGTTATTTAGGAGTTGTCAGTGGTTCATGAATTAACTGTTCACTAATGCTTAACTAATGATTAATAGTGTGCAGTTATTATAAAGTGTTCAGAAAAATCTTGCATTAATTCTATTTCAAACGGATTACTTAAAATAAGTTATTATCCACCACCTGCATTACATCATTAACGTGGTTGAACGTCAAATTTGCAACAATAAGGTTTCAGGAAATGGTTAGATGATTTCTTCAATGATGCATCGAACTATGGTAGTTAGTTAAGCAGCAAGTTGCGTCACTCCCATGGGTCTATGCTGCTCTATACAACAGTGTTTATAGCACATGGGGATTTCTTGACTGACTTTTACTAAAGTTATCAAAGAATGTTCTTTAGTAATGCATTTGCATTTTTCCCATTGATCTATGTTTTGTAGGAAGGGAAACTACACGTACCTCATTCCCCTCAGTAAACACATCCCACCCAACATGCCCATAACCCTCCAAATGAGGTGAGTACACTGTTCATACTGCACACAGTCTTCATTATACTGCCCTCTTTGTTTATTTAACCAGGTTATTTTAATTATTTAAATTTTCTTTGTTTTTCATTAAAAGTTTCTATTTGTTTGTTATCTGGCATGAATTTTCTTAAACAAAAACAAGGGTTCTTAAACAAGGGTGTTCAAATGTTTTATATCAGCTGTATAATGTTCAAAGTAAAAATCATTGGACATGCTCATGTTAATATAAAGAACTGCAGCCTCATGCTGGTCAAGTGGATGAATCACAGCCATATCGCACTCCTGCTTATGTAATATTTTTAGACAGACAGTATATTATGATAGAAAAACAGTGTCTGGATATGTGAATCACATTCTCATTGATATGAATGAGGGTTTTTGTTTCCCCACTTGATCAGAACAAATGAATTGCTGGTGATCCACTTGTGTTCACATGATGAAAGCGAACAGTGCTCTTCAGTACTCGACTACAACAGCCAAGAGTCAAACACTGCCCTCAACACACAGGTACTTCAGCACTTATACACTCAAAGCAACATGCATTAGAAAAAGATTTCATTATAAATGTAATAATAATAGTATATAATAGTTTAAATGCATAATAAATGTAGAGTAATTCTATAATAATTATTTAATAATAACGTTTATTTGTTGCAGACTATTCACCCTCAGAATTGATTTGATTATGTTAATGAAAAATTATGGATAATGCAAATCATTAGCACATAAAAAAATTAGATCCATCTTTATTTAATTTCCTGTAAAATGGTTATTGATTTCATGCATTTGTTAAAAGTCTTTCTTTTCCATAGGGCTACATACATAAGTGGACATTGGCGGTGGCGAATCACCATCGTTCCTCTTACCATTTCCGCTCTTCAGTTGCTGTGAGTTTCTGTGCATCTTTATTTGTTTGTGTGTTCATCTCTGAATGTACGCTGTCTTTATTTAAAGACTTTAATCAGGGTAAACACCATATTTAATATGGCGTGAATGAAAATTACACTGTAAGGGATAGAAGTACAGTCTGTTCAGTGGACTAAAATACAAGGCTTGTGAAAATCAGAGGTGAGCTTAACAGATGAAATATTGAACAGACTGTACTTCTGTCTATGTTAGTGTCTAATTAAATATAAAGTCTATTTACATACAGGCAATGTAGATTGTGTGACTAGCAGCATGACTTCAATCTTTTGGCTGTA
The DNA here is from genome assembly GCF_951802725.1 of Rutilus rutilus. Classification (NCBI taxonomy): domain Eukaryota; kingdom Metazoa; phylum Chordata; class Actinopteri; order Cypriniformes; family Leuciscidae; genus Rutilus; species Rutilus rutilus. Next base: position 23,292,586 of record NC_140212.1, on the reverse strand, counting down.
TTTTGTCAATATTGACATGTTTCTTTCACACAGGGTTTGGCTGACTGTAGCACCGATCCCAACTACGCAGAAGTTTTATTTACTGACTACCACTTCCAGTTCTACCGTCGCTGTGACTGATCAACACCAGATGATGCTGCTGTCACAACAGCCCTTCAAAAGCATCATCCAGTGATTTGACGGCATATAGTAGGCGATAAAAACTGCAGGTTGCACATTATATAGAAAGAACATCTTTCATGGGCTGATATTTTGTTGCTGAAAAAAAAAAGCAAATATGTTTCATTTTAGTTTATTCTTATTTTACTGGTGTTTTGGAATCAGAAGCAAAACTTCTGAACTCCAACGCAGAGAGTAAAGTAGGTCTTCAGTTATGATTTGACATGCATATTTAAACAATAAAGAGATGATGTTTGTTTTGTACTGAACTATGCAATCAGATAATCTTTTACTCTAGTAGACTCACACTGTGTTCCTGTATTGAACTAGTTCATATGTAAACCTGTAGACCAAACAATTATTCAACTACAGAAACTGTACTATTAAATAATGTCTAGCTGTATGACATCTGATTATTTTAGAAGTGGGACAAATGGGGACATTTAATATTCAACAATATTATTGATCTGCCTGCATTAACACCATTATATGAGAACTGAACTGAGCTGGACGATGACATCACTGGTTTCTCTAGAGTGGCTATATATATATATATATATAAATGAACTAAATGAATAACTTTTTTTACAACAAAAATGAAACATCACTGAACTTACTTAAACTGGACTATGACGCTATTTTCTTCTAGATCTGCTGTACAGCAGAAACAAACTTTGTTGCATTATTTTCCTGTTATCACTGTAAAGCTGCTTTGAAACAATCTGTATTGTAAAAAGCGCTATATAAATAAAGGTGACTTGACTAGAAGTCAAATTCTTTTTGTAGCTAAAGACTTTTATGAAGTTTTCACTGAATATCAAACAATATACAATAAAGGCAGATTTTTTTTTTTCAGCCCACAATCACACTTTGTACTTATTATTATAAAAGGATAGCATTTACTTGATCAATTACTAGATTTTAGCAGTACTAGATTAAGTCTGAAAATTATATTACAGAAATTAATTGTGTGGCGTAAAGTTTGTGAGAGGAATTACGAGCTACGAGCAGCTTACTGTAGTGTATTGAATGTGAAAAGTAGAAAAGTATCCTGGTATAACCAGTTCGTGTAATACTACTAAGTGTCGGTCAGTTGCAAGCAAGAATGTGATTAGATTTAAAAAATAATGTGTATGTGTTAAAAAAAGAGCATGTGCAACAGGATCTGTGTGCTATGCCGGTGAAGGTGCTACTACGATGTGTTTTTAAGTTCTAGATTAATGTGTTAAGAAGCTTGTAAACAACACTTATACGATTTTTACACATGTTGAAAAAAATGTGGGGAATTTACTTGAATTTGTCCTATAGGCTCTCCCTATTCCCAAACCATACAGGACCACTTCACATTGGCTACTCTAGGCATGATTTAACTTTGGATAATTAATACATTTAATCAGGTCTAGTGGGAATATAGAGTTTTCCTATATCACCTAGGGTAAGCATGTATAATGAAAACAGCAGAGGACTTAATACAGATCCTTGTGGCACTCCATACTTGTGTTAGAGTTGACTGCTCCTCACTGACACAAACAAAATGGTAATGATCTTTATGCCTCTTTGTGAATACATAATTCACCAATCTGTTTAAGAGTGTGTTATGCTTGATTAGTATCAACAGACCACTGTAAGATCTAGTAATACTAGGAGCGAGATGCAACCAGAGGCGTCGCTAGACACTTTTTACTGAGGCACGAGCCCCAGTAAAGTTTTGCTGTGCCCCAGTAGATATATTTTGAATTGGATAGATACATCTGGAAAAAAAAGGCTTTCCATTTAATGTTATCATTTTCATAATTTGAATTATTTAAAACTTGAGGGCTGATTGTAACGCCTGCTGAAATGAAAATATCCAGCGGATCCACTTTAATCATATGCCTAGGACCCGCCCCCTCGCTGGGTGGGAACTTTGGAGACACAGGAGACTTCGAGCTGGGCGGGACATGCTGGGACTGGAGATTCAGCAGAATGTCCATATTATATTAAAAAAATTAAGAGTTACAGTGTCCAAAGCACTACAGAACATATGTCTGTCTAGGAGGTCTTGAGTCTGTCAATTTTTGGGTCTCTGTTTCCTGTCAGCATCTAACATCCATTATGCTATTCTTACAGACCAGATGGTGTGTGGCCAAACTTGAGAAATAAAAAGCATGAGAATTATTGGTGCTGTCTTCACTCTGCCTATTACTTACTAGTATCTATTTTTTTCAGTACTTCAGAGGGTTTCAGGCAGATATACTGACCGATAATCAGAATATGACAATGAATTCAGTTCAATAACTTATGTTTCTATAGATATTTTAAAACTGAAATTCACAAGTCTGTCTGCCCATTCAGACTTAATAGTTAAAGGAGAACTCCGGTCAATTTTAACATTGAGCTCATTTTTTTGTACATTTGGAGTGCTGTCAATACAGAGAACAACGACAAAAATCGGTGTTGCCTACACCGAGTTATTCTATTTTTAAAATTTGCACCCTATTGACTTCAATGGGGCAAGTAGATTGTCGAGTTCACGCGCGTGATCATAGGTACTAAACCTATGCGCGTGAACTCGACAATCGATTACTATGGCATACCGAAAACAGGATGTAAACAAAGGTATGAGCGCTGGCTGAATTAACATAATTTTTATTAATATCTCTAACATCTACTGCAGTCAGATCCACCCGTGTTCACTCGGAAGGAATCACTCACATTTTCTGTGCACTTGTAATGACACTTAAAGGATGTTAAGAGGCTAAAAAGCAGGCTTACTACTTGCCCCATTGAAGTCAATAGGGTGCAAATTTTAAAAATAGAATAACTCGGTGTAGGCAACACCGATTTTTGTCGTTGTTCTCTGTATTGACAGCACTCCAAATGTACAAAAAAATGAGCTCAATGTTAAAATTGACCGGAGTTCTCCTTTAATGTTAAAAGAAACTTGGCTTGCTGTCCTCTAAGGAAGCCCCCTTATAACATTACTGCACAGAGAAAGAATAAGATAAATAGAGGAGATGGGGAGGAGGAGGGATGTCAGAAGAATTGTAGCCCGGATGCCTCGTAATGATGATTGACAGGACTGAATGTTTAGGCTCCTCCCGAACCTACGTTTGGGACTCCATTACGACAGCTTTGCAGTGCTTGGTATCTAACAAGAATGACTGCAAATGTAGTTTTGTAATCTGTCTGTTACACTACCTCACTACCTTCACTGATGTCCAGAATCCCCTTGCTTCCTTCATTCTACTTGGTGTTCAAACCATTCATGATGTAGGAGCTGCTCTAGATTCAGTCGCAGGGCTGGTTCAAGGGTCAAACACTGGCAAATCACCCTACGACATTCTGTACAAGTTTTCAGAGAGATTGTTGGTTATTCATAGAAACACACTAATGTTGATTGTACAGTATGAAAAGCTTCTGGGATTAATCTAAGGTAAAGTAAATATTCTTTAGTGAAATGCATTGCATGTGTAGAGTAATGAACATGTTTTGCCATGTAAAATTTAATTATTTGCTTATATAAAAGTCTGTGATCACATACATTTAAAATCAGTTGTAATTGATAGATTTTACATCCTCTAATAACTTTTAGCCCTTTAACTTTTAGTGTCACACTGAGACTGAGATTGTGCATAGAGGCTTTATGAGTGTTTTGTTTTCACCTTTGGATTAGGAAGAGTTCCTAATATCAAAATCAGCACGCAATATATACTCTTTTTTTTCTAAAAGGCACATATCCGTTGACCATCTCAAACAGCAAAACGCCTACTGACCGAACAATTGCTTGGATAGGCCTCGTTTTGACCTCAGGAGGGCAGTACCTTGGAGCTCCTGTAAATGAGACAATTTTAGCGCTGAGCAATTTTGCAATCAATAAGAATATAATGTGATGAAATAAAACACAACACGCAGGATTTCAATGTCTGCTATGGTAACACAAACTGGCAATTCACCTTGATATTCGCTGCTCTTACAGGTAGCACAGCTAAATAGCTGACCGCATACGAAGTCTATTAACTTCAGCTGCCAACTGTCTCCACAGACCAAGATATTGGCTGGGTGCAAATCACTATGAAAAACTCCACGGTCAATGCAGTATTTGGTAGCGTTGACTGCCTGAAACATTAAATCACATGCTGTTTTTTCACTCATATAGTCACGATCACCGACTCCATGACCTCCCTCTCTGGCCACCAGAGGGCGCCGTCACCTGAATACTGACTTTCCCTTACGAACTGCATCTCCCATAGTACATCATTTCTGGACTAATTCTGCATCCACCTGCCATCACTGATCACTCACGCACCTGCATCTCGTTTCCATACACACATAAAAACCACGCTCACATTACAACCAGTGCAAAGTCTTGTTTTGCTGTTGTGAACATTTCTGAGCGTTTCTCCCGTGTTTCTGCCTACCTGTGTTTGACCCCATCTGATCTGATCTTCTCGTTGCCTGCCACCTGCCTATTGACCCTCTGCCTTGTATCTGGATTCTGTTTTGCTTGCTGCCTGCCTCTGAACCCTTGCCTGGATTATCACCTCATCTTTGCCTGCCCTGCTCTGTCCATTTTGCCTGTGCCTGACCTTTTCCTGTCGACTATTCTATAATAAACCTGTTGCAAATGGACCTGACTGATTCTGATGATTCATTACACATATAACCTGCATACACTTCGTGAAGGCAATCCATCAAGGTCTTGCATGGTTGAGGGTACTCCATAATGAGTGCAAAGCTATGGAGGTCCTCAAGCCAGTCATATAGTTGGATGATGTTGGGACTTATGGGAGGTTCACTCAATTTAAGCAAACATCATTGCCACTTCAGCAAGCAGAGGTTTAGGATGACCAAGCTAGAGAAAAAGAAAAAAAACGTTGTATTTAGATGTAATAAAGTCTATTTGTCTATTTCAGTTTAGCTTCATGGTAGCTAAGTATTCTAATTACGACAATCTGCAATTAAACATCTAAAGTTTTGCCAACTTACAATGACAAGATAATGGTCATCATATGACTTGGGTATATGCTTGATGGCAACCTGTAAATGGAAAAACACAGTTATTTTTTTTCCGACCCACACATCTACAAATTGTGTTTTAATCTTTTAATCTATGTTTTGATAGAGACCGTGGACACAGATCTGTACATCTCAAGGAAATGTGTGTTGAATTCTGTAAGAGTGTTCTACCTTTTCCTATTGGATATGCTGGTCCCCTCATAAACAATGCCAAAACATCCGCTTCTCTTCAAATGTTCCACTTTATAGTCACAACAGACCCTGAAAAACACACACACAAAAAAAATGTATATGATATATACAAGGTTCCAAGGTCCTTTGAATGTTTTACATGAAGTCCAATAGCAGTACTAAAAAACAGATCATCATCCTGTTAATATTTATAATTAACTTAATGCCTTATGGTTTGCACTAAGCAGTTTAGGGTTGGAAAATAGGATAGTCTCTCCCTCTGTATATAGCCTATATAGAGAGAGACCACAAACATGACGAAAAAAAAAAATAGATTTAACCGTTTTGTTCCTCTAAGTGTCTGGAGTGCTGCAATGTGACCAGGAATCAGATTCTTTTCACAGACAACCAGAGTCCCGCCTGTGAACACGGGAAATCTCGCATAAATCTCTCGCATTAATCGTGACTTTAAAGTAAACAAGCATGGCGAACGACCGGCAATAAGAAATGGCACTTATAGTGTATGGACTGCTTTTTACAGAAATTTCCATCTTTCGTCAGCTCGCTTTCTGATTGGGTACTGTTTCGTTTCATGTGATAATTTCCAGAGCGTGCCTCGGGATTCCCCCCACACAACAGGATTTCTAATCGTAAATATTCAACCGATTCAAGAACGGCTCCAACGTTCTTCAGAGCAGATTCAGTCACTCTTAACACACCTCACACCACTGGAAAATCTGATAAGATAATCTGTTGAGCCATCAAGATAATCGGGACTTTACCAAGGATTGTCGGAAGGGGAGAAATCGGCCCAAATGTCTTGTACCCAGCATAACCTTTTGGTGTGATGAAAAACCTACTCCAGTCAGAATTACCAAACAGGGCAGAAATAAAACAGGGTAGAAAATAACAAGCTGAAGTAATAATGACTCACCGTAATTAATTTTGAAATGGGTAGAACCTGGGACAAACATCGGCTTGGGAACAGCTGGATCTGTATCAGGTGTTTGCTTCATCCCAGATGGACCTGGCACACATGATGGGTCGGGATCAGCAGGATCTACATCAGCGATTTGCTTGTTTACAGAGGGACCAGACGACGGCTCAGTCCCAGAGGGACCTGGGCAGGGGCGGCTGGCCAATAGAGGGCGCTAGGGCGCCACCCCCCCCCCATGAGCCAGACCACAGTTTATGAGCCACATGCAATAAATAAGTAAATACATAAATCATGTATACAAATAGTTCATATTTGTATGTTTGAGATATTAAATGCACCCAGTATATGTGAAAAATAAAATAGAAATTCAAAATGTCTGGTTTTACTACACGTCCCGTACTTGTGTGCACATCTCATCAGCTCTGGGGCGCTGGAGAAATCGCCCCAGGAAGGCGGGTCTGGGGAGCAGCTTAGCCAATCGCTGATTTAAGATATAAATGTTTGACATAAACTGTAGCCAATCAGCGAGCTCAAATCTAGTCAGCTATGGGCAATTATTTTAGCGCGCGACCGCGCATGCGCACCACTACTAAAGTCAGGACGAGTCTTAGGGCGCCATTTTTACTGTATAACAATGGCGAACAAAATGACTACCAACTCTAACTCGGTACAATCTCTCCTCCAAGATCCAGTTGAGAGGCGAATTTTGGCAAATAAACTCACTGTGAAAGAGCTGGGCCCAGGTCAACCTGATATCTCGATCAGACAGCAGGCTAGTGATAAAGGGAAGCAGTACGTGTGAGGCTTCTCTCGTTGCTGGTATACTTGAAAGGCCTGGCTGGCTGGATGTGGTCATGCTAATGCCTTATTTTGCTTTCCGTGCTTACTTTTTAAAACTACGGGGACAGATCCATCATGGACAGTTACCAGAGTGAGAGATGTAGATGAAGATGAAGCACCTGTCTGAGAAGGTAACGAAACACCATGTGTCCAAGGTACACATGGATAATTCCGTTAAGCTAGCTATACTAGGAAGAGTTAACATCGCTACGCAGCTTGACAAAGGCCACAGGGTTGCGGTGAGGAAACACAACGAGGAGGTGGATAAAAACCGGCACATCTTGTCCAAAATAATCGACTGTGCGAAGTTTTGTGGGGCTTTTGAGCTGGCCTTGCGTGGACATGATGAGACTGACACCTCGAACAATCCCGGCATTTTCAGGGGACTGGTGGACTTCGTTGCCTCACTCGACAGCGTGCTGGAGGAGCACCTTAAGACAGCCACCATTTTTAAAGGTATGTCAAAGACCATACAAAACGAGTTATTACACTGCATGCTATCAGTGCTGAAGGATTACATTCTGGAGGAAGTAAAGCGCACAGATTTCATCGCCATACAAGCTGATGAGACGACTGACATTTCCACCCACTGCCAGCTGGTGCTTGTGCTACGTTACATCGACGGCAACAACAACATGCAAGAGAGGTTTTTCGAGTTCATTACAATCCAGAATGCCACGGCAGACACCATCGCTACAGCGCTTCTGGAGAGGCTAAGCATCATACTTCCAGATGGACAAAAAGCCAAACTTATCGGCCAAGCTTATGACGGAGCTAATGTAATGAGGGGAGCCACCGGCGGAGTGCAGCGCAAGGTGATGGATGTTGTGGTGAGATCTGGTATTTATCTCATCCTCCTGAATAACCCCTAGTATCGAAGTTGCTAGGTAGTCTTTTGCTGTCAGGTCAGAATAGGATTATATCCTCATTAGCTTGTTTAATTTATACCAGCAAATCTAGGTGTAGTCCCTACACTCTTGTGAAACAATAATAATCATTGGCAACTAGGCATATGGATCAAATTCATGCTTACCCTTCAGCAGAATTGTTCCTGGAACCTTTGTTGTCCTTGGTCTTGCAAAAATTATTATAATGCTCTGTCTATCACTAATAGAACTGTCTTTGTAAGCTGAAATAAAACTTAACAGTGTTTGTCTTTATGAAATAAAAAATTATTTAAACAAAAGATAAAATACTGGTTACACAAGGATTAATATTTGTAGGAAATCATCAAAAAGTTACAGGTTATAAAACTTCAGCTTATCCAATCTCAAGAGGGCAGTCCTGTATGAGTGGATATTACACAGGCTAATTACCTTGTAAGCAGTTCAAGCAATAGAAGTAAAAAATAACTTGTTCTCATCCAAGGTTTTTCAAGTTATAATAATACAGCAGAGCAATTTACGCAAAAAGAATTTCAGTTGAAAAACTGAGCTAGAAGAGAACTAATTTCTCCCCAGGGATGCAAACGACATCAAAATAAAAAATGCAACAACTCATAGTAAAAAATGCAGTCATATTTATATGGAACTGGGTTACATTGTTCCTATGCAATTTCTTGTTTTTTTTCCAGAGGAAATAAATCTTGTGACATCAACCTTCTATTGCCTCAGTCGAGGGGGTTTTTGGTGACAACTTTGTTTCCCATACAGTGGGGTACGGAAAGTATTCAGACCCCCTTACATTTTTCACTCTTTGTTATATTGCAGCCATTTGCTAAAATCATTTAAGTTCATTTTTTTTCCTCATTATTGTACACACAGCACCCCATATTGACAGAAAAACACAGAATTGTTGACATTTTTGCACATTTATTAAAAAAGAAAAACGGAAATATCACATGGTCCTAAGTATTCAGACCCTTTGCTGTGACACTCATATATTTAACTCAGGTGCTGTCCATTTCTTCTGATCATCCTTGAGATGGTTCTACACCTTCATTTGAGTACAGCTGTGTTTGATTATACTGATTGGACTTGATTAGGAAAGCCACACACCTGTCTATATAAGACCTTACAGCTCACAGTGCATGTCAGAGCAAATGAGAATCATGAGGTCAAAGGAACTGCCTGAAGAGCTCAGAGACAGAATTGTGGCAAGGCACAGATCTGGCCAAGGTTACAAAAAAATGTCTGCTGCACTTAAGGTTCCTAAGAGCACAGTGGCCTCCATAATCCTTAAATGGAAGACGTTTGGGACGACCAGAACCCTTCCTAGAGCTGGCCGTCCGGCCAAACTGAGCTATCGGGGGAGAAGAGCCTTGGTGAGAGAGGTAAAGAAGAACCCAAAGTTCACTGTGGCTGAGCTCCAGAGATGCAGTCGGGAGATGGGAGAAAGTTGTAGTAAGTCAACCATCACTGCAGCCATCCACCAGTCTGGGCTTTATGGCAGAGTGGCCCGATGGAAGCCTCTCCTCAGTGCAAGACACATGAAAGCACACCTGAAAGACTCCAAGATGGTGATAAATAAGATTCTCTGTTCTGATGAGACCAAGATAGAACTTTTTGGCCTTAATTCTAAGCGGTATGTGTGGAGAAAACCAGGCACTGCTCATCACCTGTCCAATACAGTCTCAACAGTGAAGCATGGTGGTGGCAGCATCATGCTGTGGGGGTGTTTTTCAGCTGCAGGGACAGGACGACTGGTTGCAATCGAGGGAAAGATGAATGCGGCCAAGTACAGGGATATCCTGGACGAAAACCTTCTCCAGAGTGCTCTGGACCTCAGACTGGGCCGAAGGTTCACCTTCCAACAAGACAATGACCCTAAGCACACAGCTAAAATAACGAAGGAGTGGCTTCACAACAACTCCGTGACTGTTCTTGAATGGCCCAGCCAGAGCCCTGACTTTAACCCAATTGAGCATCTCTGGAGAGACCTGAAAATGGCTGTCCACCAACGTTTACCATCCAACCTGACAGAACTGGAGAGGATCTGCAAGGAGGAATGGCAGAGGATACCCAAATCCAGGTGTGAAAAACTTGTTGCATCTTTCCCAAAAAGACTCATGGCTGTATTAGATCAAAAGGGTGCTTCTACTAAATACTGAGCAAAGGGTCTGAATACTTAGGACCATGTGATATTTCAGTTTTTCTTTTTTAATAAATGTGCAAAAATGTCAACAATTCTGTGTTTTTCTGTCAATATGGGGTGCTGTGTGTACAATAATGAGGAAAAAAAAAAGAACTTAAATGATTTTAGCAAATGGCTGCAATATAACAAAGAGTGAAAAATTTTAGGGGGTCTGAATACTTTCCGTACCCACTGTATATGGGCATTCTTGCGCCCTTGCCGTCCTCTGCGCTTTGGGCTTCTGTGTAAGTGCCCATGAAAATGCTCACTACATCCACTGTTATGCGCATCAGCTGAATCTCATCATGCAGTAGGCAGCGTCATACATCGCCAAAATCGGTACCTTTTTTTTCCGATCTTGCAGGATTTTCTGCTTTCTTCTCCAGGTCACCCAAGCGAACCCCGTGCTTGACCAAGTGGTTGCCCATAGACTTCCCAGAGCCTCTACAACACGGTGGAACTTCCACAGTCGCGCTGTAAACACTGTAACGAAAATGAGGAGAAACCAACCACAGACTAATTTTCTTCCAGAAAATTAATTAGAACCCTCTACTTCCGGCCGAACCAAAAGAGAAGATTTGTTCAGAACGTCTCATGATCGTCATCATTCAGGCTATTTAAAAGAGCCTCCCCCCAGCACTAACACATAACTGGTCAATGGCTAGCTTTGTGGCCAACTACGGACTGGTTAAGATAAAGACAGTGTCCGCACATTCCAGAGTCAAATCACCAAGGCCAGAGCCATAAGTCACCCATCCTGGTGCCAGAGAGTCTGCAAAAGACCCTTCTAATGACCAAACTAACGGAAAAGCTTGTCAATGTGTGGGGTTGTTAAAAGACAGATTGGTTCAGAAATTGCACCACAACATTCCTGAACCCCTCCTCCTTAAGACCTCCGAACAAACCAATTCTCTTCTTTTCAAACCAGAGAACTGAGATTTTACCTAACTATACATAAAATCATTCAAGAACAATTTTCAACGGACTTATAAATCAAACATCATGCAACTACAATGATTCGATTTTGTGTCTACAATAAATGTGTGTCTAATGTGCTTAGATCCCATATAATTCATGTAATTGTTATAACTGTTAGATGTTGAATGAAAGTGTGTTGTGTTTCATGTCAATATGATCGTATGCTCATGATTCAAAAGATGACGTGATTGAAATCTGTGTAAAATGTTCATATTCTTATAATAGTAATAATGTCTAAACTGTAGCCTCTGTTCTCTCTGCTAGTAAGGAGATCCCAGATAACGCATGATTTATGACTTTGCAAACAAAGGCAGTGTCTAATTGGTCTGATCTCTTCAGAAGGGGGGACAAACTTTTAGCTTAAAAACCTTAGACTCAAAACTCTTCTCTCTCTCTCGCTGCTCTCGAAGCTCTCTCTCGGTGCTCTCTCTCGGTTCTCGCTCTGAAGAAGAACTCTCAACAAAGGCAGAACAAAGATGGGCAGAAAAAGATGAAGATCTAAAGCGAGACTAGTAGCATGTAACTGAAGAGCAGACCAACCCAAATTAAGATCAGATGGGTTAGATTCATTTCCAGTCATCTAACTACTCTCCATATCTCATTTCATTTCTTTCTTTGTGTTATTTTCCCTTTCCGATTGAAAGTCTCGGTTTTAAGTTAAGTTTTGCGGCAAAGCTTCGGTCAACGATTTACGGCTGCAACGAACACTTTCAACTTCAAAGACTTTTCATTCAGCAGCTCCAGCACACCACGTGACTGGAACGCGCCACAGACATTTATCCAAGCACGAGGCCAGCCGACGAACGGACCGGAAAACCCCTTTCACGCAACAAAAAGGGAATCCCCAAAAGCAAATACGCAAGTAGACTACCTCCAGACTTTTAAGCTGAAACTGGTGTTTTGATAAGGGTAATAACCAGTCTTAAGAAACGATAGAAGGGTTAAATTAATGATTGATGGTTCGTTCAGGTCATGTCTAAGTGCATATGGAATCGTGAGATTTCATCCTTTCACTCTTAAACCCACTCTTTCCTCACTCTATCCCTTTCTGCAACGCGTATGAATGTGTATGTGTGTGTGTGTGTGTGTGTGCGTGTGTTTGTGTTAGATATTAGCTTCATGTGTTAGTATATAATCAATAAAGTATTGTTTGTATTTGAAAAGAGATTGCTTGTGTATGTGCTTATCAGATTTATTGTCTTGAACTTCGATTTAAGTTACCTATGCTGTTACCCTTAATTTACTTCGTAATTTATTGTTAGCTGGGGATTAATTCTTTCTTGGCCAGGAAGATATTATATTTCCTAGAGTTAATACTTGTTTATGCTTTCTGTTCATTGGATGAACTGATAAAATGATCATACTATTGATTCTGCTACAGTAAATTCTGAAAATAATTAAAAATAATTAAAATATTAATTATTGGTCATATTCCGTTATGAATAATAATTAATAATATTTATACGTGGGCGTATAAACGCTACAACACAGTGTACGAACACAGGGATGACCTCCTAAAGTGTTTTCAGACCATCAGAGACAATGGAAACTTTGATCCCCTAACTGTCCGAGAGGCTGGGGGCTTTGTGAGGATGCTTGAAGACGAGGCTTTCTGTTTTTTTCTGCCACTGTTCCACAAGATCATGCGACACGTGGACATGCTGTTCAACCAGCTGCAGAAAAGGAACATCAACCCTGTCTTCATTAAGCGCTTTGGGTGTACAGTAGTACATATGAAAGCGCTATATAAATGCCCGATTCTATTCTATTCTATTAAAGCACTTGTCCAGAGGGTCACAGACAGCATGCAAACGATCATGTAATGTTCAAGTATATTTTTAAGTATACTTTACGTAGTAAGTATACTGATATCAATGTGTACTTGTAGTAAACTTGTAAGTGTACTATTTCAATACTGCTTGGGACTAAATTGGCCCACTTTTAGTATATAAAAGTATACGTTTAAGTGTACTATAAGTGTAAGAGTAGTAAACTTTAAGTACACAACTAGGTTTCTCATTTGTAATGCATCTGTACTACAAGTGAACTTATAAGTATACTAGTAGTTTACTATTTTAATACAAGTAGTAAATTTTTTTGTTTATGAAAGTACACACAGTAACTCTCAGTAAACTACTAGTTTAGTGTATACTGCAAGTATACTTGTAAGTTTTCTTTAAATGAACATAACATTATACTTATAGTTTACTATTTATATATTATTTTTGCACTTGCAGTATACTACTATGTTCAAATGTAGATATTATTTTTATACTTGAAAAATAATCTTTAACTGTACTTTATTTTAAAAACATTTTATTGGCTTCATGCATCCTTTTTTAATCAGCACTTGAATGTCGGTAAGTTTCATAAAGAAAGACAACAACGGTTAAGATTGAGAAATTTGGACCCATGCTGCTGGCCCGAGAATTTTCGTTTCTGTGGTAGCAAAACAGAACTGTCCCTCATCTATGAGAATGATGAGTTCTCTGGAGACACCAGCCCTGACCACATGTTTCTTTGTATATAGTAATTTTGTATTGTAACTGTATTGTCCCCGTTTTTTATTTTTATTAATATATAATAACAAGATTAGTAAGATTTGGGTGATATTTTGACCACTTATTTAGGAAATGTCCCTGGTTTCCATTTCACAAATCTAACGTAATATGAAAAGGGTCGAGCGACGCCCATGTAAGACGTTACATTTTCTATTTAGGACAACACCGAGTCAAATGCCGATAATAATTGTATAAGTGGCCAGCATTTTTATCCATCTCACCTGCTGGGTTGTTCTCCACAGTGTCTATGTTAGGAGAACCCAAGGCGGTTATCACATCAGCCTTTCTCTCAGCTGTCTGTGACGTGATGGAGTCAGACGGCGCGTCGGAGATGAAGGTGATCATTTCCAGATTATCGACACCTAGCTCTGCCATCTAGCCTACAGATGTCGTGGACACAGGGCCAGATTAACCATAGACGGGATTGGGCGAGTGCCCTGAAGCACCAGCCAATAGGGTGGCACCAAGTGATTAAGATAATGACTAGACTTTAGAATATTTTTTGTTTTATGTTCATGTTTTGTATATATATTATTTTGCTGGAAGAGATGCAGATACAAAATGAACAGTTAATGATACAATATATACAGAGAGATTATTAATTATATCCATAAAGAATTGCAATTGGGTCAGGTCACAGTGCATTTGCCCCCTCCCCCCAGTCCGAGTCAAGCCCGCCAATTTATAATATTAAATTCGAAATGGATAGGCAGCATCAGCTTAGCGGTTGTGCCAAACGTAAACAAAAAAAAGAGAAAATAACACAACACATCAAAAAGTACCTGCGATATCAAGTTTTTTTCTTCGAAAAGAAGAAAAGACAGAGACATCAGCATCACCAGCAGAAGGCACTAGCAGCAACGAAACTAATGCCTCAACCGTTACGACTCAAGCAGCTAATGTGAACAAAGGCGATAACCAGGTGCTGGAGAGTGGAGGCAACGGAGAGGATGATGGGGCTCACGAGATTGATGGAAATATAAGTACACGTAGGTCGGAGGATCAGATGCGGCAGCCGCCGCCAGAGGATTTTACCATCTCAACAGACCCTGAACTGGGGAGCTATCACGGACCACGTCAGGGCACTTCAAATGTGGTCACCCTCACCCAGGGGCACTACACGGTGTTAATCCGGGCCTGCGTGAACATGCTATTCGATGATGTTGTCAAATGTGGACACACTATGTGTAGTAAACTGTGAGTCTGTGTAGAATGTAGTGTTTGTAGACCATGTTTCTGAAGAGTTTTACTCTGTCTCTCTTCGAACAGATTCTCACTCACTCACTCGAATCTTGAGCTTGTGACTATGGATTATTAATGCCTTTTTAGGGGCTTCTGGGCTAAAATTAAACATTCCTAAATGTGAAATTCTTTGTTTATTCGATACCCTTGAAACCTCTGAATAATATACACTGTAAAAAAAACTGTAGTTTTACGGAATTTTATTTTATTTTATTTTACAGAAAAATTACAGAAATAGACTGCAAATATACATTTCCAGTGTAAAATTAAATGAAAAACATGTAAATGTGCATTAAAAAAAATGTTTTCTTATATTGTTTTTTCAAAGAAAAACACTGGGAATAAATATGCAAATGTATCAATACTTCACAAATATTTATATTTATATACAGTTTTTTACAATCCCTTTGCTACTATTTTCAGAACCTTGATGTCATTTTTCAAAACTCTAGACACAAAACTCAAACCGGTTATCACTTGTATAAAAGGCTGTCTAATGTTCAAAACATTGCATTGTGCATTCTCATCTTTAAAGAAATCTTGCACTTGCACAATCATTGGTTCAAAAAACAAATTTACTGTGAAATACCATTGAAACATAACTATAGATCACCCACACACAAGCAACCGATAGTTTCACTGTTCGTACAATCATTAAATATTGTAGAACAAAATAGGTGATACAGGTTTCATTATGGTACTACATGTACAGTAAATACATCTCTGTAAAAGTACTGCAGTAGTTGAGAGAATACTACAGACACAGTGGAATCATTGAACAAAGTTTGTAATATATTGATGCAAAACACTACAGTACAATCACAACATAGGTTTATTTGAATCAAAGCAAAAATAATTAGCTATGAAATAGAAAAGAAAAGACAGTACTGTAAAACATCAAATGCAGTGTTCCTCAACTTGGCAGAATTGAACAACCAATTACAAGGGCCTGCATCTATACAGTGCAGTACTGTCAATACTGTAAATAGTCTGAAAAGGTGATACAGTATTTGGGACCATAGACACAATGTCTGATGAAGAATTATGATAAAATATTAGGCTACATGGATATTGTAGTCTAATTGGTTCATGCTCCACGCTAATTGGTGACAATGAATCTCGTTATCTTGAAACTTTCATGATTTAAACATGGAAGATTGTTTGTCTGTTTCCATACAACTATGCATTAAGAGGAATACAACAGTTACTTATAATTTTGAGCAGTTGTATCAATTGATAGTTATATCATTGAAGCCTATATCGTAATATAATATCATATAATAATACACTCTTTCTTTAAGTACGCTGATATTTAAATGACAGCAATGAAGATTTTAAATATTCGAACTGAAGGAATTCCCGCCTTGGCGCAAGGATACAATCCCTTCTAAGCACATGGGACAGCTACACGCACGACAGGAATTACTCGACCTTCAGCTTAGTCGTCAATCTTTGATGTGAAGCGAAAATAAGCAGGTCAAATGCATGTTTTATAATTTCATCATTATGTGATCAAATCTGAGTTTTAATTTTTTTACTGTTTCAAATCGTGTTGACCGTGTTTTAAAATCTTTATAATGTTTAAAATGTGGGTCTCGGCTGATGGTACAGTGTTACTTAGTTTGTTTCTTCTTTTTGTTTGATTTTAGCCAAGTCCTAGTTTCAGAGTTCTGTTTTTACGCTTTCTGTTGCATTTTGTTACCAACTAATTTTTTACACCTGAGGGAAAACTTATTTGCCAAACTATGGAAGCCTGTTTTCGCCATTTAATAAAAAAAGAAAATAATAATTGTGACTTTTTATGAATTCTGAAAAATAAAGTCGCAATTCTGAGATATAAACTTGCAATTGCATGAAAAAAAAAGTCAGAATTGCAAGATTCTACAATTGCCTGCAATTCGGACTTTTTTTTGCACAATTGGTATTAACTTTGACCTTCTCGCACCATAGGAAACCACAAGATGTGACTTTAACCACACGAGAGTCTCTTCCTTTTTCATCCTCAACAGAGCTTTATAGGACATTTTCCGGCGACAAGGTATGATCATATTTACTCTTTGGCATGATAATCCTTTACCATAATAGTATGTGTTAATAAAATACATTGGGCAAGTATAAAATGTGACTTTGGTAACGTGCACGTGCTAAGGTTGTCTATTACGTAGCCTAATCTTCTTACATGTTAAGTGTTGGTTTTGTGTTTACAAAGAGTGATTTAAAGGGCCCCTATTATGGATTTTTGAAAATGACCTTTCATAGTGTGTAACATAGCACTAAGTGAATAAAAACATCCTGCAAAGTTTTAAATCTGAAAGTGCACCGTATATAAAGTTGTTGTCTTTCAAAAGTAAGAGTCGACTCTGAGTCAATGAAATGAATTGTTTTTCAAATGAGTCATAAGCCGTTTCGTTGTGACGTCAAGACAAAACATTAGCATATTGCCCGCCCACTTATTGCGCGCGCAGACACCAGGGAAAACTTGAACCTCAAACCTGCAGCTGATTCCATTTTCCATTCCATTTGCTGTGTTCCCTTTATTTCACTGACGACTGCTTCTCAAATCTCAGAGTTCAATGCAGGATTCACAAACTGCTTGCTCTTGAAAGATGGTGTTCAAAATACTTAGTTTTGAGTTTTATATTGTGTAAGTCTCCTGCTAACTGGTTAACTCACATTATTACTGTCTTACTGAAATGCTTCTGCTGATCAGTTTGTGGGCCACTATTACCTAAAAATGTGTCTATTAATGCAGATTGTCTGTCGTTCTCACTACCTTGAGTAAAGATAAAGCATGGAGCAAGATTAGTTTTACCAACGTTTATGTTACACCTGTCATTCACATCAGTCATTCATGCTAGAGCTCGGCTAATGTATACATTGCATACATGCACTGTTATTGATACAGTTTCCACGTGTTCACCGCAATATATTACAAAAATACTCTGTATATAAATTAGTACAAGTAAAATAATCGGTTTGTTGATGGACATGCACTTGTTAATGCTGATGGTGAGCAATTACAGTTGCAACATCTCATAATGTACCTCAAACTGAGTAGTGTATCACTGAGAAACGTCCTGCTCGAGTTGTACTTGCGATGGAGGTTCGGGTTGAATGATTAGTTCTTCCAGTGTTTCATCATCGGACTTGCGCTCGGATTGATATGGTAAAATCGACGTCATTGTTCGATACTGTCTTTAGTTTACGGTGTAGGAATAGGATGACCACCATCAAACAAACCAAATGTGGGACGATTATGATAATTAATTAAAATAATATGACTGTAAATACCAGTTTGCTATATCAAGTAGCATAACTTACTGTTTTTGTTCAGCTAAAATAACTGGAAGTGAACAACTCGACACATTAAAGTTACTAAAGGCAGAGCTGTTCTTACATTAAAAATAATGTGGATACTCCTGTGGGGAAGTTAATCTAATGTAAAAACACTGGAATTTAATGTAAAACATTTTTTTCTACTGATACTAACAAGCCTATAGCATGTTCTGCTCAGTGTAGAAGTAGGGGATTTTCCTTTCCCTTTTTGCATTCGTTACCCTTATATGGTAATGGGTGGATGAGGTAATTAGGGCCGGTGTATTTAAGTGTGTAGACAGGAAACCCTAGAATGTAGGCTTTGTCATACCCGCCCCCTTCCGGTTACTGGTGTCCAGGGGCGGTTTCTTCATTAGGGCGATTGGGCGACGCACCACCAAAGTGTGAAAGTGAAGGGACTTTTTCAATCACATTCATAATCTCATTCAACCACAGAGTTACGCTAGCCGTCACTGTATGTTCTGCCTCTGGATATAGTCCAATCAGCGTCATGTCACGTTCTGTGGAGTACCGCCTCTTTTTGGGCGATTTCACTCTGGCTGAGAATCGCCCAGAGTGTTCCCATAGACTTACATTCAAAGATGTTTTTTTTCGAACTGCAGGCACTGCAATGCATTCTCTATGGGTTCCGGGAGGGCTCGCACTAACGTGCTTTCGTCATCATACGTAAACTTCACTTGTGCAGCGATTGGTGGGAACAAACATACACTATTAAAAATCTTTAAGATTAAGTGACAAATAATATTTGAAACCAATTTTGAATTTGAACAACAAGAAAAAATGAAGCACTACTTTAATATCTTTATCAAATGTGATAAAAAATAAAATAAAATAAAAAAAAAAGAACGAGAGCGAGAGAGACTGTTGGGACATCTCGCGAGTTGAGGCGGTTGAGGCCAGTTGAACTTGAAGAACGTCATGGCGAACGCAGTTAACATTAATTCTATCGTGTCATTAAAAGAAACACCATTCAGCCGTCGTAGTAATCAGGATAAATTGTCAATTAAAGAGTTAGGGCCACCAAGACCAAATTTAAAAATAAAACAAGTATCTACAAAGGGCGGGAAATCATATAATAGAGGATTCTCGAGGAACTGGTATGAGCGGATAAAATGGCTAGCAGGTTGTGAAGCAGCTAATGCTTTATTCTGCTACCCCTGCATTCTCTTCCATCCCGAGAACGGGACGGACATCGCATGGACAACGACAGGTGTCACCGATATGCATCATCTCTCGGAGAAGGTGAAAAAGCATGAAACGGCGAAGATGCATATGGACAGTTGCCTAAAATTGGCGGCTTTCGGGACGGTCAATATTGCCACACAGTTGGACGACAGTTACCGGATAGCTGTACGTCGTCACAATGACGAGGTTAGTAAGAACCGCCACATTCTAGGCCGTCTTATCGACTGCGTGAAGTTTTGTGGCCTGTTCGAATTAGCATTGAGGGGCAAAGATGAGAGCGAAGGCTCAAGCCACGCTGGCATTTTTCGTGGACTGGTCAACTTGGTAGCATCGCTAGACGAGGTGTTTGAGGAGCACTTGAAAACTGCCACAGTCTTTAAAGGTACATCAAAGACTGTACAAAATGAGCTGTTGGATTGCATGCTGTCAGTCATCAGGGAGCATATAATGGAAGAGGTGAAGTCAGCTAGATTCGTAGCAATTCAAGCAGATGAGACTACTGACGTTTCTACACAGACCCAGTTAGTGCTTGTGTTCAGATACATTGACAGGGACCATGCTGTGCAAGAACGTTTCTATGAGTTCATCCCTATCTTGAATACAACAGCCGAGTCGATTGCCAGTGTGATTCTGGAGAGGCTGAACAGTCTTTTCACTGATGACAAAGCTAAACTCATCGCGCAAGCATACGACGGGGCAAGTGTGATGAGGGGAGAGCGGGCTGGTGTGCAGCAAAAGGTGCGTGAACATTATGAAAATGCACATTATGTGCATTGCTATGCACACCAGCTGAATTTGATTATGCAGCAAGCTACATCTCAAACTCCAGCAGTTAGAGTATTCTTTTCTGATCTGAGTGGCATTACCAGCTTTTTTACCCGGTCACCAAAACGCACTACTATTCTCGACGAGATTGTTGCACGAAGGCTGCCAAGAGCCTCATCCACAAGATGGAACTTTAATAGCAGAATCGTGAACACTGTATACGAGAACCTAGATGACCTTATAGAGTGTTTCAGATCTATTGCGACTGACAGCTCATTTGATAGCAACACGGTGAGGGAGGCATCTGGCTTCCTGAGGATGCTGCAAGATGAAGACTTTCAGTTTTTTCTGCATCTGTTTCATCAAATCATGCCTCACGTTGACATGATGTACCAGCAGCTGCAGAAGAAGAACATTGATGCAGTCTTCATCAAACAAGCCCTCCAGAACTTCACAATGAAAGTGCAGTCCATCAGGTAAGATCATATAATATTGTTCATACCTTCTCAATATAGGACCATGTCATTTATGTATTTAACATATTATGTTTTCAAATATTATTTATTTACATAAAATGTGTGCTATATGGTAACAAGATTTAGACACTTAAAAGTGGGGAACTAATTTAATCCTCTGCATCTTTAGAAATTGTAATTACCTTGTCTGTAACAAAGTTTAGCTAGCAATTTTTATATCTTTTGAGCTATTCTGAGAAAATATATCTAAAACAGACTATTTGTGTTGCTTCTGTTTTTCTAAGACATGAATAAGTATTGTCAATGACATGAGATTATTCATAAAAACACTGTTGATCTATCTGTGTTCAGGGACCAGAGCTCATTTCAGGAGCAGGAGCAAGTAGCAACAGGAACAACAAGATCTAGGAGGGCCTTGGGAGAAGAAGAAAAGCAGAGGCTGTCCAAAGAGGTATTTATTGCTGACCATTTAAATACTCCAAAATAGTGTTGGAAAATCTCACTTTGTTTTTACAATCAGTTTAGGAAAGGATGGTAGCAGTCTTTTTTACTCCTAGCATTGTACTTTGAATCGTTGACGTGTAGGATAAAGATTGTGTTGGTGTTCGAATGGAATGTACAAATTTCAGTCAACAATATTATTTGTCGCCACCTAGTGGAATCTTTAATAAAATAAACTATCTGAGTGGATTGAAAATACATTTACTGGTCAAAAACCCTTGTCAAATTCCATTTGAGCTTGAATTATGGTAAAATGTTAATTAACGTAATAACACACACACACACACACACACACCCAAATCATCGCTGTCGGACAGAAGCCTTGTATGTCCAAAACTGTTACTTTTCAGGAAACGAAAGAAAACCTGTTTTTTCCCCAAAATAATTTCAAAGCTCTTTTAATGCTTTTCATTGGTTAAATATTTGTAAAACACATTGACAGATGTAAAGGGTGACCAATAATAGCATTAATGTTTGAAAATATATGGAGATATAAAATATGGATTCTGCCTGATACATTGTTGCTGTCAGGATGGAAACATTGTATCTCCATATTTATATTATAATAAAAAATTTATTTTATAACTAAAATAAATGTATTTATTTTGTCAGGTCTGCGACACAATCTTGGTCCACACCAAAGAAAGGTTCTCCTTTACCGACCACCTTGTAAGTGCCACGCTGCTACAAGGAGAGATGTTTCAACAGCATGGCCATACATTCCCTGTTGAGGCTCTGAACATCACTGTCAGGGCATACCCTATGTTAAATAAGGCGAAGCTGAAGACTGAACTGTCTCTCATTTACGAGAGTCCAGAATTCAAGGGCTGCTGTGGTGCACTGGCACTGTACCAGGTTTTGCTGAAGTACAACCTCCAGGATACTTTTTCAGAGACTGTTGCTCTGTTGAACATCCTCATAACCACTCCCATGACAACTGCTGAAGCTGAGAGGTGTTTCTCAACCTTGAAGAGAATCAAGACATTCCTGAGAAATGTAATGGGACAGGAACGTCTGAATGCACTGGCTATGCTTTCCATGGAGAGGGAACTAGTCAGGAACATGCCTGCTTTCAATGAGAGAGTAATTGATCACTTTGCTACTTTGAAAGAGAGAAGAGCAAAATTTCAGTATAAGTAAGCAGTGTAATAAGCGAGTAATGTGACGTAAGCAGTGTAATAATAGTGAGTAGTATTGTAAATAGTGAGTAATGTGCAGGGTCCGTACGGGTGCTTGATCCTTGAAAGTGCTTGAATTTTGATGTGTTTAAGGTTTGAAAAGTGCATAGCTAAAAGTAGTGTAAATAGTGAGTTATGGGATTTCAGTTGTTTTTTTTATTAAATTGAAATTGGAGTAAACGTTTTTGGAAATTCGCATCCTGGTTGGGCTTTGTTTGAATTGATTTTGACTTGCTGCCGAATTGTTAACACTCATAGAAACAAAAAAGGAGATTAATATTAATGAAAAAAAGTGACTTGAAATAAAAGTAGTGAAGTTGCCTTTACATGCTTAAGCTGTTAATTTATCCATTGCATGGGTGGACCTTATCCTTATCAATCATCCAAACATTTGCCCCCCCTGAGAGATTTTGCAGGAGCCGCCACTGCTGGTGTCACTATAGTCGAGGTAAGTGACGGAGGTTATGTGCGGCTTCGTGTGGTTTTTAAAGTGTTTAGAGTATGTGTTTTTATCTTTGAAGTGATTGCTGTAGCCGTCTCGGCGGCGTGCCCTGGGAATTGCGTCAAGCGCTCATTGAAAGCTTTAAGGTATGTCAGCTATCGCGATGTGTTGTGGTGTGGTTTCTATGGTGTTAGTCGAGTTTAATGGGGGTGATTGTGTGTTTTAGCGGAACATTCGCGAGTGCATCCTGACATCGTGACGTGTGATTCTCGTGTGGTATGTATGATTTAGTGAATGTTTTTTATCTCTCTGAGTAAATCCTTGTCTGATTGTTGTGTTTTGTTTTGCAGTCTCTCGCGTACCACGTGACGGTTAACTCAGGTCGCACTGCTGTTTTTCGTTATTTTCTTTGTCTTTCTTGAACGGATACTTTTCTCAGGTTTTCATAACTTTATTAGTCTTTGTGTTTTGTTGTTTTCATTTTTATGGTTTGGGTTATTTTGTTATGTCTGTATAGCAGTTGGTTTGACCAATGTGATTTGGGCCGTAGTGGCCGTGTGGTCAGGTTTAATTATCTAGCGGCGTGTAGTGTGTCCATCTAACCATCACCCGTTGAGTACTTTGGGGTCCTCAATGCCGACGAGGTAGGACGGGTTATCCGTGCACCAACAGATTTGGTCAATCATCATATTTGTGTCTAATGTTATTGTTGTGACGATTTTGTATTTGTACCGCACCCACTAATTTCTCTTTTGTTTCTTTTGGTTCGAGTCAAGGCTGAGTGCGCCGAAGGGGAGGCTAGTCACCTGGGTGAAACACATTTGCTGTGAGTTTGGAGCACCAGGGTTTGAGCACCTCTTCCTATTTTGTTTGCCGTGCACACATAAGTGGTTGAGAGCACAATTTCTTACAGCTAGTTTGCCACCCCTAAGGTAAGCTTTAGCCTTGCAGTTTCTATTATTTTTGTTATTAACTGTATATAACTGATTTTTATTTTTTTAGAAAACAACAGCTCAGACTGAGATCTTTCTTTTTTGAGTAGATGATAAAATGTTCCCTTTGTGCGAACAATTTCTTGAATGCAGGTATATGATAAGTAGGATTAACCCATACTTAGATGCTTGAATGAATTGTATGAATATAATCAACTTTTGGTTTATGTATTGCATAATACTGAAAATTGTTTATTTGCAGATTGTTGTCAGCGTTCTACTGCTAATTACTGATGACCAGATGAGAAGCTATTTTCCTTCATATGGAGACAGACTGACAGTTTTGGGATTTTGTAGGAGGCAAGAAACTGAGCCAACTTGCAGGAAGTCAAAGCTATTTGAGTGCCTCAAATCAAAACTGAGCAAAAGACAAAAAATTAACAATTTACAAACTAAAAACCAAACAACTAGAACAAACATTTCTCAGGGTACTGCAAGAAAAGTTGAGATTGGTTGGATGCACTATGATGGGCAGGGCTTTGTTCAAATGAGAGCAAAAAAAGGAGGGGGAACAAGGAAGTTGAGTGTCAAAAGACTGGAAAAGGAAAGAACTGACTGAGCAATTTGTTTGTTTTTCCCAAATGGAAAAAATGATCTTGGCAGTGTTTCTGAGTTTGAATTGGATCTCACAATTTATATTAAGTGTCACTAGATGAAGAAACTACAGTGGGGGAAATGTATAATACATCCAAACTCAAAATGATGAGGTTCTACCTCACAACAAAAAAGATAGGGAGGGAAGTGGAAATGCAAAGTGGAGTGGAAATATCAGATTCAGACACAATAGAGGACTTGCACAGAATTAACCAGGATCAAAGTCTTTCCACTTCTTCCAGAAGAATGAATGTCTTCTTTCAAGCTTCAGACACAGATGTATTTTTTGTGGAAAAAACAGCCAACAATGACGTGTCTCCCTTACATTCCACAGAGGATCTGAAAGTTCATCAATGACCTCACCAGATTATTTGGATGCAAGCGATGAAGTGACAGTATTCACCGGAGACCTCCCTGGAATAGATGAACAAAACTTAGATGACACTTTAGCCCTATTCGCACGTGTGATTTAGAAATTACCCACCCACATCTGAATTTCGTGTGGCACATTCTCACAGGATTTTACTTGAATTTACTGACTTATCTCCTGGATATGAAGTCAATAGGCTTTTGCTTGGAAATGTCTTGTCGTTATAGGTCTAGCTGTATAATGATATATCATAAACAGAAGAATGTTCCTTACCGCATGCTGCTATACATGTCATTCATCTCCATCTAATCATTCTTTTTGTTTTTGCTCTTCTGATGGTTTTCAGCTTTCTCTTTCTGCAAACTGTATAGTTGTATGGTGTATAGCAATATGACCCAGCACCCAAAATACTATCAAAACACTCCAACGCAACCTCCATTCTCCAAATCACAGAGATGCTGATTTGCATGGGACTAATATACCACAGGACCTCAGTGTTCGGCGAAATATGGTAGATCATTTGCGGGGGAATTTTGACATGGCCGATTCGCACGGGATTAAGATCACAGACAACCTCCGCAATTATTACAAATGACTAGAGGTCACCAGGTAATACTTATCCCGTGCGAATAGGGCTTTAGGATGAATCCCAATTCTCTGTCTTACCCCTTCCCCTTCCCCCTTTCCCCTTCCCCCTTAACGTTACATATACTGTCCTGTATCACACAGGGACGCAGGAGGAAACCCGGCAGCTGATCCACTTTCGGGATGAAAACGAGCTGAAGTTTCTAAGATCAAAATATGATCCGATTTTTTTGCCTGTTATGTTTACTTTATTGGCCAATAAAGACAGATTTTTGTTAACAAAGAAAGTGTTTCTGAACATCAGTGACATTCAAAACAGTGATAACTGAAACAGATATACAAAACACCATGCGTGTGTATAAAAAATATTAGTAACGATGTATGATGATGTAACCAAGTGGTGTCTCATTTCATAGGGGTATGTTTTCACCCCTAGCACTTACCACTCGGTTTCGAGGGACAAGGGCTACGGGTAAGACGAAGGGAAGTAAGGGGTAAGACAGAGAATTGGGATTCAGCCTTAGTCTCTAAACCCAGAACCCATATTTCCTAACAAAAAAATGATTGTTGTTCAGTGGACAGATGTTTTTTGATCTTATTGCACATTTCTGTGATGAAACCCTTGTACATACACAGAGTGATGTAGAAGTAAAGTTGCTCCTCCCAAATGGACAGTTTGAGATGGGCCATGACGTCGGTGGAGTGTTCAGAATTTTGGCAGGAATTTTATGATCAATGCACTCTGGGGAACCATTTTAAAGTTCCCTTTCTTCGGCATGATTTTGGGAAAGAAAAGTGGGAAAGTGTTGCCCGAATAATTCTGTTTGGCTGGAAGAAAGAAAAGTATCTCCCAACAAAACTTGCACCTTTCATCTTGGAGCAAGCAATACAAGGATCTGTCAAAAGTGATTGACAACTTTTTGAAGTATGTCTCAGAAAATGAGTGTGCTGTGTTAGAAAGCTGCAGAACGGACTTCTGTAGTGCAGACCAGGAGGAATTGATCGAGATCTTAGACAACTACAGTTGTCTGAGAATTCCAACAGAAGAAAACTTCATGCACATTTTGC
This sequence comes from Rutilus rutilus, assembly GCF_951802725.1. Classification (NCBI taxonomy): domain Eukaryota; kingdom Metazoa; phylum Chordata; class Actinopteri; order Cypriniformes; family Leuciscidae; genus Rutilus; species Rutilus rutilus. Next base: position 23,266,136 of record NC_140212.1, on the reverse strand, counting down.
AAGAACTGGCACACAAGACTCTCATTCATGAGGCTGCTTATGTTCTTGAACAGTGGATGAGCATACTTGGACCTCTGAGCAAGGACCTTCAGGAAATTGAAAATGTGTATTGTGCACTACAACCAACAGTGAGGAAAATTGTGCGATCTCTCAAATTCGACAAACACCAAAAGGACATTTCATTTCAAAGCATTTGACAGCTCACTTGCGGGAGTATGATGCCAATCGACAATTGACAGTCTCTGTTTCTGAGATTCTGTACAGGATCAGATTTATTTATAGACAAAACTATAACAGTTGATTTCACAGACCTTAAAGGGTTTGAGAGAAGACCAGTGGCACACATGTGGCTGTTTCCTGAGGCTTTCAGTACACTATGACAACTACCCAGATTTCCGAAAGCAATGTCTGGGTAATGGACATAATTTGACTCTGGCACATGAATTGGATACTGGCAGAAATTATTTATGGCCAGCTCATATCCTATTTTTCATGGGTCATTCTTCACACACTTACATTTTATTGCACATGTATGCATTATTATGAATGTTATTTATTACAGGTTACACTTAGTTATTACAGGTTATGGTGAATGTTGAACAACCTTTTTTTTTTCTGAAGATATATTTTAATGACTTTCAATAGTGAAATTTTTTTATTATGGCTTTGAACTGTTAAAATGAGTTAATGGTTCATTCTTCATTTACATACTGTACATTCATTTTACACATATATACATAAAGTAAAACATTCACTTTAATTTGTTTACTTAGTTGTTGCTGGTTATGTTGAAATTCAAACAACCTTTTTTATTATGTTTTTAGATAATTTATTTTATATTTTGTTAATGACTTTCAATAGTGAAAGATAACACATTGCTGAGGTGCAACCTACTGATTGTACATGTAAAATTGTACAGATTGTACATGTTGCCTCTTCAGTCAGATACTGTAGATGGCTTTGAACATGGCTCACATCACAACATACACTCAACCTACACATACACTCATACACATACACATATATTACAGTTTTTCTCAATTGCTAAAACACTAAAACCCATTGGCTGAACAAAGTTCTCAGTTGCCTGAAAGGTTGTTTCAGCGATTTCAGGCCCAAACATAAATGATCACATTCATCTAATCTTTCCTAACGATCCGCTAGCTACCCGCCCCATAAGCAGGCCGTCAAAAAAACGCGTCTCTGTAGGCAGCCTAGGCTCTGAGATCTGCACACAAAAACAGTTGGTTTGGCCAACACTCAAAACCAAAATAAATAGTGTTCCAACCAATCACCGACAGGGGTGGGTGTTGTGAGGTTTTCGCGTGCAGCCGTCATAGGCAGCCATGCACGAGCTGTTTGGATCCATGCTGGAACTGTTTGGATCCTGCTCCTTTAGGTAATATGGAAGTCCGAGCAAAGCAGCTGCTCTTCTCTTCTGGTTTGAAGTCTCAACACGCACAAAAAAAACAGGAACGTTAGACAAACTGTAACAACTGTAGGACCAAGCGTGCTTATAATACTTATTTCTGATAACACTGGGGCTGCTGATATGTCCCTTACCATCACAAAACATTGTGATTGTTTTATTATTTAAATGTTTTTGTTCCCACTTACAATAGGGCAGGAATGAGTTCTAATTAGGGATTTGTGCTGTGTCTACAGTAACTTATTTACTGTATAGTTCACTATTAAATTATCAACCCACTATATTGTTATCCAAATGTCTAGCAAGAATAATTATACCATACATAATTCTCAAAATGATGATTTATTGTAAAATAACGTTACGACGTCCACTCCAGCAGCTTGAATATGTTCCCGATTTGGTTACCATGGCAACTCAACGGTCAGCCACCATCAGCATTATACATAATAAAAAAAAGGTTTTAGCCTCTTTCCAGAGTTCAAGTAACTTACATACTGTATTTTATATATTTTTATAAAAGCTATTTATTCGTTGTGAAGTGTAAGACTCACTTCAGAAATATGAATTCCTTCGTCAGACGCAGTGTGCCAGAGCAAAAACCCAGTGCGCTGCGCGCGAAGTGAATGAATTCTGATAATTCGTCGACAAGACTTAACTATAAAGAGGGAACGAATTCGTAAAACAAGGAACAAATTTGTGGCCACGATAAATGACATATTACAATATACATATTACACAGGGTTGTTGTCAGTGGCCACGATAAATATATTTTTGACCGCATGTCATGTGCAGGTGCAGCAGCAGTGTTTTATGAACACCCGCACATGGAATGCGGACAAAAATATATTTATCGTGGCCACTGACAACCCTGTGTAATATGTATCTAGTTTACACTTAATTTAACAAGTATTTTTATAAAAACAAGTAAGATAGAAGTTCAAGCTTACCTCAGGAACTCTTGATCCATCCAAAATGGAAGTTTCTCGTAGGTAGCACCGTCACACGTGTTGAAGGGGGGCGCTATGTGGGGCTTCCCTACGTATTTATGCAGGGGCCGCACATACAACTAAGAAATCTATGTTGCCTACTTTGATTAAACGGAGTAGTTGGGCACAGGGAAACTTGATATCTTAAGTACACTCAACATTTTAGTTGAACTGACTTATGAAAATGAGTTGAGGTAGCAAAAGCCTCAAATCCTTTTTTACAGTGTAGATGCTATATATATACAAGTCAAAAGTTTGGAAACATTACTATTTTTAATGTTTTTGAAAGAAGTTTCTTCTGCTCATCAAGCCTTCATTTATTTGATCAAAAATACAGAAAAAAAAAAAGTAATATTGTGATATATTATTACAATTGAAAATAATTGGTTTTCAATTTATTATACTTTAAATTATCATTTATTTCTGTGATGCAAAGCGAAATTTTCAGGATCATTACTCTATTCTATCACATGATCCTGATTTCTTCAGGATCATGTGAATTTTTCTTCTTGGAAGAAAATTCTTTCTTTTTGGAATCAATTCCCAGCCCTATCTGGGGTAGCTCTAGTCTTCCTACAGGGAATCATCTTATTAAATGCTGGACTAGACTAGACTAGACAAGACAGAGAAAGCAGATTTCTGTTAATCTGGTTTAAAGGGCCATTTTAGTCCACCATTTTAGTCCGTCACCACCGTCAGATATTTATAAAAAAAGCAATAAAATCAGGCAACTACAAGGTCAACTACAAAATCTTCAGCTCTACTGCATGCTTAAAGATCACTCAAGCTCCCGTAAGTTTGCTATTTTCTCTTAAACTTGTTCATATTTTTGGACACTGATACTGTCACAACCGTAACATGTCAACACCGTCTCTTTTGTATAAAAAATATTAGATTAGATTATGACATAAATGTATACTTTTTAAGAAGAGGTCTGACGTAGCTAGCAACAGAGGGGAAACAAGATGGCTAATGTGAACAACTCATGCATATCATGTGAAAGAGTAGGTTTTTGTCACCACCGTCAGTGACAAAAACCTCCAAATGGCCCTCAACGGAGGCCAGAATATAATTGTTGATCACAATAAAAACCAATATGACCTATAATGTTTCATTAATATATATATATATATATATATATATATATTTTTTTTTTTTTTATTATTTTATTATTTTTTTTTTATTTATTTTTTTATTTAAGTAATTCCCCCTATATTTCTTCCATACAGGCCTACACTGTTGCATGCTACTAAGCAATATGTTCCTCACGAATACGAGCGCTACTATTAAGCAATATGTTCCTCACGAACACGAGCGCTATATTGCTTTTATACAGCAGTTCCACTTGTATCTGAACACGTTTGAAGCGATTAAATTGTGTTTTCTAATGTTCATTTAGATTTGTGGTCCTGACAGGACTGTGACATATCTATCTGCCGATATAGTTCATTGCAGAGATTGGCTTGTGGTCATTTATGACTAGAACTGGTGGCTAGCAAAGGCTGTCACTGTGGACGCTCATCATCAAGATGTGGAAGTGGAGTTTTTCTACCCTCATGGGCCCAACACACGATTCTATCCAAAAGGAGCTGGAAAGGGCTGCATATTCTGGTCAAACTTGTGATACCGTCATCACCAGGTCGTGCAAGCAGGACGAGGGAGATATACATCCTGTCTGCTGAAGTCATGGACTTCATAGAGGAGAAACATATACACCATATACTTCCTGATGAAGCTAAATAAGTGGTGTAAATCAGTCAGGGAATACTCACAGGAGTTCACATATGAATTATTATTATTATTTTTGTGCCAGATGTGTTTTGTGGTATTTACACAGAATGCTTTCTGTATTTTGAAACATTTCAGTTTATGGAAAAGTGACTAAGACGTAGTTATTCATTTATTATTTCAGTTTATAGTCTAGTTTACAGAAGAATATGATTATATTATTTTATGAGTGGGGGGCACTAGTTAAATATGAGGTCAGTGATGAATTCTGTCTTATTGCTACTGGTAATTATATTTTTTTTGCTTATGATGATTATTAAGGTGTACTTTTATTAATGATAGCCTATTGATAATTTAACCTATATGTTTCTTATTGAATGTTTGCCACAGTGCTCACAATTGTTGTTATCTGTTCTTCACGTCCAATATACAGTTTACAGTCCAGTTTTCACAAGAATATAATGTATTATTTTATTTTATGAGTAGGAGGCACTAGATGACAGTTTAAGATGATGTCAGTGATGCATTGTACATTATTTCTACTGGTAATGACTTTATTTTTTACTATGATGATTTGATATTTGATGATATGGGGATGGGGTACTTTTAATAATGATATTGCTTAATTGTACCTTATATTCCTTGAAAAATGTTTATCACAGTGCTCAGGATTGTTCTTTTTTGGACCAGATAGTTTAAGTTTTTAAGCAAGAAGCCATTGACTTGAGTGGTATACATTTTGGAAGTGTATGTTGCAATGAGGCCACTGTCACCACCGTCAGATTAGTGTCACCACCGTCAGAGGGAGTTTTATTTGTTTTAAATGAATATACTTACAATGTTTCTTCAGTGCTGTTGAGTTATTAAAGTAATAGTCTCTTTTAATACAAAAATATGTTTGTTAAATAAAAAAACATTACTTTTTCTATTTAGGCTTAAAGTAAACATTGTATGATGTTAGATCTTTTAAAGGAGTACACATGAAACAGTATTAAAAAATGAACAAACGTGAATATTCAACATTTAACAGCATATATGTGTACTAAGAATGCCAGATAATGATTTAAAAACTATAAATACATATTAGACCAAAAAAAAAAAAAAAAAAAATTGTATTGTGTCTGACGGTGTTGACAAAAACAAAGTAATAACTGGAAAAATGCCTATTTTCAAAAAATAAAAAAATATAATAATAAAAAAAAATTATATATATATATATATATATTATATATATATATATATATATATATATACACATATATATACATACAAAATGAGGAGGTGTATAGACCTTGGTCTATAATGATATAGCTTCAGATTTTGTAATTTAACTAACTTTTTCTTTTCAAAATTAAAACCTGTTTTATCCAAATTCCAAATAAGTTTTTTTTTTTTTGTGTAGTAGCCTATAATATAATCGATAGGGTACACATGTGCTGAATACCTCAGAAGTAACTTAACCCTGAAACAAACTGCTTACCCCGGTGTCGCATAACCTGCTTTCTTAAAAATCCTCCTGGACTTTTATTTTGGTGTGGTCGTGTGACGTCATAAACATGCGCTGCGCTCCTGCGTCTGTTGTGATTCGGCTAATGAAAGGTTTGTGTTTTTTAAACGTTTGTGATTTGGTTAATATTTGGTGTTTAAATGGGAATGATTGTTTAATCGATGTATAGCATTTACAAATAATAAATAATGAATGCAACATGTATGAATGTTATTTTTGGTGAGTATAAAACCGCATCCACGCATGAGTTGCAGAAGGGGTACGTCTCATTTCGCTCCCTATCTCCCTATATCGTGAAATCAAATAAAGTATATCGTAAACTGAAATTCGATCTCTGACAAGTAGTGATTGGAGATTCAAAGCTTTGGAGCTCTCGAAACTGTTTCAAAACAAGTAACGTTTGACAACTTTTACAAACTAACTGATTTCCCCACATTAAATCATATTAAATATTATCTACAAATTATTAAATACCAAATATATCATTAATACTAAATATGAAGATTATGTAAACAGCTAAATAAATTTTATAGAATGAATATGTTTAGATTCAATATGAAAAGTCTAGCAAAATTTATTTGTAATATATTAGGTTTGATCGAGACATTTAGCGTCTGACTGACTCCCTTACCAGTACACCAACTACTGAACTAGGGAGCTAATTGAGACATACTCAGAAATTTAGTTTGGATTTATTTTTCTTTCTTTTAATTATTCACATCTTAAACAAAGTGTTTAAACACACAGAAAAAAAAATCCTGGTGATGCAACTGAAATCCATGTGACATACGATTATAAAGATGGCGTTTATTAAAGAGGAGAGTGAAGACATGAAGATTGAAGAAGTATTCAGAGTGAAAGAGGAAGATACTGAGGAACAAACAGGTTGGTTTTATTCTCAAAGCTGAACTCTGTCCCTTGATCCTTATTAAAATGTTGACCTCAAAAGTGCTCTCTGCATCAAATCAGTAACTGTGTCCCAAGTCAGGGTCTGCATCCTTCAAAGGTCGCATTTGAAGGCTGATTGTGTCACAGCAGCAGGGTCACTTGTCAGACAAGTCAGCAGAAGGGTCCTTCGAATTCGGCCTACCGTCCTTCTTTCCCCCGGCTGCGAAGGATAGAATGAGTGGATCCTTCGCAGCCTAGCCTATCCCACGCCGGTGGTGACAGTATTTTTTAATTTCAAAGAAAATTGCGGGTTCTTCTGTGGCGGCCGAAGAATACATGTATAAAATGTAAGTATTGTTTACATTTACTCAAATGGCTATCGAAACAAGGGCCACGTAAAAACATGAAATTTGCTGGACTTTCGGGCACTTGTAAATAAATATCACCATACTCTGAAGAGTGCTACGGGTTGAGCCATCATTTTTATTCAGAGTATGGTGGTATTTATTTAAAAGTGCCCGAAAGTCCAATAATCCTGCAGTGAATATATATATATTCATAGGGTGGCCCAAAAAAACTTTTTTCTCTTTTCTCCCAATTTGAACCCTGCATTTTGGTCTACCACCAGTTTAAGTTATCACATAAATAAATAATTGGCTAAATTAAATGATATTTAAGGGTTGCACAAGACAAAAGAAAAATCACTTGATTAGCGGTATATAAATATATTTGCTGAAATGTCAATCTTTATGTTGTTTATTCCTTAAACTTAACATGGAGCTACATAAAGGACATATAAGCATAAACTGCAACTTATTTGGTACATATTATAGAGAACTTACCATTTTAATAGTGAATATTATTACACAACAATCTTATACTAATGTATTTCTACAAGTCTGTTCAATTTGCTAATTCAGATGGAGAATTGAAGAGTTCAGATGCAAAAGCCTCTAAGTGCCATCTGAAATTTTCTTCTAGAATGATCATTTTTATCAGGCTCGTATATTTAAGTTCAATAATTTCACTTAAATGGCAATGCAAATTACCTATTAATTGTCATTTAAGTGAAATCACTTAACCTAAATATACAAGCTTTATAAAAATGATCATTCTAGAAGAAAATTTCAGATGGCACTTAGAGGCTTTTGCATCTGAACTCTTCAATTGGCAAGACCTTTGACAATTGTGCTTTTGTTTGAGTCAGGATAGCTTTCTCTGGTGTTTAACCACCTGTAGTAAGGAATTGTTTCTGTTCTTCTGATTTGGTTAATATAGCATTAAAGTCCTGTAGCCTATCAACTTGATGCCCCTTTCTGCAGTGTCATTCACAACTTTTAGGGATTGAACTATCTTCTCTGCTCTGAATGTGAATTCCTCATTTTCCTTCCATGTCTCAGGCTGTGTTTGTAAGAACGACTCTGGTAGGCCAAGAATTGTGAAGAATGAATTTGTATTCATTGTCACAAAATTGCTGAGGGTCTTCTGTTCATAGTTCCCATGTGCATCAAGTCGGTGAAGTGGATCATCTGATCCTTCTTTCTCTCGCATGTTCCTCACCATCTGCATCTTCTCATGTGCATCAACATTGTCGTCAAAGAATGCGAGCCCCATCATCACTTCACTCAAGTACCAGAGGTGTTGCTTGAATGCAGTCAAGTGCTGCTTCCTTGACAGTTGGATTACTGTAAGCGTACAAAACTTGCATGAACTGTAGGTCATTTGAAGGTGCTCCAGCTGCTGAGGGTGCTGTAAACCAAGCCCAGATATAGACTTTTGTCACAAACAATAGGAACTGTAGGATGCCACGTTCTTCAGATGCTCTCAGTTTAAACTGTTTCCTGAACAGCCACATTTTGAAACAGTAGAGAACTCGTGCCATCCAGCGTGCTCTGTGTAGTGCACCAGGAGCCTGAATATGCACCCCTCGTGCTGGAGATCCACCAAGAAAGATAACAGCAAGCTCTAGAAATTCTTTGTAGTCATCTCTTTGCTGCTTTTGCTCAAGTTGTTTCTTTACAAACTGTAATATTTCATCTTTGAAAGGGGCAACCTCTGGCATTTCAGAAGCTGTGGAGAAAGATGCAGCATCAATTGAAGACCATTTCTCCTTAAAGCGCTTAAAGATGGCAATATCTGGTCCAGAAGAGGTTGATATGCGCAGTGCAGTGAAAACTTTCTCTAGGATGATTTCTAAAACATGGTGACGACATGCAAAGTGAAGAAGACTTTGTTCTAGGGCCCGTTCTATTAGTACACAGGCACCTTTGAGGCGCCCTGTGTTGCTGGCGGTTGTGTCAAAGCAGAGACCTTTGACATTTCTGGATATATTCCATTCATCTAGACAAGCTATGACAGCATCAGCTTGTGCTTGACTTGTTCCAGACTCAAGTTTTGGTACACCCAACAGCTGATCAACATCATATCCTGTAACAATAACAGGTAGTCTGTCAACTTTCTCTTGTCCAGTTAGATCAGGAAGCAGCTTGCCATCCCAATGGACTGTCAGTGGTACCTGTGGACTAAAACTGGCCTTGATTTTCTTTTCTGTCTTTTCTCGATTTGCTGATCGTGCACGATGAATTGAGCTATGGCTAACTGTGATGTCGTTTACATCATGGCCAAGTGAAGCCTGGCGATCAGTGACTTTTGACCTATCAAGTGCTGCAGCTACATCTTCTAGGGACTTTCGTTTTGGGCTCTCTGTGGATCGTGTCCTCTTTCTTGATTGATCCAAGTCAACATCAGAATCTTGAGATTCATTATTTGAGCTACTGCCAGAAGTTGCCACAGCTGCCACACACTACTACAACTTGCTGTCAAAGCTTCTTGCTCGAGGTTTGCTTTTTGGTGAAATTCTTGAAGTGATTCTTTTTTTTGGGCCTTTTGTTCTTGCTTTTTTGCCCAACTTTTATCTACACAAGTCATGTAACTTCTACGTCCTTTTCTTTGCTCAGTCAGAAAGTCTCTGTCCTCGGCCAGGGGAGTGAGTTTATCAGCATCTTGATGGGCAATATTGAAAATCGTATTGAGCTTTTCATTGAAAGCTTCTTCATTAGCAGCTTGCTTTTCAGTACGACGGTTAATGGCCTTCTTTAGCGTTTGCCACTCTGTATGGACCTTAAGAAGGTGTTTTTCAATGTCATTGCTGCGACTAGTTGGTATGCCAGCCCTCTGCCAGAATTCAATCACCTCTGTCACTGTAAGACGTGCACTGTCTTTCAGATTTACTTTCTGGTCTTTATGATAGTAAAAGAAGACTGAAAGTGTTTCTCGAAGTGTGGGGAGCTTTGTCCTTTGCTCAGTAGTCTCATTTACTGGACCAATCAACCAGCTATTTGTTCTTGCTCTTGTTTTTGGCTTGGTGATATCCCCACTGCTGCAGGATGCCATGTCTGTTTAAAAGTATATTTAATTGTTTAGTACAAAGCAGTCAAAGGTCAATAACTGCAGTTTTCTTTAAATTAATATACATTAACATTAAAGAGCATCTTGCAGGTTAGAAGACCCAACAAGTCAATGTATAGAAAAATAATGTAGGAACTAGATTTTCTTTAAATAAAAATTATAAATACGCTACAGTGGCTTCTGGAGTCGTTTTTGTGAGAAAATGTTACTTCCGCATCTGAAAATGGGCGTGACGTAGCACGAGGGAGAGCAGTCGATTCAAACAACGGAAAAATGGATTGCAATGACATTTCGGACGCTGAGGAAATTGTTGACGGACCACAGCCATACAATTATGAGCCTGCTAGGCTGCCAAGAGAGCAGGGACAGGCCAGGATTAATGTTAGACAGAACATATTGGAACTTACAATAACAGAAACTAAGCTTTGATCAGGCGTTTGTCATGCGCATTAATATCCGCCCAGACTAACGTTACGTGATATAACTTAGCGGTTTCTCATCGAGAGACAGAGAGATATTTATTCCTGATACATTTTTTGTTCCATAGGTGCTTGTGTGGGAAATGCGAGGCAATGTTTACAGCTGAGGAAAGTCAGTGTTGCAGGGAGGTGGATGCATACTGGGCCTTAGTGGAAAATGCCAAACTTCCATGGTTGCAGTTAGTGTTACTACAGTAAAGCCATGGTGAATGTTGCTGATCTGTGGACACTGGATAGTTCGTTCATTCATTGCACAATGTTTATTCCTGGTTTCCACGTCAGCGCTGTTTGATCCGTTATTAACGGAGAAATGTGAATATTTCTCACTAGATCTCGCAGCGATGTTATTACTTCAGTGGCGAATTCAAATGCTTTATTTACTGGATCTCGCAGTTACAGTGTTGCTTGATCAGGCTCGTGCTGCACTGGTCCAAACTGGTAAACGGTCCACACAAACACAATAACGAGTAGCTCAGTTTCGTTCCGCTTACATTGCGTTTGCCAGTTGATGTTGTGCTCGCGCCTACATCCGGCGGGAGAACCCGAAGATGTGTGCACTGAAGGAACCGCACCAGCTCTGAGTCTCACCCGGTTCTTACTTCGGTATCCCATGTTGAACTTCTTCATATCGCCGGGACGATAATCCTCCGATCTGAAGTGAACGCTACACACGACCGCGTTTTCCGAAGCTGACGCGAAAGAGAAATCCCGTCTCTTCACCTGCACAAACCCGAAAGATAGCACCGTCCCTTTTCTTGTTAGGAAACCGGTGGACTCGATGTCCTGACAGGCTGGAGTTTTTGCAAGCTCCACAAACACAAAAATTTACCATGGCGATGATAAATTGAAATACAAAAACCGCTCTTACTGAATACCAACCTACTCTGCACTGAGCTGCCTCTCCCTCTTGTGACGTAAAATGACGCGATGTTGAAAAAAAGCGGTTTGTACGAGCAGTCAAAGAAACGCTCACTTTATCTACTCAATTGGTGTCCTTATGTCGTTTTAAAACATTTTAAATCCTGCATTATCTTTTCATATGGTATTTTCATACACGGTTATATATTCATTTAGATTTTATTTTTTTTTACCTGCAAGATGCTCTTTAACACGCTTTTACATTTAATTCGCAAAAAAAAAAAAAAAATTCTCCAATTGTGATTTATCATTAAAATAGAAATCCCTGATTAAAATAATCAAGATATATTCAAACTATATAACAAAAATATACTTGCCAGTAATATCAGTATTTTAGTAATATCAAGTTGACTCACCACCTCACTGCGACTTCAGCTAGCAAGGAATGTTCCCCTTGACCAATCTGCGTCTAATTGTGCAAAGCCTTCTCTGATTCTTCATTTCTTGGCTTTCCATGGCTTTCTGTTCTTCCAGAGTATTTCCTCAGCAGTCATATACTTTTGACTGAGGTAACAAGTTCATCTTTGCTTAGGCAGCGGTCAGCATTTGGTACACTATTCTGCCTTTTGCTGCCTTGTTACAGCTGTTGTTTAAATCATTCAATGGCAATAGTGTCTCAAGAGAATATTACTTATTAATGAAATATATGGGATTATTTGTAGAAAATAAGTAAATTTTTCATGAATATATACCAGATTACAGGGACAAGCAATGTAATAATCTGACACGGCTTTGCCATTTAACATTGTTTAAGTGAAAATTCTCAAAACTTCAAGTTGCTTGTGCAACCTCTAAATCATCTTCAATTTAGCTGAAATTTTAACCCTATTCTAACCCTATTCCTTTATCGTCCATGTTTGCAAGGTTCAAATCATAGAATTTATCACTTTTTTTGCTTATTTTTATGGGCCACCCTTATATATATATATATATATATATATATATATATATATATATATATATATATATATATATATAATACATAGATACATACATACACATCTTTTTTTATTTATTTTTTGGTGTGTGGTATGTATGTATGTATGTATGCATGTGTGTATATATATATATATATATATATATATATATATATATATATATATATATAGCCTAGAAAATCGCAACTTTACATTTTCCGTCGGTCTTAGTACACGATGTAACAGAAGAGTCAAGTTTTAAATAGGAAAAATATCAAAACTCTTTGGTCATTTTTTTGAGAGAGATGCTAATGGTCCTGTCCGATTCAATGATCTATGCTAAGCTATGCTAAAAGTGGTACCGCCAGACCCGGAGATCGGCTGAATGGATTCGAAAACGGTAAAACTCAACTGTTTAACTCTGGGGGAGTTAGATGAGTAAAATAAGCCTATTTCCCAAAAAAGTGGAGTATCCCTTTAATGAGTGAGTCATTGAGTAATTTATTCGAACGATTTATTCAAACGATTCATTCAAACGGCTGATTCATTCAGGGATGATGCGGTTGTAAATGAATAGAAATTCATTGAATCTTTGACTCAACTGATTCGTTCAAAACACTGAATCATTCGGTAATGAAACAAGGTTGAGTTTTCCTTTGAGATGCGCTGTTGAACTATTTTTGCTGCTGAAATAGAACAAAAAATGCCAATATTGTGTCTAAAATTCAACTGACTTAATATGAATTACTTGTTTATTGACCTGTAATATGAAATCCGTGTCACATTTTCAATCGTGATGGTATTCAGCGCTCTTGGTCATGTGATGTTGCTTAACTTTATCATATGTTATAAAAACTCCACATTTTGAATGTTTCATTTGTTTCCAAATTAGGTGCGCACAACCGTGTTATCGTCAGTAGCCTACATTATATATTATATTAGGTTATTGTATTCACTATCAGTCGCCACTTACACTAAATGAATGCAGAATAATAATTTTTTGTTATTGACGTTTTAATCAGGCTATTTGTCTGGTTCACTGTTCACTTGCCCCTTCAAAAAATCCACTTAATGAAGTAAATGTAATTAATGTAATCCACTTAATGAAGTAATCCGCGTAAATGTCGAGCCTGTAATACATATCAAAACATATTTTAAATATGATTTACTATATTTCATTATAGCACTCATCAGCCTGCAGCATCCAAGACAATGTTTACTGTAAACAACACAGACAGAACAGCACAAACAAACTATAGGCTCATAGCAGAACTCATGTCTCCATTTGTGTTTAAAATTGTTACAGTTTTTAGACTTTAAAAACATTTATCACCACTTGTGATTCACAAAGTGAAAATTAATTTTAAGAAGTTTGTTTCTATCCAGTTGGCTATTGGCTTTTACTGATAAAACAGACACTTTACTCTTGTTCTGAGGACATAGTTTAACCTGCTGTCTTATTTGACTTTTATTATCATTTGTTTACACAACAGCTCTGACAAAAAAATATGATAAAAGGTTTTGAGTTGAACACCAAATTACAAAAACTGTGTGTGTGTGTGTGTGTGTGTGTGTGTGTGTGTGTGTTCAGTTTTAAATATAGCCTATGCTGTGTAAGTTATATACTTTTGAAAATGATAGGCCAATAACTTTAAACAAGCATTTAAAGGTACAATATGTATCTGATCAATGTGCAATGAATCACGGGGTAGGCAAGGCCGTGAAGGATCCATCTGTTGTAACCTTAAAGGGATATTTCACCACTGGAAAGATGAATGTGTATTTAAATTGGGTCATTTATGTAGTAGAAATGTGAAATTATTTTAGAAGTTGGTGCCTTCTAGACTGAGAAAAGCCAGAAAATGTATTTTTGGCTCATGTGGATGAAAGACAACAACTCCCAGAATGCACTTGCTTCGCTGCCCTATGAGGCCACTCCCAAGCCACGCCTACCGGTTACAGAGGGCAGTATCGGAAGAAGTGATCCAACTAGGCTACTAGTTGACTCGAAACTGCAAAGACGCCGTTTTATCGTGAGATCCCCCTGTGGGCGGGTTGAAAACATGCAGAACTAGCTCCTACTACTGGCTGTAGTCTCTAGTCTCTGGCCAAAAAAGCCTCCGATAACGCAAAATGACGATTTTTGTGTCATCTGAGGTTTTTTCCCAGACACACAATACAGAAATCTCTCGTATCAGGGGGACATGAGGGAGGGAAGCACGGTCATTTGAGAATACTACCGGGTTTCTACTGATACAAAGCTTAATGCTAATCGGTGAAGTATCCCTTTAATTTCACGGGAAACAAAGGACGCATTTGTTGGCCGCGGCCTTCGAAGGATGCAGCCCCTGAATTGGGACACAGCTATGGTCTTGTAAACACAACTTTATTTCCTGGGAGGAATTCCAGAAAGCAGGGTAAACTCATCACATAACTTTAAAGGTATAATGGAGGATTTTCCCGAATTTTTTAAAAGAACCGCCCTCTTCACTTTTTGAAAAAATGCACATGAACAACAGTCTACCTGCTCCCGAGAGGGAACGCCTATTAAACGTGCACGAGAGAGCATGCACAAGCCTAGTGCGTGACTTGTGCCAGGGCTAGCATCGCTAATCATAGCTTACATTAACTTTTACTAGCAGTGATTTTAAATGGATTTCTCCAAATAGCATGCCAAACTTTACCTGTCGAGTAGAAACTTCGCGACTGAGGCATCAGTGGGAAGCCCAACCTGTGCTTTTAGCGCACGCCAGCGTGTGAAATATTCTCCCAAAAACACTCTGGGTCTTGTTTCTTTCTTCAGAGGCCTTTCTCTTCTTGTCATACAATTCGTAGACACTTTTTCCTCTTGCGACTAGGGGTGTGCATTGGCACTGCCCTCACGATTCGATTCGATTACGATTCACCAGGTAACGATTCGATTCAATTCGATTCTACGATGCATTGCGATGCATCAAAATTCTACTGCACACAACAAGGCAAAATTTTCATCAGTCATGAGGCAATACAAGCAGTCAGATATTGAACAACAGATTTTATTGGCTGCTATGTGTGTATTATCACTCTCCTGTATCTTTGACATAAATGTCATTAAATCAAATAAAATTGAATGGTACAGGGTATTGGATATGACATTTTCAAACCTGAAAAAGAAAGCATAAATCACTGCTTTCAGTGCTTTGAATGAGAAATGTTTCTCTTCTCTCTGCTTGAGAACCATTTGAAATTAAATTTCAACTTTATTGTCCAACTCATGGCCAGAAAATAAACAGTGTAGGGTGTAACGGTTCACAAAATTCATGGTTCGGTTCAATACGATACACTTGTGTCACGGTTCGGTACGTTTTCGATACAGCAAAAAGAAAGAAATGCCAGAGAAATTTCCTTGATTTTTTTTTTTTTTTAATTCTTTTTTTATTAGAACTAACATCATAAAGTATGACTTTTTTTTTTTTTTTTGAGCAATGATGGAGCTATAATTGACTCTTCTTAGGAGCATATAAAACAAAACAGCTCCTTGGAAAAAATTAAATGTAATATTTTGTGCTTATAAACAAATGTTTATTTTAGTTCAGATTAACATTTGAGGGCAGCAATGTTATTCATAATGACGAAATAAATCCGACATAACGTTACTTGAAAGCATTATAGCCTACAATTCCTGCCAAACTTCCAAAGTTACAGTTAGTTTTACTACAGTAAATCCATGGTGAATATTGCAGATCTGTGGACACTGGATAATCATAGTTCATTCATGTCACAATGTTTCTTCCTGGTTTCCACGTCAGCGCTGTTTGATCCGTTAATAACGGAGAAATGTGAATATTTCTCACTAGATCTCGCAGCGATGTTATTACTTTAGTGGCGAGTTCAAATGCTTTCTTTACTGGATCTCTTAGCGTTGTGTAGTATAAGATCGGCTCGCGCTGCGTTGGTCCAAACTGATAAACAGTCCGTCACGAGTAGCTCAGTTTCGTTCCGCTTACATTGCGTTTGCCATTTGATGTTGTGGTCGCGCCAGCATCTACATTATGAGCGCGCTCGCGACGCGCTTACATTTGAAATAACCGTTCGGTTTGAAAATGCGTGCCTTGTACCGAACGGTTTAGTACGAATATGCATACCGTTACACCCCTAAAACAGTGACATAATCGATTATGGCACTTTGCCGCATCGATGCTGAATCGTGCATGCCCCGCATTGCGATGCATCGCCGAATCGATTATTGTTGACACCACTACTTGCGACCCTCAGACATTTTGAAAAAACCCGGTGAGAATGGCGAGCTTCAACGAATGACTGAAAAACCGTAGCTCACCACACATATACACCTGAAAGTGCGCATGCGCAGAAAGCGAAAACTACCTAGGGACGAGCACGTACGACGGCCTTACGTAAACATATCACCAGAATGATTGACAACTAGGAGGACCAATAGTCTTGATGATCCACCCGGAAAAAGAAAATCCTCCACTATACCTTTAAGCTTATTAACACAAAATTTTCTTATTTGAGGTAATCAGTTCCAAAAATGTGGCCAGGAATAAGTTCAGTGGAAATGGATGCTTAGAAGCGCACCATGATTTTTTTTTTTCAGTTAAAACAGCTCACGCATGCATTTTAGTCTGGGACTAGGCTTAAGCCTTGTTTGTGAAACTGGGGGAATACTTCTGAAGTAAATTCTGGAGCAAGTTAATGTTCAGTTTTTGGAAACAACTACTTAAAGTGATCACACAGATACAGAAACACACATGTATATATATATAAATAACCGATCCCATATATCCCGATCCCAACCAGATATATATATATACACACACACGCACACGCGCACACACACACACACACACACACACACACACACACACACACACACACACACACACACAAACACACATGCTTTATGTAAAACCAATACAAAAAAAGGAGCAGTTAAGAGCAGTGTGTGTTTTTATAGATTTTTTTTAATTAACATTAAGGACACAGACAGCAGCGGGTATATTAGGCTGCTGACACTTTAAAATCTAAGGTAGAGGTCTGCACTCCCGCGGGAGTCCCGCGGGACCCGCGGGTCGCGACGCAAAACAGTGCGGCGCGGGACAAATTTTGAAAGGTCATTGCGGGCGCGGGCGGGATGATCCGGTGCACTTGCGGGTGCGGGCGGGAGGGATGATACGCTGCACTCCCGCAAATTAAATATTAGTGTAAAGTAAAATATATAAATGGTTAAAGTAGCGTTCATAATTTGTACTTGTGAGAGAGATTCTGTTTGTCAGCAATAAAAACGTTTTAAGCAATCTAAACTTGTGGATGTTGTCGTTTGGGGTAGAGGGGGGCGTAATCTCGCGCACACTTGTTTAGAGACAATTCCTTCCCGCTGCTCCGTGTTCGAATACTTCATTCAAGTTCAAAATAGACATCATGGACGAGGAACAGACTCAGAGCACCTCAGATATAGCCCTAAGCGCTTACAGTGTAAATCGTCAACCGCTGAACTTTTAGTCATCCTAACAACAAACAGAGCGTAATGTAGTGCATCAGAGCAGCATCAAGAATATCAAGTGCGCAACGCTGCTCAACGCTGCAAAAAAGCACATCGCTTTAATGCAAAATGGAAAAATATAAATAAAACTGTAATATGCACATGATTAGGTAATCACGGCTGCTGTAATCTTATTCACATTTCTTTTTCTGATTAATTGTTTTGCTCTATGAGAGACACAATTTAACAAAATTATTCGGGGCTAAAAACGTCCTAGCGCCGCCCCTGATCCTGCCTGCCGTCTTGCGGGCATTTGCGGGCGGGAGCGGGACATAATATCACAGATGCGGGCGGGAGCGGGACTAAAAATGACAAATCTTTGCGGGAGCGGGCGGGAGCGGTACTAAACACTGCGGGAGCGGGCGGGAGCGGGACTGAAAATTGTGTCCCGCGCAGGTCTCTAATCTAAGGTCCAGTGTATTCTAGGGATGCACTGAAATGAAAATTGTGGGCATGAAATTTCATGTCAGCACATTATTTGAGCAGACTTTGCTTTTCCAGTGAGCGTGAGCGGTACATGAGTGGAGCGTTTGGGCCGTAAGCGACTGTACGGAGCAGAACACTGAGCAGATGGGTGCCGATACAGACTTACCTGCTCGGCCAGAGTCACTTCAAAGTTGTGCATCTTCGGATGCGGAGCCGCTCGCAAAGTTTCAATAAAATGCTGCGCGAGAGTGAAACCTGAGTGCTGAACACAGAGGGGCGGGGTGGCATATATTTTTGCCAATTTTTTTAAGCCTTTTTTCTCTTTCGGACAAAAATCAAAAATGCCATTTTCAGCTGATCATTTTAGGCGGACGAAATTTTGGTGCATCCCTTGTAGGGGTGTGACAAGATCTCGTGCCACAAGATTCCACGATATTAAACCGTGACGAGATTTCTGATTGAGGTGAAAAGCTGTCCCGTGTTATCGCCATTACAGAGCGTGAGGGTGAAATTAGCATAGACTTGATTACATTACCGCCTCTATTTTTTATAGAAATGAAAAACATTTAATTCAGTTGGATAACGGTCGCTTCAATTGTAAACTATTGTAAACGTCTGCTCTCATCCGTCCTGGATGAGAGCAGACGTTTACAATAGTTTACAACTGACCTGGAGAGTCGCACACAGTGCAGCAGGAATCACAGTTCACTGATCACGTGAAGAGAGTAAGGCGAGATGACTGACAAGACCATGTGGAGGATTCGTTGCGCAACAGAGCCTAAGTATCTGATAAATGTCTTATCTTGTAGAATGCGCGCTCAGCACTGAGAATGTGTGATTGTGAATTTAAAGCGAAACGCAAGCTCCCTGATGCGCGCAAATTAGACTACATACAATAGCCTGTCTCCCAATATCAAACCTATCTTAAGGTACGTTTACACAACAACGATATGCTTAAAACGGAGAAGTTTTTCCTTTCTGTTTTCCACGTACAGATTACACAATTGTCAAAATGGTCCCCATTCACACGGATCCGCGAAAACGACTAAAAACTAATTCTGCTGCCAGGCCACTAGATGGCAATGAAACACTATAGACTGAACAAGTAGTACGCATGTGCATGACGTCATCATCCTCAGAGATTCGCGTTTTTTTGTTGTTTACACAGAGACCGTTTTCAAAAACTTGAACTTTGAAACCCGTTTTCAAAAGTTTGTGTTTTCAGCTGTTGTCATGTAAATGAACGGTCAAAACGCATAAAAAGTTTTACGTTTTTAGTTGAAACCGGTGTCGTGTATACAGTCCCTTAGGCTGGGCTGTGTAGTTATAACCACCTCTTAAGCATATAATTCATTTGGGGTATATCAAAATAGCAATCTTTGGTCTTATTAATCTATTACTTGTTCCAGAGAAAAAAAACGATTTGGCTAATGGTTTCAAAACTTTATATTTAGGCTATATTTAACTTGAATCCTGTACTAGAGCAGTGCTTTTGTACGTTTGACTGAATTGTTTGCTTGTGTTTATTTCCTATTGTCTTATAATGGCTATTGTTGTTAATTTAAATATTGTTGTTCAATAAATATTGTATATAAATAATATGCCGTATTTGGTATTCGTGATATTTAGTGAAAGTTACATTATTACGCCATTAGATGGCGGCAAAGACTTTGAGTGAGTCTCTGATCAGATCAAGGAACTTGTTTTAGCGCTGTCATGGAAATCCCTGTAACTTTTAAAAGTTAAGGTAAACTATTGATTTACTCAGCAGACATTCAAACTGATTTTTTTTGTAATGGAAATATTGACATCGACCTGAAGAATGAATGCTATATCAGATTACTAGTTACTAGTTTTAGAATTAGTGATGTTTTAGAATTAGTAACGGAGGCTCAACTGTCAAACTGTCAACTTGAGATTTGAATCCGTAGCGGAAGGAAGTAGTTCTGCAAAAAAGAGGGTTTTTAAAGACACTCCCTTGTTGTTTCTTTTTTATTTACTCACCCATCGAACTGATGTATAAATACAATGTCACACTTATGTGTGTGTGTGTGTATACACAGTATGTTAGATGCGATTAATCACAATTAAACAATTTGACAGTCCTAGCTTGATTAGTTCAAAAATGCTTGCGTTTAGACTGGCAAGGATTTTAAAAATCATAAAAAGGATCAACTTTCATGGCAGTGCAACTGAACATGAGAGGAACTGGGTTGGAAAAATAATAAAAAAATGTATGCCAGTTTTCACATTTCTACCGGTTCATTGTGTCTACTGGTATATTGCTCACCTCTAATAATGGAACTGAAATACAGTGAGAAAAGCAGAGGACCTAATAGTGGGCCCTGTGGCACTCTATACCTGTGTTTAATGAAAAGTCCCTTCAATTACACAAATTTGTCAGATACAAGACCTACACAATGCTAATGCTTGTCCAAAAATGCCAAGGAACGTTGTGGCCCTTGTTGCTGAAAGATCTAAAAGCACTAGAAGATGCCAAAATTAGATGCCAAAAGCAGGTAGGTTGTAACTTTAATAAGCAAAGTGTATGTGCTAAGATGGGGCATAAATCCTGACTGAAATATCAAATTCTACAAATACTGTTTCTCTGCAAAACTGAACATAGTTGAGAGGAAACCGTTTTTCCTTTATTTTGGATATAAATGGCAGATCTGAAATCGGTCTATAATTTGCCAGTTTCTTCTGGATCAAGCTGTTTTTTTTTGTAAGATTTTGGGATGTGTCCTAAAGAAAGTGAAGATTTAATATGAAGAGGTGGTTCTGAGATGAGATTAAAGGAAACCCATCTTTCAAGAGCTTAGTCAGTTTCGGATCTGGTATACATGTTGTTGGTTTGGATTATTTGAATGTTTTGATGTCTGTTGCTTTGTGCCATTGAACTTAAGTTAACTTGTATTTGCCGTTTTTGCCCTAGACCTGATGCCGCTGAAAAAGGAGTCTCAAGAACCGAATGAAATGGATGAGAAATATCACTATGAGAAAAATCGTGATTCTGCCAATGGAGAAAAATACACACAGACTGAAAATACTTTCTTACGGAAAAAAGATGAGACAGGAACTAGTAGTTATTTCACCTGCTTTCAGTGTGGAAAGAGTTTCACTGAAAAAGGAAACCTTAAAGTCCATATGAGAATTCATACTGGAGAGAGCCCTTACACCTGCCAACAGTGTAGAAAATGTTTTACTCAAAAAGGAACTCTTAAAAGCCACATGAGAATTCACACCGGAGAGATGCCTTTCACCTGCGAACTTTGTGGAAAGAGCTTCATGCGAGAAC
Organism: Rutilus rutilus; assembly: GCF_951802725.1. Classification (NCBI taxonomy): domain Eukaryota; kingdom Metazoa; phylum Chordata; class Actinopteri; order Cypriniformes; family Leuciscidae; genus Rutilus; species Rutilus rutilus. The sequence goes on along the minus strand of NC_140212.1, from coordinate 23,244,610 downwards.
TAAACCTTAGATATCACATGAACATTCACAATGGAGTGAAGCCATTCTCATGTGATCAGTGTGAAAAGCGTTTCACACGTAAAGTAGGCCTTAGTAACCATATGAGAGTTCACTCAAAAAATAGTTTTAAATGTCATCAGTGTGGAATGAGTTTCCCAGACATGAATCGATTTAACAGGCATGTGATAATTCACTCTGGAGAGAAGCCTTTCAAATGCCAGCAGTGCGGAAGGGGGTTCAAATATAAGAAAAACCTTAAGACACACATGATAATTCACACTGGAGAGAAGCCTTTCATATGCCATCACTGTGGAAAGAGATTCAGTCATAAAGTAAGCCTTAAGACTCACACAAGACTTCACACTGGAGAGAAGCCTTACACATGCCCTCAATGCAAAAAGAGTTTCACATATAAATCAACCCTTAATGCCCACATGAGAAGTCACACTGGAGAGACCCCTCACACATGCAAACTGTGTGGGAAGAGCTTCTCACAGAAAGGCAATCTTAAGACTCACATGAGAATTCACACTGGAGAGAAGCCGTTCATATGTGGTCAGTGTGGAAATGGTTTCAGATGCAAAGTAACCCTTAATTACCACATGAAGATTCATTCAAGAGAGAACCGTTGTATATGTCAGCAGTGCGGAATGACGTTCACAGACCGTAAACAACTTAAGGATCATGTAATAACTCATATTGGAGAAAACCCTTTCATGTGTCATCATTGTGGAAAGAGTTTCACATTTAAAGGAAACCTCAAGACTCACATGAGACTTCACACTGGAGAGAAGCCTTACACATGCCATCAATGTGAAAAGAGATTCAGGCATAATGTAAGCCTGCAAACTCATGCGAGACTTCACACTGGAGAGAAGCCTTTCGTTTGTCTTGAGTGTGAAAAGAGTTTCACGTATCAACGAGACCTGAAACGTCATTTGCAAACTCATTCTGGAAAGAAATTGCAGTGTGAAAGGAGGTTAACAAAAAGGGATCATTTCAAAAGTCACCTGCCCATTCACTCTGGAGGAAGGCGATTTAATTGTGATCAGTGTAATAAAAGATTTATTTTGTTGTCTCACTTACAGATACATCTGAAAAGTCATGCAGATGTGAGACCCTATTTCTGTTCTATGTGTGGAAAGAGTTTTAAATGGCTCAGCAATTTAAAATGGCACCATAAAATACGTGTCTGTGTGAAATCAAGGCTACGTTCACACCTCAGCTGAATGTGACCCAAATCTAATTTTCTGCAAAAGTTTTATTTTATTTTTGGATAATTTTTAAATGATCAACTGATGCTCCTACAACGTTCGACCTTAGCGTGGTCAGTGATTTGGGGATGGCCAGTTTTTTCTTTTTTTTCTTCCTTCACCTATAATTTGCCTTGAGGCTTCTTTTCCTTTGGCATGTACATATGAATGGTTGTGACAATAACTGACAGTTTTCCAATCTTTCTCTATATATTCATTACCTCAGAATCACACCACTGGCCCTTTTTGTTGTCCTCTTCTTTGTGTGTAGGTTGAAGAGAGCAAACATACATTTGCATGGTCTCTTTATTATTATTATTATTATATTCATTTATTCCCTTCTGTTAAATTTTATTATATTACTCATATTCCTTACTCTTGCAATGTTTTGCTGTTGTTATTTAGTCTTAAGTTTGTTTGGTCTTCATAATTTAGAGATAAGAGGAAGTGAGGTCATTTCAGTGTTTTTGCTGTCACAGGATGATGTTGTGAAGCAGTTTGGTATAATACCACAGATGGACAAAGTCTGACTGAGCATTGAGAATGAAACAATTAAGTTTGTTCAATAAAATTTGCTCATTACCATTATTTTGTCTCCTGCTTTACTCTTGCTTCGGTCTGTCTACACGACTGGGTTCCTGCGGTCTGAGACTGGGTCTAACATTTATCATCTTAAACTTTCCATTTCTTTTCCAGAGGAAATTAAACATGCAATTATGTCAAATGTCATGTTCAAATGACATCCCAAACTGGGTCATGTTCCTCTCTTCCCAGAGTCCTATGTTCCCCAGATGTATATGGCACATAATGAAAATGTGAAAAAGGGCCCTATATTTCCAGGCTCCTGTGTTTCTTATTGTTGCGACCCGGATCAAAGTCACAATATAAAGAGGACACTTTACGAGATGGGTTTCAAAAAAGAAAATGTTTTGACCCTAGACATTATTTGTTTAACTTTAAATGAACTTATAAGATAATAATATAAAAGAATAATAGAACAACAAATGATTAAACTGTTGGAAATTGGGTTTCTGGAGTTCTGGAAACAAAATGGGAGCACAATCTCAAGAACCCACTCTTCTAACAAAGACAAAACAAAAATGAAAGAAAGTGAGACAAAATCCAGGAGCTTCTTAAATAGGTTGTCACAGGTGCTGCCTGTTTTCATTAGAGCAGTCCCGCCCACCAAGGAGAATTCTCCGTCCTAGAATTCTCACAAAAGCAACTGAAGTTAAAAAAGGGGGGCAGGGCTATAACACCTCTACCCAGTAAATAATTAAATAATCTGAATTATTTTATAATAATTTTTTTATTTTTACCAAGCATAACCCCAAACTAGAGGAAAAAGCAAACAAGATAAACCTACAATAAATCAACTTATATGAAAAGAAAAAATACCTACTCATAAATGGGATTTAACCACTTCCAGGGGGCTACATTTATGAAAGAATACAAAATTAGAAACTGACAAGATGTCACAGACGAGAACATAGCATGATGTTTCACACGAGACATTTCTCCATTCTCCTTTCCTTTAATGTAATGAATTTGTAGAGGAAAAAACTGCAGAAATAAACTCACAAAGCACTGATGCAACTCTGCTGTAAAAATGTGATCAGTCATCACCTTATTTGGATTGCCGTGGCTCAAAATGCTGGATGGTCAAAATCAACGCCAAAGCTTCCTTCTCAATTACGGAGTAATTTCTATTTCGAAAAGAAACAAACTGGATGTTCAACACCTCGATCATCATCCTGCAAAAGAGCAGCTTCAACACCATTTTACCTTTTACCTTTGTGCCAATAATAATGACCGTAACTTTTCAAGAAACTAATGCAAATATGAATTGAAACTGAATAAAATATTGAATATGAATAAAAGACGTCACAACACTGACGTCTTCACTTCCAGGTCAAGAAGCTGTCAATCAAAAACTCAGTAGCCAGTGAGAATACACTGCTGCTAGCCCCGCCCCCACGAGAGATATGTTGCCAGAATGGCGAACGAAAACTTCAGAAGCATAAATGAAAAGTCTGGAAGCACATTTGTAAGTTCAGATCAGTGAAAGAAAGATGTGAAAACAGTTAGCAAAACATGCAGTGTATTAAAAACGAAGTAAAAAAATTAGCATTTTGCAAATGCGTTTTTTTTCTTTCTTTTTTTCACAGATATTTTATTCAGTTTCAATTTATATTTGCATTAGTTTCTTGAAAAGTTACGTTCATTATTATTGGCACAAAGGTAATTCCATACACCATCAAATATTCCCCGCGACCAAGCATTGGGCTCGCCTGCAGAACGTCTGATGTCACGGCAGACACGCTCGACTCTTCCTGTCAGCACCAGACTGCTGGAGCCGGCCCCGAAGAACACAAAGCGGGTCACTGCCCAACTCCAAAATAAAAGACTCATTCAAAAGCGATACTACGATGCATCAAGCCGCCCACTACAGCCGCTTGCAGAGGGACAAGTCGTCAGGATGCAGACCATCAAGGGACACGACCACTTGGGCACCATGAGGGAAGTGTGCAAGGAACCACGGTCCTACATCATCGAGTCCGACGAAGGGACCTACAGGAGAAATCGCCGCCACATCCTCCCCGTCGCCGAACCACCACCACGACAGGTCGACCCTGCAGACTTTGATTGTCAGTATGCCGATCCAGCTGCATCAGACAGTCCCCCATACACACCACACACACCTCGAAAGACCCAGGTAACACCTCGGCCCACCAGTGAACAGCAGAGGCCTGCTGTCCAGTCTCCATCGAAGGTAACACCAGGTAACACACGGTATGTGACACGCTCAGGTCGCGTCTGCAGGCTTAATCCAAAGTATGAACAATGAATATTTCGCTATTATGGACTGCAAACCAAAGACATTTAAGAAAGAAAAATAAATAAAATCTGCAGTAGATTCCATGGGACTCTATAGTTCTGGTTGTAGTGCTTAGCATATAGCCTTGTTATGTTCTAAAAAATACAAAAATTCTGCACTTAATTTTATTTTGTTCCATGAAAATGTTTTCAACTACCACTCAATGCACTGAATTCACATATGAATGTTAAAATCTTTTGAATATTAAAAGTAAAATTTCACAATATGAAAAAAAAAAATTAACTGTCATAGTTTGCACTGTCTCACTGATTAGTAAGTTAATGCCTAGCCTTTTATTCTGTTTGCCATAGAATGCACAAACTAAAGAAAGGGGATGTAGATCATTCTGGTGAATGATCGTGTTTGCGTACTGTATGGACACTACATGACACCATACCTGAGGAAGTGCACATGCACATTAGTTTTGCCCGTCCTGTGTGTACATCTCCCGCCAAGTTGTTAGTATAGCTTGCTGCCTGTGGCTATGTAAGTTCATTATACTCAACAGAAGTTTATGTAATAACCACGTCTGGCTTGGATTCAAATCACGGATTCCTCACTCATTTCTACAATGTCGATTAGCATTGCATTATGAATATACACAATTGTTATGAAAATGCCTGACATGGCATGAAGAACACAGATAAACCATACATCGTCGCAATCGTGTGTTGTCTCCAAAAAGTCTCTATCTGCATGTTACAGCAATCTCTAAAAGCCTTGTTTATAGGTGTGTTTGACATTAGATATTAGATAAATTAGATTAATCTCATTAATCTGACATTGTTAGCTTTTATCTAAGTCGTTATCGCTAGAACAAAACGCTAGTATTTTACTAGCCTGTTAACCTGCTTGCCGTCTTTTTTCTCGTGCGCGCTCACGCCCTTTACGAGTCTATCAAACAACTGTGGTGAGTAGGATCAGTCAACAAACACAGTGAGTCATTTATTGTTATTGTCACTTGCACTTCGTGTCACATGTATAGTATAGCATTCTCTGTCAGTGCTAAGGGCTTCACATGTGATAAATGCAGGGATAGTCAGGCTGACAGAGAAGATTTCAGAACTAGAGACACGCATCCAGGCGAGTCTGGATCGAGGATAGTAAGAATGCAAGGGCTTTAGATACTGCTTTGGTTGCGACTAGCTTAGTGAAGTCTGTACATTGTTCGCTTCCGGCTGTAAAGCCCGTGCAGCAGGGCAATTGGGTGACCATGAGACGCTTTAGTCACGGAACAAAACACCGCTCTTCCGATCCGATTACAACATTCAAAGGTTCTCCTGTAAACTTGCGCTCGATCGGTCCAAAGTCCGGCATCCGACCAGCGCGGAAGGTCTCTACGTGTTACTGTCTTTTCTCGAGGCAAAGTATTTTTTGATTAAATGCAATACATTTGAATATGTATTTTCTCGTTATTTCATCTGACTCCATAAATGAAAAGGTTTTAATCTGTGCATCATTAAATGTGAGCGAATGTTTGACTATTCCTTTTAACTCTTTAATGAAAATAATGTCAAAGTCAGTTGGAATAATTAAATGTAACAATTTATTATGTCAGGTAATGTATCATGCCAATTTCATAATCAATTCAAAGATAATCGATACAAAACATCAAATGCTCTGGAATAAAGAGAAGAGATGCAAACCCAACATTATACATACTTTTTGTTTTACCTATTTGGAAATGAGACCTTTGTACCAGTCGCACTGAGACATTTCAAATGATACCAAAAATGTACAATACTTGATGATAATCATTACATTAAAACCATGTATTTTCTTGGGTGAATTCAGGTGATCTGAGTATGAGAGAGAGAGGGGTTGAGGGATGAGGGAATGAAATGTAGATTAGGATGACTCGGAGGTGAGACTTTTGTCTCAAATGGTGAGTTCAAATGGTAATTTCCAGCAAGATCCTGTCTTCTCAGGGTCTGGTCACTCCTTACCCAGACTGTCCGGCATTTTCTAATTTCTCAAGTCTTACACTCCCCACTCAGTGACACACCCACTGTGAATCCTGTTGAATGTGCCCTAGTTATAGGCGATCGTATTACTGGGAACGTGAAAATAGAGACACCAGTCACCATAGTCACATGTTTGCTGTGAGCCAGAGTGCCTGACATCAAAGCGAATTTAAAAGTGCTGACTAATGCTAATTGTAAATTCTCTAAGATTATTATTCACATCGGCACTAAGGATGTTTGACTTTGCCAGTCGGAGATCACTAAAATTAACATTAAAGAGGTGTGGGAACTCGCAAGTACGATGTCAGACACTGTAATTTGCTCTGGCCCCCTTCCTGTTCGCCGGAGTGATGAGATACTTAGTAGACAGTCCTCACTCAATGACTGGCTGTCTAAGTGGTGTCCGCAACATAATATAGGGTTCATATACAATTGGAAAAGTTATTGGGGCAGACCTGACCTGTTGAAAAGAGATGGTATTCATCCCTCCTGGGATGGTGCTGCTCTTCTCTCTAGTAATATGGCACATAGTCTTACGCCCGTTTCACACATACTCCGTTTGGTGCGTATTTTTTTCTGTACCCATGTTAACAGGTTAGAGCTTTCACACTGCACGCGGTTGCAGTCCGTCGATCCGTTCCAGTTGCGGTGCGTATACAGCAGTGCAGCGATCGTTTCCTCACCAAGTCTATTTTTGCTGTGCTGCAAACGCTGAATTAAAGTGACAGCGCATGTTTCGTGGTCAAAATGAACACAGATTGACCTGAAAATGTAGTAATTTCACGATAAATGCGTTTAATTAAATAAAATGTAGTAATCTCACCATAAATGTATTTAATTTAATTCTACTATTTTTCACAGTCATCTTTTTTACTTTAAGTAAGGCAAGGAAAACTACAATTTACCTCAACAAGGCGACATAATGAACAACACTTGTCTCATTCGTGGAGGTGGAAAAACAAGTTATTTGTGACATGCAAGATTTATTGTATTAAAATTTAAACGCAAAAGAAAAGGCATGAGAGTCGGCTGTTTTTGTCAAGTTTAAGTTTTAATTTAAAACGTTTGCGATTTTAATATAAGTAGGCTACATGGTTAAATATTTGACCACTTGCTTGAGCAACTTAATATAAGTAGAAGTAATGCATGGAATAATAGGCCTACGTTGTTTAAATTGTTTTTAAACGTGCATACGTCCATTAAAGAGTGTATATGTGTACAAAGAGAATCGCAATGCTGACAAAACTTTTTTTTAATAAAAGTTGCTACATAACTTCTGGATTTGAAATAAAAATAGTAAGTATGTGTTTGTGGTACAGCCGTGGATCAGTTATGCACTGCAAATGCAGCATATGTGAAAGCACTATAGCGTGTGCTGCTCCTGCACCGCATATGCACCGCAACACGCACCGCACACGGAGTATGTGTGAAACGGGCGTTACAGCTCAAACATGACAAACTGGGGCTCAGGTCAGGAAGCAGACAGACTGGCTAAACCGAACGTCTGCAAGCTGTATCACGTCACAGAAGTCAGATAAATCCCATCACATAGAGAGTCTTTCACCTAGACATCATCATATAGAGACTGTGTCTGTTCCCTGAATTAGGAAATACAAAAAAACTCCCAAACACATTTAAGGGTAAAAATGTAATTGATATTCAATAAATAAAAAAACAGATATAATACAGATGAACAAATGATAAAGCTTGGGTTGCTGAATATTCGATCGCTTACTTCAAAAGCACTTAGTGTTAATGATATGATTACAGATTATGACCCAGATGTGCTGTATTTGACAGAAACCTGGCTAAAACCAGACCATTACATTACTTTAAATGAGTCCACCCCCCAAGATTACTGTTATAAACATGAGCCTCGTCTGAAAAGAAAAGGGGGAGGAATTGCTGTAATTTATAGTAATATCTTCAGAATTACTGAGAAGTCTAGTTTCAAATATAATTATTTTGAAGTGTTGGTGCTTAATGTAACACTATCTAGTGTAAATGATAAATCACGTTTGGCCTATACACATACAGGCCACCAGGGCACCATACAGATTTTATCAAAGAATTTGCTGACTTTCTATCAGAGTTAGTACTGGCTGCAGATAAAGTCCTTATTGTTGGTGATTTTAATATACATGTAGATAACGAAAAAGGTTCATTGGGATTGGCATTTAGAGACATTCTGAACTCTATTGGAGTTAGCCAACACGTGTCAGGACCTATTCATTGTCGTAATCATACTTTAAATCTAATATTATAACATGGAATCAATGTTGATGCCATTGAAATTCTGCAGCAGAGCGATGACATCTCAGATCATTATCTAGTCTTGTGCATACTTCATTTAGCCAAGGCTGCAAAGCCAACTCTGTTTTACAAATATGTTAGACCTATCACTTCTGCCACTAAAGATTGCTTTATTAATAATATTCCTGATCAGTTTCATCTCCTCAGCATCCTTAGATAGCTTAGAAGAACTTGATATTACAACAGAAAATTTTAACTCTCTCTTTTCCAGCACTTTAGACACAGTTTCTCCATTGCGTTTGAAGAATATTAAAGAAAATAGTCCAACGCCGTGGTACAACGAGCACACTCGGACCCTTAATAGAGCAGCCAGAAAAATGGAGTGCAACTGAAAGAAAACAAAACTTGAGTTTTTCCGCATTTCATGAAGAGAGAGCACGATTGCGTATAGAAAGGCCTTAAAAACTGCTATATCTACTTATTTTTCAACCCTCTTAGAAGAAAACAAACAAAACACTAGGTATTTATCAGGTACTTTTAAGCTGGCTATTATTAAACCGCTTGTTAAAAAAACGCAACTTGATCCTACAGAATTAGTCAATTACAGGCCAATCTCGAATCTACCTTTTCTGTCAAAGATACAAGAAAAGGCAGTATCCTCACAACTATGTTCCTTTGTTAAGGCTAATATAATTCTTTCAATTTAATGGCATGTCTTGTCAATGCTAATGTAATGTTTTACATGACATTCTTAGAATCTTATTCCATGACACTCCAAACCATGCCCCAAAACCCATGACATTTCATTCCAAGAAATTTCCAAGAATCCTTGCCAGGAAATTCTACTGCATCCCCAAAACTTCAGTCCATGACATCACAGTCAAACTCGCAAAATCACATTGCATCCCCCACCCCAAAACCAAAAAACACGAATAGCCTTTCATAAACAGTGTAGCGACAATGAGGATGAACCAAACACAAACTAATCTTCTTCCAGAAGATTAATTCAAACTTTCCACTTACCGCCGAACAAAGGGGAAGATTTGTTCAGAACGTCTCATGATCATCATCAATCTTTGCCACCAGTCTGGCTATTTAAAAGACCCCCCCCCCAGCACTAACGAAATAACTGGTCAATGCTAGCTTTGTGGCCGAACACTGATGGGTTAAGAGAAAGACAGAGACCAAGGTCCCACACAGAGTCCTCACATTCCAGGCTCAAATCACCAAACCCACAAATCACCCACAGGCTCCAGAGAGTCTGCTAACCAAAGACCCTTTTATTGGCACTAACGGAAGAACTTGTCAATGTGAGGTTTTTTTTAAAAGAATGATTGGTTCAGAGATGGCACAACTCAGTGTTCTGTCAAGATACCAGAGGTCCTAACGGGGGAGGGGTCAGGACCTCTGAAGGACCAAACCAGAGTTCTCTTCTCTTTAAACCGGAAAACTGAGATTTTTCCTATAACAATACATAAAATCATCCAGAACAGTTTTCGATGGACTTATAATCAAACATCATGCAACTACATAATCCTGTGTTGTTTCTACCACTTATTTGCATGTTTAATAAGATTATATCCCAAGTAAATCCTTTAATGGTTATAACTATTAGATGTGTGAATGAAAGTGTGTACTGTTTCATATCAATGCTATCTTACGAACACAACTAGCAAGATGGCTGGAATTAAATCTGTGTAAAATGTTTCGTATTCTTATAATAGTAATGATGTCTAAACTGTGGCCTCTGTACTCTCTGCTAGAGCTTGGAGAGTAAGGAGATCCCAGATAACGCATGATTTACGATGAGACAAATAAAGCCAGTGTCTAATTGGTCCGATCTCTTCAGGAGGTGGGACAAACCTTTGAGTTTAAAATCTTAGACCCGAAACAAAGCTCTCTCTCTCTCTGTTCTCTCTCAAGAAACTCTCTGCTAGCACTCTCAAGAAAGTGCGCAGAACAAAAATGCAGCGGGAGATGAAGATCTAAATCAGACTAGTGACCATGTAACAGACGAGCAGACCAACCCAAATTAAGATCAGATGGGTTAGATTCATTTCCAGTCATCTAACTACTACTCTCGTCTCAATTTTCTTTCTTTTCTGAGTTTTCCTTTCTTTTCCGATTGAAAGTCTTGGTTTTAAGTTAAGTTTTGCTGCAAAGTTTCGGTCCACGATTCACGGCTGCAACGCACGCTTTCAACTTCAAAGACTTTTCATTCATCCGCCAGCACACCACGTGACTGGCCGCCCCAGACATCAGGCACGAGGAGACCAACCAACGGACCTGAGAAACCCCTTTCACGTCGAAGGGAATCCCCAAAAGCAAAAGACAAGCAAGTAACCTCCAGACTCTAAAGCTGAACTGGTGTATTTCGATATAGATTTAATAACCTACGAAACGATAGAAAGGTTAAATTAATGTTTGATTGTTCGTTCAGGTCATGTCTTATAAGTGCATATAGAATCTTGAGATTTCATCATCTCACTCTTAAAACTCATTCTTTCCTCACTCTCTTTCTTGCTGCAACTTGTATGAATGTGTATGCGTGTGTTTGTGTTAGGTACTTTTATGTGTGTTAGTATATAATCAATGAAGTATTGTTTGTATTTGAAAAGAGAAGTATTACTTGTGTTATGTGCTTACGAATTTATTGTCTTGAACTTCGATCTAAGTTACCTATGCTTTTACCCTTGATTATTTCTTAATTTATTGTTAGCTGGGGATTAATTAATAATAATAATAATTAATTACATTTATATTGCGCTTTTCTAGGTAGGCCTACTCAAAGCGCTTTTACATGAAAGGGGGGAATCTCCTCAGCCACCACCAATGTGCAGCATCCACTTGGATGATTATTCTTTCTTGGCCAGGAAGATATTATATTTCCTAGAGTTAATAATTGTTTATGCTTTCTGTTCATTGGATGAACTGATCAAATGATCATACTATTGATTCTGCTACAGTAAATTCTGAAAATAATTAAAATATGAATTATTGATCATAATCCGTTATGAATAATAATTAATTATATTTATACGGGCGTATAAACGTTACAACAGGTTCTTCTTCCGGTAAACATCACAACATTGACACAAAATGCCATAGAATCCCATTCGTTGCACTAAAGTGTTACTTTAAAGTCCATGTGACGCAGGTCCGTGTTACTGCAATGTTTGGTCAATTCTAGCATGAACTGGAACGCAGTGCTTGGTCAACATTCATGCATTTGTGGGTAAACTTGCCAGAGGGTTAAAGACTCTAGCTTGAGCCCGCAGCCAAAGGTTGGGTTTGTCAGAAGTGGGATTCGAACCCACGCCTCCAGGGGAGACTGCGACCTGAACGCAGCGTCTTAGACCGCTCGGCCATCCTGACGTGACGGCTAAGGGTTGGGCAGTACTGTTGGAGCTGCCCCGGATGGCAGATGATCTAGAAGCTAGTGCTTCACCGCTCACCCGAGTCCCAGCACATGCCTCGTTGGCGGAGTTAGGCAGCGCGTCAGTCTCATAATCTGAAGGTCGTGAGTTCGAGCCTCACACGGGGCAGTCTGGTGCTTTTTGATACAGGGGAGCGTGTAAATAAAAGAGCTGCTTTCTGTATTCCCTTTTGTGCGTTTGTTCATTTCTTCATATGCAATGTAATTGAAATCCAGTGTTTTTGTAGGACAAATTTTGAACAAATGCAGTAATAGTATTGCTCTCATATTCATGTAATATGTGTCAGTGTTGTTACAATGTTTTGTTAAGGCTAATATAATTCTTTCATTCTAATGACATGTCTTGTCAATGCTAATGTAATGTTTTACATGACATTCCTTGAATCTTATGCCATGACACTCCACCCCATGCCCCAAAACCCATGACATTTCATTCCAAGAAAATTTCCAAGAATCCTTGCCAGGAAATTCTACTGCATCCCCAAAACTTCAGTCCATGACAACTTTTTTTTATTTTTTTTTAACAAAAAATCCCTTTATCTCTCTTAATTAATGTGGCTAAAGGCTCTACTGAAATGGCATACAGTAATGCGGATAGGGGACATCCCTGTCTCACTGACCTCCCTATCTCAAACTTATCTGTTAGCACTCCATTTATCTTTACACAGCTTGTTGCCCTCCCATATAGTTTACTCACCCATCCCACCATTTTCACTCCAAATCCAAACTTCTCTAATACTCTAAATAGGTATTCGTGTTCTACCCTATCAAATGCTTTATTCCAATCTATCCCTATTACTATCCCTCCTTTCCTATCTTGTTTCATATACTCTATCACATCTCTTACTGTCGCTATCGTGTCCGCTATATCTCTGCCTGGTACACTATAACTCTGTGTTGGTTGCACTATACTCCCAAACACTCTTTTCACTCTGATTTCACTCTAAAACCTTAGTCAATATCTTATAATCAACATTTAGCAAACTGATTGGTCTGTAATTCCCTATATCTAACCTATTCCCTTTTTTATAAACTAAGGCAATCACTCCCTCTACCATCCTATTCTGCACTATCCCTGTTCTTTCTATCCCCCTGAATACTTCTACTAATATTGGTGCTACCTCTTCTTTGTATACTTTATACCACTCTATACCTATCCCATCACTTCCTGGACTTTTTCCGCTCCTTAACCCCCCTATTGCCTCTATCACTTCTGCCTCTTCTATCTCCCTATCACACCAGTCTCCATCTTCCTTACTTAGAACATTCTCTACGCTTTCTAGCACGTCGTCTATACTTTTCTCATCTACTCCTCCCCTTTTATTTAACTCTTCATAAAATCCCTGCACTCTCTCCAAAATCTCTCCATAATCTTTTGTTGCCTTACCCTCTTTCAAATTTATTTCGTTAATATATGTTTTACTTTGTCTCCTTTTCTCTAGACCTAAGAAATACCCTGTACATTTTTCACCTTCTAATGCATATTTTGCTTTGCTCCTTAAAATTGCTCCTCTACATTTCTCCCTCTCATATTTCTCTAGTGCTGTTTTAACTTCTATATATTTTTCCATACTGTATCCTTCTTCATCTTCTGCCTTCTCTAACTCTTCTCTCAATCTTTCTCTCAACACCCTTTCTTCCTTTATCTTTTTCCTTCTTCTTTTCTTACTATACTTTATGCTAATTGATTTGATTTGGTCCTTCATTGTCTCCCATCTCTCTCCTATTCTATCATCTAATTCGCCATTCATTTTGAACTCATCTATCTTCTCGTTTTCTCTATTTAATAAATCCTTCATTTGTATCTCATATTCTTCCTCTTCAATATATCCTGCATTCAATATCCACATCCCTCCTCCTACCTCTTCATTTCCTATCTTGATTTTAAACCTAACACTATCGTGGTCACTTAAACTATTTTCTTGATGCCTTATTCCGTCTATATGCCTAATTATTTCTTCCTTTGCTAACACTAAATCTATTGTACTCTGTTTCAATATCCCTTCCCTTAACTGTTTCCTAGTGAACTCTCTTTTTCCTGGATTTTCATATCTCCACACATCTATCAATCCCTTGTCTCTTATTATCTCCATCAACATTCCCCTCGACTTCTCCCATCTGAATTTTACCCCCTTGCCAACATCTAATCTACTGCATTTTATGTTGAAGTCTCCCACTATAATACATTTTCCAACAACTAATCCTTTTAACTCTTCTAGAATTTCCCTCCTGTCCAATTCTACATTTGGAACATATATATTTATTAATCTAAAGTCTACATCTCTATACCTAAATTCGACTATCAAAATCCTTCCCCTCTGATCTTTATATACTTCTTTTATATTTTCTATGCTATCTTTTTTAATTAAAATTGCCACACCTCTTGCATTCTTAGCTCCATTATTGTAATATATGTCCCCCCTCCACTCTTCTCTCATCTCCTTCACCTTATCCTCTTCCCAATTTGTTTTCTTGTATACAAATAATATCGCTTCTAAATGTAAATAGTAACTCTTTCATCTTAATTTGATCTCTTAACCCATTTATATTTATTGATGTTACAGTGGCCATGAGAGCAAACCAAAAAACATATATCATGAAATAAAACATTTAAACAAATATCACATACCCGACCTTGGTTCTTTTATCTGTTCAGTCTGTCTATCTCAGACTTTCTCTTTGCGCTCAGTCTTTTGATCTTTGATTTCAGTCGTTCTCTTTCTCCTTCATCTCTCTTTATTCCGCCACTACTTTCTCTGAATTCTGGTGCAGTCTCTTTCTTTTCCTCTTCTTCACTTCTTTCCTCTTCATTGTTTTCTCCTTTCTCCTCCTCCTCCTCCTCCTCCTCCTCCTCCTCCTCGCTCTCTCCCGACTGCTCCATCTCTTCCTCACCGCCATCCTCTTCACTGGAACTTTCAGCTCTATCTTGCCATTCCATTTTGTTTCTTTCTTCACCTCCCACAGCTCCGTCCGTCTCTTGCCTTTCCACATCATCAGTTGTCTTCTCGCCTTGTTCCTCAGTCAGAATATTGTTACTTCTTTCACCTTCATCTTGTCCATCCATCTGCGCTCCCTCTATTCCCATCCGTTCTTCACAATCTCTTGCATAGTGTCCACTCTTGCCACACTTAAAGCACTTAAATTCAGGGCACTCTCTGAATATGTGCCCTGGCTTGATGCAAAGTCTGCAGACGCGCACTTGCCTATCATGGATGACCCGAAAGTATTCTGTGCCCCTCAGAGTTTCAAACTTCGTGGAGTATGGAAGTGAACATACCTGCTCTGTGAAGCGAACTTTTAGGAACCGCGTTCCATCTACTGTATCCGTTCCAGGCCATACCCGACGTTTTATTGGTGAGAGTGGTCTTACTCCCCACTCTTCTAGCTTAGAGAGAATCTTCTCATCCTCTAAGTATACTGGCAAGTTAATAAAGGACACCACCATATCATTATTTATAATGTCTCTTGCATGCACCGGCCATCACTCCTTTTATTCTCACTCCGTCCATTAGTTTTCCTTTTGCCTCTTCGTCCTTCATTGTGAGTTCATAAATCCTTTCACCTCTCACTCTGCAGCCGATCACCTCTCCACACTCCTTCTTTACTCCTTTCAGTAACTCCATCATGGAAATTTTCTCAGTTCCCTCCACTTCCACCTCGACAGTCAGCTCCTTGCTGTATTTCTCTCTTAATCCTACTTGTGGTCCTCTGCTGGTTTCTTCTCTCTCTTTCTGTATGTCTCTTGTGACTTTACTTATCTCGTGTTGTTTTTGCATCTTTGTTTGTTTGTCTGCTCCCTTCCTTTTCTCCTCCTCTTCGTTCTTCCCATCGATGCTTTTTCTCATTATTTCTTGCTCTCTTTTCTTTACTGCAGCCATGTTGTCCATCAGAAGCATGGAACAAACAAACCAAGTTCAGAGTCCCCCAAACAGCCTAAGCTGTTTTTTTTTTACCAAAAATGCTTACAGCACCTGGTATTCCCAGGCGGTCTCCCATCCAAGTACTAACCAGGCCCGACTCTGCTTAGCTTCCGACATCAGACGAGATCGGGCGTTCTCAAAGTGGTATGGCCGTAAGCGAAATCTGCTGCCAAAAACGGGCTATTTAAAAGGTTAGAACATTAGTGAAGTAAACTAAAAAACTTACAGCACGTGGTATTCCCAAGCAAATTCCCCTCCAAGTACCTAAGCGATCGTCAGCCGTCCAATGGTTGAGCAATGCTGAGCAGCGATCAGCCAATGGTTGAGCAATGCTGAGCAGAGCTCAGCGCTCAACAGACCAATCATTGAGCGAAGATCGGAAAACGTCATCTAGCTGTGAGCGTGTGAGATGTTTTATAAAAATACTGGCGGCCATATAATTTATTGTGGTCGGCGTTATTGATGACCGATTGGACTGTATTTTTACTCTCAGGTACGTTTGGTACTATAATTATGTGCTAAGTAATGAATGAAACTCGATATATTTTTGGATAATTTGCCTGATATTCAATGATAATATTTTTTATCATATATGATAATATCTCGTTAGCGCCGTACTGACACAAATTTTCTGCCACCAATTGGCTAGGCACATTAAAATAGCTGAAATGCGTTTAAAATGCGACCAGACTATTTATTTTACATGTTGAGACCTTGAAGAATGTACTACTACTGCGTGGACTCGCCGGCGCGTTTTGCTGGATTTTCTTCACATAGTAGCACAATAAACTTAAATTACTCCCGTCATTTATGGTCACGCAGAAAACAGAAATATGAAAAAAGAATCTGTGATATGTCTACTTTTGTATGTGTCCACTTACAATCAAATCAAAATATTGTGCTTTTGTAAAATAAAGAAAATAAACAGGGTGTGCGTTCTGCCTCTCCGTCTCAGTGAACTTTTTTTTCTTGAGCACGTCTATAAACTGAAACAAAACTCAGCGAATACTGAATGAATGAGCTACCAATCGCCGCTGTAATGACCTGACGATGCCTGGAAATACTTCAAAAACGTGATCAGACACTCTAGCTCACTTCTTAAGACCATAGAGATGGTGTTACAACAGTGTGGAGTTGAAATTCGATGTGTAAATATGCTTTAGAAGTGTAAACATGACAACCGCGATTTGCATTCTAAAAACAAAGTGATGAATGAATGGGCTGTTTTTGGTTACTACTTTTACGAGGGCTGCAGGGTCTCTAAAAATGTATTTAAGCCCTCATCTGCTTTTAGTTTTACTCATTTATTCATGTTTTACTGTACCAGATGAAACATGGAGAAGCCTAGACATCGGTGCGACGTGTGCGACAAGACTTTCACTGAAAAGTCCAACCTGACGAGGCATCTGAAGATCCATGCCATCGCCAAGGAGACCTTTGACTGTGATGTCTGCAGGAAGAGCTTGACCACCAAATCATTGCTGGTCAGCCATCAACAGCAACACCAGTACCCCAACATCGTTTTGTACCGGCAAGGAGAGGCCAGGCTGCAGTGTACAGAGGCAGCAAAGTCTGTGGCAGAGGCCCCCAGCACCGTTGTTGACCCTACATGGCTGGATCCCAAGACAGCAGAGGCGGCTGCCAAGAGGTCCGGGGGTGAGCTGTGGAAAGGTCAGCTGGTCATCGTGTTCGGGAAGTACGCCGGTCAGACCTTCAGGTGGCTTTTAGAAAACGATGTCGGCTGGCTGGTGTGGTTGCTGTTCCAGTACTGCCAGCAGGGAGAGCAGAACGAGCTGCTGAAGTGGCAGAAGGAGCGACTGCTCGAGTACGCCAGAGAGTTCCCTCCTGTCACATGGAACCTTGACAGGAGGTTGAAGGTAAGATAAACTCGGTTACCTTTTAGACCTGAGTAATTGATGTTAAGCAGTAACCAGTATTAGTAAAAGTATTATTTTATGAGATTATTCTATGGTTGTGTTTTATTTTCTGCAGAAAGCGCAATCGAAGAAAGACCGGGCTCCTCCGACCATCCCCGACCTCTCTCAGCAGGACCTCAACTACGCCAGCGATGCAGAGTTATTGGCTGCTGCAGGTATAGTAGTATTATGCTGAAATGAACATGAAATGGCTTTGTAGTATGCTGTGGAGCTGCTAGGACTTGTGTTTGTGCCACGTGAAATTCATCAGTATGTATCGAGCAGTGCAGCTGATACATTTTTGTGGTGTTCTCCTCTTCAGAGAGTGTCCTGGACAGGTCTGAGGCGTCGGTCAGCACGCAGCTGACCACCTGGGGAGACCTCGCCAGCTCTGTGTGCCCGGACGACAGGCCCGGACCCTCGTCCCTCCGAGAGACCTCGGAACCCGGTGGCGTCGTGCTGGAGGGCTGGCAGAAGTTCTGGGAGCAGCCGCCTGAATCCGCCCAAGCCCTTGGTATAGCCCCCGCGAACATCAAGTGGCTGAAGACCAACGAGACCTACGGGCTGTTCGAGAGGGCGTCCAAGTACAAGAATGTCAGGGGAGAGATGGCCGAGAGGAAGCTCTTTAAGGAGAAGATGGACTTCCACCCGCCCCCACCTCCTATGGCCGTCAAGGGAGCTGTGCCCAATATGCTCTCCTTCTTCACCTCCCCTGCCTTCTTCTGGCGCCCGGTCGGCGTGATGAAGGCATTGATCCGCTGCCCCAACACCAACTGCTCCGCACCACCAGAGTACTACCTGGAGAAGAGAGGGTACGGCAGCTACGCCAGGCAAGTGTGCGGCATGAACTTCCATTACACCCTGGTCGACCGAGAGGTTGATGTGCAAACACTGTCTCAAGCTGAGGGAGGAGCCGAGCCAGGCACACGCGGACGACAGTGACGACTACGACGACGAGGAGGACGGCGCCCACCGTGCCCAGCAGCAGTACACATGGCTGGCGTACAGTCCGAAAATTCTGATGAACCTCGCCCTGGCCGTCAGAAGCATGTTCCCTGCCATAATCTGCGGCAAGCGTGCTGTGGACAGGAGTGTGGTCACCCTGATGAGCGACCGACTCAACGCTGTCTCAATGAACAAGGTGCAGAGGCTGCTGCAGCAGGGCCATGACGAGTGGTACGTGGAGCGTCGGGACCTGTACCAGACTCTCCTGTACGATGCCCACACGTTGGCGGCTGGATCGTCTTCGTCTCAGCGAGGCATCCTGTCGTTTGCCAGAGCAGCCGGCACTTACACCCCTCCCATCGCCCCGTCTCCCCTTCCTTCTGCTCGGGTCCTGAGGCGTGCGCAACTGATCCTGGAGATGGAGAAGATGCCCGTGTACAGGGACCAAATCCTCAGTACAACTGGGGAAATCTTGTGTATCGACGGCACGAGGAAGGTATGTACAGCATAAAGTACTTGTGATCATATGGAACAGACTGACTGTTGATAAACACCACGCAATGAATGTTCTGCTTTGTTTTTATAGATTCTCAAGAAGATCTACGGCGACGGCCAGGGCACCATGCAGTACGTCACCAGCGTGCTGAATGAGTGGGGTCAGTTCTTGACCACAGTGGTGGTGGCGTCCGAGTCTGAGGGGTGCTACGCACGCATGGCCAGAGGTCTGGTCGCCCGCTTTCGCCGTGCCAACGCTCCTGCTCCAAAGGTGGTGTACGCGGACAACAACTGCTGTCGGTGAGTTCAATAGCAGTTGAAACCTATGATGAAATGGATAATCCAACATGTTAACACACCTACACAAAATGTCATGATATCATTTTCAGTGACAGCGGTTCGTCGTTCTTGGAGAATCTGTTTGGTGACTGGGTGAAGAGGGGTACCGTCATCAGGCTGGACATCCGCCACTGGCTGCACCGCTGGGACGCCGTCGTGATCAAGCAGAGCCACGCCAAGTACGGGGCTTTCATGAGTGCCATGGCGGGTGCCGTGCTCGCCTACAACAAGGCGGACATGGTGCTCCTGGTCCAGGCGGTCAGGAACGGTAACCCAGAGCTCTACGGCAGGTACTCTGATGAGGAGATGATGGCCTTCCTCAAGCCTCATCAGATCAGGTCGTATGTGAGGCGTATTACCCGTGGGGTTGTGGTAAGTGTGGCTTTCATATTCACATATGGATTCAACTGATCCAGATCTATTAAACACTCGACGCTGAGAATATATCCTATGTGTTACAGGAGACTGCTTTGGTGATAGAGTCCATCCTTGCTGAGTTCCGGGGACCAGCCGGCCTTGACATCGATGGCATTCACCTGTTCAAGTCGCCAGAGGCAGTCGACGCTCACTGGGCAATTGCGAGCAAGCACCTCAATTGCATGCAGGTGGGTTAATGTCTTTGCGGTCATCGTGTGTCAAAACCATTCAAACTTGTATATGGCAACATTTCAAAAGGACACCAGAATAAATAAGGACCTTGCAATATGTTGTGTGTTACAGGATCCCCCTGGCATACCGCTGTATGTGTCTGTGAAGGTGGTGGTGATGAACGGCGTCCGACTGAACAAGCACAAGTGCCGGCGAGGCAGCAACTCTCTGGAGGGGTTGCACGCCCACCTGTTCAACACCGTCCCTTCACAGCGATGTGGGATTATGCCATTCCAAGTGAGTGATTAAAACATAATATACACTCACCTAAAGGATTATTAGGAACACCTGTTCAATTTCTCATTAATGCAATTATCTAATCAACCAATCACATGGCAGTTGCTTCAATGCATTTAGGGGTGTGGTCCTGGTCAAGACAATCTCCTGAACTCCAAACTGAATGTCAGAATGGGAAAGAAAGGTGATTTAAGCAATTTTGAGCGTGGCATGGTTGTTGGTGCCAGACGGGCCGGTCTGAGTATTTCACAATCTGCTCAGTTACTGGGATTTTCACGCACAACCATTTCTAGGGTTTACAAAGAATGATGTGAAAAGGGAAAAACATCCAGTATGCGGCAGTCCTGTGGGCGAAAATGCCTTGTTGATGCTAGAGGTCAGAGGAGAATGGGCCGACTGATTCAAGCTGATAGAAGAGCTACTTTGACTGAAATAACCACTCGTTACAACCGAGGTATGCAGCAAAGCATTTGTGAAGCCACAACACGCACAACCTTGAGGCGGATGGGCTACAACAGCAGAAGACCCCACCGGGTACCACTCATCTCCACTACAAATAGGAAAAAGAGGCTACAATTTGCACGAGCTCACCAAAATTGGACAGTTGAAGACTGGAAAAATGTTGCCTGGTCTGATGAGTCTCGATTTCTGTTGAGACATTCAGATGGTAGAGTCAGAATTTGGCGTAAACAGAATGAGAACATGGATCCATCATGCCTTGTTACCACTGTGCAGGCTGGTGGTGGTGGTGTAATGGTGTGGGGGATGTTTTCTTGGCACACTTTAGGCCCCATAGTGCCAATTGGGCGTCGTTTAAATGCCACGGCCTACCTGAGCATTGTTTCTGACCATGTCCATCCCTTTATGACCACCATGTACCCATCCTCTGATGGCTACTTCCAGCAGGATAATGCACCATGTCACAAAGCTCGAATCATTTCAAATTGGTTTCTTGAACATGACAATGAGTTCACTGTACTAAAATGGCCCCCACAGTCACCAGATCTCAACCCAATAGAGCATCTTTGGGATGTGGTGGAACGGGAGCTTCGTGCCCTGGATGTGCATCCCACAAATCTCCATCAACTGCAAGATGCTATCCTATCAGTATGGGCCAACATTTCTAAAGAATGCTTTCAGCACCTTGTTGAATCAATGCCGCGTAGAATTAAGGCAGTTCTGAAGGCGAAAGGGGGTCAAACACAGTATTAGTATGGTGTTCCTAATAATCCTTTAGGTGAGTGTATATAAAGCTTTATTGCAGACACATGTTCATATAGCACATCATACAGTATAATTTAAAAAGAAAAGTGTCAATGATAATTTCAATGATACATTTTATTTCACAGCTCCAGTCATCACTTGTAAACATTGTACACAATAACAGTCAAAATGGAAATGTGTTTCAGGTATACTTGGTGTCCTTTGCCCGTGCAGTGGAACCACCGCATGGCATCGCTCCGTGTCGCTGGTGGTCATGGCCGGCAGACGTCGTGCTTGGACGTGCGGCAGATCCAGCGCGTCAACCAGCATGCCGAGGTTCTCTTCGGCAAGGAGCACGTCCTAGAGCCCAACTTTGCTGCACCGATGCCGGTCCCCGAAGCGTACGAGCACCCCGACGAGGAGGAGCTCCTTGGTGTCGAGTACGCCATGTGCCAGTCCACCAGCTTCACTGCCAGGGACTACTACGTGCAGAAAGGTACAGTACTTGAACACACACTTAAACAATGATGACAAACCTGGTAAAAAAAAAAAAACTATTGTTGTGTAGATATGTTTGTGATTAGTACAATTACATATTTGCAGTTGAGGAAGAGCAGTCGCAGGAGGAGGAGGAGGAGGAGGAGGAGGAGGAGGAGGAGGAGGCTGAGCAGGGAGACGACGAGATGGCGGACGAGGGTCTCGGCATGTCTTCTGATACAGAGGAGGACCCGATAGACAGAGTCTGTGGGAAGCACGTCGTCCTCACCCAGGCAGAACAGGCGGAAGAGGAGGACAGTCCTGCCCTGCAAGACGTGCAGATGAGCCATCGACATCTGCATCTGCCAGGTATAGAGGAAGTGGAGGCACTGGCCTTGCTCCTCCTAGAACTGGCCCACAACAGCGACCACCACCTAGTGCCGGCTGACCTCAGGCAGAAGATCGCCGCCGCCGCCAGCTCTCTCCACGACCACGACAAGACCACCGCCCGCTTCGTCAAGCGGTACGAGTCCAGGTGGGGCTACACCTTGTTCGGTCGGTGCCTTGGGGCGGACTCTCCCGAGACCAGAGCAGCCCAGAAGACCAAGTTTGGCTGCATGCGGTACGCTCAGGCGGCACAGGTGACTGAGGACAGTCGCCTGCTCTACCTCCTCCTCAAGATGCTGAAGAACCGAGCGCCGGCCAATCAGCTCACCTCCCCCAGCAAGGTCACGGCTTCTTTGAAGGGACAGTATAAGAGGATTGCAGACCGAGTCCGAGACGACCCCATCCTCGGCGGTCTCGCCATTCCACTGCCCAACTTGAACGCCAAGTCCATCTCGACCTTCGTTGCCAGGGAGGAGAAAAAGGCCAACTACGGGGCGACGGTACTGCCGAAGGTGACGCCTCACCTGAAAGTGCTGTCGGACGCACCGTTCCCGGAAGCTCCTGCGCTGCCAACATCCCTTCCACCGCCAGACCGGCCTCAGGTCCAGTACCAGCACGTTCATCACAAGGCTGGAAAAAGGCGTGGTGAGAAGCGGAGGTAAGTTGTCATAAGCACTTTGTTTCACCTGTTGGCTGTGGAAAGCAAATAGCACACACATCATATCAATACTCATTACATGTGTATTTTATATTTCCAGATTATTTGTTGACGAGCCAGAGCCTGTGCCTCCTGTGAACCAGCCTGTTCAGCCCATGGCGTCGTCCTCCTCCACTCGGCCAAAGCCTGCTGCGCCCACCCCCATTCTGCCAAGGCCTGCTGCATCCACCCACCTCCAGCCAAAGCCTGCTGCGCCCACCTATGGACCACCCCCTGTGTCGGCAGCACCCATACTGCTGGTTCTCCCCGCACAGCCACAGGCTCCCTCTGTCCTGTTTCGTGGGCCATCGTGCAGCCAGAGCTTTGTACCTCCTGCACCAACAGTCAAGGCATTCATGCCAAACAAGTCCTCGCGGCCATGTGGGGCTTGCCACGTGCCTAATTGTGGTGGACAGCGGAAGAGGTACACACCTTCCAAGGACAAAGTGGCTGGAAGCACCCAGAAGATATTTTCCTACTGTCCATCCACTAGGAAATCCACCACCTCTGGGTTTGATAATGTGGTGTACAGCAGCTTTGAACACTTTAAAAGTGTGGTGGATGCGGAGTTGGAAAAGAGGAGAACTGTGTAAATAACTGTGTAAATAACTTACCTGTGTGATGCCACTTCTCCTGTGCCATATGTAGGAGAGAGAAAGGGGCTTGTTTGTTTGTTTGTGTTTGTGTGTGTGTGTTTGTTTGTTTGTGTTTCAAAGTGCTTCAGCAAGTACAATCTATTTATTTATATAGTTCAAAAAAATGCACTTTACAGTTTTACTTAAGAATGTTCTTGTCTTTGTTTTTTATTATTATTTATGTTGCTGTTAAAATGCACTTTGTAGTATATTTTATATAAACATGTTCTGGCCTATGTTCAATATCAAGGCCAATCTAAACTCAATCATTTTAACCTTAATCAGTTCTGATCTAACACAATCAGTTTGCATACCCTTTAGTGGTTGTTCATGTTCAGATAATCTGTGTTTTTGTCATGCGTGTTGTTTGTTTGTCTTTGTCAGCTTCATGTCTTTGTGATGTTTGTATGTCTTTGTCTGCTTCATGTTTAACAAAAGTTTGTCAAAGAAAACACACAAAAAATGTAACAGACAGGAATGGCTTGAGCCTTTATTTGTTGATTGGTGACCTGAGTCTTTGGATAATCCTGTTCTTTATTGGGTTTTGGCCTGTACAAACCAATTGTTAATTTTTATCTTAAGTACAAGTTTGTGTTTTTAATTGTTAAGTGTTTTTGATTATTATTAATGCTATTTATGTGTGTGTGTCCTTGTGATGTTTGTATGTCTGTCAGCTCCATGTTTAACTAAATGTTTGCAAATGGTAGTAAATGTTTGTCTCTCGTCTTGTCTCGTGTTCTCGCTCGTAGATCTGTACCTTGTCGTGGTGAGCGAGCTTTAAACCAAACAGATCTTGTTTACTTGTGTTTTCATGCATTGCCTTTTAAATGAAACATTCTGGGTGAAAAGTAAAAGTTGTAAAAGTATTTCAAGTATTTTGGAGTCTCTGTATGCTTGGGTTTCAGAAGGGGTGGGATAGTGTAAAAAAAAACACATCAAAGCAATAGTCCTTGTTTCTTCTCCGCCACTACCAGAGGTGTGAATACACTGTGCGCTGGCTGTACCCCCTGGGTGGTCACAACAATGAGTTCTGTGAACGGCTCTGATGTCTTCCAGACAAAGTGAGAGTGCACTGATACATTGCACCCTTTCTTAATTCAGCCCAAAAATGTAACAATTGCACACTTTTCCACTTGACTATATGAATCTCATCAGTTACATGAACTCAAACTATGAAAATAATAAACAAAACATTCAGCAGACTAGTGGATTTCAATAAACTAGGCATTGTACATGACAATTTCTGTAAATAACACTTCAGGACGTTGACCACCAGATTGCACCATCCGTTTTGATCATTTTCGATCGATCCCAGGGTTGAGGAATATGTACTTGAGGGGGTCATGAGCCATTCCCAGGCGGTCTCCCATCCAAGTACTAACCAGGCCCGACTCTGCTTAGCTTACGAGATCGGGCGTTCTTTTTTTTTTTTTTTATTACAAAAGTATTACAAAATTTACAGTAAATACATCATAAATTTCAACATTACACTTTCAGCAGTCTTCTATTTGAACATTCTCAAAAATTAAACACAAGTTCATTCAATGTTGTAACAGAAATAAATTTGCTTCCATCAACAAAAAAAAAACACAAAAATCAATATTCATATAAGTATAAATCATCCTTATGTGTTGTTTTAACAAGGCTTTGAAAATACACCACACATTTTCCTTTCTTTTATCAAAGTATGCTACATTTCTCCTCAACCTTACTGCATACCTTGCATAGCTTAGTACCATATTTAAGAGATACAAATTTCCTTTTACATTCTTTTCCTTTACCATGCCAAACAGAAATATCTTACTCCACTCTTTATCCACAAATTGTATTTTCTCCCAATTTTTCCTCACAAGTTGTTTTAACAACTCATGGTACTCTTCTAGACCTTGACATTCTACATATAAATGCATTAAATTCTCAACCTCCTCATCACATACATCACATTCTCTTCCAATACTTTTGTCAATCTGATGCAGGACCTCTTTTGTATATACTCTATTATGCCGAAGCATGAAATCATTCTGTTCACATTCTATTGAATTATATCTAACATGTAAATTCTTCCACAACATCTCTAGCTTCATCTCTGGATATACCTTTCTCCAATAAATTTCTGCTGTAGGCCTTTTAACTTCTTTTTTCAGCATAATCCTATAAAAAACTTTCAATGGTATCTTTGCCAATTCCACTTTACAACCATTCTGCTCAATATACATTTCAGGAAACGTATACTCTTTTGTTTTAACCTCTTGTTTGTCTATTAAGGCAACCCAAGATTTTGGAATACTACTCTTGATTTTTTCAAAAACATTAATAACTGTACCTTTCCTCATATTTTCATTTCCTTCCATTGTAATATCCAAGATTGCCTGGGAGGGCAGAAAACCTGGAACAACTTCATACACATAATCTTTTATCTGGTATAATCCAACTTTCATAAA
Organism: Rutilus rutilus; assembly: GCF_951802725.1. Classification (NCBI taxonomy): domain Eukaryota; kingdom Metazoa; phylum Chordata; class Actinopteri; order Cypriniformes; family Leuciscidae; genus Rutilus; species Rutilus rutilus. The sequence continues at coordinate 23,218,486 of NC_140212.1, read as the reverse complement.
ACTTTTGTTTTCTAGCATATGTCCTTTATCTGTTATCTTAGGGTTCAAAAACACTGGTTGATTTAGCACTAATTCAAGCATATCACACTTATAATATATTTGGGGCAGTAACTGAGCCCACACTTGCAGGACTTCTCTATAGAAATGTGGCATCTCCTTTATCATAGACTCTCTTAAACACATAAACAGATTACTTTGACTACAAGCCCCAAATTTCTCCAAACAATCCCTCATGCAATATTTCCAACCATATATTTCTTTACTATATAAATATTTCTTAACAATTTTAAGTCTTAGCGCTTCCCTCCTCACATTCAAATCCACCAATTTTAAGCCTCCCTCCTTATAATCTGCTATCAAAACCTTTTTTGAAATCCTAACGTTTTTCCCACTCCACAAAAAATCTAATACAATGGAGTTTGCCTCTTTTAAAACCCACTCTGGCATGTCTAACACACTCAATGTATGAACAAATCTTGACATTAACAAAACATTGACAACAGTCACTTTCCCTTTCAGTGTAAGACCTCTTAATTTCCAGTAGTTCACAATTCTCCTTATTTTTTGTAGAATTACAGACCAAGTTACATCCCTTGCTTTAATATCTTCGACACCTATATTCACCCCCAGAACTTTGATGTAATCTTTAACATTTTTAAAAGGGATACCACAGTCGGATATTTTAGTTTCTCCAAAGAACATAATTTCAGACTTCTCAACATTAATCTTTGCCCCTGCTGCTCTACCATATGTTTTTATGTGCTCGACTATCCTATTTATGCTGTCTATGTCCCTCACGGTAAACGTAGTATCATCTGCATACTGATGAATTAGACTGACACCATCACCAGCAAAATTAATAGGTTTTAGCTCTTTATCTGCTTTTATTAGGGTTGCCAGTGGCTCAACAGTAATACAATATAGCAGGGCAGATAAAGGGCAACCCTGCCTTATCGATCTCTCAATAATAAAAACATCCGTTAACACACCATTGCACTTTACTACACTGTGTGCACTAATATACAGTAATCTTATCCATGATCTAAATTTACTACCAAAACCAAAAGTTTCCAAAGTCTTCTCTAAAAATGGGTGCTCCACCCTATTAAAAGCCTTGTTTAAATCCACACCTAACAATATACCTCCTTCTTCCTTCATATACGATACCACATCTCTAATTGTACTTATAATGTCTGCAATATCTCTCCCCGGTATACTGTAAGCCTGTGTTGGGGCAACAATACTCCCTATTACTTTTTTTAGCCTATTTGCTAGGATTTTTGCCAATATTTTATAGTCAGTATTTAAGAGGCTAATTGGTCTATAGTTTTCCAAATTTAATCTACTCCCTTTATTTTTAAAAAGAATACTTAAAACCCCAGCCGCCATTGTCTTTGGCATTACCTGCTTCTCATCCATATACTGATATAGCTCTAACAGTATTGGCGCTAGAACATCCTTAAAAGTTCTATAAAACTCTCCAGTTAGGCCATCTGAGCCTGGGCTCTTGTTAGCGTTCAGACTAGAGATTGCCTCATTGATTTCTTGCACAGATATATCATTATCACAAAAAATCCTGTCTATATCTGATAATCTGGCACCAACTGTACCCAGCACTTGTCCCATACTCTCCATATGTACCCCTTCTTTCTTGAAGAGAGTCCTATAAAAAGATTCAACATGATCTAAAATCCCTACCAAGTCACTTAGTTTTTTTCCTTTTCCATCTTCTAACTCAGTAATACAGTTTCTGCTCTGATTTTGCTTCTCCATGTTTAAAAAGAAGGACGTGCATTTCTCACCTTCTAAAGCATACTTCGCCCTGCTTCTTATAATGGCTCCTTTACATCTGTTTACTTCATGTTTCTTCAAATCTGATTTAATTTTTAAATAGTTTGTTAAATCATAATTTGGATTACTGTTTATTTGTTCCAATTCTAAAAAAAAACTCCTTTGCATATCTTTGTAATCTCTCCTCTCTATACTATTCTTTTCCTTTGCATACTTAGTACTCAGGATCTTCATTTTCTGTTTTAAATTCTCCCATCTTACACATACATTTTCAGAATCTAATTGTTTCATCCATTCAGATTTTATACAATCATGGATTTTAACCTTATAATTTACATCATTTAACAAACTTGCATTCAAACACCAAAGCCCCCCACCTTTTTGTTGCATTATTTTACCCACTTGAAATTCTAGAACAGCATGGTCACTGTATGTTGTAAACCTATACATTATATTTTTCATGTACTGGACTATATCCTGCTTTACCAAGCAAAGATCAATTCTGCTTTGTTTTAGGCTATTGAGCACAACTTGTCTCCTAGACTAGAGTATTCTCTTTTATCAGGGTTTTCTAATCTCCAAAAATCTACCAGGTTTTCTCTAGTCATTAAATGTATTAATTCATTCCTTGATGAGTCTCTTTTGTAGCTCATATCATTCACAGCATCCATTCTACTACACCAAACATTAAAATCACCCACACAAATGCAATTATCTGTACATAGTGTTCTTAACTGCACAAATAACTCCCTCCTGTCTTTTTCATTATTTGGCGCATAAACATTAATCAACTTGAAAACACAATTTTGATACTCAAAATCTATAATTAAAACTCTTCCATCACTATCAGCATACACCTCCTTAACATTTTCTACAGCATTTCTTTTAATCAGACAAGCAACTCCACAAGACCTTCCACTGCCATGACTCACAAAAACATGATGAGGCCATTTTTTCCTCACCTCTCTCATTTTGTTGTTGTCCCAGTTTGTTTCTTGAAAGCAATAAATGTCAGCTTTCACAGTTATTAAGATCTTTTCAAATTTACACATGTTGCCAAGCCCATTGACATTTAAGGATGCAACTTTAATCATGACAGCAGTTAGTGTGAAGTTAAAAGAAATAAGATGGGCCTCATTTCTTTTTCTTTATGATTCCCTTTTCTCCCTTGACATTTAGAAGTCATTTTTTCCTAACACGAAATTACAGATTTTCACAAATCATTCCCTCATACAAATCATGTTCATCATACTCCATATCATCATCATCATCATCATCATCATCATCATCATCATCATCATCATCGCCACCATCATCATCATCATCATCATCATCTTCAATTTCATCACGTTTAGAATCAGTCTTAGCTAAAGCTGGAGATTGTGGGGTCTCATTGACAATAGTCATTTTACTCACATGCCTGTCCTTTTCTTTATTGTCCATTGAGCACTGGACTACTGCTGGTCCCATTTTCTGGATGTTGGGGGTACCATCTTCAGCATGAATTGTGTGATCCTGCTGTCCTTGATGCAATTGTTGACTTTCAATATAATTAAAGGTATTTCCCATTGTGTCTTCTTGCATGGGTCTGTTCTCTTCCTCATTTGCCCCACTGGACATGTCTGTAACACCCATTACATCACCATACTGCACATCACCGAGTTCTTTGCATTCTCTAGCATAATGTCCTTGTTTATCACACTTGTAACAAGTAAACTCAGGACAGTCTCTCAATACATGTCCAGACTGGATACAAATGCGACACACTTTCACCTGTCTGTTATGAATCACTCTAAAGTATTCAGCACCTTCTAGAGTTTCAAACTTGGTTGAATATGGCAATGATTGAACAGTGTCAGAGAACTTAACTTTACAGAAGCGTGTCCCATCTGCAATTTCTGTTCCTGGCCATCTCCTCCTCTTGATTGGAGTTGTTGCTTTGACACCCCGTCCATTTAGTTTTTCGTGAATGTCCTCATCCGTGATATACACCGGAAGATTCATGAATGATACAACAAGCTCATCATTGCTCAAGTCTCTGGCCAAAATTTGACAGTTTTTGATTTTAAAACCATCAATCAGTCTTTCTTTCCTTTAATATGATTCATCGTAATCTCGTACTTTTTATCTCCTTTAAACCGACATCCATTTACAGCTCCACAAACTTCATTAATTCCTCTGAGTAGCTCCATCATTGTAATCTTCTCCTCCCCAACAATTTCCACACTCACTGTTAAGTTCTTTTCAAACATCTTTTCCTCCATTATGGTACGATTTCCGCTGTTCTTTTTAGATGCTAGTTCCGTTTGTTGTACTCCATTGTCTCCCACCATGTGCTCCATTCAATCAAACAAACCAAACTTAACCTCCCACCCCCCCACAAACAGCAGCTGCTGAAGTGGGAAAAGGGTAAACAAAATGAGGACTTTACCTTTAATAAAAAAACTCTCTATAATCAACTCAAACACTTGGAAAAGCAGCTCAAGGTTCCACACTCTCCTTGCACACGCTCAAAGTGGTATGGCCGTAAGCGAAATCTGCTGCCAAAAACGGGCTATTTAAAAGGTTAGAACATTAGTGAAGTAAACTAAAAAGCTTACAGCACCTGGTATTCCCAGGCGGTCTCCCATCCAAGTACTAACCAGGCCCGACTCTGCTTAGCTTCCGAGATCAGACGAGATCGGGCGTTCTCAAAGTGGTATGGCCGTAAGCGAAATCTGCTGCCAAAAACGGGCTTTTTGAAGAAATTCATAGACAATTATTGTCATTTTGAACAAACTCTTAGACTTTTTTTTTTTTTTTTAACCAAAAATGCTTACAGCACCTGGTATTCCCAGGCGGTCTCCCATCCAAGTACTTGGACACTTTCATCTGGCCCACATACCGCGCGGAATGATGGCACTTGGGCGGTCCGCTCCTGTTTGCCAGATTTGGGCCACAATTAAGCCATAACAATGCCGCATGTCAGCCGTAAACAAAACAAATGAAGCCGAATTGGCCCACATCAGGCCCACACTTGATATGTGGCCCATATCCGGCAAACAGGAGCGGACCGCCCAAGTGCCATCATTCCACACGGTATGTGGGCCAGATGAAAGTGTCAAGTGTGGGCCGGATCTGGGCCACAGCAACTTTGGTGTCTGGGCCAGATATGGGCCAGTTCTGCTTCATTTGTTTTGTTTACGGCTGACATGCGGCATTGCTATGGCTTAATTGTGGCCCATATCCGGCAAACAGGAGCGGACCGCCCAAGTGCCATCATTCCACGCGGTATGTGGGCCAGATGAAAGTGTCAAGTGTGGGCCAGATCTGGGCCACAGCAACTTTGGTGTCTGGGCCAGATATGGGCCAGTTCTGCTTCATTTGTTTTCTTTACGGCTGACATGCGGCATTGCTATGGCTTAATTGTGGCCCACATCTGGCAAACAGGAGCGGACCGCCCAAGTGCCATCATTCCACGCGGTATGTGGGCCAGATGAAAGTGTCAAGTGTGGGCCGGATCTGGGCCACAGCAACTTTGGTGTCTGGGCCAGATATGGGCCAGTTCTGCTTCATTTGTTTTGTTTATGGCTGACATGCGGCATTGTTATGGCTTAATTGTGGCCCAAATCTGGCAAACAGGAGCGGACCGCCCATGTGCCATCATTCCACGCGGTATGTGGGCCAGATGAAAATGATGGCACTTGGGCGGTCCGCTCCTGTTTGCCAGACAAATGAACAAAATAAACAAACAACAAATAAACAAAACAAATGAAGCAGAACTGGCACAAATCTGAGCCACAGTTCATTTTAATTCGGGCCCAGATTCGACACCTTGTATGTATACCTGAAATGATGGCACTTGGGTGGTCCACTCCTGTTTACCAGATCTGGGCCACAAGCAGGCCATTTGTTCAGCCACATATTAGCCAAGAATTAACTAAATAATCCTTAAATGTGTGTTTTTGTGTATGCATGCTGTGCCATTTAAACTTTGGGAAACTCAGTGACTGAATATCACTGACACTAAGTGAACTCTGCATCAACAATATCCAACATACAGAAAAGAGAAATGTAAAAATGGCCCCTCTTTATGTTAAGATAAGTTACAACAGATGATTCAAACACATTTCTGAAAACATTTGCATCATTTATTAATATTGCCAAAGAACAACCCACTGCAAGTGTACATTTTCAAAACTGGAAAGCAATCTAAACAAAAAAACAAACCAAAAAAACCCCCAACAATAAACAAATACAAAATATATGCATAGAAAGCATAGTAAAAACTAAATAAAAACAAAACATGTTTCCAGTAGCCTTGGTCATCCAAAAAAAAACAAACAGACAACACAGAAGTTACCACACTACAAAACCTTGGCAAATGGAACCATCCAAAATTATAGAATTTGACCTCCTTGACTGGGCCCATCTGCATCATGGCAATCTTGCAAGCCTTTATTGGATACACAAATGATAAAAAAAAAACTGTTGAATCAGTACCAGAACGCTAATAATACAATAGTGTTGAAGTACAAAACAAACACACACACAACTACTTAGAAGCCAAATTAAATAAAAAAGCCCTAAACAAAATATTATAAAAAAATAAAATAAAAAAATACAAAACAAAAAAAGCAGGCACTGTAGTGAGAGATGCGTTCAGGAAATACCTGCGTCTATACACCGTCTATTTACTAATAGTGAAGCTGCAAGTTTTAAAAACTTTAAAAACAGCTGTCTCTGTGCTTTAATCAAAGCAGCACATTAATACTGAATGGTGAATAAATGGACTGGAACTACCAGTGCATTAAACGGTTTGGTAACACTGTAAGGTCTTATTTGTTAACATTAGTTAATGTATTAACTAGTAACTAACATTAACTACATTATTTATTAAGCTTTCTTAAAGTTACAGTCAATCATTGTTTGATCATGTTAGTTCACAGTGCATTAACTAATGTTAACAAATACAACTTTTGATTTTAGTAATGCATTAGTAAGCATCACAATTAGCATTAATTACGATTAAGTTCTTTACAATGGAGGGAAAAGCAAAACAAAAATGTAGAAGGCAATTTTTTTCTTTCTTGTGCATGTCTGTAGGCTGTACCACCAAAGGAAAATAAATGTCTTAAAGGAGAACTCCGGTCAATTTTAACATTTTTTTGTAAATTTGGAGTGCTGTCAGTACAGAGAACAACGACAAAAATCGGTGTTGCCTACACCATGTTATCCTCTTTTTAAAACTTGCACCCTTTTGACTTAAATGGGGCAAGTTTTAAACCTGCTTTTAGCCTCTACTGTGAGTGATTCCTTCAGAGTGAACACGGTGAATCTGACAGCAGTAGATGTGAAAGATATGAATAAAAGTGATGTTAATTCAGCCAGCGCACATTTATTTACTTCCTGTTTTCGGTCGAAGTCCACGGAAGTCGATTGTCGAGTTCTCCACTGTTGCTTAGTTATCTATGATCACGCGCGTGAACTCGACAATCGACTACTGTGGACTTCGACCGAAAAACAGGAAGTAAATACAGGTATGTGCGCTGGCTGAATTAACATCACTTTTATTCATATATTTTTTGCTTTTAAACAGTGTGTGTGTGTGTGTGTGTGTGAGAGAGAGAGAGAGAGAGAGAGATGGTTGGGTGACAGTTGTAGGTTACAGTTTGACAAAAGCACAATGTTGTGTTTTATTGCAAGTGTACACAAATATAAGTAAACACTTTGCAGTTTGAATGATGTCCTGTATGAACAAAATGATGGAGTATGTTTTTATGTTTCCACTGTTCGATCGCGCCCGCGCCTCGATCTCTCTCTCACACACGCACGCACACAACATTTTCCAGCATTGCAATCTTGACATCGCAGCCTGTTCATTATAGACACAGAGCTTCAGAGCTAAGGCGGAGCTACAGATTAGGTGTCCCTAAAGAACCTGCGTATTTAACAGTAGTCCCGCTTTACATTAATTAATTTGCACGCAAGTTTTATTTATTTTTATACCGTGTATTCTCCGTGTATATTCATGCACCGAACCGTGACGCCGTACCGTTTCGGTTCAATACGAATACATGTACCGTTCCACCCCTAATAAATACTGAAGAAGAATTGTTCATGCCACATGTTAACTAAAGTAGTTAACTAATGTTAACTTGTAAAGTGTTACAAATGGCTAGGCTACACCTTGCAGCCAATCAGAATAAAGTATTCAGACAGACCATGGTATTATACACATCTAGCAAAAACGCAATGTAACTGACTTACTGGTGTCTTGGACCCTCCTCCGTTTCTATTTCTCTTCTCCCTCCGTCTCGGTCACTTGCAAGATGAAGCCATTTTTTAATAAATGATTCGATCTCTTGATCGGTGGCCGCAGCTGTCAGTCTGTTGTTTCTGACAGTTCCTAAAAAAATATAACATTGTAAATGCAAGGATAGACTACACAACTTTTAAAATCTTAGGACCCAATTAGGTAACACAAGCATTAGCGCATAGTTAATGCATAGTTAGCCAGCGCCAATGTAAAGAACATTTTGGCCATGGGGACACTCTTTGCTTCCAGATGCCCAAAAGGAACAAGTTTGATGCCTGCTAAGAAGATCGGACTGCGTCAAAAAAATGGAAATCACATTATGAAATAAATGTTTATCTCCAAAACACATTGGCCACAATTATTGGCACCTCTAGATTTTGTTTATGAGTAAAATATCTCAGAAGTATATTCCCATTAATATTTATCTTTTTTAGCACACCAGGGTGACTAGGAACATGAAATTGTCCAGCTATGACTTCTTGTTTCACAGGAGTTTAAATATGAGGAAACACAAAGGCCAAATTCCCTGAATCATCCATCACAATGAGTAAAACCAAAGAATATAGTTCTGATGTGCAGCAAAAGATTGTTGAACATCACAAAATAGAAAGTGCCTCTAAGAAAATAGCTAAAGAATTGAAAATCCCCATTTTTAGTTATAATCAACTAATGATGTTACAAATCTGCCTGGAAGAGGACGTGTGTCTATATTGTCTTAATGGACGGTGAGGAGGAGAGTTTGAGTGGCCAAAGACTCTCCAAGGATCACAGATGGAGAATTGCAGAGATTACTGGAGTCTTGGGGTCAGAAAGCCTAAAAAAAAAAAAAAAAAAAAACCTACATCTCCACATGTTGTTGGGAGGGTTTCAAGAAAAATCCTCCTCGCTCCGCTAAAATTAAACTCCAGCATATTCAGTTGTCAGACACGACTGGACCTTCAAAAGGGACCAGATTCTATGGTCAGATGAAACAAAAAAAGGGGGCTTTTTGGCAGCAAACACACTAGATGTGTTTTAAACTGTAGGCTATTTTATTCCCACCAGCAGTTTTCTGTAGCAAATCACATTGACACATGTTATTAAGGTGAAAACATCCTGACTCAAAACAGAAAAAACATAAAGCAGGCCAACTAACGTTAATTTTATAATTACTAGGGTATAATAAAAATGTGAAATACATAGAGGAATAGCCTAATACCTGACCCAACTTTTAAATAGTCTACCTGAACCCAAAACATCTATTATTGTTACTTTGTAATCATCTCATAAAAGCTTTTATTGTAAGAAAAAGCATGTAGTTTTATTTTATTTATTTGTGCATTATTCTTAGGGTTAATGAAACATTGCTGTCACAAAGTAATACAACTAGTGCAGTATTATGTCCAATGTATATAAACATGAATGTCAAATTACACTATATTATTTTTATTATTTTTTTCATTGTTGTGCCAAAATAAGACACGAGTTAAATACTTTAACTGTGCAGAACTGACTAAAGGTTGGGAGAGTGATAGGGAGCAACATGAGCAAATCTAAATGTAACGTTAATGGCGCGCCGAGCAATCGATACTTGTTCATTTCGCATTCGTGACAACCATAATAGATCTAGCTTAGAGTTGAACTGCCAAAATAATGTAACTTCGAATAGAAATTATTCCATCGACTCTTTACACAACATGCAGACTCCAACTTGATATAACGAAGCAATCGCTAACAGGCGCGGATTTATGGGTGGGCCTGGGTGGGCACGTGCCCACCCAGATTGATCGGTGGCCCGCCCAATCAGATTAATAAAAACAATTTAAATTTTTTATTTTCATAATAATGAATTAATAAATAATTTCATTGTAATAGTTTTTTAGAATGTTTAATCGTTTTTTAATAGACATTTATGTACAGTAGCTACGAAAAATAGCTACAAAATAAAAATATTATGTCGACATATCACGTGTCAGTCCAGTGATGCCATCACGCAACACCGCGGGCGCGTTTCGGTCCAAAAGTTTTCCGTCGCAGCGGCAACCTAACTGAGCTATGGCTAAACAGCTATCATTGACACACTTAAAAAAAAAAAAAAACACGTCTAGATGATGATATAGGCTACTTCTGGACCATGTCATACCTGGGTCAACATTCATGCATTTGTGGGTAAACTTGCCAGAGGGTTAAAGACTCTAGCTTGAGCCCGCAGCCAAAGGTTGGGTTTGTCAGAAGTGGGATTCGAACCCACGCCTCCAGGGGAGACTGCGACCTGAACGCAGCGCCTTAGACCGCTCGGCCATCCTGACGTGACGGCTAAGGGTTGGGCAGTACTGTTGGAGCTGCCCCGAATGGCAGATGATCTAGAAGCTAGTGCTTCACCGCTCACCCGAGTCCCAGCGCATGCCTCGTTGGCGCAGTTAGGCAGCGCGTCAGTCTCATAATCTGAAGGTCGTGAGTTCGAGCCTCACACGGGGCAGTCTGGTGCTTTTTGATACAGGGGAGCGTGTAAATAAAAGAGCTGCTTTCTGTGTTCCCTTTTGTGCGTTTGTTCATTTCTTCATATGCAATGTAATTGAAATCCAGTGTTTTTGTAGGACTAATGTTGAACAAATGCAGTAACAGTATTGCTCTCATATTCATGTAATATGTGTCGGTGTCGTCACAATGTTTTGTTAAGGCTAATATAATTCTTTCATTCTAATGACATGTCTTGTCAATGCTAATGTAATGTTTTACATGACATTCCTTGAATCTTATGCCATGACACTCCACCCCATGCCCCAAAACCCATGACATTTCATTCCAAGAAAATGTCCAAGAATCCTTGCCAGGAAATTCTACTGCATCCCCAAAACTTCAGCCCATGACATCACAGTCAAACTCCCAGAATCACATTGCATCCCCCACCCCCAAGAAAACACGAATAGCCTTTCATAAACAGGTTCTTCTTCCGGTCAACATCACAACATGGTATTCCATGAAATTCCGTTGAATTCCATCCTATAAACATGTCCAAATTCATGAAATGTCATGACTTGAAATTCCAAGAGAATTGCACGAAAATGCCATAGAATCCCATTCGTTGCACTAAAGTGTTACTTTAAAGTCCATGTGACGCAGGTCCGTGTTACTGCAATGTTTGGTCAATTCTAGCATGAACTGGAGCGCAGTGCTTGGTCAACATTCATGCATTTGTGGGTAAACTTGCCAGAGGGTTAAAGACTCTAGCTTGAGCCCGCAGCCAAAGGTTGGGTTTGTCAGAAGTGGGATTCGAACCCACGCCTCCAGGGGAGACTGCGACCTGAACGCAGCGCCTTAGACCGCTCGGCCATCCTGACGTGACAGCTAAGTGTCATATACACAACAGTCATAGCACTGGGGAGGAACTCAATTACTTTATTTCCGGTTCAGCACTACAGGTCAAGTATGCATAGCAACGGTATTGTTTAGATTAACATGTGACATCTCCCCTTTTAAAGACATCACACTACTTATAACGTTTTCAACATATTTCACAGCAAGTATTATTTGTCAACATTACTAACTTGCATAGGCTATGCTTATTCGCAATTGCATTCTCACTGTATTTACAGTATTAACGCATAGTGCATATTATTCAACAAACCTGTTCAATAAACATAATGAACCAAAATATCTCTTAGCAAAATCCTAACCTCAGATCTTACGTGAAGTCAATATCTTTTCAGTCAACAGTTAGGTATAAAGGTAGCTTAACTGGTCTAAAGCCACTAACTTGAGTATTAATCACAGTGCTAAGACTTGAACGTATAGCTACTAACACATGTACAACATTTAAACTTTACTTGTACATAACGTAGTCATCAAATCTCTTTGGCAAACATCTTGCCCTGGCTGGGCGCTCACAGACGGACCCTGGCAGCTGTGATGATGGCTTAGTGAACTCAACATTTATAGGGGACGGATGTGTCTCCTTCAGCACCGTAGGTGTACAGTCCGAGTCCACAATGTCCAGTGTCACTTGAAATGCTGATTTGTCAGGATCCACAGACAAGTGAATTCTGTTGCGACGGTAAGTGGCTCCATTTTCTGTCATGACGGTATATGATCGAGGGGTGGTATGAGGTTGTACCACAACTGCTCGGTTCCATACGCGGCCTTGTCTAATACGGCAGCTTTCACCAGGTTGGAGGGAAGGCAGTTCTCTTTTTCCCCGGTTATAGTAGCGTGCCATCTGTTGTTGTCGAGCCACCAACTCATCTCTACCCTGCACTGTGGCTTGAGGCATTAGTTTACGTGAAGTTACAGGCAAGATAGACTTGAGACGGCGACCCATAAGCAATTGTGCTGGAGTGACTTGGAGTCCGCTGATAGGGCTGTCTCGGAAATCAAGCAGGCACTTGTAGATGTCCTTGCCATCCTCTGCTGCTTTTCTCATTAGCTGTTTTATTGTTTGCACAAACCTCTCACTTTGTCCATTGGACTGCGGATATGTGGGATTAGACGTCACCAGGTTAAAGTTCCAATCTGCGGCAAACTGACGAAAAGCATGACTGGCATATGGCATATTGTCACTCACCAACGTGTCCGGCACGCCATGCCTGGCAAAAAGGGACTTCAACTTGTTGATGATCTCTTGTGCTGTCTTGGTTCTCAGACTCATCACTTCAGGGAACTTGGAGTAGTAATCAACGACAAGTAGGTGATCTGTTACATTAAAAGTAAATATGTCAGAGCCCAGCTTAGCCCATGGACGGTCTGGCACTTCATGTGGCAACATTGGCTCCTGGGTGTTGCTTCTTTGAAATTTTGCACATACACTGCAACGAGCAATTGCATCTTGAATGTCCTTAGACATCCCTGGCCAATACATGATAGCTCTGGCTCTGTTTTTGCACTTCTCAATGCCTATATGAGTGTCATGTAAGGCAGAAATAATCTCCTGTCGCAAAGATTCTGGGATTACTACTCTGTCTCCTACAAAAACAAGTCCATGCTCGCTATATACTTCATCTCTCACCTGCCAAAACTGTTGTGCTAGGGGAGTTACACTTGCCTTGTGAGACGGCCAACCTCTCTGACTCACTGATCTTACTGCCTGGAGCGTCGGGTCACTGGCTGATGCTTGCTGAATCTTTTCAATTCTTTGGCTACTCATTGGTAGTACTTCAGTGACACTGTGTACCCGTAGCTGTTGTGCGTCCTCTATGTTGTCAGATGGAGCATCACAGGTCTGATACGCTCGGCTTAAGGTATCTGCAATGTACATATGTTTTCCAGGGTGGTATTTCACATCTATGTTGTATTTTAACAGGCGTAACAACATTTGCTGGAGCCTTGGTGAAGCCTTGTGCAGTGGCTTTTTGGTGATCATCTCGAGCGGGCGGTGGTCGGACTGTACCGTCACAGGTCTGCCATATACGTACTGGTTGAACTTTTCAGTTGCAAAACAGATGGCCAGCAACTCCTTTTCAATTTGAGAGTAATTTTGTTCTGCTGTGGTCAGCGAACGAGATGCATATGCAATGGGATGATTATGCTGCAGCAAACAGGCTCCTAAACCGGTTGATGACGCATCACATTGTATCACAGTGTCTTTGGTTATGTCAAAAAACTTGAGCACTGGCTTGCTGCTGATAAGTGTCTTCAACGTCTTGAGAGCTGCTGCATGCTGCGGTTCCCATGTCCATGCTGTGTCTTTTTTGAGTAGGCTCCGTAATGGCGTTGTCGTTGTGGACAGATTAGGTATAAACTGTGACAAGTAATTGATCATGCCCATGATCCTTAGAAGATCCTCTCTTGATGTTGGGTCCGGCATGTCAGTTATGGCTGTCACTTTTGACTCGTCAGGCTTCAGACCTTCCTTGCTGATCACATGGCCCATGTACACGAGTTCAGACCTCTTGAATTTGATCTTCTCTTTGTTGAACTTACAGCCCATAGATTTAGCTCGCTGCATCACCTCATGTAATGTCTTGTCATGTTGTTTCTCATCTAGTGAGGCGACAATCAAATCATCTGCTATAATATGCACATCTGGGATGTCCCCGAAAACCATCTGGTTTCTCCGCTGTAGGACTTCGCTGGCACTTGATATTCCAAATGGCATCCGCTGAAAGGAATATCTCCCGAAGGGAGTATTGAATGTGCACAGGTCAACACTGGCTTCAGTGAGTGGAACTTGCCAGTATGAACTTGTCTGATCAAGCACAGTGAACATTATTTTTCCTGACATCTGGCTGATCACATCAGAGCGGGTTGGAATCATGAAGTGTTCTCTTCTAATGGCTCGATTCAGATCTTTAGGGTCAAGGCATAACCGAAGTGAGCCATCTTTCTTTTCCACTACTACAAGACTGTTGACCCAGTCTGTGGGTTTTGATGTTTTACGGATAACACCAGCTGCTTCCATATCATCAAGCTTTTCTTTAAGACGAGTATGAAGACTCAAGGGCACTCTGCGCGGCGGGTGAATTACTGGCGTCACATTGGGCTTCAATTTAATGTCATATGGTTCAGTGAATTTTCCTAGACCACTAAACACATCAGGGTACTGTGCAATCAGATCTTCTTGAGTTAGTGATTTTTCAATGTTGTCCATTCTCTGAATGAGTCGTAGACCAGAGCATGCTTGACGACCTAAGATGGTTGGTCCATCTTCAGTAGTGAGGAAAAAGTCATAGCTTGCTTGAGCACCCTTGCGCGTCACACATTTTAAATGAACTTTTCCTATATGCTCTATGCTGTGCTTTCCATATCCTGACAGTCTGGTTGTAGACTTGTAAACAGGGATGCTGGTGTATCCTGTTAGCTGTCTAAACTGTGACAGTGGCATACAGTTAGTATCTGCTCCTGTATCTAGCTTCATTTCAATGTTGTCCTCATTAACCATTACCTCTTCATACCAGCAGGAATCGCTGATATCATGTGTCATTGAGTCAATAAAGAAATGTTCAAAATCAGACTCCACTGTGTGTACAGTTGATGCTCCACGACCACGACCTCTGCTACGATAACTAGGCATTCTGGCTTGACATTGATCTGCAAAGTGGTTTAATTTCTTACAGCGACGACACTCCCTACCATATGCAGGACAGTTGCGAGGTTGATGCGTTGTGCCACATCTGCTACATGCGTTGGACGTGTGCTGTGTTGCTTGAGCAGTAGCTCCACTCTGCAGGTGGTTACTGGTTCGCGCTGACTGCGCGCGCTGTTTTCCTCGTCCTTGATAACGTCTACTACGATCTCTGCCTCGCGTGTAGGTGTTTAGAGTGTGAACTGACTGGTCCGGGGTTTGCGGCGACTTGCCTTGTATCATATCCAGTTCCCGCTTAGCGCTCTCAAACGTGCGCATTCGCTGTGTCACTACTTCAAGGGATGCATTGCCGTCATCACCCATTACTTTCATTTTCATTGCCGGATCTTTTATGGAGAAAAATAATTTGTCTCGTAGCGTGGTCTCTAAATCAGTAAACTGACAGTTACTTGCCATCGTCCTGAGATCATTCACAAATGCTTCTAGACCCTGTCCTTCAGGTCTCTGGTATGCCCAAAACTGTGCACGGAGAGCCATCACTGGATTCCTCGTGTTGGAATACTGCTCGAATTTTCTGAGCACCGTATCAAAGTCATTGCGATCTTCCGCGCGTCTATCACCTTCAGCCGGTGCCCATCCAAAGTTACTATATATATCATATCCTCTCTCTCCCAGTATCGTGAGCAAAATAGCAACCTTTTTCGCTGAAGATGCGTCACTGTTTCCCGATGCTGTGAGGAACAGGGCGAAACGTTGCTGCCACTTTTTCCACGCGGTGCTCACATTAGGACAGTCAAAGTCAAACGGCTCGGGTGGCTTATAGTGTAGAACATCCATTGTAAAATATGCATCCGTTGTTCAATGTCATAATCTTTTGTATTAACGATAGACTTACTTCTGTTCTGACACCATGTCATATACACAACAGTCATAGCACTGGGGAGGAACTCAATTACTTTATTTCCGGTTCAGCACTACAGGTCAAGTATGCATAGCAACGGTATTGTTTAGATTAACATGTGACACTAAGGGTTGGGCAGTACTGTTGGAGCTGCCCCGAATGGCAGATGATCTAGAAGCTAGTGCTTCACCGCTCACCCGAGTCCCAGCGCATGCCTCGTTGGCGCAGTTAGGCAGCGCGTCAGTCTCATAATCTGAAGGTCGTGAGTTCGAGCCTCACACGGGGCAGTCTGGTGCTTTTTGATACAGGGGAGCGTGTAAATAAAAGAGCTGCATTCTGTGTTCCCTTTTGTGGGTTTGTTCATTTCTTCATATGCAATGTAATTGAAATCCAGTGTTTTTGTAGGACTAATGTTGAACAAATGCAGTAACAGTATTGCTCTCATATTCATGTAATATGTGTCGGTGTCGTCACAATGTTTTGTTAAGGCTAATATAATTCTTTCATTCTAATGACATGTCTTGTCAATGCTAATGTAATGTTTTACATGACATTCCTTGAATCTTATGCCATGACACTCCACCCCATGCCCCAAAACCCATGACATTTCATTCCAAGAAAATGTCCAAGAATCCTTGCCAGGAAATTCTACTGCATCCCCAAAACTTCAGCCCATGACATCACAGTCAAACTCCCAGAATCACATTGCATCCCCCACCCCCCAAAAAACACGAATAGCCTTTCATAAACAGGTTCTTCTTCCGGTAGACATCACAACATGGTATTCCATGAAATTCCGTTGAATTCCATCCTATAAACATGTCCAAATTCATGAAATGTCATGACTTGAAATTCCAAGAGAATTGCACGAAAATGCCATAGAATCCCATTCGTTGCACTAAAGTGTTACTTTAAAGTCCATGTGACGCAGGTCCGTGTTACTGCAATGTTTGGTCAATTCTAGCATGAACTGGAGCGCAGTGCTTGGTCAACATCCATGCATTTGTGGGTAAACTTGCCAGAGGGTTAAAGACTCTAGCTTGAGCCCGCAGCCAAAGGTTGGGTTTGTCAGAAGTGGGATTCGAACCCACGCCTCCAGGGGAGACTGCGACCTGAACGCAGCGCCTTAGACCGCTCGGCCATCCTGACGTGACGGCTAAGGGTTGGGCAGTACTGTTGGAGCTGCCCCGAATGGCAGATGATCTAGAAGCTAGTGCTTCACCGCTCACCCGAGTCCCAGCGCATGCCTCGTTGGCGCAGTTAGGCAGCGCGTCAGTCTCATAATCTGAAGGTCGTGAGTTCGAGCCTCACACGGGGCAGTCTGGTGCTTTTTGATACAGGGGAGCGTGTAAATAAAAGAGCTGCTTTCTGTGTTCCCTTTTGTGCGTTTGTTCATTTCTTCATATGCAATGTAATTGAAATCCAGTGTTTTTGTAGGACTAATGTTGAACAAATGCAGTAACAGTATTGCTCTCATATTCATGTAATATGTGTCGGTGTCGTCACAATGTTTTGTTAAGGCTAATATAATTCTTTCATTCTAATGACATGTCTTGTCAATGCTAATGTAATGTTTTACATGACATTCCTTGAATCTTATGCCATGACACTCCACCCCATGCCCCAAAACCCATGACATTTCATTCCAAGAAAATGTCCAAGAATCCTTGCCAGGAAATTCTACTGCATCCCCAAAACTTCAGCCCATGACATCACAGTCAAACTCCCAGAATCACATTGCATCCCCCACCCCCCAAAAAACACGAATAGCCTTTCATAAACAGGTTCTTCTTCCGGTAGACATCACAACATGGTATTCCATGAAATTCCGTTGAATTCCATCCTATAAACATGTCCAAATTCATGAAATGTCATGACTTGAAATTCCAAGAGAATTGTACGAAAATGCCATAGAATCCCATTCGTTGCACTAAAGTGTTACTTTAAAGTCCATGTGACGCAGGTCCGTGTTACTGCAATGTTTGGTCAATTCTAGCATGAACTGGAGCGCAGTGCTTGGTCAACATCCATGCATTTGTGGGTAAACTTGCCAGAGGGTTAAAGACTCTAGCTTGAGCCCGCAGCCAAAGGTTGGGTTTGTCAGAAGTGGGATTCGAACCCACGCCTCCAGGGGAGACTGCGACCTGAACGCAGCGCCTTAGACCGCTCGGCCATCCTGACGTGACGGCTAAGGGTTGGGCAGTACTGTTGGAGCTGCCCCGAATGGCAGATGATCTAGAAGCTAGTGCTTCACCGCTCACCCGAGTCCCAGCGCATGCCTCGTTGAAATTCCAAGAGAATTGCACGAAAATGCCATAGAATCCCATTCGTTGCACTAAAGTGTTACTTTAAAGTCCATGTGACGCAGGTCCGTGTTACTGCAATGTTTGGTCAATTCTAGCATGAACTGGAACGCAGTGCTTGGTCAACATTCATGCATTTGTGGGTAAACTTGCCAGAGGGTTAAAGACTCTAGCTTGAGCCCGCAGCCAAAGGTTGGGTTTGTCAGAAGTGGGATTCGAACCCACGCCTCCAGGGGAGACTGCGACCTGAACGCAGCGCCTTAGACCGCTCGGCCATCCTAACGTGACGGCTAAGGGTTGGGCAGTACTGTTGGAGCTGCCCCGGATGGCAGATGATCTAGAAGCTAGTGCTTCACCGCTCACCCGAGTCCCAGCGCATGCCTCGTTGGCGCAGTTAGGCAGCGCGTCAGTCTCATAATCTGAAGGTCGTGAGTTCGAGCCTCACACGGGGCAGTCTGGTGCTTTTTTGATACAGGGGAGCGTGTAAATAAAAGAGCTGCTTTCTGTGTTCCCTTTTGTGCGTTTGTTCATTTCTTCATATGCAATGCAATTGAAATCCAGTGTTTTTGTAGGACTAATGTTGAACAAATGGAGTCATAGTATTGCTCTCATATTCATGTAATATGTGTCGGTGTCGTCACAATGTTTTGTTAAGGCTAATATAATTCTTTCATTCTAATGACATGTCTTGTCAATGCTAATGTAATGTTTTACATGACATTCCTTGAATCTTATGCCATGACACTCCACCCCATGCCCCAAAACCCATGACATTTCATTCCAAGAAAATGTCCAAGAATCCTTGCCAGGAAATTCTACTGCATCCCCAAAACTTCAGCCCATGACATCACAGTCAAACTCCCAGAATCACATTGCATCCCCCACCCCCCAAAAAACACGAATAGCCTTTCATAAACAGGTTCTTCTTCCGGTAAACATCACAACATGGTATTCCATGAAATTCCGTTGAATTCCATCCTATAAACATGTCCAAATTCATGAAATGTCATGACTTGAAATTCCAAGAGAATTGCACGAAAATGCCATAGAATCCCATTCGTTGCACTAAAGTGTTACTTTAAAGTCCATGTGACGCAGGTCCGTGTTACTGCAATGTTTGGTCAATTCTAGCATGAACTGGAACGCAGTGCTTGGTCAACATTCATGCATTTGTGGGTAAACTTGCCAGAGGGTTAAAGACTCTAGCTTGAGCCAGCAGCCAAAGGTTGGGTTTGTCAGAAGTGGGATTCGAACCCACGCCTCCAGGGGAGACTGCGACCTGAACGCAGCGCCTTAGACCGCTCGGCCATCCTGACGTGACGGCTAAGGGTTGGGCAGTACTGTTGGAGCTGCCCCGGATGGCAGATGATCTAGAAGCTAGTGCTTCACCGCTCACCCGAGTCCCAGCGCATGCCTCGTTGGCGCAGTTAGGCAGCGTGTCAGTCTCATAATTTGAAGGTCGTGAGTTCGAGCCTCACACGGGGCGGTCTGGTGCTTTTTTGATACAGGGGAGCGTGTAAATAAAAGAGCTGCTTTCTGTGTTCCCTTTTGTGCGTTTGTTCATTTCTTCATATGCAATGCAATTGAAATCCAGTGTTTTTGTAGGACTAATGTTGAACAAATGCAGTCATAGTATTGCTCTCATATTCATGTAATATGTGTCGGTGTCGTCACAATGTTTTGTTAAGGCTAATATAATTCTTTCATTCTAATGACATGTCTTGTCAATGCTAATGTAATGTTTTACGTGACATTCCTTGAATCTTATGCCATGACACTCCACCCCATGCCCCAAAACCCATGACATTTCATTCCAAGAAAATGTCCAAGAATCCTTGCCAGGAAATTCTACTGCATCCCCAAAACTTCAGCCCATGACATCACAGTCAAACTCCCAGAATCACATTGCATCCCCCACCCCCCAAAAAACACGAATAGCCTTTCATAAACAGGTTCTTCTTCCGGTAAACATCACAACATGGTATTCCATGAAATTCCGTTGAATTCCATCCTATAAACATGTCCAAATTCATGAAATGTCATGACTTGAAATTCCAAGAGAATTGCACGAAAATGCCATAGAATCCCATTCGTTGCACTAAAGTGTTACTTTAAAGTCCATGTGACGCAGGTCCGTGTTACTGCAATGTTTGGTCAATTCTAGCATGAACTGGAACGCAGTGCTTGGTCAACATTCATGCATTTGTGGGTAAACTTGCCAGAGGGTTAAAGACTCTAGCTTGAGCCCGCAGCCAAAGGTTGGGTTTGTCAGAAGTGGGATTCGAACCCACGCCTCCAGGGGAGACTGCGACCTGAACGCAGCGCCTTAGACCGCTCGGCCATCCTGACGTGACGGCTAAGGGTTGGGCAGTACTGTTGGAGCTGCCCCGGATGGCAGATGATCTAGAAGCTAGTGCTTCACCGCTCACCCGAGTCCCAGCGCATGCCTCGTTGGCGCAGTTAGGCAGCGCGTCAGTCTCATAATCTGAAGGTCGTGAGTTCGAGCCTCACACGGGGCAGTCTGGTGCTTTTTTGATACAGGGGAGCGTGTAAATAAAAGAGCTGCTTTCTGTGTTCCCTTTTGTGCGTTTGTTCATTTCTTCATATGCAATGCAATTGAAATCCAGTGTTTTTGTAGGACTAATGTTGAACAAATGCAGTCATAGTATTGCTCTCATATTCATGTAATATGTGTCGGTGTCGTCACAATGTTTTGTTAAGGCTAATATAATTCTTTCATTCTAATGACATGTCTTGTCAATGCTAATGTAATGTTTTACGTGACATTCCTTGAATCTTATGCCATGACACTCCACCCCATGCCCCAAAACCCATGACATTTCATTCCAAGAAAATGTCCAAGAATCCTTGCCAGGAAATTCTACTGCATCCCCAAAACTTCAGCCCATGACATCACAGTCAAACTCCCAGAATCCCATTGCATCCCCCACCCCCCAAAAAACACGAATAGCCTTTCATAAACAGGTTCTTCTTCCGGTAAACATCACAACATGGTATTCCATGAAATTCCGTTGAATTCCATCCTATAAACATGTCCAAATTCATGAAATGTCATGACTTGAAATTCCAAGAGAATTGCACGAAAATGCCATAGAATCCCATTCGTTGCACTAAAGTGTTACTTTAAAGTCCATGTGACGCAGGTCCGTGTTACTGCAATGTTTGGTCAATTCTAGCATGAACTGGAACGCAGTGCTTGGTCAACATTCATGCATTTGTGGGTAAACTTGCCAGAGGGTTAAAGACTCTAGCTTGAGCCCGCAGCCAAAGGTTGGGTTTGTCAGAAGTGGGATTCGAACCCACGCCTCCAGGGGAGACTGCGACCTGAACGCAGCGCCTTAGACCGCTCGGCCATCCTGACGTGACGGCTAAGGGTTGGGCAGTACTGTTGGAGCTGCCCCGGATGGCAGATGATCTAGAAGCTAGTGCTTCACCGCTCACCCGAGTCCCAGCGCATGCCTCGTTGGCGCAGTTAGGCAGCGCGTCAGTCTCATAATCTGAAGGTCGTGAGTTCGAGCCTCACACGGGGCAGTCTGGTGCTTTTTTGATACAGGGGAGCGTGTAAATAAAAGAGCTGCTTTCTGTGTTCCCTTTTGTGCGTTTGTTCATTTCTTCATATGCAATGCAATTGAAATCCAGTGTTTTTGTAGGACTAATGTTGAACAAATGCAGTCATAGTATTGCTCTCATATTCATGTAATATGTGTCGGTGTCGTCACAATGTTTTGTTAAGGCTAATATAATTCTTTCATTCTAATGACATGTCTTGTCAATGCTAATGTAATGTTTTACGTGACATTCCTTGAATCTTATGCCATGACACTCCACCCCATGCCCCAAAACCCATGACATTTCATTCCAAGAAAATGTCCAAGAATCCTTGCCAGGAAATTCTACTGCATCCCCAAAACTTCAGCCCATGACATCACAGTCAAACTCCCAGAATCCCATTGCATCCCCCACCCCCCAAAAAACACGAATAGCCTTTCATAAACAGGTTCTTCTTCCGGTAAACATCACAACATGTTATTCCATGAAATTCCGTTGAATTCCATCCTATAAACATGTCCAAATTCATGAAATGTCATGACTTGAAATTCCAAGAGAATTGCACGAAAATGCCATAGAATCCCATTCGTTGCACTAAAGTGTTACTTTAAAGTCCATGTGACGCAGGTCCGTGTTACTGCAATGTTTGGTCAATTCTAGCATGAACTGGAACGCAGTGCTTGGTCAACATTCATGCATTTGTGGGTAAACTTGCCAGAGGGTTAAAGACTCTAGCTTGAGCCCGCAGCCAAAGGTTGGGTTTGTCAGAAGTGGGATTCGAACCCACGCCTCCAGGGGAGACTGCGACCTGAACGCAGCGCCTTAGACCGCTCGGCCATCCTGACGTGACGGCTAAGGGTTGGGCAGTACTGTTGGAGCTGCCCCGGATGGCAGATGATCTAGAAGCTAGTGCTTCACCGCTCACCCGAGTCCCAGCGCATGCCTCGTTGGCGCAGTTAGGCAGCGCGTCAGTCTCATAATCTGAAGGTCGTGAGTTTGAGCCTCACACGGGGCAGTCTGGTGCTTTTTTGATACAGGGGAGCGTGTAAATAAAAGAGCTGCTTTCTGTGTTCCCTTTTGTGCGTTTGTTCATTTCTTCATATGCAATGCAATTGAAATCCAGTGTTTTTGTAGGACTAATGTTGAACAAATGCAGTCATAGTATTGCTCTCATATTCATGTAATATGTGTCGGTGTCGTCACAATGTTTTGTTAAGGCTAATATAATTCTTTCATTCTAATGACATGTCTTGTCAATGCTAATGTAATGTTTTACATGACATTCCTTGAATCTTATGCCATGACACTCCACCCCATGCCCCAAAACCCATGACATTTCATTCCAAGAAAATGTCCAAGAATCCTTGCCAGGAAATTCTACTGCATCCCCAAAACTTCAGCCCATGACATCACAGTCAAACTCCCAGAATCCCATTGCATCCCCCACCCCCCAAAAAACACGAATAGCCTTTCATAAACAGGTTCTTCTTCCGGTAAACATCACAACATGGTATTCCATGAAATTCCGTTGAATTCCATCCTATAAACATGTCCAAATTCATGAAATGTCATGACTTGAAATTCCAAGAGAATTGCACGAAAATGCCATAGAATCCCATTCGTTGCACTAAAGTGTTACTTTAAAGTCCATGTGACGCAGGTCCGTGTTACTGCAATGTTTGGTCAATTCTAGCATGAACTGGAACGCAGTGCTTGGTCAACATTCATGCATTTGTGGGTAAACTTGCCAGAGGGTTAAAGACTCTAGCTTGAGCCCGCAGCCAAAGGTTGGGTTTGTCAGAAGTGGGATTCGAACCCACGCCTCCAGGGGAGACTGCGACCTGAACGCCAGCTGCCGAAGGATAGTCCGACAATATGGGGCTAATGTTGAACAATGTTGAACGCAACAGCCAATCACGTCGAGGCACTATAACATTTGCAGCCAATCAGAGGGCGCCATTCTTAACATTTTCTTATCATTTTCAACATTTGACCAATCAGAGTACAAGATTTTCTTATCATTTTCAACATTTGACCAATCAGAGTACAAGGAAATGTTGACGGCACGTTTACGCTTATCACCGCTAGGTGAAGTCAGTAAGCTAGCCAAGTGTCAATCAAATTGCCGAACTTAGCCGAAGGTGTACGAAGTAATGACATAATCCTCGGGGGCGTGTCAGAGGTCAAATAGTTCAGTAGACGTCGAGCATCACTGTCACGGAGGTCAGACAGCATCATTTTAACGGCGGACCGCGAAACATATTTTTCGGTAACTTTTACTGCATTTTCGGACAACAGGTAAGAGCGCATAATGTAATATGCCGTGTGTGCTTTCTTTTTAAGAAAATCATTTTTATTAATACAAGTTTTGTCCAAAACGATTTAACCTAGCCTAGCCCCCCTCCCCCCCCCAAAAAAAAAAGAAACCGAAAAAAAAAGAAAAATGTCTGGCAAAAAATCCCATAAAGCCATGTCGGATGCTGACTGGATTTCAAGGCTAAAAAAGTTTGCCAGCACAGGAGTTTGGCCATCAAATGAGGGCAACAGGCCAGCTCCTAGACAGAAAAAGTGGCATGACGTGTATCAAAAGGTGAGTGTGCTTTTGTCACCTTTGCATGACAGAATAAGTAAGAAATAATAATGTGCACCCGAGATTTTTTAATTAATTTTATTCATTTATTTATTCCTTCCTTTTAAATAATTCAATGATTCATGTAAAAATTCTAATCATTCATTCAATGGCATTATTATTTATAGATATGTATGTAGATAATGTTGCAGGCATTTGAGATTTATGTTAGTCTATTTAATAAACTACATTAAAGACATTTTTTTTTTTTGCACTGGTAGATTCAGAGATTTGAGTTAAGTGAATGGATGGTTTGAAGGTGTGAGATGTTTCTCTCTTGTTCTTTTAAAGGAGAATACAAACTTTACTCTCTCTTTCTCTCTAATTTCACAGTTTGTATCTCTCCTTCAAAGAACATGAATAGAAATAAATATGACACACATCCTGGAAAATGACAATACATTCATTTGCCATTCATTCTGATAAATTAGAAATGCATGTATTCTGTATTAAATGTGTCATAATGTTTACAGATTGAAAGATGTCCGATGCAGTCTCGCGGCCAGATGACCTTGCTCGGAGCGGTCCCAAAGTGCATGTGTGGTTTTCACACTCAAAAGGTAATAATGTGAAGATGTAACTTGTATTATTTATTTATTTTATACATAATTTACTGAAAAATGTTTTCTCGTTCAAAAATGATTGTATCCTATGTATTTTTGTGATTGTCTTGAGCAGGCCACAGCCTCTAGTGGACAAGCACCAAGGGTTGTGGAACAACAGTCTGCCACTACTGGACCAGCACAGGAGGTCATGGAGCAGAGTCAGCATCAGCTCCCACCCCAGCCCACTTCATCTAAAATAATACCAAGTTTGTCAAAGGTAATAACATTTTTTAAAAAGAATTGTAGTTTTAATATGCATTTTAAAGTATAAAGCTTTAAGTTCAGTGGAAATGGCTGGTATGTTTTTACACCTACCTGCCAGCTGTTCAGGGGCGACTGTAGTCTGCTTATTGGTCAGTTTCACCGTCTCAGGTGGGTTTAGTCACATGATCAAGCACAGTGGTGAAAGAACAATGTAACCTATGTGATCTCTCTTTCTTCTCTGAGCTCTGCTCTCGTATTCTCCTCTTCCTCTCTCACTGGGCTCTGCCATTATTGGTTAAAGGACACTCACGTCCGTCATGGCATCTCTCTTGATCTTTTTCAACTGGCTATTGAAGCTACGTCTTTCATTCTGTATCTCTCAGGTAATATTCCACTTATGCACATTTAATTATACACTTATTATTAATTAAGTCATCATGCATCTGCTTTGTAGCCATTTCAAGTGTAACCTTCATTACTGTTAATAAATGCTTTCTCTTACAAACTATGAGCAAACTAGATTTGATTTTAAGTCATTTTAAAAGGTTCCTGTTGAATTACAATATACTCACATTCTAGCAATACCTTCCCACACATTCTTCTATTCTAACTGTGCTTATTTCAATCTGTATAAATAGCAGAGGGTGGTCATACACAGAAAAAAATTAAGACAAAGAATGAAAGCAGTTCCTTTAGTTATACAATGAAATATAGGAAGAATAGATATTTTCTCATTTACTAATTTAACATTTTAATATATTTTTTGCCAATGTGCTGTTACATTAAATTGTCTTTTCGTTGAATTTGTTTTGCCCTTTTTTAGTTTACCAAGCCAAGATTTGGTGGGTCCCACATATCTGCTGCAAAGCCAAATCTGAGTGTGGCTAGGAGACCGTCTCAGGTTATTGACCAGCCCAGCACAGCAGTGTCCAGCGCCCCTACACCAAGCACCTCTGTCTCTGTAAGTACTGTTAGTACTGGCATAATCCACGTTGTATTCTATGAAGACACATTCCACATCTGTGCATGTTTTAGAAACATATTTTGTATTCCAGGAAATCTTATCATAATGAAGTAAGAGCAATACTATACAGTACTATACAATGTTTGAATGAAATAGATTTTATATACACTACTGTCAAAAGTTGGTGGGGTCAGTATTTGTTTATAAAGAAATTGATACTTTAATGAAGCAATAATGCATTAAATTAATTTGAAAACAGATTCAAATACCCAGCGATCTTAAATTGCAATTACTATTACTGTTTTTGACTGTATTTTAATTATATTTCAAAAACAATGTTACTGAACCTAGACCTTTGAACAGTATTGTATAATTCCATCTAGGATTAGTAAAAATATTTCTTGTTATATATACAACATGTATTATATTTCATTGCTTGATTGTACAGGCACAAGACCCTGGAGTTCCAGCCTCTGTCTCCAGAACCACTGCAGATGTGACCAGTCCTGCAGACTCCTGCAGTATTGTCTCGGTAAGTAATTTAAAATTGTATTGCTCTAAAATAATTAACTTTGCATATTAACTGTCACAACTCACTAGAGTCACACAAAATAGTGCTAGCAGCTGACACAATTCTGAAACCTTTTAGAACAAATGTATAAATTTTATTCTATTACATCCAATATTTTCTATTTTATGTGAAGGTAGTTTTGGATAGATAAAGCTCTAATTAAATAAATCACTTGCTACACTAAATGTTTTTGTCTTTTTCCTTCACAGACTGCTCCTTCGGGGGCAATATTGCAAGCTTCATCTGCAGTTCGACTGCATCGTTTGTGGTCGGAGACCTTGCCACCAGAGGATCACAGGTGGATTGCCAGCAGGCTTTTTAAAATGGGGCCCAAGGGAAAACCAGAGCTTCGAGACAACCTACAGCTCTGGTATTACCCACCACAGCCAGCACTTATATTCAATCAGGCTCCAGCTCCAGACAGATTTTTTTGCCATGCTCTGTTGCTGTGGATGCCGTACAAGCTGTGGAAGGTCAAGGTTATCTGTCCCAATTCTGGCTGCGGGCAGCATCAGCTGACAGGAGGCGGTCTGCACAAAAGGGCACGGCAGGTTTTGGACATCGACAGGATGTACAACATGGTCACAGAAACCCTCATCTGTACCAAGTGTAAAGCCTCGCATGTGTCCTGGAGTCAGACTGTCCTGCAACAGCTGGATCTGGGCCATCGCTCTGAGTTTCGGGTCATCCTCACGCGGAAGTAAGTACACATCATCACATATCTTTGCAAATACTTTACAAATCAAATATGTAAAATATATGAATGTGTGAATTTTGCTTTTCCTAAGGTATGCCTGTGACATGAGAGTCATTCGGCTCCTGCGTGAGCGTGGCCTAGGCAACAGTCCCACGCGGGTCATTAAACAGCTTCGTGAGAACCACAGCGAGGAGTGGCTCCAGCGTCTGGCCCGGTACACCACCCAATGTGTGGACTTCC
Source organism: Rutilus rutilus (assembly GCF_951802725.1). NCBI lineage: Eukaryota > Metazoa > Chordata > Actinopteri > Cypriniformes > Leuciscidae > Rutilus > Rutilus rutilus. The sequence continues at coordinate 23,190,716 of NC_140212.1, read as the reverse complement.
TCAAAGCACCCGGGGTGTCGCAAATACAATTCCAGGAACCCCCAGAGCCTACAGTGGTGCCGAGCTGCAAGTGGCTGCTCACCGTCTACAGCCAAGACATCCTGACAAGGCTGGATGAAATCCATGCAAGGATAACATCCACGTATGGTTCAGTCTTGAAGATGGATTCCACTAAAAAGGTTAGCAGGGAATTTTTGTTAATTTATGGTGTTTACTGTTATATCATTATCAGAGCATGCGTATCATATTCTACATGGTGTGATGTTTCATTACATTGCATGCTTCCTGTCATCTACTACAGATCACTAAGAAGCTGGCTGGGACGGCGAGGGGAACAGGACTCTGGCTTACTTCTGTTGGCAATGAGTTTGGTCAGGTACTCATAAGTGTGCTGACAGCGCAGGAAGGAGCGGGACTGGACATGATGGTAGATGGTCTGGTGAAAAGGTACCAGCAGGCTAGTGTGGATCCACCTGCTGTTTTGTACGTGGACTGTGGCTGCTGCACTGATGTGGGTGAGACCAAGCTCAAAACCAGATTCAGAGGTTGGCCTGATCTGATGATTCGCTTGGACATCTGGCATTTTATGCGCAGGATTGCCTTGGGGTGTACAACTGATGCCCATCAGCTGTATCCCATCTTCATGTCACGGCTGTCAGCGTGCATTTTTGAGTGGGATGCGGCTGATGTTTCTTTGCTTCGCAAAGCAAAGAGAGAGCTGTTGGTATCCCAGGGTTGGCCTGTGCTGTCAGATGAAGATGTCATCAAGCATCTTACCAGGGAGGAGCTGGCACTCCATTGCCGGAGGAGGACCTGTGGAGAGGAGACTACCATCCTTCTCCTTGAGCGGCTGCTTACAGAGCTCCTGAGCAGCAAGGGCAAAGACTCCCTGGGTGTTCCTCTCCTGGACCGAGAAAGGATGGAGCACATCTGGAATGTCCAGAAGAAGCATGTGAAATGCATTCAAGACCCCCCTGGTGTTGTGCTCTATACAGAGACGGGGAGCTTAACCAAGGGAGGCGTGCTTCTGAAGACATACAGATGTGCCAGAGGCTCCACTTCTCTCGAGTCCTTTCATTTACACCTGAACCGTTTCATCCCAGGTATGTCTTTGTCACACACACTGTGCATGTGTAAAGAAAGAGCATTAAGTGTCTTTGTGTATTTCTTTAACACCCCCTAAACACTGTTGTGTCTATTTACAGGGACCAGTGCGAACAGTCTGAACTTTCAGATTTATCTGCTGGAGGGTCTACACCGGTGGAACCAGGACCGGGAGGCGGCTTCCCTGTCATCGGAGCCATCAGCTCTGCGCAGCTACACTGGAGAACTTGTTCACTGTGTAAACAGCAATTACGAAAAGCTGTTTGGCAGGAAAGTGGTCCCCACGTTTTGTCCCCCTGCATGTTACACCGGTGAGAAATGTTTTTTTGTTTTTTGTTTATCAACTTGCAATTTCTGTGTAACCTCCGTCTATATGTCAGATTTAAACAGATTAAGTCGACTGTATCATAATTGATATGCAAGTTTCTAAAGGCCTCTAAATTATCAACATGATCAAAACTTTTCTGGAAACATGCCCTCTGTCGTCTGATTTATAGTCCATATTTTAGCTAGTAAAAGTGTCTAAAGTAATTGTAAGAATAACTTTATATTGTAAATAACAATTTTTTTTTAATATTATTACAATTTATAACAAGTTATAACAATTTTATATTGTTAGTAATATAGTAATATACTAGACTGAAGCAGCTTAGGTTCACTTGATTAGAAAATCATGTTACATGTAAATATCAGAGATCATCAGACTTTTCTCTCAATCATCATTTTATTGCATTTCATTTAATGTTTTTCCGCCATAATTAAAGGTTTTGGGCCTCTGAATAATATTTTTTTTCTCGAAGATGAGCTCTATATTCTCACACTATATGAGCTACTACAAAAGCCTAATGTATCAAATATGATACACAACATTGTATTTAATTTCTGTTTGTTTATTGTTGTTATTTCAGGTGAGCTCATTGGAGTGCAGTATCTGTTCCAGCAGACTGGTCAGGCGCTGCAGGACATGAACCCAGACTCTGAGCAGACAGCAGAGCTCATTGAAGACCTCAGTGTGGAGGAGCGAGATGAAGATGAGGGCTTCTGTGACATCAGCGAGGATCACACAATAACGGATCCGGAGGCTGTTCTGTCACCACCCTCTTCCACACTGACACCGGGTTCTTCCACCCTGGTCACCAGCAGTGCCACATCTGCACCGGGCTCCACATCTCCTTCACTGGTCCCTGACCCCAAACAAGGCCTCACACTGTCTCCTTCATCACCTGGACCCTCAGGGACTGCTGTCACACCTGTTCCCTCTGAAACATCTGTTTCAACTCTCCCCTCAGAGCCAGAGGATGCTGGTCAGGATGATGATGATGAAGAAGAGACGGTAAATACCACTGCTGTCTTTCAAATTAGCTAGAATAATTATAATGAATTAACATCCAGTGCTTTAAATTCAGACTTTACACATATTTTAAATTTAAAAGTACAACCTAAATTCATTTGTAAGCTGCAAATACACATTAAGCCAAGTCATCTTTATTTCTTTGGTGCTTTTTAAAGAACATGTTAAGAAAATGTCAAGAACAGTGCTCTCTGCTTTGTACTATACAGATTGTGTTAAAGAAGCTTTACGGTGATAAACAGGAAAATAACACAATCAGTTATGGACTGATGCATTAGACCGATGTGATGTAATAATTGTATTGCGTGTTTGTGTTTTTTAATAGGCTGTTGACTACCAAAATGTCCCAGGATATCAACATGTGGACCAGCTGGCAGAATATCTGGTGGATCTCCGGGCCCACACAGCCCTCAGCCTGACCAACCAGGAAGCCAACACCATAATCGCTCTTTGGCAGAACCTGGATGACCGGGACAAGGAACGGGTGGTGTATGGCAGTCGATGCCGTAAGAGACTGCTAAGTGGACGCTTCAAAGTGCCCAAGAGGTCCACTCACCCTGGAGTCGAGAGCACCACCAGATGTGTGCTGGGTGCAAGCAGCAATCCTGCTCAGTGGCCTGACTGTTGCCGTCTGGTGGAGACCATCTTCATCAGACTTTGCACTGTCCACCCAAGCCCCAAAAGAAAAGGCAAGGGATCCCTGTCGAGATGGTCTCTGATCCTGCAAGACTATCGCAGGATAAGGCAGCTTGTACTGGGCAACAGCTTGGTGATGGGAGGAACATCCATGCAGCTGGTGGAGGTTAACCAGAACACCCTGATTCAGTGGTACAACAGCAGACAGAAGAAGCAGGAGCTGTCTGTGCTGCTTCAGGGCATTCAGTTGCCTCAGCCCCTCCCTGAAGCTCATGAACCTCTCCAGGTTGCCAAACGTCTACGGACTGGGCTAGAACAACCAGGGGAGCAGCACCAGTACAAGCTACCAGAGAGCACAGCTGGTCAGGCAAAGCAGAGGCAGACTTCTGTTGGGCGACCCCCTCTCAGACCCAAGGCACCAGCGCAGAGTCAGATGTTGCTGACACCATCAGTACCTGGAGCATCACTGCAGATGGTGCCAAATGTACTTATGCCAGCAGCACCAGGTTTCCAGGGTGTGCCAATGTTTCAGGGTGTGCCAATGTTCCAGGGTGCGCCAATGTTCCAGGGAATCCCAATGTTCCAGGGAATCCCAATGACCCAGGGAATCCCAATGACCCAGGGAATCCCAATGACCCAGGGAATCCCAATGGTCCAGGGAATGCAACTGATTCAGCCACTGTTACAACCAACAGCTGTACAGGGCACCCGCTTACCCGCTGCACCAGCTGCCAATCCAGACGCCATGCCCAAGAGACCCTACAGGAGAACTGTTGAGGCCAACACTTGTAAGAAATGTGGGCAATTCAAAACAAGTGCAACAGGACATAGCCAGTACAGGGGCAGGGTGTACTGCCCACAGACCGAGACGGGTTCAAAAGAGGAGTGGCTAGAGGAAATGCGGAGAACCTTTTCCAAATAATGTATATATTTTTGTGTATATAGTATCGTGTATATCGTGTGTTTTAACAGTTGTTTAAATAGTTCACAATTGATAATACTTGTGAATATTATTTAACATTTTAATTTATGTTTTTATATGTTTTTTTAAACGTTATTTAACATTTTAATATTCATTACTGTTCTGTTGGCATGATTGTAAAATAAAAACAAACTTTGCAAGTAATTGCTTTTTGATTTTTACTTCCATATAACACTATTTCATAAGTACACTGCAACAATATAACATTTGTATATAAAAAGATCATTTGTAAATTTTGTTATTATTTGCTTGTGAAAGACGTTTTCAGCATCTTTGTTTATTACAAATAACAGATTTGCAAGTGTCTTGTTTGAATGTAACCTAAAAAATATACTTAATCAAATCAATAGTAATACAACTACTAAATAATAACACTGTTCCATTGGTAATTATATTTTTTATGAAAGAATATAAAAAAACACAACAAACAAATTACATATGTATATTTTATTAACACTGGAACAGTATGCATTCCAAAAAATGTGCTTATTTACTTTACATTTATTACAACACAATATTTTATCAGAACACTGCAACAATTTAACATTTGTTTATAAAAATATAATTTGTTCATTTTGTTATTCGTGTGACAAACATTTTCAGCCTATTAGTTACTATTTAATGGGTTGCATCTTTGTTTATTGCATAATAGTGCAAATAACATTATTTTTCATGAAAGAATATCAATAAAACACAACAAATAAATTACATATGTATATTTTATTAACACTGGAACAGTATGCATTCCAAAAGAATGCTTATTTAATTAAAAAATAAATATTACAAAAAGTTGGCTTTAGCTGGATTCGAACCCCGGTCTCGGTGAGCACCTGCAATAGAAAACAGTGTAATATAAATGCGTGATTTTCCCGCACGAAGAAACCGGAAATTGTATCATAAGACCTATGCTGAGGAAGACATATCTCTGAACGTCACATTTCACCCTTTCTTTTCTTCATTTTTTCTTTCCCTTCTTCCCCTTCTCTTTTTCTTCCTTCCCCCTTTTCTTCCCTTCTTCCCCACCTTTGTTGGACTATTGTTCCCCAGCTTGAACGCAGCGCCTTAGACCGCTCGGCCATCCTGACGTGACGGCTAAGGGTTGGGCAGTACTGTTGGAGCTGCCCCGGATGGCAGATGATCTAGAAGCTAGTGCTTCACCGCTCACCCGAGTCCCAGCGCATGCCTCGTTGGCGCAGTTAGGCAGCGCGTCAGTCTCATAATCTGAAGGTCGTGAGTTCGAGCCTCACACGGGGCAGTCTGGTGCTTTTTTGATACAGGGGAGCGTGTAAATAAAAGAGCTGCTTTCTGTGTTCCCTTTTGTGCGTTTGTTCATTTCTTCATATGCAATGCAATTGAAATCCAGTGTTTTTGTAGGACTAATGTTGAACAAATGCAGTCATAGTATTGCTCTCATATTCATGTAATATGTGTCGGTGTCGTCACAATGTTTTGTTAAGGCTAATATAATTCTTTCATTCTAATGACATGTCTTGTCAATGCTAATGTAATGTTTTACGTGACATTGCTTGAATCTTATGCCATGACACTCCACCCCATGCCCCAAAACCCATGACATTTCATTCCAAGAAAATGTCCAAGAATCCTTGCCAGGAAATTCTACTGCATCCCCAAAACTTCAGCCCATGACATCACAGTCAAACTCCCAGAATCCCATTGCATCCCCCACCCCCCAAAAAACACGAATAGCCTTTCATAAACAGGTTCTTCTTCCGGTAAACATCACAACATGGTATTCCATGAAATTCCGTTGAATTCCATCCTATAAACATGTCCAAATTCATGAAATGTCATGACTTGAAATTCCAAGAGAATTGCACGAAAATGCCATAGAATCCCATTCGTTGCACTAAAGTGTTACTTTAAAGTCCATGTGACGCAGGTCCGTGTTACTGCAATGTTTGGTCAATTCTAGCATGAACTGGAACGCAGTGCTTGGTCAACATTCATGCATTTGTGGGTAAACTTGCCAGAGGCTTAAAGACTCTAGCTTGAGCCCGCAGCCAAAGGTTGGGTTTGTCAGAAGTGGGATTCGAACCCACGCCTCCAGGGGAGACTGCGACCTGAACGCAGCGCCTTAGACCGCTCGGCCATCCTGACGTGACGGCTAAGGGTTGGGAAGTACTGTTGGAGCTGCCCCGGATGGCAGATGATCTAGAAGCTAGTGCTTCACCGCTCACCCGAGTCCCAGCGCATGCCTCGTTGGCGCAGTTAGGCAGCGCGTCAGTCTCATAATCTGAAGGTCGTGAGTTCGAGCCTCACACGGGGCAGTCTGGTGCTTTTTTGATACAGGGGAGCGTGTAAATAAAAGAGCTGCTTTCTGTGTTCCCTTTTGTGCGTTTGTTCATTTCTTCATATGCAATGTAATTGAAATCCAGTGTTTTTGTAGGACTAATGTTGAACAAATGCAGTCATAGTATTGCTCTCATATTCATGTAATATGTGTCGGTGTCGTCACAATGTTTTGTTAAGGCTAATATAATTCTTTCATTCTAATGACATGTCTTGTCAATGCTAATGTAATGTTTTACGTGACATTCCTTGAATCTTATGCCATGACACTCCACCCCATGCCCCAAAACCCATGACATTTCATTCCAAGAAAATGTCCAAGAATCCTTGCCAGGAAATTCTACTGCATCCCCAAAACTTCAGCCCATGACATCACAGTCAAACTCCCAGAATCACATTGCATCCCCCACCCCCCAAAAAACACGAATAGCCTTTCATAAACAGGTTCTTCTTCCGGTAAACATCACAACATGGTATTCCATGAAATTCCGTTGAATTCCATCCTATAAACATGTCCAAATTCATGAAATGTCATGACTTGAAATTCCAAGAGAATTGCACGAAAATGCCATAGAATCCCATTCGTTGCACTAAAGTGTTACTTTAAAGTCCATGTGACGCAGGTCCGTGTTACTGCAATGTTTGGTCAATTCTAGCATGAACTGGAACGCAGTGCTTGGTCAACATTCATGCATTTGTGGGTAAACTTGCCAGAGGGTTAAAGACTCTAGCTTGAGCCCGCAGCCAAAGGTTGGGTTTGTCAGAAGTGGGATTCGAACCCACGCCTCCAGGGGAGACTGCGACCTGAACGCAGCGCCTTAGACCGCTCGGCCATCCTGACGTGACGGCTAAGGGTTGGGCAGTACTGTTGGAGCTGCCCCGGATGGCAGATGATCTAGAAGCTAGTGCTTCACCGCTCACCCGAGTCCCAGCGCATGCCTCGTTGGCGCAGTTAGGCAGCGCGTCAGTCTCATAATCTGAAGGTCGTGAGTTCGAGCCTCACACGGGGCAGTCTGGTGCTTTTTTGATACAGGGGAGCGTGTAAATAAAAGAGCTGCTTTCTGTGTTCCCTTTTGTGCGTTTGTTCATTTCTTCATATGCAATGCAATTGAAATCCAGTGTTTTTGTAGGACTAATGTTGAACAAATGCAGTCATAGTATTGCTCTCATATTCATGTAATATGTGTCGGTGTCGTCACAATGTTTTGTTAAGGCTAATATAATTCTTTCATTCTAATGACATGTCTTGTCAATGCTAATGTAATGTTTTACGTGACATTCCTTGAATCTTATGCCATGACACTCCACCCCATGCCCCAAAACCCATGACATTTCATTCCAAGAAAATGTCCAAGAATCCTTGCCAGGAAATTCTACTGCATCCCCAAAACTTCAGCCCATGACATCACAGTCAAACTCCCAGAATCCCATTGCACCCCCCACCCCCCAAAAAACACGAATAGCCTTTCATAAACAGGTTCTTCTTCCGGTAAACATCACAACATGGTATTCCATGAAATTCCGTTGAATTCCATCCTATAAACATGTCCAAATTCATGAAATGTCATGACTTGAAATTCCAAGAGAATTGCACGAAAATGCCATAGAATCCCATACGTTGCACTAAAGTGTTACTTTAAAGTCCATGTGACGCAGGTCCGTGTTACTGCAATGTTTGGTCAATTCTAGCATGAACTGGAACGCAGTGCTTGGTCAACATTCATGCATTTGTGGGTAAACTTGCCAGAGGGTTAAAGACTCTAGCTTGAGCCCGCAGCCAAAGGTTGGGTTTGTCAGAAGTGGGATTCGAACCCACGCCTCCAGGGGAGACTGCGACCTGAACGCAGCGCCTTAGACCGCTCGGCCATCCTGACGTGACGGCTAAGGGTTGGGCAGTACTGTTGGAGCTGCCCCGGATGGCAGATGATCTAGAAGCTAGTGCTTCACCGCTCACCCGAGTCCCAGCGCATGCCTCGTTGGCGCAGTTAGGCAGCGCGTCAGTCTCATAATCTGAAGGTCGTGAGTTCGAGCCTCACACGGGGCAGTCTGGTGCTTTTTTGATACAGGGGAGCGTGTAAATAAAAGAGCTGCTTTCTGTGTTCCCTTTTGTGCGTTTGTTCATTTCTTCATATGCAATGCAATTGAAATCCAGTGTTTTTGTAGGACTAATGTTGAACAAATGCAGTCATAGTATTGCTCTCATATTCATGTAATATGTGTCGGTGTCGTCACAATGTTTTGTTAAGGCTAATATAATTCTTTCATTCTAATGACATGTCTTGTCAATGCTAATGTAATGTTTTACGTGACATTCCTTGAATCTTATGCCATGACACTCCACCCCATGCCCCAAAACCCATGACATTTCATTCCAAGAAAATGTCCAAGAATCCTTGCCAGGAAATTCTACTGCATCCCCAAAACTTCAGCCCATGACATCACAGTCAAACTCCCAGAATCACATTGCATCCCCCACCCCCCAAAAAACACGAATAGCCTTTCATAAACAGGTTCTTCTTCCGGTAAACATCACAACATGGTATTCCATGAAATTCCGTTGAATTCCATCCTATAAACATGTCCAAATTCATGAAATGTCATGACTTGAAATTCCAAGAGAATTGCACGAAAATGCCATAGAATCCCATTCGTTGCACTAAAGTGTTACTTTAAAGTCCATGTGACGCAGGTCCGTGTTACTGCAATGTTTGGTCAATTCTAGCATGAACTGGAACGCAGTGCTTGGTCAACATTCATGCATTTGTGGGTAAACTTGCCAGAGGGTTAAAGACTCTAGCTTGAGCCCGCAGCCAAAGGTTGGGTTTGTCAGAAGTGGGATTCGAACCCACGCCTCCAGGGGAGACTGCGACCTGAACGCAGCGCCTTAGACCGCTCGGCCATCCTGACGTGACGGCCAAGGGTTGGGCAGTACTGTTGGAGCTGCCCCGGATGGCAGATGATCTAGAAGCTAGTGCTTCACCGCTCACCCGAGTCCCAGCGCATGCCTCGTTGGCGCAGTTAGGCAGCGCGTCAGTCTCATAATCTGAAGGTCGTGAGTTCGAGCCTCACACGGGGCAGTCTGGTGCTTTTTTGATACAGGGGAGCGTGTAAATAAAAGAGCTGCTTTCTGTGTTCCCTTTTGTGCGTTTGTTCATTTCTTCATATGCAATGCAATTGAAATCCAGTGTTTTTGTAGGACTAATGTTGAACAAATGCAGTCATAGTATTGCTCTCATATTCATGTAATATGTGTCGGTGTCGTCACAATGTTTTGTTAAGGCTAATATAATTCTTTCATTCTAATGACATGTCTTGTCAATGCTAATGTAATGTTTTACATGACATTCCTTGAATCTTATGCCATGACACTCCACCCCATGCCCCAAAACCCATGACATTTCATTCCAAGAAAATGTCCAAGAATCCTTGCCAGGAAATTCTACTGCATCCCCAAAACTTCAGCCCATGACATCACAGTCAAACTCCCAGAATCACATTGCATCCCCCACCCCCCAAAAAACACGAATAGCCTTTCATAAACAGGTTCTTCTTCCGGTAAACATCACAACATGGTATTCCATGAAATTCCGTTGAATTCCATCCTATAAACATGTCCAAATTCATGAAATGTCATGACTTGAAATTCCAAGAGAATTGCACGAAAATGCCATAGAATCCCATTCGTTGCACTAAAGTGTTACTTTAAAGTCCATGTGACGCAGGTCCGTGTTACTGCAATGTTTGGTCAATTCTAGCATGAACTGGAACGCAGTGCTTGGTCAACATTCATGCATTTGTGGGTAAACTTGCCAGAGGGTTAAAGACTCTAGCTTGAGCCCGCAGCCAAAGGTTGGGTTTGTCAGAAGTGGGATTCGAACCCACGCCTCCAGGGGAGACTGCGACCTGAACGCAGCGCCTTAGACCGCTCGGCCATCCTGACGTGACGGCTAAGGGTTGGGCAGTACTGTTGGAGCTGCCCCGGATGGCAGCTGATCTAGAAGCTAGTGCTTCACCGCTCACCCGAGTCCCAGCGCATGCCTCGTTGGCGCAGTTAGGCAGCGCGTCAGTCTCATAATCTGAAGGTCGTGAGTTCGAGCCTCACACGGGGCAGTCTGGTGCTTTTTTGATACAGGGGAGCGTGTAAATAAAAGAGCTGCTTTCTGTGTTCCCTTTTGTGCGTTTGTTCATTTCTTCATATGCAATGCAATTGAAATCCAGTGTTTTTGTAGGACTAATGTTGAACAAATGCAGTCATAGTATTGCTCTCATATTCATGTAATATGTGTCGGTGTCGTCACAATGTTTTGTTAAGGCTAATATAATTCTTTCATTCTAATGACATGTCTTGTCAATGCTAATGTAATGTTTTACGTGACATTCCTTGAATCTTATGCCATGACACTCCACCCCATGCCCCAAAACCCATGACATTTCATTCCAAGAAAATGTCCAAGAATCCTTGCCAGGAAATTCTACTGCATCCCCAAAACTTCAGCCCATGACATCACAGTCAAACTCCCAGAATCCCATTGCACCCCCCACCCCCCAAAAAACACGAATAGCCTTTCATAAACAGGTTCTTCTTCCGGTAAACATCACAACATGGTATTCCATGAAATTCCGTTGAATTCCATCCTATAAACATGTCCAAATTCATGAAATGTCATGACTTGAAATTCCAAGAGAATTGCACGAAAATGCCATAGAATCCCATACGTTGCACTAAAGTGTTACTTTAAAGTCCATGTGACGCAGGTCCGTGTTACTGCAATGTTTGGTCAATTCTAGCATGAACTGGAACGCAGTGCTTGGTCAACATTCATGCATTTGTGGGTAAACTTGCCAGAGGGTTAAAGACTCTAGCTTGAGCCCGCAGCCAAAGGTTGGGTTTGTCAGAAGTGGGATTCGAACCCACGCCTCCAGGGGAGACTGCGACCTGAACGCAGCGCCTTAGACCGCTCGGCCATCCTGACGTGACGGCTAAGGGTTGGGCAGTACTGTTGGAGCTGCCCCGGATGGCAGATGATCTAGAAGCTAGTGCTTCACCGCTCACCCGAGTCCCAGCGCATGCCTCGTTGGCGCAGTTAGGCAGCGCGTCAGTCTCATAATCTGAAGGTCGTGAGTTCGAGCCTCACACGGGGCAGTCTGGTGCTTTTTTGATACAGGGGAGCGTGTAAATAAAAGAGCTGCTTTCTGTGTTCCCTTTTGTGCGTTTGTTCATTTCTTCATATGCAATGCAATTGAAATCCAGTGTTTTTGTAGGACTAATGTTGAACAAATGCAGTCATAGTATTGCTCTCATATTCATGTAATATGTGTCGGTGTCGTCACAATGTTTTGTTAAGGCTAATATAATTCTTTCATTCTAATGACATGTCTTGTCAATGCTAATGTAATGTTTTACGTGACATTCCTTGAATCTTATGCCATGACACTCCACCCCATGCCCCAAAACCCATGACATTTCATTCCAAGAAAATGTCCAAGAATCCTTGCCAGGAAATTCTACTGCATCCCCAAAACTTCAGCCCATGACATCACAGTCAAACTCCCAGAATCACATTGCATCCCCCACCCCCCAAAAAACACGAATAGCCTTTCATAAACAGGTTCTTCTTCCGGTAAACATCACAACATGGTATTCCATGAAATTCCGTTGAATTCCATCCTATAAACATGTCCAAATTCATGAAATGTCATGACTTGAAATTCCAAGAGAATTGCACGAAAATGCCATAGAATCCCATTCGTTGCACTAAAGTGTTACTTTAAAGTCCATGTGACGCAGGTCCGTGTTACTGCAATGTTTGGTCAATTCTAGCATGAACTGGAACGCAGTGCTTGGTCAACATTCATGCATTTGTGGGTAAACTTGCCAGAGGGTTAAAGACTCTAGCTTGAGCCCGCAGCCAAAGGTTGGGTTTGTCAGAAGTGGGATTCGAACCCACGCCTCCAGGGGAGACTGCGACCTGAACGCAGCGCCTTAGACCGCTCGGCCATCCTGACGTGACGGCCAAGGGTTGGGCAGTACTGTTGGAGCTGCCCCGGATGGCAGATGATCTAGAAGCTAGTGCTTCACCGCTCACCCGAGTCCCAGCGCATGCCTCGTTGGCGCAGTTAGGCAGCGCGTCAGTCTCATAATCTGAAGGTCGTGAGTTCGAGCCTCACACGGGGCAGTCTGGTGCTTTTTTGATACAGGGGAGCGTGTAAATAAAAGAGCTGCTTTCTGTGTTCCCTTTTGTGCGTTTGTTCATTTCTTCATATGCAATGCAATTGAAATCCAGTGTTTTTGTAGGACTAATGTTGAACAAATGCAGTCATAGTATTGCTCTCATATTCATGTAATATGTGTCGGTGTCGTCACAATGTTTTGTTAAGGCTAATATAATTCTTTCATTCTAATGACATGTCTTGTCAATGCTAATGTAATGTTTTACATGACATTCCTTGAATCTTATGCCATGACACTCCACCCCATGCCCCAAAACCCATGACATTTCATTCCAAGAAAATGTCCAAGAATCCTTGCCAGGAAATTCTACTGCATCCCCAAAACTTCAGCCCATGACATCACAGTCAAACTCCCAGAATCCCATTGCATCCCCCACCCCCCAAAAAACACGAATAGCCTTTCATAAACAGGTTCTTCTTCCGGTAAACATCACAACATGGTATTCCATGAAATTCCGTTGAATTCCATCCTATAAACATGTCCAAATTCATGAAATGTCATGACTTGAAATTCCAAGAGAATTGCACGAAAATGCCATAGAATCCCATTCGTTGCACTAAAGTGTTACTTTAAAGTCCATGTGACGCAGGTCCGTGTTACTGCAATGTTTGGTCAATTCTAGCATGAACTGGAACGCAGTGCTTGGTCAACATTCATGCATTTGTGGGTAAACTTGCCAGAGGGTTAAAGACTCTAGCTTGAGCCCGCAGCCAAAGGTTGGGTTTGTCAGAAGTGGGATTCGAACCCACGCCTCCAGGGGAGACTGCGACCTGAACGCAGCGCCTTAGACCGCTCGGCCATCCTGACGTGACGGCTAAGGGTTGGGCAGTACTGTTGGAGCTGCCCCGGATGGCAGATGATCTAGAAGCTAGTGCTTCACCGCTCACCCGAGTCCCAGCGCATGCCTCGTTGGCGCAGTTAGGCAGCGCGTCAGTCTCATAATCTGAAGGTCGTGAGTTCGAGCCTCACACGGGGCAATCTGGTGCTTTTTTGATACAGGGGAGCGTGTAAATAAAAGAGCTGCTTTCTGTGTTCCCTTTTGTGCGTTTGTTCATTTCTTCATATGCAATGCAATTGAAATCCAGTGTTTTTGTAGGACTAATGTTGAACAAATGCAGTCATAGTATTGCTCTCATATTCATGTAATATGTGTCGGTGTCGTCACAATGTTTTGTTAAGGCTAATATAATTCTTTCATTCTAATGACATGTCTTGTCAATGCTAATGTAATGTTTTACATGACATTCCTTGAATCTTATGCCATGACACTCCACCCCATGCCCCAAAACCCATGACATTTCATTCCAAGAAAATGTCCAAGAATCCTTGCCAGGAAATTCTACTGCATCCCCAAAACTTCAGCCCATGACATCACAGTCAAACTCCCAGAATCCCATTGCATCCCCCACCCCCCAAAAAACACGAATAGCCTTTCATAAACAGGTTCTTCTTCCGGTAAACATCACAACATGGTATTCCATGAAATTCCGTTGAATTCCATCCTATAAACATGTCCAAATTCATGAAATGTCATGACTTGAAATTCCAAGAGAATTGCACGAAAATGCCATAGAATCCCATTCGTTGCACTAAAGTGTTACTTTAAAGTCCATGTGACGCAGGTCCGTGTTACTGCAATGTTTGGTCAATTCTAGCATGAACTGGAACGCAGTGCTTGGTCAACATTCATGCATTTGTGGGTAAACTTGCCAGAGGGTTAAAGACTCTAGCTTGAGCCCGCAGCCAAAGGTTGGGTTTGTCAGAAGTGGGATTCGAACCCATGCCTCCAGGGGAGACTGCGACCTGAACGCAGCGCCTTAGACCGCTCGGCCATCCTGACGTGACGGCTAAGGGTTGGGCAGTACTGTTGGAGCTGCCCCGGATGGCAGATGATCTAGAAGCTAGTGCTTCACCGGTCACCCGAGTCCCAGCGCATGCCTCGTTGGCGCAGTTAGGCAGCGCGTCAGTCTCATAATCTGAAGGTCGTGAGTTCGAGCCTCACACGGGGCAGTCTGGTGCTTTTTTGATACAGGGGAGCGTGTAAATAAAAGAGCTGCTTTCTGTGTTCCCTTTTGTGCGTTTGTTCATTTCTTCATATGCAATGCAATTGAAATCCAGTGTTTTTGTAGGACTAATGTTGAACAAATGCAGTCATAGTATTGCTCTCATATTCATGTAATATGTGTCGGTGTCGTCACAATGTTTTGTTAAGGCTAATATAATTCTTTCATTCTAATGACATGTCTTGTCAATGCTAATGTAATGTTTTACATGACATTCCTTGAATCTTATGCCATGACACTCCACCCCATGCCCCAAAACCCATGACATTTCATTCCAAGAAAATGTCCAAGAATCCTTGCCAGGAAATTCTACTGCATCCCCAAAACTTCAGCCCATGACATCACAGTCAAACTCCCAGAATCACATTGCATCCCCCACCCCCAAAAAAACACGAATAGCCTTTCATAAACAGGTTCTTCTTCCGGTAAACATCACAACATGGTATTCCATGAAATTCCGTTGAATTCCATCCTATAAACATGTCCAAATTCATGAAATGTCATGACTTGAAATTCCAAGAGAATTGCACGAAAATGCCATAGAATCCCATTCGTTGCACTAAAGTGTTACTTTAAAGTCCATGTGACGCAGGTCCGTGTTACTGCAATGTTTGGTCAATTCTAGCATGAACTGGAACGCAGTGCTCGGTCAACATTCATGCATTTGTGGGTAAACTTGCCAGAGGGTTAAAGACTCTAGCTTGAGCCCGCAGCCAAAGGTTGGGTTTGTCAGAAGTGGGATTCGAACCCACGCCTCCAGGGAAGACTGCGACCTGAACGCAGCGCCTTAGACCGCTCGGCCATCCTGACGTGACGGCTAAGGGTTGGGCAGTACTGTTGGAGCTGCCCCGGATGGCAGATGATCTAGAAGCTAGTGCTTCACCGCTCACCCGAGTCCCAGCGCATGCCTCGTTGGCGCAGTTAGGCAGCGCGTCAGTCTCATAATCTGAAGGTCGTGAGTTCGAGCCTCACACGGGGCAGTCTGGTGCTTTTTTGATACAGGGGAGCGTGTAAATAAAAGAGCTGCTTTCTGTGTTCCCTTTTGTGCGTTTGTTCATTTCTTCATATGCAATGCAATTGAAATCCAGTGTTTTTGTAGGACTAATGTTGAACAAATGCAGTCATAGTATTGCTCTCATATTCATGTAATATGTGTCGGTGTCGTCACAATGTTTTGTTAAGGCTAATATAATTCTTTCATTCTAATGACATGTCTTGTCAATGCTAATGTAATGTTTTACATGACATTCCTTGAATCTTATGCCATGACACTCCACCCCATGCCCCAAAACCCATGACATTTCATTCCAAGAAAATGTCCAAGAATCCTTGCCAGGAAATTCTACTGCATCCCCAAAACTTCAGCCCATGACATCACAGTCAAACTCCCAGAATCACATTGCATCCCCCACCCCCAAAAAAACACGAATAGCCTTTCATAAACAGGTTCTTCTTCCGGTAAACATCACAACATGGTATTCCATGAAATTCCGTTGAATTCCATCCTATAAACATGTCCAAATTCATGAAATGTCATGACTTGAAATTCCAGGAGAATTGCACGAAAATGCCATAGAATCCCATTCGTTGCACTAAAGTGTTACTTTAAAGTCCATGTGACGCAGGTCCGTGTTACTGCAATGTTTGGTCAATTCTAGCATGAACTGGAACGCAGTGCTCGGTCAACATTCATGCATTTGTGGGTAAACTTGCCAGACGGTTAAAGACTCTAGCTTGAGCCCGCAGCCAAAGGTTGGGTTTGTCAGAAGTGGGATTCGAACCCACGCCTCCAGGGGAGACTGCGACCTGAACACAGCGCCTTAGACCGCTCGGCCATCCTGACGTGACGGCTAAGGGTTGGGCAGTACTGTTGGAGCTGCCCCGGATGGCAGATGATCTAGAAGCTAGTGCTTCACCGCTCACCCGAGTCCCAGCGCATGCCTCGTTGGCGCAGTTAGGCAGCGCGTCAGTCTCATAATCTGAAGGTCGTGAGTTCGAGCCTCACACGGGGCAGTCTGACTTGAAATTCCAAGAGAATTGCACGAAAATGCCATAGAATCCCATTCGTTGAACTAAAGTGTTACTTTAAAGTCCATGTGACGCAGGTCCGTGTTACTGCAATGTTTGGTCAATTCTAGCATGAACTGGAACGCAGTGCTCGGTCAACATTCATGCATTTGTGGGTAAACTTGCCAGAGGGTTAAAGACTCTAGCTTGAGCCCGCAGCCAAAGGTTGGGTTTGTCAGAAGTGGGATTCGAACCCACGCCTCCAGGGGAGACTGCGACCTGAACGCAGCGCCTTAGACCGCTCTGCCATCCTGACGTGACGGCTAAGGGTTGGGCAGTACTGTTGGAGCTGCCCCGGATGGCAGATGATCTAGAAGCTAGTGCTTCACCGCTCACCCAAGTCCCAGCGCATGCCTCGTTGGCGCAGTTAGGCAGCGCGTCAGTCTCATAATCTGAAGGTCGTGAGTTCGAGCCTCACACGGGGCAGTCTGGTGCTTTTTTGATACAGGGGAGCGTGTAAATAAAAGAGCTGCTTTCTGTGTTCCCTTTTGTGCGTTTGTTCATTTCTTCATATGCAATGCAATTGAAATCCAGTGTTTTTGTAGGACTAATGTTGAACAAATGCAGTCATAGTATTGCTCTCATATTCATGTAATATGTGTCGGTGTCGTCACAATGTTTTGTTAAGGCTAATATAATTCTTTCATTCTAATGACATGTCTTGTCAATGCTAATGTAATGTTTTACATGACATTGCTTGAATCTTATGCCATGACACTCCACCCCATGCCCCAAAACCCATGACATTTCATTCCAAGAAAATGTCCAAGAATCCTTGCCAGGAAATTCTACTGCATCCCCAAAACTTCAGCCCATGACATCACAGTCAAACTCCCAGAATCACATTGCATCCCCCACCCCCAAAAAAACACGAATAGCCTTTCATAAACAGGTTCTTCTTCCGGTAAACATCACAACATGGTATTCCATGAAATTCCGTTGAATTCCATCCTATAAACATGTCCAAATTCATGAAATGTCATGACTTGAAATTCCAAGAGAATTGCACGAAAATGCCATAGAATCCCATTCGTTGCACTAAAGTGTTACTTTAAAGTCCATGTGACTGCAATGTTTGGTCAATTCTAGCATGAACTGGAACGCAGTGCTCGGTCAACATTCATGCTTAAACTTGCCAGAGGGTTAAAGACTCTAGCTTGAGCCCGCAGCCAAAGGTTGGGTTTGTCAGAAGTGGGATTCGAACCCACGCCTCCAGGGGAGACTGCGACCTGAACGCAGCGCCTTAGACCGCTCGGCCATCCTGACGTGACGGCTAAGGGTTGGGCAGTACTGTTGGAGCTGCCCCGGATGGCAGATGATCTAGAAGCTAGTGCTTCACCGCTCACCCGAGTCCCAGCGCATGCCTCGTTGGCGCAGTTAGGCAGCGCGTCAGTCTCATAATCTGAAGGTCGTGAGTTCGAGCCTCACACGGGGCAGTCTGGTGCTTTTTTGATACAGGGGAGCGTGTAAATAAAAGAGCTGCTTTCTGTGTTCCCTTTTGTGCGTTTGTTCATTTCTTCATATGCAATGCAATTGAAATCCAGTGTTTTTGTAGGACTAATGTTGAACAAATGCAGTCATAGTATTGCTCTCATATTCATGTAATATGTGTCGGTGTCGTCACAATGTTTTGTTAAGGCTAATATAATTCTTTCATTCTAATGACATGTCTTGTCAATGCTAATGTAATGTTTTACATGACATTCCTTGAATCTTATGCCATGACACTCCACCCCATGCCCCAAAACCCATGACATTTCATTCCAAGAAAATGTCCAAGAATCCTTGCCAGGAAATTCTACTGCATCCCCAAAACTTCAGCCCATGACATCACAGTCAAACTCCCAGAATCACATTGCATCCCCCACCCCCAAAAAAACACGAATAGCCTTTCATAAACAGGTTCTTCTTCCGGTAAACATCACAACATGGTATTCCATGAAATTCCGTTGAATTCCATCCTATAAACATGTCCAAATTCATGAAATGTCATGACTTGAAATTCCAAGAGAATTGCACGAAAATGCCATAGAATCCCATTCGTTGCACTAAAGTGTTACTTTAAAGTCCATGTGACGCAGGTCCGTGTTACTGCAATGTTTGGTCAATTCTAGCATGAACTGGAACGCAGTGCTCGGTCAACATTCATGCATTTGTGGGTAAACTTGCCAGAGGGTTAAAGACTCTAGCTTGAGCCCGCAGCCAAAGGTTGGGTTTGTCAGAAGTGGGATTCGAACCCACGCCTCCAGGGGAGACTGCGACCTGAACGCAGCGCCTTAGACCGCTCGGCCATCCTGACGTGACGGCTAAGGGTTGGGCAGTACTGTTGGAGCTGCCCCGGATGGCAGATGATCTAGAAGCTAGTGCTTCACCGCTCACCCGAGTCCCAGCGCATGCCTCGTTGGCGCAGTTAGGCAGCGCGTCAGTCTCATAATCTGAAGGTCGTGAGTTCGAGCCTCACACGGGGCAGTCTGACTTGAAATTCCAAGAGAATTGCACGAAAATGCCATAGAATCCCATTCGTTGAACTAAAGTGTTACTTTAAAGTCCATGTGACGCAGGTCCGTGTTACTGCAATGTTTGGTCAATTCTAGCATGAACTGGAACGCAGTGCTCGGTCAACATTCATGCATTTGTGGGTAAACTTGCCAGAGGGTTAAAGACTCTAGCTTGAGCCCGCAGCCAAAGGTTGGGTTTGTCAGAAGTGGGATTCGAACCCACGCCTCCAGGGGAGACTGCGACCTGAACGCAGCGCCTTAGACCGCTCGGCCATCCTGACGTGACGGCTAAGGGTTGGGCAGTACTGTTGGAGCTGCCCCGAATGGCAGATGATCTAGAAGCTAGTGCTTCACCGCTCACCCGAGTCCCAGCGCATGCCTCGTTGGCGCAGTTAGGCAGCGCGTCAGTCTCATAATCTGAAGGTCGTGAGTTCGAGCCTCACACGGGGCAGTCTGGTGCTTTTTGATACAGGGGAGCGTGTAAATAAAAGAGCTGCTTTCTGTGTTCCCTTTTGTGCGTTTGTTCATTTCTTCATATGCAATGTAATTGAAATCCAGTGTTTTTGTAGGACTAATGTTGAACAAATGCAGTAACAGTATTGCTCTCATATTCATGTAATATGTGTCGGTGTCGTCACAATGTTTTGTTAAGGCTAATATAATTCTTTCATTCTAATGACATGTCTTGTCAATGCTAATGTAATGTTTTACATGACATTCCTTGAATCTTATGCCATGACACTCCACCCCATGCCCCAAAACCCATGACATTTCATTCCAAGAAAATGTCCAAGAATCCTTGCCAGGAAATTCTACTGCATCCCCAAAACTTCAGCCCATGACATCACAGTCAAACTCCCAGAATCACATTGCATCCCCCACCCCCCAAAAAACACGAATAGCCTTTCATAAACAGGTTCTTCTTCCGGTAGACATCACAACATGGTATTCCATGAAATTCCGTTGAATTCCATCCTATAAACATGTCCAAATTCATGAAATGTCATGACTTGAAATTCCAAGAGAATTGTACGAAAATGCCATAGAATCCCATTCGTTGCACTAAAGTGTTACTTTAAAGTCCATGTGACGCAGGTCCGTGTTACTGCAATGTTTGGTCAATTCTAGCATGAACTGGAGCGCAGTGCTTGGTCAACATCCATGCATTTGTGGGTAAACTTGCCAGAGGGTTAAAGACTCTAGCTTGAGCCCGCAGCCAAAGGTTGGGTTTGTCAGAAGTGGGATTCGAACCCACGCCTCCAGGGGAGACTGCGACCTGAACGCAGCGCCTTAGACCGCTCGGCCATCCTGACGTGACGGCTAAGGGTTGGGCAGTACTGTTGGAGCTGCCCCGAATGGCAGATGATCTAGAAGCTAGTGCTTCACCGCTCACCCGAGTCCCAGCGCATGCCTCGTTGAAATTCCAAGAGAATTGCACGAAAATGCCATAGAATCCCATTCGTTGCACTAAAGTGTTACTTTAAAGTCCATGTGACGCAGGTCCGTGTTACTGCAATGTTTGGTCAATTCTAGCATGAACTGGAACGCAGTGCTTGGTCAACATTCATGCATTTGTGGGTAAACTTGCCAGAGGGTTAAAGACTCTAGCTTGAGCCCGCAGCCAAAGGTTGGGTTTGTCAGAAGTGGGATTCGAACCCACGCCTCCAGGGGAGACTGCGACCTGAACGCAGCGCCTTAGACCGCTCGGCCATCCTAACGTGACGGCTAAGGGTTGGGCAGTACTGTTGGAGCTGCCCCGGATGGCAGATGATCTAGAAGCTAGTGCTTCACCGCTCACCCGAGTCCCAGCGCATGCCTCGTTGGCGCAGTTAGGCAGCGCGTCAGTCTCATAATCTGAAGGTCGTGAGTTCGAGCCTCACACGGGGCAGTCTGGTGCTTTTTTGATACAGGGGAGCGTGTAAATAAAAGAGCTGCTTTCTGTGTTCCCTTTTGTGCGTTTGTTCATTTCTTCATATGCAATGCAATTGAAATCCAGTGTTTTTGTAGGACTAATGTTGAACAAATGGAGTCATAGTATTGCTCTCATATTCATGTAATATGTGTCGGTGTCGTCACAATGTTTTGTTAAGGCTAATATAATTCTTTCATTCTAATGACATGTCTTGTCAATGCTAATGTAATGTTTTACATGACATTCCTTGAATCTTATGCCATGACACTCCACCCCATGCCCCAAAACCCATGACATTTCATTCCAAGAAAATGTCCAAGAATCCTTGCCAGGAAATTCTACTGCATCCCCAAAACTTCAGCCCATGACATCACAGTCAAACTCCCAGAATCACATTGCATCCCCCACCCCCCAAAAAACACGAATAGCCTTTCATAAACAGGTTCTTCTTCCGGTAAACATCACAACATGGTATTCCATGAAATTCCGTTGAATTCCATCCTATAAACATGTCCAAATTCATGAAATGTCATGACTTGAAATTCCAAGAGAATTGCACGAAAATGCCATAGAATCCCATTCGTTGCACTAAAGTGTTACTTTAAAGTCCATGTGACGCAGGTCCGTGTTACTGCAATGTTTGGTCAATTCTAGCATGAACTGGAACGCAGTGCTTGGTCAACATTCATGCATTTGTGGGTAAACTTGCCAGAGGGTTAAAGACTCTAGCTTGAGCCAGCAGCCAAAGGTTGGGTTTGTCAGAAGTGGGATTCGAACCCACGCCTCCAGGGGAGACTGCGACCTGAACGCAGCGCCTTAGACCGCTCGGCCATCCTGACGTGACGGCTAAGGGTTGGGCAGTACTGTTGGAGCTGCCCCGGATGGCAGATGATCTAGAAGCTAGTGCTTCACCGCTCACCCGAGTCCCAGCGCATGCCTCGTTGGCGCAGTTAGGCAGCGTGTCAGTCTCATAATTTGAAGGTCGTGAGTTCGAGCCTCACACGGGGCGGTCTGGTGCTTTTTTGATACAGGGGAGCGTGTAAATAAAAGAGCTGCTTTCTGTGTTCCCTTTTGTGCGTTTGTTCATTTCTTCATATGCAATGCAATTGAAATCCAGTGTTTTTGTAGGACTAATGTTGAACAAATGCAGTCATAGTATTGCTCTCATATTCATGTAATATGTGTCGGTGTCGTCACAATGTTTTGTTAAGGCTAATATAATTCTTTCATTCTAATGACATGTCTTGTCAATGCTAATGTAATGTTTTACGTGACATTCCTTGAATCTTATGCCATGACACTCCACCCCATGCCCCAAAACCCATGACATTTCATTCCAAGAAAATGTCCAAGAATCCTTGCCAGGAAATTCTACTGCATCCCCAAAACTTCAGCCCATGACATCACAGTCAAACTCCCAGAATCACATTGCATCCCCCACCCCCCAAAAAACACGAATAGCCTTTCATAAACAGGTTCTTCTTCCGGTAAACATCACAACATGGTATTCCATGAAATTCCGTTGAATTCCATCCTATAAACATGTCCAAATTCATGAAATGTCATGACTTGAAATTCCAAGAGAATTGCACGAAAATGCCATAGAATCCCATTCGTTGCACTAAAGTGTTACTTTAAAGTCCATGTGACGCAGGTCCGTGTTACTGCAATGTTTGGTCAATTCTAGCATGAACTGGAACGCAGTGCTTGGTCAACATTCATGCATTTGTGGGTAAACTTGCCAGAGGGTTAAAGACTCTAGCTTGAGCCCGCAGCCAAAGGTTGGGTTTGTCAGAAGTGGGATTCGAACCCACGCCTCCAGGGGAGACTGCGACCTGAACGCAGCGCCTTAGACCGCTCGGCCATCCTGACGTGACGGCTAAGGGTTGGGCAGTACTGTTGGAGCTGCCCCGGATGGCAGATGATCTAGAAGCTAGTGCTTCACCGCTCACCCGAGTCCCAGCGCATGCCTCGTTGGCGCAGTTAGGCAGCGCGTCAGTCTCATAATCTGAAGGTCGTGAGTTCGAGCCTCACACGGGGCAGTCTGGTGCTTTTTTGATACAGGGGAGCGTGTAAATAAAAGAGCTGCTTTCTGTGTTCCCTTTTGTGCGTTTGTTCATTTCTTCATATGCAATGCAATTGAAATCCAGTGTTTTTGTAGGACTAATGTTGAACAAATGCAGTCATAGTATTGCTCTCATATTCATGTAATATGTGTCGGTGTCGTCACAATGTTTTGTTAAGGCTAATATAATTCTTTCATTCTAATGACATGTCTTGTCAATGCTAATGTAATGTTTTACGTGACATTCCTTGAATCTTATGCCATGACACTCCACCCCATGCCCCAAAACCCATGACATTTCATTCCAAGAAAATGTCCAAGAATCCTTGCCAGGAAATTCTACTGCATCCCCAAAACTTCAGCCCATGACATCACAGTCAAACTCCCAGAATCCCATTGCATCCCCCACCCCCCAAAAAACACGAATAGCCTTTCATAAACAGGTTCTTCTTCCGGTAAACATCACAACATGGTATTCCATGAAATTCCGTTGAATTCCATCCTATAAACATGTCCAAATTCATGAAATGTCATGACTTGAAATTCCAAGAGAATTGCACGAAAATGCCATAGAATCCCATTCGTTGCACTAAAGTGTTACTTTAAAGTCCATGTGACGCAGGTCCGTGTTACTGCAATGTTTGGTCAATTCTAGCATGAACTGGAACGCAGTGCTTGGTCAACATTCATGCATTTGTGGGTAAACTTGCCAGAGGGTTAAAGACTCTAGCTTGAGCCCGCAGCCAAAGGTTGGGTTTGTCAGAAGTGGGATTCGAACCCACGCCTCCAGGGGAGACTGCGACCTGAACGCAGCGCCTTAGACCGCTCGGCCATCCTGACGTGACGGCTAAGGGTTGGGCAGTACTGTTGGAGCTGCCCCGGATGGCAGATGATCTAGAAGCTAGTGCTTCACCGCTCACCCGAGTCCCAACGCATGCCTCGTTGGCGCAGTTAGGCAGCGCGTCAGTCTCATAATCTGAAGGTCGTGAGTTCGAGCCTCACACGGGGCAGTCTGGTGCTTTTTTGATACAGGGGAGCGTGTAAATAAAAGAGCTGCTTTCTGTGTTCCCTTTTGTGCGTTTGTTCATTTCTTCATATGCAATGCAATTGAAATCCAGTGTTTTTGTAGGACTAATGTTGAACAAATGCAGTCATAGTATTGCTCTCATATTCATGTAATATGTGTCGGTGTCGTCACAATGTTTTGTTAAGGCTAATATAATTCTTTCATTCTAATGACATGTCTTGTCAATGCTAATGTAATGTTTTACGTGACATTCCTTGAATCTTATGCCATGACACTCCACCCCATGCCCCAAAACCCATGACATTTCATTCCAAGAAAATGTCCAAGAATCCTTGCCAGGAAATTCTACTGCATCCCCAAAACTTCAGCCCATGACATCACAGTCAAACTCCCAGAATCCCATTGCATCCCCCACCCCCCAAAAAACACGAATAGCCTTTCATAAACAGGTTCTTCTTCCGGTAAACATCACAACATGTTATTCCATGAAATTCCGTTGAATTCCATCCTATAAACATGTCCAAATTCATGAAATGTCATGACTTGAAATTCCAAGAGAATTGCACGAAAATGCCATAGAATCCCATTCGTTGCACTAAAGTGTTACTTTAAAGTCCATGTGACGCAGGTCCGTGTTACTGCAATGTTTGGTCAATTCTAGCATGAACTGGAACGCAGTGCTTGGTCAACATTCATGCATTTGTGGGTAAACTTGCCAGAGGGTTAAAGACTCTAGCTTGAGCCCGCAGCCAAAGGTTGGGTTTGTCAGAAGTGGGATTCGAACCCACGCCTCCAGGGGAGACTGCGACCTGAACGCAGCGCCTTAGACCGCTCGGCCATCCTGATGTGACGGCTAAGGGTTGGGCAGTACTGTTGGAGCTGCCCCGGATGGCAGATGATCTAGAAGCTAGTGCTTCACCGCTCACCCGAGTCCCAGCGCATGCCTCGTTGGCGCAGTTAGGCAGCGCGTCAGTCTCATAATCTGAAGGTCGTGAGTTTGAGCCTCACACGGGGCAGTCTGGTGCTTTTTTGATACAGGGGAGCGTGTAAATAAAAGAGCTGCTTTCTGTGTTCCCTTTTGTGCGTTTGTTCATTTCTTCATATGCAATGCAATTGAAATCCAGTGTTTTTGTAGGACTAATGTTGAACAAATGCAGTCATAGTATTGCTCTCATATTCATGTAATATGTGTCGGTGTCGTCACAATGTTTTGTTAAGGCTAATATAATTCTTTCATTCTAATGACATGTCTTGTCAATGCTAATGTAATGTTTTACATGACATTCCTTGAATCTTATGCCATGACACTCCACCCCATGCCCCAAAACCCATGACATTTCATTCCAAGAAAATGTCCAAGAATCCTTGCCAGGAAATTCTACTGCATCCCCAAAACTTCAGCCCATGACATCACAGTCAAACTCCCAGAATCCCATTGCATCCCCCACCCCCCAAAAAACACGAATAGCCTTTCATAAACAGGTTCTTCTTCCGGTAAACATCACAACATGGTATTCCATGAAATTCCGTTGAATTCCATCCTATAAACATGTCCAAATTCATGAAATGTCATGACTTGAAATTCCAAGAGAATTGCACGAAAATGCCATAGAATCCCATTCGTTGCACTAAAGTGTTACTTTAAAGTCCATGTGACGCAGGTCCGTGTTACTGCAATGTTTGGTCAATTCTAGCATGAACTGGAACGCAGTGCTTGGTCAACATTCATGCATTTGTGGGTAAACTTGCCAGAGGGTTAAAGACTCTAGCTTGAGCCCGCAGCCAAAGGTTGGGTTTGTCAGAAGTGGGATTCGAACCCACGCCTCCAGGGGAGACTGCGACCTGAACGCCAGCTGCCGAAGGATAGTCCGACAATATGGGGCTAATGTTGAACAATGTTGAACGCAACAGCCAATCACGTCGAGGCACTATAACATTTGCAGCCAATCAGAGGGCGCCATTCTTAACATTTTCTTATCATTTTCAACATTTGACCAATCAGAGTACAAGATTTTCTTATCATTTTCAACATTTGACCAATCAGAGTACAAGGAAATGTTGACGGCACGTTTACGCTTATCACCGCTAGGTGAAGTCAGTAAGCTAGCCAAGTGTCAATCAAATTGCCGAACTTAGCCGAAGGTGTACGAAGTAATGACATAATCCTCGGGGGCGTGTCAGAGGTCAAATAGTTCAGTAGACGTCGAGCATCACTGTCACGGAGGTCAGACAGCATCATTTTAACGGCGGACCGCGAAACATATTTTTCGGTAACTTTTACTGCATTTTCGGACAACAGGTAAGAGCGCATAATGTAATATGCCGTGTGTGCTTTCTTTTTAAGAAAATCATTTTTATTAATACAAGTTTTGTCCAAAACGATTTAACCTAGCCTAGCCCCCCTCCCCCCCCCCAAAAAAAAAGAAACCGAAAAAAAAAGAAAAATGTCTGGCAAAAAATCCCATAAAGCCATGTCGGATGCTGACTGGATTTCAAGGCTAAAAAAGTTTGCCAGCACAGGAGTTTGGCCATCAAATGAGGGCAACAGGCCAGCTCCTAGACAGAAAAAGTGGCATGACGTGTATCAAAAGGTGAGTGTGCTTTTGTCACCTTTGCATGACAGAATAAGTAAGAAATAATAATGTGCACCCGAGATTTTTTAATTAATTTTATTCATTTATTTATTCCTTCCTTTTAAATAATTCAATGATTCATGTAAAAATTCTAATCATTCATTCAATGGCATTATTATTTATAGATATGTATGTAGATAATGTTGCAGGCATTTGAGATTTATGTTAGTCTATTTAATAAACTACATTAAAGACATTTTTTTTTTTTGCACTGGTAGATTCAGAGATTTGAGTTAAGTGAATGGATGGTTTGAAGGTGTGAGATGTTTCTCTCTTGTTCTTTTAAAGGAGAATACAAACTTTACTCTCTCTTTCTCTCTAATTTCACAGTTTGTATCTCTCCTTCAAAGAACATGAATAGAAATAAATATGACACACATCCTGGAAAATGACAATACATTCATTTGCCATTCATTCTGATAAATTAGAAATGCATGTATTCTGTATTAAATGTGTCATAATGTTTACAGATTGAAAGATGTCCGATGCAGTCTCGCGGCCAGATGACCTTGCTCGGAGCGGTCCCAAAGTGCATGTGTGGTTTTCACACTCAAAAGGTAATAATGTGAAGATGTAACTTGTATTATTTATTTATTTTATACATAATTTACTGAAAAATGTTTTCTCGTTCAAAAATGATTGTATCCTATGTATTTTTGTGATTGTCTTGAGCAGGCCACAGCCTCTAGTGGACAAGCACCAAGGGTTGTGGAACAACAGTCTGCCACTACTGGACCAGCACAGGAGGTCATGGAGCAGAGTCAGCCTCAGCTCCCACCCCAGCCCACTTCATCTAAAATAATACCAAGTTTGTCAAAGGTAATAACATTTTTTAAAAAGAATTGTAGTTTTAATATGCATTTTAAAGTATAAAGCTTTAAGTTCAGTGGAAATGGCTGGTATGTTTTTACACCTACCTGCCAGCTGTTCAGGGGCGACTGTAGTCTGCTTATTGGTCAGTTTCACCGTCTCAGGTGGGTTTAGTCACATGATCAAGCACAGTGGTGAAAGAACAATGTAACCTATGTGATCTCTCTTTCTTCTCTGAGCTCTGCTCCCGTATTCTCCTCTTCCTCTCTCACTGGGCTCTGCCATTATTGGTTAAAGGACACTCACGTCCGTCATGGCATCTCTCTTGATCTTTTTCAACTGGCTATTGAAGCTACGTCTTTCATTCTGTATCTCTCAGGTAATATTCCACTTATGCACATTTAATTATACACTTATTATTAATTAAGTCATCATGCATCTGCTTTGTAGCCATTTCAAGTGTAACCTTCATTACTGTTAATAAATGCTTTCTCTTACAAACTATGAGCAAACTAGATTTGATTTTAAGTCATTTTAAAAGGTTCCTGTTGAATTACAATATACTCACATTCTAGCAATACCTTCCCACACATTCTTCTATTCTAACTGTGCTTATTTCAATCTGTATAAATAGCAGAGGGTGGTCATACACAGAAAAAAATTAAGACAAAGAATGAAAGCAGTTCCTTTAGTTATACAATGAAATATAGGAAGAATAGATATTTTCTCATTTACTAATTTAACATTTTAATATATTTTTTGCCAATGTGCTGTTACATTAAATTGTCTTTTCGTTGAATTTGTTTTGCCCTTTTTTAGTTTACCAAGCCAAGATTTGGTGGGTCCCACATATCTGCTGCAAAGCCAAATCTGAGTGTGGCTAGGAGACCGTCTCAGGTTATTGACCAGCCCAGCACAGCAGTGTCCAGCGCCCCTACACCAAGCACCTCTGTCTCTGTAAGTACTGTTAGTACTGGCATAATCCACGTTGTATTCTATGAAGACACATTCCACATCTGTGCATGTTTTAGAAACATATTTTGTATTCCAGGAAATCTTATCATAATGAAGTAAGAGCAATACTATACAGTACTATACAATGTTTGAATGAAATAGATTTTATATACACTACTGTCAAAAGTTGGTGGGGTCAGTATTTGTTTATAAAGAAATTGATACTTTAATGAAGCAATAATGCATTAAATTAATTTGAAAACAGATTCAAATACCCAGCGATCTTAAATTGCAATTACTATTACTGTTTTTGACTGTATTTTAATTATATTTCAAAAACAATGTTACTGAACCTAGACCTTTGAACAGTATTGTATAATTCCATCTAGGATTAGTAAAAATATTTCTTGTTATATATACAACATGTATTATATTTCATTGCTTGATTGTACAGGCACAAGACCCTGGAGTTCCAGCCTCTGTCTCCAGAACCACTGCAGATGTGACCAGTCCTGCAGACTCCTGCAGTATTGTCTCGGTAAGTAATTTAAAATTGTATTGCTCTAAAATAATTAACTTTGCATATTAACTGTCACAACTCACTAGAGTCACACAAAATAGTGCTAGCAGCTGACACAATTCTGAAACCTTTTAGAACAAATGTATAAATTTTATTCTATTACATCCAATATTTTCTATTTTATGTGAAGGTAGTTTTGGATAGATAAAGCTCTAATTAAATAAATCACTTGCTACACTAAATGTTTTTGTCTTTTTCCTTCACAGACTGCTCCTTCGGGGGCAATATTGCAAGCTTCATCTGCAGTTCGACTGCATCGTTTGTGGTCGGAGACCTTGCCACCAGAGGATCACAGGTGGATTGCCAGCAGGCTTTTTAAAATGGGGCCCAAGGGAAAACCAGAGCTTCGAGACAACCTACAGCTCTGGTATTACCCACCACAGCCAGCACTTATATTCAATCAGGCTCCAGCTCCAGACAGATTTTTTTGCCATGCTCTGTTGCTGTGGATGCCGTACAAGCTGTGGAAGGTCAAGGTTATCTGTCCCAATTCTGGCTGCGGGCAGCATCAGCTGACAGGAGGCGGTCTGCACAAAAGGGCACGGCAGGTTTTGGACATCGACAGGATGTACAACATGGTCACAGAAACCCTCATCTGTACCAAGTGTAAAGCCTCGCATGTGTCCTGGAGTCAGACTGTCCTGCAACAGCTGGATCTGGGCCATCGCTCTGAGTTTCGGGTCATCCTCACGCGGAAGTAAGTACACATCATCACATATCTTTGCAAATACTTTACAAATCAAATATGTAAAATATATGAATGTGTGAATTTTGCTTTTCCTAAGGTATGCCTGTGACATGAGAGTCATTCGGCTCCTGCGTGAGCGTGGCCTAGGCAACAGTCCCACGCGGGTCATTAAACAGCTTCGTGAGAACCACAGCGAGGAGTGGCTCCAGCGTCTGGCCCGGTACACCACCCAATGTGTGGACTTCCTCAAAGCACCCGGGGTGTCGCAAATACAATTCCAGGAACCCCCAGAGCCTACAGTGGTGCCGAGCTGCAAGTGGCTGCTCACCGTCTACAGCCAAGACATCCTGACAAGGCTGGATGAAATCCATGCAAGGATAACATCCACGTATGGTTCAGTCTTGAAGATGGATTCCACTAAAAAGGTTAGCAGGGAATTTTTGTTAATTTATGGTGTTTACTGTTATATCATTATCAGAGCATGCGTATCATATTCTACATGGTGTGATGTTTCATTACATTGCATGCTTCCTGTCATCTACTACAGATCACTAAGAAGCTGGCTGGGACGGCGAGGGGAACAGGACTCTGGCTTACTTCTGTTGGCAATGAGTTTGGTCAGGTACTCATAAGTGTGCTGACAGCGCAGGAAGGAGCGGGACTGGACATGATGGTAGATGGTCTGGTGAAAAGGTACCAGCAGGCTAGTGTGGATCCACCTGCTGTTTTGTACGTGGACTGTGGCTGCTGCACTGATGTGGGTGAGACCAAGCTCAAAACCAGATTCAGAGGTTGGCCTGATCTGATGATTCGCTTGGACATCTGGCATTTTATGCGCAGGATTGCCTTGGGGTGTACAACTGATGCCCATCAGCTGTATCCCATCTTCATGTCACGGCTGTCAGCGTGCATTTTTGAGTGGGATGCGGCTGATGTTTCTTTGCTTCGCAAAGCAAAGAGAGAGCTGTTGGTATCCCAGGGTTGGCCTGTGCTGTCAGATGAAGATGTCATCAAGCATCTTACCAGGGAGGAGCTGGCACTCCATTGCCGGAGGAGGACCTGTGGAGAGGAGACTACCATCCTTCTCCTTGAGCGGCTGCTTACAGAGCTCCTGAGCAGCAAGGGCAAAGACTCCCTGGGTGTTCCTCTCCTGGACCGAGAAAGGATGGAGCACATCTGGAATGTCCAGAAGAAGCATGTGAAATGCATTCAAGACCCCCCTGGTGTTGTGCTCTATACAGAGACGGGGAGCTTAACCAAGGGAGGCGTGCTTCTGAAGACATACAGATGTGCCAGAGGCTCCACTTCTCTCGAGTCCTTTCATTTACACCTGAACCGTTTCATCCCAGGTATGTCTTTGTCACACACACTGTGCATGTGTAAAGAAAGAGCATTAAGTGTCTTTGTGTATTTCTTTAACACCCCCTAAACACTGTTGTGTCTATTTACAGGGACCAGTGCGAACAGTCTGAACTTTCAGATTTATCTGCTGGAGGGTCTACACCGGTGGAACCAGGACCGGGAGGCGGCTTCCCTGTCATCGGAGCCATCAGCTCTGCGCAGCTACACTGGAGAACTTGTTCACTGTGTAAACAGCAATTACGAAAAGCTGTTTGGCAGGAAAGTGGTCCCCACGTTTTGTCCCCCTGCATGTTACACCGGTGAGAAATGTTTTTTTGTTTTTTGTTTATCAACTTGCAATTTCTGTGTAACCTCCGTCTATATGTCAGATTTAAACAGATTAAGTCGACTGTATCATAATTGATATGCAAGTTTCTAAAGGCCTCTAAATTATCAACATGATCAAAACTTTTCTGGAAACATGCCCTCTGTCGTCTGATTTATAGTCCATATTTTAGCTAGTAAAAGTGTCTAAAGTAATTGTAAGAATAACTTTATATTGTAAATAACAATTTTTTTTTAATATTATTACAATTTATAACAAGTTATAACAATTTTATATTGTTAGTAATATAGTAATATACTAGACTGAAGCAGCTTAGGTTCACTTGATTAGAAAATCATGTTACATGTAAATATCAGAGATCATCAGACTTTTCTCTCAATCATCATTTTATTGCATTTCATTTAATGTTTTTCCGCCATAATTAAAGGTTTTGGGCCTCTGAATAATATTTTTTTTCTCGAAGATGAGCTCTATATTCTCACACTATATGAGCTACTACAAAAGCCTAATGTATCAAATATGATACACAACATTGTATTTAATTTCTGTTTGTTTATTGTTGTTATTTCAGGTGAGCTCATTGGAGTGCAGTATCTGTTCCAGCAGACTGGTCAGGCGCTGCAGGACATGAACCCAGACTCTGAGCAGACAGCAGAGCTCATTGAAGACCTCAGTGTGGAGGAGCGAGATGAAGATGAGGGCTTCTGTGACATCAGCGAGGATCACACAATAACGGATCCGGAGGCTGTTCTGTCACCACCCTCTTCCACACTGACACCGGGTTCTTCCACCCTGGTCACCAGCAGTGCCACATCTGCACCGGGCTCCACATCTCCTTCACTGGTCCCTGACCCCAAACAAGGCCTCACACTGTCTCCTTCATCACCTGGACCCTCAGGGACTGCTGTCACACCTGTTCCCTCTGAAACATCTGTTTCAACTCTCCCCTCAGAGCCAGAGGATGCTGGTCAGGATGATGATGATGAAGAAGAGACGGTAAATACCACTGCTGTCTTTCAAATTAGCTAGAATAATTATAATGAATTAACATCCAGTGCTTTAAATTCAGACTTTACACATATTTTAAATTTAAAAGTACAACCTAAATTCATTTGTAAGCTGCAAATACACATTAAGCCAAGTCATCTTTATTTCTTTGGTGCTTTTTAAAGAACATGTTAAGAAAATGTCAAGAACAGTGCTCTCTGCTTTGTACTATACAGATTGTGTTAAAGAAGCTTTACGGTGATAAACAGGAAAATAACACAATCAGTTATGGACTGATGCATTAGACCGATGTGATGTAATAATTGTATTGCGTGTTTGTGTTTTTTAATAGGCTGTTGACTACCAAAATGTCCCAGGATATCAACATGTGGACCAGCTGGCAGAATATCTGGTGGATCTCCGGGCCCACACAGCCCTCAGCCTGACCAACCAGGAAGCCAACACCATAATCGCTCTTTGGCAGAACCTGGATGACCGGGACAAGGAACGGGTGGTGTATGGCAGTCGATGCCGTAAGAGACTGCTAAGTGGACGCTTCAAAGTGCCCAAGAGGTCCACTCACCCTGGAGTCGAGAGCACCACCAGATGTGTGCTGGGTGCAAGCAGCAATCCTGCTCAGTGGCCTGACTGTTGCCGTCTGGTGGAGACCATCTTCATCAGACTTTGCACTGTCCACCCAAGCCCCAAAAGAAAAGGCAAGGGATCCCTGTCGAGATGGTCTCTGATCCTGCAAGACTATCGCAGGATAAGGCAGCTTGTACTGGGCAACAGCTTGGTGATGGGAGGAACATCCATGCAGCTGGTGGAGGTTAACCAGAACACCCTGATTCAGTGGTACAACAGCAGACAGAAGAAGCAGGAGCTGTCTGTGCTGCTTCAGGGCATTCAGTTGCCTCAGCCCCTCCCTGAAGCTCATGAACCTCTCCAGGTTGCCAAACGTCTACGGACTGGGCTAGAACAACCAGGGGAGCAGCACCAGTACAAGCTACCAGAGAGCACAGCTGGTCAGGCAAAGCAGAGGCAGACTTCTGTTGGGCGACCCCCTCTCAGACCCAAGGCACCAGCGCAGAGTCAGATGTTGCTGACACCATCAGTACCTGGAGCATCACTGCAGATGGTGCCAAATGTACTTATGCCAGCAGCACCAGGTTTCCAGGGTGTGCCAATGTTTCAGGGTGTGCCAATGTTCCAGGGTGCGCCAATGTTCCAGGGAATCCCAATGTTCCAGGGAATCCCAATGACCCAGGGAATCCCAATGACCCAGGGAATCCCAATGACCCAGGGAATCCCAATGGTCCAGGGAATGCAACTGATTCAGCCACTGTTACAACCAACAGCTGTACAGGGCACCCGCTTACCCGCTGCACCAGCTGCCAATCCAGACGCCATGCCCAAGAGACCCTACAGGAGAACTGTTGAGGCCAACACTTGTAAGAAATGTGGGCAATTCAAAACAAGTGCAACAGGACATAGCCAGTACAGGGGCAGGGTGTACTGCCCACAGACCGAGACGGGTTCAAAAGAGGAGTGGCTAGAGGAAATGCGGAGAACCTTTTCCAAATAATGTATATATTTTTGTGTATATAGTATCGTGTATATCGTGTGTTTTAACAGTTGTTTAAATAGTTCACAATTGATAATACTTGTGAATATTATTTAACATTTTAATTTATGTTTTTATATGTTTTTTTAAACGTTATTTAACATTTTAATATTCATTACTGTTCTGTTGGCATGATTGTAAAATAAAAACAAACTTTGCAAGTAATTGCTTTTTGATTTTTACTTCCATATAACACTATTTCATAAGTACACTGCAACAATATAACATTTGTATATAAAAAGATCATTTGTAAATTTTGTTATTATTTGCTTGTGAAAGACGTTTTCAGCATCTTTGTTTATTACAAATAACAGATTTGCAAGTGTCTTGTTTGAATGTAACCTAAAAAATATACTTAATCAAATCAATAGTAATACAACTACTAAATAATAACACTGTTCCATTGGTAATTATATTTTTTATGAAAGAATATAAAAAAACACAACAAACAAATTACATATGTATATTTTATTAACACTGGAACAGTATGCATTCCAAAAAATGTGCTTATTTACTTTACATTTATTACAACACAATATTTTATCAGAACACTGCAACAATTTAACATTTGTTTATAAAAATATAATTTGTTCATTTTGTTATTCGTGTGACAAACATTTTCAGCCTATTAGTTACTATTTAATGGGTTGCATCTTTGTTTATTGCATAATAGTGCAAATAACATTATTTTTCATGAAAGAATATCAATAAAACACAACAAATAAATTACATATGTATATTTTATTAACACTGGAACAGTATGCATTCCAAAAGAATGCTTATTTAATTAAAAAATAAATATTACAAAAAGTTGGCTTTAGCTGGATTCGAACCCCGGTCTCGGTGAGCACCTGCAATAGAAAACAGTGTAATATAAATGCGTGATTTTCCCGCACGAAGAAACCGGAAATTGTATCATAAGACCTATGCTGAGGAAGACATATCTCTGAACGTCACATTTCACCCTTTCTTTTCTTCATTTTTTCTTTCCCTTCTTCCCCTTCTCTTTTTCTTCCTTCCCCCTTTTCTTCCCTTCTTCCCCACCTTTGTTGGACTATTGTTCCCCAGCTTGAACGCAGCGCCTTAGACCGCTCGGCCATCCTGACGTGACGGCTAAGGGTTGGGCAGTACTGTTGGAGCTGCCCCGGATGGCAGATGATCTAGAAGCTAGTGCTTCACCGCTCACCCGAGTCCCAGCGCATGCCTCGTTGGCGCAGTTAGGCAGCGCGTCAGTCTCATAATCTGAAGGTCGTGAGTTCGAGCCTCACACGGGGCAGTCTGGTGCTTTTTTGATACAGGGGAGCGTGTAAATAAAAGAGCTGCTTTCTGTGTTCCCTTTTGTGCGTTTGTTCATTTCTTCATATGCAATGCAATTGAAATCCAGTGTTTTTGTAGGACTAATGTTGAACAAATGCAGTCATAGTATTGCTCTCATATTCATGTAATATGTGTCGGTGTCGTCACAATGTTTTGTTAAGGCTAATATAATTCTTTCATTCTAATGACATGTCTTGTCAATGCTAATGTAATGTTTTACGTGACATTGCTTGAATCTTATGCCATGACACTCCACCCCATGCCCCAAAACCCATGACATTTCATTCCAAGAAAATGTCCAAGAATCCTTGCCAGGAAATTCTACTGCATCCCCAAAACTTCAGCCCATGACATCACAGTCAAACTCCCAGAATCCCATTGCATCCCCCACCCCCCAAAAAACACGAATAGCCTTTCATAAACAGGTTCTTCTTCCGGTAAACATCACAACATGGTATTCCATGAAATTCCGTTGAATTCCATCCTATAAACATGTCCAAATTCATGAAATGTCATGACTTGAAATTCCAAGAGAATTGCACGAAAATGCCATAGAATCCCATTCGTTGCACTAAAGTGTTACTTTAAAGTCCATGTGACGCAGGTCCGTGTTACTGCAATGTTTGGTCAATTCTAGCATGAACTGGAACGCAGTGCTTGGTCAACATTCATGCATTTGTGGGTAAACTTGCCAGAGGCTTAAAGACTCTAGCTTGAGCCCGCAGCCAAAGGTTGGGTTTGTCAGAAGTGGGATTCGAACCCACGCCTCCAGGGGAGACTGCGACCTGAACGCAGCGCCTTAGACCGCTCGGCCATCCTGACGTGACGGCTAAGGGTTGGGAAGTACTGTTGGAGCTGCCCCGGATGGCAGATGATCTAGAAGCTAGTGCTTCACCGCTCACCCGAGTCCCAGCGCATGCCTCGTTGGCGCAGTTAGGCAGCGCGTCAGTCTCATAATCTGAAGGTCGTGAGTTCGAGCCTCACACGGGGCAGTCTGGTGCTTTTTTGATACAGGGGAGCGTGTAAATAAAAGAGCTGCTTTCTGTGTTCCCTTTTGTGCGTTTGTTCATTTCTTCATATGCAATGTAATTGAAATCCAGTGTTTTTGTAGGACTAATGTTGAACAAATGCAGTCATAGTATTGCTCTCATATTCATGTAATATGTGTCGGTGTCGTCACAATGTTTTGTTAAGGCTAATATAATTCTTTCATTCTAATGACATGTCTTGTCAATGCTAATGTAATGTTTTACGTGACATTCCTTGAATCTTATGCCATGACACTCCACCCCATGCCCCAAAACCCATGACATTTCATTCCAAGAAAATGTCCAAGAATCCTTGCCAGGAAATTCTACTGCATCCCCAAAACTTCAGCCCATGACATCACAGTCAAACTCCCAGAATCACATTGCATCCCCCACCCCCCAAAAAACACGAATAGCCTTTCATAAACAGGTTCTTCTTCCGGTAAACATCACAACATGGTATTCCATGAAATTCCGTTGAATTCCATCCTATAAACATGTCCAAATTCATGAAATGTCATGACTTGAAATTCCAAGAGAATTGCACGAAAATGCCATAGAATCCCATTCGTTGCACTAAAGTGTTACTTTAAAGTCCATGTGACGCAGGTCCGTGTTACTGCAATGTTTGGTCAATTCTAGCATGAACTGGAACGCAGTGCTTGGTCAACATTCATGCATTTGTGGGTAAACTTGCCAGAGGGTTAAAGACTCTAGCTTGAGCCCGCAGCCAAAGGTTGGGTTTGTCAGAAGTGGGATTCGAACCCACGCCTCCAGGGGAGACTGCGACCTGAACGCAGCGCCTTAGACCGCTCGGCCATCCTGACGTGACGGCTAAGGGTTGGGCAGTACTGTTGGAGCTGCCCCGGATGGCAGATGATCTAGAAGCTAGTGCTTCACCGCTCACCCGAGTCCCAGCGCATGCCTCGTTGGCGCAGTTAGGCAGCGCGTCAGTCTCATAATCTGAAGGTCGTGAGTTCGAGCCTCACACGGGGCAGTCTGGTGCTTTTTTGATACAGGGGAGCGTGTAAATAAAAGAGCTGCTTTCTGTGTTCCCTTTTGTGCGTTTGTTCATTTCTTCATATGCAATGCAATTGAAATCCAGTGTTTTTGTAGGACTAATGTTGAACAAATGCAGTCATAGTATTGCTCTCATATTCATGTAATATGTGTCGGTGTCGTCACAATGTTTTGTTAAGGCTAATATAATTCTTTCATTCTAATGACATGTCTTGTCAATGCTAATGTAATGTTTTACGTGACATTCCTTGAATCTTATGCCATGACACTCCACCCCATGCCCCAAAACCCATGACATTTCATTCCAAGAAAATGTCCAAGAATCCTTGCCAGGAAATTCTACTGCATCCCCAAAACTTCAGCCCATGACATCACAGTCAAACTCCCAGAATCCCATTGCACCCCCCACCCCCCAAAAAACACGAATAGCCTTTCATAAACAGGTTCTTCTTCCGGTAAACATCACAACATGGTATTCCATGAAATTCCGTTGAATTCCATCCTATAAACATGTCCAAATTCATGAAATGTCATGACTTGAAATTCCAAGAGAATTGCACGAAAATGCCATAGAATCCCATACGTTGCACTAAAGTGTTACTTTAAAGTCCATGTGACGCAGGTCCGTGTTACTGCAATGTTTGGTCAATTCTAGCATGAACTGGAACGCAGTGCTTGGTCAACATTCATGCATTTGTGGGTAAACTTGCCAGAGGGTTAAAGACTCTAGCTTGAGCCCGCAGCCAAAGGTTGGGTTTGTCAGAAGTGGGATTCGAACCCACGCCTCCAGGGGAGACTGCGACCTGAACGCAGCGCCTTAGACCGCTCGGCCATCCTGACGTGACGGCTAAGGGTTGGGCAGTACTGTTGGAGCTGCCCCGGATGGCAGATGATCTAGAAGCTAGTGCTTCACCGCTCACCCGAGTCCCAGCGCATGCCTCGTTGGCGCAGTTAGGCAGCGCGTCAGTCTCATAATCTGAAGGTCGTGAGTTCGAGCCTCACACGGGGCAGTCTGGTGCTTTTTTGATACAGGGGAGCGTGTAAATAAAAGAGCTGCTTTCTGTGTTCCCTTTTGTGCGTTTGTTCATTTCTTCATATGCAATGCAATTGAAATCCAGTGTTTTTGTAGGACTAATGTTGAACAAATGCAGTCATAGTATTGCTCTCATATTCATGTAATATGTGTCGGTGTCGTCACAATGTTTTGTTAAGGCTAATATAATTCTTTCATTCTAATGACATGTCTTGTCAATGCTAATGTAATGTTTTACGTGACATTCCTTGAATCTTATGCCATGACACTCCACCCCATGCCCCAAAACCCATGACATTTCATTCCAAGAAAATGTCCAAGAATCCTTGCCAGGAAATTCTACTGCATCCCCAAAACTTCAGCCCATGACATCACAGTCAAACTCCCAGAATCACATTGCATCCCCCACCCCCCAAAAAACACGAATAGCCTTTCATAAACAGGTTCTTCTTCCGGTAAACATCACAACATGGTATTCCATGAAATTCCGTTGAATTCCATCCTATAAACATGTCCAAATTCATGAAATGTCATGACTTGAAATTCCAAGAGAATTGCACGAAAATGCCATAGAATCCCATTCGTTGCACTAAAGTGTTACTTTAAAGTCCATGTGACGCAGGTCCGTGTTACTGCAATGTTTGGTCAATTCTAGCATGAACTGGAACGCAGTGCTTGGTCAACATTCATGCATTTGTGGGTAAACTTGCCAGAGGGTTAAAGACTCTAGCTTGAGCCCGCAGCCAAAGGTTGGGTTTGTCAGAAGTGGGATTCGAACCCACGCCTCCAGGGGAGACTGCGACCTGAACGCAGCGCCTTAGACCGCTCGGCCATCCTGACGTGACGGCCAAGGGTTGGGCAGTACTGTTGGAGCTGCCCCGGATGGCAGATGATCTAGAAGCTAGTGCTTCACCGCTCACCCGAGTCCCAGCGCATGCCTCGTTGGCGCAGTTAGGCAGCGCGTCAGTCTCATAATCTGAAGGTCGTGAGTTCGAGCCTCACACGGGGCAGTCTGGTGCTTTTTTGATACAGGGGAGCGTGTAAATAAAAGAGCTGCTTTCTGTGTTCCCTTTTGTGCGTTTGTTCATTTCTTCATATGCAATGCAATTGAAATCCAGTGTTTTTGTAGGACTAATGTTGAACAAATGCAGTCATAGTATTGCTCTCATATTCATGTAATATGTGTCGGTGTCGTCACAATGTTTTGTTAAGGCTAATATAATTCTTTCATTCTAATGACATGTCTTGTCAATGCTAATGTAATGTTTTACATGACATTCCTTGAATCTTATGCCATGACACTCCACCCCATGCCCCAAAACCCATGACATTTCATTCCAAGAAAATGTCCAAGAATCCTTGCCAGGAAATTCTACTGCATCCCCAAAACTTCAGCCCATGACATCACAGTCAAACTCCCAGAATCCCATTGCATCCCCCACCCCCCAAAAAACACGAATAGCCTTTCATAAACAGGTTCTTCTTCCGGTAAACATCACAACATGGTATTCCATGAAATTCCGTTGAATTCCATCCTATAAACATGTCCAAATTCATGAAATGTCATGACTTGAAATTCCAAGAGAATTGCACGAAAATGCCATAGAATCCCATTCGTTGCACTAAAGTGTTACTTTAAAGTCCATGTGACGCAGGTCCGTGTTACTGCAATGTTTGGTCAATTCTAGCATGAACTGGAACGCAGTGCTTGGTCAACATTCATGCATTTGTGGGTAAACTTGCCAGAGGGTTAAAGACTCTAGCTTGAGCCCGCAGCCAAAGGTTGGGTTTGTCAGAAGTGGGATTCGAACCCACGCCTCCAGGGGAGACTGCGACCTGAACGCAGCGCCTTAGACCGCTCGGCCATCCTGACGTGACGGCTAAGGGTTGGGCAGTACTGTTGGAGCTGCCCCGGATGGCAGATGATCTAGAAGCTAGTGCTTCACCGCTCACCCGAGTCCCAGCGCATGCCTCGTTGGCGCAGTTAGGCAGCGCGTCAGTCTCATAATCTGAAGGTCGTGAGTTCGAGCCTCACACGGGGCAGTCTGGTGCTTTTTTGATACAGGGGAGCGTGTAAATAAAAGAGCTGCTTTCTGTGTTCCCTTTTGTGCGTTTGTTCATTTCTTCATATGCAATGCAATTGAAATCCAGTGTTTTTGTAGGACTAATGTTGAACAAATGCAGTCATAGTATTGCTCTCATATTCATGTAATATGTGTCGGTGTCGTCACAATGTTTTGTTAAGGCTAATATAATTCTTTCATTCTAATGACATGTCTTGTCAATGCTAATGTAATGTTTTACATGACATTCCTTGAATCTTATGCCATGACACTCCACCCCATGCCCCAAAACCCATGACATTTCATTCCAAGAAAATGTCCAAGAATCCTTGCCAGGAAATTCTACTGCATCCCCAAAACTTCAGCCCATGACATCACAGTCAAACTCCCAGAATCACATTGCATCCCCCACCCCCCAAAAAACACGAATAGCCTTTCATAAACAGGTTCTTCTTCCGGTAAACATCACAACATGGTATTCCATGAAATTCCGTTGAATTCCATCCTATAAACATGTCCAAATTCATGAAATGTCATGACTTGAAATTCCAAGAGAATTGCACGAAAATGCCATAGAATCCCATTCGTTGCACTAAAGTGTTACTTTAAAGTCCATGTGACGCAGGTCCGTGTTACTGCAATGTTTGGTCAATTCTAGCATGAACTGGAACGCAGTGCTTGGTCAACATTCATGCATTTGTGGGTAAACTTGCCAGAGGGTTAAAGACTCTAGCTTGAGCCCGCAGCCAAAGGTTGGGTTTGTCAGAAGTGGGATTCGAACCCACGCCTCCAGGGGAGACTGCGACCTGAACGCAGCGCCTTAGACCGCTCGGCCATCCTGACGTGACGGCTAAGGGTTGGGCAGTACTGTTGGAGCTGCCCCGGATGGCAGATGATCTAGAAGCTAGTGCTTCACCGCTCACCCGAGTCCCAGCGCATGCCTCGTTGGCGCAGTTAGGCAGCGCGTCAGTCTCATAATCTGAAGGTCGTGAGTTCGAGCCTCACACGGGGCAATCTGGTGCTTTTTTGATACAGGGGAGCGTGTAAATAAAAGAGCTGCTTTCTGTGTTCCCTTTTGTGCGTTTGTTCATTTCTTCATATGCAATGCAATTGAAATCCAGTGTTTTTGTAGGACTAATGTTGAACAAATGCAGTCATAGTATTGCTCTCATATTCATGTAATATGTGTCGGTGTCGTCACAATGTTTTGTTAAGGCTAATATAATTCTTTCATTCTAATGACATGTCTTGTCAATGCTAATGTAATGTTTTACATGACATTCCTTGAATCTTATGCCATGACACTCCACCCCATGCCCCAAAACCCATGACATTTCATTCCAAGAAAATGTCCAAGAATCCTTGCCAGGAAATTCTACTGCATCCCCAAAACTTCAGCCCATGACATCACAGTCAAACTCCCAGAATCCCATTGCATCCCCCACCCCCCAAAAAACACGAATAGCCTTTCATAAACAGGTTCTTCTTCCGGTAAACATCACAACATGGTATTCCATGAAATTCCGTTGAATTCCATCCTATAAACATGTCCAAATTCATGAAATGTCATGACTTGAAATTCCAAGAGAATTGCACGAAAATGCCATAGAATCCCATTCGTTGCACTAAAGTGTTACTTTAAAGTCCATGTGACGCAGGTCCGTGTTACTGCAATGTTTGGTCAATTCTAGCATGAACTGGAACGCAGTGCTTGGTCAACATTCATGCATTTGTGGGTAAACTTGCCAGAGGGTTAAAGACTCTAGCTTGAGCCCGCAGCCAAAGGTTGGGTTTGTCAGAAGTGGGATTCGAACCCATGCCTCCAGGGGAGACTGCGACCTGAACGCAGCGCCTTAGACCGCTCGGCCATCCTGACGTGACGGCTAAGGGTTGGGCAGTACTGTTGGAGCTGCCCCGGATGGCAGATGATCTAGAAGCTAGTGCTTCACCGGTCACCCGAGTCCCAGCGCATGCCTCGTTGGCGCAGTTAGGCAGCGCGTCAGTCTCATAATCTGAAGGTCGTGAGTTCGAGCCTCACACGGGGCAGTCTGGTGCTTTTTTGATACAGGGGAGCGTGTAAATAAAAGAGCTGCTTTCTGTGTTCCCTTTTGTGCGTTTGTTCATTTCTTCATATGCAATGCAATTGAAATCCAGTGTTTTTGTAGGACTAATGTTGAACAAATGCAGTCATAGTATTGCTCTCATATTCATGTAATATGTGTCGGTGTCGTCACAATGTTTTGTTAAGGCTAATATAATTCTTTCATTCTAATGACATGTCTTGTCAATGCTAATGTAATGTTTTACATGACATTCCTTGAATCTTATGCCATGACACTCCACCCCATGCCCCAAAACCCATGACATTTCATTCCAAGAAAATGTCCAAGAATCCTTGCCAGGAAATTCTACTGCATCCCCAAAACTTCAGCCCATGACATCACAGTCAAACTCCCAGAATCACATTGCATCCCCCACCCCCAAAAAAACACGAATAGCCTTTCATAAACAGGTTCTTCTTCCGGTAAACATCACAACATGGTATTCCATGAAATTCCGTTGAATTCCATCCTATAAACATGTCCAAATTCATGAAATGTCATGACTTGAAATTCCAAGAGAATTGCACGAAAATGCCATAGAATCCCATTCGTTGCACTAAAGTGTTACTTTAAAGTCCATGTGACGCAGGTCCGTGTTACTGCAATGTTTGGTCAATTCTAGCATGAACTGGAACGCAGTGCTCGGTCAACATTCATGCATTTGTGGGTAAACTTGCCAGAGGGTTAAAGACTCTAGCTTGAGCCCGCAGCCAAAGGTTGGGTTTGTCAGAAGTGGGATTCGAACCCACGCCTCCAGGGAAGACTGCGACCTGAACGCAGCGCCTTAGACCGCTCGGCCATCCTGACGTGACGGCTAAGGGTTGGGCAGTACTGTTGGAGCTGCCCCGGATGGCAGATGATCTAGAAGCTAGTGCTTCACCGCTCACCCGAGTCCCAGCGCATGCCTCGTTGGCGCAGTTAGGCAGCGCGTCAGTCTCATAATCTGAAGGTCGTGAGTTCGAGCCTCACACGGGGCAGTCTGGTGCTTTTTTGATACAGGGGAGCGTGTAAATAAAAGAGCTGCTTTCTGTGTTCCCTTTTGTGCGTTTGTTCATTTCTTCATATGCAATGCAATTGAAATCCAGTGTTTTTGTAGGACTAATGTTGAACAAATGCAGTCATAGTATTGCTCTCATATTCATGTAATATGTGTCGGTGTCGTCACAATGTTTTGTTAAGGCTAATATAATTCTTTCATTCTAATGACATGTCTTGTCAATGCTAATGTAATGTTTTACATGACATTCCTTGAATCTTATGCCATGACACTCCACCCCATGCCCCAAAACCCATGACATTTCATTCCAAGAAAATGTCCAAGAATCCTTGCCAGGAAATTCTACTGCATCCCCAAAACTTCAGCCCATGACATCACAGTCAAACTCCCAGAATCCCATTGCATCCCCCACCCCCCAAAAAACACGAATAGCCTTTCATAAACAGGTTCTTCTTCCGGTAAACATCACAACATGGTATTCCATGAAATTCCGTTGAATTCCATCCTA
Organism: Rutilus rutilus; assembly: GCF_951802725.1. Lineage (NCBI taxonomy): Eukaryota > Metazoa > Chordata > Actinopteri > Cypriniformes > Leuciscidae > Rutilus > Rutilus rutilus. Next base: position 23,146,438 of record NC_140212.1, on the reverse strand, counting down.
TAAACATGTCCAAATTCATGAAATGTCATGACTTGAAATTCCAAGAGAATTGCACGAAAATGCCATAGAATCCCATTCGTTGCACTAAAGTGTTACTTTAAAGTCCATGTGACTGCAATGTTTGGTCAATTCTAGCATGAACTGGAACGCAGTGCTCGGTCAACATTCATGCTTAAACTTGCCAGAGGGTTAAAGACTCTAGCTTGAGCCCGCAGCCAAAGGTTGGGTTTGTCAGAAGTGGGATTCGAACCCACGCCTCCAGGGGAGACTGCGACCTGAACGCAGCGCCTTAGACCGCTCGGCCATCCTGACGTGACGGCTAAGGGTTGGGCAGTACTGTTGGAGCTGCCCCGGATGGCAGATGATCTAGAAGCTAGTGCTTCACCGCTCACCCGAGTCCCAGCGCATGCCTCGTTGGCGCAGTTAGGCAGCGCGTCAGTCTCATAATCTGAAGGTCGTGAGTTCGAGCCTCACACGGGGCAGTCTGGTGCTTTTTTGATACAGGGGAGCGTGTAAATAAAAGAGCTGCTTTCTGTGTTCCCTTTTGTGCGTTTGTTCATTTCTTCATATGCAATGCAATTGAAATCCAGTGTTTTTGTAGGACTAATGTTGAACAAATGCAGTCATAGTATTGCTCTCATATTCATGTAATATGTGTCGGTGTCGTCACAATGTTTTGTTAAGGCTAATATAATTCTTTCATTCTAATGACATGTCTTGTCAATGCTAATGTAATGTTTTACATGACATTCCTTGAATCTTATGCCATGACACTCCACCCCATGCCCCAAAACCCATGACATTTCATTCCAAGAAAATGTCCAAGAATCCTTGCCAGGAAATTCTACTGCATCCCCAAAACTTCAGCCCATGACATCACAGTCAAACTCCCAGAATCACATTGCATCCCCCACCCCCCAAAAAACACGAATAGCCTTTCATAAACAGGTTCTTCTTCCGGTAAACATCACAACATGGTATTCCATGAAATTCCGTTGAATTCCATCCTATAAACATGTCCAAATTCATGAAATGTCATGACTTGAAATTCCAAGAGAATTGCACGAAAATGCCATAGAATCCCATTCGTTGCACTAAAGTGTTACTTTAAAGTCCATGTGACGCAGGTCCGTGTTACTGCAATGTTTGGTCAATTCTAGCATGAACTGGAACGCAGTGCTCGGTCAACATTCATGCATTTGTGGGTAAACTTGCCAGAGGGTTAAAGACTCTAGCTTGAGCCCGCAGCCAAAGGTTGGGTTTGTCAGAAGTGGGATTCGAACCCACGCCTCCAGGGGAGACTGCGACCTGAACGCAGCGCCTTAGACCGCTCGGCCATCCTGACGTGACGGCTAAGGGTTGGGCAGTACTGTTGGAGCTGCCCCGGATGGCAGATGATCTAGAAGCTAGTGCTTCACCGCTCACCAGAGTCCCAGCGCATGCCTCGTTGGCGCAGTTAGGCAGCGCGTCAGTCTCATAATCTGAAGGTCGTGAGTTCGAGCCTCACACGGGGCAGTCTGGTGCTTTTTTGATACAGGGGAGCGTGTAAATAAAAGAGCTGCTTTCTGTGTTCCCTTTTGTGCGTTTGTTCATTTCTTCATATGCAATGCAATTGAAATCCAGTGTTTTTGTAGGACTAATGTTGAACAAATGCAGTCATAGTATTGCTCTCATATTCATGTAATATGTGTCGGTGTCGTCACAATGTTTTGTTAAGGCTAATATAATTCTTTCATTCTAATGACATGTCTTGTCAATGCTAATGTAATGTTTTACGTGACATTCCTTGAATCTTATGCCATGACACTCCACCCCATGCCCCAAAACCCATGACATTTCATTCCAAGAAAATGTCCAAGAATCCTTGCCAGGAAATTCTACTGCATCCCCAAAACTTCAGCCCATGACATCACAGTCAAACTCCCAGAATCACATTGCATCCCCCACCCCCCAAAAAACACGAATAGCCTTTCATAAACAGGTTCTTCTTCCGGTAAACATCACAACATGGTATTCCATGAAATTCCGTTGAATTCCATCCTATAAACATGTCCAAATTCATGAAATGTCATGACTTGAAATTCCAAGAGAATTGCACGAAAATGCCATAGAATCCCATTCGTTGCACTAAAGTGTTACTTTAAAGTCCATGTGACGCAGGTCCGTGTTACTGCAATGTTTGGTCAATTCTAGCATGAACTGGAACGCAGTGCTCGGTCAACATTCATGCATTTGTGGGTAAACTTGCCAGAGGGTTAAAGACTCTAGCTTGAGCCCGCAGCCAAAGGTTGGGTTTGTCAGAAGTGGGATTCGAACCCACGCCTCCAGGGGAGACTGCGACCTGAACGCAGCGCCTTAGACCGCTCGGCCATCCTGACGTGACGGCTAAGGGTTGGGCAGTACTGTTGGAGCTGCCCCGGATGGCAGATGATCTAGAAGCTAGTGCTTCACCGCTCACCCGAGTCCCAGCGCATGCCTCGTTGGCGCAGTTAGGCAGCGCGTCAGTCTCATAATCTGAAGGTCGTGAGTTCGAGCCTCACACGGGGCAGTCTGACTTGAAATTCCAAGAGAATTGCACGAAAATGCCATAGAATCCCATTCGTTGAACTAAAGTGTTACTTTAAAGTCCATGTGACGCAGGTCCGTGTTACTGCAATGTTTGGTCAATTCTAGCATGAACTGGAACGCAGTGCTCGGTCAACATTCATGCATTTGTGGGTAAACTTGCCAGAGGGTTAAAGACTCTAGCTTGAGCCCGCAGCCAAAGGTTGGGTTTGTCAGAAGTGGGATTCGAACCCACGCCTCCAGGGGAGACTGCGACCTGAACGCAGCGCCTTAGACCGCTCGGCCATCCTGACGTGACGGCTAAGGGTTGGGCAGTACTGTTGGAGCTGCCCCGGATGGCAGATGATCTAGAAGCTAGTGCTTCACCGCTCACCCGAGTCCCAGCGCGTGCCTCGTTGGCGCAGTTAGGCAGCGCGTCAGTCTCATAATCTGAAGGTCGTGAGTTCGAGCCTCACACGGGGCAGTCTGGTGCTTTTTTGATACAGGGGAGCGTGTAAATAAAAGAGCTGCTTTCTGTGTTCCCTTTTGTGCGTTTGTTCATTTCTTCATATGCAATGCAATTGAAATCCAGTGTTTTTGTAGGACTAATGTTGAACAAATGCAGTCATAGTATTGCTCTCATATTCATGTAATATGTGTCGGTGTCGTCACAATGTTTTGTTAAGGCTAATATAATTCTTTCATTCTAATGACATGTCTTGTCAATGCTAATGTAATGTTTTACATGACATTCCTTGAATCTTATGCCATGACACTCCACCCCATGCCCCAAAACCCATGACATTTCATTCCAAGAAAATGTCCAAGAATCCTTGCCAGGAAATTCTACTGCATCCCCAAAACTTCAGCCCATGACATCACAGTCAAACTCCCAGAATCCCATTGCATCCCCCACCCCCCAAAAAACACGAATAACCTTTCATAAACAGGTTCTTCTTCCGGTAAACATCACAACATGTTATTCCATGAAATTCCGTTGAATTCCATCCTATAAACATGTCCAAATTCATGAAATGTCATGACTTGAAATTCCAAGAGAATTGCACGAAAATGCCATAGAATCCCATTCGTTGCACTAAAGTGTTACTTTAAAGTCCATGTGACGCAGGTCCGTGTTACTGCAATGTTTGGTGAATTCTAGCATGAACTGGAACGCAGTGCTTGGTCAACATTCATGCATTTGTGGGTAAACTTGCCAGAGGGTTAAAGACTCTAGCTTGAGCCCGCAGCCAAAGGTTGGGTTTGTCAGAAGTGGGATTCGAACCCACGCCTCCAGGGGAGACTGCGACCTGAACGCAGCGCCTTAGACCGCTCGGCCATCCTGACGTGACGGCTAAGGGTTGGGCAGTACTGTTGGAGCTGCCCCGGATGGCAGATGATCTAGAAGCTAGTGCTTCACCGCTCACCCGAGTCCCAGCGCATGCCTCGTTGGCGCAGTTAGGCAGCGCGTCAGTCTCATAATCTGAAGGTCGTGAGTTCGAGCCTCACACGGGGCAGTCTGGTGCTTTTTTGATACAGGGGAGCGTGTAAATAAAAGAGCTGCTTTCTGTGTTCCCTTTTGTGCGTTTGTTCATTTCTTCATATGCAATGCAATTGAAATCCAGTGTTTTTGTAGGACTAATGTTGAACAAATGCAGTCATAGTATTGCTCTCATATTCATGTAATATGTGTCGGTGTCGTCACAATGTTTTGTTAAGGCTAATATAATTCTTTCATTCTAATGACATGTCTTGTCAATGCTAATGTAATGTTTTACGTGACATTCCTTGAATCTTATGCCATGACACTCCACCCCATGCCCCAAAACCCATGACATTTCATTCCAAGAAAATGTCCAAGAATCCTTGCCAGGAAATTCTACTGCATCCCCAAAACTTCAGCCCATGACATCACAGTCAAACTCCCAGAATCCCATTGCATCCCCCACCCCCCAAAAAACACGAATAGCCTTTCATAAACAGGTTCTTCTTCCGGTAAACATCACAACATGGTATTCCATGAAATTCCGTTGAATTCCATCCTATAAACATGTCCAAATTCATGAAATGTCATGACTTGAAATTCCAAGAGAATTGCACGAAAATGCCATAGAATCCCATTCGTTGCACTAAAGTGTTACTTTAAAGTCCATGTGACGCAGGTCCGTGTTACTGCAATGTTTGGTCAATTCTAGCATGAACTGGAACGCAGTGCTTGGTCAACATTCATGCATTTGTGGGTAAACTTGCCAGAGGGTTAAAGACTCTAGCTTGAGCCCGCAGCCAAAGGTTGGGTTTGTCAGAAGTGGGATTCGAACCCACGCCTCCAGGGGAGACTGCGACCTGAACGCAGCGCCTTAGACCGCTCGGCCATCCTGACGTGACGGCTAAGGGTTGGGCAGTACTGTTGGAGCTGCCCCGGATGGCAGATGATCTAGAAGCTAGTGCTTCACCGCTCACCCGAGTCCCAGCGCATGCCTCGTTGGCGCAGTTAGGCAGCGCGTCAGTCTCATAATCTGAAGGTCGTGAGTTCGAGCCTCACACGGGGCAGTCTGGTGCTTTTTTGATACAGGGGAGCGTGTAAATAAAAGAGCTGCTTTCTGTGTTCCCTTTTGTGCGTTTGTTCATTTCTTCATATGCAATGCAATTGAAATCCAGTGTTTTTGTAGGACTAATGTTGAACAAATGCAGTCATAGTATTGCTCTCATATTCATGTAATATGTGTCGGTGTCGTCACAATGTTTTGTTAAGGCTAATATAATTCTTTCATTCTAATGACATGTCTTGTCAATGCTAATGTAATGTTTTACATGACATTCCTTGAATCTTATGCCATGACACTCCACCCCATGCCCCAAAACCCATGACATTTCATTCCAAGAAAATGTCCAAGAATCCTTGCCAGGAAATTCTACTGCATCCCCAAAACTTCAGCCCATGACATCACAGTCAAACTCCCAGAATCCCATTGCATCCCCCACCCCCCAAAAAACACGAATAGCCTTTCATAAACAGGTTCTTCTTCCGGTAAACATCACAACATGGTATTCCATGAAATTCCGTTGAATTCCATCCTATAAACATGTCCAAATTCATGAAATGTCATGACTTGAAATTCCAAGAGAATTGCACGAAAATGCCATAGAATCCCATTCGTTGCACTAAAGTGTTACTTTAAAGTCCATGTGACGCAGGTCCGTGTTACTGCAATGTTTGGTCAATTCTAGCATGAACTGGAACGCAGTGCTTGGTCAACATTCATGCATTTGTGGGTAAACTTGCCAGAGGGTTAAAGACTCTAGCTTGAGCCCGCAGCCAAAGGTTGGGTTTGTCAGAAGTGGGATTCGAACCCACGCCTCCAGGGGAGACTGCGACCTGAACGCAGCGCCTTAGACCGCTCGGCCATCCTGACGTGACGGCTAAGGGTTGGGCAGTACTCTTGGAGCTGCCCCGGATGGCAGATGATCTAGAAGCTAGTGCTTCACCGCTCACCCGAGTCCCAGCGCATGCCTCGTTGGCGCAGTTAGGCAGCGCGTCAGTCTCATAATCTGAAGGTCGTGAGTTCGAGCCTCACACGGGGCAGTCTGGTGCTTTTTTGATACAGGGGAGCGTGTAAATAAAAGAGCTGCTTTCTGTGTTCCCTTTTGTGCGTTTGTTCATTTCTTCATATGCAATGCAATTGAAATCCAGTGTTTTTGTAGGACTAATGTTGAACAAATGCAGTCATAGTATTGCTCTCATATTCATGTAATATGTGTCGGTGTCGTCACAATGTTTTGTTAAGGCTAATATAATTCTTTCATTCTAATGACATGTCTTGTCAATGCTAATGTAATGTTTTACGTGACATTCCTTGAATCTTATGCCATGACACTCCACCCCATGCCCCAAAACCCATGACATTTCATTCCAAGAAAATGTCCAAGAATCCTTGCCAGGAAATTCTACTGCATCCCCAAAACTTCAGCCCATGACATCACAGTCAAACTCCCAGAATCACATTGCATCCCCCACCCCCCAAAAAACACGAATAGCCTTTCATAAACAGGTTCTTCTTCCGGTAAACATCACAACATGGTATTCCATGAAATTCCGTTGAATTCCATCCTATAAACATGTCCAAATTCATGAAATGTCATGACTTGAAATTCCAAGAGAATTGCACGAAAATGCCATAGAATCCCATTCGTTGCACTAAAGTGTTACTTTAAAGTCCATGTGACGCAGGTCCGTGTTACTGCAATGTTTGGTCAATTCTAGCATGAACTGGAACGCAGTGCTTGGTCAACATTCATGCATTTGTGGGTAAACTTGCCAGAGGGTTAAAGACTCTAGCTTGAGCCCGCAGCCAAAGGTTGGGTTTGTCAGAAGTGGGATTCGAACCCACGCCTCCAGGGGAGACTGCGACCTGAACGCAGCGCCTTAGACCGCTCGGCCATCCTGACGTGACGGCTAAGGGTTGGGCAGTACTGTTGGAGCTGCCCCGGATGGCAGATGATCTAGAAGCTAGTGCTTCACCGCTCACCCGAGTCCCAGCGCATGCCTCGTTGGCGCAGTTAGGCAGCGCGTCAGTCTCATAATCTGAAGGTCGTGAGTTCGAGCCTCACACGGGGCAGTCTGGTGCTTTTTTGATACAGGGGAGCGTGTAAATAAAAGAGCTGCTTTCTGTGTTCCCTTTTGTGCGTTTGTTCATTTCTTCATATGCAATGCAATTGAAATCCAGTGTTTTTGTAGGACTAATGTTGAACAAATGCAGTCATAGTATTGCTCTCATATTCATGTAATATGTGTCGGTGTCGTCACAATGTTTTGTTAAGGCTAATATAATTCTTTCATTCTAATGACATGTCTTGTCAATGCTAATGTAATGTTTTACGTGACATTCCTTGAATCTTATGCCATGACACTCCACCCCATGCCCCAAAACCCATGACATTTCATTCCAAGAAAATGTCCAAGAATCCTTGCCAGGAAATTCTACTGCATCCCCAAAACTTCAGCCCATGACATCACAGTCAAACTCCCAGAATCCCATTGCATCCCCCACCCCCCAAAAAACACGAATAGCCTTTCATAAACAGGTTCTTCTTCCGGTAAACATCACAACATGGTATTCCATGAAATTCCGTTGAATTCCATCCTATAAACATGTCCAAATTCATGAAATGTCATGACTTGAAATTCCAAGAGAATTGCACGAAAATGCCATAGAATCCCATTCGTTGCACTAAAGTGTTACTTTAAAGTCCATGTGACGCAGGTCCGTGTTACTGCAATGTTTGGTCAATTCTAGCATGAACTGGAACGCAGTGCTTGGTCAACATTCATGCATTTGTGGGTAAACTTGCCAGAGGGTTAAAGACTCTAGCTTGAGCCCGCAGCCAAAGGTTGGGTTTGTCAGAAGTGGGATTCGAACCCACGCCTCCAGGGGAGACTGCGACCTGAACGCAGCGCCTTAGACCGCTCGGCCATCCTGACGTGACGGCTAAGGGTTGGGCAGTACTGTTGGAGCTGCCCCGGATGGCAGATGATCTAGAAGCTAGTGCTTCACCGCTCACCCGAGTCCCAGCGCATGCCTCGTTGGCGCAGTTAGGCAGCGCGTCAGTCTCATAATCTGAAGGTCGTGAGTTCGAGCCTCACACGGGGCAGTCTGGTGCTTTTTTGATACAGGGGAGCGTGTAAATAAAAGAGCTGCTTTCTGTGTTCCCTTTTGTGCGTTTGTTCATTTCTTCATATGCAATGCAATTGAAATCCAGTGTTTTTGTAGGACTAATGTTGAACAAATGCAGTCATAGTATTGCTCTCATATTCATGTAATATGTGTCGGTGTCGTCACAATGTTTTGTTAAGGCTAATATAATTCTTTCATTCTAATGACATGTCTTGTCAATGCTAATGTAATGTTTTACATGACATTCCTTGAATCTTATGCCATGACACTCCACCCCATGCCCCAAAACCCATGACATTTCATTCCAAGAAAATGTCCAAGAATCCTTGCCAGGAAATTCTACTGCATCCCCAAAACTTCAGCCCATGACATCACAGTCAAACTCCCAGAATCCCATTGCATCCCCCACCCCCCAAAAAACACGAATAGCCTTTCATAAACAGGTTCTTCTTCCGGTAAACATCACAACATGGTATTCCATGAAATTCCGTTGAATTCCATCCTATAAACATGTCCAAATTCATGAAATGTCATGACTTGAAATTCCAAGAGAATTGCACGAAAATGCCATAGAATCCCATTCGTTGCACTAAAGTGTTACTTTAAAGTCCATGTGACGCAGGTCCGTGTTACTGCAATGTTTGGTCAATTCTAGCATGAACTGGAACGCAGTGCTTGGTCAACATTCATGCATTTGTGGGTAAACTTGCCAGAGGGTTAAAGACTCTAGCTTGAGCCCGCAGCCAAAGGTTGGGTTTGTCAGAAGTGGGATTCGAACCCACGCCTCCAGGGGAGACTGCGACCTGAACGCAGCGCCTTAGACCGCTCGGCCATCCTGACGTGACGGCTAAGGGTTGGGCAGTACTCTTGGAGCTGCCCCGGATGGCAGATGATCTAGAAGCTAGTGCTTCACCGCTCACCCGAGTCCCAGCGCATGCCTCGTTGGCGCAGTTAGGCAGCGCGTCAGTCTCATAATCTGAAGGTCGTGAGTTCGAGCCTCACACGGGGCAGTCTGGTGCTTTTTTGATACAGGGGAGCGTGTAAATAAAAGAGCTGCTTTCTGTGTTCCCTTTTGTGCGTTTGTTCATTTCTTCATATGCAATGCAATTGAAATCCAGTGTTTTTGTAGGACTAATGTTGAACAAATGCAGTCATAGTATTGCTCTCATATTCATGTAATATGTGTCGGTGTCGTCACAATGTTTTGTTAAGGCTAATATAATTCTTTCATTCTAATGACATGTCTTGTCAATGCTAATGTAATGTTTTACGTGACATTCCTTGAATCTTATGCCATGACACTCCACCCCATGCCCCAAAACCCATGACATTTCATTCCAAGAAAATGTCCAAGAATCCTTGCCAGGAAATTCTACTGCATCCCCAAAACTTCAGCCCATGACATCACAGTCAAACTCCCAGAATCACATTGCATCCCCCACCCCCCAAAAAACACGAATAGCCTTTCATAAACAGGTTCTTCTTCCGGTAAACATCACAACATGGTATTCCATGAAATTCCGTTGAATTCCATCCTATAAACATGTCCAAATTCATGAAATGTCATGACTTGAAATTCCAAGAGAATTGCACGAAAATGCCATAGAATCCCATTCGTTGCACTAAAGTGTTACTTTAAAGTCCATGTGACGCAGGTCCGTGTTACTGCAATGTTTGGTCAATTCTAGCATGAACTGGAACGCAGTGCTTGGTCAACATTCATGCATTTGTGGGTAAACTTGCCAGAGGGTTAAAGACTCTAGCTTGAGCCCGCAGCCAAAGGTTGGGTTTGTCAGAAGTGGGATTCGAACCCACGCCTCCAGGGGAGACTGCGACCTGAACGCAGCGCCTTAGACCGCTCGGCCATCCTGACGTGACGGCTAAGGGTTGGGCAGTACTGTTGGAGCTGCCCCGGATGGCAGATGATCTAGAAGCTAGTGCTTCACCGCTCACCCGAGTCCCAGCGCATGCCTCGTTGGCGCAGTTAGGCAGCGCGTCAGTCTCATAATCTGAAGGTCGTGAGTTCGAGCCTCACACGGGGCAGTCTGGTGCTTTTTTGATACAGGGGAGCGTGTAAATAAAAGAGCTGCTTTCTGTGTTCCCTTTTGTGCGTTTGTTCATTTCTTCATATGCAATGCAATTGAAATCCAGTGTTTTTGTAGGACTAATGTTGAACAAATGCAGTCATAGTATTGCTCTCATATTCATGTAATATGTGTCGGTGTCGTCACAATGTTTTGTTAAGGCTAATATAATTCTTTCATTCTAATGACATGTCTTGTCAATGCTAATGTAATGTTTTACATGACATTCCTTGAATCTTATGCCATGACACTCCACCCCATGCCCCAAAACCCATGACATTTCATTCCAAGAAAATGTCCAAGAATCCTTGCCAGGAAATTCTACTGCATCCCCAAAACTTCAGCCCATGACATCACAGTCAAACTCCCAGAATCCCATTGCATCCCCCACCCCCCAAAAAACACGAATAGCCTTTCATAAACAGGTTCTTCTTCCGGTAAACATCACAACATGGTATTCCATGAAATTCCGTTGAATTCCATCCTATAAACATGTCCAAATTCATGAAATGTCATGACTTGAAATTCCAAGAGAATTGCACGAAAATGCCATAGAATCCCATTCGTTGCACTAAAGTGTTACTTTAAAGTCCATGTGACGCAGGTCCGTGTTACTGCAATGTTTGGTCAATTCTAGCATGAACTGGAACGCAGTGCTTGGTCAACATTCATGCATTTGTGGGTAAACTTGCCAGAGGGTTAAAGACTCTAGCTTGAGCCCGCAGCCAAAGGCTGGGTTTGTCAGAAGTGGGATTCGAACCCACGCCTCCAGGGGAGACTGCGACCTGAACGCAGCGCCTTAGACCGCTCGGCCATCCTGACGTGATGGCTAAGGGTTGGGCAGTACTGTTGGAGCTGCCCCGGATGGCAGATGATCTAGAAGCTAGTGCTTCACCGCTCACCCGAGTCCCAGCGCATGCCTCGTTGGCGCAGTTAGGCAGCGCGTCAGTCTCATAATCTGAAGGTCGTGAGTTCGAGCCTCACACGGGGCAGTCTGGTGCTTTTTTGATACAGGGGAGCGTGTAAATAAAAGAGCTGCTTTCTGTGTTCCCTTTTGTGCGTTTGTTCATTTCTTCATATGCAATGCAATTGAAATCCAGTGTTTTTGTAGGACTAATGTTGAACAAATGCAGTCATAGTATTGCTCTCATATTCATGTAATATGTGTCGGTGTCGTCACAATGTTTTGTTAAGGCTAATATAATTCTTTCATTCTAATGACATGTCTTGTCAATGCTAATGTAATGTTTTACGTGACATTCCTTGAATCTTATGCCATGACACTCCACCCCATGCCCCAAAACCCATGACATTTCATTCCAAGAAAATGTCCAAGAATCCTTGCCAGGAAATTCTACTGCATCCCCAAAACTTCAGCCCATGACATCACAGTCAAACTCCCAGAATCACATTGCATCCCCCACCCCCCAAAAAACACGAATAGCCTTTCATAAACAGGTTCTTCTTCCGGTAAACATCACAACATGGTATTCCATGAAATTCCGTTGAATTCCATCCTATAAACATGTCCAAATTCATGAAATGTCATGACTTGAAATTCCAAGAGAATTGCACGAAAATGCCATAGAATCCCATTCGTTGCACTAAAGTGTTACTTTAAAGTCCATGTGACGCAGGTCCGTGTTACTGCAATGTTTGGTCAATTCTAGCATGAACTGGAACGCAGTGCTTGGTCAACATTCATGCATTTGTGGGTAAACTTGCCAGAGGGTTAAAGACTCTAGCTTGAGCCCGCAGCCAAAGGTTGGGTTTGTCAGAAGTGGGATTCGAACCCACGCCTCCAGGGGAGACTGCGACCTGAACGCAGCGCCTTAGACCGCTCGGCCATCCTGACGTGACGGCTAAGGGTTGGGCAGTACTGTTGGAGCTGCCCCGGATGGCAGATGATCTAGAAGCTAGTGCTTCACCGCTCACCCGAGTCCCAGCGCATGCCTCGTTGGCGCAGTTAGGCAGCGCGTCAGTCTCATAATCTGAAGGTCGTGAGTTCGAGCCTCACACGGGGCAGTCTGGTGCTTTTTTGATACAGGGGAGCGTGTAAATAAAAGAGCTGCTTTCTGTGTTCCCTTTTGTGCGTTTGTTCATTTCTTCATATGCAATGCAATTGAAATCCAGTGTTTTTGTAGGACTAATGTTGAACAAATGCAGTCATAGTATTGCTCTCATATTCATGTAATATGTGTCGGTGTCGTCACAATGTTTTGTTAAGGCTAATATAATTCTTTCATTCTAATGACATGTCTTGTCAATGCTAATGTAATGTTTTACGTGACATTCCTTGAATCTTATGCCATGACACTCCACCCCATGCCCCAAAACCCATGACATTTCATTCCAAGAAAATGTCCAAGAATCCTTGCCAGGAAATTCTACTGCATCCCCAAAACTTCAGCCCATGACATCACAGTCAAACTCCCAGAATCACATTGCATCCCCCACCCCCCAAAAAACACGAATAGCCTTTCATAAACAGGTTCTTCTTCCGGTAAACATCACAACATGGTATTCCATGAAATTCCGTTGAATTCCATCCTATAAACATGTCCAAATTCATGAAATGTCATGACTTGAAATTCCAAGAGAATTGCACGAAAATGCCATAGAATCCCATTCGTTGCACTAAAGTGTTACTTTAAAGTCCATGTGACGCAGGTCCGTGTTACTGCAATGTTTGGTCAATTCTAGCATGAACTGGAACGCAGTGCTTGGTCAACATTCATGCATTTGTGGGTAAACTTGCCAGAGGGTTAAAGACTCTAGCTTGAGCCCGCAGCCAAAGGTTGGGTTTGTCAGAAGTGGGATTCGAACCCACGCCTCCAGGGGAGACTGCGACCTGAACGCAGCGCCTTAGACCGCTCGGCCATCCTGACGTGACGGCTAAGGGTTGGGCAGTACTGTTGGAGCTTCCCCGGATGGCAGATGATCTAGAAGCTAGTGCTTCACCGCTCACCCGAGTCCCAGCGCATGCCTCGTTGGCGCAGTTAGGCAGCGCGTCAGTCTCATAATCTGAAGGTCGTGAGTTCGAGCCTCACACGGGGCAGTCTGGTGCTTTTTTGATACAGGGGAGCGTGTAAATAAAAGAGCTGCTTTCTGTGTTCCCTTTTGTGCGTTTGTTCATTTCTTCATATGCAATGCAATTGAAATCCAGTGTTTTTGTAGGACTAATGTTGAACAAATGCAGTCATAGTATTGCTCTCATATTCATGTAATATGTGTCGGTGTCGTCACAATGTTTTGTTAAGGCTAATATAATTCTTTCATTCTAATGACATGTCTTGTCAATGCTAATGTAATGTTTTACGTGACATTCCTTGAATCTTATGCCATGACACTCCACCCCATGCCCCAAAACCCATGACATTTCATTCCAAGAAAATGTCCAAGAATCCTTGCCAGGAAATTCTACTGCATCCCCAAAACTTCAGCCCATGACATCACAGTCAAACTCCCAGAATCACATTGCATCCCCCACCCCCCAAAAAACACGAATAGCCTTTCATAAACAGGTTCTTCTTCCGGTAAACATCACAACATGGTATTCCATGAAATTCCGTTGAATTCCATCCTATAAACATGTCCAAATTCATGAAATGTCATGACTTGAAATTCCAAGAGAATTGCACGAAAATGCCATAGAATCCCATTCGTTGCACTAAAGTGTTACTTTAAAGTCCATGTGACGCAGGTCCGTGTTACTGCAATGTTTGGTCAATTCTAGCATGAACTGGAACGCAGTGCTTGGTCAACATTCATGCATTTGTGGGTAAACTTGCCAGAGGGTTAAAGACTCTAGCTTGAGCCCGCAGCCAAAGGTTGGGTTTGTCAGAAGTGGGATTCGAACCCACGCCTCCAGGGGAGACTGCGACCTGAACGCAGCGCCTTAGACCGCTCGGCCATCCTGACGTGACGGCTAAGGGTTGGGCAGTACTGTTGGAGCTGCCCCGGATGGCAGATGATCTAGAAGCTAGTGCTTCACCGCTCACCCGAGTCCCAGCGCATGCCTCGTTGGCGCAGTTAGGCAGCGCGTCAGTCTCATAATCTGAAGGTCGTGAGTTCGAGCCTCACACGGGGCAGTCTGGTGCTTTTTTGATACAGGGGAGCGTGTAAATAAATGAGCTGCTTTCTGTGTTCCCTTTTGTGCGTTTGTTCATTTCTTCATATGCAATGCAATTGAAATCCAGTGTTTTTGTAGGACTAATGTTGAACAAATGCAGTCATAGTATTGCTCTCATATTCATGTAATATGTGTCGGTGTCGTCACAATGTTTTGTTAAGGCTAATATAATTCTTTCATTCTAATGACATGTCTTGTCAATGCTAATGTAATGTTTTACGTGACATTCCTTGAATCTTATGCCATGACACTCCACCCCATGCCCCAAAACCCATGACATTTCATTCCAAGAAAATGTCCAAGAATCCTTGCCAGGAAATTCTACTGCATCCCCAAAACTTCAGCCCATGACATCACAGTCAAACTCCCAGAATCCCATTGCATCCCCCACCCCCCAAAAAACACGAATAGCCTTTCATAAACAGGTTCTTCTTCCGGTAAACATCACAACATGGTATTCCATGAAATTCCGTTGAATTCCATCCTATAAACATGTCCAAATTCATGAAATGTCATGACTTGAAATTCCAAGAGAATTGCACGAAAATGCCATAGAATCCCATTCGTTGCACTAAAGTGTTACTTTAAAGTCCATGTGACGCAGGTCCGTGTTACTGCAATGTTTGGTCAATTCTAGCATGAACTGGAACGCAGTGCTTGGTCAACATTCATGCATTTGTGGGTAAACTTGCCAGAGGGTTAAAGACTCTAGCTTGAGCCCGCAGCCAAAGGTTGGGTTTGTCAGAAGTGGGATTCGAACCCACGCCTCCAGGGGAGACTGCGACCTGAACGCAGCGCCTTAGACCGCTCGGCCATCCTGACGTGACGGCTAAGGGTTGGGCAGTACTGTTGGAGCTGCCCCGGATGGCAGATGATCTAGAAGCTAGTGCTTCACCGCTCACCCGAGTCCCAGCGCATGCCTCGTTGGCGCAGTTAGGCAGCGCGTCAGTCTCATAATCTGAAGGTCGTGAGTTCGAGCCTCACACGGGGCAGTCTGGTGCTTTTTTGATACAGGGGAGCGTGTAAATAAAAGAGCTGCTTTCTGTGTTCCCTTTTGTGCGTTTGTTCATTTCTTCATATGCAATGCAATTGAAATCCAGTGTTTTTGTAGGACTAATGTTGAACAAATGCAGTCATAGTATTGCTCTCATATTCATGTAATATGTGTCGGTGTCGTCACAATGTTTTGTTAAGGCTAATATAATTCTTTCATTCTAATGACATGTCTTGTCAATGCTAATGTAATGTTTTACGTGACATTCCTTGAATCTTATGCCATGACACTCCACCCCATGCCCCAAAACCCATGACATTTCATTCCAAGAAAATGTCCAAGAATCCTTGCCAGGAAATTCTACTGCATCCCCAAAACTTCAGCCCATGACATCACAGTCAAACTCCCAGAATCACATTGCATCCCCCACCCCCCAAAAAACACGAATAGCCTTTCATAAACAGGTTCTTCTTCCGGTAAACATCACAACATGGTATTCCATGAAATTCCGTTGAATTCCATCCTATAAACATGTCCAAATTCATGAAATGTCATGACTTGAAATTCCAAGAGAATTGCACGAAAATGCCATAGAATCCCATTCGTTGCACTAAAGTGTTACTTTAAAGTCCATGTGACGCAGGTCCGTGTTACTGCAATGTTTGGTCAATTCTAGCATGAACTGGAACGCAGTGCTTGGTCAACATTCATGCATTTGTGGGTAAACTTGCCAGAGGGTTAAAGACTCTAGCTTGAGCCCGCAGCCAAAGGTTGGGTTTGTCAGAAGTGGGATTCGAACCCACGCCTCCAGGGGAGACTGCGACCTGAACGCAGCGCCTTAGACCGCTCGGCCATCCTGACGTGACGGCTAAGGGTTGGGCAGTACTGTTGGAGCTGCCCCGGATGGCAGATGATCTAGAAGCTAGTGCTTCACCGCTCACCCGAGTCCCAGCGCATGCCTCGTTGGCGCAGTTAGGCAGCGCGTCAGTCTCATAATCTGAAGGTCGTGAGTTCGAGCCTCACACGGGGCAGTCTGGTGCTTTTTTGATACAGGGGAGCGTGTAAATAAAAGAGCTGCTTTCTGTGTTCCCTTTTGTGCGTTTGTTCATTTCTTCATATGCAATGCAATTGAAATCCAGTGTTTTTGTAGGACTAATGTTGAACAAATGCAGTCATAGTATTGCTCTCATATTCATGTAATATGTGTCGGTGTCGTCACAATGTTTTGTTAAGGCTAATATAATTCTTTCATTCTAATGACATGTCTTGTCAATGCTAATGTAATGTTTTACGTGACATTCCTTGAATCTTATGCCATGACACTCCACCCCATGCCCCAAAACCCATGACATTTCATTCCAAGAAAATGTCCAAGAATCCTTGCCAGGAAATTCTACTGCATCCCCAAAACTTCAGCCCATGACATCACAGTCAAACTCCCAGAATCACATTGCATCCCCCACCCCCCAAAAAACACGAATAGCCTTTCATAAACAGGTTCTTCTTCCGGTAAACATCACAACATGGTATTCCATGAAATTCCGTTGAATTCCATCCTATAAACATGTCCAAATTCATGAAATGTCATGACTTGAAATTCCAAGAGAATTGCACGAAAATGCCATAGAATCCCATTCGTTGCACTAAAGTGTTACTTTAAAGTCCATGTGACGCAGGTCCGTGTTACTGCAATGTTTGGTCAATTCTAGCATGAACTGGAACGCAGTGCTTGGTCAACATTCATGCATTTGTGGGTAAACTTGCCAGAGGGTTAAAGACTCTAGCTTGAGCCCGCAGCCAAAGGTTGGGTTTGTCAGAAGTGGGATTCGAACCCACGCCTCCAGGGGAGACTGCTACCTGAACGCAGCGCCTTAGACCGCTCGGCCATCCTGACGTGACGGCTAAGGGTTGGGCAGTACTGTTGGAGCTGCCCCGGATGGCAGATGATCTAGAAGCTAGTGCTTCACCGCTCACCCGAGTCCCAGCGCATGCCTCGTTGGCGCAGTTAGGCAGCGCGTCAGTCTCATAATCTGAAGGTCGTGAGTTCGAGCCTCACACGGGGCAGTCTGGTGCTTTTTTGATACAGGGGAGCGTGTAAATAAAAGAGCTGCTTTCTGTGTTCCCTTTTGTGCGTTTGTTCATTTCTTCATATGCAATGCAATTGAAATCCAGTGTTTTTGTAGGACTAATGTTGAACAAATGCAGTCATAGTATTGCTCTCATATTCATGTAATATGTGTCGGTGTCGTCACAATGTTTTGTTAAGGCTAATATAATTCTTTCATTCTAATGACATGTCTTGTCAATGCTAATGTAATGTTTTACGTGACATTCCTTGAATCTTATGCCATGACACTCCACCCCATGCCCCAAAACCCATGACATTTCATTCCAAGAAAATGTCCAAGAATCCTTGCCAGGAAATTCTACTGCATCCCCAAAACTTCAGCCCATGACATCACAGTCAAACTCCCAGAATCACATTGCATCCCCCACCCCCCAAAAAACACGAATAGCCTTTCATAAACAGGTTCTTCTTCCGGTAAACATCACAACATGGTATTCCATGAAATTCCGTTGAATTCCATCCTATAAACATGTCCAAATTCATGAAATGTCATGACTTGAAATTCCAAGAGAATTGCACGAAAATGCCATAGAATCCCATTCGTTGCACTAAAGTGTTACTTTAAAGTCCATGTGACGCAGGTCCGTGTTACTGCAATGTTTGGTCAATTCTAGCATGAACTGGAACGCAGTGCTTGGTCAACATTCATGCATTTGTGGGTAAACTTGCCAGAGGGTTAAAGACTCTAGCTTGAGCCCGCAGCCAAAGGTTGGGTTTGTCAGAAGTGGGATTCGAACCCACGCCTCCAGGGGAGACTGCGACCTGAACGCAGCGCCTTAGACCGCTCGGCCATCCTGACGTGACGGCTAAGGGTTGGGCAGTACTGTTGGAGCTGCCCCGGATGGCAGATGATCTAGAAGCTAGTGCTTCACCGCTCACCCGAGTCCCAGCGCATGCCTCGTTGGCGCAGTTAGGCAGCGCGTCAGTCTCATAATCTGAAGGTCGTGAGTTCGAGCCTCACACGGGGCAGTCTGGTGCTTTTTTGATACAGGGGAGCGTGTAAATAAAAGAGCTGCTTTCTGTGTTCCCTTTTGTGCGTTTGTTCATTTCTTCATATGCAATGCAATTGAAATCCAGTGTTTTTGTAGGACTAATGTTGAACAAATGCAGTCATAGTATTGCTCTCATATTCATGTAATATGTGTCGGTGTCGTCACAATGTTTTGTTAAGGCTAATATAATTCTTTCATTCTAATGACATGTCTTGTCAATGCTAATGTAATGTTTTACGTGACATTCCTTGAATCTTATGCCATGACACTCCACCCCATGCCCCAAAACCCATGACATTTCATTCCAAGAAAATGTCCAAGAATCCTTGCCAGGAAATTCTACTGCATCCCCAAAACTTCAGCCCATGACATCACAGTCAAACTCCCAGAATCACATTGCATCCCCCACCCCCCAAAAAACACGAATAGCCTTTCATAAACAGGTTCTTCTTCCGGTAAACATCACAACATGGTATTCCATGAAATTCCGTTGAATTCCATCCTATAAACATGTCCAAATTCATGAAATGTCATGACTTGAAATTCCAAGAGAATTGCACGAAAATGCCATAGAATCCCATTCGTTGCACTAAAGTGTTACTTTAAAGTCCATGTGACGCAGGTCCGTGTTACTGCAATGTTTGGTCAATTCTAGCATGAACTGGAACGCAGTGCTTGGTCAACATTCATGCATTTGTGGGTAAACTTGCCAGAGGGTTAAAGACTCTAGCTTGAGCCCGCAGCCAAAGGTTGGGTTTGTCAGAAGTGGGATTCGAACCCACGCCTCCAGGGGAGACTGCGACCTGAACGCAGCGCCTTAGACCGCTCGGCCATCCTGACGTGACGGCTAAGGGTTGGGCAGTACTGTTGGAGCTGCCCCGGATGGCAGATGATCTAGAAGCTAGTGCTTCACCGCTCACCCGAGTCCCAGCGCATGCCTCGTTGGCGCAGTTAGGCAGCGCGTCAGTCTCATAATCTGAAGGTCGTGAGTTCGAGCCTCACACGGGGCAGTCTGGTGCTTTTTTGATACAGGGGAGCGTGTAAATAAAAGAGCTGCTTTCTGTGTTCCCTTTTGTGCGTTTGTTCATTTCTTCATATGCAATGCAATTGAAATCCAGTGTTTTTGTAGGACTAATGTTGAACAAATGCAGTCATAGTATTGCTCTCATATTCATGTAATATGTGTCGGTGTCGTCACAATGTTTTGTTAAGGCTAATATAATTCTTTCATTCTAATGACATGTCTTGTCAATGCTAATGTAATGTTTTACGTGACATTCCTTGAATCTTATGCCATGACACTCCACCCCATGCCCCAAAACCCATGACATTTCATTCCAAGAAAATGTCCAAGAATCCTTGCCAGGAAATTCTACTGCATCCCCAAAACTTCAGCCCATGACATCACAGTCAAACTCCCAGAATCCCATTGCATCCCCCACCCCCCAAAAAACACGAATAGCCTTTCATAAACAGGTTCTTCTTCCGGTAAACATCACAACATGGTATTCCATGAAATTCCGTTGAATTCCATCCTATAAACATGTCCAAATTCATGAAATGTCATGACTTGAAATTCCAAGAGAATTGCACGAAAATGCCATAGAATCCCATTCGTTGCACTAAAGTGTTACTTTAAAGTCCATGTGACGCAGGTCCGTGTTACTGCAATGTTTGGTCAATTCTAGCATGAACTGGAACGCAGTGCTTGGTCAACATTCATGCATTTGTGGGTAAACTTGCCAGAGGGTTAAAGACTCTAGCTTGAGCCCGCAGCCAAAGGTTGGGTTTGTCAGAAGTGGGATTCGAACCCACGCCTCCAGGGGAGACTGCGACCTGAACGCAGCGCCTTAGACCGCTCGGCCATCCTGACGTGACGGCTAAGGGTTGGGCAGTACTGTTGGAGCTGCCCCGGATGGCAGATGATCTAGAAGCTAGTGCTTCACCGCTCACCCGAGTCCCAGCGCATGCCTCGTTGGCGCAGTTAGGCAGCGCGTCAGTCTCATAATCTGAAGGTCGTGAGTTCGAGCCTCACACGGGGCAGTCTGGTGCTTTTTTGATACAGGGGAGCGTGTAAATAAAAGAGCTGCTTTCTGTGTTCCCTTTTGTGCGTTTGTTCATTTCTTCATATGCAATGCAATTGAAATCCAGTGTTTTTGTAGGACTAATGTTGAACAAATGCAGTCATAGTATTGCTCTCATATTCATGTAATATGTGTCGGTGTCGTCACAATGTTTTGTTAAGGCTAATATAATTCTTTCATTCTAATGACATGTCTTGTCAATGCTAATGTAATGTTTTACGTGACATTCCTTGAATCTTATGCCATGACACTCCACCCCATGCCCCAAAACCCATGACATTTCATTCCAAGAAAATGTCCAAGAATCCTTGCCAGGAAATTCTACTGCATCCCCAAAACTTCAGCCCATGACATCACAGTCAAACTCCCAGAATCCCATTGCATCCCCCACCCCCCAAAAAACACGAATAGCCTTTCATAAACAGGTTCTTCTTCCGGTAAACATCACAACATGGTATTCCATGAAATTCCGTTGAATTCCATCCTATAAACATGTCCAAATTCATGAAATGTCATGACTTGAAATTCCAAGAGAATTGCACGAAAATGCCATAGAATCCCATTCGTTGCACTAAAGTGTTACTTTAAAGTCCATGTGACGCAGATCCGTGTTACTGCAATGTTTGGTCAATTCTAGCATGAACTGGAACGCAGTGCTTGGTCAACATTCATGCATTTGTGGGTAAACTTGCCAGAGGGTTAAAGACTCTAGCTTGAGCCCGCAGCCAAAGGTTGGGTTTGTCAGAAGTGGGATTCGAACACACGCCTCCAGGGGAGACTGCGACCTGAACGCAGCGCCTTAGACCGCTCGGCCATCCTGACGTGACGGCTAAGGGTTGGGAAGTACTGTTGGAGCTGCCCCGGATGGCAGATGATCTAGAAGCTAGTGCTTCACCGCTCACCCGAGTCCCAGCGCATGCCTCGTTGGCGCAGTTAGGCAGCGCGTCAGTCTCATAATCTGAAGGTCGTGAGTTCGAGCCTCACACGGGGCAGTCTGGTGCTTTTTTGATACAGGGGAGCGTGTAAATAAAAGAGCTGCTTTCTGTGTTCCCTTTTGTGCGTTTGTTCATTTCTTCATATGCAATGTAATTGAAATCCAGTGTTTTTGTAGGACTAATGTTGAACAAATGCAGTCATAGTATTGCTCTCATATTCATGTAATATGTGTCGGTGTCGTCACAATGTTTTGTTAAGGCTAATATAATTCTTTCATTCTAATGACATGTCTTGTCAATGCTAATGTAATGTTTTACGTGACATTCCTTGAATCTTATGCCATGACACTCCACCCCATGCCCCAAAACCCATGACATTTCATTCCAAGAAAATGTCCAAGAATCCTTGCCAGGAAATTCTACTGCATCCCCAAAACTTCAGCCCATGACATCACAGTCAAACTCCCAGAATCACATTGCATCCCCCACCCCCCAAAAAACACGAATAGCCTTTCATAAACAGGTTCTTCTTCCGGTAAACATCACAACATGGTATTCCATGAAATTCCGTTGAATTCCATCCTATAAACATGTCCAAATTCATGAAATGTCATGACTTGAAATTCCAAGAGAATTGCACGAAAATGCCATAGAATCCCATTCGTTGCACTAAAGTGTTACTTTAAAGTCCATGTGACGCAGGTCCGTGTTACTGCAATGTTTGGTCAATTCTAGCATGAACTGGAACGCAGTGCTTGGTCAACATTCATGCATTTGTGGGTAAACTTGCCAGAGGGTTAAAGACTCTAGCTTGAGCCCGCAGCCAAAGGTTGGGTTTGTCAGAAGTGGGATTCGAACCCACGCCTCCAGGGGAGACTGCGACCTGAACGCAGCGCCTTAGACCGCTCGGCCATCCTGACGTGACGGCTAAGGGTTGGGCAGTACTGTTGGAGCTGCCCCGGATGGCAGATGATCTAGAAGCTAGTGCTTCACCGCTCACCGAGTCCCAGCGCATGCCTCGTTGGCGCAGTTAGGCAGCGCGTCAGTCTCATAATCTGAAGGTCGTGAGTTCGAGCCTCACACGGGGCAGTCTGGTGCTTTTTTGATACAGGGGAGCGTGTAAATAAAAGAGCTGCTTTCTGTGTTCCCTTTTGTGCGTTTGTTCATTTCTTCATATGCAATGCAATTGAAATCCAGTGTTTTTGTAGGACTAATGTTGAACAAATGCAGTCATAGTATTGCTCTCATATTCATGTAATATGTGTCGGTGTCGTCACAATGTTTTGTTAAGGCTAATATAATTCTTTCATTCTAATGACATGTCTTGTCAATGCTAATGTAATGTTTTACATGACATTCCTTGAATCTTATGCCATGACACTCCACCCCATGCCCCAAAACCCATGACATTTCATTCCAAGAAAATGTCCAAGAATCCTTGCCAGGAAATTCTACTGCATCCCCAAAACTTCAGCCCATGACATCACAGTCAAACTCCCAGAATCCCATTGCATCCCCCACCCCCCAAAAAACACGAATAGCCTTTCATAAACAGGTTCTTCTTCCGGTAAACATCACAACATGGTATTCCATGAAATTCCGTTGAATTCCATCCTATAAACATGTCCAAATTCATGAAATGTCATGACTTGAAATTCCAAGAGAATTGCACGAAAATGCCATAGAATCCCATTCGTTGCACTAAAGTGTTACTTTAAAGTCCATGTGACGCAGGTCCGTGTTACTGCAATGTTTGGTCAATTCTAGCATGAACTGGAACGCAGTGCTTGGTCAACATTCATGCATTTGTGGGTAAACTTGCCAGAGGGTTAAAGACTCTAGCTTGAGCCCGCAGCCAAAGGTTGGGTTTGTCAGAAGTGGGATTCGAACCCACGCCTCCAGGGGAGACTGCGACCTGAACGCAGCGCCTTAGACCGCTCGGCCATCCTGACGTGACGGCTAAGGGTTGGGCAGTACTGTTGGAGCTGCCCCGGATGGCAGATGATCTAGAAGCTAGTGCTTCACCGCTCACCCGAGTCCCAGCGCATGCCTCGTTGGCGCAGTTAGGCAGCGCGTCAGTCTCATAATCTGAAGGTCGTGAGTTCGAGCCTCACACGGGGCAGTCTGGTGCTTTTTTGATACAGGGGAGCGTGTAAATAAAAGAGCTGCTTTCTGTGTTCCCTTTTGTGCGTTTGTTCATTTCTTCATATGCAATGCAATTGAAATCCAGTGTTTTTGTAGGACTAATGTTGAACAAATGCAGTCATAGTATTGCTCTCATATTCATGTAATATGTGTCGGTGTCGTCACAATGTTTTGTTAAGGCTAATATAATTCTTTCATTCTAATGACATGTCTTGTCAATGCTAATGTAATGTTTTACATGACATTCCTTGAATCTTATGCCATGACACTCCACCCCATGCCCCAAAACCCATGACATTTCATTCCAAGAAAATGTCCAAGAATCCTTGCCAGGAAATTCTACTGCATCCCCAAAACTTCAGCCCATGACATCACAGTCAAACTCCCAGAATCACATTGCATCCCCCACCCCCCAAAAAACACGAATAGCCTTTCATAAACAGGTTCTTCTTCCGGTAAACATCACAACATGGTATTCCATGAAATTCCGTTGAATTCCATCCTATAAACATGTCCAAATTCATGAAATGTCATGACTTGAAATTCCAAGAGAATTGCACGAAAATGCCATAGAATCCCATTCGTTGCACTAAAGTGTTACTTTAAAGTCCATGTGACGCAGGTCCGTGTTACTGCAATGTTTGGTCAATTCTAGCATGAACTGGAACGCAGTGCTTGGTCAACATTCATGCATTTGTGGGTAAACTTGCCAGAGGGTTAAAGACTCTAGCTTGAGCCCGCAGCCAAAGGTTGGGTTTGTCAGAAGTGGGATTCGAACCCACGCCTCCAGGGGAGACTGCGACCTGAACGCAGCGCCTTAGACCGCTCGGCCATCCTGACGTGACGGCTTAGGGTTGGGCAGTACTGTTGGAGCTGCCCCGGATGGCAGATGATCTAGAAGCTAGTGCTTCACCGCTCACCCGAGTCCCAGCGCATGCCTCGTTGGCGCAGTTAGGCAGCGCATCAGTCTCATAATCTGAAGGTCGTGAGTTCGAGCCTCACACGGGGCAGTCTGGTGCTTTTTTGATACAGGGGAGCGTGTAAATAAAAGAGCTGCTTTCTGTGTTCCCTTTTGTGCGTTTGTTCATTTCTTCATATGCAATGCAATTGAAATCCAGTGTTTTTGTAGGACTAATGTTGAACAAATGCAGTCATAGTATTGCTCTCATATTCATGTAATATGTGTCGGTGTCGTCACAATGTTTTGTTAAGGCTAATATAATTCTTTCATTCTAATGACATGTCTTGTCAATGCTAATGTAATGTTTTACATGACATTCCTTGAATCTTATGCCATGACACTCCACCCCATGCCCCAAAACCCATGACATTTCATTCCAAGAAAATGTCCAAGAATCCTTGCCAGGAAATTCTACTGCATCCCCAAAACTTCAGCCCATGACATCACAGTCAAACTCCCAGAATCACATTGCATCCCCCACCCCCCAAAAAACACGAATAGCCTTTCATAAACAGGTTCTTCTTCCGGTAAACATCACAACATGGTATTCCATGAAATTCCGTTGAATTCCATCCTATAAACATGTCCAAATTCATGAAATGTCATGACTTGAAATTCCAAGAGAATTGCACGAAAATGCCATAGAATCCCATTCGTTGCACTAAAGTGTTACTTTAAAGTCCATGTGACGCAGGTCCGTGTTACTGCAATGTTTGGTCAATTCTAGCATGAACTGGAACGCAGTGCTTGGTCAACATTCATGCATTTGTGGGTAAACTTGCCAGAGGGTTAAAGACTCTAGCTTGAGCCCGCAGCCAAAGGTTGGGTTTGTCAGAAGTGGGATTCGAACCCATGCCTCCAGGGGAGACTGCGACCTGAACGCAGCGCCTTAGACCGCTCGGCCATCCTGACGTGACGGCTAAGGGTTGGGCAGTACTGTTGGAGCTGCCCCGGATGGCAGATGATCTAGAAGCTAGTGCTTCACCGCTCACCCGAGTCCCAGCGCATGCCTCGTTGGCGCAGTTAGGCAGCGCATCAGTCTCATAATCTGAAGGTCGTGAGTTCGAGCCTCACACGGGGCAGTCTGGTGCTTTTTTGATACAGGGGAGCGTGTAAATAAAAGAGCTGCTTTCTGTGTTCCCTTTTGTGCGTTTGTTCATTTCTTCATATGCAATGCAATTGAAATCCAGTGTTTTTGTAGGACTAATGTTGAACAAATGCAGTCATAGTATTGCTCTCATATTCATGTAATATGTGTCGGTGTCGTCACAATGTTTTGTTAAGGCTAATATAATTCTTTCATTCTAATGACATGTCTTGTCAATGCTAATGTAATGTTTTACATGACATTCCTTGAATCTTATGCCATGACACTCCACCCCATGCCCCAAAACCCATGACATTTCATTCCAAGAAAATGTCCAAGAATCCTTGCCAGGAAATTCTACTGCATCCCCAAAACTTCAGCCCATGACATCACAGTCAAACTCCCAGAATCCCATTGCATCCCCCACCCCCCAAAAAACACGAATAGCCTTTCATAAACAGGTTCTTCTTCCGGTAAACATCACAACATGGTATTCCATGAAATTCCGTTGAATTCCATCCTATAAACATGTCCAAATTCATGAAATGTCATGACTTGAAATTCCAAGAGAATTGCACGAAAATGCCATAGAATCCCATTCGTTGCACTAAAGTGTTACTTTAAAGTCCATGTGACGCAGGTCCGTGTTACTGCAATGTTTGGTCAATTCTAGCATGAACTGGAACGCAGTGCTTGGTCAACATTCATGCATTTGTGGGTAAACTTGCCAGAGGGTTAAAGACTCTAGCTTGAGCCCGCAGCCAAAGGTTGGGTTTGTCAGAAGTGGGATTCGAACCCATGCCTCCAGGGGAGACTGCGACCTGAACGCAGCGCCTTAGACCGCTCGGCCATCCTGACGTGACGGCTAAGGGTTGGGCAGTACTGTTGGAGCTGCCCCGGATGGCAGATGATCTAGAAGCTAGTGCTTCACCGGTCACCCGAGTCCCAGCGCATGCCTCGTTGGCGCAGTTAGGCAGCGCGTCAGTCTCATAATCTGAAGGTCGTGAGTTCGAGCCTCACATGGGGCAGTCTGGTGCTTTTTTGATACAGGGGAGCGTGTAAATAAAAGAGCTGCTTTCTGTGTTCCCTTTTGTGCGTTTGTTCATTTCTTCATATGCAATGCAATTGAAATCCAGTGTTTTTGTAGGACTAATGTTGAACAAATGCAGTCATAGTATTGCTCTCATATTCATGTAATATGTGTCGGTGTCGTCACAATGTTTTGTTAAGGCTAATATAATTCTTTCATTCTAATGACATGTCTTGTCAATGCTAATGTAATGTTTTACATGACATTCCTTGAATCTTATGCCATGACACTCCACCCCATGCCCCAAAACCCATGACATTTCATTCCAAGAAAATGTCCAAGAATCCTTGCCAGGAAATTCTACTGCATCCCCAAAACTTCAGCCCATGACATCACAGTCAAACTCCCAGAATCACATTGCATCCCCCACCCCCCAAAAAACACGAATAGCCTTTCATAAACAGGTTCTTCTTCCGGTAAACATCACAACATGGTATTCCATGAAATTCCGTTGAATTCCATCCTATAAACATGTCCAAATTCATGAAATGTCATGACTTGAAATTCCAAGAGAATTGCACGAAAATGCCATAGAATCCCATTCGTTGCACTAAAGTGTTACTTTAAAGTCCATGTGACGCAGGTCCGTGTTACTGCAATGTTTGGTCAATTCTAGCATGAACTGGAACGCAGTGCTTGGTCAACATTCATGCATTTGTGGGTAAACTTGCCAGAGGGTTAAAGACTCTAGCTTGAGCCCGCAGCCAAAGGTTGGGTTTGTCAGAAGTGGGATTCGAACCCACGCCTCCAGGGGAGACTGCGACCTGAACGCAGCGCCTTAGACCGCTCGGCCATCCTGACGTGACAGCTAAGGGTTGGGCAGTACTGTTGGAGCTGCCCCGGATGGCAGATGATCTAGAAGCTAGTGCTTCACCGCTCACCCGAGTCCCAGCGCATGCCTCGTTGGCGCAGTTAGGCAGCGCGTCAGTCTCATAATCTGAAGGTCGTGAGTTCGAGCCTCACACGGGGCAGTCTGGTGCTTTTTTGATACAGGGGAGCGTGTAAATAAAAGAGCTGCTTTCTGTGTTCCCTTTTGTGCGTTTGTTCATTTCTTCATATGCAATGCAATTGAAATCCAGTGTTTTTGTAGGACTAATGTTGAACAAATGCAGTCATAGTATTGCTCTCATATTCATGTAATATGTGTCGGTGTCGTCACAATGTTTTGTTAAGGCTAATATAATTCTTTCATTCTAATGACATGTCTTGTCAATGCTAATGTAATGTTTTACATGACATTCCTTGAATCTTATGCCATGACACTCCACCCCATGCCCCAAAACCCATGACATTTCATTCCAAGAAAATGTCCAAGAATCCTTGCCAGGAAATTCTACTGCATCCCCAAAACTTCAGCCCATGACATCACAGTCAAACTCCCAGAATCCCATTGCATCCCCCACCCCCCAAAAAACACGAATAGCCTTTCATAAACAGGTTCTTCTTCCGGTAAACATCACAACATGGTATTCCATGAAATTCCGTTGAATTCCATCCTATAAACATGTCCAAATTCATGAAATGTCATGACTTGAAATTCCAAGAGAATTGCACGAAAATGCCATAGAATCCCATTCGTTGCACTAAAGTGTTACTTTAAAGTCCATGTGACGCAGGTCCGTGTTACTGCAATGTTTGGTCAATTCTAGCATGAACTGGAACGCAGTGCTTGGTCAACATTCATGCATTTGTGGGTAAACTTGCCAGAGGGTTAAAGACTCTAGCTTGAGCCCGCAGCCAAAGGTTGGGTTTGTCAGAAGTGGGATTCGAACCCATGCCTCCAGGGGAGACTGCGACCTGAACGCAGCGCCTTAGACCGCTCGGCCATCCTGACGTGACGGCTAAGGGTTGGGCAGTACTGTTGGAGCTGCCCCGGATGGCAGATGATCTAGAAGCTAGTGCTTCACCGGTCACCCGAGTCCCAGCGCATGCCTCGTTGGCGCAGTTAGGCAGCGCGTCAGTCTCATAATCTGAAGGTCGTGAGTTCGAGCCTCACATGGGGCAGTCTGGTGCTTTTTTGATACAGGGGAGCGTGTAAATAAAAGAGCTGCTTTCTGTGTTCCCTTTTGTGCGTTTGTTCATTTCTTCATATGCAATGCAATTGAAATCCAGTGTTTTTGTAGGACTAATGTTGAACAAATGCAGTCATAGTATTGCTCTCATATTCATGTAATATGTGTCGGTGTCGTCACAATGTTTTGTTAAGGCTAATATAATTCTTTCATTCTAATGACATGTCTTGTCAATGCTAATGTAATGTTTTACATGACATTCCTTGAATCTTATGCCATGACACTCCACCCCATGCCCCAAAACCCATGACATTTCATTCCAAGAAAATGTCCAAGAATCCTTGCCAGGAAATTCTACTGCATCCCCAAAACTTCAGCCCATGACATCACAGTCAAACTCCCAGAATCACATTGCATCCCCCACCCCCCAAAAAACACGAATAGCCTTTCATAAACAGGTTCTTCTTCCGGTAAACATCACAACATGGTATTCCATGAAATTCCGTTGAATTCCATCCTATAAACATGTCCAAATTCATGAAATGTCATGACTTGAAATTCCAAGAGAATTGCACGAAAATGCCATAGAATCCCATTCGTTGCACTAAAGTGTTACTTTAAAGTCCATGTGACGCAGGTCCGTGTTACTGCAATGTTTGGTCAATTCTAGCATGAACTGGAACGCAGTGCTTGGTCAACATTCATGCATTTGTGGGTAAACTTGCCAGAGGGTTAAAGACTCTAGCTTGAGCCCGCAGCCAAAGGTTGGGTTTGTCAGAAGTGGGATTCGAACCCACGCCTCCAGGGGAGACTGCGACCTGAACGCAGCGCCTTAGACCGCTCGGCCATCCTGACGTGACAGCTAAGGGTTGGGCAGTACTGTTGGAGCTGCCCCGGATGGCAGATGATCTAGAAGCTAGTGCTTCACCGCTCACCCGAGTCCCAGCGCATGCCTCGTTGGCGCAGTTAGGCAGCGCGTCAGTCTCATAATCTGAAGGTCGTGAGTTCGAGCCTCACACGGGGCAGTCTGGTGCTTTTTTGATACAGGGGAGCGTGTAAATAAAAGAGCTGCTTTCTGTGTTCCCTTTTGTGCGTTTGTTCATTTCTTCATATGCAATGCAATTGAAATCCAGTGTTTTTGTAGGACTAATGTTGAACAAATGCAGTCATAGTATTGCTCTCATATTCATGTAATATGTGTCGGTGTCGTCACAATGTTTTGTTAAGGCTAATATAATTCTTTCATTCTAATGACATGTCTTGTCAATGCTAATGTAATGTTTTACATGACATTCCTTGAATCTTATGCCATGACACTCCACCCCATGCCCCAAAACCCATGACATTTCATTCCAAGAAAATGTCCAAGAATCCTTGCCAGGAAATTCTACTGCATCCCCAAAACTTCAGCCCATGACATCACAGTCAAACTCCCAGAATCCCATTGCATCCCCCACCCCCCAAAAAACACGAATAGCCTTTCATAAACAGGTTCTTCTTCCGGTAAACATCACAACATGGTATTCCATGAAATTCCGTTGAATTCCATCCTATAAACATGTCCAAATTCATGAAATGTCATGACTTGAAATTCCAAGAGAATTGCACGAAAATGCCATAGAATCCCATTCGTTGCACTAAAGTGTTACTTTAAAGTCCATGTGACGCAGGTCCGTGTTACTGCAATGTTTGGTCAATTCTAGCATGAACTGGAACGCAGTGCTTGGTCAACATTCATGCATTTGTGGGTAAACTTGCCAGAGGGTTAAAGACTCTAGCTTGAGCCCGCAGCCAAAGGTTGGGTTTGTCAGAAGTGGGATTCGAACCCACGCCTCCAGGGGAGACTGCGACCTGAACGCAGCGCCTTAGACCGCTCGGCCATCCTGACGTGACGGCTAAGGGTTGGGCAGTACTGTTGGAGCTGCCCCGGATGGCAGATGATCTAGAAGCTAGTGCTTCACCGCTCACCCGAGTCCCAGCGCATGCCTCGTTGGCGCAGTTAGGCAGCGCGTCAGTCTCATAATCTGAAGGTCGTGAGTTCGAGCCTCACACGGGGCAGTCTGGTGCTTTTTTGATACAGGGGAGCGTGTAAATAAAAGAGCTGCTTTCTGTGTTCCCTTTTGTGCGTTTGTTCATTTCTTCATATGCAATGCAATTGAAATCCAGTGTTTTTGTAGGACTAATGTTGAACAAATGCAGTCATAGTATTGCTCTCATATTCATGTAATATGTGTCGGTGTCGTCACAATGTTTTGTTAAGGCTAATATAATTCTTTCATTCTAATGACATGTCTTGTCAATGCTAATGTAATGTTTTACGTGACATTGCTTGAATCTTATGCCATGACACTCCACCCCATGCCCCAAAACCCATGACATTTCATTCCAAGAAAATGTCCAAGAATCCTTGCCAGGAAATTCTACTGCATCCCCAAAACTTCAGCCCATGACATCACAGTCAAACTCCCAGAATCCCATTGCATCCCCCACCCCCCAAAAAACACGAATAGCCTTTCATAAACAGGTTCTTCTTCCGGTAAACATCACAACATGGTATTCCATGAAATTCCGTTGAATTCCATCCTATAAACATGTCCAAATTCATGAAATGTCATGACTTGAAATTCCAAGAGAATTGCACGAAAATGCCATAGAATCCCATTCGTTGCACTAAAGTGTTACTTTAAAGTCCATGTGACGCAGGTCCGTGTTACTGCAATGTTTGGTCAATTCTAGCATGAACTGGAACGCAGTGCTTGGTCAACATTCATGCATTTGTGGGTAAACTTGCCAGAGGCTTAAAGACTCTAGCTTGAGCCCGCAGCCAAAGGTTGGGTTTGTCAGAAGTGGGATTCGAACCCACGCCTCCAGGGGAGACTGCGACCTGAACGCAGCGCCTTAGACCGCTCGGCCATCCTGACGTGACGGCTAAGGGTTGGGAAGTACTGTTGGAGCTGCCCCGGATGGCAGATGATCTAGAAGCTAGTGCTTCACCGCTCACCCGAGTCCCAGCGCATGCCTCGTTGGCGCAGTTAGGCAGCGCGTCAGTCTCATAATCTGAAGGTCGTGAGTTCGAGCCTCACACGGGGCAGTCTGGTGCTTTTTTGATACAGGGGAGCGTGTAAATAAAAGAGCTGCTTTCTGTGTTCCCTTTTGTGCGTTTGTTCATTTCTTCATATGCAATGTAATTGAAATCCAGTGTTTTTGTAGGACTAATGTTGAACAAATGCAGTCATAGTATTGCTCTCATATTCATGTAATATGTGTCGGTGTCGTCACAATGTTTTGTTAAGGCTAATATAATTCTTTCATTCTAATGACATGTCTTGTCAATGCTAATGTAATGTTTTACGTGACATTCCTTGAATCTTATGCCATGACACTCCACCCCATGCCCCAAAACCCATGACATTTCATTCCAAGAAAATGTCCAAGAATCCTTGCCAGGAAATTCTACTGCATCCCTAAAACTTCAGCCCATGACATCACAGTCAAACTCCCAGAATCACATTGCATCCCCCACCCCCCAAAAAACACGAATAGCCTTTCATAAACAGGTTCTTCTTCCGGTAAACATCACAACATGGTATTCCATGAAATTCCGTTGAATTCCATCCTATAAACATGTCCAAATTCATGAAATGTCATGACTTGAAATTCCAAGAGAATTGCACGAAAATGCCATAGAATCCCATTCGTTGCACTAAAGTGTTACTTTAAAGTCCATGTGACGCAGGTCCGTGTTACTGCAATGTTTGGTCAATTCTAGCATGAACTGGAACGCAGTGCTTGGTCAACATTCATGCATTTGTGGGTAAACTTGCCAGAGGGTTAAAGACTCTAGCTTGAGCCCGCAGCCAAAGGTTGGGTTTGTCAGAAGTGGGATTCGAACCCACGCCTCCAGGGGAGACTGCGACCTGAACGCAGCGCCTTAGACCGCTCGGCCATCCTGACGTGACGGCTAAGGGTTGGGCAGTACTGTTGGAGCTGCCCCGGATGGCAGATGATCTAGAAGCTAGTGCTTCACCGCTCACCCGAGTCCCAGCGCATGCCTCGTTGGCGCAGTTAGGCAGCGCGTCAGTCTCATAATCTGAAGGTCGTGAGTTCGAGCCTCACACGGGGCAGTCTGGTGCTTTTTTGATACAGGGGAGCGTGTAAATAAAAGAGCTGCTTTCTGTGTTCCCTTTTGTGCGTTTGTTCATTTCTTCATATGCAATGCAATTGAAATCCAGTGTTTTTGTAGGACTAATGTTGAACAAATGCAGTCATAGTATTGCTCTCATATTCATGTAATATGTGTCGGTGTCGTCACAATGTTTTGTTAAGGCTAATATAATTCTTTCATTCTAATGACATGTCTTGTCAATGCTAATGTAATGTTTTACGTGACATTCCTTGAATCTTATGCCATGACACTCCACCCCATGCCCCAAAACCCATGACATTTCATTCCAAGAAAATGTCCAAGAATCCTTGCCAGGAAATTCTACTGCATCCCCAAAACTTCAGCCCATGACATCACAGTCAAACTCCCAGAATCCCATTGCACCCCCCACCCCCCAAAAAACACGAATAGCCTTTCATAAACAGGTTCTTCTTCCGGTAAACATCACAACATGGTATTCCATGAAATTCCGTTGAATTCCATCCTATAAACATGTCCAAATTCATGAAATGTCATGACTTGAAATTCCAAGAGAATTGCACGAAAATGCCATAGAATCCCATTCGTTGCACTAAAGTGTTACTTTAAAGTCCATGTGACGCAGGTCCGTGTTACTGCAATGTTTGGTCAATTCTAGCATGAACTGGAACGCAGTGCTTGGTCAACATTCATGCATTTGTGGGTAAACTTGCCAGAGGGTTAAAGACTCTAGCTTGAGCCCGCAGCCAAAGGTTGGGTTTGTCAGAAGTGGGATTCGAACCCACGCCTCCAGGGGAGACTGCGACCTGAACGCAGCGCCTTAGACCGCTCGGCCATCCTGACGTGACGGCTAAGGGTTGGGCAGTACTGTTGGAGCTGCCCCGGATGGCAGATGATCTAGAAGCTAGTGCTTCACCGCTCACCCGAGTCCCAGCGCATGCCTCGTTGGCGCAGTTAGGCAGCGCGTCAGTCTCATAATCTGAAGGTCGTGAGTTCGAGCCTCACACGGGGCAGTCTGGTGCTTTTTTGATACAGGGGAGCGTGTAAATAAAAGAGCTGCTTTCTGTGTTCCCTTTTGTGCGTTTGTTCATTTCTTCATATGCAATGCAATTGAAATCCAGTGTTTTTGTAGGACTAATGTTGAACAAATGCAGTCATAGTATTGCTCTCATATTCATGTAATATGTGTCGGTGTCGTCACAATGTTTTGTTAAGGCTAATATAACTCTTTCATTCTAATGACATGTCTTGTCAATGCTAATGTAATGTTTTACGTGACATTCCTTGAATCTTATGCCATGACACTCCACCCCATGCCCCAAAACCCATGACATTTCATTCCAAGAAAATGTCCAAGAATCCTTGCCAGGAAATTCTACTGCATCCCCAAAACTTCAGCCCATGACATCACAGTCAAACTCCCAGAATCACATTGCATCCCCCACCCCCCAAAAAACACGAATAGCCTTTCATACACAGGTTCTTCTTCCGGTAAACATCACAACATGGTATTCCATGAAATTCCGTTGAATTCCATCCTATAAACATGTCCAAATTCATGAAATGTCATGACTTGAAATTCCAAGAGAATTGCACGAAAATGCCATAGAATCCCATTCGTTGCACTAAAGTGTTACTTTAAAGTCCATGTGACGCAGGTCCGTGTTACTGCAATGTTTGGTCAATTCTAGCATGAACTGGAACGCAGTGCTTGGTCAACATTCATGCATTTGTGGGTAAACTTGCCAGAGGGTTAAAGACTCTAGCTTGAGCCCGCAGCCAAAGGTTGGGTTTGTCAGAAGTGGGATTCGAACCCACGCCTCCAGGGGAGACTGCGACCTGAACGCAGCGCCTTAGACCGCTCTGCCATCCTGACGTGACGGCTAAGGGTTGGGCAGTACTGTTGGAGCTGCCCCGGATGGCAGATGATCTAGAAGCTAGTGCTTCACCGCTCACCCAAGTCCCAGCGCATGCCTCGTTGGCGCAGTTAGGCAGCGCGTCAGTCTCATAATCTGAAGGTCGTGAGTTCGAGCCTCACACGGGGCAGTCTGGTGCTTTTTTGATACAGGGGAGCGTGTAAATAAAAGAGCTGCTTTCTGTGTTCCCTTTTGTGCGTTTGTTCATTTCTTCATATGCAATGCAATTGAAATCCAGTGTTTTTGTAGGACTAATGTTGAACAAATGCAGTCATAGTATTGCTCTCATATTCATGTAATATGTGTCGGTGTCGTCACAATGTTTTGTTAAGGCTAATATAATTCTTTCATTCTAATGACATGTCTTGTCAATGCTAATGTAATGTTTTACATGACATTCCTTGAATCTTATGCCATGACACTCCACCCCATGCCCCAAAACCCATGACATTTCATTCCAAGAAAATGTCCAAGAATCCTTGCCAGGAAATTCTACTGCATCCCCAAAACTTCAGCCCATGACATCACAGTCAAACTCCCAGAATCACATTGCATCCCCCACCCCCAAAAAAACACGAATAGCCTTTCATAAACAGGTTCTTCTTCCGGTAAACATCACAACATGGTATTCCATGAAATTCCGTTGAATTCCATCCTATAAACATGTCCAAATTCATGAAATGTCATGACTTGAAATTCCAAGAGAATTGCACGAAAATGCCATAGAATCCCATTCGTTGCACTAAAGTGTTACTTTAAAGTCCATGTGACGCAGGTCCGTGTTACTGCAATGTTTGGTCAATTCTAGCATGAACTGGAACGCAGTGCTCGGTCAACATTCATGCATTTGTGGGTAAACTTGCCAGAGGGTTAAAGACTCTAGCTTGAGCCCGCAGCCAAAGGTTGGGTTTGTCAGAAGTGGGATTCGAACCCACGCCTCCAGGGGAGACTGCGACCTGAACGCAGCGCCTTAGACCGCTCGGCCATCCTGACGTGACGGCTAAGGGTTGGGCAGTACTGTTGGAGCTGCCCCGGATGGCAGATGATCTAGAAGCTAGTGCTTCACCGCTCACCCGAGTCCCAGCGCATGCCTCGTTGGCGCAGTTAGGCAGCGCGTCAGTCTCATAATCTGAAGGTCGTGAGTTCGAGCCTCACACGGGGCAGTCTGGTGCTTTTTTGATACAGGGGAGCGTGTAAATAAAAGAGCTGCTTTCTGTGTTCCCTTTTGTGCGTTTGTTCATTTCTTCATATGCAATGCAATTGAAATCCAGTGTTTTTGTAGGACTAATGTTGAACAAATGCAGTCATAGTATTGCTCTCATATTCATGTAATATGTGTCGGTGTCGTCACAATGTTTTGTTAAGGCTAATATAATTCTTTCATTCTAATGACATGTCTTGTCAATGCTAATGTAATGTTTTACGTGACATTCCTTGAATCTTATGCCATGACACTCCACCCCATGCCCCAAAACCCATGACATTTCATTCCAAGAAAATGTCCAAGAATCCTTGCAAGGAAATTCTACTGCATCCCCAAAACTTCAGCCCATGACATCACAGTCAAACTCCCAGAATCACATTGCATCCCCCACCCCCCAAAAAACACGAATAGCCTTTCATACACAGGTTCTTCTTCCGGTAAACATCACAACATGGTATTCCATGAAATTCCGTTGAATTCCATCCTATAAACATGTCCAAATTCATGAAATGTCATGACTTGAAATTCCAAGAGAATTGCACGAAAATGCCATAGAATCCCATTCGTTGCACTAAAGTGTTACTTTAAAGTCCATGTGACGCAGGTCCGTGTTACTGCAATGTTTGGTCAATTCTAGCATGAACTGGAACGCAGTGCTTGGTCAACATTCATGCATTTGTGGGTAAACTTGCCAGAGGGTTAAAGACTCTAGCTTGAGCCCGCAGCCAAAGGTTGGGTTTGTCAGAAGTGGGATTCGAACCCACGCCTCCAGGGGAGACTGCGACCTGAACGCAGCGCCTTAGACCGCTCGGCCATCCTGACGTGACGGCTAAGGGTTGGGCAGTACTGTTGGAGCTGCCCCGGATGGCAGATGATCTAGAAGCTAGTGCTTCACCGCTCACCCGAGTCCCAGCGCATGCCTCGTTGGCGCAGTTAGGCAGCGCGTCAGTCTCATAATCTGAAGGTCGTGAGTTCGAGCCTCACACGGGGCAGTCTGGTGCTTTTTTGATACAGGGGAGCGTGTAAATAAAAGAGCTGCTTTCTGTGTTCCCTTTTGTGCGTTTGTTCATTTCTTCATATGCAATGCAATTGAAATCCAGTGTTTTTGTAGGACTAATGTTGAACAAATGCAGTCATAGTATTGCTCTCATATTCATGTAATATGTGTCGGTGTCGTCACAATGTTTTGTTAAGGCTAATATAATTCTTTCATTCTAATGACATGTCTTGTCAATGCTAATGTAATGTTTTACATGACATTCCTTGAATCTTATGCCATGACACTCCACCCCATGCCCCAAAACCCATGACATTTCATTCCAAGAAAATGTCCAAGAATCCTTGCCAGGAAATTCTACTGCATCCCCAAAACTTCAGCCCATGACATCACAGTCAAACTCCCAGAATCACATTGCATCCCCCACCCCCAAAAAAACACGAATAGCCTTTCATAAACAGGTTCTTCTTCCGGTAAACATCACAACATGGTATTCCATGAAATTCCGTTGAATTCCATCCTATAAACATGTCCAAATTCATGAAATGTTATGACTTGAAATTCCAAGAGAATTGCACGAAAATGCCATAGAATCCCATTCGTTGCACTAAAGTGTTACTTTAAAGTCCATGTGACGCAGGTCCGTGTTACTGCAATGTTTGGTCAATTCTAGCATGAACTGGAACGCAGTGCTCGGTCAACATTCATGCATTTGTGGGTAAACTTGCCAGAGGGTTAAAGACTCTAGCTTGAGCCCGCAGCCAAAGGTTGGGTTTGTCAGAAGTGGGATTCGAACCCACGCCTCCAGGGAAGACTGCGACCTGAACGCAGCGCCTTAGACCGCTCGGCCATCCTGACGTGACGGCTAAGGGTTGGGCAGTACTGTTGGAGCTGCCCCGGATGGCAGATGATCTAGAAGCTAGTGCTTCACCGCTCACCCAAGTCCCAGCGCATGCCTCGTTGGCGCAGTTAGGCAGCGCGTCAGTCTCATAATCTGAAGGTCGTGAGTTCGAGCCTCACACGGGGCAGTCTGGTGCTTTTTTGATACAGGGGAGCGTGTAAATAAAAGAGCTGCTTTCTGTGTTCCCTTTTGTGCGTTTGTTCATTTCTTCATATGCAATGCAATTGAAATCCAGTGTTTTTGTAGGACTAATGTTGAACAAATGCAGTCATAGTATTGCTCTCATATTCATGTAATATGTGTCGGTGTCGTCACAATGTTTTGTTAAGGCTAATATAATTCTTTCATTCTAATGACATGTCTTGTCAATGCTAATGTAATGTTTTACATGACATTGCTTGAATCTTATGCCATGACACTCCACCCCATGCCCCAAAACCCATGACATTTCATTCCAAGAAAATGTCCAAGAATCCTTGCCAGGAAATTCTACTGCATCCCCAAAACTTCAGCCCATGACATCACAGTCAAACTCCCAGAATCACATTGCATCCCCCACCCCCCAAAAAACACGAATAGCCTTTCATAAACAGGTTCTTCTTCCGGTAAACATCACAACATGGTATTCCATGAAATTCCGTTGAATTCCATCCTATAAACATGTCCAAATTCATGAAATGTCATGACTTGAAATTCCAAGAGAATTGCACGAAAATGCCATAGAATCCCATTCGTTGCACTAAAGTGTTACTTTAAAGTCCATGTGACTGCAATGTTTGGTCAATTCTAGCATGAACTGGAACGCAGTGCTCGGTCAACATTCATGCTTAAACTTGCCAGAGGGTTAAAGACTCTAGCTTGAGCCCGCAGCCAAAGGTTGGGTTTGTCAGAAGTGGGATTCGAACCCACGCCTCCAGGGGAGACTGCGACCTGAACGCAGCGCCTTAGACCGCTCGGCCATCCTGACGTGACGGCTAAGGGTTGGGCAGTACTGTTGGAGCTGCCCCGGATGGCAGATGATCTAGAAGCTAGTGCTTCACCGCTCACCCGAGTCCCAGCGCATGCCTCGTTGGCGCAGTTAGGCAGCGCGTCAGTCTCATAATCTGAAGGTCGTGAGTTCGAGCCTCACACGGGGCAGTCTGGTGCTTTTTTGATACAGGGGAGCGTGTAAATAAAAGAGCTGCTTTCTGTGTTCCCTTTTGTGCGTTTGTTCATTTCTTCATATGCAATGCAATTGAAATCCAGTGTTTTTGTAGGACTAATGTTGAACAAATGCAGTCATAGTATTGCTCTCATATTCATGTAATATGTGTCGGTGTCGTCACAATGTTTTGTTAAGGCTAATATAATTCTTTCATTCTAATGACATGTCTTGTCAATGCTAATGTAATGTTTTACATGACATTCCTTGAATCTTATGCCATGACACTCCACCCCATGCCCCAAAACCCATGACATTTCATTCCAAGAAAATGTCCAAGAATCCTTGCCAGGAAATTCTACTGCATCCCCAAAACTTCAGCCCATGACATCACAGTCAAACTCCCAGAATCACATTGCATCCCCCACCCCCAAAAAAACACGAATAGCCTTTCATAAACAGGTTCTTCTTCCGGTAAACATCACAACATGGTATTCCATGAAATTCCGTTGAATTCCATCCTATAAACATGTCCAAATTCATGAAATGTCATGACTTGAAATTCCAAGAGAATTGCACGAAAATGCCATAGAATCCCATTCGTTGCACTAAAGTGTTACTTTAAAGTCCATGTGACGCAGGTCCGTGTTACTGCAATGTTTGGTCAATTCTAGCATGAACTGGAACGCAGTGCTCGGTCAACATTCATGCATTTGTGGGTAAACTTGCCAGAGGGTTAAAGACTCTAGCTTGAGCCCGCAGCCAAAGGTTGGGTTTGTCAGAAGTGGGATTCGAACCCACGCCTCCAGGGGAGACTGCGACCTGAACGCAGCGCCTTAGACCGCTCGGCCATCCTGACGTGACGGCTAAGGGTTGGGCAGTACTGTTGGAGCTGCCCCGGATGGCAGATGATCTAGAAGCTAGTGCTTCACCGCTCACCCGAGTCCCAGCGCATGCCTCGTTGGCGCAGTTAGGCAGCGCGTCAGTCTCATAATCTGAAGGTCGTGAGTTCGAGCCTCACACGTGGCAGTCTGGTGCTTTTTTGATACAGGGGAGCGTGTAAATAAAAGAGCTGCTTTCTGTGTTCCCTTTTGTGCGTTTGTTCATTTCTTCATATGCAATGCAATTGAAATCCAGTGTTTTTGTAGGACTAATGTTGAACAAATGCAGTCATAGTATTGCTCTCATATTCATGTAATATGTGTCGGTGTCGTCACAATGTTTTGTTAAGGCTAATATAATTCTTTCATTCTAATGACATGTCTTGTCAATGCTAATGTAATGTTTTACATGACATTCCTTGAATCTTATGCCATGACACTCCACCCCATGCCCCAAAACCCATGACATTTCATTCCAAGAAAATGTCCAAGAATCCTTGCCAGGAAATTCTACTGCATCCCCAAAACTTCAGCCCATGACATCACAGTCAAACTCCCAGAATCACATTGCATCCCCCACCCCCAAAAAAACACGAATAGCCTTTCATAAACAGGTTCTTCTTCCGGTAAACATCACAACATGGTATTCCATGAAATTCCGTTGAATTCCATCCTATAAACATGTCCAAATTCATGAAATGTCATGACTTGAAATTCCAAGAGAATTGCACGAAAATGCCATAGAATCCCATTCGTTGCACTAAAGTGTTACTTTAAAGTCCATGTGACGCAGGTCCGTGTTACTGCAATGTTTGGTCAATTCTAGCATGAACTGGAACGCAGTGCTCGGTCAACATTCATGCATTTGTGGGTAAACTTGCCAGAGGGTTAAAGACTCTAGCTTGAGCCCGCAGCCAAAGGTTGGGTTTGTCAGAAGTGGGATTCGAACCCACGCCTCCAGGGGAGACTGCGACCTGAACGCAGCGCCTTAGACCGCTCGGCCATCCTGACGTGACGGCTAAGGGTTGGGCAGTACTGTTGGAGCTGCCCCGGATGGCAGATGATCTAGAAGCTAGTGCTTCACCGCTCACCCGAGTCCCAGCGCATGCCTCGTTGGCGCAGTTAGGCAGCGCGTCAGTCTCATAATCTGAAGGTCGTGAGTTCGAGCCTCACACGGGGCAGTCTGGTGCTTTTTTGATACAGGGGAGCGTGTAAATAAAAGAGCTGCTTTCTGTGTTCCCTTTTGTGCGTTTGTTCATTTCTTCATATGCAATGCAATTGAAATCCAGTGTTTTTGTAGGACTAATGTTGAACAAATGCAGTCATAGTATTGCTCTCATATTCATGTAATATGTGTCGGTGTCGTCACAATGTTTTGTTAAGGCTAATATAATTCTTTCATTCTAATGACATGTCTTGTCAATGCTAATGTAATGTTTTACATGACATTCCTTGAATCTTATGCCATGACACTCCACCCCATGCCCCAAAACCCATGACATTTCATTCCAAGAAAATGTCCAAGAATCCTTGCCAGGAAATTCTACTGCATCCCCAAAACTTCAGCCCATGACATCACAGTCAAACTCCCAGAATCACATTGCATCCCCCACCCCCAAAAAAACACGAATAGCCTTTCATAAACAGGTTCTTCTTCCGGTAAACATCACAACATGGTATTCCATGAAATTCCGTTGAATTCCATCCTATAAACATGTCCAAATTCATGAAATGTCATGACTTGAAATTCCAAGAGAATTGCACGAAAATGCCATAGAATCCCATTCGTTGCACTAAAGTGTTACTTTAAAGTCCATGTGACGCAGGTCCGTGTTACTGCAATGTTTGGTCAATTCTAGCATGAACTGGAACGCAGTGCTCGGTCAACATTCATGCATTTGTGGGTAAACTTGCCAGACGGTTAAAGACTCTAGCTTGAGCCCGCAGCCAAAGGTTGGGTTTGTCAGAAGTGGGATTCGAACCCACGCCTCCAGGGGAGACTGCGACCTGAACGCAGCGCCTTAGACCGCTCGGCCATCCTGACGTGACGGCTAAGGGTTGGGCAGTACTGTTGGAGCTGCCCCGGATGGCAGATGATCTAGAAGCTAGTGCTTCACCGCTCACCCGAGTCCCAGCGCATGCCTCGTTGGCGCAGTTAGGCAGCGCGTCAGTCTCATAATCTGAAGGTCGTGAGTTCGAGCCTCACACGGGGCAGTCTGGTGCTTTTTTGATACAGGGGAGCGTGTAAATAAAAGAGCTGCTTTCTGTGTTCCCTTTTGTGCGTTTGTTCATTTCTTCATATGCAATGCAATTGAAATCCAGTGTTTTTGTAGGACTAATGTTGAACAAATGCAGTCATAGTATTGCTCTCATATTCATGTAAT
Organism: Rutilus rutilus; assembly: GCF_951802725.1. Taxonomy (NCBI): domain Eukaryota; kingdom Metazoa; phylum Chordata; class Actinopteri; order Cypriniformes; family Leuciscidae; genus Rutilus; species Rutilus rutilus. The sequence continues at coordinate 23,104,010 of NC_140212.1, read as the reverse complement.
ATGTGTCGGTGTCGTCACAATGTTTTGTTAAGGCTAATATAATTCTTTCATTCTAATGACATGTCTTGTCAATGCTAATGTAATGTTTTACATGACATTCCTTGAATCTTATGCCATGACACTCCACCCCATGCCCCAAAACCCATGACATTTCATTCCAAGAAAATGTCCAAGAATCCTTGCCAGGAAATTCTACTGCATCCCCAAAACTTCAGCCCATGACATCACAGTCAAACTCCCAGAATCACATTGCATCCCCCACCCCCAAAAAAACACGAATAGCCTTTCATAAACAGGTTCTTCTTCCGGTAAACATCACAACATGGTATTCCATGAAATTCCGTTGAATTCCATCCTATAAACATGTCCAAATTCATGAAATGTCATGACTTGAAATTCCAAGAGAATTGCACGAAAATGCCATAGAATCCCATTCGTTGCACTAAAGTGTTACTTTAAAGTCCATGTGACGCAGGTCCGTGTTACTGCAATGTTTGGTCAATTCTAGCATGAACTGGAACGCAGTGCTCGGTCAACATTCATGCATTTGTGGGTAAACTTGCCAGAGGGTTAAAGACTCTAGCTTGAGCCCGCAGCCAAAGGTTGGGTTTGTCAGAAGTGGGATTCGAACCCACGCCTCCAGGGGAGACTGCGACCTGAACGCAGCGCCTTAGACCGCTCGGCCATCCTGACGTGACGGCTAAGGGTTGGGCAGTACTGTTGGAGCTGCCCCGGATGGCAGATGATCTAGAAGCTAGTGCTTCACCGCTCACCCGAGTCCCAGCGCATGCCTCGTTGGCGCAGTTAGGCAGCGCGTCAGTCTCATAATCTGAAGGTCGTGAGTTCGAGCCTCACACGGGGCAGTCTGGTGCTTTTTTGATACAGGGGAGCGTGTAAATAAAAGAGCTGCTTTCTGTGTTCCCTTTTGTGCGTTTGTTCATTTCTTCATATGCAATGCAATTGAAATCCAGTGTTTTTGTAGGACTAATGTTGAACAAATGCAGTCATAGTATTGCTCTCATATTCATGTAATATGTGTCGGTGTCGTCACAATGTTTTGTTAAGGCTAATATAATTCTTTCATTCTAATGACATGTCTTGTCAATGCTAATGTAATGTTTTACATGACATTCCTTGAATCTTATGCCATGACACTCCACCCCATGCCCCAAAACCCATGACATTTCATTCCAAGAAAATGTCCAAGAATCCTTGCCAGGAAATTCTACTGCATCCCCAAAACTTCAGCCCATGACATCACAGTCAAACTCCCAGAATCACATTGCATCCCCCACCCCCAAAAAAACACGAATAGCCTTTCATAAACAGGTTCTTCTTCCGGTAAACATCACAACATGGTATTCCATGAAATTCCGTTGAATTCCATCCTATAAACATGTCCAAATTCATGAAATGTCATGACTTGAAATTCCAAGAGAATTGCACGAAAATGCCATAGAATCCCATTCGTTGCACTAAAGTGTTACTTTAAAGTCCATGTGACTGCAATGTTTGGTCAATTCTAGCATGAACTGGAACGCAGTGCTCGGTCAACATTCATGCTTATACTTGCCAGAGGGTTAAAGACTCTAGCTTGAGCCCGCAGCCAAAGGTTGGGTTTGTCAGAAGTGGGATTCGAACCCACGCCTCCAGGGGAGACTTCGACCTGAACGCAGCGCCTTAGACCGCTCGGCCATCCTGACGTGACGGCTAAGGGTTGGGCAGTACTGTTGGAGCTGCCCCGGATGGCAGATGATCTAGAAGCTAGTGCTTCACCGCTCACCCGAGTCCCAGCGCATGCCTCGTTGGCGCAGTTAGGCAGCGCGTCAGTCTCATAATCTGAAGGTCGTGAGTTCGAGCCTCACACGGGGCAGTCTGGTGCTTTTTTGATACAGGGGAGCGTGTAAATAAAAGAGCTGCTTTCTGTGTTCCCTTTTGTGCGTTTGTTCATTTCTTCATATGCAATGCAATTGAAATCCAGTGTTTTTGTAGGACTAATGTTGAACAAATGCAGTCATAGTATTGCTCTCATATTCATGTAATATGTGTCGGTGTCGTCACAATGTTTTGTTAAGGCTAATATAATTCTTTCATTCTAATGACATGTCTTGTCAATGCTAATGTAATGTTTTACATGACATTCCTTGAATCTTATGCCATGACACTCCACCCCATGCCCCAAAACCCATGACATTTCATTCCAAGAAAATGTCCAAGAATCCTTGCCAGGAAATTCTACTGCATCCCCAAAACTTCAGCCCATGACATCACAGTCAAACTCCCAGAATCACATTGCATCCCCCACCCCCAAAAAAACACGAATAGCCTTTCATAAACAGGTTCTTCTTCCGGTAAACATCACAACATGGTATTCCATGAAATTCCGTTGAATTCCATCCTATAAACATGTCCAAATTCATGAAATGTCATGACTTGAAATTCCAAGAGAATTGCACGAAAATGCCATAGAATCCCATTCGTTGCACTAAAGTGTTACTTTAAAGTCCATGTGACGCAGGTCCGTGTTACTGCAATGTTTGGTCAATTCTAGCATGAACTGGAACGCAGTGCTCGGTCAACATTCATGCATTTGTGGGTAAACTTGCCAGAGGGTTAAAGACTCTAGCTTGAGCCCGCAGCCAAAGGTTGGGTTTGTCAGAAGTGGGATTCGAACCCACGCCTCCAGGGAAGACTGCGACCTGAACGCAGCGCCTTAGACCGCTCGGCCATCCTGACGTGACGGCTAAGGGTTGGGCAGTACTGTTGGAGCTGCCCCGGATGGCAGATGATCTAGAAGCTAGTGCTTCACCGCTCACCCGAGTCCCAGCGCATGCCTCGTTGGCGCAGTTAGGCAGCGCGTCAGTCTCATAATCTGAAGGTCGTGAGTTCGAGCCTCACACGGGGCAGTCTGGTGCTTTTTTGATACAGGGGAGCGTGTAAATAAAAGAGCTGCTTTCTGTGTTCCCTTTTGTGCGTTTGTTCATTTCTTCATATGCAATGCAATTGAAATCCAGTGTTTTTGTAGGACTAATGTTGAACAAATGCAGTCATAGTATTGCTCTCATATTCATGTAATATGTGTCGGTGTCGTCACAATGTTTTGTTAAGGCTAATATAATTCTTTCATTCTAATGACATGTCTTGTCAATGCTAATGTAATGTTTTACATGACATTCCTTGAATCTTATGCCATGACACTCCACCCCATGCCCCAAAACCCATGACATTTCATTCCAAGAAAATGTCCAAGAATCCTTGCCAGGAAATTCTACTGCATCCCCAAAACTTCAGCCCATGACATCACAGTCAAACTCCCAGAATCACATTGCATCCCCCACCCCCCAAAAAACACGAATAGCCTTTCATAAACAGGTTCTTCTTCCGGTAAACATCACAACATGGTATTCCATGAAATTCCGTTGAATTCCATCCTATAAACATGTCCAAATTCATGAAATGTCATGACTTGAAATTCCAAGAGAATTGCACGAAAATGCCATAGAATCCCATTCGTTGCACTAAAGTGTTACTTTAAAGTCCATGTGACGCAGGTCCGTGTTACTGCAATGTTTGGTCAATTCTAGCATGAACTGGAACGCAGTGCTCGGTCAACATTCATGCATTTGTGGGTAAACTTGCCAGACGGTTAAAGACTCTAGCTTGAGCCCGCAGCCAAAGGTTGGGTTTGTCAGAAGTGGGATTCGAACCCACGCCTCCAGGGGAGACTGCGACCTGAACACAGCGCCTTAGACCGCTCGGCCATCCTGACGTGACGGCTAAGGGTTGGGCAGTACTGTTGGAGCTGCCCCGGATGGCAGATGATCTAGAAGCTAGTGCTTCACCGCTCACCCGAGTCCCAGCGCATGCCTCGTTGGCGCAGTTAGGCAGCGCGTCAGTCTCATAATCTGAAGGTCGTGAGTTCGAGCCTCACACGGGGCAGTCTGACTTGAAATTCCAAGAGAATTGCACGAAAATGCCATAGAATCCCATTCGTTGAACTAAAGTGTTACTTTAAAGTCCATGTGACGCAGGTCCGTGTTACTGCAATGTTTGGTCAATTCTAGCATGAACTGGAACGCAGTGCTCGGTCAACATTCATGCATTTGTGGGTAAACTTGCCAGAGGGTTAAAGACTCTAGCTTGAGCCCGCAGCCAAAGGTTGGGTTTGTCAGAAGTGGGATTCGAACCCACGCCTCCAGGGGAGACTGCGACCTGAACGCAGTCGCTCGGCCATCCTGACGTGACGGCTAAGGGTTGGGCAGTACTGTTGGAGCTGCCCCGGATGGCAGATGATCTAGAAGCTAGTGCTTCACCGCTCACCCGAGTCCCAGCGCATGCCTCGTTGGCGCAGTTAGGCAGCGCGTCAGTCTCATAATCTGAAGGTCGTGAGTTCGAGCCTCACACGGGGCAGTCTGGTGCTTTTTTGATACAGGGGAGCGTGTAAATAAAAGAGCTGCTTTCTGTGTTCCCTTTTGTGCGTTTGTTCATTTCTTCATATGCAATGCAATTGAAATCCAGTGTTTTTGTAGGACTAATGTTGAACAAATGCAGTCATAGTATTGCTCTCATATTCATGTAATATGTGTCGGTGTCGTCACAATGTTTTGTTAAGGCTAATATAATTCTTTCATTCTAATGACATGTCTTGTCAATGCTAATGTAATGTTTTACATGACATTCCTTGAATCTTATGCCATGACACTCCACCCCATGCCCCAAAACCCATGACATTTCATTCCAAGAAAATGTCCAAGAATCCTTGCCAGGAAATTCTACTGCATCCCCAAAACTTCAGCCCATGACATCACAGTCAAACTCCCAGAATCACATTGCATCCCCCACCCCCAAAAAAACACGAATAGCCTTTCATAAACAGGTTCTTCTTCCGGTAAACATCACAACATGGTATTCCATGAAATTCCGTTGAATTCCATCCTATAAACATGTCCAAATTCATGAAATGTCATGACTTGAAATTCCAAGAGAATTGCACGAAAATGCCATAGAATCCCATTCGTTGCACTAAAGTGTTACTTTAAAGTCCATGTGACGCAGGTCCGTGTTACTGCAATGTTTGGTCAATTCTAGCATGAACTGGAACGCAGTGCTTGGTCAACATTCATGCATTTGTGGGTAAACTTGCCAGACGGTTAAAGACTCTAGCTTGAGCCCGCAGCCAAAGGTTGGGTTTGTCAGAAGTGGGATTCGAACCCACGCCTCCAGGGGAGACTGCGACCTGAACGCAGCGCCTTAGACCGCTCTGCCATCCTGACGTGACGGCTAAGGGTTGGGCAGTACTGTTGGAGCTGCCCCGGATGGCAGATGATCTAGAAGCTAGTGCTTCACCGCTCACCCAAGTCCCAGCGCATGCCTCGTTGGCGCAGTTAGGCAGCGCGTCAGTCTCATAATCTGAAGGTCGTGAGTTCGAGCCTCACACGGGGCAGTCTGGTGCTTTTTTGATACAGGGGAGCGTGTAAATAAAAGAGCTGCTTTCTGTGTTCCCTTTTGTGCGTTTGTTCATTTCTTCATATGCAATGCAATTGAAATCCAGTGTTTTTGTAGGACTAATGTTGAACAAATGCAGTCATAGTATTGCTCTCATATTCATGTAATATGTGTCGGTGTCGTCACAATGTTTTGTTAAGGCTAATATAATTCTTTCATTCTAATGACATGTCTTGTCAATGCTAATGTAATGTTTTACATGACATTGCTTGAATCTTATGCCATGACACTCCACCCCATGCCCCAAAACCCATGACATTTCATTCCAAGAAAATGTCCAAGAATCCTTGCCAGGAAATTCTACTGCATCCCCAAAACTTCAGCCCATGACATCACAGTCAAACTCCCAGAATCACATTGCATCCCCCACCCCCAAAAAAACACGAATAGCCTTTCATAAACAGGTTCTTCTTCCGGTAAACATCACAACATGGTATTCCATGAAATTCCGTTGAATTCCATCCTATAAACATGTCCAAATTCATGAAATGTCATGACTTGAAATTCCAAGAGAATTGCACGAAAATGCCATAGAATCCCATTCGTTGCACTAAAGTGTTACTTTAAAGTCCATGTGACTGCAATGTTTGGTCAATTCTAGCATGAACTGGAACGCAGTGCTCGGTCAACATTCATGCTTAAACTTGCCAGAGGGTTAAAGACTCTAGCTTGAGCCCGCAGCCAAAGGTTGGGTTTGTCAGAAGTGGGATTCGAACCCACGCCTCCAGGGGAGACTGCGACCTGAACGCAGCGCCTTAGACCGCTCGGCCATCCTGACGTGACGGCTAAGGGTTGGGCAGTACTGTTGGAGCTGCCCCGGATGGCAGATGATCTAGAAGCTAGTGCTTCACCGCTCACCCGAGTCCCAGCGCATGCCTCGTTGGCGCAGTTAGGCAGCGCGTCAGTCTCATAATCTGAAGGTCGTGAGTTCGAGCCTCACACGGGGCAGTCTGGTGCTTTTTTGATACAGGGGAGCGTGTAAATAAAAGAGCTGCTTTCTGTGTTCCCTTTTGTGCGTTTGTTCATTTCTTCATATGCAATGCAATTGAAATCCAGTGTTTTTGTAGGACTAATGTTGAACAAATGCAGTCATAGTATTGCTCTCATATTCATGTAATATGTGTCGGTGTCGTCACAATGTTTTGTTAAGGCTAATATAATTCTTTCATTCTAATGACATGTCTTGTCAATGCTAATGTAATGTTTTACATGACATTCCTTGAATCTTATGCCATGACACTCCACCCCATGCCCCAAAACCCATGACATTTCATTCCAAGAAAATGTCCAAGAATCCTTGCCAGGAAATTCTACTGCATCCCCAAAACTTCAGCCCATGACATCACAGTCAAACTCCCAGAATCACATTGCATCCCCCACCCCCCAAAAAACACGACTAGCCTTTCATAAACAGGTTCTTCTTCCGGTAAACATCACAACATGGTATTCCATGAAATTCCGTTGAATTCCATCCTATAAACATGTCCAAATTCATGAAATGTCATGACTTGAAATTCCAAGAGAATTGCACGAAAATGCCATAGAATCCCATTCGTTGCACTAAAGTGTTACTTTAAAGTCCATGTGACGCAGGTCCGTGTTACTGCAATGTTTGGTCAATTCTAGCATGAACTGGAACGCAGTGCTCGGTCAACATTCATGCATTTGTGGGTAAACTTGCCAGAGGGTTAAAGACTCTAGCTTGAGCCCGCAGCCAAAGGTTGGGTTTGTCAGAAGTGGGATTCGAACCCACGCCTCCAGGGGAGACTGCGACCTGAACGCAGCGCCTTAGACCGCTCGGCCATCCTGATGTGACGGCTAAGGGTTGGGCAGTACTGTTGGAGCTGCCCCGGATGGCAGATGATCTAGAAGCTAGTGCTTCACCGCTCACCCGAGTCCCAGCGCATGCCTCGTTGGCGCAGTTAGGCAGCGCGTCAGTCTCATAATCTGAAGGTCGTGAGTTCGAGCCTCACACGGGGCAGTCTGGTGCTTTTTTGATACAGGGGAGCGTGTAAATAAAAGAGCTGCTTTCTGTGTTCCCTTTTGTGCGTTTGTTCATTTCTTCATATGCAATGCAATTGAAATCCAGTGTTTTTGTAGGACTAATGTTGAACAAATGCAGTCATAGTATTGCTCTCATATTCATGTAATATGTGTCGGTGTCGTCACAATGTTTTGTTAAGGCTAATATAATTCTTTCATTCTAATGACATGTCTTGTCAATGCTAATGTAATGTTTTACATGACATTCCTTGAATCTTATGCCATGACACTCCACCCCATGCCCCAAAACCCATGACATTTCATTCCAAGAAAATGTCCAAGAATCCTTGCCAGGAAATTCTACTGCATCCCCAAAACTTCAGCCCATGACATCACAGTCAAACTCCCAGAATCACATTGCATCCCCCACCCCCAAAAAAACACGAATAGCCTTTCATAAACAGGTTCTTCTTCCGGTAAACATCACAACATGGTATTCCATGAAATTCCGTTGAATTCCATCCTATAAACATGTCCAAATTCATGAAATGTCATGACTTGAAATTCCAAGAGAATTGCACGAAAATGCCATAGAATCCCATTCGTTGCACTAAAGTGTTACTTTAAAGTCCATGTGACGCAGGTCCGTGTTACTGCAATGTTTGGTCAATTCTAGCATGAACTGGAACGCAGTGCTCGGTCAACATTCATGCATTTGTGGGTAAACTTGCCAGAGGGTTAAAGACTAGCTTGAGCCCGCAGCCAAAGGTTGGGTTTGTCAGAAGTGGGATTCGAACCCACGCCTCCAGGGGAGACTGCGACCTGAACGCAGCGCCTTAGACCGCTCTGCCATCCTGACGTGACGGCTAAGGGTTGGGCAGTACTGTTGGAGCTGCCCCGGATGGCAGATGATCTAGAAGCTAGTGCTTCACCGCTCACCCAAGTCCCAGCGCATGCCTCGTTGGCGCAGTTAGGCAGCGCGTCAGTCTCATAATCTGAAGGTCGTGAGTTCGAGCCTCACACGGGGCAGTCTGGTGCTTTTTTGATACAGGGGAGCGTGTAAATAAAAGAGCTGCTTTCTGTGTTCCCTTTTGTGCGTTTGTTCATTTCTTCATATGCAATGCAATTGAAATCCAGTGTTTTTGTAGGACTAATGTTGAACAAATGCAGTCATAGTATTGCTCTCATATTCATGTAATATGTGTCGGTGTCGTCACAATGTTTTGTTAAGGCTAATATAATTCTTTCATTCTAATGACATGTCTTGTCAATGCTAATGTAATGTTTTACATGACATTGCTTGAATCTTATGCCATGACACTCCACCCCATGCCCCAAAACCCATGACATTTCATTCCAAGAAAATGTCCAAGAATCCTTGCCAGGAAATTCTACTGCATCCCCAAAACTTCAGCCCATGACATCACAGTCAAACTCCCAGAATCACATTGCATCCCCCACCCCCCAAAAAACACGAATAGCCTTTCATAAACAGGTTCTTCTTCCGGTAAACATCACAACATGGTATTCCATGAAATTCCGTTGAATTCCATCCTATAAACATGTCCAAATTCATGAAATGTCATGACTTGAAATTCCAAGAGAATTGCACGAAAATGCCATAGAATCCCATTCGTTGCACTAAAGTGTTACTTTAAAGTCCATGTGACTGCAATGTTTGGTCAATTCTAGCATGAACTGGAACGCAGTGCTCGGTCAACATTCATGCTTAAACTTGCCAGAGGGTTAAAGACTCTAGCTTGAGCCCGCAGCCAAAGGTTGGGTTTGTCAGAAGTGGGATTCGAACCCACGCCTCCAGGGGAGACTGCGACCTGAACGCAGCGCCTTAGACCGCTCGGCCATCCTGACGTGACGGCTAAGGGTTGGGCAGTACTGTTGGAGCTGCCCCGGATGGCAGATGATCTAGAAGCTAGTGCTTCACCGCTCACCCGAGTCCCAGCGCATGCCTCGTTGGCGCAGTTAGGCAGCGCGTCAGTCTCATAATCTGAAGGTCGTGAGTTCGAGCCTCACACGGGGCAGTCTGGTGCTTTTTTGATACAGGGGAGCGTGTAAATAAAAGAGCTGCTTTCTGTGTTCCCTTTTGTGCGTTTGTTCATTTCTTCATATGCAATGCAATTGAAATCCAGTGTTTTTGTAGGACTAATGTTGAACAAATGCAGTCATAGTATTGCTCTCATATTCATGTAATATGTGTCGGTGTCGTCACAATGTTTTGTTAAGGCTAATATAATTCTTTCATTCTAATGACATGTCTTGTCAATGCTAATGTAATGTTTTACATGACATTCCTTGAATCTTATGCCATGACACTCCACCCCATGCCCCAAAACCCATGACATTTCATTCCAAGAAAATGTCCAAGAATCCTTGCCAGGAAATTCTACTGCATCCCCAAAACTTCAGCCCATGACATCACAGTCAAACTCCCAGAATCACATTGCATCCCCCACCCCCCAAAAAACACGACTAGCCTTTCATAAACAGGTTCTTCTTCCGGTAAACATCACAACATGGTATTCCATGAAATTCCGTTGAATTCCATCCTATAAACATGTCCAAATTCATGAAATGTCATGACTTGAAATTCCAAGAGAATTGCACGAAAATGCCATAGAATCCCATTCGTTGCACTAAAGTGTTACTTTAAAGTCCATGTGACGCAGGTCCGTGTTACTGCAATGTTTGGTCAATTCTAGCATGAACTGGAACGCAGTGCTTGGTCAACATTCATGCATTTGTGGGTAAACTTGCCAGACGGTTAAAGACTCTAGCTTGAGCCCGCAGCCAAAGGTTGGGTTTGTCAGAAGTGGGATTCGAACCCACGCCTCCAGGGGAGACTGCGACCTGAACGCAGCGCCTTAGACCGCTCTGCCATCCTGACGTGACGGCTAAGGGTTGGGCAGTACTGTTGGAGCTGCCCCGGATGGCAGATGATCTAGAAGCTAGTGCTTCACCGCTCACCCAAGTCCCAGCGCATGCCTCGTTGGCGCAGTTAGGCAGCGCGTCAGTCTCATAATCTGAAGGTCGTGAGTTCGAGCCTCACACGGGGCAGTCTGGTGCTTTTTTGATACAGGGGAGCGTGTAAATAAAAGAGCTGCTTTCTGTGTTCCCTTTTGTGCGTTTGTTCATTTCTTCATATGCAATGCAATTGAAATCCAGTGTTTTTGTAGGACTAATGTTGAACAAATGCAGTCATAGTATTGCTCTCATATTCATGTAATATGTGTCGGTGTCGTCACAATGTTTTGTTAAGGCTAATATAATTCTTTCATTCTAATGACATGTCTTGTCAATGCTAATGTAATGTTTTACATGACATTCCTTGAATCTTATGCCATGACACTCCACCCCATGCCCCAAAACCCATGACATTTCATTCCAAGAAAATGTCCAAGAATCCTTGCCAGGAAATTCTACTGCATCCCCAAAACTTCAGCCCATGACATCACAGTCAAACTCCCAGAATCACATTGCATCCCCCACCCCCAAAAAAACACGAATAGCCTTTCATAAACAGGTTCTTCTTCCGGTAAACATCACAACATGGTATTCCATGAAATTCCGTTGAATTCCATCCTATAAACATGTCCAAATTCATGAAATGTCATGACTTGAAATTCCAAGAGAATTGCACGAAAATGCCATAGAATCCCATTCGTTGCACTAAAGTGTTACTTTAAAGTCCATGTGACGCAGGTCCGTGTTACTGCAATGTTTGGTCAATTCTAGCATGAACTGGAACGCAGTGCTCGGTCAACATTCATGCATTTGTGGGTAAACTTGCCAGAGGGTTAAAGACTAGCTTGAGCCCGCAGCCAAAGGTTGGGTTTGTCAGAAGTGGGATTCGAACCCACGCCTCCAGGGGAGACTGCGACCTGAACGCAGCGCCTTAGACCGCTCGGCCATCCTGACGTGACGGCTAAGGGTTGGGCAGTACTGTTGGAGCTGCCCCGGATGGCAGATGATCTAGAAGCTAGTGCTTCACCGCTCACCCGAGTCCCAGCGCATGCCTCGTTGGCGCAGTTAGGCAGCGCGTCAGTCTCATAATCTGAAGGTCGGTAGTTCGAGCCTCACACGGGGCAGTCTGACTTGAAATTCCAAGAGAATTGCACGAAAATGCCATAGAATCCCATTCGTTGAACTAAAGTGTTACTTTAAAGTCCATGTGACGCAGGTCCGTGTTACTGCAATGTTTGGTCAATTCTAGCATGAACTGGAACGCAGTGCTCGGTCAACATTCATGCATTTGTGGGTAAACTTGCCAGAGGGTTAAAGACTCTAGCTTGAGCCCGCAGCCAAAGGTTGGGTTTGTCAGAAGTGGGATTCGAACCCACGCCTCCAGGGGAGACTGCGACCTGAACGCAGTCGCTCGGCCATCCTGACGTGACGGCTAAGGGTTGGGCAGTACTGTTGGAGCTGCCCCGGATGGCAGATGATCTAGAAGCTAGTGCTTCACCGCTCACCCGAGTCCCAGCGCATGCCTCGTTGGCGCAGTTAGGCAGCGCGTCAGTCTCATAATCTGAAGGTCGTGAGTTCGAGCCTCACACGGGGCAGTCTGGTGCTTTTTTGATACAGGGGAGCGTGTAAATAAAAGAGCTGCTTTCTGTGTTCCCTTTTGTGCGTTTGTTCATTTCTTCATATGCAATGCAATTGAAATCCAGTGTTTTTGTAGGACTAATGTTGAACAAATGCAGTCATAGTATTGCTCTCATATTCATGTAATATGTGTCGGTGTCGTCACAATGTTTTGTTAAGGCTAATATAATTCTTTCATTCTAATGACATGTCTTGTCAATGCTAATGTAATGTTTTACATGACATTCCTTGAATCTTATGCCATGACACTCCACCCCATGCCCCAAAACCCATGACATTTCATTCCAAGAAAATGTCCAAGAATCCTTGCCAGGAAATTCTACTGCATCCCCAAAACTTCAGCCCATGACATCACAGTCAAACTCCCAGAATCACATTGCATCCCCCACCCCCCAAAAAACACGAATAGCCTTTCATAAACAGGTTCTTCTTCCGGTAAACATCACAACATGGTATTCCATGAAATTCCGTTGAATTCCATCCTATAAACATGTCCAAATTCATGAAATGTCATGACTTGAAATTCCAAGAGAATTGCACGAAAATGCCATAGAATCCCATTCGTTGCACTAAAGTGTTACTTTAAAGTCCATGTGACGCAGGTCCGTGTTACTGCAATGTTTGGTCAATTCTAGCATGAACTGGAACGCAGTGCTTGGTCAACATTCATGCATTTGTGGGTAAACTTGCCAGACGGTTAAAGACTCTAGCTTGAGCCCGCAGCCAAAGGTTGGGTTTGTCAGAAGTGGGATTCGAACCCACGCCTCCAGGGGAGACTGCGACCTGAACGCAGCGCCTTAGACCGCTCTGCCATCCTGACGTGACGGCTAAGGGTTGGGCAGTACTGTTGGAGCTGCCCCGGATGGCAGATGATCTAGAAGCTAGTGCTTCACCGCTCACCCAAGTCCCAGCGCATGCCTCGTTGGCGCAGTTAGGCAGCGCGTCAGTCTCATAATCTGAAGGTCGTGAGTTCGAGCCTCACACGGGGCAGTCTGGTGCTTTTTTGATACAGGGGAGCGTGTAAATAAAAGAGCTGCTTTCTGTGTTCCCTTTTGTGCGTTTGTTCATTTCTTCATATGCAATGCAATTGAAATCCAGTGTTTTTGTAGGACTAATGTTGAACAAATGCAGTCATAGTATTGCTCTCATATTCATGTAATATGTGTCGGTGTCGTCACAATGTTTTGTTAAGGCTAATATAATTCTTTCATTCTAATGACATGTCTTGTCAATGCTAATGTAATGTTTTACATGACATTGCTTGAATCTTATGCCATGACACTCCACCCCATGCCCCAAAACCCATGACATTTCATTCCAAGAAAATGTCCAAGAATCCTTGCCAGGAAATTCTACTGCATCCCCAAAACTTCAGCCCATGACATCACAGTCAAACTCCCAGAATCACATTGCATCCCCCACCCCCCAAAAAACACGAATAGCCTTTCATAAACAGGTTCTTCTTCTGGTAAACATCACAACATGGTATTCCATGAAATTCCGTTGAATTCCATCCTATAAACATGTCCAAATTCATGAAATGTCATGACTTGAAATTCCAAGAGAATTGCACGAAAATGCCATAGAATCCCATTCGTTGCACTAAAGTGTTACTTTAAAGTCCATGTGACTGCAATGTTTGGTCAATTCTAGCATGAACTGGAACGCAGTGCTCGGTCAACATTCATGCTTAAACTTGCCAGAGGGTTAAAGACTCTAGCTTGAGCCCGCAGCCAAAGGTTGGGTTTGTCAGAAGTGGGATTCGAACCCACGCCTCCAGGGGAGACTGCGACCTGAACGCAGCGCCTTAGACCGCTCGGCCATCCTGACGTGACGGCTAAGGGTTGGGCAGTACTGTTGGAGCTGCCCCGGATGGCAGATGATCTAGAAGCTAGTGCTTCACCGCTCACCCGAGTCCCAGCGCATGCCTCGTTGGCGCAGTTAGGCAGCGCGTCAGTCTCATAATCTGAAGGTCGTGAGTTCGAGCCTCACACGGGGCAGTCTGGTGCTTTTTTGATACAGGGGAGCGTGTAAATAAAAGAGCTGCTTTCTGTGTTCCCTTTTGTGCGTTTGTTCATTTCTTCATATGCAATGCAATTGAAATCCAGTGTTTTTGTAGGACTAATGTTGAACAAATGCAGTCATAGTATTGCTCTCATATTCATGTAATATGTGTCGGTGTCGTCACAATGTTTTGTTAAGGCTAATATAATTCTTTCATTCTAATGACATGTCTTGTCAATGCTAATGTAATGTTTTACATGACATTCCTTGAATCTTATGCCATGACACTCCACCCCATGCCCCAAAACCCATGACATTTCATTCCAAGAAAATGTCCAAGAATCCTTGCCAGGAAATTCTACTGCATCCCCAAAACTTCAGCCCATGACATCACAGTCAAACTCCCAGAATCACATTGCATCCCCCACCCCCCAAAAAACACGAATAGCCTTTCATAAACAGGTTCTTCTTCCGGTAAACATCACAACATGGTATTCCATGAAATTCCGTTGAATTCCATCCTATAAACATGTCCAAATTCATGAAATGTCATGACTTGAAATTCCAAGAGAATTGCACGAAAATGCCATAGAATCCCATTCGTTGCACTAAAGTGTTACTTTAAAGTCCATGTGACGCAGGTCCGTGTTACTGCAATGTTTGGTCAATTCTAGCATGAACTGGAACGCAGTGCTCGGTCAACATTCATGCATTTGTGGGTAAACTTGCCAGAGGGTTAAAGACTCTAGCTTGAGCCCGCAGCCAAAGGTTGGGTTTGTCAGAAGTGGGATTCGAACCCACGCCTCCAGGGGAGACTGCGACCTGAACGCAGCGCCTTAGACCGCTCGGCCATCCTGACGTGACGGCTAAGGGTTGGGCAGTACTGTTGGAGCTGCCCCGGATGGCAGATGATCTAGAAGCTAGTGCTTCACCGCTCACCCGAGTCCCAGCGCATGCCTCGTTGGCGCAGTTAGGCAGCGCGTCAGTCTCATAATCTGAAGGTCGTGAGTTCGAGCCTCACACGGGGCAGTCTGGTGCTTTTTTGATACAGGGGAGCGTGTAAATAAAAGAGCTGCTTTCTGTGTTCCCTTTTGTGCGTTTGTTCATTTCTTCATATGCAATGCAATTGAAATCCAGTGTTTTTGTAGGACTAATGTTGAACAAATGCAGTCATAGTATTGCTCTCATATTCATGTAATATGTGTCGGTGTCGTCACAATGTTTTGTTAAGGCTAATATAATTCTTTCATTCTAATGACATGTCTTGTCAATGCTAATGTAATGTTTTACATGACATTCCTTGAATCTTATGCCATGACACTCCACCCCATGCCCCAAAACCCATGACATTTCATTCCAAGAAAATGTCCAAGAATCCTTGCCAGGAAATTCTACTGCATCCCCAAAACTTCAGCCCATGACATCACAGTCAAACTCCCAGAATCACATTGCATCCCCCACCCCCAAAAAAACACGAATAGCCTTTCATAAACAGGTTCTTCTTCCGGTAAACATCACAACATGGTATTCCATGAAATTCCGTTGAATTCCATCCTATAAACATGTCCAAATTCATGAAATGTCATGACTTGAAATTCCAAGAGAATTGCACGAAAATGCCATAGAATCCCATTCGTTGCACTAAAGTGTTACTTTAAAGTCCATGTGACGCAGGTCCGTGTTACTGCAATGTTTGGTCAATTCTAGCATGAACTGGAACGCAGTGCTCGGTCAACATTCATGCATTTGTGGGTAAACTTGCCAGAGGGTTAAAGACTAGCTTGAGCCCGCAGCCAAAGGTTGGGTTTGTCAGAAGTGGGATTCGAACCCACGCCTCCAGGGGAGACTGCGACCTGAACGCAGCGCCTTAGACCGCTCGGCCATCCTGACGTGACGGCTAAGGGTTGGGCAGTACTGTTGGAGCTGCCCCGGATGGCAGATGATCTAGAAGCTAGTGCTTCACCGCTCACCCGAGTCCCAGCGCATGCCTCGTTGGCGCAGTTAGGCAGCGCGTCAGTCTCATAATCTGAAGGTCGTGAGTTCGAGCCTCACACGGGGCAGTCTGACTTGAAATTCCAAGAGAATTGCACGAAAATGCCATAGAATCCCATTCGTTGAACTAAAGTGTTACTTTAAAGTCCATGTGACGCAGGTCCGTGTTACTGCAATGTTTGGTCAATTCTAGCATGAACTGGAACGCAGTGCTCGGTCAACATTCATGCATTTGTGGGTAAACTTGCCAGAGGGTTAAAGACTCTAGCTTGAGCCCGCAGCCAAAGGTTGGGTTTGTCAGAAGTGGGATTCGAACCCACGCCTCCAGGGGAGACTGCGACCTGAACGCAGCGCCTTAGACCGCTCGGCCATCCTGACGTGACGGCTAAGGGTTGGGCAGTACTGTTGGAGCTGCCCCGGATGGCAGATGATCTAGAAGCTAGTGCTTCACCGCTCACCCGAGTCCCAGCGCATGCCTCGTTGGCGCAGTTAGGCAGCGCGTCAGTCTCATAATCTGAAGGTTGTGAGTTCGAGCCTCACACGGGGCAGTCTGGTGCTTTTTTGATACAGGGGAGCGTGTAAATAAAAGAGCTGCTTTCTGTGTTCCCTTTTGTGCGTTTGTTCATTTCTTCATATGCAATGCAATTGAAATCCAGTGTTTTTGTAGGACTAATGTTGAACAAATGCAGTCATAGTATTGCTCTCATATTCATGTAATATGTGTCGGTGTCGTCACAATGTTTTGTTAAGGCTAATATAATTCTTTCATTCTAATGACATGTCTTGTCAATGCTAATGTAATGTTTTACATGACATTCCTTGAATCTTATGCCATGACACTCCACCCCATGCCCCAAAACCCATGACATTTCATTCCAAGAAAATGTCCAAGAATCCTTGCCAGGAAATTCTACTGCATCCCCAAAACTTCAGCCCATGACATCACAGTCAAACTCCCAGAATCACATTGCATCCCCCACCCCCAAAAAAACACGAATAGCCTTTCATAAACAGGTTCTTCTTCCGGTAAACATCACAACATGGTATTCCATGAAATTCCGTTGAATTCCATCCTATAAACATGTCCAAATTCATGAAATGTCATGACTTGAAATTCCAAGAGAATTGCACGAAAATGCCATAGAATCCCATTCGTTGCACTAAAGTGTTACTTTAAAGTCCATGTGACGCAGGTCCGTGTTACTGCAATGTTTGGTCAATTCTAGCATGAACTGGAACGCAGTGCTCGGTCAACATTCATGCATTTGTGGGTAAACTTGCCAGAGGGTTAAAGACTCTAGCTTGAGCCCGCAGCCAAAGGTTGGGTTTGTCAGAAGTGGGATTCGAACCCACGCCTCCAGGGGAGACTGCGACCTGAACGCAGCGCCTTAGACCGCTCGGCCATCCTGACGTGACGGCTAAGGGTTGGGCAGTACTGTTGGAGCTGCCCCGGATGGCAGATGATCTAGAAGCTAGTGCTTCACCGCTCACCCGAGTCCCAGCGCATGCCTCGTTGGCGCAGTTAGGCAGCGCGTCAGTCTCATAGTCTGAAGGTCGTGAGTTCGAGCCTCACACGGGGCAGTCTGGTGCTTTTTTGATACAGGGGAGCGTGTAAATAAAAGAGCTGCTTTCTGTGTTCCCTTTTGTGCGTTTGTTCATTTCTTCATATGCAATGCAATTGAAATCCAGTGTTTTTGTAGGACTAATGTTGAACAAATGCAGTCATAGTATTGCTCTCATATTCATGTAATATGTGTCGGTGTCGTCACAATGTTTTGTTAAGGCTAATATAATTCTTTCATTCTAATGACATGTCTTGTCAATGCTAATGTAATGTTTTACATGACATTCCTTGAATCTTATGCCATGACACTCCACCCCATGCCCCAAAACCCATGACATTTCATTCCAAGAAAATGTCCAAGAATCCTTGCCAGGAAATTCTACTGCATCCCCAAAACTTCAGCCCATGACATCACAGTCAAACTCCCAGAATCACATTGCATCCCCCACCCCCCAAAAAACACGAATAGCCTTTCATAAACAGGTTCTTCTTCCGGTAAACATCACAACATGGTATTCCATGAAATTCCGTTGAATTCCATCCTATAAACATGTCCAAATTCATGAAATGTCATGACTTGAAATTCCAAGAGAATTGCACGAAAATGCCATAGAATCCCATTCGTTGCACTAAAGTGTTACTTTAAAGTCCATGTGACGCAGGTCCGTGTTACTGCAATGTTTGGTCAATTCTAGCATGAACTGGAACGCAGTGCTCGGTCAACATTCATGCATTTGTGGGTAAACTTGCCAGACGGTTAAAGACTCTAGCTTGAGCCCGCAGCCAAAGGTTGGGTTTGTCAGAAGTGGGATTCGAACCCACGCCTCCAGGGGAGACTGCGACCTGAACGCAGCGCCTTAGACCGCTCTGCCATCCTGACGTGACGGCTAAGGGTTGGGCAGTACTGTTGGAGCTGCCCCGGATGGCAGATGATCTAGAAGCTAGTGCTTCACCGCTCACCCGAGTCCCAGCGCATGCCTCGTTGGCGCAGTTAGGCAGCGCGTCAGTCTCATAATCTGAAGGTCGTGAGTTCGAGCCTCACACGGGGCAGTCTGGTGCTTTTTTGATACAGGGGAGCGTGTAAATAAAAGAGCTGCTTTCTGTGTTCCCTTTTGTGCGTTTGTTCATTTCTTCATATGCAATGCAATTGAAATCCAGTGTTTTTGTAGGACTAATGTTGAACAAATGCAGTCATAGTATTGCTCTCATATTCATGTAATATGTGTCGGTGTCGTCACAATGTTTTGTTAAGGCTAATATAATTCTTTCATTCTAATGACATGTCTTGTCAATGCTAATGTAATGTTTTACATGACATTCCTTGAATCTTATGCCATGACACTCCACCCCATGCCCCAAAACCCATGACATTTCATTCCAAGAAAATGTCCAAGAATCCTTGCCAGGAAATTCTACTGCATCCCCAAAACTTCAGCCCATGACATCACAGTCAAACTCCCAGAATCACATTGCATCCCCCACCCCCAAAAAAACACGAATAGCCTTTCATAAACAGGTTCTTCTTCCGGTAAACATCACAACATGGTATTCCATGAAATTCCGTTGAATTCCATCCTATAAACATGTCCAAATTCATGAAATGTCATGACTTGAAATTCCAAGAGAATTGCACGAAAATGCCATAGAATCCCATTCGTTGCACTTAAAGTGTTACTTTAAAGTCCATGTGACGCAGGTCCGTGTTACTGCAATGTTTGGTCAATTCTAGCATGAACTGGAACGCAGTGCTCGGTCAACATTCATGCATTTGTGGGTAAACTTGCCAGAGGGTTAAAGACTCTAGCTTGAGCCCGCAGCCAAAGGTTGGGTTTGTCAGAAGTGGGATTCGAACCCACGCCTCCAGGGAAGACTGCGACCTGAACGCAGCGCCTTAGACCGCTCGGCCATCCTGACGTGACGGCTAAGGGTTGGGCAGTACTGTTGGAGCTGCCCCGGATGGCAGATGATCTAGAAGCTAGTGCTTCACCGCTCACCCGAGTCCCAGCGCATGCCTCGTTGGCGCAGTTAGGCAGCGCGTCAGTCTCATAATCTGAAGGTCGTGAGTTCGAGCCTCACACGGGGCAGTCTGGTGCTTTTTTGATACAGGGGAGCGTGTAAATAAAAGAGCTGCTTTCTGTGTTCCCTTTTGTGCGTTTGTTCATTTCTTCATATGCAATGCAATTGAAATCCAGTGTTTTTGTAGGACTAATGTTGAACAAATGCAGTCATAGTATTGCTCTCATATTCATGTAATATGTGTCGGTGTCGTCACAATGTTTTGTTAAGGCTAATATAATTCTTTCATTCTAATGACATGTCTTGTCAATGCTAATGTAATGTTTTACATGACATTCCTTGAATCTTATGCCATGACACTCCACCCCATGCCCCAAAACCCATGACATTTCATTCCAAGAAAATGTCCAAGAATCCTTGCCAGGAAATTCTACTGCATCCCCAAAACTTCAGCCCATGACATCACAGTCAAACTCCCAGAATCACATTGCATCCCCCACCCCCCAAAAAACACGAATAGCCTTTCATAAACAGGTTCTTCTTCCGGTAAACATCACAACATGGTATTCCATGAAATTCCGTTGAATTCCATCCTATAAACATGTCCAAATTCATGAAATGTCATGACTTGAAATTCCAAGAGAATTGCACGAAAATGCCATAGAATCCCATTCGTTGCACTAAAGTGTTACTTTAAAGTCCATGTGACGCAGGTCCGTGTTACTGCAATGTTTGGTCAATTCTAGCATGAACTGGAACGCAGTGCTCGGTCAACATTCATGCATTTGTGGGTAAACTTGCCAGACGGTTAAAGACTCTAGCTTGAGCCCGCAGCCAAAGGTTGGGTTTGTCAGAAGTGGGATTCGAACCCACGCCTCCAGGGGAGACTGCGACCTGAACACAGCGCCTTAGACCGCTCGGCCATCCTGACGTGACGGCTAAGGGTTGGGCAGTACTGTTGGAGCTGCCCCGGATGGCAGATGATCTAGAAGCTAGTGCTTCACCGCTCACCCGAGTCCCAGCGCATGCCTCGTTGGCGCAGTTAGGCAGCGCGTCAGTCTCATAATCTGAAGGTCGTGAGTTCGAGCCTCACACGGGGCAGTCTGACTTGAAATTCCAAGAGAATTGCACGAAAATGCCATAGAATCCCATTCGTTGAACTAAAGTGTTACTTTAAAGTCCATGTGACGCAGGTCCGTGTTACTGCAATGTTTGGTCAATTCTAGCATGAACTGGAACGCAGTGCTCGGTCAACATTCATGCATTTGTGGGTAAACTTGCCAGAGGGTTAAAGACTCTAGCTTGAGCCCGCAGCCAAAGGTTGGGTTTGTCAGAAGTGGGATTCGAACCCACGCCTCCAGGGGAGACTGCGACCTGAACGCAGTCGCTCGGCCATCCTGACGTGACGGCTAAGGGTTGGGCAGTACTGTTGGAGCTGCCCCGGATGGCAGATGATCTAGAAGCTAGTGCTTCACCGCTCACCCGAGTCCCAGCGCATGCCTCGTTGGCGCAGTTAGGCAGCGCGTCAGTCTCATAATCTGAAGGTCGTGAGTTCGAGCCTCACACGGGGCAGTCTGGTGCTTTTTTGATACAGGGGAGCGTGTAAATAAAAGAGCTGCTTTCTGTGTTCCCTTTTGTGCGTTTGTTCATTTCTTCATATGCAATGCAATTGAAATCCAGTGTTTTTGTAGGACTAATGTTGAACAAATGCAGTCATAGTATTGCTCTCATATTCATGTAATATGTGTCGGTGTCGTCACAATGTTTTGTTAAGGCTAATATAATTCTTTCATTCTAATGACATGTCTTGTCAATGCTAATGTAATGTTTTACATGACATTCCTTGAATCTTATGCCATGACACTCCACCCCATGCCCCAAAACCCATGACATTTCATTCCAAGAAAATGTCCAAGAATCCTTGCCAGGAAATTCTACTGCATCCCCAAAACTTCAGCCCATGACATCACAGTCAAACTCCCAGAATCACATTGCATCCCCCACCCCCCAAAAAACACGAATAGCCTTTCATAAACAGGTTCTTCTTCCGGTAAACATCACAACATGGTATTCCATGAAATTCCGTTGAATTCCATCCTATAAACATGTCCAAATTCATGAAATGTCATGACTTGAAATTCCAAGAGAATTGCACGAAAATGCCATAGAATCCCATTCGTTGCACTAAAGTGTTACTTTAAAGTCCATGTGACGCAGGTCCGTGTTACTGCAATGTTTGGTCAATTCTAGCATGAACTGGAACGCAGTGCTCGGTCAACATTCATGCATTTGTGGGTAAACTTGCCAGAGGGTTAAAGACTCTAGCTTGAGCCCGCAGCCAAAGGTTGGGTTTGTCAGAAGTGGGATTCGAACCCACGCCTCCAGGGGAGACTGCGACCTGAACGCAGCGCCTTAGACCGCTCGGCCATCCTGACGTGACGGCTAAGGGTTGGGCAGTACTGTTGGAGCTGCCCCGGATGGCAGATGATCTAGAAGCTAGTGCTTCACCGCTCACCCGAGTCCCAGCGCATGCCTCGTTGGCGCAGTTAGGCAGCGCGTCAGTCTCATAATCTGAAGGTCGTGAGTTCGAGCCTCACACGGGGCAGTCTGGTGCTTTTTTGATACAGGGGAGCGTGTAAATAAAAGAGCTGCTTTCTGTGTTCCCTTTTGTGCGTTTGTTCATTTCTTCATATGCAATGCAATTGAAATCCAGTGTTTTTGTAGGACTAATGTTGAACAAATGCAGTCATAGTATTGCTCTCATATTCATGTAATATGTGTCGGTGTCGTCACAATGTTTTGTTAAGGCTAATATAATTCTTTCATTCTAATGACATGTCTTGTCAATGCTAATGTAATGTTTTACATGACATTCCTTGAATCTTATGCCATGACACTCCACCCCATGCCCCAAAACCCATGACATTTCATTCCAAGAAAATGTCCAAGAATCCTTGCCAGGAAATTCTACTGCATCCCCAAAACTTCAGCCCATGACATCACAGTCAAACTCCCAGAATCACATTGCATCCCCCACCCCCAAAAAAACACGAATAGCCTTTCATAAACAGGTTCTTCTTCCGGTAAACATCACAACATGGTATTCCATGAAATTCCGTTGAATTCCATCCTATAAACATGTCCAAATTCATGAAATGTCATGACTTGAAATTCCAAGAGAATTGCACGAAAATGCCATAGAATCCCATTCGTTGCACTAAAGTGTTACTTTAAAGTCCATGTGACTGCAATGTTTGGTCAATTCTAGCATGAACTGGAACGCAGTGCTCGGTCAACATTCATGCTTAAACTTGCCAGAGGGTTAAAGACTCTAGCTTGAGCCCGCAGCCAAAGGTTGGGTTTGCCAGAAGTGGGATTCGAACCCACGCCTCCAGGGGAGACTGCGACCTGAACGCAGCGCCTTAGACCGCTCGGCCATCCTGACGTGACGGCTAAGGGTTGGGCAGTACTGTTGGAGCTGCCCCGGATGGCAGATGATCTAGAAGCTAGTGCTTCACCGCTCACCCGAGTCCCAGCGCATGCCTCGTTGGCGCAGTTAGGCAGCGCGTCAGTCTCATAATCTGAAGGTCGTGAGTTCGAGCCTCACACGGGGCAGTCTGGTGCTTTTTTGATACAGGGGAGCGTGTAAATAAAAGAGCTGCTTTCTGTGTTCCCTTTTGTGCGTTTGTTCATTTCTTCATATGCAATGCAATTGAAATCCAGTGTTTTTGTAGGACTAATGTTGAACAAATGCAGTCATAGTATTGCTCTCATATTCATGTAATATGTGTCGGTGTCGTCACAATGTTTTGTTAAGGCTAATATAATTCTTTCATTCTAATGACATGTCTTGTCAATGCTAATGTAATGTTTTACATGACATTCCTTGAATCTTATGCCATGACACTCCACCCCATGCCCCAAAACCCATGACATTTCATTCCAAGAAAATGTCCAAGAATCCTTGCCAGGAAATTCTACTGCATCCCCAAAACTTCAGCCCATGACATCACAGTCAAACTCCCAGAATCACATTGCATCCCCCACCCCCCAAAAAACACGAATAGCCTTTCATAAACAGGTTCTTCTTCCGGTAAACATCACAACATGGTATTCCATGAAATTCCGTTGAATTCCATCCTATAAACATGTCCAAATTCATGAAATGTCATGACTTGAAATTCCAAGAGAATTGCACGAAAATGCCATAGAATCCCATTCGTTGCACTAAAGTGTTACTTTAAAGTCCATGTGACGCAGGTCCGTGTTACTGCAATGTTTGGTCAATTCTAGCATGAACTGGAACGCAGTGCTCGGTCAACATTCATGCATTTGTGGGTAAACTTGCCAGAGGGTTAAAGACTCTAGCTTGAGCCCGCAGCCAAAGGTTGGGTTTGTCAGAAGTGGGATTCGAACCCACGCCTCCAGGGGAGACTGCGACCTGAACGCAGCGCCTTAGACCGCTCGGCCATCCTGACGTGACGGCTAAGGGTTGGGCAGTACTGTTGGAGCTGCCCCGGATGGCAGATGATCTAGAAGCTAGTGCTTCACCGCTCACCCGAGTCCCAGCGCATGCCTCGTTGGCGCAGTTAGGCAGCGCGTCAGTCTCATAATCTGAAGGTCGTGAGTTCGAGCCTCACACGGGGCAGTCTGGTGCTTTTTTGATACAGGGGAGCGTGTAAATAAAAGAGCTGCTTTCTGTGTTCCCTTTTGTGCGTTTGTTCATTTCTTCATATGCAATGCAATTGAAATCCAGTGTTTTTGTAGGACTAATGTTGAACAAATGCAGTCATAGTATTGCTCTCATATTCATGTAATATGTGTCGGTGTCGTCACAATGTTTTGTTAAGGCTAATATAATTCTTTCATTCTAATGACATGTCTTGTCAATGCTAATGTAATGTTTTACATGACATTCCTTGAATCTTATGCCATGACACTCCACCCCATGCCCCAAAACCCATGACATTTCATTCCAAGAAAATGTCCAAGAATCCTTGCCAGGAAATTCTACTGCATCCCCAAAACTTCAGCCCATGACATCACAGTCAAACTCCCAGAATCACATTGCATCCCCCACCCCCAAAAAAACACGAATAGCCTTTCATAAACAGGTTCTTCTTCCGGTAAACATCACAACATGGTATTCCATGAAATTCCGTTGAATTCCATCCTATAAACATGTCCAAATTCATGAAATGTCATGACTTGAAATTCCAAGAGAATTGCACGAAAATGCCATAGAATCCCATTCGTTGCACTAAAGTGTTACTTTAAAGTCCATGTGACGCAGGTCCGTGTTACTGCAATGTTTGGTCAATTCTAGCATGAACTGGAACGCAGTGCTCGGTCAACATTCATGCATTTGTGGGTAAACTTGCCAGAGGGTTAAAGACTAGCTTGAGCCCGCAGCCAAAGGTTGGGTTTGTCAGAAGTGGGATTCGAACCCACGCCTCCAGGGGAGACTGCGACCTGAACGCAGCGCCTTAGACCGCTCGGCCATCCTGACGTGACGGCTAAGGGTTGGGCAGTACTGTTGGAGCTGCCCCGGATGGCAGATGATCTAGAAGCTAGTGCTTCACCGCTCACCCGAGTCCCAGCGCATGCCTCGTTGGCGCAGTTAGGCAGCGCGTCAGTCTCATAATCTGAAGGTTGTGAGTTCGAGCCTCACACGGGGCAGTCTGGTGCTTTTTTGATACAGGGGAGCGTGTAAATAAAAGAGCTGCTTTCTGTGTTCCCTTTTGTGCGTTTGTTCATTTCTTCATATGCAATGCAATTGAAATCCAGTGTTTTTGTAGGACTAATGTTGAACAAATGCAGTCATAGTTTTGCTCTCATATTCATGTAATATGTGTCGGTGTCGTCACAATGTTTTGTTAAGGCTAATATAATTCTTTCATTCTAATGACATGTCTTGTCAATGCTAATGTAATGTTTTACATGACATTCCTTGAATCTTATGCCATGACACTCCACCCCATGCCCCAAAACCCATGACATTTCATTCCAAGAAAATGTCCAAGAATCCTTGCCAGGAAATTCTACTGCATCCCCAAAACTTCAGCCCATGACATCACAGTCAAACTCCCAGAATCACATTGCATCCCCCACCCCCAAAAAAACACGAATAGCCTTTCATAAACAGGTTCTTCTTCCGGTAAACATCACAACATGGTATTCCATGAAATTCCGTTGAATTCCATCCTATAAACATGTCCAAATTCATGAAATGTCATGACTTGAAATTCCAAGAGAATTGCACGAAAATGCCATAGAATCCCATTCGTTGCACTAAAGTGTTACTTTAAAGTCCATGTGACGCAGGTCCGTGTTACTGCAATGTTTGGTCAATTCTAGCATGAACTGGAACGCAGTGCTCGGTCAACATTCATGCATTTGTGGGTAAACTTGCCAGAGGGTTAAAGACTAGCTTGAGCCCGCAGCCAAAGGTTGGGTTTGTCAGAAGTGGGATTCGAACCCACGCCTCCAGGGGAGACTGCGACCTGAACGCAGCGCCTTAGACCGCTCGGCCATCCTGACGTGACGGCTAAGGGTTGGGCAGTACTGTTGGAGCTGCCCCGGATGGCAGATGATCTAGAAGCTAGTGCTTCACCGCTCACCCGAGTCCCAGCGCATGCCTCGTTGGCGCAGTTAGGCAGCGCGTCAGTCTCATAATCTGAAGGTCGTGAGTTCGAGCCTCACACGGGGCAGTCTGACTTGAAATTCCAAGAGAATTGCACGAAAATGCCATAGAATCCCATTCGTTGAACTAAAGTGTTACTTTAAAGTCCATGTGACGCAGGTCCGTGTTACTGCAATGTTTGGTCAATTCTAGCATGAACTGGAACGCAGTGCTCGGTCAACATTCATGCATTTGTGGGTAAACTTGCCAGAGGGTTAAAGACTCTAGCTTGAGCCCGCAGCCAAAGGTTGGGTTTGTCAGAAGTGGGATTCGAACCCACGCCTCCAGGGGAGACTGCGACCTGAACGCAGCGCCTTAGACCGCTCGGCCATCCTGACGTGACGGCTAAGGGTTGGGCAGTACTGTTGGAGCTGCCCCGGATGGCAGATGATCTAGAAGCTAGTGCTTCACCGCTCACCCGAGTCCCAGCGCATGCCTCGTTGGCGCAGTTAGGCAGCGCGTCAGTCTCATAATCTGAAGGTTGTGAGTTCGAGCCTCACACGGGGCAGTCTGGTGCTTTTTTGATACAGGGGAGCGTGTAAATAAAAGAGCTGCTTTCTGTGTTCCCTTTTGTGCGTTTGTTCATTTCTTCATATGCAATGCAATTGAAATCCAGTGTTTTTGTAGGACTAATGTTGAACAAATGCAGTCATAGTATTGCTCTCATATTCATGTAATATGTGTCGGTGTCGTCACAATGTTTTGTTAAGGCTAATATAATTCTTTCATTCTAATGACATGTCTTGTCAATGCTAATGTAATGTTTTACATGACATTCCTTGAATCTTATGCCATGACACTCCACCCCATGCCCCAAAACCCATGACATTTCATTCCAAGAAAATGTCCAAGAATCCTTGCCAGGAAATTCTACTGCATCCCCAAAACTTCAGCCCATGACATCACAGTCAAACTCCCAGAATCACATTGCATCCCCCACCCCCAAAAAAACACGAATAGCCTTTCATAAACAGGTTCTTCTTCCGGTAAACATCACAACATGGTATTCCATGAAATTCCGTTGAATTCCATCCTATAAACATGTCCAAATTCATGAAATGTCATGACTTGAAATTCCAAGAGAATTGCACGAAAATGCCATAGAATCCCATTCGTTGCACTAAAGTGTTACTTTAAAGTCCATGTGACGCAGGTCCGTGTTACTGCAATGTTTGGTCAATTCTAGCATGAACTGGAACGCAGTGCTCGGTCAACATTCATGCATTTGTGGGTAAACTTGCCAGAGGGTTAAAGACTCTAGCTTGAGCCCGCAGCCAAAGGTTGGGTTTGTCAGAAGTGGGATTCGAACCCACGCCTCCAGGGGAGACTGCGACCTGAACGCAGCGCCTTAGACCGCTCGGCCATCCTGACGTGACGGCTAAGGGTTGGGCAGTACTGTTGGAGCTGCCCCGGATGGCAGATGATCTAGAAGCTAGTGCTTCACCGCTCACCCGAGTCCCAGCGCATGCCTCGTTGGCGCAGTTAGGCAGCGCGTCAGTCTCATAGTCTGAAGGTCGTGAGTTCGAGCCTCACACGGGGCAGTCTGGTGCTTTTTTGATACAGGGGAGCGTGTAAATAAAAGAGCTGCTTTCTGTGTTCCCTTTTGTGCGTTTGTTCATTTCTTCATATGCAATGCAATTGAAATCCAGTGTTTTTGTAGGACTAATGTTGAACAAATGCAGTCATAGTATTGCTCTCATATTCATGTAATATGTGTCGGTGTCGTCACAATGTTTTGTTAAGGCTAATATAATTCTTTCATTCTAATGACATGTCTTGTCAATGCTAATGTAATGTTTTACATGACATTCCTTGAATCTTATGCCATGACACTCCACCCCATGCCCCAAAACCCATGACATTTCATTCCAAGAAAATGTCCAAGAATCCTTGCCAGGAAATTCTACTGCATCCCCAAAACTTCAGCCCATGACATCACAGTCAAACTCCCAGAATCACATTGCATCCCCCACCCCCCAAAAAACACGAATAGCCTTTCATAAACAGGTTCTTCTTCCGGTAAACATCACAACATGGTATTCCATGAAATTCCGTTGAATTCCATCCTATAAACATGTCCAAATTCATGAAATGTCATGACTTGAAATTCCAAGAGAATTGCACGAAAATGCCATAGAATCCCATTCGTTGCACTAAAGTGTTACTTTAAAGTCCATGTGACGCAGGTCCGTGTTACTGCAATGTTTGGTCAATTCTAGCATGAACTGGAACGCAGTGCTCGGTCAACATTCATGCATTTGTGGGTAAACTTGCCAGACGGTTAAAGACTCTAGCTTGAGCCCGCAGCCAAAGGTTGGGTTTGTCAGAAGTGGGATTCGAACCCACGCCTCCAGGGGAGACTGCGACCTGAACGCAGCGCCTTAGACCGCTCTGCCATCCTGACGTGACGGCTAAGGGTTGGGCAGTACTGTTGGAGCTGCCCCGGATGGCAGATGATCTAGAAGCTAGTGCTTCACCGCTCACCCGAGTCCCAGCGCATGCCTCGTTGGCGCAGTTAGGCAGCGCGTCAGTCTCATAATCTGAAGGTCGTGAGTTCGAGCCTCACACGGGGCAGTCTGGTGCTTTTTTGATACAGGGGAGCGTGTAAATAAAAGAGCTGCTTTCTGTGTTCCCTTTTGTGCGTTTGTTCATTTCTTCATATGCAATGCAATTGAAATCCAGTGTTTTTGTAGGACTAATGTTGAACAAATGCAGTCATAGTATTGCTCTCATATTCATGTAATATGTGTCGGTGTCGTCACAATGTTTTGTTAAGGCTAATATAATTCTTTCATTCTAATGACATGTCTTGTCAATGCTAATGTAATGTTTTACATGACATTCCTTGAATCTTATGCCATGACACTCCACCCCATGCCCCAAAACCCATGACATTTCATTCCAAGAAAATGTCCAAGAATCCTTGCCAGGAAATTCTACTGCATCCCCAAAACTTCAGCCCATGACATCACAGTCAAACTCCCAGAATCACATTGCATCCCCCACCCCCAAAAAAACACGAATAGCCTTTCATAAACAGGTTCTTCTTCCGGTAAACATCACAACATGGTATTCCATGAAATTCCGTTGAATTCCATCCTATAAACATGTCCAAATTCATGAAATGTCATGACTTGAAATTCCAAGAGAATTGCACGAAAATGCCATAGAATCCCATTCGTTGCACTTAAAGTGTTACTTTAAAGTCCATGTGACGCAGGTCCGTGTTACTGCAATGTTTGGTCAATTCTAGCATGAACTGGAACGCAGTGCTCGGTCAACATTCATGCATTTGTGGGTAAACTTGCCAGAGGGTTAAAGACTCTAGCTTGAGCCCGCAGCCAAAGGTTGGGTTTGTCAGAAGTGGGATTCGAACCCACGCCTCCAGGGAAGACTGCGACCTGAACGCAGCGCCTTAGACCGCTCGGCCATCCTGACGTGACGGCTAAGGGTTGGGCAGTACTGTTGGAGCTGCCCCGGATGGCAGATGATCTAGAAGCTAGTGCTTCACCGCTCACCCGAGTCCCAGCGCATGCCTCGTTGGCGCAGTTAGGCAGCGCGTCAGTCTCATAATCTGAAGGTCGTGAGTTCGAGCCTCACACGGGGCAGTCTGGTGCTTTTTTGATACAGGGGAGCGTGTAAATAAAAGAGCTGCTTTCTGTGTTCCCTTTTGTGCGTTTGTTCATTTCTTCATATGCAATGCAATTGAAATCCAGTGTTTTTGTAGGACTAATGTTGAACAAATGCAGTCATAGTATTGCTCTCATATTCATGTAATATGTGTCGGTGTCGTCACAATGTTTTGTTAAGGCTAATATAATTCTTTCATTCTAATGACATGTCTTGTCAATGCTAATGTAATGTTTTACATGACATTCCTTGAATCTTATGCCATGACACTCCACCCCATGCCCCAAAACCCATGACATTTCATTCCAAGAAAATGTCCAAGAATCCTTGCCAGGAAATTCTACTGCATCCCCAAAACTTCAGCCCATGACATCACAGTCAAACTCCCAGAATCACATTGCATCCCCCACCCCCCAAAAAACACGAATAGCCTTTCATAAACAGGTTCTTCTTCCGGTAAACATCACAACATGGTATTCCATGAAATTCCGTTGAATTCCATCCTATAAACATGTCCAAATTCATGAAATGTCATGACTTGAAATTCCAAGAGAATTGCACGAAAATGCCATAGAATCCCATTCGTTGCACTAAAGTGTTACTTTAAAGTCCATGTGACGCAGGTCCGTGTTACTGCAATGTTTGGTCAATTCTAGCATGAACTGGAACGCAGTGCTCGGTCAACATTCATGCATTTGTGGGTAAACTTGCCAGACGGTTAAAGACTCTAGCTTGAGCCCGCAGCCAAAGGTTGGGTTTGTCAGAAGTGGGATTCGAACCCACGCCTCCAGGGGAGACTGCGACCTGAACACAGCGCCTTAGACCGCTCGGCCATCCTGACGTGACGGCTAAGGGTTGGGCAGTACTGTTGGAGCTGCCCCGGATGGCAGATGATCTAGAAGCTAGTGCTTCACCGCTCACCCGAGTCCCAGCGCATGCCTCGTTGGCGCAGTTAGGCAGCGCGTCAGTCTCATAATCTGAAGGTCGTGAGTTCGAGCCTCACACGGGGCAGTCTGACTTGAAATTCCAAGAGAATTGCACGAAAATGCCATAGAATCCCATTCGTTGAACTAAAGTGTTACTTTAAAGTCCATGTGACGCAGGTCCGTGTTACTGCAATGTTTGGTCAATTCTAGCATGAACTGGAACGCAGTGCTCGGTCAACATTCATGCATTTGTGGGTAAACTTGCCAGAGGGTTAAAGACTCTAGCTTGAGCCCGCAGCCAAAGGTTGGGTTTGTCAGAAGTGGGATTCGAACCCACGCCTCCAGGGGAGACTGCGACCTGAACGCAGTCGCTCGGCCATCCTGACGTGACGGCTAAGGGTTGGGCAGTACTGTTGGAGCTGCCCCGGATGGCAGATGATCTAGAAGCTAGTGCTTCACCGCTCACCCGAGTCCCAGCGCATGCCTCGTTGGCGCAGTTAGGCAGCGCGTCAGTCTCATAATCTGAAGGTCGTGAGTTCGAGCCTCACACGGGGCAGTCTGGTGCTTTTTTGATACAGGGGAGCGTGTAAATAAAAGAGCTGCTTTCTGTGTTCCCTTTTGTGCGTTTGTTCATTTCTTCATATGCAATGCAATTGAAATCCAGTGTTTTTGTAGGACTAATGTTGAACAAATGCAGTCATAGTATTGCTCTCATATTCATGTAATATGTGTCGGTGTCGTCACAATGTTTTGTTAAGGCTAATATAATTCTTTCATTCTAATGACATGTCTTGTCAATGCTAATGTAATGTTTTACATGACATTCCTTGAATCTTATGCCATGACACTCCACCCCATGCCCCAAAACCCATGACATTTCATTCCAAGAAAATGTCCAAGAATCCTTGCCAGGAAATTCTACTGCATCCCCAAAACTTCAGCCCATGACATCACAGTCAAACTCCCAGAATCACATTGCATCCCCCACCCCCAAAAAAACACGAATAGCCTTTCATAAACAGGTTCTTCTTCCGGTAAACATCACAACATGGTATTCCATGAAATTCCGTTGAATTCCATCCTATAAACATGTCCAAATTCATGAAATGTCATGACTTGAAATTCCAAGAGAATTGCACGAAAATGCCATAGAATCCCATTCGTTGCACTAAAGTGTTACTTTAAAGTCCATGTGACGCAGGTCCGTGTTACTGCAATGTTTGGTCAATTCTAGCATGAACTGGAACGCAGTGCTTGGTCAACATTCATGCATTTGTGGGTAAACTTGCCAGACGGTTAAAGACTCTAGCTTGAGCCCGCAGCCAAAGGTTGGGTTTGTCAGAAGTGGGATTCGAACCCACGCCTCCAGGGGAGACTGCGACCTGAACGCAGCGCCTTAGACCGCTCTGCCATCCTGACGTGACGGCTAAGGGTTGGGCAGTACTGTTGGAGCTGCCCCGGATGGCAGATGATCTAGAAGCTAGTGCTTCACCGCTCACCCAAGTCCCAGCGCATGCCTCGTTGGCGCAGTTAGGCAGCGCGTCAGTCTCATAATCTGAAGGTCGTGAGTTCGAGCCTCACACGGGGCAGTCTGGTGCTTTTTTGATACAGGGGAGCGTGTAAATAAAAGAGCTGCTTTCTGTGTTCCCTTTTGTGCGTTTGTTCATTTCTTCATATGCAATGCAATTGAAATCCAGTGTTTTTGTAGGACTAATGTTGAACAAATGCAGTCATAGTATTGCTCTCATATTCATGTAATATGTGTCGGTGTCGTCACAATGTTTTGTTAAGGCTAATATAATTCTTTCATTCTAATGACATGTCTTGTCAATGCTAATGTAATGTTTTACATGACATTGCTTGAATCTTATGCCATGACACTCCACCCCATGCCCCAAAACCCATGACATTTCATTCCAAGAAAATGTCCAAGAATCCTTGCCAGGAAATTCTACTGCATCCCCAAAACTTCAGCCCATGACATCACAGTCAAACTCCCAGAATCACATTGCATCCCCCACCCCCCAAAAAACACGAATAGCCTTTCATAAACAGGTTCTTCTTCCGGTAAACATCACAACATGGTATTCCATGAAATTCCGTTGAATTCCATCCTATAAACATGTCCAAATTCATGAAATGTCATGACTTGAAATTCCAAGAGAATTGCACGAAAATGCCATAGAATCCCATTCGTTGCACTAAAGTGTTACTTTAAAGTCCATGTGACTGCAATGTTTGGTCAATTCTAGCATGAACTGGAACGCAGTGCTCGGTCAACATTCATGCTTAAACTTGCCAGAGGGTTAAAGACTCTAGCTTGAGCCCGCAGCCAAAGGTTGGGTTTGTCAGAAGTGGGATTCGAACCCACGCCTCCAGGGGAGACTGCGACCTGAACGCAGCGCCTTAGACCGCTCGGCCATCCTGACGTGACGGCTAAGGGTTGGGCAGTACTGTTGGAGCTGCCCCGGATGGCAGATGATCTAGAAGCTAGTGCTTCACCGCTCACCCGAGTCCCAGCGCATGCCTCGTTGGCGCAGTTAGGCAGCGCGTCAGTCTCATAATCTGAAGGTCGTGAGTTCGAGCCTCACACGGGGCAGTCTGGTGCTTTTTTGATACAGGGGAGCGTGTAAATAAAAGAGCTGCTTTCTGTGTTCCCTTTTGTGCGTTTGTTCATTTCTTCATATGCAATGCAATTGAAATCCAGTGTTTTTGTAGGACTAATGTTGAACAAATGCAGTCATAGTATTGCTCTCATATTCATGTAATATGTGTCGGTGTCGTCACAATGTTTTGTTAAGGCTAATATAATTCTTTCATTCTAATGACATGTCTTGTCAATGCTAATGTAATGTTTTACATGACATTCCTTGAATCTTATGCCATGACACTCCACCCCATGCCCCAAAACCCATGACATTTCATTCCAAGAAAATGTCCAAGAATCCTTGCCAGGAAATTCTACTGCATCCCCAAAACTTCAGCCCATGACATCACAGTCAAACTCCCAGAATCACATTGCATCCCCCACCCCCCAAAAAACACGACTAGCCTTTCATAAACAGGTTCTTCTTCCGGTAAACATCACAACATGGTATTCCATGAAATTCCGTTGAATTCCATCCTATAAACATGTCCAAATTCATGAAATGTCATGACTTGAAATTCCAAGAGAATTGCACGAAAATGCCATAGAATCCCATTCGTTGCACTAAAGTGTTACTTTAAAGTCCATGTGACGCAGGTCCGTGTTACTGCAATGTTTGGTCAATTCTAGCATGAACTGGAACGCAGTGCTCGGTCAACATTCATGCATTTGTGGGTAAACTTGCCAGAGGGTTAAAGACTCTAGCTTGAGCCCGCAGCCAAAGGTTGGGTTTGTCAGAAGTGGGATTCGAACCCACGCCTCCAGGGGAGACTGCGACCTGAACGCAGCGCCTTAGACCGCTCGGCCATCCTGACGTGACGGCTAAGGGTTGGGCAGTACTGTTGGAGCTGCCCCGGATGGCAGATGATCTAGAAGCTAGTGCTTCACCGCTCACCCGAGTCCCAGCGCATGCCTCGTTGGCGCAGTTAGGCAGCGCGTCAGTCTCATAATCTGAAGGTCGTGAGTTCGAGCCTCACACGGGGCAGTCTGGTGCTTTTTTGATACAGGGGAGCGTGTAAATAAAAGAGCTGCTTTCTGTGTTCCCTTTTGTGCGTTTGTTCATTTCTTCATATGCAATGCAATTGAAATCCAGTGTTTTTGTAGGACTAATGTTGAACAAATGCAGTCATAGTATTGCTCTCATATTCATGTAATATGTGTCGGTGTCGTCACAATGTTTTGTTAAGGCTAATATAATTCTTTCATTCTAATGACATGTCTTGTCAATGCTAATGTAATGTTTTACATGACATTCCTTGAATCTTATGCCATGACACTCCACCCCATGCCCCAAAACCCATGACATTTCATTCCAAGAAAATGTCCAAGAATCCTTGCCAGGAAATTCTACTGCATCCCCAAAACTTCAGCCCATGACATCACAGTCAAACTCCCAGAATCACATTGCATCCCCCACCCCCAAAAAAACACGAATAGCCTTTCATAAACAGGTTCTTCTTCCGGTAAACATCACAACATGGTATTCCATGAAATTCCGTTGAATTCCATCCTATAAACATGTCCAAATTCATGAAATGTCATGACTTGAAATTCCAAGAGAATTGCACGAAAATGCCATAGAATCCCATTCGTTGCACTAAAGTGTTACTTTAAAGTCCATGTGACGCAGGTCCGTGTTACTGCAATGTTTGGTCAATTCTAGCATGAACTGGAACGCAGTGCTCGGTCAACATTCATGCATTTGTGGGTAAACTTGCCAGAGGGTTAAAGACTCTAGCTTGAGCCCGCAGCCAAAGGTTGGGTTTGTCAGAAGTGGGATTCGAACCCACGCCTCCAGGGGAGACTGCGACCTGAACGCAGCGCCTTAGACCGCTCGGCCATCCTGACGTGACGGCTAAGGGTTGGGCAGTACTGTTGGAGCTGCCCCGGATGGCAGATGATCTAGAAGCTAGTGCTTCACCGCTCACCCGAGTCCCAGCGCATGCCTCGTTGGCGCAGTTAGGCAGCGCGTCAGTCTCATAATCTGAAGGTCGTGAGTTCGAGCCTCACACGGGGCAGTCTGGTGCTTTTTTGATACAGGGGAGCGTGTAAATAAAAGAGCTGCTTTCTGTGTTCCCTTTTGTGCGTTTGTTCATTTCTTCATATGCAATGCAATTGAAATCCAGTGTTTTTGTAGGACTAATGTTGAACAAATGCAGTCATAGTATTGCTCTCATATTCATGTAATATGTGTCGGTGTCGTCACAATGTTTTGTTAAGGCTAATATAATTCTTTCATTCTAATGACATGTCTTGTCAATGCTAATGTAATGTTTTACATGACATTCCTTGAATCTTATGCCATGACACTCCACCCCATGCCCCAAAACCCATGACATTTCATTCCAAGAAAATGTCCAAGAATCCTTGCCAGGAAATTCTACTGCATCCCCAAAACTTCAGCCCATGACATCACAGTCAAACTCCCAGAATCACATTGCATCCCCCACCCCCAAAAAAACACGAATAGCCTTTCATAAACAGGTTCTTCTTCCGGTAAACATCACAACATGGTATTCCATGAAATTCCGTTGAATTCCATCCTATAAACATGTCCAAATTCATGAAATGTCATGACTTGAAATTCCAAGAGAATTGCACGAAAATGCCATAGAATCCCATTCGTTGCACTAAAGTGTTACTTTAAA
Source organism: Rutilus rutilus (assembly GCF_951802725.1). Taxonomy (NCBI): domain Eukaryota; kingdom Metazoa; phylum Chordata; class Actinopteri; order Cypriniformes; family Leuciscidae; genus Rutilus; species Rutilus rutilus. The sequence continues at coordinate 23,067,796 of NC_140212.1, read as the reverse complement.
GTCCATGTGACGCAGGTCCGTGTTACTGCAATGTTTGGTCAATTCTAGCATGAACTGGAACGCAGTGCTCGGTCAACATTCATGCATTTGTGGGTAAACTTGCCAGAGGGTTAAAGACTCTAGCTTGAGCCCGCAGCCAAAGGTTGGGTTTGTCAGAAGTGGGATTCGAACCCACGCCTCCAGGGGAGACTGCGACCTGAACGCAGCGCCTTAGACCGCTCGGCCATCCTGACGTGACGGCTAAGGGTTGGGCAGTACTGTTGGAGCTGCCCCGGATGGCAGATGATCTAGAAGCTAGTGCTTCACCGCTCACCCGAGTCCCAGCGCATGCCTCGTTGGCGCAGTTAGGCAGCGCGTCAGTCTCATAATCTGAAGGTCGTGAGTTCGAGCCTCACACGGGGCAGTCTGGTGCTTTTTTGATACAGGGGAGCGTGTAAATAAAAGAGCTGCTTTCTGTGTTCCCTTTTGTGCGTTTGTTCATTTCTTCATATGCAATGCAATTGAAATCCAGTGTTTTTGTAGGACTAATGTTGAACAAATGCAGTCATAGTATTGCTCTCATATTCATGTAATATGTGTCGGTGTCGTCACAATGTTTTGTTAAGGCTAATATAATTCTTTCATTCTAATGACATGTCTTGTCAATGCTAATGTAATGTTTTACATGACATTCCTTGAATCTTATGCCATGACACTCCACCCCATGCCCCAAAACCCATGACATTTCATTCCAAGAAAATGTCCAAGAATCCTTGCCAGGAAATTCTACTGCATCCCCAAAACTTCAGCCCATGACATCACAGTCAAACTCCCAGAATCACATTGCATCCCCCACCCCCCCAAAAACACGAATAGCCTTTCATAAACAGGTTCTTCTTCCGGTAAACATCACAACATGGTATTCCATGAAATTCCGTTGAATTCCATCCTATAAACATGTCCAAATTCATGAAATGTCATGACTTGAAATTCCAAGAGAATTGCACGAAAATGCCATAGAATCCCATTCGTTGAACTAAAGTGTTACTTTAAAGTCCATGTGACGCAGGTCCGTGTTACTGCAATGTTTGGTCAATTCTAGCATGAACTGGAACGCAGTGCTCGGTCAACATTCATGCATTTGTGGGTAAACTTGCCAGAGGGTTAAAGACTCTAGCTTGAGCCCGCAGCCAAAGGTTGGGTTTGTCAGAAGTGGGATTCGAACCCACGCCTCCAGGGGAGACTGCGACCTGAACGCAGCGCCTTAGACCGCTCTGCCATCCTGACGTGACGGCTAAGGGTTGGGCAGTACTGTTGGAGCTGCCCCGGATGGCAGATGATCTAGAAGCTAGTGCTTCACCGCTCACCCGAGTCCCAGCGCATGCCTCGTTGGCGCAGTTAGGCAGCGCGTCAGTCTCATAATCTGAAGGTCGTGAGTTCGAGCCTCACACGGGGCAGTCTGGTGCTTTTTTGATACAGGGGAGCGTGTAAATAAAAGAGCTGCTTTCTGTGTTCCATTTTGTGCGTTTGTTCATTTCTTCATATGCAATGCAATTGAAATCCAGTGTTTTTGTAGGACTAATGTTGAACAAATGCAGTCATAGTATTGCTCTCATATTCATGTAATATGTGTCGGTGTCGTCACAATGTTTTGTTAAGGCTAATATAATTCTTTCATTCTAATGACATGTCTTGTCAATGCTAATGTAATGTTTTACATGACATTCCTTGAATCTTATGCCATGACACTCCACCCCATGCCCCAAAACCCATGACATTTCATTCCAAGAAAATGTCCAAGAATCCTTGCCAGGAAATTCTACTGCATCCCCAAAACTTCAGCCCATGACATCACAGTCAAACTCCCAGAATCACATTGCATCCCCCACCCCCAAAAAAACACGAATAGCCTTTCATAAACAGGTTCTTCTTCCGGTAAACATCACAACATGGTATTCCATGAAATTCCGTTGAATTCCATCCTATAAACATGTCCAAATTCATGAAATGTCATGACTTGAAATTCCAAGAGAATTGCACGAAAATGCCATAGAATCCCATTCGTTGCACTAAAGTGTTACTTTAAAGTCCATGTGACGCAGGTCCGTGTTACTGCAATGTTTGGTCAATTCTAGCATGAACTGGAACGCAGTGCTTGGTCAACATTCATGCATTTGTGGGTAAACTTGCCAGACGGTTAAAGACTCTAGCTTGAGCCCGCAGCCAAAGGTTGGGTTTGTCAGAAGTGGGATTCGAACCCACGCCTCCAGGGGAGACTGCGACCTGAACGCAGCGCCTTAGACCACTCGGCCATCCTGACGTGACGGCTAAGGGTTGGGCAGTACCGTTGGAGCTGCCCCGGATGGCAGATGATCTAGAAGCTAGTGCTTCACCGCTCACCCGAGTCCCAGCGCATGCCTCGTTGGCGCAGTTAGGCAGCGCGTCAGTCTCATAATCTGAAGGTCGTGAGTTCGAGCCTCACACGGGGCAGTCTGGTGCTTTTTTGATACAGGGGAGCGTGTAAATAAAAGAGCTGCTTTCTGTGTTCCCTTTTGTGCGTTTGTTCATTTCTTCATATGCAATGCAATTGAAATCCAGTGTTTTTGTAGGACTAATGTTGAACAAATGCAGTCATAGTATTGCTCTCATATTCATGTAATATGTGTCGGTGTCGTCACAATGTTTTGTTAAGGCTAATATAATTCTTTCATTCTAATGACATGTCTTGTCAATGCTAATGTAATGTTTTACATGACATTCCTTGAATCTTATGCCATGACACTCCACCCCATGCCCCAAAACCCATGACATTTCATTCCAAGAAAATGTCCAAGAATCCTTGCCAGGAAATTCTACTGCATCCCCAAAACTTCAGCCCATGACATCACAGTCAAACTCCCAGAATCACATTGCATCCCCCACCCCCCAAAAAAACACGAATAGCCTTTCATAAACAGGTTCTTCTTCCGGTAAACATCACAACATGGTATTCCATGAAATTCCGTTGAATTCCATCCTATAAACATGCCCAAATTCATGAAATGTCATGACTTGAAATCCCAAGAGAATTGCACGAAAATGCCATAGAATCCCATTCGTTGCACTAAAGTGTTACTTTAAAGTCCATGTGACGCAGGTCCGTGTTACTGCAATGTTTGGTCAATTCTAGCATGAACTGGAACGCAGTGCTTGGTCAACATTCATGCATTTGTGGGTAAACTTGCCAGAGGGTTAAAGACTCTAGCTTGAGCCCGCAGCCAAAGGTTGGGTTTGTCAGAAGTGGGATTCGAACCCACGCCTCCAGGGGAGACTGCGACCTGAACGCAGCGCCTAAGACCGCTCGGCCATCCTGACGTGACGGCTAAGGGTTGGGCAGTACTGTTGGAGCTGCCCCGGATGGCAGATGATCTAGAAGCTAGTGCTTCACCGCTCACCCGAGTCCCAGCGCATGCCTCGTTGGCGCAGTTAGGCAGCGCGTCAGTCTCATAATCTGAAGGTCGTGAGTTCGAGCCTCACACGGGGCAGTCTGGTGCTTTTTTGATACAGGGGAGCGTGTAAATAAAAGAGCTGCTTTCTGTGTTCCCTTTTGTGCGTTTGTTCATTTCTTCATATGCAATGTAATTGAAATCCAGTGTTTTTGTAGGACTAATGTTGAACAAATGCAGTAATAGTATTGCTCTCATATTCATGTAATATGTGTCGGTGTCGTCACAATGTTTTGTTAAGGCTAATATAATTCTTTCATTCTAATGACATGTCTTGTCAATGCTAATGTAATGTTTTACATGACATTCCTTGAATCTTATGCCATGACACTCCACCCCATGCCCCAAAACCCATGACATTTCATTCCAAGAAAATGTCCAAGAATCCTTGCCAGGAAATTCTACTGCATCCCCAAAACTTCAGCCCATGACATCACAGTCAAACTCCCAGAATCACATTGCATCCCCCACCCCCCAAAAAAACACGAATAGCCTTTCATAAACAGGTTCTTCTTCCGGTAAACATCACAACATGGTATTCCATGAAATTCCGTTGAATTCCATCCTATAAACATGTCCAAATTCATGAAATGTCATGACTTGAAATCCCAAGAGAATTGCACGAAAATGCCATAGAATCCCATTCGTTGCACTAAAGTGTTACTTTAAAGTCCATGTGACGCAGGTCCGTGTTACTGCAATGTTTGGTCAATTCTAGCATGAACTGGAACGCAGTGCTTGGTCAACATTCATGCATTTGTGGGTAAACTTGCCAGAGGGTTAAAGACTCTAGCTTGAGCCCGCAGCCAAAGGTTGGGTTTGTCAGAAGTGGGATTCGAACCCACGCCTCCAGGGGAGACTGCGACCTGAACGCAGCGCCTTAGACCGCTCGGCCATCCTGACGTGACGGCTAAGGGTTGGGCAGTACTGTTGGAGCTGCCCCGGATGGCAGATGATCTAGAAGCTAGTGCTTCACCGCTCACCCGAGTCCCAGCGCATGCCTCGTTGGCGCAGTTAGGCAGCGCGTCAGTCTCATAATCTGAAGGTCGTGAGTTCGACCCTCACACGGGGCAGTCTGGTGCTTTTTTGATACAGGGGAGCGTGTAAATAAAAGAGCTGCTTTCTGTGTTCCCTTTTGTGCGTTTGTTCATTTCTTCATATGCAATGTAATTGAAATCCAGTGTTTTTGTAGGACTAATGTTGAACAAATGCAGTAATAGTATTGCTCTCATATTCATGTAATATGTGTCGGTGTCGTCACAATGTTTTGTTAAGGCTAATATAATTCTTTCATTCTAATGACATGTCTTGTCAATGCTAATGTAATGTTTTACATGACATTCCTTGAATCTTATGCCATGACACTCCACCCCATGCCCCAAAACCCATGACATTTCATTCCAAGAAAATGTCCAAGAATCCTTGCCAGGAAATTCTACTGCATCCCCAAAACTTCAGCCCATGACATCACAGTCAAACTCCCAGAATCACATTGCATCCCCCACCCCCCAAAAAAACACGAATAGCCTTTCATAAACAGGTTCTTCTTCCGGTAAACATCACAACATGGTATTCCATGAAATTCCGTTGAATTCCATCCTATAAACATGTCCAAATTCATGAAATGTCATGACTTGAAATCCCAAGAGAATTGCACGAAAATGCCATAGAATCCCATTCGTTGCACTAAAGTGTTACTTTAAAGTCCATGTGACGCAGGTCCGTGTTACTGCAATGTTTGGTCAATTCTAGCATGAACTGGAACGCAGTGCTTGGTCAACATTCATGCATTTGTGGGTAAACTTGCCAGACGGTTAAAGACTCTAGCTTGAGCCCGCAGCCAAAGGTTGGGTTTGTCAGAAGTGGGATTCAAACCCACGCCTCCAGGGGAGACTGCGACCTGAACGCAGCGCCTTAGACCGCTCGGCCATCCTGACGTGACGGCTAAGGGTTGGGCAGTACTGTTGGAGCTGCCCCGGATGGCAGATGATCTAGAAGCTAGTGCTTCACCGCTCACCCGAGTCCCAGCGCATGCCTCGTTGGCGCAGTTAGGCAGCGCGTCAGTCTCATAATCTGAAGGTCGTGAGTTCGAGCCTCACACGGGGCAGTCTGGTGCTTTTTTGATACAGGGGAGCGTGTAAATAAAAGAGCTGCTTTCTGTGTTCCCTTTTGTGCGTTTGTTCATTTCTTCATATGCAATGCAATTGAAATCCAGTGTTTTTGTAGGACTAATGTTGAACAAATGCAGTCATAGTATTGCTCTCATATTCATGTAATATGTGTCGGTGTCGTCACAATGTTTTGTTAAGGCTAATATAATTCTTTCATTCTAATGACATGTCTTGTCAATGCTAATGTAATGTTTTACATGACATTCCTTGAATCTTATGCCATGACACTCCACCCCATGCCCCAAAACCCATGACATTTCATTCCAAGAAAATGTCCAAGAATCCTTGCCAGGAAATTCTACTGCATCCCCAAAACTTCAGCCCATGACATCACAGTCAAACTCCCAGAATCACATTGCATCCCCCACCCCCCAAAAAAACACGAATAGCCTTTCATAAACAGGTTCTTCTTCCGGTAAACATCACAACATGGTATTCCATGAAATTCCGTTGAATTCCATCCTATAAACATGCCCAAATTCATGAAATGTCATGACTTGAAATCCCAAGAGAATTGCACGAAAATGCCATAGAATCCCATTCGTTGCACTAAAGTGTTACTTTAAAGTCCATGTGACGCAGGTCCGTGTTACTGCAATGTTTGGTCAATTCTAGCATGAACTGGAACGCAGTGCTTGGTCAACATTCATGCATTTGTGGGTAAACTTGCCAGAGGGTTAAAGACTCTAGCTTGAGCCCGCAGCCAAAGGTTGGGTTTGTCAGAAGTGGGATTCGAACCCACGCCTCCAGGGGAGACTGCGACCTGAACACAGCGCCTTAGACCGCTCGGCCATCCTGACGTGACGGCTAAGGGTTGGGCAGTACTGTTGGAGCTGCCCCGGATGGCAGATGATCTAGAAGCTAGTGCTTCACCGCTCACCCGAGTCCCAGCGCATGCCTCGTTGGCGCAGTTAGGCAGCGCGTCAGTCTCATAATCTGAAGGTCGTGAGTTCGAGCCTCACACGGGGCAGTCTGGTGCTTTTTTGATACAGGGGAGCGTGTAAATAAAAGAGCTGCTTTCTGTGTTCCCTTTTGTGCGTTTGTTCATTTCTTCATATGCAATGTAATTGAAATCCAGTGTTTTTGTAGGACTAATGTTGAACAAATGCAGTAATAGTATTGCTCTCATATTCATGTAATATGTGTCGGTGTCGTCACAATGTTTTGTTAAGGCTAATATAATTCTTTCATTCTAATGACATGTCTTGTCAATGCTAATGTAATGTTTTACATGACATTCCTTGAATCTTATGCCATGACACTCCACCCCATGCCCCAAAACCCATGACATTTCATTCCAAGAAAATGTCCAAGAATCCTTGCCAGGAAATTCTACTGCATCCCCAAAACTTCAGCCCATGACATCACAGTCAAACTCCCAGAATCACATTGCATCCCCCACCCCCCAAAAAAACACGAATAGCCTTTCATAAACAGGTTCTTCTTCCGGTAAACATCACAACATGGTATTCCATGAAATTCCGTTGAATTCCATCCTATAAACATGTCCAAATTCATGAAATGTCATGACTTGAAATCCCAAGAGAATTGCACGAAAATGCCATAGAATCCCATTCGTTGCACTAAAGTGTTACTTTAAAGTCCATGTGACGCAGGTCCGTGTTACTGCAATGTTTGGTCAATTCTAGCATGAACTGGAACGCAGTGCTTGGTCAACATTCATGCATTTGTGGGTAAACTTGCCAGAGGGTTAAAGACTCTAGCTTGAGCCCGCAGCCAAAGGTTGGGTTTGTCAGAAGTGGGATTCGAACCCACGCCTCCAGGGGAGACTGCGACCTGAACGCAGCGCCTTAGACCGCTCGGCCATCCTGACGTGACGGCTAAGGGTTGGGCAGTACTGTTGGAGCTGCCCCGGATGGCAGATGATCTAGAAGCTAGTGCTTCACCGCTCACCCGAGTCCCAGCGCATGCCTCGTTGGCGCAGTTAGGCAGCGCGTCAGTCTCATAATCTGAAGGTCGTGAGTTCGAGCCTCACACGGGGCAGTCTGGTGCTTTTTTGATACAGGGGAGCGTGTAAATAAAAGAGCTGCTTTCTGTGTTCCCTTTTGTGCGTTTGTTCATTTCTTCATATGCAATGTAATTGAAATCCAGTGTTTTTGTAGGACTAATGTTGAACAAATGCAGTAATAGTATTGCTCTCATATTCATGTAATATGTGTCGGTGTCGTCACAATGTTTTGTTAAGGCTAATATAATTCTTTCATTCTAATGACATGTCTTGTCAATGCTAATGTAATGTTTTACATGACATTCCTTGAATCTTATGCCATGACACTCCACCCCATGCCCCAAAACCCATGACATTTCATTCCAAGAAAATGTCCAAGAATCCTTGCCAGGAAATTCTACTGCATCCCCAAAACTTCAGCCCATGACATCACAGTCAAACTCCCAGAATCACATTGCATCCCCCACCCCCCAAAAAAACACGAATAGCCTTTCATAAACAGGTTCTTCTTCCGGTAAACATCACAACATGGTATTCCATGAAATTCCGTTGAATTCCATCCTATAAACATGTCCAAATTCATGAAATGTCATGACTTGAAATCCCAAGAGAATTGCACGAAAATGCCATAGAATCCCATTCGTTGCACTAAAGTGTTACTTTAAAGTCCATGTGACGCAGGTCCGTGTTACTGCAATGTTTGGTCAATTCTAGCATGAACTGGAACGCAGTGCTTGGTCAACATTCATGCATTTGTGGGTAAACTTGCCAGAGGGTTAAAGACTCTAGCTTGAGCCCGCAGCCAAAGGTTGGGTTTGTCAGAAGTGGGATTCGAACCCACGCCTCCAGGGGAGACTGCGACCTGAACGCAGCGCCTTAGACCGCTCGGCCATCCTGACGTGACGGCTAAGGGTTGGGCAGTACTGTTGGAGCTGCCCCGGATGGCAGATGATCTAGAAGCTAGTGCTTCACCGCTCACCCGAGTCCCAGCGCATGCCTCGTTGGCGCAGTTAGGCAGCGCGTCAGTCTCATAATCTGAAGGTCGTGAGTTCGAGCCTCACACGGGGCAGTCTGGTGCTTTTTTGATACAGGGGAGCGTGTAAATAAAAGAGCTGCTTTCTGTGTTCCCTTTTGTGCGTTTGTTCATTTCTTCATATGCAATGCAATTGAAATCCAGTGTTTTTGTAGGACTAATGTTGAACAAATGCAGTCATAGTATTGCTCTCATATTCATGTAATATGTGTCGGTGTCGTCACAATGTTTTGTTAAGGCTAATATAATTCTTTCATTCTAATGACATGTCTTGTCAATGCTAATGTAATGTTTTACATGACATTCCTTGAATCTTATGCCATGACACTCCACCCCATGCCCCAAAACCCATGACATTTCATTCCAAGAAAATGTCCAAGAATCCTTGCCAGGAAATTCTACTGCATCCCCAAAACTTCAGCCCATGACATCACAGTCAAACTCCCAGAATCACATTGCATCCCCCACCCCCAAAAAAACACGAATAGCCTTTCATAAACAGGTTCTTCTTCCGGTAAACATCACAACATGGTATTCCATGAAATTCCGTTGAATTCCATCCTATAAACATGTCCAAATTCATGAAATGTCATGACTTGAAAATCCAAGAGAATTGCACGAAAATGCCATAGAATCCCATTCGTTGAACTAAAGTGTTACTTTAAAGTCCATGTGACGCAGGTCCGTGTTACTGCAATGTTTGGTCAATTCTAGCATGAACTGGAACGCAGTGCTTGGTCAACATTCATGCATTTGTGGGTAAACTTGCCAGAGGGTTAAAGACTCTAGCTTGAGCCCGCAGCCAAAGGTTGGGTTTGTCAGAAGTGGGATTCGAACCCACGCCTCCAGGGGAGACTGCGACCTGAACGCAGCGCCTTAGACCGCTCTGCCATCCTGACGTGACGGCTAAGGGTTGGGCAGTACTGTTGGAGCTGCCCCGGATGGCAGATGATCTAGAAGCTAGTGCTTCACCGCTCACCCGAGTCCCAGCGCATGCCTCGTTGGCGCAGTTAGGCAGCGCGTCAGTCTCATAATCTGAAGGTCGTGAGTTCGAGCCTCACACGGGGCAGTCTGGTGCTTTTTTGATACAGGGGAGCGTGTAAATAAAAGAGCTGCTTTCTGTGTTCCCTTTTGTGCGTTTGTTCATTTCTTCATATGCAATGTAATTGAAATCCAGTGTTTTTGTAGGACTAATGTTGAACAAATGCAGTAATAGTATTGCTCTCATATCCATGTAATATGTGTCGGTGTCGTCACAATGTTTTGTTAAGGCTAATATAATTCTTTCATTCTAATGACATGTCTTGTCAATGCTAATGTAATGTTTTACATGACATTCCTTGAATCTTATGCCATGACACTCCACCCCATGCCCCAAAACCCATGACATTTCATTCCAAGAAAATGTCCAAGAATCCTTGCCAGGAAATTCTACTGCATCCCCAAAACTTCAGCCCATGACATCACAGTCAAACTCCCAGAATCACATTGCATCCCCCACCCCCCAAAAAAACACGAATAGCCTTTCATAAACAGGTTCTTCTTCCGGTAAACATCACAACATGGTATTCCATGAAATTCCGTTGAATTCCATCCTATAAACATGTCCAAATTCATGAAATGTCATGACTTGAAATTCCAAGAGAATTGCACGAAAATGCCATAGAATCCCATTCGTTGAACTAAAGTGTTACTTTAAAGTCCATGTGACGCAGGTCCGTGTTACTGCAATGTTTGGTCAATTCTAGCATGAACTGGAACGCAGTGCTCGGTCAACATTCATGCATTTGTGGGTAAACTTGCCAGAGGGTTAAAGACTCTAGCTTGAGCCCGCAGCCAAAGGTTGGGTTTGTCAGAAGTGGGATTCGAACCCACGCCTCCAGGGGAGATTGCGACCTGAACGCAGCGCCTTAGACCGCTCGGCCATCCTGACGTGACGGCTAAGGGTTGGGCAGTACTGTTGGAGCTGCCCCGGATGGCAGATGATCTAGAAGCTAGTGCTTCACCGCTCACCCGAGTCCCAGCGCATGCCTCGTTGGCGCAGTTAGGCAGCGCGTCAGTCTCATAATCTGAAGGTCGTGAGTTCGAGCCTCACACGGGGCAGTCTGGTGCTTTTTTGATACAGGGGAGCGTGTAAATAAAAGAGCTGCTTTCTGTGTTCCCTTTTGTGCGTTTGTTCATTTCTTCATATGCAATGCAATTGAAATCCAGTGTTTTTGTAGGACTAATGTTGAACAAATGCAGTCATAGTATTGCTCTCATATTCATGTAATATGTGTCGGTGTCGTCACAATGTTTTGTTAAGGCTAATATAATTCTTTCATTCTAATGACATGTCTTGTCAATGCTAATGTAATGTTTTACATGACATTCCTTGAATCTTATGCCATGACACTCCACCCCATGCCCCAAAACCCATGACATTTCATTCCAAGAAAATGTCCAAGAATCCTTGCCAGGAAATTCTACTGCATCCCCAAAACTTCAGCCCATGACATCACAGTCAAACTCCCAGAATCACATTGCATCCCCCACCCCCAAAAAAACACGAATAGCCTTTCATAAACAGGTTCTTCTTCCGGTAAACATCACAACATGGTATTCCATGAAATTCCGTTGAATTCCATCCTATAAACATGTCCAAATTCATGAAATGTCATGACTTGAAATTCCAAGAGAATTGCACGAAAATGCCATAGAATCCCATTCGTTGCACTAAAGTGTTACTTTAAAGTCCATGTGACGCAGGTCCGTGTTACTGCAATGTTTGGTCAATTCTAGCATGAACTGGAACGCAGTGCTCGGTCAACATTCATGCATTTGTGGGTAAACTTGCCAGAGGGTTAAAGACTCTAGCTTGAGCCCGCAGCCAAAGGTTGGGTTTGTCAGAAGTGGGATTCGAACCCACGCCTCCAGGGGAGACTGCGACCTGAACGCAGCGCCTTAGACCGCTCGGCAATCCTGACGTGACGGCTAAGGGTTGGGCAGTACTGTTGGAGCTGCCCCGGATGGCAGATGATCTAGAAGCTAGTGCTTCACCGCTCACCCGAGTCCCAGCGCATGCCTCGTTGGCGCAGTTAGGCAGCGCGTCAGTCTCATAATCTGAAGGTCGTGAGTTCGAGCCTCACACGGGGCAGTCTGGTGCTTTTTTGATACAGGGGAGCGTGTAAATAAAAGAGCTGCTTTCTGTGTTCCCTTTTGTGCGTTTGTTCATTTCTTCATATGCAATGCAATTGAAATCCAGTGTTTTTGTAGGACTAATGTTGAACAAATGCAGTCATAGTATTGCTCTCATATTCATGTAATATGTGTCGGTGTCGTCACAATGTTTTGTTAAGGCTAATATAATTCTTTCATTCTAATGACATGTCTTGTCAATGCTAATGTAATGTTTTACATGACATTCCTTGAATCTTATGCCATGACACTCCACCCCATGCCCCAAAACCCATGACATTTCATTCCAAGAAAATGTCCAAGAATCCTTGCCAGGAAATTCTACTGCATCCCCAAAACTTCAGCCCATGACATCACAGTCAAACTCCCAGAATCACATTGCATCCCCCACCCCCCAAAAAAACACGAATAGCCTTTCATAAACAGGTTCTTCTTCCGGTAAACATCACAACATGGTATTCCATGAAATTCCGTTGAATTCCATCCTATAAACATGCCCAAATTCATGAAATGTCATGACTTGAAATCCCAAGAGAATTGCACGAAAATGCCATAGAATCCCATTCGTTGCACTAAAGTGTTACTTTAAAGTCCATGTGACGCAGGTTCGTGTTACTGCAATGTTTGGTCAATTCTAGCATGAACTGGAACGCAGTGCTTGGTCAACATTCATGCATTTGTGGGTAAACTTGCCAGAGGGTTAAAGACTCTAGCTTGAGCCCGCAGCCAAAGGTTGGGTTTGTCAGAAGTGGGATTCGAACCCACGCCTCCAGGGGAGACTGCGACCTGAACGCAGCGCCTTAGACCGCTCGGCCATCCTGACGTGACGGCTAAGGGTTGGGCAGTACTGTTGGAGCTGCCCCGGATGGCAGATGATCTAGAAGCTAGTGCTTCACCGCTCACCCGAGTCCCAGCGCATGCCTCGTTGGCGCAGTTAGGCAGCGCGTCAGTCTCATAATCTGAAGGTCGTGAGTTCGAGCCTCACACGGGGCAGTCTGGTGCTTTTTTGATACAGGGGAGCGTGTAAATAAAAGAGCTGCTTTCTGTGTTCCCTTTTGTGCGTTTGTTCATTTCTTCATATGCAATGTAATTGAAATCCAGTGTTTTTGTAGGACTAATGTTGAACAAATGCAGTAATAGTATTGCTCTCATATTCATGTAATATGTGTCGGTGTCGTCACAATGTTTTGTTAAGGCTAATATAATTCTTTCATTCTAATGACATGTCTTGTCAATGCTAATGTAATGTTTTACATGACATTCCTTGAATCTTATGCCATGACACTCCACCCCATGCCCCAAAACCCATGACATTTCATTCCAAGAAAATGTCCAAGAATCCTTGCCAGGAAATTCTACTGCATCCCCAAAACTTCAGCCCATGACATCACAGTCAAACTCCCAGAATCACATTGCATCCCCCACCCCCCAAAAAAACACGAATAGCCTTTCATAAACAGGTTCTTCTTCCGGTAAACATCACAACATGGTATTCCATGAAATTCCGTTGAATTCCATCCTATAAACATGTCCAAATTCATGAAATGTCATGACTTGAAATCCCAAGAGAATTGCACGAAAATGCCATAGAATCCCATTCGTTGCACTAAAGTGTTACTTTAAAGTCCATGTGACGCAGGTCCGTGTTACTGCAATGTTTGGTCAATTCTAGCATGAACTGGAACGCAGTGCTCGGTCAACATTCATGCATTTGTGGGTAAACTTGCCAGAGGGTTAAAGACTCTAGCTTGAGCCCGCAGCCAAAGGTTGGGTTTGTCAGAAGTGGGATTCGAACCCACGCCTCCAGGGGAGACTGCGACCTGAACGCAGCGCCTTAGACCGCTCGGCCATCCTGACGTGACGGCTAAGGGTTGGGCAGTACTGTTGGAGCTGCCCCGGATGGCAGATGATCTAGAAGCTAGTGCTTCACCGCTCACCCGAGTCCCAGCGCATGCCTCGTTGGCGCAGTTAGGCAGCGCGTCAGTCTCATAATCTGAAGGTCGTGAGTTCGAGCCTCACACGGGGCAGTCTGGTGCTTTTTTGATACAGGGGAGCGTGTAAATAAAAGAGCTGCTTTCTGTGTTCCATTTTGTGCGTTTGTTCATTTCTTCATATGCAATGCAATTGAAATCCAGTGTTTTTGTAGGACTAATGTTGAACAAATGCAGTCATAGTATTGCTCTCATATTCATGTAATATGTGTCGGTGTCGTCACAATGTTTTGTTAAGGCTAATATAATTCTTTCATTCTAATGACATGTCTTGTCAATGCTAATGTAATGTTTTACATGACATTCCTTGAATCTTATGCCATGACACTCCACCCCATGCCCCAAAACCCATGACATTTCATTCCAAGAAAATGTCCAAGAATCCTTGCCAGGAAATTCTACTGCATCCCCAAAACTTCAGCCCATGACATCACAGTCAAACTCCCAGAATCACATTGCATCCCCCACCCCCAAAAAAACACGAATAGCCTTTCATAAACAGGTTCTTCTTCCGGTAAACATCACAACATGGTATTCCATGAAATTCCGTTGAATTCCATCCTATAAACATGTCCAAATTCATGAAATGTCATGACTTGAAATTCCAAGAGAATTGCACGAAAATGCCATAGAATCCCATTCGTTGCACTAAAGTGTTACTTTAAAGTCCATGTGACGCAGGTCCGTGTTACTGCAATGTTTGGTCAATTCTAGCATGAACTGGAACGCAGTGCTTGGTCAACATTCATGCATTTGTGGGTAAACTTGCCAGAGGGTTAAAGACTCTAGCTTGAGCCCGCAGCCAAAGGTTGGGTTTGTCAGAAGTGGGATTCGAACCCACGCCTCCAGGGGAGACTGCGACCTGAACGCAGCGCCTTAGACCGCTCGGCCATCCTGACGTGACGGCTAAGGGTTGGGCAGTACTGTTGGAGCTGCCCCGGATGGCAGATGATCTAGAAGCTAGTGCTTCACCGCTCACCCGAGTCCCAGCGCATGCCTCGTTGGCGCAGTTAGGCAGCGCGTCAGTCTCATAATCTGAAGGTCGTGAGTTCGAGCCTCACACGGGGCAGTCTGGTGCTTTTTTGATACAGGGGAGCGTGTAAATAAAAGAGCTGCTTTCTGTGTTCCCTTTTGTGCGTTTGTTCATTTCTTCATATGCAATGTAATTGAAATCCAGTGTTTTTGTAGGACTAATGTTGAACAAATGCAGTAATAGTATTGCTCTCATATTCATGTAATATGTGTCGGTGTCGTCACAATGTTTTGTTAAGGCTAATATAATTCTTTCATTCTAATGACATGTCTTGTCAATGCTAATGTAATGTTTTACATGACATTCCTTGAATCTTATGCCATGACACTCCACCCCATGCCCCAAAACCCATGACATTTCATTCCAAGAAAATGTCCAAGAATCCTTGCCAGGAAATTCTACTGCATCCCCAAAACTTCAGCCCATGACATCACAGTCAAACTCCCAGAATCACATTGCATCCCCCACCCCCAAAAAACACGAATAGCCTTTCATAAACAGGTTCTTCTTCCGGTAAACATCACAACATGGTATTCCATGAAATTCCGTTGAATTCCATCCTATAAACATGTCCAAATTCATGAAATGTCATGACTTGAAATTCCAAGAGAATTGCACGAAAATGCCATAGAATCCCATTCGTTGCACTAAAGTGTTACTTTAAAGTCCATGTGACGCAGGTCCGTGTTACTGCAATGTTTGGTCAATTCTAGCATGAACTGGAACGCAGTGCTCGGTCAACATTCATGCATTTGTGGGTAAACTTGCCAGAGGGTTAAAGACTCTAGCTTGAGCCCGCAGCCAAAGGTTGGGTTTGTCAGAAGTGGGATTCGAACCCACGCCTCCAGGGGAGACTGCGACCTGAACGCAGCGCCTTAGACCGCTCGGCCATCCTGACGTGACGGCTAAGGGTTGGGCAGTACTGTTGGAGCTGCCCCGGATGGCAGATGATCTAGAAGCTAGTGCTTCACCGCTCACCCGAGTCCCAGCGCATGCCTCGTTGGCGCAGTTAGGCAGCGCGTCAGTCTCATAATCTGAAGGTCGTGAGTTCGAGCCTCACACGGGGCAGTCTGGTGCTTTTTTGATACAGGGGAGCGTGTAAATAAAAGAGCTGCTTTCTGTGTTCCCTTTTGTGCGTTTGTTCATTTCTTCATATGCAATGCAATTGAAATCCAGTGTTTTTGTAGGACTAATGTTGAACAAATGCAGTCATAGTATTGCTCTCATATTCATGTAATATGTGTCGGTGTCGTCACAATGTTTTGTTAAGGCTAATATAATTCTTTCATTCTAATGACATGTCTTGTCAATGCTAATGTAATGTTTTACATGACATTCCTTGAATCTTATGCCATGACACTCCACCCCATGCCCCAAAACCCATGACATTTCATTCCAAGAAAATGTCCAAGAATCCTTGCCAGGAAATTCTACTGCATCCCCAAAACTTCAGCCCATGACATCACAGTCAAACTCCCAGAATCACATTGCATCCCCCACCCCCCAAAAAAACACGAATAGCCTTTCATAAACAGGTTCTTCTTCCGGTAAACATCACAACATGGTATTCCATGAAATTCCGTTGAATTCCATCCTATAAACATGCCCAAATTCATGAAATGTCATGACTTGAAATCCCAAGAGAATTGCACGAAAATGCCATAGAATCCCATTCGTTGCACTAAAGTGTTACTTTAAAGTCCATGTGACGCAGGTTCGTGTTACTGCAATGTTTGGTCAATTCTAGCATGAACTGGAACGCAGTGCTTGGTCAACATTCATGCATTTGTGGGTAAACTTGCCAGAGGGTTAAAGACTCTAGCTTGAGCCCGCAGCCAAAGGTTGGGTTTGTCAGAAGTGGGATTCGAACCCACGCCTCCAGGGGAGACTGCGACCTGAACGCAGCGCCTTAGACCGCTCGGCCATCCTGACGTGACGGCTAAGGGTTGGGCAGTACTGTTGGAGCTGCCCCGGATGGCAGATGATCTAGAAGCTAGTGCTTCACCGCTCACCCGAGTCCCAGCGCATGCCTCGTTGGCGCAGTTAGGCAGCGCGTCAGTCTCATAATCTGAAGGTCGTGAGTTCGAGCCTCACACGGGGCAGTCTGGTGCTTTTTTGATACAGGGGAGCGTGTAAATAAAAGAGCTGCTTTCTGTGTTCCCTTTTGTGCGTTTGTTCATTTCTTCATATGCAATGTAATTGAAATCCAGTGTTTTTGTAGGACTAATGTTGAACAAATGCAGTAATAGTATTGCTCTCATATTCATGTAATATGTGTCGGTGTCGTCACAATGTTTTGTTAAGGCTAATATAATTCTTTCATTCTAATGACATGTCTTGTCAATGCTAATGTAATGTTTTACATGACATTCCTTGAATCTTATGCCATGACACTCCACCCCATGCCCCAAAACCCATGACATTTCATTCCAAGAAAATGTCCAAGAATCCTTGCCAGGAAATTCTACTGCATCCCCAAAACTTCAGCCCATGACATCACAGTCAAACTCCCAGAATCACATTGCATCCCCCACCCCCCAAAAAAACACGAATAGCCTTTCATAAACAGGTTCTTCTTCCGGTAAACATCACAACATGGTATTCCATGAAATTCCGTTGAATTCCATCCTATAAACATGTCCAAATTCATGAAATGTCATGACTTGAAATCCCAAGAGAATTGCACGAAAATGCCATAGAATCCCATTCGTTGCACTAAAGTGTTACTTTAAAGTCCATGTGACGCAGGTCCGTGTTACTGCAATGTTTGGTCAATTCTAGCATGAACTGGAACGCAGTGCTCGGTCAACATTCATGCATTTGTGGGTAAACTTGCCAGAGGGTTAAAGACTCTAGCTTGAGCCCGCAGCCAAAGGTTGGGTTTGTCAGAAGTGGGATTCGAACCCACGCCTCCAGGGGAGACTGCGACCTGAACGCAGCGCCTTAGACCGCTCGGCCATCCTGACGTGACGGCTAAGGGTTGGGCAGTACTGTTGGAGCTGCCCCGGATGGCAGATGATCTAGAAGCTAGTGCTTCACCGCTCACCCGAGTCCCAGCGCATGCCTCGTTGGCGCAGTTAGGCAGCGCGTCAGTCTCATAATCTGAAGGTCGTGAGTTCGAGCCTCACACGGGGCAGTCTGGTGCTTTTTTGATACAGGGGAGCGTGTAAATAAAAGAGCTGCTTTCTGTGTTCCATTTTGTGCGTTTGTTCATTTCTTCATATGCAATGCAATTGAAATCCAGTGTTTTTGTAGGACTAATGTTGAACAAATGCAGTCATAGTATTGCTCTCATATTCATGTAATATGTGTCGGTGTCGTCACAATGTTTTGTTAAGGCTAATATAATTCTTTCATTCTAATGACATGTCTTGTCAATGCTAATGTAATGTTTTACATGACATTCCTTGAATCTTATGCCATGACACTCCACCCCATGCCCCAAAACCCATGACATTTCATTCCAAGAAAATGTCCAAGAATCCTTGCCAGGAAATTCTACTGCATCCCCAAAACTTCAGCCCATGACATCACAGTCAAACTCCCAGAATCACATTGCATCCCCCACCCCCAAAAAAACACGAATAGCCTTTCATAAACAGGTTCTTCTTCCGGTAAACATCACAACATGGTATTCCATGAAATTCCGTTGAATTCCATCCTATAAACATGTCCAAATTCATGAAATGTCATGACTTGAAATTCCAAGAGAATTGCACGAAAATGCCATAGAATCCCATTCGTTGCACTAAAGTGTTACTTTAAAGTCCATGTGACGCAGGTCCGTGTTACTGCAATGTTTGGTCAATTCTAGCATGAACTGGAACGCAGTGCTTGGTCAACATTCATGCATTTGTGGGTAAACTTGCCAGACGGTTAAAGACTCTAGCTTGAGCCCGCAGCCAAAGGTTGGGTTTGTCAGAAGTGGGATTCGAACCCACGCCTCCAGGGGAGACTGCGACCTGAACGCAGCGCCTTAGACCGCTCGGCCATCCTGATGTGACGGCTAAGGGTTGGGCAGTACTGTTGGAGCTGCCCCGGATGGCAGATGATCTAGAAGCTAGTGCTTCACCGCTCACCCGAGTCCCAGCGCATGCCTCGTTGGCGCAGTTAGGCAGCGCGTCAGTCTCATAATCTGAAGGTCGTGAGTTCGAGCCTCACACGGGGCAGTCTGGTGCTTTTTTGATACAGGCGAGCGTGTAAATAAAAGAGCTGCTTTCTGTGTTCCCTTTTGTGCGTTTGTTCATTTCTTCATATGCAATGCAATTGAAATCCAGTGTTTTTGTAGGACTAATGTTGAACAAATGCAGTCATAGTATTGCTCTCATATTCATGTAATATGTGTCGGTGTCGTCACAATGTTTTGTTAAGGCTAATATAATTCTTTCATTCTAATGACATGTCTTGTCAATGCTAATGTAATGTTTTACATGACATTCCTTGAATCTTATGCCATGACACTCCACCCCATGCCCCAAAACCCATGACATTTCATTCCAAGAAAATGTCCAAGAATCCTTGCCAGGAAATTCTACTGCATCCCCAAAACTTCAGCCCATGACATCACAGTCAAACTCCCAGAATCACATTGCATCCCCCACCCCCAAAAAAACACGAATAGCCTTTCATAAACAGGTTCTTCTTCCGGTAAACATCACAACATGGTATTCCATGAAATTCCGTTGAATTCCATCCTATAAACATGTCCAAATTCATGAAATGTCATGACTTGAAATTCCAAGAGAATTGCACGAAAATGCCATAGAATCCCATTCGTTGCACTAAAGTGTTACTTTAAAGTCCATGTGACGCAGGTCCGTGTTACTGCAATGTTTGGTCAATTCTAGCATGAACTGGAACGCAGTGCTCGGTCAACATTCATGCATTTGTGGGTAAACTTGCCAGAGGGTTAAAGACTCTAGCTTGAGCCCGCAGCCAAAGGTTGGGTTTGTCAGAAGTGGGATTCGAACCCACGCCTCCAGGGGAGACTGCGACCTGAACGCAGCGCCTTAGACCGCTCGGCCATCCTGACGTGACGGCTAAGGGTTGGGCAGTACTGTTGGAGCTGCCCCGGATGGCAGATGATCTAGAAGCTAGTGCTTCACCGCTCACCCGAGTCCCAGCGCATGCCTCGTTGGCGCAGTTAGGCAGCGCGTCAGTCTCATAATCTGAAGGTCGTGAGTTCGAGCCTCACACGGGGCAGTCTGGTGCTTTTTTGATACAGGGGAGCGTGTAAATAAAAGAGCTGCTTTCTGTGTTCCCTTTTGTGCGTTTGTTCATTTCTTCATATGCAATGTAATTGAAATCCAGTGTTTTTGTAGGACTAATGTTGAACAAATGCAGTAATAGTATTGCTCTCATATTCATGTAATATGTGTCGGTGTCGTCACAATGTTTTGTTAAGGCTAATATAATTCTTTCATTCTAATGACATGTCTTGTCAATGCTAATGTAATGTTTTACATGACATTCCTTGAATCTTATGCCATGACACTCCACCCCATGCCCCAAAACCCATGACATTTCATTCCAAGAAAATGTCCAAGAATCCTTGCCAGGAAATTCTACTGCATCCCCAAAACTTCAGCCCATGACATCACAGTCAAACTCCCAGAATCACATTGCATCCCCCACCCCCCAAAAAAACACGAATAGCCTTTCATAAACAGGTTCTTCTTCCGGTAAACATCACAACATGGTATTCCATGAAATTCCGTTGAATTCCATCCTATAAACATGTCCAAATTCATGAAATGTCATGACTTGAAATCCCAAGAGAATTGCACGAAAATGCCATAGAATCCCATTCGTTGCACTAAAGTGTTACTTTAAAGTCCATGTGACGCAGGTCCGTGTTACTGCAATGTTTGGTCAATTCTAGCATGAACTGGAACGCAGTGCTCGGTCAACATTCATGCATTTGTGGGTAAACTTGCCAGAGGGTTAAAGACTCTAGCTTGAGCCCGCAGCCAAAGGTTGGGTTTGTCAGAAGTGGGATTCGAACCCACGCCTCCAGGGGAGACTGCGACCTGAACGCAGCGCCTTAGACCGCTCGGCCATCCTGACGTGACGGCTAAGGGTTGGGCAGTACTGTTGGAGCTGCCCCGGATGGCAGATGATCTAGAAGCTAGTGCTTCACCGCTCACCCGAGTCCCAGCGCATGCCTCGTTGGCGCAGTTAGGCAGCGCGTCAGTCTCATAATCTGAAGGTCGTGAGTTCGAGCCTCACACGGGGCAGTCTGGTGCTTTTTTGATACAGGGGAGCGTGTAAATAAAAGAGCTGCTTTCTGTGTTCCCTTTTGTGCGTTTGTTCATTTCTTCATATGCAATGCAATTGAAATCCAGTGTTTTTGTAGGACTAATGTTGAACAAATGCAGTCATAGTATTGCTCTCATATTCATGTAATATGTGTCGGTGTCGTCACAATGTTTTGTTAAGGCTAATATAATTCTTTCATTCTAATGACATGTCTTGTCAATGCTAATGTAATGTTTTACATGACATTCCTTGAATCTTATGCCATGACACTCCACCCCATGCCCCAAAACCCATGACATTTCATTCCAAGAAAATGTCCAAGAATCCTTGCCAGGAAATTCTACTGCATCCCCAAAACTTCAGCCCATGACATCACAGTCAAACTCCCAGAATCACATTGCATCCCCCACCCCCAAAAAAACACGAATAGCCTTTCATAAACAGGTTCTTCTTCCGGTAAACATCACAACATGGTATTCCATGAAATTCCGTTGAATTCCATCCTATAAACATGCCCAAATTCATGAAATGTCATGACTTGAAATCCCAAGAGAATTGCACGAAAATGCCATAGAATCCCATTCGTTGCACTAAAGTGTTACTTTAAAGTCCATGTGACGCAGGTCCGTGTTACTGCAATGTTTGGTCAATTCTAGCATGAACTGGAACGCAGTGCTTGGTCAACATTCATGCATTTGTGGGTAAACTTGCCAGAGGGTTAAAGACTCTAGCTTGAGCCCGCAGCCAAAGGTTGGGTTTGTCAGAAGTGGGATTCGAACCCACGCCTCCAGGGGAGACTGCGACCTGAACGCAGCGCCTTAGACCGCTCGGCCATCCTGACGTGACGGCTAAGGGTTGGGCAGTACTGTTGGAGCTGCCCCGGATGGCAGATGATCTAGAAGCTAGTGCTTCACCGCTCACCCGAGTCCCAGCGCATGCCTCGTTGGCGCAGTTAGGCAGCGCGTCAGTCTCATAATCTGAAGGTCGTGAGTTCGAGCCTCACACGGGGCAGTCTGGTGCTTTTTTGATACAGGGGAGCGTGTAAATAAAAGAGCTGCTTTCTGTGTTCCCTTTTGTGCGTTTGTTCATTTCTTCATATGCAATGTAATTGAAATCCAGTGTTTTTGTAGGACTAATGTTGAACAAATGCAGTAATAGTATTGCTCTCATATTCATGTAATATGTGTCGGTGTCGTCACAATGTTTTGTTAAGGCTAATATAATTCTTTCATTCTAATGACATGTCTTGTCAATGCTAATGTAATGTTTTACATGACATTCCTTGAATCTTATGCCATGACACTCCACCCCATGCCCCAAAACCCATGACATTTCATTCCAAGAAAATGTCCAAGAATCCTTGCCAGGAAATTCTACTGCATCCCCAAAACTTCAGCCCATGACATCACAGTCAAACTCCCAGAATCACATTGCATCCCCCACCCCCCAAAAAAACACGAATAGCCTTTCATAAACAGGTTCTTCTTCCGGTAAACATCACAACATGGTATTCCATGAAATTCCGTTGAATTCCATCCTATAAACATGTCCAAATTCATGAAATGTCATGACTTGAAATCCCAAGAGAATTGCACGAAAATGCCATAGAATCCCATTCGTTGCACTAAAGTGTTACTTTAAAGTCCATGTGACGCAGGTCCGTGTTACTGCAATGTTTGGTCAATTCTAGCATGAACTGGAACGCAGTGCTCGGTCAACATTCATGCATTTGTGGGTAAACTTGCCAGAGGGTTAAAGACTCTAGCTTGAGCCCGCAGCCAAAGGTTGGGTTTGTCAGAAGTGGGATTCGAACCCACGCCTCCAGGGGAGACTGCGACCTGAACGCAGCGCCTTAGACCGCTCGGCCATCCTGACGTGACGGCTAAGGGTTGGGCAGTACTGTTGGAGCTGCCCCGGATGGCAGATGATCTAGAAGCTAGTGCTTCACCGCTCACCCGAGTCCCAGCGCATGCCTCGTTGGCGCAGTTAGGCAGCGCGTCAGTCTCATAATCTGAAGGTCGTGAGTTCGAGCCTCACACGGGGCAGTCTGGTGCTTTTTTGATACAGGGGAGCGTGTAAATAAAAGAGCTGCTTTCTGTGTTCCATTTTGTGCGTTTGTTCATTTCTTCATATGCAATGCAATTGAAATCCAGTGTTTTTGTAGGACTAATGTTGAACAAATGCAGTCATAGTATTGCTCTCATATTCATGTAATATGTGTCGGTGTCGTCACAATGTTTTGTTAAGGCTAATATAATTCTTTCATTCTAATGACATGTCTTGTCAATGCTAATGTAATGTTTTACATGACATTCCTTGAATCTTATGCCATGACACTCCACCCCATGCCCCAAAACCCATGACATTTCATTCCAAGAAAATGTCCAAGAATCCTTGCCAGGAAATTCTACTGCATCCCCAAAACTTCAGCCCATGACATCACAGTCAAACTCCCAGAATCACATTGCATCCCCCACCCCCAAAAAAACACGAATAGCCTTTCATAAACAGGTTCTTCTTCCGGTAAACATCACAACATGGTATTCCATGAAATTCCGTTGAATTCCATCCTATAAACATGTCCAAATTCATGAAATGTCATGACTTGAAATTCCAAGAGAATTGCACGAAAATGCCATAGAATCCCATTCGTTGCACTAAAGTGTTACTTTAAAGTCCATGTGACGCAGGTCCGTGTTACTGCAATGTTTGGTCAATTCTAGCATGAACTGGAACGCAGTGCTTGGTCAACATTCATGCATTTGTGGGTAAACTTGCCAGACGGTTAAAGACTCTAGCTTGAGCCCGCAGCCAAAGGTTGGGTTTGTCAGAAGTGGGATTCGAACCCACGCCTCCAGGGGAGACTGCGACCTGAACGCAGCGCCTTAGACCGCTCGGCCATCCTGATGTGACGGCTAAGGGTTGGGCAGTACTGTTGGAGCTGCCCCGGATGGCAGATGATCTAGAAGCTAGTGCTTCACCGCTCACCCGAGTCCCAGCGCATGCCTCGTTGGCGCAGTTAGGCAGCGCGTCAGTCTCATAATCTGAAGGTCGTGAGTTCGAGCCTCACACGGGGCAGTCTGGTGCTTTTTTGATACAGGCGAGCGTGTAAATAAAAGAGCTGCTTTCTGTGTTCCCTTTTGTGCGTTTGTTCATTTCTTCATATGCAATGCAATTGAAATCCAGTGTTTTTGTAGGACTAATGTTGAACAAATGCAGTCATAGTATTGCTCTCATATTCATGTAATATGTGTCGGTGTCGTCACAATGTTTTGTTAAGGCTAATATAATTCTTTCATTCTAATGACATGTCTTGTCAATGCTAATGTAATGTTTTACATGACATTCCTTGAATCTTATGCCATGACACTCCACCCCATGCCCCAAAACCCATGACATTTCATTCCAAGAAAATGTCCAAGAATCCTTGCCAGGAAATTCTACTGCATCCCCAAAACTTCAGCCCATGACATCACAGTCAAACTCCCAGAATCACATTGCATCCCCCACCCCCAAAAAAACACGAATAGCCTTTCATAAACAGGTTCTTCTTCCGGTAAACATCACAACATGGTATTCCATGAAATTCCGTTGAATTCCATCCTATAAACATGTCCAAATTCATGAAATGTCATGACTTGAAATTCCAAGAGAATTGCACGAAAATGCCATAGAATCCCATTCGTTGCACTAAAGTGTTACTTTAAAGTCCATGTGACGCAGGTCCGTGTTACTGCAATGTTTGGTCAATTCTAGCATGAACTGGAACGCAGTGCTCGGTCAACATTCATGCATTTGTGGGTAAACTTGCCAGAGGGTTAAAGACTCTAGCTTGAGCCCGCAGCCAAAGGTTGGGTTTGTCAGAAGTGGGATTCGAACCCACGCCTCCAGGGGAGACTGCGACCTGAACGCAGCGCCTTAGACCGCTCGGCCATCCTGACGTGACGGCTAAGGGTTGGGCAGTACTGTTGGAGCTGCCCCGGATGGCAGATGATCTAGAAGCTAGTGCTTCACCGCTCACCCGAGTCCCAGCGCATGCCTCGTTGGCGCAGTTAGGCAGCGCGTCAGTCTCATAATCTGAAGGTCGTGAGTTCGAGCCTCACACGGGGCAGTCTGGTGCTTTTTTGATACAGGGGAGCGTGTAAATAAAAGAGCTGCTTTCTGTGTTCCCTTTTGTGCGTTTGTTCATTTCTTCATATGCAATGTAATTGAAATCCAGTGTTTTTGTAGGACTAATGTTGAACAAATGCAGTAATAGTATTGCTCTCATATTCATGTAATATGTGTCGGTGTCGTCACAATGTTTTGTTAAGGCTAATATAATTCTTTCATTCTAATGACATGTCTTGTCAATGCTAATGTAATGTTTTACATGACATTCCTTGAATCTTATGCCATGACACTCCACCCCATGCCCCAAAACCCATGACATTTCATTCCAAGAAAATGTCCAAGAATCCTTGCCAGGAAATTCTACTGCATCCCCAAAACTTCAGCCCATGACATCACAGTCAAACTCCCAGAATCACATTGCATCCCCCACCCCCCAAAAAAACACGAATAGCCTTTCATAAACAGGTTCTTCTTCCGGTAAACATCACAACATGGTATTCCATGAAATTCCGTTGAATTCCATCCTATAAACATGTCCAAATTCATGAAATGTCATGACTTGAAATCCCAAGAGAATTGCACGAAAATGCCATAGAATCCCATTCGTTGCACTAAAGTGTTACTTTAAAGTCCATGTGACGCAGGTCCGTGTTACTGCAATGTTTGGTCAATTCTAGCATGAACTGGAACGCAGTGCTCGGTCAACATTCATGCATTTGTGGGTAAACTTGCCAGAGGGTTAAAGACTCTAGCTTGAGCCCGCAGCCAAAGGTTGGGTTTGTCAGAAGTGGGATTCGAACCCACGCCTCCAGGGGAGACTGCGACCTGAACGCAGCGCCTTAGACCGCTCGGCCATCCTGACGTGACGGCTAAGGGTTGGGCAGTACTGTTGGAGCTGCCCCGGATGGCAGATGATCTAGAAGCTAGTGCTTCACCGCTCACCCGAGTCCCAGCGCATGCCTCGTTGGCGCAGTTAGGCAGCGCGTCAGTCTCATAATCTGAAGGTCGTGAGTTCGAGCCTCACACGGGGCAGTCTGGTGCTTTTTTGATACAGGGGAGCGTGTAAATAAAAGAGCTGCTTTCTGTGTTCCATTTTGTGCGTTTGTTCATTTCTTCATATGCAATGCAATTGAAATCCAGTGTTTTTGTAGGACTAATGTTGAACAAATGCAGTCATAGTATTGCTCTCATATTCATGTAATATGTGTCGGTGTCGTCACAATGTTTTGTTAAGGCTAATATAATTCTTTCATTCTAATGACATGTCTTGTCAATGCTAATGTAATGTTTTACATGACATTCCTTGAATCTTATGCCATGACACTCCACCCCATGCCCCAAAACCCATGACATTTCATTCCAAGAAAATGTCCAAGAATCCTTGCCAGGAAATTCTACTGCATCCCCAAAACTTCAGCCCATGACATCACAGTCAAACTCCCAGAATCACATTGCATCCCCCACCCCCAAAAAAACACGAATAGCCTTTCATAAACAGGTTCTTCTTCCGGTAAACATCACAACATGGTATTCCATGAAATTCCGTTGAATTCCATCCTATAAACATGTCCAAATTCATGAAATGTCATGACTTGAAATTCCAAGAGAATTGCACGAAAATGCCATAGAATCCCATTCGTTGCACTAAAGTGTTACTTTAAAGTCCATGTGACGCAGGTCCGTGTTACTGCAATGTTTGGTCAATTCTAGCATGAACTGGAACGCAGTGCTTGGTCAACATTCATGCATTTGTGGGTAAACTTGCCAGAGGGTTAAAGACTCTAGCTTGAGCCCGCAGCCAAAGGTTGGGTTTGTCAGAAGTGGGATTCGAACCCACGCCTCCAGGGGAGACTGCGACCTGAACGCAGCGCCTTAGACCGCTCGGCCATCCTGACGTGACGGCTAAGGGTTGGGCAGTACTGTTGGAGCTGCCCCGGATGGCAGATGATCTAGAAGCTAGTGCTTCACCGCTCACCCGAGTCCCAGCGCATGCCTCGTTGGCGCAGTTAGGCAGCGCGTCAGTCTCATAATCTGAAGGTCGTGAGTTCGAGCCTCACACGGGGCAGTCTGGTGCTTTTTTGATACAGGGGAGCGTGTAAATAAAAGAGCTGCTTTCTGTGTTCCCTTTTGTGCGTTTGTTCATTTCTTCATATGCAATGTAATTGAAATCCAGTGTTTTTGTAGGACTAATGTTGAACAAATGCAGTAATAGTATTGCTCTCATATTCATGTAATATGTGTCGGTGTCGTCACAATGTTTTGTTAAGGCTAATATAATTCTTTCATTCTAATGACATGTCTTGTCAATGCTAATGTAATGTTTTACATGACATTCCTTGAATCTTATGCCATGACACTCCACCCCATGCCCCAAAACCCATGACATTTCATTCCAAGAAAATGTCCAAGAATCCTTGCCAGGAAATTCTACTGCATCCCCAAAACTTCAGCCCATGACATCACAGTCAAACTCCCAGAATCACATTGCATCCCCCACCCCCCAAAAAAACACGAATAGCCTTTCATAAACAGGTTCTTCTTCCGGTAAACATCACAACATGGTATTCCATGAAATTCCGTTGAATTCCATCCTATAAACATGCCCAAATTCATGAAATGTCATGACTTGAAATCCCAAGAGAATTGCACGAAAATGCCATAGAATCCCATTCGTTGCACTAAAGTGTTACTTTAAAGTCCATGTGACGCAGGTCCGTGTTACTGCAATGTTTGGTCAATTCTAGCATGAACTGGAACGCAGTGCTTGGTCAACATTCATGCATTTGTGGGTAAACTTGCCAGAGGGTTAAAGACTCTAGCTTGAGCCCGCAGCCAAAGGTTGGGTTTGTCAGAAGTGGGATTCGAACCCACGCCTCCAGGGGAGACTGCGACCTGAACGCAGCGCCTTAGACCGCTCGGCCATCCTGACGTGACGGCTAAGGGTTGGGCAGTACTGTTGGAGCTGCCCCGGATGGCAGATGATCTAGAAGCTAGTGCTTCACCGCTCACCCGAGTCCCAGCGCATGCCTCGTTGGCGCAGTTAGGCAGCGCGTCAGTCTCATAATCTGAAGGTCGTGAGTTCGAGCCTCACACGGGGCAGTCTGGTGCTTTTTTGATACAGGGGAGCGTGTAAATAAAAGAGCTGCTTTCTGTGTTCCCTTTTGTGCGTTTGTTCATTTCTTCATATGCAATGTAATTGAAATCCAGTGTTTTTGTAGGACTAATGTTGAACAAATGCAGTAATAGTATTGCTCTCATATTCATGTAATATGTGTCGGTGTCGTCACAATGTTTTGTTAAGGCTAATATAATTCTTTCATTCTAATGACATGTCTTGTCAATGCTAATGTAATGTTTTACATGACATTCCTTGAATCTTATGCCATGACACTCCACCCCATGCCCCAAAACCCATGACATTTCATTCCAAGAAAATGTCCAAGAATCCTTGCCAGGAAATTCTACTGCATCCCCAAAACTTCAGCCCATGACATCACAGTCAAACTCCCAGAATCACATTGCATCCCCCACCCCCCAAAAAAACACGAATAGCCTTTCATAAACAGGTTCTTCTTCCGGTAAACATCACAACATGGTATTCCATGAAATTCCGTTGAATTCCATCCTATAAACATGTCCAAATTCATGAAATGTCATGACTTGAAATCCCAAGAGAATTGCACGAAAATGCCATAGAATCCCATTCGTTGCACTAAAGTGTTACTTTAAAGTCCATGTGACGCAGGTCCGTGTTACTGCAATGTTTGGTCAATTCTAGCATGAACTGGAACGCAGTGCTCGGTCAACATTCATGCATTTGTGGGTAAACTTGCCAGAGGGTTAAAGACTCTAGCTTGAGCCCGCAGCCAAAGGTTGGGTTTGTCAGAAGTGGGATTCGAACCCACGCCTCCAGGGGAGACTGCGACCTGAACGCAGCGCCTTAGACCGCTCGGCCATCCTGACGTGACGGCTAAGGGTTGGGCAGTACTGTTGGAGCTGCCCCGGATGGCAGATGATCTAGAAGCTAGTGCTTCACCGCTCACCCGAGTCCCAGCGCATGCCTCGTTGGCGCAGTTAGGCAGCGCGTCAGTCTCATAATCTGAAGGTCGTGAGTTCGAGCCTCACACGGGGCAGTCTGGTGCTTTTTTGATACAGGGGAGCGTGTAAATAAAAGAGCTGCTTTCTGTGTTCCATTTTGTGCGTTTGTTCATTTCTTCATATGCAATGCAATTGAAATCCAGTGTTTTTGTAGGACTAATGTTGAACAAATGCAGTCATAGTATTGCTCTCATATTCATGTAATATGTGTCGGTGTCGTCACAATGTTTTGTTAAGGCTAATATAATTCTTTCATTCTAATGACATGTCTTGTCAATGCTAATGTAATGTTTTACATGACATTCCTTGAATCTTATGCCATGACACTCCACCCCATGCCCCAAAACCCATGACATTTCATTCCAAGAAAATGTCCAAGAATCCTTGCCAGGAAATTCTACTGCATCCCCAAAACTTCAGCCCATGACATCACAGTCAAACTCCCAGAATCACATTGCATCCCCCACCCCCAAAAAAACACGAATAGCCTTTCATAAACAGGTTCTTCTTCCGGTAAACATCACAACATGGTATTCCATGAAATTCCGTTGAATTCCATCCTATAAACATGTCCAAATTCATGAAATGTCATGACTTGAAATTCCAAGAGAATTGCACGAAAATGCCATAGAATCCCATTCGTTGCACTAAAGTGTTACTTTAAAGTCCATGTGACGCAGGTCCGTGTTACTGCAATGTTTGGTCAATTCTAGCATGAACTGGAACGCAGTGCTTGGTCAACATTCATGCATTTGTGGGTAAACTTGCCAGAGGGTTAAAGACTCTAGCTTGAGCCCGCAGCCAAAGGTTGGGTTTGTCAGAAGTGGGATTCGAACCCACGCCTCCAGGGGAGACTGCGACCTGAACGCAGCGCCTTAGACCGCTCGGCCATCCTGACGTGACGGCTAAGGGTTGGGCAGTACTGTTGGAGCTGCCCCGGATGGCAGATGATCTAGAAGCTAGTGCTTCACCGCTCACCCGAGTCCCAGCGCATGCCTCGTTGGCGCAGTTAGGCAGCGCGTCAGTCTCATAATCT
Source organism: Rutilus rutilus (assembly GCF_951802725.1). Lineage (NCBI taxonomy): Eukaryota > Metazoa > Chordata > Actinopteri > Cypriniformes > Leuciscidae > Rutilus > Rutilus rutilus. Next base: position 23,037,453 of record NC_140212.1, on the reverse strand, counting down.
GAAGGTCGTGAGTTCGAGCCTCACACGGGGCAGTCTGGTGCTTTTTTGATACAGGGGAGCGTGTAAATAAAAGAGCTGCTTTCTGTGTTCCCTTTTGTGCGTTTGTTCATTTCTTCATATGCAATGTAATTGAAATCCAGTGTTTTTGTAGGACTAATGTTGAACAAATGCAGTAATAGTATTGCTCTCATATTCATGTAATATGTGTCGGTGTCGTCACAATGTTTTGTTAAGGCTAATATAATTCTTTCATTCTAATGACATGTCTTGTCAATGCTAATGTAATGTTTTACATGACATTCCTTGAATCTTATGCCATGACACTCCACCCCATGCCCCAAAACCCATGACATTTCATTCCAAGAAAATGTCCAAGAATCCTTGCCAGGAAATTCTACTGCATCCCCAAAACTTCAGCCCATGACATCACAGTCAAACTCCCAGAATCACATTGCATCCCCCACCCCCAAAAAAACACGAATAGCCTTTCATAAACAGGTTCTTCTTCCGGTAAACATCACAACATGGTATTCCATGAAATTCCGTTGAATTCCATCCTATAAACATGTCCAAATTCATGAAATGTCATGACTTGAAATTCCAAGAGAATTGCACGAAAATGCCATAGAATCCCATTCGTTGCACTAAAGTGTTACTTTAAAGTCCATGTGACGCAGGTCCGTGTTACTGCAATGTTTGGTCAATTCTAGCATGAACTGGAACGCAGTGCTCGGTCAACATTCATGCATTTGTGGGTAAACTTGCCAGAGGGTTAAAGACTCTAGTTTGAGCCCGCAGCCAAAGGTTGGGTTTGTCAGAAGTGGGATTCGAACCCACGCCTCCAGGGGAGACTGCGACCTGAACGCAGCGCCTTAGACCGCTCGGCCATCCTGACGTGACGGCTAAGGGTTGGGCAGTACTGTTGGAGCTGCCCCGGATGGCAGATGATCTAGAAGCTAGTGCTTCACCGCTCACCCGAGTCCCAGCGCATGCCTCGTTGGCGCAGTTAGGCAGCGCGTCAGTCTCATAATCTGAAGGTCGTGAGTTCGAGCCTCACACGGGGCAGTCTGGTGCTTTTTTGATACAGGGGAGCGTGTAAATAAAAGAGCTGCTTTCTGTGTTCCCTTTTGTGCGTTTGTTCATTTCTTCATATGCAATGCAATTGAAATCCAGTGTTTTTGTAGGACTAATGTTGAACAAATGCAGTCATAGTATTGCTCTCATATTCATGTAATATGTGTCGGTGTCGTCACAATGTTTTGTTAAGGCTAATATAATTCTTTCATTCTAATGACATGTCTTGTCAATGCTAATGTAATGTTTTACATGACATTCCTTGAATCTTATGCCATGACACTCCACCCCATGCCCCAAAACCCATGACATTTCATTCCAAGAAAATGTCCAAGAATCCTTGCCAGGAAATTCTACTGCATCCCCAAAACTTCAGCCCATGACATCACAGTCAAACTCCCAGAATCACATTGCATCCCCCACCCCCCAAAAAAACACGAATAGCCTTTCATAAACAGGTTCTTCTTCCGGTAAACATCACAACATGGTATTCCATGAAATTCCGTTGAATTCCATCCTATAAACATGCCCAAATTCATGAAATGTCATGACTTGAAATCCCAAGAGAATTGCACGAAAATGCCATAGAATCCCATTCGTTGCACTAAAGTGTTACTTTAAAGTCCATGTGACGCAGGTTCGTGTTACTGCAATGTTTGGTCAATTCTAGCATGAACTGGAACGCAGTGCTTGGTCAACATTCATGCATTTGTGGGTAAACTTGCCAGAGGGTTAAAGACTCTAGCTTGAGCCCGCAGCCAAAGGTTGGGTTTGTCAGAAGTGGGATTCGAACCCACGCCTCCAGGGGAGACTGCGACCTGAACGCAGCGCCTTAGACCGCTCGGCCATCCTGACGTGACGGCTAAGGGTTGGGCAGTACTGTTGGAGCTGCCCCGGATGGCAGATGATCTAGAAGCTAGTGCTTCACCGCTCACCCGAGTCCCAGCGCATGCCTCGTTGGCGCAGTTAGGCAGCGCGTCAGTCTCATAATCTGAAGGTCGTGAGTTCGAGCCTCACACGGGGCAGTCTGGTGCTTTTTTGATACAGGGGAGCGTGTAAATAAAAGAGCTGCTTTCTGTGTTCCCTTTTGTGCGTTTGTTCATTTCTTCATATGCAATGTAATTGAAATCCAGTGTTTTTGTAGGACTAATGTTGAACAAATGCAGTAATAGTATTGCTCTCATATTCATGTAATATGTGTCGGTGTCGTCACAATGTTTTGTTAAGGCTAATATAATTCTTTCATTCTAATGACATGTCTTGTCAATGCTAATGTAATGTTTTACATGACATTCCTTGAATCTTATGCCATGACACTCCACCCCATGCCCCAAAACCCATGACATTTCATTCCAAGAAAATGTCCAAGAATCCTTGCCAGGAAATTCTACTGCATCCCCAAAACTTCAGCCCATGACATCACAGTCAAACTCCCAGAATCACATTGCATCCCCCACCCCCCAAAAAAACACGAATAGCCTTTCATAAACAGGTTCTTCTTCCGGTAAACATCACAACATGGTATTCCATGAAATTCCGTTGAATTCCATCCTATAAACATGTCCAAATTCATGAAATGTCATGACTTGAAATCCCAAGAGAATTGCACGAAAATGCCATAGAATCCCATTCGTTGCACTAAAGTGTTACTTTAAAGTCCATGTGACGCAGGTCCGTGTTACTGCAATGTTTGGTCAATTCTAGCATGAACTGGAACGCAGTGCTTGGTCAACATTCATGCATTTGTGGGTAAACTTGCCAGAGGGTTAAAGACTCTAGCTTGAGCCCGCAGCCAAAGGTTGGGTTTGTCAGAAGTGGGATTCGAACCCACGCCTCCAGGGGAGACTGCGACCTGAACGCAGCGCCTTAGACCGCTCGGCCATCCTGACGTGACGGCTAAGGGTTGGGCAGTACTGTTGGAGCTGCCCCGGATGGCAGATGATCTAGAAGCTAGTGCTTCACCGCTCACCCGAGTCCCAGCGCATGCCTCGTTGGCGCAGTTAGGCAGCGCGTCAGTCTCATAATCTGAAGGTCGTGAGTTCGAGCCTCACACGGGGCAGTCTGGTGCTTTTTTGATACAGGGGAGCGTGTAAATAAAAGAGCTGCTTTCTGTGTTCCCTTTTGTGCGTTTGTTCATTTCTTCATATGCAATGTAATTGAAATCCAGTGTTTTTGTAGGACTAATGTTGAACAAATGCAGTAATAGTATTGCTCTCATATTCATGTAATATGTGTCGGTGTCGTCACAATGTTTTGTTAAGGCTAATATAATTCTTTCATTCTAATGACATGTCTTGTCAATGCTAATGTAATGTTTTACATGACATTCCTTGAATCTTATGCCATGACACTCCACCCCATGCCCCAAAACCCATGACATTTCATTCCAAGAAAATGTCCAAGAATCCTTGCCAGGAAATTCTACTGCATCCCCAAAACTTCAGCCCATGACATCACAGTCAAACTCCCAGAATCACATTGCATCCCCCACCCCCAAAAAAACACGAATAGCCTTTCATAAACAGGTTCTTCTTCCGGTAAACATCACAACATGGTATTCCATGAAATTCCATTGAATTCCATCCTATAAACATGTCCAAATTCATGAAATGTCATGACTTGAAATTCCAAGAGAATTGCACGAAAATGCCATAGAATCCCATTCGTTGCACTAAAGTGTTACTTTAAAGTCCATGTGACGCAGGTCCGTGTTACTGCAATGTTTGGTCAATTCTAGCATGAACTGGAACGCAGTGCTTGGTCAACATTCATGCATTTGTGGGTAAACTTGCCAGACGGTTAAAGACTCTAGCTTGAGCCCGCAGCCAAAGGTTGGGTTTGTCAGAAGTGGGATTCGAACCCACGCCTCCAGGGGAGACTGCGACCTGAACGCAGCGCCTTAGACCGCTCGGCCATCCTGATGTGACGGCTAAGGGTTGGGCAGTACTGTTGGAGCTGCCCCGGATGGCAGATGATCTAGAAGCTAGTGCTTCACCGCTCACCCGAGTCCCAGCGCATGCCTCGTTGGCGCAGTTAGGCAGCGCGTCAGTCTCATAATCTGAAGGTCGTGAGTTCGAGCCTCACACGGGGCAGTCTGGTGCTTTTTTGATACAGGCGAGCGTGTAAATAAAAGAGCTGCTTTCTGTGTTCCCTTTTGTGCGTTTGTTCATTTCTTCATATGCAATGCAATTGAAATCCAGTGTTTTTGTAGGACTAATGTTGAACAAATGCAGTAATAGTATTGCTCTCATATTCATGTAATATGTGTCGGTGTCGTCACAATGTTTTGTTAAGGCTAATATAATTCTTTCATTCTAAAGACATGTCTTGTCAATGCTAATGTAATGTTTTACATGACATTCCTTGAATCTTATGCCATGACACTCCACCCCATGCCCCAAAACCCATGACATTTCATTCCAAGAAAATGTCCAAGAATCCTTGCCAGGAAATTCTACTGCATCCCCAAAACTTCAGCCCATGACATCACAGTCAAACTCCCAGAATCACATTGCATCCCCCACCCCCCAAAAAAACACGAATAGCCTTTCATAAACAGGTTCTTCTTCCGGTAAACATCACAACATGGTATTCCATGAAATTCCGTTGAATTCCATCCTATAAACATGCCCAAATTCATGAAATGTCATGACTTGAAATCCCAAGAGAATTGCACGAAAATGCCATAGAATCCCATTCGTTGCACTAAAGTGTTACTTTAAAGTCCATGTGACGCAGGTCCGTGTTACTGCAATGTTTGGTCAATTCTAGCATGAACTGGAACGCAGTGCTTGGTCAACATTCATGCATTTGTGGGTAAACTTGCCAGAGGGTTAAAGACTCTAGCTTGAGCCCGCAGCCAAAGGTTGGGTTTGTCAGAAGTGGGATTCGAACCCACGCCTCCAGGGGAGACTGCGACCTGAACGCAGCGCCTTAGACCGCTCGGCCATCCTGACGTGACGGCTAAGGGTTGGGCAGTACTGTTGGAGCTGCCCCGGATGGCAGATGATCTAGAAGCTAGTGCTTCACCGCTCACCCGAGTCCCAGCGCATGCCTCGTTGGCGCAGTTAGGCAGCGCGTCAGTCTCATAATCTGAAGGTCGTGAGTTCGAGCCTCACACGGGGCAGTCTGGTGCTTTTTTGATACAGGGGAGCGTGTAAATAAAAGAGCTGCTTTCTGTGTTCCCTTTTGTGCGTTTGTTCATTTCTTCATATGCAATGTAATTGAAATCCAGTGTTTTTGTAGGACTAATGTTGAACAAATGCAGTAATAGTATTGCTCTCATATTCATGTAATATGTGTCGGTGTCGTCACAATGTTTTGTTAAGGCTAATATAATTATTTCATTCTAATGACATGTCTTGTCAATGCTAATGTAATGTTTTACATGACATTCCTTGAATCTTATGCCATGACACTCCACCCCATGCCCCAAAACCCATGACATTTCATTCCAAGAAAATGTCCAAGAATCCTTGCCAGGAAATTCTACTGCATCCCCAAAACTTCAGCCCATGACATCACAGTCAAACTCCCAGAATCACATTGCATCCCCCACCCCCCAAAAAAACACGAATAGCCTTTCATAAACAGGTTCTTCTTCCGGTAAACATCACAACATGGTATTCCATGAAATTCCGTTGAATTCCATCCTATAAACATGTCCAAATTCATGAAATGTCATGACTTGAAATCCCAAGAGAATTGCACGAAAATGCCATAGAATCCCATTCGTTGCACTAAAGTGTTACTTTAATGTGACGCAGGTCCGTGTTACTGCAATGTTTGGTCAATTCTAGCATGAACTGGAACGCAGTGCTTGGTCAACATTCATGCATTTGTGGGTAAACTTGCCAGAGGGTTGAAGACTCTAGCTTGAGCCCGCAGCCAAAGGTTGGGTTTGTCAGAAGTGGGATTCGAACCCACGCCTCCATGGGAGAGGCTCTGGGCTGGCACGTGCGGGCTCTAAGCACTTGATTGGAAACCCGCTGGGGCCACCTGATATTCTCGATGGTTCTGAGAGCCCTGCTATCAAAGCCATCTAATCTTGCAGCCAGTGTCTTATTTAAGGGCCAAGTCTCCGAGCCATAAAGCAGGATGGAGAGTACTGCTGAGTTGTAAATCCGGAGCTTTGTCTTGCGTGAGATGGTCTGGTACCGCCAGAGTGGTTTCCAGAGAGACTGCAGGGCTGACGCAGCCAGGGCTCTTCTGCGGGTAATCTCTGGTTTTAGGTCCCCATTGTCTGTCACTATGGATCCCAGATACATAAAGTTCTTGACAGGCTCTAATGTCATTGCCAAGCCGCAGGGAAGGTGGATGCGGTCTGTCACCGACATACAGGAACTTGGTTTTCGTCCAGCTCACCTGGAGGCCAAGCTTCTCAGCCTCTTCACTGTATATGCCCAGAGCGTCTCTCCGCTGGCTGTAGGACGTGCTGAGCAGGATGGTGTTGTCAGCGTACTCCAGGTCAGTCAGGTGGTAACTGCCGAAGGACACTCCGGGGACCCGCTCACAAACCCTCGACATCAGATGGTCAGTGATGCAGTTGAAGAGGTCAGGAGCAGCCACGCAGCCCTGGCGAACGCCACTGGAGATGGGAAACCAGTCTGAGTCTCTGCCGTTGATGCGGACACAGCTCTGAGCGTTGCTATAAAGCAGCTTGAACAGGGCAACGATCTTGGGTGGTGCTCCAAGGGTGTGTAGGATACTCCACAGTGAAGTACTCCACGATGTCAAAGGCAGCCTTCAGATCTATGAACCCGATGTAAAGATGGCGATCTTTACGGAATTCATAGGTCTTCTCTATCAGCAAGCGAACAGCGGAGATTTGGTCTGTTGTGGAACGGTTAGGCATGAAGCCAGCCTCCTGGGGACGGCGGCTGCTTCTGATGGCTGGGAGAGCACGAGTGAGCAAGATCCTGGTAAAGATCTTGCCGGGGATGGAGAGAAGGGTAATGCCTCTGTGGTTGCCGCAGACTAGCCTGTCACCCTTACGTTTCCAGAAGGGCAAGATGACTCATCTGGTCCAGTCGCTGGGAAGTCTCTCTGTCTCCCACACCTCATTGAATATGTGGGTAAGCCACTCGACGATGCTTTCACCGCCTGATTTTAGCATCTCAGCGGTTATTGCACAGATGCCGGGGGCTTTCCTGTTGTTAAGTTTTTCCAGAGCGGCTCTGACTTCCTCAGGTGTGACAGGGTCTGTACTGCAGACAACACTAGGGGCTGCAGCGTTAGCGGCCGATGAGATGGCGGGATCAGCCGGGTAGGTACCGTGCTGCAGAAGGAGGCTGAAGTGCTCTTTCCAGTGTTGGAGGCAGTTTGCTTCAGTTGCTATAAGGTTGCCATCAGAATCTTTCACCGGGGCTGTCTTGATGCGTGGGCCATTACGGGCTTGGCGCAGCAGACTGAAGACACGGCTCATGTTGTTGTTATTGGCCGTTGTTATTTAGCTTCTGCTTGCCAGAACTTCTCCCTATCCTCGGCTATAGCCACATTGCGCTGGTGGTTCAGTCGCTGATACTCCGTCAGGTCACCTCGGAGCCGGGCCTCACGTCGCCGGTCAATGATGTTGAGTGTCCTCTCCGATATCCAAGGCTTTTTCGGGGAAGGTAGAAAGCATCCGAAGACATTGTGAGCTGACTGGATGACACTTTCCTTGAAGGTCTGCCAGTCGTTCACCTTGTCGGTAGCCAGGTTATCAAAGGTGCGGCGGATGGAGCAACTGAAGTCTGTGGCGATGTTTGGATCACTGAGTAGGGAGGAGTCCAGGTGAGGCTGAGTCTTGGTGTGCTGGTTGGCTCGCAGCTTTAACTTGAGCTGGACCACCAGCAGGCGATGGTCTGTGTTGCCAAGCTCTGCTCCTCGGTACACACGGCAGTTGGTGACAAACGGCTTCCAGCGTCGAGAAATGAGGATATGGTCCAGCGCTTTCCTGGTTCTTCCATCTGGGGTGTACCATGTCCAGTGATGGATAAGCTTCCGGGGAAACCAGGTATCAGCAACGCAGAGGTTGTTGTGGTGGCAGAGAAGGAGAAGGCGGTTACGTTGTCGTTTGTGGACCTGTCAGCAAAGGTTGTGCCGACAGGTGAGCCTGTGGACCGATCACTGCTGGACAGAGTGGCGTTGGCATCGGTGAGGATGATGGTGATGTCGTGTGGTGAGTCTTGGCCAACAGCCTGATGGAGTTGGTCAAAGAAGGCATCCTTCGCATCCTCATTAGCAACATCGGTGGGGGCATAAGCAACGATTACTGTCATCTTGCCGTGTTGGTGGAGAAAGCGGGCCGACAGTAATCTGTCACTCAGGGGTGTCCAGCTGATGAGGGACTTGTGGAGGGCCTTTGGGATGGCAAGTGCCACGCCATAAAGGCCTGTCCGTCTCTCGGGGCCACTCCAGAAGTAGCAATGGTCGCCTGCTGTTGTTTCGCCATTGCCGTGCCATCGGACTTCACAGAGCCCTGCCAAGGAGATGTTATAGCGGCAGAGCTCTCGGGACAGCAGGGTGGCAGCTCCGGGGCGAAGGAGTGTCTGGACATTCCATGTGGCGACTCGGATCCAACTCGGAAGGATGATCCGTACTCGTTGGTTGGGGGCAGGCTGGGGACCGTTACCGTGTTGGGCAGTCCGGCTTCTTTCTCTGATCGGTTTCGTAACAAAAGGGTTTCTCCTGGGTGGGTTGTTAGCCCTCCGCAGGATAGTCGGTTGGTGGGGCTGCTACCTCACAGCGTACCGACATGCTGGGGTCTTTGTTTGTCTGGAACCTACCCTGGAGACCGGCCCGCCTAGGGTGACACTACCAGGAGCGAGCTCCCGACGGTATCGCTCTCCAGGGTCACTGGAACGCGCAAGCCCCGTCACCACGTCAAGGCCAGACCCGAGAGAGAGCGGTAAACACCACAACATGGTATTCCATGAAATTCTGTTGAATTCCATTCTGTAAATATGTCCAATTTCATGAAATGTCATGACTTGAAATTCCAAGAAAATTGCACGAAAATGCCACAGAAGCCCATACGTTGCACTAAAGTGTTACTTTAAAGTCCATGGAATGCAGGTCAGAGTTACTGTTATGTTTGGTTAATTCTAGCATGAACTGGAATGCAGTGCTTGGTCAACATTAATGCATTTCTGGGTAAACTTGCCAGAGGGTTAAAGACTCTAGCTTGAGCCCGCAGCCAAATGTTGGGTTTGTCAGAAGTGAGATGAACTGTTACATACATCTCGTTCGTGAATGAAAAGAACCAGTTGTTCGAACGTCAAGATAATAATGACGATGAAGTTAACAGTGCAAGCTGATGGTTTAATTTAGTTTTATACTTTTAAATAAAAAATATTTCATTATGTTTGAGTCATGTCATGCACTTTTGTTTGTTTAAAAACTGTAAAACATAACAAAAAAAATATGACAGTACTGATTATTTGCGTCACGTCATCCCATCTCATTTGCGTCACGTGACTCACGTCAGCAAATAGCATTTCAGCTCGGGCTTAGAAGGGGCATGTAATTGATTGGATCTACTCTACTGAACGAATATCATATCATCATTGACCGAAATCGCTCTGTTTTGAGTCTGAACGAGAGAGAGATCTCCCGTTCGTGAACGAATTGAACGAACTGGTAGCTATACCCAGTTCGTGTACCGGGTAGGTCGGCCATTCTGTCAATCTAGTTCATCAATCAGCAGAAAGCAGATGCAAAGCGCAGGTATCCGTACTGTGCATGCTTGTTTATATATTCATATTTTACATACAGAACATAACTCCTCGTTTAACATAATCTCAGATTTGAACGTGTAAATCTCTGACCAAACAATTAAAATATTAACTAGCCTAGTATGCAAAAAAAATAAAAAACACTTGTGCTTTGGTCATCCGAAAAGAGTGTAATTTAAAAGATAAAAAGAGTGTAATGACTTTGATCACTTATTTAGATTTATTTTATTCATTTAATGAGTAGGGCACCATTTTTAATAAAGTCAAATCAGTTTTTATTTTGTAACAAGTAAATACATTAGTTGAACAACACATTTTGCCGCACCTGCTGACATATTTGTGTAATATGGAAAAAATGGTCACTGAACGAATCAATGAACAGATCTGAACGAATCATTTTGGTGAACGAACTAAAAATGAACGAGTCTCTGGAAAGAATCAAAATTTCCACCACTACTTGTTGGCACAGTTAGGCAGCGCATCAGTCTCATAATCTGAAGGTTGTGAGTTCAATCCTCACATGGGGTAGTCTGGTGCTTTTTGATACAGGGGAGCGTGTAAATAAAAGAGCCGCTTTCTGTATTCCCTTTTGTGCGTTTGTCCAAAATAAGTATTGTAGTTTAACCATCAGGACAGCAGTGATGTGTGAACTGAATTTGGCGACAGTACAGTGTATTACAGTGAAGTTATTGAATATTTTTCATAATAAAAATCGTCAAAATGATACATTTAAAATTGTATATACAAATAAAAATAAATATTTTTCCAAAATAAGTGTTGTAGTATAACCATCAGGACAGCAGTGATATGTGAACTGAATTTGGCAACAATGCAGTGTATTACAGTGAAGTCATTGAATATTTTCCATAAATAAAAATTATACCAAAATATTTAATTCCCAAAATAAGCAGCAGGACAGCAGTGGTGTGTGAACTAAATTTGGTGACACTATAGTGTGTGACAGTGAAGTGATTGACTGTTTTTGTAGTAACGCTTTTCGGGTTTTGCACTTTGCAGATCTTTCGGATCTGTCTCTAAGCCTGCGCATAGAGATCAATGTATTTTATCCACTGCGAAGGAAAGCTCGTTTTGAGGAAAATTAGGTTGTAGCTGCTTGTCTATGTTAATAGAATTAAAAAGAGGTGTTAAGCTCATGAGTTATTAATCCGGGAAGGTCGAATCTGTGAATTTATGGCCAACTTTACTCAACTAACAAAGTTTGACAGTTAAGTAAAGACGACAGAACAAGACGACAGTTAAGATGACAGAACAAGACGACAGTTAAGACGACAGAACAAGACGACAGAACAAGACGACAGTTAAGACGACAGAACATGACGACAGTTCAGTAAAGATGACAGAACAAGACGACAGTTAAGATGACAGAACCAAATGACAGAAAGAGACGACAGTTAAGACGACAGAACCAGATGACAGAACAAGACGACAGTTAAGACGACAGAAAAAGACGACAGAACAAGACGACGACAGAACCAAATGACAGAACAAGATGACAGTTAAAGGGTTAGTTCACCCAAAAATGAAAATTCTGTCAGTAATTACTCACCCTCATGTTGTTCCAACCATGTAAGTCTTTCGTTCATCTTCGGATCACAAATTAAGATATTTTTGATGAAATCTGACAGTTGTCTCACTCCTCCATAGGCTTTCAGAGGGACCGAAACTCATCGGCCCAGAATAGTTATTAAAAACATCGTTAAAATAGTCCAAGTGACTACAGTGGCTATACATTAAGTTTATCATGCGACGACAATACTTTTTGTGCGGAAAAACAACAAAAATAACAACTTTATCCAACTATTAGTGTTCTTCAATGTGGGCCTCTGACAAGAGTTCACGGGAGCGCCAGGACGCATGTGCGAGAACTGAGATTACGGCGTTCTTCTTCTACTACTGTTGCGTTCACTACGTCACGGGTGTTCAGCAGCAATGTAACGTAGGTTAATAGGTGGGAGGTTCACTTACCTGATTGAAGCACGGGCCAGTCAAGAGTTGAAACGTGGACCAGTAAAATCCCAAAGCAGTGTGTTAGAATCCAGTAATGTATGAGCACGAGCTATAAGCGGGAGCGAGTACTAGTTTTGGCATGTTGTCTCGTCAGGAGAGATGCGCCACCGGTAAGCTGCTGTTTCTATCCATTGAGCTGCGGTTTAAGTTTGTTTATCTGTTTGCGCTACCGCTGTGCTGCCGCTGTATATGTGCGCTGTTTGTATGCTTGATAACTGTTACTTTGGTCACGCGGATAAAACCTTGTTTGCGGTCTAATGTTTAACGTTGTCGGCTCGATAGTATCCGTGGCTATATTCCAGCAAATGTTTGAAATTGGAGCGTTTCACTGTCACACGAGTTACTTCCTGTTTGCGGTGGTGGATGGGTAATGTAGTTAATCACTTTACATTGGTAATGGATTGCTATGCTCAGCGTTGCTACTTAAAACTACACTCACTGTCTTTCACTTTAAGCCAACATACTGAGAACACTTTTGTGGTTTAGGGCTATTGGTTTAATGTGTAACATTGACATTGATGTACATTTGGTGTGTGTGAAATTGTTGCATTTCTGTGTTTAGATGCATGTGCTTTGTTTAGTCATTAAGTTTAAACACTAAGTATATTATAATATTTATAATATTAAATACTGACTATATTGAAATTTATATTTGTATATTATTCAGAATTTATGGTATATTATGTATGTGGCTATAAATATTGTTGTTTACACCATAGCTTTTCTATTTCTACAGGTTTATAACCTGCTATTTGTGGACTAATCAACTGTATGTGAAAAATTAATGAGTAAATAAAAAAACCACAACGAGTTACAACAACGTGTCCTCTCCTGACGCCCCGTTCGGTGGGGAGATTTTTAAAGAACCGAACAGTTATAAACCGCGGCCCACTGCACTGGATTAAGTGCAGCACAAAAAAGCCACGGACTGCTTCATTAAGGAAGCTCAATCAACCCAGGATCAGCTGGCCTCTCACTTCTGCGACTGACCCCAAGTTTGTCACCAATCAAACTGCCCGTTGATGAAGGATAAAAGAGCGTGTATACACATTGGCAGTGACAGCTCTCCAGTCAACACAAAGGGAGTAACAATGGCAGACTTGGAAAAGCTTAAAAGTGTGCGATCAAGAGGACAGGCTTCATTCACCAAAAGGGCTCATACTCTCACCAAACCGGGACTCTTGGAACCGACTGAAGTCCTCAGGGAATGGAAGATTTTCAGGACAGACTTTTCTAAAGTCACAGATGCGGGACATGAGTATGCTGAAGCCCTGAGGGAATCAACGGATGAAGAGGTCATAGCATTTGCAAACCAAATTGATGTAAAGACAGCGGAGTGTGAGAACAGGTTCCTCGAAGTAAAGAGAGTCACCCAGGAAACCTTTTGGACCAGCTATGCAGAGGAGGCGTTTTTTAAGCAGGCTAAAACAGCTGAGTCGGCCATTACTCAGGCAGAGGAAGAGGAAGTTAACCCTCGGAAGTCAATCAAGTACCGCAGGCTAAGAAATAGAGGTCTTGAAAGAGAGGTCATTGAACTCGGAGAAATGCTGGTAGAGTGGAAGGAGCTGGTTCCTGGTCCGAAGGAATTAGATCTCAGAACACGCCACAAGACACTAAAGAAGAGAGTCCTGGCGTTGTCTGACAAACTGGAGGAGGACGAAGCAGACCAAGTAAAGGGTAGAGAAAGAAACCTGGGAGATGATAGCAGCACGGTTGGTGATCCGATACAAGATGCTTCTTTCCTCTCTCTCCCTGTCATGTCTGCCGATTTCAAGCTGAAGCCCAAAACGTACACGGATAAACGTGACATGAACACCCGGCCTCTCTTACAGCAAAGCAGCCCGGAAAGGACCAAAGGAAACTTTAATCTCAAGCCTCAAATCAGCCTTGAAAGAGCACGGCTACCCACTTTCTCTGGTGACATGAGGGACTATTACCGCTGGAAGATTGAGTGGGAGGACCTACAAGAATTGGGTAACCCACAAGGTGTGGAATGTATAAAAAAGTTCCACTTATTAAATAGTCTCCATGAAAAGGTCAAGAAGGATCTCGTCTTATCTAGCTGTGGATCCGCCGACGATATGTTCAGGCTACTGGACAGCAAATACGGGAACAGAGCGAAAATAGTCCTAATGATCACTAACGAGGTCCAGTCTCTTCCCCCAGTCAAAGGAAACAATCCAAGAAGAACCATTGAATTGATCCAGGCTGTGGAGAGGGCACTGTGCAACCTCCAGATTCTTGGTGAAGAGGACGCTGTGAAGAACCGTGTTGTTGCTCAATCTCTTGAAAGCAAGCTTCCCAGTTCACTCAAGAAGGAGTGGATTATGCACAAAACTGACCCAGTAAACAGGTTCTCTCCACTGTATCATTTTGATTGCCTCCTAGGATTCTTGAAGAAGCAGGAGGAGATTCTTGAAGAGTTGGATCAGTTGGAGTCAAGCCCTGCAGACAAAGGCCCTGTGGAAAAGGGTGCTTCAGACTACCCGGATAAGAGAGGGAGGAAGGCTTTCACTAAATCCACAGCAGGTCAGAAGGACGACTATTGCAGCTGTACTGTCTGTGAAGATGACTCCCATGCCGGCAAGCTATTTGCGTGCAAGGTTTTCAGGGAGCAAGATCTCTTAAGAAAAAGGGCCCATGTGAAAAAGCTAGGGTTGTGCTCCAAGTGTTTGCGGCCCCACCCCAAGGATGGGAAAGGATGCACACCCAGATACCTCTGCCCAAAAGTAGACTGTCGGAAAGGAGGGGTGTCGGACCACAATTACCTTCTGTGTCCAAAGCCACCGACTCCAAAGAAGGACAGCAGCAGTGAAGAGCAGAGCACCATAAAAATTGGAGGAAAGAAACTTGGCCTAACCAACAAACAAGAGGAGTTTCTGGCAGAGCTTACTCCAGAACAAAGAGAGAAATACAAAAATGCGTTCTCAAACAAAATATCATCAACTGTATGCGCCAAGGCTGGAGATGGACTGCAAGAACATCCAGTGGTGATGATGCTGATGGAAGTGACGACAAACTCGGGTTGCCTAATTGGCTCCCTAATCGACCTCGCATCTGATACCAATTATATCACCAATGCAACAGCCGATCGCCTTGGACTGTGCGGTGAGAACATCAGACTTATAGTCCATGGAGTCGGGAGGATGAAGAAGACTGTCCTGACCAAAAGATATTCCCTGCGGCTGAAGGTAAAGACATCCAAGGGAAAAGTGGCAGAGCATAGAATTCTCTGCTATGGCCTGGAAAACATCGCGGAGGTGACTCAATCAGTCACTGCCGAGCAACTGCAGAAGTTCTTCCCCAATGTACCCAGAGACGAACTGGTCCGTCCCACAAAAATTGACCTCCTTATCAGTCACCGGGAAGGTCGTCTTGTACCCCAGCCAATCAAGATTGTGGGAGACCTCGTTCTCTGGGACGGCCCGCTGGGAAAGACTGTTGGGGGAACCCATCCCGATCTCTTTGAGACAGTCGACCTGGCCGTGTACCGCTCTGAAACTCACCTTGCAAGGACCATGAGATCAGCCTCGACGGCGTATAAAGAGACCATCATACCTCAAGAAGAGGAAGTGAATGTGCTTGTCCGGAGCACCGCAACCGCCAACAAAGAGGTCTTCGAGTGGTTCAGGTGGGACAGCATCGGAGCTGCGTGCAGTCCTCAATGTGGCGGCTGCAAGTGTGGTAGGTGCCCCCCTGGAGGAAAAGAAATGACCCTCAAGGAAGAGCGGGACCTGGAAAAGATAAAAGAATGCCTAACATACGTGCTGGCGGACAAACACAGTAACTCTCCCCACTGGGATGCAGCTTATCCCTGGAAGACAAACCTCGACCTCACAACACTGCCAGACAATCGGCAGGCAGTGGAGGCAACCTTCAGAAACACTGAGAAACGTCTGGAGAAGGAACCTGTGTGGAAGGCTGCATACAAAGAACAAATACATGAAATGGTTTCTAGAGGGGCTGCTGCAAAACTCACAAGGGAGGAAATTAACAACTGGGAAGGACCTAAATGGTACATCAGCCATCTAGTTGCACCGAACCCTCACTCCTCCTCAACCCCTGTGAGAATTGTGTGGAATAGTAGCCAAGAGTTCCGAGGCATAAGTCTAAATGATCTCCTTCACAAGGGTCCCGATGTACTCAATCCCATCAGAGGCGTCCTTCTGAGGTTCAGGAGTGGACTTCATGCCGCACTGGGTGACGTAAAAAAGATGTATAACTCAGTGTAGCTGAAAGATGATGAAGTTCATCTCCACCGCTTTCTCTGGAGAGACAACCCTGAGGACGACATTGAGGTGTTTGCAGTCGTCAGAGTTAATATCGGTGATAAACCCGCAGGATGTATCGCCCAAGTTGCAATGAAGGAGACGGCCAACCTTCCTCAGTTTGCTGATATGATTGAAGAACGGCGAGCTCTGACTGAGGACAGCTATGTGGATGACATCCTGACCTCACACAATGACCTCAAGACGCTGGAGAGGATCACCAAAGGGGTGGAGGAGATTTTGAAAGCAGGAGGTTTCTTCCTCAAACCGTGGGTTCTGTCACACCAAAGTGGGAGGAGTGGAGCCCCTGCTGAAACAACTGTACCCAGGACCCTGGTACTGCCCAACCAAATGCATGATGGGGAGAACAAAGCACTTGGGGTCGGCTACGAACCTGAGACAGACAAGCTTCGGTTGCTGACTTCTATCAACTTCTCTAAGAAAAGAGGGAAAATGAGGACAGGATTTAATCTGAGCATGGAGGATGTCAGGGAAGGAACACCAAATCCCCTTACCCGACGCATACTTCTTAGCCAGATTGCCGCATTATACGACCCGGTTGGTCTTGCCTCACCAGCCAAACAGAAGGGAGTGATGTTGGTACGAGAATCATTCCAGGAAGCTGGCAAGGACAACCCATCTAAAGACACATGGGATGCCCCTCTCTCATTAAAACTTCGAGAAGCCGCAATAACGCTCTTTGAAGAAATTGTGAGACTTGGCCAGGTAAGGTTTGAGAGAAGTCTCACGCCGCCTGGAGCCATAGGCCCACCAACAGGGATCACGTTCTCAGATGGAAGTGAATCCTCCTTTGGAGCCGTACTTTACCTGCGGTGGGAAACCCGAGACAAAGTTGTAATGAAGTTGGTGGAATCCAAGGCTAAACTCACCCCTCTCGACCAAAAGGGAGATGTGATCAAGGCGGAACTCTGTGGCGCGGTCTTCGCTACCCGCCTAAAAAAGTATTTTGAGAAGCACTGCCACATTAAAGTCAAACAATGGATTCACTTTGTGGACAGCCAAACAATCCTGGCAGCCATCCAAAAGGACAGCTACGGCTTCCAGACCTTTTTCGCTAATCGAATCGGTGAGATTCAGAAAGCCGGACAAGTGGAAGATTGGAGGTGGATTGAAGGCAGAAGAAACATTGCTGACATACTTACCAGAGGTGCAACTCCTGAGGAACTTAACGAAGGGTCAGAGTGGCAGCAAGGCCCTAAGTTCCTGAAATTGCCCAAGACCGACTGGCCTATGAAGATGGCCAGTGAGATTGCACCCTCTGCTGCTGAAGATGTGGGAAAACTTCAGCGGAAAGCCTTCTCAGCAGTGGTCACCAGGGCCCAGTCAAAAGAAAGAACTGGCCTTAACGGGCCTGACATCAAGGCGGACCTCAAGCATGAAGGAGTCAATGGTAGGCCGACATCACCAGCTGTCCCGGATGCAACATTAGCAGCAGACAGACAGAGAAGGCCCTGGGCAATTGGACTGGTGCGCCTTGTGGAACCTCAACGCTTCAGTTCTCTGTCCAAGTTGTGTGGTTCCATAGCCTGGACTCGACGGGCTGCAGAAACCTGGCTGAGAAAACGCCAGGCACCAGACACATCAAAGTGGGAGGCAAACCGCTCTATCCTGTCTACTGAAGAGAGAGCACAAGCCTTCCGAGACCTGGTCCTCGCAGCCCAAGATTGCAGTCAGTTCCTGGACTCAACACTGAATCGCTTGGTGGTCCACATGGACGAGAGTACAGGAATCCTTCTCTGTGGAGGACGAATCCAGTCCTGGAAAGAAGATGGAACAGCTGTTCCTTTAATTCCATTTCGTTCATGGCTCGCAACGCTACTGTCAAGAGAAGCTCATGACGAGAACCATGAAGGTGTTGCTGCCACGCTTCTGCGCACCAGAAGGAAAGCATGGATTGTGCAAGGTCGGAGGATAGTAAAGAAAGTTGCGAACGACTGTATTACATGTCGCAAACTGAAAGAAAAAATGTGCCAGCAGATGATGAGTGATCTGCCGCCAGAACGCTCACAGCGTGCTAACCCATTTGAGTATACCACACTTGACCTTTTTGGCCCCTTCGAAATCAAGGATGCTGTCAAGAAAAGAACAGGAAAAAAAGTCTGGGGCATAGTATTTTGTTGCATGGCATCAAGGGCAGTTCATGTGGACCTCGCTGACGACCAATCATCTGAAAGTTTTCTCCAAACTTACTTTCGCTTTGTAGCATTGAGAGGCCATCCCAGAAAATTGTAGTCAGATAGGGGAACCAATTTCATTGGAGCTAAACCTGCCCTACAAGACTTGCATAGGTACTTAGCTACCTTACGGGAAGCATCCATAGAGGACAAAGCCGCCAGGAATGGGACAGTCTGGGTATGGAACTTTCATCCGGCTGACGCACCTCATCGCAACGGGGCTGCGGAAGCTGCAGTTAAGCTCATAAAAAGGGCTCTCACTAGCCTCGGAGGGACAACAAGCTCACTCACCTGGGGTGAACTCCAAACCCTCTTCTACCAGGCAGCTAACCTCACCAATGAAAGGCCAATTGATGCCAGGGCACAAGAACAAGAAGACTCTGTAGAGTATTTGACCCCCAATATTCTGCTTCTCGGGAGGACCAGGCAAGGAGGAGATACAGGAGGAATTGATTTATGCACTCATCCCTGGCGCCGTCTAAGAGCCATCCAGATTGGTGTGGATATGTTCTGGAAGAAGTGGAGTGAACTAGCCGGACCTAACCTATTCATTCGGCCAAAGTGGCACCAGACCCAAAGGAATGTAGCAATTGGTGACATTGTTTGGATTGCTGATCAAAACGCACTGCGAGGGCAATTCCGGCTTGGACGGATCCAGGCCGTGTACCCTGACAAGAAAGGACTTGTGAGAGACGCAGACGTTAAGACGTGTGCAGGCCCCCCTGCCTCCCTAATAGTTGGGCAACTTAAGAGGAACCCTCAGCAGCTGACGTCAGTCATCCTACGGAGAGACGTGAGAAGACTGGTAGTCCTCATCCCTGTGGAAGACCAGTGACTCCTAGACCTCGTCTCTTCGGCCACCAGTTCTACCACGTCTAAACGCCCAAACCCCTGATTCTGAAGGCATTACCTCAGGATACCTCTCTTTTTCTCTCTTTTTCTTTGTCTCTCTCTCTCTTTCTCCCTCGCTGGTTGGTACGTATCTATGCTGCCTTTGCCACCACTTGCACCACCATTCACGAAGAATGAAAAGTACATACCCCATATGACCAAACCTGGCAGAATACCACACATCTGTCAGGGGAGGTGCCTGAACAGTGACAATGGAGTTCTATTCTTCATGATGATAAAAAAAAAAAAAAAAAAAAAAAAAAAAACATTATATCTTATGTGGTGTAATGAAATGTTTTGTCTGTGACCGCCTTGAATCACATGATCAGTCGGTCAAGTGGGAGGTGTTGCGTTCACTACGTCACGGGTGTTCAGCAGCAATGTAACGTAGGTTAATAGGTGGGAGGTTCACTTACCTGATTGAAGCACGGGCCAGTCAAGAGTTGAAACGTGGACCAGTAAAATCCCAAAGCAGTGTGTTAGAATCCAGTAATGTATGAGCACGAGCTATAAGCGGGAGCGAGTACTAGTTTTGGCATGTTGTCTCGTCAGGAGAGATGCGCCACCGGTAAGCTGCTGTTTCTATCCATTGAGCTGCGGTTTAAGTTTGTTTATCTGTTTGCGCTACCGCTGTGCTGCCGCTGTATATGTGCGCTGTTTGTATGCTTGATAACTGTTACTTTGGTCACGCGGATAAAACCTTGTTTGCGGTCTAATGTTTAACGTTGTCGGCTCGATAGTATCCGTGGCTATATTCCAGCAAATGTTTGAAATTGGAGCGTTTCACTGTCACACGAGTTACTTCCTGTTTGCGGTGGTGGATGGGTAATGTAGTTAATCACTTTACATTGGTAATGGATTGCTATGCTCAGCGTTGCTACTTAAAACTACACTCACTGTCTTTCACTTTAAGCCAACATACTGAGAACACTTTTGTGGTTTAGGGCTATTGGTTTAATGTGTAACATTGACATTGATGTACATTTGGTGTGTGTGAAATTGTTGCATTTCTGTGTTTAGATGCATGTGCTTTGTTTAGTCATTAAGTTTAAACACTAAGTATATTATAATATTTATAATATTAAATACTGACTATATTGAAATTTATATTTGTATATTATTCAGAATTTATGGTATATTATGTATGTGGCTATAAATATTGTTGTTTACACCATAGCTTTTCTATTTCTACAGGTTTATAACCTGCTATTTGTGGACTAATCAACTGTATGTGAAAAATTAATGAGTAAATAAAAAAACCACAACGAGTTACAACAACGTGTCCTCTCCTGACGCCCCGTTCGGTGGGGAGATTTTTAAAGAACCGAACAACTACTAACTTACTTGTTACTGGCTGCTCACTCCTTGGGAGTATTACCGCCATCTACTGTACACGATGACGTCCCGACATCATCGAGACCTAAATCACAATAAGTGTCGAATTCAATAGCTTAGTCAGAAGTAACTTTATTGCCAAGTAGTGTTTTACACATACGAGGAATTTGTTTTGGTTAAAAGGTGCTACATATAGACAAAAATACAGTTGACATAAATAAATTATAAAAATATACAAATGTGAAATGGACAATAAAAATACAATATAAAAAGGACAAAAATATAAAGAAATAATCAACATCATTAAAAATTCATATGCAAAAAAACATTTGTATAATTTGCAAGGGGGGACGTGTCAATGAGGGACCCTGGGTTTGTTAATGAGGCAAACTGCTGATGGGAAAAAACTGTTTTTGTGGCGAGAGGTTTTGGTCCTGATGGACCGCAGCCTCCTGCCAGAGGGGAGAGACTGAAACAGTTTATATCCGGGGTGGGAGGGGTCAGCTGCAATCTTACCTACTCGCCTCAGAGTCCTAGAGGCGTATAGTTCCTGAAGTGATGGAAGATTGCAGCCAATCACCTTCTCTGCCAAGCGAATGATACGCTGCAGCCTGCCCTTGTCCCTGACGGTAGCAGCATTGTACCAGATGGTAATGGAGGCGGTGATGATGGACTCAACAATGGCGATGTAAAAGTGCACCATCATTTTCTTAGGTAAGCTGAATTTCTTCAGCTGCCGCAAGAAGTACATCCTCTGCTGAGCTTTTTTGATGATGGTGGTGATGTTCAACTCCCACTTAAGGTCCTGGGAGATGATTGTACCCAGGAAACGGAAGGAATCCACCACAGTGACTTGAGAGTCACACAGAGTGATGGGGGACGGTGGGGCTGTGTTCCTTCTAAAATCCACGACCATCTCCACTGTCTTCTGAGCATTAAGCTCCAGACTGTTTTGGCTGCACCAGGTCACCAGATGGTCGATCTCACACCTGTAGGCAGCCTCATCACCACCAGAGATGAGCCCAATGAGGGTGGTGTCGTCCGCAAACTTCAGGATCTTGACGGTCTGGTGACTGGAAGTGCAGCTGTTGGTATACAATGAGAAAAGGAGGGGAGAAAGAACGCAGCCTTGAGGGGACCCGGTACTGATGGTCCTGGAGTCAGAGGAATATTTTCCTAACTTCACATGCTGCTTCCTATCCGTTAGGAAGTCAGTGATCCACCTGCAGGTGGAATCAGGCACGTTCAGTTGAGAGAGCTTGTCCTGCAGCAGGGCTGGGATGATGGTATTAAAAGCACTGCTGAAATCCACAAACAGGATCCTGACGTAGGTTCCAGGGGAATCCAAGTGCTGGAGGATGTAGTGAAGGGCCATGTTTACTACATCGTCTACAGACCTGTTGGCTCTGTAGGCGAATTGCAGGGGGTCCAGGAGTGGGTCTGTAATGGATTTTATGTGGGACAGCATAAGACGTTCAAAAGACTTCATAACCACAGAGGTCAGAGCTACGGGTCTGTAGTCTTTTAGTCCTGTGGTCCTTGTTTTTTTGGGGACAGGGATGATGGTGGAGGCTTTGAAGCAAGCTGGCACATGGCATGTCTCCAGTGAGATGTTAAAAATATCTGTGAACACGGGAGACAGCTGATCAGCACAATGCTTTAAGGTGGATGGAGACACATAATCCGGTCCAGCTGCTTTGCGGGATTTCTGCCTCCTAAATAGCCGGTTGACTTCCCCCTCTGAGATGGAGAAAGGAGGAGAGGAGGTAGAGCTGACCAGCTCTGATGAAGGGGAGGAGAAAGTGGTGGACTGAGGCAAAAGCTGTGCGGAGGAGTCATTGGGGATGGTGTCCGTTTGACTTTCAAAGCGACAATAGAAATGGTTCAGCTCATTTGCCAGGCGAGAGTCGTTCATGGAGTGGGGGGCTTTGGGTTTGTAGTTTGTAATCTGTCTGAACCCCCTCCATACAGAATTGGCGTCGTTTGCTGAGAACTGGTTCTTTAGTTTCTCTGTGTACATCCGTTTAGCTTCTCGCACCTCCTTGCTAAACCTGTACTTTAACACCCTGCACCCGGCCCAGTCACCACTCCTAAATGCCTCCTCCTTTTCCAACCTTAGCCGTCTAAGTTTAGCTGTAAACCAGGGTTTGTCATTATTATAACTCACCCTGGTACGTGTTGGTATACAGCTTTCTTCACAGAAGCTTATATAGGATGTCACTGCCTCTGTAAACTCATCTAGATTGTTGGTAGCAGTCCTGAAAACATCCCAGTCAGTGCAGTCGAAACAGGCCTGAAGATCCTCTACAGCTTCACTGGTCCATTTCTTTGATTTCCTCACTACAGGTTTACAGAGTTTTAATTGTTGTCTGTAAGCAGGAATCAGATGGACCATCGCATGATCAGAGTATCCCAGTGGAGCGCGTGTAACGGTGTGATAGGCACAGCTAACTGTGGTGTAACAGTGATCCAAAGTGTTCCCCCCTCTGGTCGGACACTTTATAAACTGTCTGTATTTGGGGAGTTCTTGGCTAAGATTTCCCTTATTAAAGTCACCGAGAACAATAACAAGGGAGTCCGGGTTTGTCTGCTCCACACAGAGTATCTGTTCGGTCAGCGCGCGCTGCGCGTCATGCACATTGGCCTGAGGCGAAATGTAAACACCGACCAGAGTGAATGAAGTAAACTCACGGGGGGAATAAAACGGTTTACAGATTATGATAAAATATTCCAGATCAGGAGAACAGTGCTGATGAATCACTGTCACGTCAGTACACCAGCCATTGTTAATATAAAAACACACACCACCACCTTTTGTTTTGCCGGAGAGTTCTTTGTCGCGATCCGCTCTGTACAGTTGGAAGCCAGCCAGCTGCAGCGCGGAGTCCGGTATCAGCTCACACAGCCACGTCTCCGTGAAGCACAGAACAGAAGATGAACAAAAGTCTCTGTTTTTCCCCACCAAAGGAAAGCTGAAGTTCGTCCAATTTGTTGCACAGTGAGCGCACGTTGGAGAGAAATATTGCCGGTAGCGGTGTGCGGAATCCCCGCCGGCGAAGACGCACAAGTGACCCGGCTCTTTTTCCTCTCCTGCGGCGCTTCACAGCGCGAACAACAGCAAGAGAGCCCTTCACCAAAAAGTCCAATAATTCCATTGATGACGCAAGGAAAGTGGGAACTAAGTCCGCTGGAGTTGTTCCCCTGATGTTCATGAGCTCTTCTCTAGTAAAAGAGCGCCGATAATCACAGCCAAAAACTAAATCAACACATAAAAACAAAACAAAAACAAGACGCACCTAACACCGTGGCTGCTATACTCAGCGCCATCTTGGATCTTGGATCTGGATGCGTCCTACATGCGTCCTGGCGCTCCCGTGAACTCTCGTCAGAGGCCCACATTGAAGAACACTAATAGTTGGATAAAGTCATTATTTTTGTTGTTTTTCCGCACAAAAAGTATTGTTGTCGCATGATAAACTTAATGTATAGCCACTGTAGTCACTTGGACTATTTTAACGATGTTTTTAATAACTATTCTGGGCCGGCGAGTTTCGGTCCCTCTGAAAGCCTATGAAGGAGTGAGACAACTGTCAGATTTCATCAAAAATATCTTAATTTGTGATCCGAAGATGAACGAAAGACTTACATGGTTGGAACAACATGAGGGTGAGTAATTACTGACAGAATTTTCATTTTTGGGTGAACTAACCCTTTAAGACGACAGAAAAAGACGACAGTTAAGACGACAGAACAAGACGACGACAGTTAAGACGACAGAACATGACGACAGTTCAGTAAAGATGACAGAACAAGATGACAGTTACGATGACAGAACCAGGGATGTAGTGGAGGCTAAAAGCACGTAAACGCTTTTTGCGCACCTCCCAAAATTCGGAAATAGCGTTTACCCACC
Organism: Rutilus rutilus; assembly: GCF_951802725.1. Lineage (NCBI taxonomy): Eukaryota > Metazoa > Chordata > Actinopteri > Cypriniformes > Leuciscidae > Rutilus > Rutilus rutilus. The sequence goes on along the minus strand of NC_140212.1, from coordinate 23,013,035 downwards.
TCCAAAGTGCGTTTATCCACCTCTAAATAGCCTATAGTTCCTAAGCCATTTTAAATTAAGCTTATGTTTTAGTTTCATATTGTTCATTATTAGTTTCATAGGTTGTTGAACCTAAGACGAAGTCTTGCATTACTGTCAGTGTTGACCAATCTCTTGCGGTGTTGCCAGCAGGAAGCAGTAGACTGCATCAAGATTAATCAGTCACTAGCCCAAACTAGCCTACATGTCCAGAGCTGCCAACTCTCACGCATTCGCCGTGAGCCACACACAATTGACACTTTTCACACGTACGCTCTCACGCACAGAAAAATCGCGAAGCAAAGAGGACACGGAGACCGACAGACTAGACAGAGCAGGTTACTTATGATATAAAAAAAAAAATCTCAGCTCTCAGATTCTGCCACTTTTATTACGAAATTCAAACAATAAATACCGTTTTGGCGCTTGTAAATGTGACGCGACAGATCCCTAGCGGCACGTGACCCGATCATCTCTAGCTAATAGTAAATAAACACGAATGAACACTTTTAAAAGATACTGTACAATTTACCGAAATGTATATTCCTCATACATAATATCGACCAATCAATCAAACAAAGGGATCAATAAAACAGCTGGAGAACAATTATGTCACATAACATTTAACTCAGGAAAGCCATTTGATGACCATAATAGGCACGTTAGTTGGCTAGAAAAAAGAGCTATAGGGAGTATTTTGCTAAATATGTGTAGGCTTACTATATTACATACTTATTATATTTTTACTTATATCATTAAATAAAGTTGTTATTATAATAAAAAAAAACGCATTATATTTAATTTGAGTTATTTTTAACCTTAAATAATACTGCCAGCTGATAGGGCTCTCTGTATTTACAGCATTAGGTGAGTTGTTGTTTTTTCTTGAGAAAAAATAATGCCTATATTTATCCAAATGAGTCTATTAAATCAAATCACAATAATTGAATTGAATTGAAATAATAAAACAAAGCATAGCTTACCAGAAATTGTACCATGTAGCCTAAACATTGTAACATGTTGTCACTAAACCTAATAAAATTCAGTTTAGTAACTAAAATGTTTTGACAATCACAAAATACTTATTGTGATGCAATAAAAAAATTTTTTACATGTCTCATGTAATGATGAATGAATTGTAAAAATGGATATCCGGCAATTTTTTAAGCGCCGTCAAGACAGCAAGACAAGCACATTTGGAGAAATAATGATTAATTAATTACATGTTTGTAAAATATTTCTGTCATACAGAATAACATTTCTATTCATTTTGCACTGATTTATGCAATCTGAAGAGCTCAAACAGCTAACAGATCTAGCGATGACTCTCCTCTTCCTGATTCGCGTCAGCTATGACATCAGTGCGATACCATTAGTTTGTAAAACTATCAATCATCTCACGTGAACCACGTGACCATAAGGCTGTCCTTCTGCAATGACGCTGTCTGTGTATACTTCCTCATTCTGAAAAAACTGTAATCGACAACTATTTTGATAATTGATTAGTCGGTTTGAGTCATTTTTTAAGACAAAAGTAAAAAATTATTTGATTCCAGGCGTGACTCCAGGGCCGACGCGCTATGCCATCGCAAGGCATAGTCATACATGTTTGTATGACTGTACAAACATGTATGTGTTGACGCAAGTCATGCTGACAATGAGGTCAATCATCTCCTCCGTAAAAAACAGATTGAACACAGAATCCAAGTTCTGGACCCTTGCGATGGCATAGCGTGTCGGTCCTGGAGTCACGCCTCTGGCAGGCTGAAGAAAGGGAGTTGTCTCCGCGTTGGTGGAAAACCACACTTCGCCGTTTCTCCCAATCCACCCAGATCCAGGATCCTCCGAATCCTCCTCGCCTTCAGTGGAAGCTAGAGAGGATGATGAGGGTGCCACATCCAAATCAGGATCTGACTCTCCTGAGTCTGTGGTGTCAGAGGGAGAAGATGATACATCCTGCAGCTCGCTGGAGGGTCAGGCTGCATAATCATCTCTAAAACTTCACTACAAGTCAAGCCCTTTCTCATGTTGCTTGCTGCTCTTCTCACCATCAAATGACCAGCAGGCTTGCATGCAAGTGTTTAAATCCACTTGCTTTGTTTATTTTTAGTCTGCATTTCTCACCATCAAAAGGCAGCAGATGCATAAATTCACTTACTTTGTTTTTGTTTACTCCATGTAGTTCTGAGAGCTGAGGTGCATATTTTGATTGGGGTTGTAATCTCACATTAAAATTATCCACTTTGCGGGTTTTGCTATTACCTCTGAAAGCAAGTATTCTTATTTTTATGTGAAGGTGCCGGGTCGGATTTACCGCGAAATCCAGTGACGTGACCTGCACGCGCGCTCCCGAGCCTCGTCTAGCCTACTGACTTTGCACTCAACAGCGACGACACTGCAAATTATGATATGGACTTATGACCTATGCAACTTATGACATGTCTGATAACACTAAGAAACGACCTGCTCCCAGCACAACACAGACTCCAACACAAACTCCACATATTGATTAAAAAAAATAATAATAAAAAAAAAAATCTGCTGAAGCTCATAAGGCCAGACGTGAATCGCATGAACTTTGGGTGAAAAAACACGCCTCAACATCGGCAGGGCATTTGAATCATGGAGAAACCTTATCTACAAACCTAGAATGTACATTTCCTGAAGAAAATGTGAAGTGGTGCTTGCAGTGGCAAAATTCGGCACGGTTGATAGGGTTCCATACTTATCATGGTACGAGCATGGAGCATTAGTTCAACGTCAAGCTGATAAAAGTAGCCTATTATTGTAACGTTGCAGTGGGAGTTTACCTTAGTTTCAGCATGTTGTGTGATGCTTTCCCCAGTGTGTTGCGTCTCAGTCTGAAGGTACCCACAGTGCTCGCTCATAAATTTGAGCACGCACAAGAGCACGCACTTGTAAACTTATTGGTTGCAATCTGAAACATCACCGCTAGTTCGTATGAAAACTACATACAGCACCTTTAATGGTGCCACCTGGTTATCAACAGTAAAAATTACAAATTTTACCTCTTCCCAACAGGGAAAACCACCAACAATCAAAAATGCATGATTATATGGTGTCATGGCTTTGCAATAAAAAAATGTGGTTATAATGGAAGTCAATGGGGCAAAAACAGCTACGAACAGTAAATGAGGGAGAAAAAGTTAAAATCTGATGCTGCACAAAACCTAACAATGCATCAAAACCAATGTTGTTTCTAATCTTTGACATGTCCAAGACTGTGATAAAAGGTTAAAAAAAATCCAGTCCACAATCACATTTTATATTGAAAATAAGTCATTTTGTGTGTTTTTTTTCCCCAAATCAGTGACATCATTTATGAATTTGGCAATTAAAGAGTTAAAATCCTGATTTTTTTTTCAGGACTGAGGTTGATTAATAGATTTATGCGAAAAAAATATTTATCTGATACATTTTTACAGCAGTTTAAAGTAGTGGCTGTTTTCAGCCACGAACATAACGAAAGGGTAGTGAATTTGAACAATGCACAAAGGGTTAATAAACCAAACACAATTTTAAAGTAAACTCATAATGAACACTATAACCTTGTAACTGGAGTCAATTTGAATCGAATTAAACGCATTTCACAATCACCTCGTGTAGGTATGTGACAAACTGACCTATATACGCACAAGCGCTTTGTTCCCGCGGCTGTGTTCCCAGCAGGTAATCAGCGCCAGACGCGTTGGTGACTTAGGAAATCTGTCATATCTTTGCTTTGTGAATACCTCTAAAGCCCATATACTAGTGACGTAAATTACGTCATCACGTTGATTCTCACGTTCGAATTTCCAAGATGGCTGCCGTAAGAAGAAAGTTATAAGCGAAGCAAAATTTCTTAAGCGAAGGTTTAGAATCTCTAGATTACATTATTGGCATGATTTTGTCAAACATATAAATAAATTCCATGGATGGTTATGGATTTATTTAGGAACAACTGTGCTTCTGGCTGCCTGCTAGGTCATGTGACCCGTTTCTAGCAAGCTGATTGGCCGAATCTTACAAACATTTCAGCCCATGTGTGCTGTATTATTCTGCACAGAGTTGGTCAAATTGAATTATTTTCACAATTACTGAAATGTCTTTTTTTTTTTTCAAAAGTAAATTAAAGCAGCAAAAACAACCAAATGTCTGTAGTACTTGTAGGCCTCATTGCTGTGTGTTGTGAGAATGAATTTCTTTGGCCTACTGATGTTTATTCTTAAACAAAATTCAACATACATGCATTTATTGATTTCTAAATGATAAATAACAATCATCAATTACTTCTGAGAAATAAATAGTTGTCTATTTTATAGGTATTTTTACTAATGGGCGGCCCTTCTTGATGAAACGATGCCAGTGGTGGGAAAATAACTTGACTTCCATATCATCCAAGGTGAGTCGTTTTTCATCCTAACTGAAATAAATAGAATTATGGAGTAGTAGTCTTAATATGTATATATTTATTTTAAATTATACTGAAAAACTGGAGTAGGTCCTGTGGTGTTTACATATTTATATTTCCACAAAACAAAATAGAAATTTCTTCTAGATGAGCAATTTTGGAACTTCATTCAATATTCATGAATTAAATTGGATATAAATTAAATAAAAACTTATTTTTTTTTTTCCTAGGTTATACCATCATGCCACCAAAGAAAAAGTCAAAGCGGGGATCGTTTTCTCCTCAGCCAGGCCTGTCTCGTCAGTATTTGATGGAACATTTCACTGCTGTACCAGCTAATCATGAGGAGCTAAAGAATGGTCACGTGTTACTCTCATTCATCTCTAATGACCATTCTTGGACGAATGTTGTCCGGGATAGAAGTAACAAAATTCCTAGAATCTCAATTCTACAGCATCAAGTGTCCTTGTGTCCAGATCATTACACAGATTTAAGAACCTCTCTCGTGATGCAGAGATGGCAAAATTTAAGGAGATCTGCAATGAAGTTTTCCCTGTACATCATTCCCCTAGTTCCAGGACTGATCCTCCTACATCTATGAGTGACGAACCCACCTCTCCACAGTTAGAACCTACATCATCAGTTGAGAATACACCTTCACCCTCAGCCTTGACCCCTGAATCGATCACCCTTCCACAGCTAAGGCGAGATGTCTCGACTCCACGAAAACTCAAAATGAGGAGAAGACTGGAATTCATGGCAAAATCTAGATGTGAAATGAAGCAAAAGCATGCTAAGTTGTTAAGAAAGCAGCTGAGACAGCATAAGAGTGTGAAGTACCTGAACCAGTGTCTTAAAAGGAAAGATGAAATCATAGAGAGGAAAAAATCTACAATTAGGATTCTTCAACATGAACTGAAAACCACAAAATGGGCTACTGAACTAGAGGAAACTAGGCCTGTCACGATAACAAATTTTGCTGGACGATAAATTGTCCAAGAAATTATCGCGATAAACGATAATATTGTCGTTCTGAGACCATTTTCATTTAATATAATTATAATGGCATAATAATGCAGGTACACCTTTTCAACGATCTATAAACTTTTATTTCTAAAGAATATTAAACATTGAAAACGGAAAACATTTTAAATATCCAAAAAAATTAACAAAACAACCAAAAACAATAAAAGCAATGGACTCTTAGTGTCTGTTAACAAAATAAATGTCTGTTAATAAATAAAATGGATGTAAACAAAATTGCACTTCAAAAAATATTAAACATTAGGCTTTAGACATTAGGCATAAATAGTGATACATTCCATAACAGGCAAAACTGACAGTTAGGACCTTTGTAAACAAAACAAAAAAAAGCCTCAACAAGCCATATCGCACAATTTTGCACTGTTACTCCTGTTACTTTGTCCTCCTGTTACTTTGTCAAGTGATTGTGTACTGTCGGGAAGACGGAGACGCGCTTTATTGCGTGTATATGCTACGCACTGAAAATACTTGGTTAGGATTAGGGGTGAGGAGTGCGTGCGTATTACACGCCATAAAGAGCGTATCATATGCACGCAAAAACTATTTTTGGCGTATAAATGGCACGAGAAATAACATTCGTGGTATAGATACGCATTTTCATGTGATCGGGCTCGCTGTCGCAACTCACAACTAGCGTCTTCTCTCTCTCCCGGCAGTCGCCGCAAACAGTCCCGCCGGCGCTTTCCCACACAAAGACCATGTGACTGACAAGCCCCGCGGCGCCGCCTCCCCACACAAAGACCATGCAACTGACAAGAGAGTTCACTCCTCCTATACGCTAAAGAACCGAGAGTGGTTGACAAGCTGAGCCATATCGCATTAATTATCGCTGGCGATACGTCCGCGATATTAATGCGATATGGCTCAGCTTGTCAGTTAACTACGGCTCTTTGTAGTAAATGCCGCTCCATCTGAAAGCAGGTGATGGCGATTTACTACTAATCAAGTAACCGGCTTTACTGACGAGATGCGCATAACAATCTCATGCGATTTATCGTGCAGCCCTATTTAGAACTGGTTGTGACTGATGAATTACGGAAAGAAACAGAAACAGCTAGGCCACACAACATTGACTCTGAAGAAATTATGGGTATGTTTAGTGCTGCCAAGCACCGAGCTCCTAATGCCACCCTATGCTTCATGTCATCTAGGATGAGGGCTCAAAAAAACATCTAGTTGAGTACCTCGATGAACTGAAATATCCTAAAAAGGAAAAGATCATCTATTGGGCAGTAGGTATGGCTCGAAAGAAAGGACAAATTAATTGGCAAAGTCATGTGGAGATGAGGCGTGAATTATCACGAAGGGCTGCCCTGAAGCGTCAAAAGAAGGATCAAAAGGAGCGAAAAGCTATTGAAAACAAACTTAAAGTGTTAGATGTGTCCCTGATCGAGAGTGAGTTTCCTGAGTTGGAAGAAAACTCCATTTCTGCTGTGACTGATATTCTCTCTGGTGCTTTAGTGGGCCGTAATATTTGTCATGTATGGTTTGATAGTGATTCTGTGGAGAAGACTGTTTACTCAGGACGTGTCGAGAAACTGAAAAAAAAGAAAAAAGGAACTTATGTAATTGCCTATTGGGGTGAGAATGAATCGTATTGTCAGGATTCCATCACCATCTCCTTCCACTCATTCCCTCACTCCGCCCACTCAGTCATTCACACGCTCATTGTCACCTGATTAATAATCACCGTCACCTGGACCTCATCATCAGTTCACCCATATATACCTGCTACGAACATTCAGTCATTGTCTGATCTCGTCTACACATGATACAGACTCTCTGCCAAACTTACCTGTATTCCTACCTACGATCCCATTCTTCTCAGCCAGTCATCATTCTATCTTCTAAGGAACTCCTTCATCATCATCTGCAAGAGAAAGAGAGAGAGAGACTTGATTACACTTCAGTTAAGCTATCATCTGATATTCAACTTACAGTCTACTCACCTGTTACGCTGTACCGATCCATTCTGCAAATTAAAGCAGAAGAAGCTTCGTCTATGCCAAACCTGACAGAAGATCAGACCACCATGCAGAATCCACCGGGATCCACGGCGAATTCACCTGTCAATCCGATCGCCATTCATCAACCCACCTCTTCAGCTTCACTTCCTCAAGCGCCCGTTGCTTTGTTCACTGCCACAGCGTGTCCCATGGCCTGACCAGCGACATTCTCCGGTGAGGCGGAGGACTGCAGTGGGTTTCTACTTCAGGTATCTTTGTATTTCTCCATGCAAGAACATCAATTCATTAACGATTCAGCTCGTGTTGCTTTCATCATTTCACTATTGTCTGGGCAAGCACTTCAGTGGGCACAGTCTCTGTGGAATTCGAATTCGGAAGTCGTCAAATCCCTCTCCGGTTTCATACAACACTTCAAAGAAGTTTTCGGTCAAACAGCTGCCGATCTTTCAGTACATGATCAACTCTACAATCTTCGTCAAGGCCAATCTTCCGTGAGTACTTTTTCCTTACGATTCCGCACCTTAGCGGCATCCAGTGGATGGAATGAGGCAGCATTGATCACAGCTTTTCGTCATGGTTTGAATCCTAACATTCGTCAGTTGATGGTGGTTTACGACGACAGTCTGGGAATTGAGAAATTAATTCAAAAATCCATTCGAATTTCGCAAAGACTATCAGCCTGTGATTCTCCGACTCCCACTGTATGTCCTCCGCCCACGGTTCCATCAGTCACTCCTCCAGCACCAGAGCCTATGAATCTCGGCTCCGCCCATCTTCCAGCTTCAGAGCGTCAACGACAAATTCTTCATAAACTCTGTCTCTATTGTGCATCTGATAATCATCTTCTCAGCACTTGCCCTGTTCGACCTCCATGCCCAGCGGTAAGCACAATTCAAGTCTCACCTAAAATTGAAGCTTTAAATCGCACCACAGTGCATGTATTATCTTCTTGTATTTGTGTCTCAGCGCAAGCCCTTATTGACTCTGGTTCGGCGGGGAATTTCATCTCCACCCAGCTTCTCCAAAAATTGAACATCCGCAAACATCGCAGTTCTCAAGACCTCCATGTACAAACCATCCAGGGAAAACCGTTGGGTCGAGGTCGAATTCGTCATTGTTCACCTACTCTGACGCTGCGCATTGGTTGTCTTCATTCAGAGGAGATTTCTTTTATGGTGCTGGAGGAGTCCACCGCTGAGCTCATCCTGGGACGCCCCTGATTAGTTCAACATCAGCCGACGCTCCACTGGAAAACTGGTGAAGTATTGCGTTGGGGTGAGTCCTGTCATTTGTCCTGTCTATCATCCATCAAGAAAATACCTTCATCATCATCGACGCCTCAGAAGAGGTCCAAAGTTCCTGTTTGCTCCACCTCGGTTGAGAGCCCTGAAGTACAGCATCAAGTAGAGATTCCAGTGGAGTACCAGGCGTACCAGGATGTGTACCCATCTGGCCATTATGAATATCAGGTTATGCCCTTCGGGCTGTCAAACGCTCCAGCGGTCTTCCAGGGGTACATGAACGAAGTGTTCTGTGAGTACCTCAACCGCTTTGTGATTGTCTACATTGATGATATCCTCATCTATTCATCTTCAATTGCTGAACACCATCGTCATGTCATTCAAGTACTAGAGAAACTGAGAGAACACAAGCTTTACCTGAAATTGGAGAAGTGAGTTCCATATCACCTCTGTTCAGTTCCTGGGTTACATCATAGATCAGCATGGTATCCAGATGGACCAGAAACAATCCAAGACTGGCCATTACCCACATCTGTCAAAGAACTTCAAAGATTCCTCGGTTTTGCAAATTTCTACAGAAGATTCATCAAGAACTACAGTCTCATCAGTGCTCCCCTCACATCTTCATTAAAGAATCGACCCAAGTCTCTGTCCTTGAATCCCACTGCTATCCAAGCCTTCCATCGCCTCAAAGAAGTCTTCACGACAGCACCAATCCTCATCCATCCCAATCCTGAACTACCCTTCATCGTTGAGGTCGATGCGTCTTCCACTGGGGTTGGAGCGGTGCTGTCACAGCGGCAGGGTGAGCCTCCCAGACTCCATCCATGTGCCTTCTTTTCCAAAAAGCTGTCCCCGGCGGAGCAAAACTACGACATCGGCAACCGGGAACTGCTAGCCATAAAACTGGCTTTAGAAGAATGGAGACATTGGCTGGAGGGAGCAAATCACCAGTTTGAAGTAATTACAGATCATCGCAACTTGGAATATCTTCGTGAGGCAAGAAGATTGAATCCTCGCCAGGCCCGTTGGGCACTCTTCTTCACTCGATTCAACTTCGTTGTTACTTACCGTCCAGGAAGTAAGAATTGCAAGGCAGACGCTCTTTCCAGACTCCATCATTCATCTTCAGAGGACCTCAGTACTGAAACCATCCTCCCTCCAGCCTTAATCCTCAGTCCCATTCTCTGGGACATCGACCAACAAATCTCTCAGGAAAATTCTCGCCATCCTGCTCCGCCGGGAGGTCCAGAAGGGCGTACTTTCATACCTCAACATCTTCGTACTCCCCTTCTGGACTCTGCTCACGCGGTTCCGGGGTCTGGACATCCAGGTAGCAAGCGTACCCTCTCGCTCCTCAGTCAGCGGTACTGGTGGCCGTCCATCTCCGAAGATGTCTCCAGGTTCGTCCGCGGCTGCTCAGTCTGCGCCATCACCAACACTCCTAGAAAACTACCTGAGGGTAAACTTGTGCCACTACCTATACCCAGACGCCCTTGGTCACACATCGGAGTGGACTTCATGACTGACCTTCCTAGATCCGGTGGATTTACCTGTGTGCTCGTCGTTGTGGATAGATTTTCCAAAGGCTGCAAGCTGATACCTTTACCTGGTATACCCACGGCTTTAGAAACAGCTGAAGCATTGTTTCATCACGTATTCAGAAATTTCGGCATTCCAGAAGACATCATTTCGGACAGGGGACCCCAATTCATCTCCCGGGTGTGGCACGCCTTCTTCAAGCTCCTCGGGGTCACTGTCAGCCTCTCATCAGGATATCATCCGCAGACCAACGGCCAGACTGAGCGGAAGATTCAGGAGATAGGACATTATCTGCAAACTTATTGCCACCAGTACCAAGACAGCTGGAACCGATACCTCCCCTGGGCGGAATACGCCCAGAATTCCCTCACTCAGCGTACCACCGGGCTCACCCACTTTCAGTGCTTCCTCGGATACCAGCCACCTCTCTTCCCTTGGTCGGGTGAGCCCTCGGAGGTTCCAGCTGTCGACTTTTGGTTCCATCAGAGCGAGGGGGTATGGGACTCAGCTCATGTGCATCTACAACAGGCAGTGCGGAGGCACAAGGATCAAGCGGATCGTCTACGAGCCGATACACCCCAATATCAACCTGGTCAGAAGGTGTGGTTATCGACGAGGGACATTCGCCTCGGCCTGCCTTGCCGTAAGCTGAGTCCTCGATTCATTGGACCTTTCACCATCCAGAGGCAGTTGAACGAAGTAACCTACAGACTCAACCTTCCACCTCAGTACAAGATCTGTCCTTCCTTCCATGTCTCTCTCCTCAAACCTTTCACTGACCCAGTCTCTTCTGTTCCCTCAGATTCCACCTCGGATGACGTGCCTCCTCCTCCCGTTCCTGTGGAAGAAGAGACCATCTACAGAGTTCGATCCATCATGGACTCTCGGCGGCGAGGTCCCCGTCTGGAGTATCTGTTCCTGGGTACTCCGTGATGATATACTAGATCCAGCCTTACTCTCCCAGTTCCATTCTGACCATCCTGACCGCCCAGCTCCCAGGGGTCGTGGTCGACCTCGCCGCCAGCAACATCTCTCTTCTTCCCAGCCGTCAAGAGCCGCCTCGGGAGGGGGGGGGGGGGGGGTACTGTCAGGATTCCATCACCATCTCCTTCCACTCATTCCCTCACTCCGCCCACTCAGTCATTCACACGCTCATTGTCACCTGATTACTAATCACCGTCACCTGGACCTCATCATCAGTTCATCCATATATACCTGCTACGAACATTCAGTCATTGTCTGATCTCGTCTACACATGATACAGACTCTCTGCCATACTTACCTGTATTCCTACCTACAATCCCATTCTTCTCAGCCAGTCATCATTTCGTCTTCTAAGGAACTCCTTCATCATCATCTGCAAGAGAAAGAGAGAGAGAGACTTGATTACACTTCAGTTAAGCTATCATCTGATATTCAACTTACTGTTTACTCACCTGTTACGCTGTACCGATCCATTCTGCAAATTAAAGCATTTAACTTACCATTCTGTCTGCTTCGTCTATGCCAAACCTGACACGTATGATGATGCTGTAGACTTTGAAGTGTCGGTGTATGAATTAGCAGCAGACTTTATATGGCAAGATCTAACATTATCCTAGAGCTGAAACGATTAAAGGGGCATTCCACCCATTTGAACATTGTTTTTTATTTAAAGTGGGTCATATATGTAGTCGAAATGTAAAATAAATTTTGAATTTGGTGCCTTCGTGACCGAGGAAAGACAAAAAATAACTTCAGGACGCATTTGTATGAAAGACAACAACTCCCACAATGCACCACATTGCACAGCTCCGCAAGCCACTCCCACTAATCCAGAAAGCGCATTTCTGCCTATAAGAGAAATCACTCTTCCGTCTACAAGGCTAGCTACCACCAGAGCTTGAAATTCATTTCACATTCACACAAAATGTCTAGTTAGTTGGCGAACTCATTACTCCTCGTTTGTATTTCTTTCGAAAAGGTGAATTATTGCATGGTACCTGGATGTTCAGTCAGAACATATGCGGTGCGAAACTAGGATAGTTCTCAACACAAACGTCCGTGTCCTCGTCTGATTCAGAGATTTCGTCCAGGAGAAATTGTCATTGTTGAAATTCTTTGCCGCAGACGGACTCTATCTCTGTGTTCGTAGTTGCATCTTACAGTCTATGAGTTGCATAGTGAGATCACCGGCGCCACCAGTCCGCCCTAACTCGAGCCAGTCCGGGCTCCTCGTCCGCGGCAGGTAGGTCTTCTGCCTCGGCTGCTCTTCGCTATAATGCGGCTTGTAAAGGTAGCCACAAACACCTGATTCAAGCATCAGACTTCCGAAATCCTCTTCTTCTATATCATATTGAGCACTCTCCTCCGATATTGTCATAACTTTACATCTGTCTCCACAGCGCCTGTTAGCTTAGCTTCAAACAAGATGGAGGATATTGCTTTCAGTTTCAGAGAGTAAAGTCCCACCCACTGATCTGTAATAGGTCTGTAGCGTGAGCGGGTCCCGCCCCCTGGGAAAGATGAGGAACTAGTGCTTGTAGTCTCAACAGAAATCCCCCCCTCTTACACTTCCTCCTACAATGACGCAAAATGACGATTTTTGCGTCACTGTAGGAGGAAGTGTAAAAGGTAAATAACGGATTTCTCCCGTCTCAGGGGAAAATGAGAGAGTGTTGCACGACCATTCAATAGTATGACTGGGTTTCTAACAATGCAAAGCTTAATGCAAATGGGTGGAGTGTCCCTTTAATCGACGACTAATCAATTATTAAAATAATCGTCAACTATTTTAGTAATCGGTTTGTAGACAGAATTGTCTGATTTTGAGCCAGAATTAAAATAAAAGTTTGTATTTATTGACGAAAACCCTGTCTCTTTAGATCTTGTCATGTAAACTAATCTCTATCTAATATGTAAGCAGAAGTAAAATTGCTTTGTAGTTGTAGATTAAGATGTATTAATAATATTTGACAATTTAAATTGTTCGCCAGCATTATTAGTCAATTAAGAAATACTAAAGAAACAATGAAATTCATGTGGCAATGCCAATTGTCTGTTTAATACAATGAATATGTGAATATAGCTTTTATTTGAGAGGATTTTTGATTTCATATGGAAAGATATGCGTGGATTGATGCTCTCGGTTTCATTAATTAGTGGTTAATTAGAAATAATAAAAATTGAATTATGCAAATAGACCAAGAAATGAGGAAGTTATGATATTTTGAAGTGTTTGGTCAAGCGGAAGAGGTCACAGTTTTTCATTGTTTTATTGTTTTAATTAGGTACAAAAATGACCCCTAATTTCCGAATTAAAAAATTCCATAACTTTCTTAATAATTATCCGATTTTAATCATTTAAAAACCATTTTAAAGGTATTTTTATTATCTATCATATGGTTATGATTATATATGAATTATATATATGGTAAGCAAGTTTGTGAATATTTTGAATAAAAAAGGAAAAGCGAAATAAAAGCGACACATCTGTCATACAGTATTATTGTGGCTGCGGTCAATCGCGTGACGCGTCGCCATGGAAACGTTCGCCTTGAAAAAACTCACTTTCTCGTGGCCACGAGTTAGTATCTTGAGGCCACGAGTTAGTATCTTGAGGCCACGAGATATACTATCTTGAGGCCACGAGTTACTATCTTGAGGCCACGAGATACTATCTTGAGGCCACGAGATACTATCTTGAGGCCACGAGTTACTATCTTGAGGCCACAAGATAGTTATAATATTTTTTTTTTGTGTGCATATTATTAAGTTGTTGTAACAATACCTGCAAAATAACAGGAAAAATTGATGAGACAGGAGCCACTGTGTCACGTCGCACCAAATCCTCAGCAGAGAGCAGATGTGAGGGCGCAGGCGCACACAGCTCCTAAATGAGAGTCCTCCTTTCAGTTTTCATAATAAGAGTCCCGGTTTCTCATAACAACAGACTATATTCTTACACTAATCCTGTAAGTTAATGATTTACTTTCAAGTCCCACATCTCTTACAATTCACATAAATAAAAATCTATTTCTGCTTAATGTATAACAACTTTACACAAAATGTGCACATACTTTGGGGTGTCACAAAAGCATCAAGATATACTTAGGCTACTTGACTGATTATTTGCAGTATAACGTCTCATCTGCAAACACCCAAACGTGGCGCTCCTTTTGTTCTCTTCTTGTTTGGGTTGGGAAACTTCCGTTTCCTCACGCATCGCGATTACAGAAACATAACAGCGAATTTTTCAAACTCTAGTGAAGTAGTGCGTCATCATGACGTAGTATTTCCGGCGCATGCGCATTAAACAACATGTTCGTATATTTCATGCATGGTTAAATGTTATTTCCATAGACAGTATATAAAAGGGTTATTTCAGCTTTTCTGTTTAAGTTGAAGTTGTTCTAACTCATTGTGTTGTTAGACTCTGTAGCCTAAATTCACAAAACTTGACTCTTTCACCTAACTAAAAGTCAATATTTTTGTTACAATTAAATGTGTTTAGTTGACTTAGAACAACATAATGATATTGAAAGTATTATGTTCACAGTTGTAAAGTACAACACATTACTATTATGCTAAGACTCCTCTCATAAATTACATTGTATTGTCAAATAGTATGTATAAAACGGACAAAAATGTCAACAATATCAATATGTTGTACTTGATTATAATGTATAAGCAAATGTATTGGAAAAATACATTTCAAGTGCATTAATGCACACACCCAGGTGAAAAAAAAGTTCACTAAAATACATTTTATTTAAGTGCACTTAGTACACTTCCATAATGTACTTCCATAATGTACTTAAAGTGCTCTATTTTCACGCACTTATTTTGTACTTAATATACTAAAAGCTTATCTTTAGTACTACTTAAGATAAACTGAAGATCATCTTAGTGTACTCAACTGTGCTATTTTGAGACACACTGAAGATGAACTAAAGTGTATTTTTAATATACTATTTCAGCTTTTAAAAAAATGTATTTTGTTACCACTTTTAGTAAAACTGAAACCATCTTTAATGCATTTTAAATACAATAATAAATTATTTAAAATATAATAATAATATATAATAAATATATACAAATTATACTTATAATGTATTCCTAGGTTAAAAAAAGTGCACTAAAATACATTTTATTAAAGTACACTTCCATAATGTACTTAAAGTGCTCCATTTTCGCACACTAATTTTGTACTTAATATACTAAAAGTTTTTCTTTAGTACTTAAGATAAACTTAAGATCTTAGTGTACTCAACTGTGCTATTTTTAGACACACTGAAGATGAACTAAAATATGCTTTTAACATACTATTTCAGCTTTAATTTTTTTATTTTGTTACAATTGTACAATTGTACTTTTAGTACAATTGAACCCATCTTTAATGCATTTTTAAATACACTTATAAATTATTTAAAATATAATATATAATATATACAAATCATATTTATGTATTGCTCACATATTTTTTATATAGTACATTTATTTCAAATATATTTTAACTATGTTAACAGTACCTTTATAAAACATAATTAAATATGTTAATGGTGTATTTTAAAAGTAGTCAAGTACACTATTACTGTGTTATCAGTAGCATTTTCTGCCTCATTTATGCTAAAATTATTAAAATAATATATTTTAATGTATTAATTTAAATACAGTGGAAAATTATAATTCAATAAAACACACTAGCTAGTAAAACTTTAATGTACTACACCCAGTGTACATCAGTACAGCAGCATATGTAAACTGTAAAAAAAAAAAACGAACCTACCTGCAGTCATTAATAGCTGCAAACAGTTACAGTACTGTTACAACTCAAACCATCTTCATCCTTCAAGTGAATTGGAGTGATTGGTCTTTGAGTTTGCCTCATTGTTGCATTTCCTTCGAATCGGTGCTCGCACCTCAGACATGTTGGAAATTGTTTGATCACAGTGTCTGTGAAAGGGGAAAAAGACAAGTTTATTTTTATATTAAAGCAAAATTAACCTCTGTTAAAAAAGTAACTGTTCCCTTTCAAAAGGGAACTTGCACTGCTTCGATGATGCTATTGGGGAACAATGTTCTCTAGGCGCCTCTTTAATACTTCTGAGTCGCACTAGTAGTGTCATAGGCTGTCGCCAGTCAAATTCTATTGCCGTGATTGTACAGCTTTTCAAACACCGGTTCACATGGAGGGTGTTCCCCATAGCGTCATCGATGCAGTGTCTCATTCCCTGTTCTCAGGGAACAGAGGTCGTAACCTAGACGTTTTTTATTACAACACAGTATGATGTTTTAACATTTCCCTATGTTGTACATACAAGGTGAAAAAGCAGTACTGTTAAATGTATTATAAATGCATTAAAGTACATTTGTTTTGTACTAAAAACATACTTAAGTACATATTTAATACATTTAATAGTAAGTCTTTTTCACCTGGTAAAAATGGAATTCTTTAACATGGCATGTAATGCTTAGTTCATATATTTTAACAGTAGACATTCAATATAAAATGTTAATGTAATTTAGAAAAGGAGTAAATAAAATATCTCTTGAACAACTGTGAAGTCTACATGGTATGTCACTGTATCACAGCAAAAAAGGGCAATTTAACTGTTTAACTGAAAAAGTATACCCAGCCAACAAGAATAATAATTATAATGTACAACAAATGCTAATCTTTATTTTTAGCATTAATGTTTTAGTCAGCCCCCTTTGACTATGAGAGCAAAAAAAAAAAGAAAAAAAAAAAGTGATGTACAGAAACACATACACTCTTCACCTCTGTTAAAAAAAGATTTAAGGGAATTAGAAGTAGTGCAAGATATTGTAAGCCAGGACAAGTGACTTGCAGCTGTCCCAAAAAAACACTTAAATAAACAGATTTTTACATGAATGAACACAAATTAGACTCGGAAACTAGGAAAAAATGTTGGGGGAAAAAAAGGGTTGACAAATCTAAACAGTGAGCTATTTATTTATGCAAACAGCAACTAAAACTTACCAGTAACTTCTGATTGCAGTATCTTCATCTCTTCGAGTCTGATTCGACTTCGACTTGAAAAGCTTGGCTCTGATTGGTCAAATTGAATGTAGCTGAACTGAAAAAGACGTGCTGTTACACCGAGTCAAAAATACAACTGGCAAAGTAAACGTAAATGTAATACAAATCTGACCTAGAAACATAATGAGGTTCCAAATGTCACACGTCATGCAAACTTGAAGATGGGGAAAAAATAAAAACAATAACACTAACAGTTATGTTTTCTATTAAAGTTAGATACAAAATAAATAAAAAAAATCTAAATGCTTACATGCACTCAACCTTAAGTAGTTGCAAAACATTTAAGAATTCCGTTAATCTTCGAAAGAAAAACGGAGATATCGTAGGCTAACGAAACCTGAGATTTAACTTATATCCCTCTGATGAACGATTCACCAAAACTGTTCACGTTTGAAAAAGTTAATCGCAAAAAACATCACCTAATCCATAGCCTATGAATCGCGTGGTTTCCTCCAAGTCCTCTAAAGAAACACGATCGCTCCAGTTTAAATTTAGATTTCTAATCTAATGGGGATTAGTTAATAACCTAACAATCAGGATTAGTCACGTGTGTTATTCGTATTTTTCAAATTTAAACAAGTACAACATATTTTTGGACAACATTTAAACGTCTTTGGAAAATGTATC
This sequence comes from Rutilus rutilus, assembly GCF_951802725.1. Lineage (NCBI taxonomy): Eukaryota > Metazoa > Chordata > Actinopteri > Cypriniformes > Leuciscidae > Rutilus > Rutilus rutilus. Next base: position 22,995,143 of record NC_140212.1, on the reverse strand, counting down.
TATGATGCATTTAAAATAATATGATGTTGATATCCTTGTGGGAATTTCAGTAGTAAAAACATATCATGTAATGGACAACAGCCTAGCCCTTTACAAGTATAGCCTACAAACAAGTAAAAGTGAACAACATTAATTTTAAGTGCTTATTGCAATGCTTAATAATAGTTGACAAATGTTTATAATACATTAGAAGTTGGTACATTATACAAAAATCTAAAATATTAAAATCATAAATATTACAAATATATTGCACTAGGCCTAAGTGTTTAAAGTACTTTAAACACAATAAAAGCTTAATCATTTTGCTATGTTCTTACACAAGTTACACAAATGTACTTTAAGTAAGAGCAACATAAGTATGTTTTCTTTAAATACACTAAAACTTCACACAAATTGTATGATTGTGTTTAGCATATTTCTTAAAAATTTAACTAAGCATATATTTATTACCAATGTACTTATTGTGCACTTTTTAGAAATATATTAAAAGTATGCTTGTGTTTAGCATATTTCTTAAAAGTATAATTAAGCATATATTTATTACCAATGTACCTTTAGTGCATTTGTTAGAAATATATTAAAATTATGCTTGTGTTTAGCATATTTATTTAAAGTATAATTAAGCATATATTTATTACCAATGTACTTGTAGTACATTTGTTAGAAATATATTACAATTATGCTTGTGTTTAGCATATTTCTTAAAAGTATAATTAAGCATATATTTATTACCAATGTACTTCTAGTGCATTTGTTAGAAATATATTAAAATTATGCTTGTGTTTAGCATATTTATTTAAAGTATAATTAAGCATATATTTATTAACAATGTACTTCTAGTATACTTTTTAGAAATATATTAAAATGCAATTCAATGTATTTTTAATGCACTTCAAATAAGCATGTTGGTAATACAAATGTATTATAAACATACTATTTGTATTTCAAGTATATTTTTAATACATTTAATACTACGTCTTTTTCACCTGGGGTATATGTTATAGACTAAACACATTTAAAATACATTAACAAATTATTTTTGGACAACACACCTGAGTTGAAATTAAAATCAATTATTTTCCATGTTTTCCATTAAAAATCTTATTTTATTTAGTAGCCTATATTAGTCAATACATCAAAATAAATTTCCTTTAATAACTTAGAACTTTAACTTTAATAACTTTAAAACACTATAAAATCATAATTATTTTAAATGTTTGTTTAAGTAAAACTTAAGTAGACATTATTAAAAAGTGCATTGTTTAAAACATGCACTTAAGTGTGTTTAGAAATATTATCATGGGGACTTCCGGTTTGAGCATGTAGCGAACAGACGTGTGAGAAGTGGCTCCCGAATTACTTTTTTATTTTGTACCAAATTTTTTCGGCATAAAGTTTGGCGCACCTTAAGTTGATTAACTCCGCACCGAGTGGGACCCAGACCGACCGCTGAACCCGGCTCTAGCTCCAAACGGCCGAGGATATTCCTTGTTCTCTTCCACAACTTCCAAAACAAACACCGCATAATAACGAGGAAACGAGTGCAGCTGATCTTCAGGGGACATAAGGTATTTTTCCACGAGGATGTCAGCGCGGAACTCGGCAAGAAACAAGCTGCTTTTAAAGAAGTGAAATCCCTCTTATATAATTAGAACGTCAGGTTCGCTCTTATCTATCCCGCCCGGCTCCGCGTCCTTCATGACGGACAGACGTTGATCTTCGAGACTCCGGAGAAGGCCAGAGAGTTTTACGAGTTTCATTGGGGAAAGTAGCCTAAATGATGCTGGAGCACAGAATATTTACGAGAAGATGAAAGTAAGCCTAACTTTCAGCTTAGATACTTTGATTCCTTGGGACTATTTGTTTTCGTACATGTTTAAGGTACAATAACAACGCAATGGCCTCTGTGATTTAAATATACAACAGCTGTTTTTTTGTTTGTTTGTTTTTTAAGCATGGCAGGGTTGTTTTAGTTAGTGTGGCTTTCACACATAACTGGCATATGACAGTCATTTCACAGACTGGTCAATTTAATAAGGTAAATTAAGTGAGCTGGATACATAACTAGGTCAGTCACTTCGATTTATTTTACATACTTTTATCAGTCCAATTGTGCTCTGTGTAATTGCGCAGATGCAAATCAGGGATATATCATATTACTTTAAATTTTATTTATTTATTTAGTTTGGTCCCTTTTTTTCTTTATTCTCAAGGTGAGCCGAATAGATAATTGTATATAGGTAGAACACAAAACACTTACTGAGAGAGGAGCCATCCTCAGGTTAGGATAGGAGTTATAGACAACGTTAGATGTCTTGGAAGTTTTTCCGTTTTTTCTTTTTTTCTTTTCTCTATTTCAACTTAAGTTTCATGAGAACTGGGGAACACTTTATTTACATGGCAAAACCCTATCTTCTGAGGATGCACATAGCTATGTTAAACTGTATTTTTAGTTCATTATTATTACTATTTACTTTTACTTTTACACAACTGCATGCAGTGTGTGTTGACATCACTTATGACCACAAAAATGTACTTCCACAATGTGGTTCAGGCTAATCATACACATTTTGGATGTCTCCTATGATAAATAACGCAGGCGGTACAAGCCCAGTAGGGGGAGCTGCAGTTAGGTTTCTGTCCTGGAATGTTAAGGGGATGAACGGTCCTGTGAAACGCTCTAGGATTTATTTTTTGCAGGAGACACATTTACGGTTAGAAGATCACACCAGACTCCGTAAATTATGGGTTAATCATATCTTCCATTCCAAATTTAATAACAGATCGCGAGGGGTGGCAATTTTGATTAATAAACTAATTCAATTCTCACTAAATGCAATTATTGCAGACCCCAATGGTCGATATGTCATTGTTTCGGGCCTCCTATTTCAAACACCCGTTCTTTTGGTAAATGTGTATGCCCCTAACTGGGACGATACTGAATTTGCCAATAAGCTTCTGTCATCTCTCCCTAATTTAGATACGCATAGATTGATCCTTGCAGGAGATCTTAATTGTACAATTAACCCTTTGCTCGATAAATCTAGCCCTAAATCTACCTCACCTTCTGCAATGTCGAGGGTCTTTTCAGACTTTATGAGACAAAATGGCTGTGTAGACCCATGGAGGTTTCAAAATCCAACCTCCAAACAATTTTCTTTCTTTTCTCATGTCCACCATTCTTTCTCAAGGATAGATTACTTTTTTATAGATAGCTCATTCATCCCTGCAGTGAAATCGGTTGAATACTTGGCCATCATCATTTCAGATCATGCACCACTCATCTTAGACCTTTCTTTCACTTTGAACATTAGAGAGCAATCCTTCTGGAGACTTAATTCCCTGCTGCTTTCAAACGAGAAATTTTGCAAACATGTGGATACTAATATAGATACTTTTCTGGAAGTAAACAAGAAGGAAGGTATATCATATTCCCTACTTTGGGAAACCTTAAAAGCGTACTTAAGAGGACAAATTATCTCCTATGTAGCACGTCAATAAAGAACGCCGCAAACAAATACAAGACCTGACGGATTCAGTTTTTAATTTAGACCACAAATATTCTGAAAACCCTTCCCCAGAATTATATAAAGAACGGATAGCTTTACAGTCTAAGCTCAATCTTCTATCCACCAACCAGGCTGAATACTTATTACTGCGGACCCAGAGCACTTACTATGAGTACGGAGAAAAAGCTAGTCGATTGCTGGCTCACCAGCTGAAACGTCAGGCTGCTTCACGGCTCATTATACCCCAAGTGAGAGATCAGGATCAAAACATAGTCACCAACCCAAAGGAAATTAATAATACTTTTGCAACATTTTACTCTACACTTTACACGTCTGAATTCCCATTAGATGTTACGAATATGAACAGTTTTTTAGATAATTTAGAATTACCTACTATTGAGCCTGGAGACAGGGAAATGTTAGATTGACCTCTTGCACTGACAGAGATCGCTGCAGCCATCGGAGACATGCGAACTGGTAAATCTCCAGGACCCGACGGTTACCCCCCCGAATTTTTTAAGAAATTTAAAGATAAACTTGCACCTATTATGCTAGAAGTATTTAACGAATCATTGGGAAACGGTTCCTTGCCCCCAACCCTTACACAAGCTAAGATTACACTACTCCTCAAAAAGGACAAGGACCCCACCAACTTTGGCTCTTACCGTCCTATCTCCCTCCTAAATGCTGATATAAAAATTTTAGCCAAGGTGATGGCACATCGTTTAGAATCCGTTCTCCCCAAAGTAATCTCTGAGGATCAGACTGGTTTCATAAAGGGTCGCCACTCTTTTTCAAATATTCGCCGACTTGCTAATGTAATCTACTCCCCCGGTCCTTCCTCGACTGCAGAAGCTGTAATCTCTCTGGATGCGGAGAAGGCGTTTGACCGGGTGGAGTGGAAATACTTGTTTGCCGTATTGGAGAGGTTTGGGTTCGGTGACACGTTTCTGGCATGGATTCGTCTGCTCTATTCGTCCCCACAAGCATGTATTCAAACTAATCAATCTCATTCCAAATTTTTCCCCCTGACACGTGGGACACGTCAAGGATGTCCTCTATCCTGTTTGCAGTGGCAATCGAGCCTCTTTCGCTTGCTTTAAAGTCGTCGTCGTTATTTCGGGGGGTTGGGCGTGGGACTGAGGAACATCACGTCTCTCTGTATGCAGACGATCTCTTGATCTATGTAAGCAATCCAGAAACCAGCACCCCTGTAATTGTATCACTATTGAATAATTTTGGGTCTTTTTCTGGCTACAAACTCAATTATCAGAAAAGCGAATGCTTCCCCATTAATGATTTGGCAATGCGAATTAAACAAGAAGCAGTCCCCTTTCACTTAACACATTCCGGTTTCAAATATCTTGGAATAAACATTACGCGTTCCTTCACCTCTCTTTTTGGGGCTAATTTTAACCAAATGAAAGCTGACTTTCAAAGGTGGAGCTGCCTACCTCTGACTATTGCAGGGAGGGTACAATTGGTGAAGATGAACGTACTCCCAAAATATTTGTATTTGTTTCAATGTCTAACGTTATTCCTGACTAAATCATTTTTTAAATCAGTTAACACATCCGTTTCCTCCTCCATCTGGAAGAATAAAGTTCCAAGAGTTAATAAAGGTTTACTTCAGAGGGGTCGCGAGTTTGTATAAGGTTTTAGTTGTTTAAGATAAAATGAAACTGGAGAACTGTTTCATTTTCTGTAAAATGTAACATCCTTGATTCTCCAATAAAAAGATAAAAAAAATATATATATATATATTATCATGAAAGTGTACTTTCTTTAAATACAATTAATTAGACATTATTATAATGTGCATTTTTAAAAAGTACACTTAAGTGTGTTTAGAAATATTGTGATGAAAGTGTACTTTAAGTAAAACTTAATTAGACATTATTACAAAGTGCATTTTTAAAAAGTGCACTTAAGTGTGTTAAGAAATATTGTCATTAAAGTGTATTCCATTTAAGTACACTTAAGTGGTCTTTAATTTTAATTATACTAGTGCAAAATGCCCGTGCAAAATCAGTTCTTGTGTGTGTTTTTAGTAATTGTTGGTTTGGTGTGTGCTCATTGTTACAATTACACAGCAAAAGTTCAGTGACATTTTTATTTGTGCATGGTAGAAAGCACACAGTGAACTCCGAGAAAACGCTAAGTTTGTGAATAGGCAACTACAAATGATGCCCGTGAAAGAGACTGTGAATGCATTGAATAGGATATGTTTAGTTGGTGAATAGCATAGGCTACTATTACACAGTAGCGATAACGTTAAGCGCACCAGAATGAAATATAATATTCAGAAGTAAACAGCATAGCTGACTTATAGATTCAGTTTACATCCACAAATGAATAAGCACGTCGCAAGCACGTCGCGATTCAGGGAGCAGTGCAAAGTGCCCGTGCAAAATGAGCTGATCGCCGTCAAAAAAGTTCAGGAGATATTTCTTAGTGATGGCTGATTTCAACAGTTTCAATATGATAGCATTTTGAAGAAAAAAGTGTCATGAATTTATTGCATTTTTGGGGGAAAATAATCCGTTTTTATAATAAATCTTTGAAAATCCAAATCTGGATTTGAATTTTTTATGATATTATAACCTAAAGATGCTATGTGAAAGTTTGAAACAGAAAATAGTGGTTTTCATCTTGCCACTTTCTTGGTAAAGAAAACACATTTTTACTCAAATTTATCAAAATGGATTTATCACGTTTTGGAACCAAACTATAATATTCAGAAGTAAACAGTGTAGCTGACAGATTGTCAGAATGTTTATTTTTAAACCACAACCTTCTCGGGGCTTCTTTGACCGATACAACTCTCTAGTGTCAGAATGTTTATTTTTAAACCACAACCTTTTAAAAATGATATATTTAACGATATCTTTTGCATTTCTCATCCAAACAACGTCAAACTTGGCACTGCACTTACTCGTGCCCGTGGCAAGACACCTGTCGAATTTGAAATCCATCGGACCAACGGTTCGAGAGATATGTGGTTAACACACACACACACAGACAGACAGACGGACAGACGGACAGACAGACGGACATACAGACAGACAGACGTTTCTGTAATTTATAGATAGATTATCTGCAAGTGCACTTTTTAAAAAGAATACTTTTATTATTTGAAGCACACAAAAAGTATGCTTTCAATACAATAAAGTACAGTTCTTTTTCACAAGGGATGACAAAACCAAATGACAGAAAGAGACGACAGTTAAGATGACAGGACAAGACGACAGAGCAAGATTACATAAACAGAGAACATACATATCAACATATACTAATTTATCTGAACAACAAGGCAATGACTGTTGTCAAGGACAAATGTATAGTACAAAGCACAAAGCAGTCGGCTCATTTTTGGCACAAATGGAACCCCATAAAATTAAGACAAAAACAAGAAAATTACTTCTCACCAAAGTACTCAACTGAACATCTGTCTTTACTTTTTGTTGCCTCTCTTAACACCTTTTGTTGTGACTCCTATCAGTGTCAGTGCTCTGTTAATGTTATGTAGCGACATCTGGTGGTATTTGGAGTCATTGCGCTTGTAAGGAGATCGTCAACAGGTGTACACATGCAGACTGAATGCTCCACCACCAGCGTTATTTGTCTATCCTTGGAATAGATCCATCAGTGAATATGGTCGCTCACAGTCGTTTTAAGTAGTTAAAACATGTGTAGACGTTCTACTACTGTTGTTTAAAATAATTTATTTTCAGTGAAAATCGGGTTAATGCTAATCGTGATGCTAACCGCTAGCATGGATTTAGCTGGGCTATATATAATCATTATGATTATTAATTTGCCTGTGTTTTTATTTAGCCCATTTACTTATGTTCTTTGAGTGAATCATATTGTAATATGTGCTGTGGTTATTATATGTTGATGTTGCACATATTTGACTGTAACATAGTGTTTATTTTATACTGTATTGCAGTTTTACAAAAAAGAAAACAACCAAGATTTCAGTAAAGAAAACACTCAACCTGGAGTCAAGCCTACTGAGTCTTATTGTTGATGTTCGCTATCTGTCTAACAATACAGTGACGTATCTGCCAGGACAGAATACTTTTTCCAGTTGTTTTCTCATTTGCTTTCAACGTAACTTCAACAGAAACTCCAGCCTTGCTGCTGTGAAACAAGTTCTCATTACCTACTTCTTGACTACCTTGTTGTTTATTATGTCCTGCAGTTTCTGTAGACCTTTTGTTGCTTTCATCACCTCCTTTTCCCTTTTCCTCCAAAGCCAGACTCTAAAAATAATCAGAAGTTTAATGTGTTAACATGTTATTTCCCCTCTACACTGTTCATTACGGCACAAAGGGCTTTTACACTGTTGAATACGACACGGTGTGCTGAGGATTAGCACATGAGCAGTGCGCTTGTCTGTAAATGTGACAGTGATGGTACTTGTGTGAAACTTTGCCAAACACTGAATAAAGTTGTATAAACTACAAACATTGTGGTAATTTTAATTAACATAAACAATTGTTCAAGCATCACATTTTCAGACAGTGCTTCTGTAAATTGTTCCATGGTTGCACTACTTACCACATCTTTGCCTTCTGTCTCAAAACACTGTTTTGCTGACTCAAAATCACCTCCTTTACCCTTCTCCTCCAAACCCTGGCTCGGTGAACATTCAGCAGTTTCAAGCATCAACAATTCTTCAAGCATCAAATCTTCGGACATTGCTTCTGTAGATTGTTGCATGCTTGATGTATGAACCACAACGTCTCTCCCTTGTGCTTCAGAAGACTGATTTGCTGACTCAGAATCATAAATGATGCACAGATAACACGTTGTCCTCTGTATTTTATGAGCAAATGGCCATGATCATCACTGAGCAACTTTGCTGCCAACTCATCTGGTTCCAGCCGACTGTTGATTTGCACATCCAGCAACTCACGAAGCACAGCATCTTCTATTACAAATGTGCTCATTTGATCACTCTTGTCCTGTACAGTGACAGCTGCACGAAGTACTGACATCACTCTTGCTGTTTTGCAGTATGCTGCACATTGTGGACATCTTGTCATCAATGTCTGGAAATTGACCGCAGGCAAAGGATGCAGCTTCGGACATTGGTATTCCTCTTTGACCTCTGCCGTCACAACTTCTCCCTCTTTGACCTTAAAACGGTTAATTACTTGCGCAACATTGCTTGATACATCAGGCACAACTGTTATAGAAGACTGTTTAGTAGTAGACAAACAAGTGCAACCATCAAACTGTCGAATAGATGCATTCTTAATTGTATACCACTTCCCTGTTTCAAGCATATCTCCTCCCCAGTCAGTCAATGACAAACCACAGGTTTGATCTGCCACATCATAAGACCTTCTTTGCAATCTTTGATTGCTGCAGGTCATTGCCTGAGTATCCTCATCCAACTGGAGCACTTTGATTGTGACATTCACCTAAAATACAAAATGCAGGGCAAAGAATTGTTACACTAACCAACAATCTCTTTTCTTGGCAACAATAACATGATGTTACACCACACACACATGAATCCAACAAACAAGTATGTCTCTATACTACATCGCAGGTATTACAGGTAAACTAAACTTAGTTAGTTTTAGTAAGTTACTTAAACTAAACTTTATCTACTATTATCATAAAGGACTGTTTAACAACCACACTTAAAACATTCTAATAATTTTTTTTTTTATATATATATATACCAAAACAAACATCTTTACGGAGCACTTTGTTTTGAAATATACTCAATCAATAGTGATTCTAACAGCAGCACATCCTGCCACATGACCAGAATGATGCATACCGTCTTTACCACCACTATTTACAGATCAATGTTAATAGCGCTGTGCAATATGGACAAAAAAAATATATCACAACTTTTTGATCAATATTGCAATTTCGATTTTAATCACGATTTTGAAACAATTTTTAATACACCAAAAATAGCTTCATGGCCAATATTTGTAGCAATGTGACATCATTGGTTATTTCTTTATACTTTTTTAACTTTTTTCTTATGTTGTGCAGTACGCAAATGCTTGTATTATAGGTTTGGACGAATCTTTTCACATCTTTTGCAGCATCTCGCACATGACACAATGTTCTACGCGACACTCATAGTAAAATAAGTTCAACTTTTAAAAAACGCGCCCCTACACCTGCATCTCGAAAACACCTTCTGTGTGAATGGCCTAATACTCAATACTTTGTTTTGCCTCAGTGATAATTTGAAAAGACTTGCAAATGACATCATTCTGATATATCATCTCTCCTGAAACCAAACTATTCAAAATATATTTATATGTATTTGTGGTCCTTATCCTGCCCTGAATTCACCTTCCCTGTTTCTGTGCTTTCTTCTGCCTATTTCACACAAACTCTGCCTGCAGTGCATATGTGTTACAGCAGTAGCACACGCTCATGTGCTTTCCCATATGCCACATTTGCAGTGCACAAATAATCTATGTATGAAATAATCCGCTGTATATCACAAACACAACATTTAATTATTTTTATTTCAAATCCAAAAGTTATAAAATGGCTTATCAGCATTGCTATTCGCTTTGTATACACTTTTTCATAGATGTCACATTTAAACACACTACATGTGAACAAAATGTTAAATAACGTTTAAAAAACAAAATTAAAATGTTAAATAATATTCAACACAAGTATTACCAATTGTGAACTATTTAAACAACTGTTCACACGATATACACGATGCTATATACATAGCCACACCTCTTTTGAAACCGTCTCAGTCTGTGGGCAGTACACCCTGCCCCTGTACTGGCTATGTCCTGTTGCACTTGTTTTGAATTGGCCGCATTTTTTACAAGTGTTGGCCTCTACAGTTCTCCTGTAGGGTCTCTTGGGCATAGCGTCTGGATTGGCAGCTGGTGCAGCGGGTAAGCGGGTGCCCTGTACAGCTGTTGGTTGTAACAGTGGCTGTATCACTTGCATTCCCTGGACCATTGGGATTCCCTGGATCATTTGCACTCCCTGGAACATTGGCACACCCTGGAAACCTGGTGCTGCTGGCATAAGTACATTTGGTACCATCTGCAGTGATGCTCCAGGTGCGGATGGTGTCAGCAACATCTGACTCTGCGCTGGTGTCTTGGGTCTGAGAGGGGGTCGCCCAACAGAAGTCTGCCTCTGCTTTGCCTGACCAGCTGTGCTCTCTGGTAGCTTGTGCTGGTGCTGCTCCCCTGGTTGTTCTAGCCCAGTCCGTAGACGTTTGGCAACCTGGAGAGGTTCATGAGCTTCAGGGAGGGGCTGAGGCAACTGAATGCCCTGAAGCAGCACAGACAGCTCCTGCTTTTTCTGTCTGTGTTGTACCACTGAATCAGGGTGCTCTGGTTAACCTCCACCAGCTGCATGGATGTTCCTCCCATCACCAAGCTGTTGCCCAGTACAAGCTGCCTTATCCTGCGATAGTCTTGCAGGATCAGAGACCATCTCGACAGGGATCCCTTGCCTTTTCTTTTGGGGCTTGGGTGGACAGTGCAAAGTCTGATGAAGATGGTCTCCACCAGACGGCAACAGTCAGGCCACTGAGCAGGAGTGCTGCTTACACCCAGCACACATCTGGTGGTGCTCTCTACTCCAGGGTGAGGGGACCTCTTTGGTACTTTGAAGCGTCCACTCAGCAGTCTCTTTCGCATCGACTGTCATACACCACCCGTTCCTTGTCCCGGTCATCCAGGTTCTGCCAAAGAGCAATTATGGTGTTGGCTTCCTGGTTGGTCAGGCTGAGGGCTGTGTGGGCCCGGAGATCCACCAGATATTCTGCCAGCTGGTCCATATGTTGATAACCCTGGACATTTTGGTAGTCAACAGCCTATTAAAAAACATAAACACGCAATACAATTATTACATCACATCTGTCTAATGCATAATTCCATAACTGATTGTGTTATTTTCCAGTTTATCACCGTAAAGCTTCTTTGACACAATCTGTATAGTACGAAGCAGAGAGTGCCGTTCTTGACATTTTCTTAACATGTTCTTTACAAAGCACCAAAGAAATAAAGATGACTTGACATGATGTGTATTTGCAGCTTACAAATGAATTTAGGTTGTACTTTTAAATTTAAAATATGTGGAAGTCTGGATTTAAAGCACTGGATGTTAATTCATCATAATTATTCTAGCTAATTTGAAAGACAGCAGTGGTATTTACCGTCTCTTCTTCATCATCATCCTGACCAGCATCCTCTGGCTCTGAGGGGAGAGTTTAAACAGATGTTTCAGAGGGAACAGGTGTGACAGCAGTGATGGTGATGGAGACAGTGTGAGGCCATGTTTGGGGTCAGGGACCAGTGAAGGAGATGTGGAGCCCAGTACATATGTGGCACTGCTGGTGACCAGGGTGGAAGAACCCAGTGTCAGTGTGGAAGAGGGTGGTGACAGAACAGCCTCCGGATCTGTTATTGTGTGATCCTCGCTGATGTCACAGAAGCCCTCATCTTCCTCTCGCTCCTCCACACTGAGGTCTTCAATGAGCTCTGCTGTCTGCTCAGAGTCTGGATTCATGTCCTGCAGCGCCTGACCAGTCTGCTGGAACAGATACTGCACTCCAATGAGCTCACCTGAAATAAAAACAATAAACAAACAGAAATGAAATACAATGTTGTGTATCATATTTGATACATTAGGCTTTTGTAGTAGCTCATATAGTGTGAGAATATAGAGCTCATCGTCGAGGAGAAAAAAAAAAAAATTCAGAGGCCCAAAACCTTTAATTATGGGGGCAAAACATTAAATGAAATGCAATACAATGATGATTGAGAGAAAAGCCTGATGATCATTTTGATATTTACATGTAACATGATTTTCTAATCAAGTGAACCTAAGCTGCTTCAGTCTAGTGACTAGTCATTAAATATTGCTAACAATATAAAGTTATTCTTGCAATTACTTTATAAAAATCATTAAAGGTTTCACAGTGAAAAGAAACGTGAAGCACGTGCTGAAGGTGGACACTTTTACAATTATGCTAAAAGACTTTTACTAGCTAAAATATGGACTATAAATCAGACGACAGAGGGCATGTTTCCAGAAAAGTTTTGATCATGTTGATAATTTAGAGGCCTTTAGAAACTTGCATATTGCCTAGAAATCGCAAGTTGATAAACAACAACAAAAAAACATTTCTTACCGGTGTAACATGCAGGGGGACAAAACATGGGGACCACTTTCCTGCCAAACAGCTTTTCACTGGTTCCACTGGTGTAGACCCTCCAGCAGATAAATCTGAAAGTTCAGACAGTTCCCACTGGTCCCTGTAAATAGACACAACAGTGTTTAGGGGGTGTTAAAGAAACACACAAAGACACTTAATGCTCTTTCTTTACACATGCACAGTGTGTGTGTGTGACAAAGACATACCTGGGATGAAACGGTTCAAGTGTAAATGAAAGGACTCGAGAGAAGTGGAGCCTCTGGCACATCTGTATGTCTTCAGAAGCATGCCTCCCTTGGTTAAGCTCCTTGTCTCTGTATAGAGCACAACACCAGGGGGGTCTTGAATGCATTTCACATGCTTCTTCTGGACATTCCAGATGTGCTCCATCCTTTCTCGGTCCAGGAGAGGAACACCCAGGGAGTCTTTGCCCTTGCTGCTCAGGAGCTCTGTAAGCAGCCGCTCAAGGAGAAGGATGGTCTCCTCTCCACAGGTCCTCCTCCGGCAATGGAGTGCCAGCTCATCCCTGGTAAGATGCTTGATGACATCTTCATCTGTCAGGACAGGCCAACCCTGGGATATCAACAGCTCTCTCTTTGCTTTGCGAAGCATAGAAACATCAGCCGCATCCCACTCAAAAATGTGACATGAAGATGGGATATAGCTGATGGGCATCAGTTGTACACCCCATGGCAATCCTGCGCATAAAATGGCAGATGTCCAAGCGAATCATGAGATCAGGCCAACCTCTGAATCTGGTTTTCAGCTTGGTCTCACCCACATCAGTGCAGCAGCCACAGTCCACGTACAAAACAGCAGGTGGATCCACACTAGCCTGCTGGTACCTTTTCACCAGACCATCAACCATCCATCATGTCCAGTCCTGCTCCTTCCTGTGCTGTCAGCACACTTATGAGCACCTGACCAAACTCATTGCCAACAGAGGTAAGCCAGAGTCCTGTTCCCCTTGCCGTCCCAGACAGCTTCTTAGTGATCTGCAGTAGATGACAGAAAGCATGTAATGTAATGAAACATCACACCAAGTAGAATATGATACTCATGCTCTGATAATGATATAACAGTAAACAGCATAAATTAACAAAAATTCCCTGCTAACCTTTTTAGTGAAATCCATCTTCAAGACTGAACCATACGTGGATGTTATCCTTGCATGGATTTCATCCAGCCTTGTCAGGCTGTACACGGTGAGCAGCCACTTGCAGCTCGGCACCACTGTAGGCTCTGGGGGTTCCTGGAATTTTATTTGCGACACCCCGGGTCATTTGAGGAAGTCCACACATTAGGTGGTGTACCGGGCCAGACGCTGGAGCCACTCCTCGCTGTGGTTCTCACAAAGCTGTTTAATGACCCGTGTGGGACTGTTGCCTAGACCAGTGGTTCCCAACCTTTTTCCTTGGGGGCCCCCCTATGTACATATTTAACAATCCGTATATATATATATATATATTATACAGTATATATTAATGCTATGCACATAAACACACACACTGTATATAGTAACTAAATTTAGTTTTAAGTTTTTAATGACATTTTATTACATGAATAATACACAGGGAATGTTCCTTTCAACTTCAAATGTTTCTTTTTAGCCTAATATTTTCATTTTTACACAACTAGTAAAATGCAGTTGTTTCTCTTTTTTCAGGATTTTGTTTATAAACATAGAATACTGAATGTTATGAACGTAATGTTAAATATGAACGGTATAATGCTGTATGTACTTGCATGCATGCACAGATCCTTATTTTTTACAAGGCTAATCATAACGTCAGCGTAAACACATAACGCTAATGTCCACCTTGGGCTTGCATGCCTTTGACTAGTGATGGAATGTCAGGTGTAATGCCAGTGACAGCCAGTCTAAAATCGCTGTGGACTTCCAGTCTGTTGCGTGACTTTGTTTTTATAGCCACAAGGGCACTGAAGGCTGTCTCAGAGAGGTAGGTGGTACTGAAAGGAAGAATGATCTTTGTAATGGCATAGTTTGCGAGTTTAGGTGCGACAACAGGTCCCCTGGCTATCCAAAGCCTTTTGAATCCATTCTCCTGGAAGTACTTTTTTGACAGTGAATCAGTTTGTAGTTCAGCGAGCTCATCTTCACAGCCAAGGTATTCCACATCTTCAAGCCTGGATGTGAAGGGATCCATAACCCACGACTCCTTGGATAATGCGTCAACATCCGCAAAGCGGGACTTTAATTCCTCCTGTAGCGCTGTCATGTGACGGCAAAACTCAGCGCGCAAAGATGCACTCACGGTACCCCCAGAATGTTGAAGCAGCAGTGGAAAGTGTTGTAAATGCCCCTGTGACATTTTTCCAGCCCTGTACTCCAGCTTGCGCATAAAAGCATCGATTGCTTCTTTGCACTCCAAGATGTTTGACTCAGAGCCCTGCAGTCTCTTGTTGGTCTCATTATAAAGAGTGAATATGTCAGCAAGGTATGCGGTTTTGATCCAGAACACATCAGTCAACTGCTCCAACAGTGTGTTTTGATTTTGCAGAAATTCCAGGATTTTATCCTGCAGTTCTAGAAAGCGCACAAGCACTTTGCCACGCGAAAGCCAGCGCACCTCCGTGTGTAGCAGTAGAGTTTGGTGCGCTTCATCCTCACACAGTTGTGCAAATAATCTCTGGTTGGTAGGGCGAGCTTTAATGAAGTTTACGACTTTTACAACTGTTGCCAGTGTGTCACCAAGGTCTCTGGACAGTTTTTTACTGGCGAGTGCCTGGCGATGTATCAAACAGTGGAAAATTACACAGTCTGGAGCCTTTTCCATCAAACGGCTGTTAAATTCCTTATTTCTACCCATCATCGCGGCAGCTCCATCCGTGCAGCAAGCGACGATATTTGTGTAGGGCAGATTGTACGATGTGAGGTATGAATCAACAGCCATAAAAATATCCTGACCTGTAGTTGTTGTGGGTAAATTGGTAGACATAAGTATGTCCCGTTTCAACTCATCTCCGTCCACATACTGTACATATACAATAAGCACAGACTCTCCCGCTACTGTGGTCGTTTCATCCAGCTGTATAGCAAATTGGACTTCTCTAAGTTTTTTGTGCAACTGTTTTTTGCAGTTTTCTGCCATTTTATCAATTCTGTCTTTAACAGTGTTGTTAGAAAGTGGGACAGATTTAACCTTTTCAGCTGCTTGCGGGCCACATAGTCCCACTACTATTTTAATGCAGGCGGGTTTGATTAACTCCTCTCCAATATTATGCGGCTTTTTTGCCTTGGCAATCAACAGCGAACACTCAAAGGAAACTTTAGTGGCCTTCTGTAAATCACTACCTGCTCTTTCGAATACTTTTCTGATGTCTGTCGATCTTTTTGACAGAGCCATCTCTTTTTTTCTCTCTAAGAATTCCTTATCTTTGCCGATTGTCTCTGGATGCTTCGTTTCCTGGTGTCTTTTCATCTTGCTTGGTTTCATGCTGTCGTTTGCCAGTTTTTCACCACAAAAGACACATTCTGGCCGAGACTTGTCTTGGCCTTCAATAAAACCAAAATTTATGTAGGTTTTGTCATAGTGTCTTAACTTTTTCTTCGCCTCTGATGAAGAATCACCGCATTTACGTTTCTCTGCCATTTTCGTTTTGTTTTTGCTGTTACTATGACAACAAGCGCATTGAGCAAGTGACGGTGTGCGCGCAAAATTTAAATAATAATTTTATATAACAGATCATTTTTGACTGCCTTATCTTGGCGTTATGATTTTTGAAAAACTTTGAAAAAATATTTTTATATAAAATTATTAGTGGAACATTTTATACATCTTTATTCACCTCAAAGCATATCCGCCCCTGCGCCCCCCCCTGTGAACTCTGGGGACCCCAGGTTGGGAACCACTGGCCTAGACCATGCTCACGCAGGAGCCGAATGACTCTCATATCACAGGCATACCTTAGGAAAAGCTAAATTCACACATTCATATAATTTACATATATGATTTGTAAAGTATTTGCAAAAATATCTGATGTTGGGCAATCAACTGGATGTGGAATGAAAGTGTAATTACTTCCGCGTGAGGATGACCCGAAACTCAGAGCGATGGCCCAGATCCAGCTGTTGCAGGACAGTCTGACTCCAGGACACATGCAAGGCTTTACATTTGGTACAGATGAGGGTTTCTGTGACCATGTTGTACATCCTATCGATGTCCAAAATCTGCCGTGCCCTTTTGTGCAGAACGCCTCCTGTCAGCTGATGCTGCCCGCAGGCAGAATTGGGACAGATAACCTTGACCTTCCACAGCTTGTACGGCATCCACAGCAACAGAGCATGGCAAAAAAAATCTGTCTGGAGCTGGAGCCTGATTGAATATAAGTGCTGGCTGTGGTGGGTAATACCAGAGCTGTAGGTTGTCTCGAAGCTCTGGTTTTCCCTTGGGCCCCATTTTAAAAAGCCTACTGGCAATCCACCTGTGATCCTCTGGTGGCAAGGTCTCCGACCACAAACGATGCAGTCGAACTGCAGATGCAGCTTGCAATATTGCCCCCGAAGGAGCAGTCTGTGAAGGAAAAAGACAAAAACATTTAGTGTAGCAAGTGATTTATTTAATTAGAGCTTTATCTATCCAAAACTACCTTCACATAAAATAGAAAATATTGGATGTAATAGAATAAAATTTATACATTTGTTCTAAAAGGTTTCAGAATTGTGTCAGCTGCTAGCACTATTTTGTGTGACTCTAGTGAGTTGTGACAGTTAATATGCAAAGTTAATTATTTTAGAGCAATAAAATTTTAAATTACTTACCGAGACAATACTGCAAGAGTCTGCAGGACTGGTCACATCTGCAGTGGTTCTGGAGACAGAGGCTGGAACTCCAGGGTCTTGTGCCTGTACAATCAAGCAATGAAATATAATACATGTTGTATATATAACAAGAAATATTTTTACTAATCCTAGATGGAATTATACAATACTGTTCAAAGGTCTAGGTTCAGTAACATTGTTTTTGAAATATAATTAAAATACAGTCAAAAACAGTAATAGTAATTGCAATTTAAGATCGCTGGGTATTTGAATCTGTTTTCAAATTAATTTAATGCATTATTGCTTCATTAAAGTATCAATTTCTTTATAAACAAATACTGACCCCACCAACTTTTGACAGTAGTGTATATAAAATCTATTTCATTCAAACATTGTATAGTACTGTATAGTATTGCTCTTACTTCATTATGATAAGATTTCCTGGAATACAAAATATGTTTCTAAAACATGCACAGATGTGGAATGTGTCTTCATAGAATACAACGTGGATTATGCCAGTACTAACAGTACTTACAGAGACAGAGGTGCTTGGTGTAGGGGCGCTGGACACTGCTGTGCTGGGCTGGTCAATAACCTGAGACGGTCTCCTAGCCACACTCAGATTTGGCTTTGCAGCAGATATGTGGGACCCACCAAATCTTGGCTTGGTAAACTAAAAAAGGGCAAAACAAATTCAACGAAAAGACAATTTAATGTAACAGCACATTGGCAAAAAATATATTAAAATGTTAAATTAGTAAATGAGAAAATATCTATTCTTCCTATATTTCATTGTATAACTAAAGGAACTGCTTTCATTCTTTGTCTTAATTTTTTTCTGTGTATGACCACCCTCTGCTATTTATACAGATTGAAATAAGCACAGTTAGAATAGAAGAATGTGTGGGAAGGTATTGCTAGAATGTGAGTATATTGTAATTCAACAGGAACCTTTTAAAATGACTTAAAATCAAATCTAGTTTGCTCATAGTTTGTAAGAGAAAGCATTTATTAACAGTAATGAAGGTTACACTTGAAATGGCTACAAAGCAGATGCATGATGACTTAATTAATAATAAGTGTATAATTAAATGTGCATAAGTGGAATATTACCTGAGAGATACAGAATGAAAGACGTAGCTTCAATAGCCAGTTGAAAAAGATCAAGAGAGATGCCATGACGGACGTGAGTGTCCTTTAACCAATAATGGCAGAGCCCAGTGAGAGAGGAAGAGGAGAATACGAGAGCAGAGCTCAGAGAAGAAAGAGAGATCACATAGGTTACATTGTTCTTTCACCACTGTGCTTGATCATGTGACTAAACCCACCTGAGACGGTGAAACTGACCAATAAGCAGACTACAGTCGCCCCTGAACAGCTGGCAGGTAGGTGTAAAAACATACCAGCCATTTCCACTGAACTTAAAGCTTTATACTTTAAAATGCATATTAAAACTACAATTCTTTTTAAAAAATGTTATTACCTTTGACAAACTTGGTATTATTTTAGATGAAGTGGGCTGGGGTGGGAGCTGATGCTGACTCTGCTCCATGACCTCCTGTGCTGGTCCAGTAGTGGCAGACTGTTGTTCCACAACCCTTGGTGCTTGTCCACTAGAGGCTGTGGCCTGCTCAAGACAATCACAAAAATACATAGGATACAATCATTTTTGAACGAGAAAACATTTTTCAGTAAATTATGTATAAAATAAATAAATAATACAAGTTACATCTTCACATTATTACCTTTTGAGTGTGAAAACCACACATGCACTTTGGGACCGCTCCGAGCAAGGTCATCTGGCCGCGAGACTGCATCGGACATCTTTCAATCTGTAAACATTATGACACATTTAATACAGAATACATGCATTTCTAATTTATCAGAATGAATGGCAAATGAATGTATTGTCATTTTCCAGGATGTGTGTCATATTTATTTCTATTCATGTTCTTTGAAGGAGAGATACAAACTGTGAAATTAGAGAGAAAGAGAGAGTAAAGTTTGTATTCTCCTTTAAAAGAACAAGAGAGAAACATCTCACACCTTCAAACCATCCATTCACTTAACTCAAATCTCTGAATCTACCAGTGCAAAAAAAAAAATGTCTTTAATGTAGTTTATTAAATAGACTAACATAAATCTCAAATGCCTGCAACATTATCTACATACATATCTATAAATAATAATGCCATTGAATGAATGATTAGAATTTTTACATGAATCATTGAATTATTTAAAAGGAAGGAATAAATAAATGAATAAAATTAATTAAAAAATCTCGGGTGCACATTATTTTTTCTTACTTATTCTGTCATGCAAAGGTGACAAAAGCACACTCACCTTTTGATACACGTCATGCCACTTTTTCTGTCTAGGAGCTGGCCTGTTGCCCTCATTTGATGGCCAAACTCCTGTGCTGGCAAACTTTTTTAGCCTTGAAATCCAGTCAGCATCCGACATGGCTTTATGGGATTTTTTGCCAGACATTTTTCTTTTTTTTTCGGTTTCTTTTTTTTGGGGGGGGGAGGGGGGCTAGGCTAGGTTAAATCCTAGCCTAAAGGGCTAGGCTAGGTTTTGGACAAAACTTGTATTAATAAAAATGATTTTCTTAAAAAGAAAGCACACACGGCATATTACATTATGCGCTCTTACCTGTTGTCCGAAAATGCAGTAAAAGTTACCGAAAAATATGTTTCGCGGTCCGCCGTTAAAATGATGCTGTCTGACCTCCGTGACAGTGATGCTCGACGTCTACTGAACTATTTGACCTCTGACACGCCCCCGAGGATTATGTCATTACTTCGTACACCTTCGGCTCAGTTCGGCAATTTGATTGACACTTGGCTAGCTTACTGACTTCACCTAGCGGTGATAAGCGTAAACGTGCCGTCAACATTTCCTTGTACTCTGATTGGTCAAATGTTGAAAATGATAAGAAAATCTTGTACTCTGATTGGTCAAATGTTGAAAATGATAAGAAAATGTTAAGAATGGCGCCCTCTGATTGGCTGCAAATGTTATAGTGCCTCGACGTGATTGGCTGTTGCGTTCAACATTGTTCAACATTAGCCCCATATTGTCGGACTATCCTTCGGCAGCTGGCGTTCAGGTCGCAGTCTCCCCTGGAGGCGTGGGTTCGAATCCCACTTCTGACAAACCCAACCTTTGGCTGCGGGCTCAAGCTAGAGTCTTTAACCCTCTGGCAAGTTTACCCACAAATGCATGAATGTTGACCAAGCACTGCGTTCCAGTTCATGCTAGAATTGACCAAACATTGCAGTCACATGGACTTTAAAGTAACACTTTAGTGCAACGAATGGGATTCTATGGCATTTTCGTGCAATTCTCTTGGAATTTCGAGTCATGACATTTCATGAATTTGGACATGTTTATAGGATGGAATTCAACGGAATTTCATGGAATACCATGTTGTGATGTTTACCGGAAGAAGAACCTGTTTATGAAAGGCTATTCGTGTTTTTTTGGGGGGTGGGGCATGCAATGTGATTCTGGGAGTTTGACTGTGATGTCATGGGCTGAAGTTTTGGGGATGCAGTAGAATTTCCTGGCAAGGATTCTTGGACATTTTCTTGGAATGAAATGTCATGGGTTTTGGGGCATGGGGTGGAGTGTCATGGCATAAGATTCAAGGAATGTCATGTAAAACATTACATTAGCATTGACAAGACATGTCATTAGAATGAAAGAATTATATTAGCCTTAACAAAACATTGTGACGACACCGACACATATTACATGAATATGAGAGCAATACTATTACTGCATTTGTTCAACATTAGTCCTACAAAAACACTGGATTTCAATTACATTGCATATGAAGAAATGAACAAACGCACAAAAGGGAACACAGAAAGCAGCTCTTTTATTTACACGCTCCCCTGTATCAAAAAAGCACCAGACTGCCCCGTGTGAGGCTCGAACTCACGACCTTCAGATTATGAGACTGACGCGCTGCCTAACTGCGCCAACGAGGCATGCGCTGGGACTCGGGTGAGCGGTGAAGCACTAGCTCCTAGATCATCTGCCATCCGGGGCAGCTCCAACAGTACTGCCCAACCCTTAGCCGTCACGTCAGGATGGCCGAGCGGTCTAAGGCGCTGCGTTCAGGTCGCAGTCTCCCCTGGAGGCGTGGGTTCGAATCCCACTTCTGACAAACCCAACCTTTGGCTGCGGGCTTAAGCTAGAGTCTTTAACCCTCTGGCAAGTCTACCCACAAATGCATGAATGTTGACCAAGCACTGCGTTCCAGTTCATGCTAGAATTGACCAAACATTGCAGTAACACGGACCTGCGTCACATGGACTTTAAAGTAACACTTTAGTGCAACGAATGGGATTCTATGGCATTTTCGTGCAATTCTCTTGGAATTTCAAGTCATGACATTTCATGAATTTGGACATGTTTATAGGATGGAATTCAACGGAATTTCATGGAATACCATGTTGTGATGTTTACCGGAAGAAGAACCTGTTTATGAAAGGCTATTCGTGTTTTTTTGGGGGGTGGGGGATGCAATGTGATTCTGGGAGTTTGACTGTGATGTCATGGGCTGAAGTTTTGGGGATGCAGTAGAATTTCCTGGCAAGGATTCTTGGACATTTTCTTGGAATGAAATGTCATGGGTTTTGGGGCATGGGGTGGAGTGTCATGGCATAAGATTCAAGGAATGTCATGTAAAACATTACATTAGCATTGACAAGACATGTCATTAGAATGAAAGAATTATATTAGCCTTAACAAAACATTGTGACGACACCGACACATATTACATGAATATGAGAGCAATACTATTACTGCATTTGTTCAACATTAGTCCTACAAAAACACTGGATTTCAATTGCATTGCATATGAAGAAATGAACAAACGCACAAAAGGGAACACAGAAAGCAGCTCTTTTATTTACACGCTCCCCTGTATCAAAAAAGCACCAGACTGCCCCGTGTGAGGCTCGAACTCACGACCTTCAGATTATGAGACTGACGCGCTGCCTAACTGCGCCAACGAGGCATGCGCTGGGACTCGGGTGAGCGGTGAAGCACTAGCTTCTAGATCATCTGCCATCCGGGGCAGCTCCAACAGTACTGCCCAACCCTTAGCCGTCACGTCAGGATGGCCGAGCGGTCTAAGGCGCTGCGTTCAGGTCGCAGTCTCCCCTGGAGGCGTGGGTTCGAATCCCACTTCTGACAAACCCAACCTTTGGCTGCGGGCTCAAGCTAGAGTCTTTAACCCTCTGGCAAGTTTACCCACAAATGCATGAATGTTGACCAAGCACTGCGTTCCAGTTCATGCTAGAATTGACCAAACATTGCAGTAACACGGACCTGCGTCACATGGACTTTAAAGTAACACTTTAGTGCAACGAATGGGATTCTATGGCATTTTCGTGCAATTCTCTTGGAATTTCAAGTCATGACATTTCATGAATTTGGACATGTTTATAGGATGGAATTCAACGGAATTTCATGGAATACCATGTTGTGATGTTTACCGGAAGAAGAACCTGTTTATGAAAGGCTATTCGTGTTTTTTTGGGGGGTGGGGGATGCAATGTGATTCTGGGAGTTTGACTGTGATGTCATGGGCTGAAGTTTTGGGGATGCAGTAGAATTTCCTGGCAAGGATTCTTGGACATTTTCTTGGAATGAAATGTCATGGGTTTTGGGGCATGGGGTGGAGTGTCATGGCATAAGATTCAAGGAATGTCATGTAAAACATTACATTAGCATTGACAAGACATGTCATTAGAATGAAAGAATTATATTAGCCTTAACAAAACATTGTGACGACACCGACACATATTACATGAATATGAGAGCAATACTATTACTGCATTTGTTCAACATTAGTCCTACAAAAACACTGGATTTCAATTGCATTGCATATGAAGAAATGAACAAACGCACAAAAGGGAACACAGAAAGCAGCTCTTTTATTTACACGCTCCCCTGTATCAAAAAAGCACCAGACTGCCCCGTGTGAGGCTCGAACTCACGACCTTCAGATTATGAGACTGACGCGCTGCCTAACTGCGCCAACGAGGCATGCGCTGGGACTCGGGTGAGCGGTGAAGCACTAGCTCCTAGATCATCTGCCATCCGGGGCAGCTCCAACAGTACTGCCCAACCCTTAGCCGTCACGTCAGGATGGCCGAGCGGTCTAAGGCGCTGCGTTCAGGTCGCAGTCTCCCCTGGAGGCGTGGGTTCGAATCCCACTTCTGACAAACCCAACCTTTGGCTGCGGGCTCAAGCTAGAGTCTTTAACCCTCTGGCAAGTTTACCCACAAATGCATGAATGTTGACCAAGCACTGCGTTCCAGTTCATGCTAGAATTGACCAAACATTGCAGTAACACGGACCTGCGTCACATGGACTTTAAAGTAACACTTTAGTGCAACGAATGGGATTCTATGGCATTTTCGTGCAATTCTCTTGGAATTTCGAGTCATGACATTTCATGAATTTGGACATGTTTATAGGATGGAATTCAACGGAATTTCATGGAATACCATGTTGTGATGTTTACCGGAAGAAGAACCTGTTTATGAAAGGCTATTCGTGTTTTTTTGGGGGGTGGGGGATGCAATGTGATTCTGGGAGTTTGACTGTGATGTCATGGGCTGAAGTTTTGTGGATGCAGTAGAATTTCCTGGCAAGGATTCTTGGACATTTTCTTGGAATGAAATGTCATGGGTTTTGGGGCATGGGGTGGAGTGTCATGGCATAAGATTCAAGGAATATCATGTAAAACATTACATTAGCATTGACAAGACATGTCATTAGAATGAAAGAATTATATTAGCCTTAACAAAACATTGTGACGACACCGACACATATTACATGAATATGAGAGCAATACTATTACTGCATTTGTTCAACATTAGTCCTACAAAAACACTGGATTTCAATTGCATTGCATATGAAGAAATGAACAAACGCACAAAAGGGAACACAGAAAGCAGCTCTTTTATTTACACGCTCCCCTGTATCAAAAAAGCACCAGACTGCCCCGTGTGAGGCTCGAACTCACGACCTTCAGATTATGAGACTGACGCGCTGCCTAACTGCGCCAACGAGGCATGCGCTGGGACTCGGGTGAGCGGTGAAGCACTAGCTTCTAGATCATCTGCCATCCGGGGCAGCTCCAACAGTACTGCCCAACCCTTAGCCGTCACGTCAGGATGGCCGAGCGGTCTAAGGCGCTGCGTTCAGGTCGCAGTCTCCCCTGGAGGCGTGGGTTCGAATCCCACTTCTGACAAACCCAACCTTTGGCTGCGGGCTCAAGCTAGAGTCTTTAACCCTCTGGCAAGTTTACCCACAAATGCATGAATGTTGACCAAGCACTGCGTTCCAGTTCATGCTAGAATTGACCAAACATTGCAGTAACACGGACCTGCGTCACATGGACTTTAAAGTAACACTTTAGTGCAACGAATGGGATTCTATGGCATTTTCGTGCAATTCTCTTGGAATTTCAAGTCATGACATTTCATGAATTTGGACATGTTTATAGGATGGAATTCAACGGAATTTCATGGAATACCATGTTGTGATGTTTACCGGAAGAAGAACCTGTTTATGAAAGGCTATTCGTGTTTTTTTGGGGGGTGGGGGATGCAATGTGATTCTGGGAGTTTGACTGTGATGTCATGGGCTGAAGTTTTGGGGATGCAGTAGAATTTCCTGGCAAGGATTCTTGGACATTTTCTTGGAATGAAATGTCATGGGTTTTGGGGCATGGGGTGGAGTGTCATGGCATAAGATTCAAGGAATGTCATGTAAAACATTACATTAGCATTGACAAGACATGTCATTAGAATGAAAGAATTATATTAGCCTTAACAAAACATTGTGACGACACCGACACATATTACATGAATATGAGAGCAATACTATTACTGCATTTGTTCAACATTAGTCCTACAAAAACACTGGATTTCAATTACATTGCATATGAAGAAATGAACAAACGCACAAAAGGGAACACAGAAAGCAGCTCTTTTATTTACACGCTCCCCTGTATCAAAAAAGCACCAGACTGCCCCGTGTGAGGCTCGAACTCACGACCTTCAGATTATGAGACTGACGCGCTGCCTAACTGCGCCAACGAGGCATGCGCTGGGACTCGGGTGAGCGGTGAAGCACTAGCTCCTAGATCATCTGCCATCCGGGGCAGCTCCAACAGTACTGCCCAACCCTTAGCCGTCACGTCAGGATGGCCGAGCGGTCTAAGGCGCTGCGTTCAGGTCGCAGTCTCCCCTGGAGGCGTGGGTTCGAATCCCACTTCTGACAAACCCAACCTTTGGCTGCGGGCTCAAGTCAAGTCAAGTCATTTTCATTTATATAGCGCTTTTAACAATGTAGATTGTCTCAAAGCAGCTTCACAGAGATAAATGTATAATATAACGTAAGATTGTTTTGGCTTTATAGCGGTTCTTTAATAAAGTTATTTTCCAGCTAAAGTTAGTTTTGATTGATTCGCTTCCGTCGCAACAATCATTTGTTTTTAAATTAGGGCCGCCAAGACGACACCATTCTCTCTACACAGACTTTAGCGAACCTGTGAGAAACGCTGATGGCGTTCAGATGCGCATTAAGAACGGGTTCTATAGTTATGTGCGTTTGAATATATGTGTGCAGGTTTGGAATTCCCTACAAACCAAACCTAAACAAATTACTGGTGTTTCCTTATAGTTTTGATTCAGAATTTTATTTTATTTTATCAATTCGGGGTAGATACGCAAATTGAGTTTTCCCGACGACGCGTTATCTGTAGAGTGGGAAAGGGATCCTCCATAGGGAGAGACTAGTTGGCCCTTCAGCACTGCGTTGACATCGGGTCCAGGCGAAGGTCCTTCATCAGATCTGGAAACGGCCTGGATCCGGCAGGCTGCGGGAAAACCTTGGGATAAACAAAGACACTAAAATTAGCGTAGATGCCATTCTTCTCATGATGTAACAAGTACATCAGGATTTATGGGAAGTGTTCCCGGTTCCAGCTGACCTAATCTATGCAGCCTAATATTGAATTATAGAAGTCTATAATGTATTATGTGAACGCTATGTCAAAGAGATGTGTCTTTAATCTAGATTTGAACTGACAGAGTGTGTCTGCTTCCCGGACAATGGTAGGAAGACTGTTCCAGAGTTTTGGTGCTAAATAGGAAAAGGATCTACCGCCAGCAGTCGATTTAGATATTCTAGGTATTATCAACTGGCCGGAATTTTGAGATCGCAATAGACGTGAAGGAGTATAATGCGTTAAGAGCTCGCTCAAGTACTGCGGAGCTAAACCATTTAGTGCTTTGTAAGTAATCAGCAATATTTTAAAATTGATGCGATGTTTAATAGGGAGCCAGTGCAGTTTTGACAGAACCGGGCTAATATGGTCATACTTCCTGGTTCTGGTAAGAACTCGAGCTGCTGCGTTTTGAACCAGCTGTAGTTTGTTTATTAAGCGTGCAGGGCAACCACCCAGTAGAGCATTACAATAATCTAGCCTTGAGGTCATGAACGCATGGACTAATTGTTCCGCATTTGTCAATGAGAGCATATGGCGTAATTTAGATATATTTTTAAGATGGAAAAATGCGGTTTTACAGATACTAGACACGTGACTTTCAAATGAAAGATTGGTATCAAAGAGCACACCCAGGTTCCTAACCGACGACGAAGACTTAACAGAGCAGCCATCAAGTGTTAGACAGTATTCTAGGTTATTACGTGAGGAAGTTTTTTGTCCAATAATTAGAATCTCTGTTTTTTCAGAATTTAGAAGTAGGAAATTACGAGTCATCCAGTTTTTTATATCAGCTATGCATTCTGTTAATTTAGTGAATTGGTAAGTTTCGTTAGGTTTTGAAGAAATATAGAGCTGAGTATCGTCGGCATAACAGTGAAAGCTAATGCCATGTTTCCTAATGATATCTCCTAAGGGTAGCATGTACAGAGTGAACAGCAGCGGTCCTAGTACTGAGCCCTGTGGTACGCCATACTGAACTTGTGATTGATAAGACATCTCTTCATTTACTGCTACAAACTGATAACGGTCAGATAAGTATGATTTAAACCATGCTAGTGCAATTCCACTAATGCCAACATAGTTTTCTAGTCTATTTAAAAGAATGTTGTGGTCAATGGTGTCAAACGCAGCACTAAGATCGAGTAACACTAATAGAGAGACACAACCACGATCGGATGATAAGAGCAAATCATTTGTTAGTCTAACGAGAGCAGTCTCAGTACTATGGTATGGTCTAAATCCGGACTGAAAATCCTCGCAGATATCATTTCTTTCTAGAAAGGAACATAGTTGTGAAGATACTGCCTTTTCTAGTATCTTTGACAGAAAGGGTAGATTCGAGATCGGCCTGTAATTGACTAATTCTGAAGGATCAAGTTGCATTTTTTTAACAAGCGGTTTAATCAAAGCCAGCTTAAAGTTTTTTGGTACGTATCCTAGAGACAAAGAGGAATTAATGATATTAAGAAGAGGATCTATGACCTCTGGAAGCATCTCTTTCAGTAGCTTAGTCGGTATAGGGTCTAACATACATGTTGTAGATTTAGATGATTTAACGAGTTTAGTAAATTCTTCCTCTCCTATAGCAATGAATGAATCAAATTTTTCCTCAGGGAGACTACAATGCACTGCCTGATGCGATACTGTAGTAGACGGTTGCATAGTTATAATTTTGTCCCTGATATTATCAATCTTATAAGTGAAGAAGTTCATAAAGTCATTACTGCTGTGCTGCTTGGAAACTTCTGTGTTTGAAGCTTTCTTTTTCGTTAGTTTAGCCACTGTTTCAAATAAATACCTAGGATTATGTTTATTTTCTTCTAATAGGTTTGAAAAATAAGCAGATCTAGCAGCTTTTAAAGCCTCTCTGTAAGCAATCGAGCTCTCTTTCCATGAAATGCGAAATACCTCTAATTTTGTTTTCTTCCAGTTGCGCTCCATTTTTCTGGCTGCTCTCTTAAGGGCCCGAGTGTGCTCGTTGTACCACAGCGTTGGATTATTTTCTTTAATCTTCTTTAAGCGCAAAGGAGCAACTGTGTCTAAAGTGCTGGAAAAGAGAGAGTTAAAAGTTTCTGTTGCAATATCAAGTTTTTCTAAGCTATCTGAGATGCTGAGATGATGAAACTGGTCAGGAAGATTATTAATAAAGCAATCTTTAGTAGCAGAAGTGATAGGTCTAACATATTTGTAACACGGAGTCGGCTTTGCAGCCTTGGCTAAATGTAATTTACACGAGACTAGATAATGATCTGAGATGTCATCGCTCTGCTGCAGAATTTCAACGGCATCAACATCTATTCCGTGTGATAATATTAGATCTAGAGTATGATTACGACGATGAGTAGGTCCTGACACGTGTTGTCTAACTCCAATTGAGTTTACAATGTCTTTAAATGCCAAACCCAATGCATCTTTTTCATTATCGATGTGTATATTAAAATCACCAACAATTAGTACTTTATCTGCAGCCAATACTAACTCTGATAGAAAGTCCGCAAATTCTTTGATAAAGTCTGTATGGTGCCCTGGTGGCCTGTATACAGTAGCCAGCACACATCTCAAACGTGATTTATCATTTTTACTATATATTTTTACATTAAGCACTAACACTTCAAAAGAATTATATTCGAAACTTGATTTCTTAGTGGTTTTGAAAATATTACTATAAATTACAGCAACACCACCCCCTTTGCGTTTCAGACGGGGTTCATGTTTATAACAGTAATCTTGCGGGGTGGACTCATTTAAAGTAATGTAATCGCTTGGTTTTAGCCAGGTTTCTGTCAAACACAGCACATCTAGGTTATTATCTGAAATCATATCATTAACAATGAGTGCTTTTGAAGTAAGCGATCGAATATTCAGCAACCCAAGCTTTATCATTTGCTCATCTGTATTATAGCTGTTTTTTATTTGTTGAACATCAATTAAATTTTTAACCTTAGATAGGTTTAAACATTTTTTGGATTTCCAAAATCGGGGAACAGACACAGTCTCTATATGATGATAGCTAGGTGAAAGAGGCTCTATGTGATGGGATTTATCTGACCTGGGTGACGCGAGGCCGCTAGCAGACGGTTGGTTTAGCCAGTCTGTCTGCTTCCTGACCTGGTGCCCAATTTGTCATGTTTGAGCTCTAAGACTATGAGCCATATTACTAGATAGAAGAGCAGCACCATCCCAGGAGGGGTGAATACCATCTCTTTTCAACAGGTCAGGTTTGCCCCAAAAACTTTTCCAATTGTCTATGAATTCTATATTATTACACGGACACCACTCAGACAGCCAGCGATTCAGTGAACACAATCTACTAACTATCTCATCACTCCTGCGAACAGGAAGGGGGCCAGAGCAAATTACAGTGCCTGACATCGTACTTGCAAGTTCACACACCTCTTTAATATTAATTTTGGTGATCTCCGACTGGCGGAGTCGAACATCATTAGTGCCGACATGAATAATGATCTTAGAGAATTTACGATTAGCATTAGCCAGCACTTTTAAATTTGCTTTGATGTCAGGCGCTCTGGCTCCCGGCAAACATGTGACTATGTTCGCTGGTGTCTCTATTTTCACGTTCCGTGTGATCGAATCACCAATTACTAGGGCACAATCAACAGAATTCTCAGTGGGTGTTTCACTGAGCGGGGCAAATCGATTTGTTGTGGTAATCGGAACGGAAGAGTGGTTTTTTGATCCGCGACTAGAGCGATCCCTCACTGTAGGGTTGCCAACCGTTCCGTATAATACGGAATCGTTCCGTATTTGACTCATAAAAGTCTTGTTCCGTATTGAACTGATACGGAACGCACTTTGTTCCGTATTTTTGAGAATCAATTCAGTGCAGTGAAAAAAAACCCCGACGGTGCGGTAGATAGGCTACTAATTTCTCCCCCGGATTGTCTATGATCAGCGTAGCGTTTTTAACATCTTGGAACATCATCAGAGAATGCCCTTTTAATTGGTCGTTTCAGTCATTGTGAGTCACGTATCGTAGCAACGATGACGACAAGTGACAACAGCGGGAAATGTAAAAATTACTTCCTCCGAGCAGCCGGCGAAAAAGAAAAGAGCACAAAAATATAGAATTGAATGGGAAAATGACTACCCGTGGCTGGAATGCGTGAGGGACAATGAATACACGGCCGAGCGATGTCACGGTTCCTTGTCCGTCAGACGTCTCCAGCTGATATGGTAGGCTATGTAATTTTAAGACTCAAATTAGTTCATAAGAAAGTGATTATATTACAAGAGATATTACAAGTTTAGCCTAACATTGTAAAGAAATCAAAAAAGTACACATGGAAAAAATAGCTGCACAATGTGCTTAGTCTGGAGGTTTACATACAGGTGTTGTATTGCTTGAATGCAGTATTTGAGTGCAATATTTTAGATTTTCTTTATTAGCTTTTTTTATTTATGTTTTTATATTATTGTTTTGCACTGGAAAGAAAGTTAACTATAATGGAAGTATAATTATATAAATATATTTGCACTACACCTCCTTAAAATGTTGTCTAATTAAATTAAAAATATATTTTTTTGCACTGGAAAGAACATTCTAGAAGTCTCATTCTATTGAATAAGTTTGCACAAGGCTACAGAAGTTTTGAATGTTAGATGTTGTATTTGTTTAAGTTAAAAATAAAATGTATTACAAACTAAACAAATCCATGGTTCACTGTTGGCAAAATGATCATGATAGGCCTTATATTTCACATCTAACTTATGTGGTTCAGTCTTGTATATTGATTAGGCCTACTTTGCTATTCTATAGGCCTATAAGTTGTATTATAATATGCTACAATGTATTAAATATATTTATCTAAATATATCAATTAGTTTCCACAATATTCACCAGAAGTCATCATTTCAGGAGTTATTTTTTTTTAATTATTCCTTGGGGGGCGTGTCCGGGGGCGTGTCACGGGGGCGTGTCACCCCGTTCCTTATTTTCATTTCAGAAAGTTGGCAACCCTACCTCACTGTCACCCATTTGCCCGGCTGCTCAGGCACTACTTCAGCTGGAACCGAATCATGTAAAGAGTTCACTATGCTAGGCGCATCCAAAATAGTATCTAAAGCTCTAGCACTCTTACTATCCTCAATTAAAGTTTGGATGCGTGTCTCTAATTCTGAAATCTTCTCTGTCAGCCTAACTGTCTCCTTACATTTATCACATATAAATCCTACATTGCCAACAGAGAAGTCTATGCTAAACATGTGACATGAAGTGCAGGTGACAATAACAGGACAAGACATTACTCACCGTGTTTGTTGACTGATTATTACTTACCTGAGCTTTTATGAACTCAAAGGCGCGAGCGCGCGAGAGAAAAAAATAAATAAATAAAACAGCTGAGCGCACGGGTGGCGCGTTAACAGGCTAGCAGTAGCGAATTAGCGTGTTGTGTTAGTAGTAACGGAAGCTAGCGATGTCAATCTGAGATGTTGGGTAAGCTGTATTTAGTATAAACAACTACAAATTGTAGTAAATGATGGTTCAAAACAAAGAAATACGAGGCTAAGACGGAGCTTACAGCACCGAGGCAAACACACTCACAGCAGGCAGCGAGGCAGACAGGAGCAATCGATCAGCGATCCAACTAGAGATGGCCAAAGCTCAAGCTAGAGTCTTTAACCCTCTGGCAAGTTTACCCACAAATGCATGAATGTTGACCAAGCACTGCGTTCCAGTTCATGCTAGAATTGACCAAACATTGCAGTAACACGGACCTGCGTCACATGGACTTTAAAGTAACACTTTAGTGCAACGAATGGGATTCTATGGCATTTTCGTGCAATTCTCTTGGAATTTCGAGTCATGACATTTCATGAATTTGGACATGTTTATAGGATGGAATTCAACGGAATTTCATGGAATACCATGTTGTGATGTTTACCGGAAGAAGAACCTGTTTATGAAAGGCTATTCGTGTTTTTTTGGGGGGTGGGGGATGCAATGTGATTCTGGGAGTTTGACTGTGATGTCATGGGCTGAAGTTTTGGGGATGCAGTAGAATTTCCTGGCAAGGATTCTTGGACATTTTCTTGGAATGAAATGTCATGGGTTTTGGGGCATGGGGTGGAGTGTCATGGCATAAGATTCAAGGAATGTCATGTAAAACATTACATTAGCATTGACAAGACATGTCATTAGAATGAAAGAATTATATTAGCCTTAACAAAACATTGTGACGACACCGACACATATTACATGAATATGAGAGCAATACTATTACTGCATTTGTTCAACATTAGTCCTACAAAAACACTGGATTTCAATTACATTGCATATGAAGAAATGAACAAACGCACAAAAGGGAACACAGAAAGCAGCTCTTTTATTTACACGCTCCCCTGTATCAAAAAAGCACCAGACTGCCCCGTGTGAGGCTCGAACTCACGACCTTCAGATTATGAGACTGACGCGCTGCCTAACTGCGCCAACGAGGCATGCGCTGGGACTCGGGTGAGCGGTGAAGCACTAGCTCCTAGATCATCTGCCATCCGGGGCAGCTCCAACAGTACTGCCCAACCCTTAGCCGTCACGTCAGGATGGCCGAGCGGTCTAAGGCGCTGCGTTCAGGTCGCAGTCTCCCCTGGAGGCGTGGGTTCGAATCCCACTTCTGACAAACCCAACCTTTGGCTGCGGGCTCAAGCTAGAGTCTTTAACCCTCTGGCAAGTTTACCCACAAATGCATGAATGTTGACCAAGCACTGCGTTCCAGTTCATGCTAGAATTGACCAAACATTGCAGTAACACGGACCTGCGTCACATGGACTTTAAAGTAACACTTTAGTGCAACGAATGGGATTCTATGGCATTTTCGTGCAATTCTCTTGGAATTTCAAGTCATGACATTTCATGAATTTGGACATGTTTATAGGATGGAATTCAACGGAATTTCATGGAATACCATGTTGTGATGTTTACCGGAAGAAGAACCTGTTTATGAAAGGCTATTCGTGTTTTTTTGGGGGGTGGGGGATGCAATGTGATTCTGGGAGTTTGACTGTGATGTCATGGGCTGAAGTTTTGTGGATGCAGTAGAATTTCCTGGCAAGGATTCTTGGACATTTTCTTGGAATGAAATGTCATGGGTTTTGGGGCATGGGGTGGAGTGTCATGGCATAAGATTCAAGGAATGTCATGTAAAACATTACATTAGCATTGACAAGACATGTCATTAGAATGAAAGAATTATATTAGCCTTAACAAAACATTGTGACGACACCGACACATATTACATGAATATGAGAGCAATACTATTACTGCATTTGTTCAACATTAGTCCTACAAAAACACTGGATTTCAATTGCATTGCATATGAAGAAATGAACAAACGCACAAAAGGGAACACAGAAAGCAGCTCTTTTATTTACACGCTCCCCTGTATCAAAAAAGCACCAGACTGCCCCGTGTGAGGCTCGAACTCACGACCTTCAGATTATGAGACTGACGCGCTGCCTAACTGCGCCAACGAGGCATGCGCTGGGACTCGGGTGAGCGGTGAAGCACTAGCTTCTAGATCATCTGCCATCCGGGGCAGCTCCAACAGTACTGCCCAACCCTTAGCCGTCACGTCAGGATGGCCGAGCGGTCTAAGGCGCTGCGTTCAGGTCGCAGTCTCCCCTGGAGGCGTGGGTTCGAATCCCACTTCTGACAAACCCAACCTTTGGCTGCGGGCTCAAGCTAGAGTCTTTAACCCTCTGGCAAGTTTACCCACAAATGCATGAATGTTGACCAAGCACTGCGTTCCAGTTCATGCTAGAATTGACCAAACATTGCAGTAACACGGACCTGCGTCACATGGACTTTAAAGTAACACTTTAGTGCAACGAATGGGATTCTATGGCATTTTCGTGCAATTCTCTTGGAATTTCAAGTCATGACATTTCATGAATTTGGACATGTTTATAGGATGGAATTCAACGGAATTTCATGGAATACCATGTTGTGATGTTTACCGGAAGAAGAACCTGTTTATGAAAGGCTATTCGTGTTTTTTTGGGGGGTGGGGGATGCAATGTGATTCTGGGAGTTTGACTGTGATGTCATGGGCTGAAGTTTTGGGGATGCAGTAGAATTTCCTGGCAAGGATTCTTGGACATTTTCTTGGAATGAAATGTCATGGGTTTTGGGGCATGGGGTGGAGTGTCATGGCATAAGATTCAAGGAATGTCATGTAAAACATTACATTAGCATTGACAAGACATGTCATTAGAATGAAAGAATTATATTAGCCTTAACAAAACATTGTGACGACACCGACACATATTACATGAATATGAGAGCAATACTATTACTGCATTTGTTCAACATTAGTCCTACAAAAACACTGGATTTCAATTGCATTGCATATGAAGAAATGAACAAACGCACAAAAGGGAACACAGAAAGCAGCTCTTTTATTTACACGCTCCCCTGTATCAAAAAAGCACCAGACTGCCCCGTGTGAGGCTCGAACTCACGACCTTCAGATTATGAGACTGACGCGCTGCCTAACTGCGCCAACGAGGCATGCGCTGGGACTCGGGTGAGCGGTGAAGCACTAGCTCCTAGATCATCTGCCATCCGGGGCAGCTCCAACAGTACTGCCCAACCCTTAGCCGTCACGTCAGGATGGCCGAGCGGTCTAAGGCGCTGCGTTCAGGTCGCAGTCTCCCCTGGAGGCGTGGGTTCGAATCCCACTTCTGACAAACCCAACCTTTGGCTGCGGGCTCAAGCTAGAGTCTTTAACCTTCTGGCAAGTTTACCCACAAATGCATGAATGTTGACCAAGCACTGCGTTCCAGTTCATGCTAGAATTGACCAAACATTGCAGTAACACGGACCTGCGTCACATGGACTTTAAAGTAACACTTTAGTGCAACGAATGGGATTCTATGGCATTTTCGTGCAATTCTCTTGGAATTTCGAGTCATGACATTTCATGAATTTGGACATGTTTATAGGATGGAATTCAACGGAATTTCATGGAATACCATGTTGTGATGTTTACCGGAAGAAGAACCTGTTTATGAAAGGCTATTCGTGTTTTTTTGGGGGGTGGGGGATGCAATGT
The DNA here is from genome assembly GCF_951802725.1 of Rutilus rutilus. Taxonomy (NCBI): domain Eukaryota; kingdom Metazoa; phylum Chordata; class Actinopteri; order Cypriniformes; family Leuciscidae; genus Rutilus; species Rutilus rutilus. The sequence goes on along the minus strand of NC_140212.1, from coordinate 22,959,553 downwards.
GATTCTGGGAGTTTGACTGTGATGTCATGGGCTGAAGTTTTGTGGATGCAGTAGAATTTCCTGGCAAGGATTCTTGGACATTTTCTTGGAATGAAATGTCATGGGTTTTGGGGCATGGGGTGGAGTGTCATGGCATAAGATTCAAGGAATATCATGTAAAACATTACATTAGCATTGACAAGACATGTCATTAGAATGAAAGAATTATATTAGCCTTAACAAAACATTGTGACGACACCGACACATATTACATGAATATGAGAGCAATACTATTACTGCATTTGTTCAACATTAGTCCTACAAAAACACTGGATTTCAATTGCATTGCATATGAAGAAATGAACAAACGCACAAAAGGGAACACAGAAAGCAGCTCTTTTATTTACACGCTCCCCTGTATCAAAAAAGCACCAGACTGCCCCGTGTGAGGCTCGAACTCACGACCTTCAGATTATGAGACTGACGCGCTGCCTAACTGCGCCAACGAGGCATGCGCTGGGACTCGGGTGAGCGGTGAAGCACTAGCTTCTAGATCATCTGCCATCCGGGGCAGCTCCAACAGTACTGCCCAACCCTTAGCCGTCACGTCAGGATGGCCGAGCGGTCTAAGGCGCTGCGTTCAGGTCGCAGTCTCCCCTGGAGGCGTGGGTTCGAATCCCACTTCTGACAAACCCAACCTTTGGCTGCGGGCTCAAGCTAGAGTCTTTAACCCTCTGGCAAGTTTACCCACAAATGCATGAATGTTGACCAAGCACTGCGTTCCAGTTCATGCTAGAATTGACCAAACATTGCAGTAACACGGACCTGCGTCACATGGACTTTAAAGTAACACTTTAGTGCAACGAATGGGATTCTATGGCATTTTCGTGCAATTCTCTTGGAATTTCAAGTCATGACATTTCATGAATTTGGACATGTTTATAGGATGGAATTCAACGGAATTTCATGGAATACCATGTTGTGATGTTTACCGGAAGAAGAACCTGTTTATGAAAGGCTATTCGTGTTTTTTTGGGGGGTGGGGGATGCAATGTGATTCTGGGAGTTTGACTGTGATGTCATGGGCTGAAGTTTTGGGGATGCAGTAGAATTTCCTGGCAAGGATTCTTGGACATTTTCTTGGAATGAAATGTCATGGGTTTTGGGGCATGGGGTGGAGTGTCATGGCATAAGATTCAAGGAATGTCATGTAAAACATTACATTAGCATTGACAAGACATGTCATTAGAATGAAAGAATTATATTAGCCTTAACAAAACATTGTGACGACACCGACACATATTACATGAATATGAGAGCAATACTATTACTGCATTTGTTCAACATTAGTCCTACAAAAACACTGGATTTCAATTACATTGCATATGAAGAAATGAACAAACGCACAAAAGGGAACACAGAAAGCAGCTCTTTTATTTACACGCTCCCCTGTATCAAAAAAGCACCAGACTGCCCCGTGTGAGGCTCGAACTCACGACCTTCAGATTATGAGACTGACGCGCTGCCTAACTGCGCCAACGAGGCATGCGCTGGGACTCGGGTGAGCGGTGAAGCACTAGCTCCTAGATCATCTGCCATCCGGGGCAGCTCCAACAGTACTGCCCAACCCTTAGCCGTCACGTCAGGATGGCCGAGCGGTCTAAGGCGCTGCGTTCAGGTCGCAGTCTCCCCTGGAGGCGTGGGTTCGAATCCCACTTCTGACAAACCCAACCTTTGGCTGCGGGCTCAAGCTAGAGTCTTTAACCCTCTGGCAAGTTTACCCACAAATGCATGAATGTTGACCAAGCACTGCGTTCCAGTTCATGCTAGAATTGACCAAACATTGCAGTAACACGGACCTGCGTCACATGGACTTTAAAGTAACACTTTAGTGCAACGAATGGGATTCTATGGCATTTTCGTGCAATTCTCTTGGAATTTCGAGTCATGACATTTCATGAATTTGGACATGTTTATAGGATGGAATTCAACGGAATTTCATGGAATACCATGTTGTGATGTTTACCGGAAGAAGAACCTGTTTATGAAAGGCTATTCGTGTTTTTTTGGGGGGTGGGGGATGCAATGTGATTCTGGGAGTTTGACTGTGATGTCATGGGCTGAAGTTTTGGGGATGCAGTAGAATTTCCTGGCAAGGATTCTTGGACATTTTCTTGGAATGAAATGTCATGGGTTTTGGGGCATGGGGTGGAGTGTCATGGCATAAGATTCAAGGAATGTCATGTAAAACATTACATTAGCATTGACAAGACATGTCATTAGAATGAAAGAATTATATTAGCCTTAACAAAACATTGTGACGACACCGACACATATTACATGAATATGAGAGCAATACTATTACTGCATTTGTTCAACATTAGTCCTACAAAAACACTGGATTTCAATTACATTGCATATGAAGAAATGAACAAACGCACAAAAGGGAACACAGAAAGCAGCTCTTTTATTTACACGCTCCCCTGTATCAAAAAAGCACCAGACTGCCCCGTGTGAGGCTCGAACTCACGACCTTCAGATTATGAGACTGACGCGCTGCCTAACTGCGCCAACGAGGCATGCGCTGGGACTCGGGTGAGCGGTGAAGCACTAGCTCCTAGATCATCTGCCATCCGGGGCAGCTCCAACAGTACTGCCCAACCCTTAGCCGTCACGTCAGGATGGCCGAGCGGTCTAAGGCGCTGCGTTCAGGTCGCAGTCTCCCCTGGAGGCGTGGGTTCGAATCCCACTTCTGACAAACCCAACCTTTGGCTGCGGGCTCAAGCTAGAGTCTTTAACCCTCTGGCAAGTTTACCCACAAATGCATGAATGTTGACCAAGCACTGCGTTCCAGTTCATGCTAGAATTGACCAAACATTGCAGTAACACGGACCTGCGTCACATGGACTTTAAAGTAACACTTTAGTGCAACGAATGGGATTCTATGGCATTTTCGTGCAATTCTCTTGGAATTTCAAGTCATGACATTTCATGAATTTGGACATGTTTATAGGATGGAATTCAACGGAATTTCATGGAATACCATGTTGTGATGTTTACCGGAAGAAGAACCTGTTTATGAAAGGCTATTCGTGTTTTTTTGGGGGGTGGGGGATGCAATGTGATTCTGGGAGTTTGACTGTGATGTCATGGGCTGAAGTTTTGTGGATGCAGTAGAATTTCCTGGCAAGGATTCTTGGACATTTTCTTGGAATGAAATGTCATGGGTTTTGGGGCATGGGGTGGAGTGTCATGGCATAAGATTCAAGGAATGTCATGTAAAACATTACATTAGCATTGACAAGACATGTCATTAGAATGAAAGAATTATATTAGCCTTAACAAAACATTGTGACGACACCGACACATATTACATGAATATGAGAGCAATACTATTACTGCATTTGTTCAACATTAGTCCTACAAAAACACTGGATTTCAATTGCATTGCATATGAAGAAATGAACAAACGCACAAAAGGGAACACAGAAAGCAGCTCTTTTATTTACACGCTCCCCTGTATCAAAAAAGCACCAGACTGCCCCGTGTGAGGCTCGAACTCACGACCTTCAGATTATGAGACTGACGCGCTGCCTAACTGCGCCAACGAGGCATGCGCTGGGACTCGGGTGAGCGGTGAAGCACTAGCTCCTAGATCATCTGCCATCCGGGGCAGCTCCAACAGTACTGCCCAACCCTTAGCCGTCACGTCAGGATGGCCGAGCGGTCTAAGGCGCTGCGTTCAGGTCGCAGTCTCCCCTGGAGGCGTGGGTTTGAATCCCACTTCTGACAAACCCAACCTTTGGCTGCGGGCTCAAGCTAGAGTCTTTAACCCTCTGGCAAGTTTACCCACAAATGCATGAATGTTGACCAAGCACTGCGTTCCAGTTCATGCTAGAATTGACCAAACATTGCAGTAACACGGACCTGCGTCACATGGACTTTAAAGTAACACTTTAGTGCAACGAATGGGATTCTATGGCATTTTCGTGCAATTCTCTTGGAATTTCAAGTCATGACATTTCATGAATTTGGACATGTTTATAGGATGGAATTCAACGGAATTTCATGGAATACCATGTTGTGATGTTTACCGGAAGAAGAACCTGTTTATGAAAGGCTATTCGTGTTTTTTTGGGGGGTGGGGGATGCAATGTGATTCTGGGAGTTTGACTGTGATGTCATGGGCTGAAGTTTTGTGGATGCAGTAGAATTTCCTGGCAAGGATTCTTGGACATTTTCTTGGAATGAAATGTCATGGGTTTTGGGGCATGGGGTGGAGTGTCATGGCATAAGATTCAAGGAATGTCATGTAAAACATTACATTAGCATTGACAAGACATGTCATTAGAATGAAAGAATTATATTAGCCTTAACAAAACATTGTGACGACACCGACACATATTACATGAATATGAGAGCAATACTATTACTGCATTTGTTCAACATTAGTCCTACAAAAACACTGGATTTCAATTGCATTGCATATGAAGAAATGAACAAACGCACAAAAGGGAACACAGAAAGCAGCTCTTTTATTTACACGCTCCCCTGTATCAAAAAAGCACCAGACTGCCCCGTGTGAGGCTCGAACTCACGACCTTCAGATTATGAGACTGACGCGCTGCCTAACTGCGCCAACGAGGCATGCGCTGGGACTCGGGTGAGCGGTGAAGCACTAGCTTCTAGATCATCTGCCATCCGGGGCAGCTCCAACAGTACTGCCCAACCCTTAGCCGTCACGTCAGGATGGCCGAGCGGTCTAAGGCGCTGCGTTCAGGTCGCAGTCTCCCCTGGAGGCGTGGGTTCGAATCCCACTTCTGACAAACCCAACCTTTGGCTGCGGGCTCAAGCTAGAGTCTTTAACCCTCTGGCAAGTTTACCCACAAATGCATGAATGTTGACCAAGCACTGCGTTCCAGTTCATGCTAGAATTGACCAAACATTGCAGTAACACGGACCTGCGTCACATGGACTTTAAAGTAACACTTTAGTGCAACGAATGGGATTCTATGGCATTTTCGTGCAATTCTCTTGGAATTTCGAGTCATGACATTTCATGAATTTGGACATGTTTATAGGATGGAATTCAACGGAATTTCATGGAATACCATGTTGTGATGTTTACCGGAAGAAGAACCTGTTTATGAAAGGCTATTCGTGTTTTTTGGGGGGTGGGGGATGCAATGTGATTCTGGGAGTTTGACTGTGATGTCATGGGCTGAAGTTTTGGGGATGCAGTAGAATTTCCTGGCAAGGATTCTTGGACATTTTCTTGGAATGAAATGTCATGGGTTTTGGGGCATGGGGTGGAGTGTCATGGCATAAGATTCAAGGAATGTCATGTAAAACATTACATTAGCATTGACAAGACATGTCATTAGAATGAAAGAATTATATTAGCCTTAACAAAACATTGTGACGACACCGACACATATTACATGAATATGAGAGCAATACTATTACTGCATTTGTTCAACATTAGTCCTACAAAAACACTGGATTTCAATTGCATTGCATATGAAGAAATGAACAAACGCACAAAAGGGAACACAGAAAGCAGCTCTTTTATTTACACGCTCCCCTGTATCAAAAAAGCACCAGACTGCCCCGTGTGAGGCTCGAACTCACGACCTTCAGATTATGAGACTGACGCGCTGCCTAACTGCGCCAACGAGGCATGCGCTGGGACTCGGGTGAGCGGTGAAGCACTAGCTCCTAGATCATCTGCCATCCGGGGCAGCTCCAACAGTACTGCCCAACCCTTAGCCGTCACGTCAGGATGGCCGAGCGGTCCAAGGCGCTGCGTTCAGGTCGCAGTCTCCCCTGGAGGCGTGGGTTCGAATCCCACTTCTGACAAACCCAACCTTTGGCTGCGGGCTCAAGCTAGAGTCTTTAACCCTCTGGCAAGTTTACCCACAAATGCATGAATGTTGACCAAGCACTGCGTTCCAGTTCATGCTAGAATTGACCAAACATTGCAGTAACACGGACCTGCGTCACATGGACTTTAAAGTAACACTTTAGTGCAACGAATGGGATTCTATGGCATTTTCGTGCAATTCTCTTGGAATTTCAAGTCATGACATTTCATGAATTTGGACATGTTTATAGGATGGAATTCAACGGAATTTCATGGAATACCATGTTGTGATGTTTACCGGAAGAAGAACCTGTTTATGAAAGGCTATTCGTGTTTTTTTGGGGGGTGGGGGATGCAATGTGATTCTGGGAGTTTGACTGTGATGTCATGGGCTGAAGTTTTGGGGATGCAGTAGAATTTCCTGGCAAGGATTCTTGGACATTTTCTTGGAATGAAATGTCATGGGTTTTGGGGCATGGGGTGGAGTGTCATGGCATAAGATTCAAGGAATGTCATGTAAAACATTACATTAGCATTGACAAGACATGTCATTAGAATGAAAGAATTATATTAGCCTTAACAAAACATTGTGACGACACCGACACATATTACATGAATATGAGAGCAATACTATTACTGCATTTGTTCAACATTAGTCCTACAAAAACACTGGATTTCAATTGCATTGCATATGAAGAAATGAACAAACGCACAAAAGGGAACACAGAAAGCAGCTCTTTTATTTACACGCTCCCCTGTATCAAAAAAGCACCAGACTGCCCCGTGTGAGGCTCGAACTCACGACCTTCAGATTATGAGACTGACGCGCTGCCTAACTGCGCCAACGAGGCATGCGCTGGGACTCGGGTGAGCGGTGAAGCACTAGCTTCTAGATCATCTGCCATCCGGGGAAGCTCCAACAGTACTGCCCAACCCTTAGCCGTCACGTCAGGATGGCCGAGCGGTCTAAGGCGCTGCGTTCAGGTCGCAGTCTCCCCTGGAGGCGTGGGTTCGAATCCCACTTCTGACAAACCCAACCTTTGGCTGCGGGCTCAAGCTAGAGTCTTTAACCCTCTGGCAAGTTTACCCACAAATGCATGAATGTTGACCAAGCACTGCGTTCCAGTTCATGCTAGAATTGACCAAACATTGCAGTAACACTGACCTGCGTCACATGGACTTTAAAGTAACACTTTAGTGCAACGAATGGGATTCTATGGCATTTTCGTGCAATTCTCTTGGAATTTCGAGTCATGACATTTCATGAATTTGGACATGTTTATAGGATGGAATTCAACGGAATTTCATGGAATACCATGTTGTGATGTTTACCGGAAGAAGAACCTGTTTATGAAAGGCTATTCGTGTTTTTTTGGGGGGTGGGGGATGCAATGTGATTCTGGGAGTTTGACTGTGATGTCATGGGCTGAAGTTTTGGGGATGCAGTAGAATTTCCTGGCAAGGATTCTTGGACATTTTCTTGGAATGAAATGTCATGGGTTTTGGGGCATGGGGTGGAGTGTCATGGCATAAGATTCAAGGAATGTCATGTAAAACATTACATTAGCATTGACAAGACATGTCATTAGAATGAAAGAATTATATTAGCCTTAACAAAACATTGTGACGACACCGACACATATTACATGAATATGAGAGCAATACTATTACTGCATTTGTTCAACATTAGTCCTACAAAAACACTGGATTTCAATTGCATTGCATATGAAGAAATGAACAAACGCACAAAAGGGAACACAGGAAGCAGCTCTTTTATTTACACGCTCCCCTGTATCAAAAAAGCACCAGACTGCCCCGTGTGAGGCTCGAACTCACGACCTTCAGATTATGAGACTGACGCGCTGCCTAACTGCGCCAACGAGGCATGCGCTGGGACTCGGGTGAGCGGTGAAGCACTAGCTTCTAGATCATCTGCCATCCGGGGCAGCTCCAACAGTACTGCCCAACCCTTAGCCGTCACGTCAGGATGGCCGAGCGGTCTAAGGCGCTGCGTTCAGGTCGCAGTCTCCCCTGGAGGCGTGGGTTCGAATCCCACTTCTGACAAACCCAACCTTTGGCTGCGGGCTCAAGCTAGAGTCTTTAACCCTCTGGCAAGTTTACCCACAAATGCATGAATGTTGACCAAGCACTGCGTTCCAGTTCATGCTAGAATTGACCAAACATTGCAGTAACACGGACCTGCGTCACATGGACTTTAAAGTAACACTTTAGTGCAACGAATGGGATTCTATGGCATTTTCGTGCAATTCTCTTGGAATTTCGAGTCATGACATTTCATGAATTTGGACATGTTTATAGGATGGAATTCAACGGAATTTCATGGAATACCATGTTGTGATGTTTACCGGAAGAAGAACCTGTTTATGAAAGGCTATTCGTGTTTTTTTGGGGGGTGGGGGATGCAATGTGATTCTGGGAGTTTGACTGTGATGTCATGGGCTGAAGTTTTGGGGATGCAGTAGAATTTCCTGGCAAGGATTCTTGGACATTTTCTTGGAATGAAATGTCATGGGTTTTGGGGCATGGGGTGGAGTGTCATGGCATAAGATTCAAGGAATGTCATGTAAAACATTACATTAGCATTGACAAGACATGTCATTAGAATGAAAGAATTATATTAGCCTTAACAAAACATTGTGACGACACCGACACATATTACATGAATATGAGAGCAATACTATTACTGCATTTGTTCAACATTAGTCCTACAAAAACACTGGATTTCAATTACATTGCATATGAAGAAATGAACAAACGCACAAAAGGGAACACAGAAAGCAGCTCTTTTATTTACACGCTCCCCTGTATCAAAAAAGCACCAGACTGCCCCGTGTGAGGCTCGAACTCACGACCTTCAGATTATGAGACTGACGCGCTGCCTAACTGCGCCAACGAGGCATGCGCTGGGACTCGGGTGAGCGGTGAAGCACTAGCTTCTAGATCATCTGCCATCTGGGGCAGCTCCAACAGTACTGCCCAACCTTAGCCGTCACGTCAGGATGGCCGAGCGGTCTAAGGCGCTGCGTTCAGGTCGCAGTCTCCCCTGGAGGCGTGGGTTCGAATCCCACTTCTGACAAACCCAACCTTTGGCTGCGGGCTCAAGCTAGAGTCTTTAACCCTCTGGCAAGTTTACCCACAAATGCATGAATGTTGACCAAGCACTGTGTTCCAGTTCATGCTAGAATTGACCAAACATTGCAGTCACATGGACTTTAAAGTAACACTTTAGTGCAACGAATGGGATTCTATGGCATTTTCGTGCAATTCTCTTGGAATTTCAAGTCATGACATTTCATGAATTTGGACATGTTTATAGGATGGAATTCAACGGAATTTCATGGAATACCATGTTGTGATGTTTACCGGAAGAAGAACCTGTTTATGAAAGGCTATTCGTGTTTTTTGGGGGGTGGGGGATGCAATGTGATTCTGGGAGTTTGACTGTGATGTCATGGGCTGAAGTTTTGGGGATGCAGTAGAATTTCCTGGCAAGGATTCTTGGACATTTTCTTGGAATGAAATGTCATGGGTTTTGGGGCATGGGGTGGAGTGTCATGGCATAAGATTCAAGGAATGTCATGTAAAACATTACATTAGCATTGACAAGACATGTCATTAGAATGAAAGAATTATATTAGCCTTAACAAAACATTGTGACGACACCGACACATATTACATGAATATGAGAGCAATACTATTACTGCATTTGTTCAACATTAGTCCTACAAAAACACTGGATTTCAATTGCATTGCATATGAAGAAATGAACAAACGCACAAAAGGGAACACAGAAAGCAGCTCTTTTATTTACACGCTCCCCTGTATCAAAAAAGCACCAGACTGCCCCGTGTGAGGCTCGAACTCACGACCTTCAGATTATGAGACTGACGCGCTGCCTAACTGCGCCAACGAGGCATGCGCTGGGACTCGGGTGAGCGGTGAAGCACTAGCTTCTAGATCATCTGCCATCCGGGGCAGCTCCAACAGTACTGCCCAACCCTTAGCCGTCACGTCAGGATGGCCGAGCGGTCTAAGGCGCTGCGTACAGGTCGCAGTCTCCCCTGGAGGTGTGGGTTCGAAGCCCACTTCTGACAAACCCAACCTTTGGCTGCGGGCTCAAGCTAGAGTCTTTAACCCTCTGGCAAGTTTACCCACAAATGCATGAATGTTGACCAAGCACTGCGTTCCAGTTCATGCTAGAATTGACCAAACATTGCAGTAACACGGACCTGCGTCACATGGACTTTAAAGTAACACTTTAGTGCAACGAATGGGATTCTATGGCATTTTCGTGCAATTCTCTTGGAATTTCGAGTCATGACATTTCATGAATTTGGACATGTTTATAGGATGGAATTCAACGGAATTTCATGGAATACCATGTTGTGATGTTTACCGGAAGAAGAACCGGTTTATGAAAGGCTATTCGTGTTTTTTTGGGGGTGGGGGATGCAATGTGATTCTGGGAGTTTGACTGTGATGTCATGGGCTGAAGTTTTGGGGATGCAGTAGAATTTCCTGGCAAGGATTCTTGGACATTTTCTTGGAATGAAATGTCATGGGTTTTGGGGCATGGGGTGGAGTGTCATGGCATAAGATTCAAGGAATGTCATGTAAAACATTACATTAGCATTGACAAGACATGTCATTAGAATGAAAGAATTATATTAGCCTTAACAAAACATTGTGACGACACCGACACATATTACATGAATATGAGAGCAATACTATTACTGCATTTGTTCAACATTAGTCCTACAAAAACACTGGATTTCAATTGCATTGCATATGAAGAAATGAACAAACGCACAAAAGGGAACACAGAAAGCAGCTCTTTTATTTACACGCTCCCCTGTATCAAAAAAGCACCAGACTGCCCCGTGTGAGGCTCGAACTCACGACCTTCAGATTATGAGACTGACGCGCTGCCTAACTGCGCCAACGAGGCATGCGCTGGGACTCGGGTGAGCGGTGAAGCACTAGCTTCTAGATCATCTACCATCCGGGGCAGCTCCAACAGTACTGCCCAACCCTTAGCCGTCACGTCAGGATGGCCGAGCGGTCTAAGGCGCTGCGTTCAGGTCGCAGTCTCCCCTGGAGGCGTGGGTTCGAATCCCACTTCTGACAAACCCAACCTTTGGCTGCGGGCTCAAGCTAGAGTCTTTAACCCTCTGGCAAGTTTACCCACAAATGCATGAATGTTGACCAAGCACTGCGTTCCAGTTCATGCTAGAATTGACCAAACATTGCAGTAACACGGACCTGCGTCACATGGACTTTAAAGTAACACTTTAGTGCAACGAATGGGATTCTATGGCATTTTCGTGCAATTCTCTTGGAATTTCAAGTCATGACATTTCATGAATTTGGACATGTTTATAGGATGGAATTCAACGGAATTTCATGGAATACCATGTTGTGATGTTTACCGGAAGAAGAACCTGTTTATGAAAGTCTATTCGTGTTTTTTTGGGGGTGGGGGATGCAATGTGATTCTGGGAGTTTGACTGTGATGTCCTGGGCTGAAGTTTTGGGGATGCAGTAGAATTTCCTGGCAAGGATTCTTGGACATTTTCTTGGAATGAAATGTCATGGGTTTTGGGGCATGGGGTGGAGTGTCATGGCATAAGATTCAAGGAATGTCATGTAAAACATTACATTAGCATTGACAAGACATGTCATTAGAATGAAAGAATTATATTAGCCTTAACAAAACATTGTGACGACACCGACACATATTACATGAATATGAGAGCAATACTATTACTGCATTTGTTCAACATTAGTCCTACAAAAACACTGGATTTCAATTGCATTGCATATGAAGAAATGAACAAACGCACAAAAGGGAACACAGAAAGCAGCTCTTTTATTTACACGCTCCCCTGTATCAAAAAAGCACCAGACTGCCCCGTGTGAGGCTCGAACTCACGACCTTCAGATTATGAGACTGACGCGCTGCCTAACTGCGCCAACGAGGCATGCGCTGGGACTCGGGTGAGCGGTGAAGCACTAGCTTCTAGATCATCTGCCATCCGGGGCAGCTCCAACAGTACTGCCCAACCCTTAGCCGTCACGTCAGGATGGCCGAGCGGTCTAAGGCGCTGCGTTCAGGTCGCAGTCTCCCCTGGAGGCGTGGGTTCGAATCCCACTTCTGACAAACCCAACCTTTGGCTGCGGGCTCAAGCTAGAGTCTTTAACTCTCTGGCAAGTTTACCCACAAATGCATGAATGTTGACCAAGCACTGCGTTCCAGTTCATGCTAGAATTGACCAAACATTGCAGTAACACGGACCTGCGTCACATGGACTTTAAAGTAACACTTTAGTGCAACGAATGGGATTCTATGGCATTTTCGTGCAATTCTCTTGGAATTTCGAGTCATGACATTTCATGAATTTGGACATGTTTATAGGATGGAATTCAACGGAATTTCATGGAATACCATGTTGTGATGTTTACCGGAAGAAGAACCTGTTTATGAAAGGCTATTCGTGTTTTTTTGGGGGTGGGGGATGCAATGTGATTCTGGGAGTTTGACTGTGATGTCATGGGCTGAAGTTTTGGGGATGCAGTAGAATTTCCTGGCAAGGATTCTTGGACATTTTCTTGGAATGAAATGTCATGGGTTTTGGGGCATGGGGTGGAGTGTCATGGCATAAGATTCAAGGAATGTCATGTAAAACATTACATTAGCATTGACAAGACATGTCATTAGAATGAAAGAATTATATTAGCCTTAACAAAACATTGTGACGACACCGACACATATTACATGAATATGAGAGCAATACTCTGACTGCATTTGTTCAACATTAGTCCTACAAAAACACTGGATTTCAATTGCATTGCATATGAAGAAATGAACAAACGCACAAAAGGGAACACAGAAAGCAGCTCTTTTATTTACACGGTCCCCTGTATCAAAAAAGCACCAGACTGCCCCGTGTGAGGCTCGAACTCACGACCTTCAGATTATGAGACTGACGCGCTGCCTAACTGCGCCAACGAGGCATGCGCTGGGACTCGGGTGAGCGGTGAAGCACTAGCTTCTAGATCATCTGCCATCCGGGGCAGCTCCAACAGTACTGCCCAACCCTTAGCCGTCACGTCAGGATGGCCGAGCGGTCTAAGGCGCTGCGTTCAGGTCGCAGTCTCCCCTGGAGGCGTGGGTTCGAATCCCACTTCTGACAAACCCAACCTTTGGCTGCGGGCTCAAGCTAGAGTCTTTAACCCTCTGGCAAGTTTACCCACAAATGCATGAATGTTGACCAAGCACTGCGTTCCAGTTCATGCTAGAAACTGACCAAACATTGCAGTAACACGGACCTGCGTCACATGGACTTTAAAGTAACACTTTAGTGCAACGAATGGGATTCTATGGCATTTTCGTGCAATTCTCTTGGAATTTCAAGTCATGACATTTCATGAATTTGGACATGTTTATAGGATGGAATTCAACGGAATTTCATGGAATACCATGTTGTGATGTTTACCGGAAGAAGAACCTGTTTATGAAAGTCTATTCGTGTTTTTTTGGGGGTGGGGGATGCAATGTGATTCTGGGAGTTTGACTGTGATGTCCTGGGCTGAAGTTTTGGGGATGCAGTAGAATTTCCTGGCAAGGATTCTTGGACATTTTCTTGGAATGAAATGTCATGGGTTTTGGGGCATGGGGTGGAGTGTCATGGCATAAGATTCAAGGAATGTCATGTAAAACATTACATTAGCATTGACAAGACATGTCATTAGAATGAAAGAATTATATTAGCCTTAACAAAACATTGTGACGACACCGACACATATTACATGAATATGAGAGCAATACTATTACTGCATTTGTTCAACATTAGTCCTACAAAAACACTGGATTTCAATTGCATTGCATATGAAGAAATGAACAAACGCACAAAAGGGAACACAGAAAGCAGCTCTTTTATTTACACGCTCCCCTGTATCAAAAAAGCACCAGACTGCCCCGTGTGAGGCTCGAACTCACGACCTTCAGATTATGAGACTGACGCGCTGCCTAACTGCGCCAACGAGGCATGCGCTGGGACTCGGGTGAGCGGTGAAGCACTAGCTTCTAGATCATCTGCCATCCGGGGCAGCTCCAACAGTACTGCCCAACCCTTAGCCGTCACGTCAGGATGGCCGAGCGGTCTAAGGCGCTGCGTTCAGGTCGCAGTCTCCCCTGGAGGCGTGGGTTCGAATCCCACTTCTGACAAACCCAACCTTTGGCTGCGGGCTCAAGCTAGAGTCTTTAACCCTCTGGCAAGTTTACCCACAAATGCATGAATGTTGACCAAGCACTGCGTTCCAGTTCATGCTAGAATTGACCAAACATTGCAGTAACACGGACCTGCGTCACATGGACTTTAAAGTAACACTTTAGTGCAACGAATGGGATTCTATGGCATTTTCGTGCAATTCTCTTGGAATTTCAAGTCATGACATTTCATGAATTTGGACATGTTTATAGGATGGAATTCAACGGAATTTCATGGAATACCATGTTGTGATGTTTACCGGAAGAAGAACCTGTTTATGAAAGGCTATTCGTGTTTTTTGGGGGGTGGGGGATGCAATGTGATTCTGGGAGTTTGACTGTGATGTCATGGGCTGAAGTTTTGGGGATGCAGTAGAATTTCCTGGCAAGGATTCTTGGACATTTTCTTGGAATGAAATGTCATGGGTTTTGGGGCATGGGGTGGAGTGTCATGGCATAAGATTCAAGGAATGTCATGTAAAACATTACATTAGCATTGACAAGACATGTCATTAGAATGAAAGAATTATATTAGCCTTAACAAAACATTGTGACGACACCGACACATATTACATGAATATGAGAGCAATACTATGACTGCATTTGTTCAACATTAGTCCTACAAAAACACTGGATTTCAATTGCATTGCATATGAAGAAATGAACAAACGCACAAAAGGGAACACAGAAAGCAGCTCTTTTATTTACACGCTCCCCTGTATCAAAAAAGCACCAGACTGCCCCGTGTGAGGCTCGAACTCACGACCTTCAGATTATGAGACTGATGCGCTGCCTAACTGCGCCAACGAGGCATGCGCTGGGACCCGGGTGAGCGGTGAAGCACTAGCTTCTAGATCATCTGCCATCCGGGGCAGCTCCAACAGTACTGCCCAACCCTTAGCCGTCACGTCAGGATGGCCGAGCGGTCTAAGGCGCTGCGTTCAGGTCGCAGTCTCCCCTGGAGGCGTGGGTTCGAATCCCACTTCTGACAAACCCAACCTTTGGCTGCGGGCTCAAGCTAGAGTCTTTAACCCTCTGGCAAGTTTACCCACAAATGCATGAATGTTGACCAAGCACTGCGTTCCAGTTCATGCTAGAATTGACCAAACATTGCAGTAACACGGACCTGCGTCACATGGACTTTAAAGTAACACTTTAGTGCAACGAATGGGATTCTATGGCATTTTCGTGCAATTCTCTTGGAATTTCAAGTCATGACATTTCATGAATTTGGACATGTTTATAGGATGGAATTCAACGGAATTTCATGGAATACCATGTTGTGATGTTTACCGGAAGAAGAACCTGTTTATGAAAGGCTATTCGTGTTTTTTTGGGGGTGGGGGATGCAATGTGATTCTGGGAGTTTGACTGTGATGTCATGGGCTGAAGTTTTGGGGATGCAGTAGAATTTCCTGGCAAGGATTCTTGGACATTTTCTTGGAATGAAATGTCATGGGTTTTGGGGCATGGGGTGGAGTGTCATGGCATAAGATTCAAGGAATGTCATGTAAAACATTACATTAGCATTGACAAGACATGTCATTAGAATGAAAGAATTATATTAGCCTTAACAAAACATTGTGACGACACCGACACATATTACATGAATATGAGAGCAATACTATGACTGCATTTGTTCAACATTAGTCCTACAAAAACACTGGATTTCAATTGCATTGCATATGAAGAAATGAACAAACGCACAAAAGGGAACACAGAAAGCAGCTCTTTTATTTACACGCTCCCCTGTATCAAAAAAGCACCAGACTGCCCCGTGTGAGGCTCGAACTCACGACCTTCAGATTATGAGACTGACGCGCTGCCTAACTGCGCCAACGAGGCATGCGCTGGGACCCGGGTGAGCGGTGAAGCACTAGCTTCTAGATCATCTGCCATCCGGGGCAGCTCCAACAGTACTGCCCAACCCTTAGCCGTCACGTCAGGATGGCCGAGCGGTCTAAGGCGCTGCGTTCAGGTCGCAGTCTCCCCTGGAGGCGTGGGTTCGAATCCCACTTCTGACAAACCCAACCTTTGGCTGCGGGCTCAAGCTAGAGTCTTTAACCCTCTGGCAAGTTTACCCACAAATGCATGAATGTTGACCAAGCACTGCGTTCCAGTTCATGCTAGAATTGACCAAACATTGCAGTAACACGGACCTGCGTCACATGGACTTTAAAGTAACACTTTAGTGCAACGAATGGGATTCTATGGCATTTTCGTGCAATTCTCTTGGAATTTCAAGTCATGACATTTCATGAATTTGGACATGTTTATAGGATGGAATTCAACGGAATTTCATGGAATACCATGTTGTGATGTTTACCGGAAGAAGAACCTGTTTATGAAAGGCTATTCGTGTTTTTTGGGGGGTGGGGGATGCAATGTGATTCTGGGAGTTTGACTGTGATGTCATGGGCTGAAGTTTTGGGGATGCAGTAGAATTTCCTGGCAAGGATTCTTGGACATTTTCTTGGAATGAAATGTCATGGGTTTTGGGGCATGGGGTGGAGTGTCATGGCATAAGATTCAAGGAATGTCATGTAAAACATTACATTAGCATTGACAAGACATGTCATTAGAATGAAAGAATTATATTAGCCTTAACAAAACATTGTGACGACACCGACACATATTACATGAATATGAGAGCAATACTATTACTGCATTTGTTCAACATTAGTCCTACAAAAACACTGGATTTCAATTACATTGCATATGAAGAAATGAACAAACGCACAAAAGGGAACACAGAAAGCAGCTCTTTTATTTACACGCTCCCCTGTATCAAAAAAGCACCAGACTGCCCCGTGTGAGGCTCGAACTCACGACCTTCAGATTATGAGACTGACGCGCTGCCTAACTGCGCCAACGAGGCATGCGCTGGGACTCGGGTGAGCGGTGAAGCACTAGCTCCTAGATCATCTGCCATCCGGGGCAGCTCCAACAGTACTGCCCAACCCTTAGCCGTCACGTCAGGATGGCCGAGCGGTCTAAGGCGCTGCGTTCAGGTCGCAGTCTCCCCTGGAGGCGTGGGTTCGAATCCCACTTCTGACAAACCCAACCTTTGGCTGCGGGCTCAAGCTAGAGTCTTTAACCCTCTGGCAAGTTTACCCACAAATGCATGAATGTTGACCAAGCACTGCGTTCCAGTTCATGCTAGAATTGACCAAACATTGCAGTAACACGGACCTGCGTCACATGGACTTTAAAGTAACACTTTAGTGCAACGAATGGGATTCTATGGCATTTTCGTGCAATTCTCTTGGAATTTCGAGTCATGACATTTCATGAATTTGGACATGTTTATAGGATGGAATTCAACGGAATTTCATGGAATACCATGTTGTGATGTTTACCGGAAGAAGAACCTGTTTATGAAAGGCTATTCGTGTTTTTTTGGGGGGTGGGGGATGCAATGTGATTCTGGGAGTTTGACTGTGATGTCATGGGCTGAAGTTTTGGGGATGCAGTAGAATTTCCTGGCAAGGATTCTTGGACATTTTCTTGGAATGAAATGTCATGGGTTTTGGGGCATGGGGTGGAGTGTCATGGCATAAGATTCAAGGAATGTCATGTAAAACATTACATTAGCATTGACAAGACATGTCATTAGAATGAAAGAATTATATTAGCCTTAACAAAACATTGTGACGACACCGACACATATTACATGAATATGAGAGCAATACTATTACTGCATTTGTTCAACATTAGTCCTACAAAAACACTGGATTTCAATTACATTGCATATGAAGAAATGAACAAACGCACAAAAGGGAACACAGAAAGCAGCTCTTTTATTTACACGCTCCCCTGTATCAAAAAAGCACCAGACTGCCCCGTGTGAGGCTCGAACTCACGACCTTCAGATTATGAGACTGACGCGCTGCCTAACTGCGCCAACGAGGCATGCGCTGGGACTCGGGTGAGCGGTGAAGCACTAGCTCCTAGATCATCTGCCATCCGGGGCAGCTCCAACAGTACTGCCCAACCCTTAGCCGTCACGTCAGGATGGCCGAGCGGTCTAAGGCGCTGCGTTCAGGTCGCAGTCTCCCCTGGAGGCGTGGGTTTGAATCCCACTTCTGACAAACCCAACCTTTGGCTGCGGGCTCAAGCTAGAGTCTTTAACCCTCTGGCAAGTTTACCCACAAATGCATGAATGTTGACCAAGCACTGCGTTCCAGTTCATGCTAGAATTGACCAAACATTGCAGTAACACGGACCTGCGTCACATGGACTTTAAAGTAACACTTTAGTGCAACGAATGGGATTCTATGGCATTTTCGTGCAATTCTCTTGGAATTTCAAGTCATGACATTTCATGAATTTGGACATGTTTATAGGATGGAATTCAACGGAATTTCATGGAATACCATGTTGTGATGTTTACCGGAAGAAGAACCTGTTTATGAAAGGCTATTCGTGTTTTTTTGGGGGGTGGGGGATGCAATGTGATTCTGGGAGTTTGACTGTGATGTCATGGGCTGAAGTTTTGTGGATGCAGTAGAATTTCCTGGCAAGGATTCTTGGACATTTTCTTGGAATGAAATGTCATGGGTTTTGGGGCATGGGGTGGAGTGTCATGGCATAAGATTCAAGGAATGTCATGTAAAACATTACATTAGCATTGACAAGACATGTCATTAGAATGAAAGAATTATATTAGCCTTAACAAAACATTGTGACGACACCGACACATATTACATGAATATGAGAGCAATACTATTACTGCATTTGTTCAACATTAGTCCTACAAAAACACTGGATTTCAATTGCATTGCATATGAAGAAATGAACAAACGCACAAAAGGGAACACAGAAAGCAGCTCTTTTATTTACACGCTCCCCTGTATCAAAAAAGCACCAGACTGCCCCGTGTGAGGCTCGAACTCACGACCTTCAGATTATGAGACTGACGCGCTGCCTAACTGCGCCAACGAGGCATGCGCTGGGACTCGGGTGAGCGGTGAAGCACTAGCTTCTAGATCATCTGCCATCCGGGGCAGCTCCAACAGTACTGCCCAACCCTTAGCCGTCACGTCAGGATGGCCGAGCGGTCTAAGGCGCTGCGTTCAGGTCGCAGTCTCCCCTGGAGGCGTGGGTTCGAATCCCACTTCTGACAAACCCAACCTTTGGCTGCGGGCTCAAGCTAGAGTCTTTAACCCTCTGGCAAGTTTACCCACAAATGCATGAATGTTGACCAAGCACTGCGTTCCAGTTCATGCTAGAATTGACCAAACATTGCAGTAACACGGACCTGCGTCACATGGACTTTAAAGTAACACTTTAGTGCAACGAATGGGATTCTATGGCATTTTCGTGCAATTCTCTTGGAATTTCGAGTCATGACATTTCATGAATTTGGACATGTTTATAGGATGGAATTCAACGGAATTTCATGGAATACCATGTTGTGATGTTTACCGGAAGAAGAACCTGTTTATGAAAGGCTATTCGTGTTTTTTTGGGGGGTGGGGGATGCAATGTGATTCTGGGAGTTTGACTGTGATGTCATGGGCTGAAGTTTTGGGGATGCAGTAGAATTTCCTGGCAAGGATTCTTGGACATTTTCTTGGAATGAAATGTCATGGGTTTTGGGGCATGGGGTGGAGTGTCATGGCATAAGATTCAAGGAATGTCATGTAAAACATTACATTAGCATTGACAAGACATGTCATTAGAATGAAAGAATTATATTAGCCTTAACAAAACATTGTGACGACACCGACACATATTACATGAATATGAGAGCAATACTATTACTGCATTTGTTCAACATTAGTCCTACAAAAACACTGGATTTCAATTGCATTGCATATGAAGAAATGAACAAACGCACAAAAGGGAACACAGAAAGCAGCTCTTTTATTTACACGCTCCCCTGTATCAAAAAAGCACCAGACTGCCCCGTGTGAGGCTCGAACTCACGACCTTCAGATTATGAGACTGACGCGCTGCCTAACTGCGCCAACGAGGCATGCGCTGGGACTCGGGTGAGCGGTGAAGCACTAGCTTCTAGATCATCTGCCATCCGGGGCAGCTCCAACAGTACTGCCCAACCCTTAGCCGTCACGTCAGGATGGCCGAGCGGTCCAAGGCGCTGCGTTCAGGTCGCAGTCTCCCCTGGAGGCGTGGGTTCGAATCCCACTTCTGACAAACCCAACCTTTGGCTGCGGGCTCAAGCTAGAGTCTTTAACCCTCTGGCAAGTTTACCCACAAATGCATGAATGTTGACCAAGCACTGCGTTCCAGTTCATGCTAGAATTGACCAAACATTGCAGTAACACGGACCTGCGTCACATGGACTTTAAAGTAACACTTTAGTGCAACGAATGGGATTCTATGGCATTTTCGTGCAATTCTCTTGGAATTTCGAGTCATGACATTTCATGAATTTGGACATGTTTATAGGATGGAATTCAACGGAATTTCATGGAATACCATGTTGTGATGTTTACCGGAAGAAGAACCTGTTTATGAAAGGCTATTCGTGTTTTTTTGGGGGGTGGGGGATGCAATGTGATTCTGGGAGTTTGACTGTGATGTCATGGGCTGAAGTTTTGGGGATGCAGTAGAATTTCCTGGCAAGGATTCTTGGACATTTTCTTGGAATGAAATGTCATGGGTTTTGGGGCATGGGGTGGAGTGTCATGGCATAAGATTCAAGGAATGTCATGTAAAACATTACATTAGCATTGACAAGACATGTCATTAGAATGAAAGAATTATATTAGCCTTAACAAAACATTGTGACGACACCGACACATATTACATGAATATGAGAGCAATACTATTACTGCATTTGTTCAACATTAGTCCTACAAAAACACTGGATTTCAATTGCATTGCATATGAAGAAATGAACAAACGCACAAAAGGGAACACAGAAAGCAGCTCTTTTATTTACACGCTCCCCTGTATCAAAAAAGCACCAGACTGCCCCGTGTGAGGCTCGAACTCACGACCTTCAGATTATGAGACTGACGCGCTGCCTAACTGCGCCAACGAGGCATGCGCTGGGACTCGGGTGAGCGGTGAAGCACTAGCTTCTAGATCATCTGCCATCCGGGGAAGCTCCAACAGTACTGCCCAACCCTTAGCCATCACGTCAGGATGGCCGAGCGGTCTAAGGCGCTGCGTTCAGGTCGCAGTCTCCCCTGGAGGCGTGGGTTCGAATCCCACTTCTGACAAACCCAACCTTTGGCTGCGGGCTCAAGCTAGAGTCTTTAACCCTCTGGCAAGTTTACCCACAAATGCATGAATGTTGACCAAGCACTGCGTTCCAGTTCATGCTAGAATTGACCAAACATTGCAGTAACACTGACCTGCGTCACATGGACTTTAAAGTAACACTTTAGTGCAACGAATGGGATTCTATGGCATTTTCGTGCAATTCTCTTGGAATTTCGAGTCATGACATTTCATGAATTTGGACATGTTTATAGGATGGAATTCAACGGAATTTCATGGAATACCATGTTGTGATGTTTACCGGAAGAAGAACCTGTTTATGAAAGGCTATTCGTGTTTTTTTGGGGGGTGGGGGATGCAATGTGATTCTGGGAGTTTGACTGTGATGTCATGGGCTGAAGTTTTGGGGATGCAGTAGAATTTCCTGGCAAGGATTCTTGGACATTTTCTTGGAATGAAATGTCATGGGTTTTGGGGCATGGGGTGGAGTGTCATGGCATAAGATTCAAGGAATGTCATGTAAAACATTACATTAGCATTGACAAGACATGTCATTAGAATGAAAGAATTATATTAGCCTTAACAAAACATTGTGACGACACCGACACATATTACATGAATATGAGAGCAATACTATTACTGCATTTGTTCAACATTAGTCCTACAAAAACACTGGATTTCAATTGCATTGCATATGAAGAAATGAACAAACGCACAAAAGGGAACACAGGAAGCAGCTCTTTTATTTACACGCTCCCCTGTATCAAAAAAGCACCAGACTGCCCCGTGTGAGGCTCGAACTCACGACCTTCAGATTATGAGACTGACGCGCTGCCTAACTGCGCCAACGAGGCATGCGCTGGGACTCGGGTGAGCGGTGAAGCACTAGCTTCTAGATCATCTGCCATCCGGGGAAGCTCCAACAGTACTGCCCAACCCTTAGCCATCACGTCAGGATGGCCGAGCGGTCTAAGGCGCTGCGTTCAGGTCGCAGTCTCCCCTGGAGAGACTTTTTTTTTATCAAAAAAGCACCAGACTGCCCCGTGTGAGGCTCGAACTCACGACCTTCAGATTATGAGACTGACGCGCTGCCTAACTGCGCCAACGAGGCATGCGCTGGGACTCGGGTGAGCGGTGAAGCACTAGCTTCTAGATCATCTGCCATCTGGGGCAGCTCCAACAGTACTGCCCAACCTTAGCCGTCACGTCAGGATGGCCGAGCGGTCTAAGGCGCTGCGTTCAGGTCGCAGTCTCCCCTGGAGGCGTGGGTTCGAATCCCACTTCTGACAAACCCAACCTTTGGCTGCGGGCTCAAGCTAGAGTCTTTAACCCTCTGGCAAGTTTACCCACAAATGCATGAATGTTGACCAAGCACTGTGTTCCAGTTCATGCTAGAATTGACCAAACATTGCAGTCACATGGACTTTAAAGTAACACTTTAGTGCAACGAATGGGATTCTATGGCATTTTCGTGCAATTCTCTTGGAATTTCAAGTCATGACATTTCATGAATTTGGACATGTTTATAGGATGGAATTCAACGGAATTTCATGGAATACCATGTTGTGATGTTTACCGGAAGAAGAACCTGTTTATGAAAGGCTATTCGTGTTTTTTGGGGGGTGGGGGATGCAATGTGATTCTGGGAGTTTGACTGTGATGTCATGGGCTGAAGTTTTGGGGATGCAGTAGAATTTCCTGGCAAGGATTCTTGGACATTTTCTTGGAATGAAATGTCATGGGTTTTGGGGCATGGGGTGGAGTGTCATGGCATAAGATTCAAGGAATGTCATGTAAAACATTACATTAGCATTGACAAGACATGTCATTAGAATGAAAGAATTATATTAGCCTTAACAAAACATTGTGACGACACCGACACATATTACATGAATATGAGAGCAATACTATTACTGCATTTGTTCAACATTAGTCCTACAAAAACACTGGATTTCAATTGCATTGCATATGAAGAAATGAACAAACGCACAAAAGGGAACACAGAAAGCAGCTCTTTTATTTACACGCTCCCCTGTATCAAAAAAGCACCAGACTGCCCCGTGTGAGGCTCGAACTCACGACCTTCAGATTATGAGACTGACGCGCTGCCTAACTGCGCCAACGAGGCATGCGCTGGGACTCGGGTGAGCGGTGAAGCACTAGCTTCTAGATCATCTGCCATCCGGGGCAGCTCCAACAGTACTGCCCAACCCTTAGCCGTCACGTCAGGATGGCCGAGCGGTCTAAGGCGCTGCGTTCAGGTCGCAGTCTCCCCTGGAGGCGTGGGTTCGAATCCCACTTCTGACAAACCCAACCTTTGGCTGCGGGCTCAAGCTAGAGTCTTTAACCCTCTGGCAAGTTTACCCACAAATGCATGAATGTTGACCAAGCACTGCGTTCCAGTTCATGCTAGAATTGACCAAACATTGCAGTAACACGGACCTGCGTCACATGGACTTTAAAGTAACACTTTAGTGCAACGAATGGGATTCTATGGCATTTTCGTGCAATTCTCTTGGAATTTCAAGTCATGACATTTCATGAATTTGGACATGTTTATAGGATGGAATTCAACGGAATTTCATGGAATACCATGTTGTGATGTTTACCGGAAGAAGAACCTGTTTATGAAAGTCTATTCGTGTTTTTTTGGGGGTGGGGGATGCAATGTGATTCTGGGAGTTTGACTGTGATGTCCTGGGCTGAAGTTTTGGGGATGCAGTAGAATTTCCTGGCAAGGATTCTTGGACATTTTCTTGGAATGAAATGTCATGGGTTTTGGGGCATGGGGTGGAGTGTCATGGCATAAGATTCAAGGAATGTCATGTAAAACATTACATTAGCATTGACAAGACATGTCATTAGAATGAAAGAATTATATTAGCCTTAACAAAACATTGTGACGACACCGACACATATTACATGAATATGAGAGCAATACTATTACTGCATTTGTTCAACATTAGTCCTACAAAAACACTGGATTTCAATTGCATTGCATATGAAGAAATGAACAAACGCACAAAAGGGAACACAGAAAGCAGCTCTTTTATTTACACGCTCCCCTGTATCAAAAAAGCACCAGACTGCCCCGTGTGAGGCTCGAACTCACGACCTTCAGATTATGAGACTGACGCGCTGCCTAACTGCGCCAACGAGGCATGCGCTGGGACTCGGGTGAGCGGTGAAGCACTAGCTTCTAGATCATCTGCCATCCGGGGCAGCTCCAACAGTACTGCCCAACCCTTAGCCGTCACGTCAGGATGGCCGAGCGGTCTAAGGCGCTGCGTTCAGGTCGCAGTCTCCCCTGGAGGCGTGGGTTCGAATCCCACTTCTGACAAACCCAACCTTTGGCTGCGGGCTCAAGCTAGAGTCTTTAACTCTCTGGCAAGTTTACCCACAAATGCATGAATGTTGACCAAGCACTGCGTTCCAGTTCATGCTAGAATTGACCAAACATTGCAGTAACACGGACCTGCGTCACATGGACTTTAAAGTAACACTTTAGTGCAACGAATGGGATTCTATGGCATTTTCGTGCAATTCTCTTGGAATTTCGAGTCATGACATTTCATGAATTTGGACATGTTTATAGGATGGAATTCAACGGAATTTCATGGAATACCATGTTGTGATGTTTACCGGAAGAAGAACCTGTTTATGAAAGGCTATTCGTGTTTTTTTGGGGGTGGGGGATGCAATGTGATTCTGGGAGTTTGACTGTGATGTCATGGGCTGAAGTTTTGGGGATGCAGTAGAATTTCCTGGCAAGGATTCTTGGACATTTTCTTGGAATGAAATGTCATGGGTTTTGGGGCATGGGGTGGAGTGTCATGGCATAAGATTCAAGGAATGTCATGTAAAACATTACATTAGCATTGACAAGACATGTCATTAGAATGAAAGAATTATATTAGCCTTAACAAAACATTGTGACGACACCGACACATATTACATGAATATGAGAGCAATACTCTGACTGCATTTGTTCAACATTAGTCCTACAAAAACACTGGATTTCAATTGCATTGCATATGAAGAAATGAACAAATGCACAAAAGGGAACACAGAAAGCAGCTCTTTTATTTACACGGTCCCCTGTATCAAAAAAGCACCAGACTGCCCCGTGTGAGGCTCGAACTCACGACCTTCAGATTATGAGACTGACGCGCTGCCTAACTGCGCCAACGAGGCATGCGCTGGGACTCGGGTGAGCGGTGAAGCACTAGCTTCTAGATCATCTGCCATCCGGGGCAGCTCCAACAGTACTGCCCAACCCTTAGCCGTCACGTCAGGATGGCCGAGCGGTCTAAGGCGCTGCGTTCAGGTCGCAGTCTCCCCTGGAGGCGTGGGTTCGAATCCCACTTCTGACAAACCCAACCTTTGGCTGCGGGCTCAAGCTAGAGTCTTTAACCCTCTGGCAAGTTTACCCACAAATGCATGAATGTTGACCAAGCACTGCGTTCCAGTTCATGCTAGAAACTGACCAAACATTGCAGTAACACGGACCTGCGTCACATGGACTTTAAAGTAACACTTTAGTGCAACGAATGGGATTCTATGGCATTTTCGTGCAATTCTCTTGGAATTTCAAGTCATGACATTTCATGAATTTGGACATGTTTATAGGATGGAATTCAACGGAATTTCATGGAATACCATGTTGTGATGTTTACCGGAAGAAGAACCTGTTTATGAAAGTCTATTCGTGTTTTTTTGGGGGTGGGGGATGCAATGTGATTCTGGGAGTTTGACTGTGATGTCCTGGGCTGAAGTTTTGGGGATGCAGTAGAATTTCCTGGCAAGGATTCTTGGACATTTTCTTGGAATGAAATGTCATGGGTTTTGGGGCATGGGGTGGAGTGTCATGGCATAAGATTCAAGGAATGTCATGTAAAACATTACATTAGCATTGACAAGACATGTCATTAGAATGAAAGAATTATATTAGCCTTAACAAAACATTGTGACGACACCGACACATATTACATGAATATGAGAGCAATACTATTACTGCATTTGTTCAACATTAGTCCTACAAAAACACTGGATTTCAATTGCATTGCATATGAAGAAATGAACAAACGCACAAAAGGGAACACAGAAAGCAGCTCTTTTATTTACACGCTCCCCTGTATCAAAAAAGCACCAGACTGCCCCGTGTGAGGCTCGAACTCACGACCTTCAGATTATGAGACTGACGCGCTGCCTAACTGCGCCAACGAGGCATGCGCTGGGACTCGGGTGAGCGGTGAAGCACTAGCTTCTAGATCATCTGCCATCCGGGGCAGCTCCAACAGTACTGCCCAACCCTTAGCCGTCACGTCAGGATGGCCGAGCGGTCTAAGGCGCTGCGTTCAGGTCGCAGTCTCCCCTGGAGGCGTGGGTTCGAATCCCACTTCTGACAAACCCAACCTTTGGCTGCGGGCTCAAGCTAGAGTCTTTAACCCTCTGGCAAGTTTACCCACAAATGCATGAATGTTGACCAAGCACTGCGTTCCAGTTCATGCTAGAATTGACCAAACATTGCAGTAACACGGACCTGCGTCACATGGACTTTAAAGTAACACTTTAGTGCAACGAATGGGATTCTATGGCATTTTCGTGCAATTCTCTTGGAATTTCAAGTCATGACATTTCATGAATTTGGACATGTTTATAGGATGGAATTCAACGGAATTTCATGGAATACCATGTTGTGATGTTTACCGGAAGAAGAACCTGTTTATGAAAGGCTATTCGTGTTTTTTGGGGGGTGGGGGATGCAATGTGATTCTGGGAGTTTGACTGTGATGTCATGGGCTGAAGTTTTGGGGATGCAGTAGAATTTCCTGGCAAGGATTCTTGGACATTTTCTTGGAATGAAATGTCATGGGTTTTGGGGCATGGGGTGGAGTGTCATGGCATAAGATTCAAGGAATGTCATGTAAAACATTACATTAGCATTGACAAGACATGTCATTAGAATGAAAGAATTATATTAGCCTTAACAAAACATTGTGACGACACCGACACATATTACATGAATATGAGAGCAATACTATGACTGCATTTGTTCAACATTAGTCCTACAAAAACACTGGATTTCAATTGCATTGCATATGAAGAAATGAACAAACGCACAAAAGGGAACACAGAAAGCAGCTCTTTTATTTACACGCTCCCCTGTATCAAAAAAGCACCAGACTGCCCCGTGTGAGGCTCGAACTCACGACCTTCAGATTATGAGACTGACGCGCTGCCTAACTGCGCCAACGAGGCATGCGCTGGGACCCGGGTGAGCGGTGAAGCACTAGCTTCTAGATCATCTGCCATCCGGGGCAGCTCCAACAGTACTGCCCAACCCTTAGCCGTCACGTCAGGATGGCCGAGTGGTCTAAGGCGCTGCGTTCAGGTCGCAGTCTCCCCTGGAGGCGTGGGTTCGAATCCCACTTCTGACAAACCCAACCTTTGGCTGCGGGCTCAAGCTAGAGTCTTTAACTCTCTGGCAAGTTTACCCACAAATGCATGAATGTTGACCAAGCACTGCGTTCCAGTTCATGCTAGAATTGACCAAACATTGCAGTAACACGGACCTGCGTCACATGGACTTTAAAGTAACACTTTAGTGCAACGAATGGGATTCTATGGCATTTTCGTGCAATTCTCTTGGAATTTCAAGTCATGACATTTCATGAATTTGGACATGTTTATAGGATGGAATTCAACGGAATTTCATGGAATACCATGTTGTGATGTTTACCGGAAGAAGAACCTGTTTATGAAAGGCTATTCGTGTTTTTTGGGGGGTGGGGGATGCAATGTGATTCTGGGAGTTTGACTGTGATGTCATGGGCTGAAGTTTTGGGGATGCAGTAGAATTTCCTGGCAAGGATTCTTGGACATTTTCTTGGAATGAAATGTCATGGGTTTTGGGGCATGGGGTGGAGTGTCATGGCATAAGATTCAAGGAATGTCATGTAAAACATTACATTAGCATTGACAAGACATGTCATTAGAATGAAAGAATTATATTAGCCTTAACAAAACATTGTGACGACACCGACACATATTACATGAATATGAGAGCAATACTATGACTGCATTTGTTCAACATTAGTCCTACAAAAACACTGGATTTCAATTGCATTGCATATGAAGAAATGAACAAACGCACAAAAGGGAACACAGAAAGCAGCTCTTTTATTTACACGCTCCCCTGTATCAAAAAAGCACCAGACTGCCCCGTGTGAGGCTCGAACTCACGACCTTCAGATTATGAGACTGACGCGCTGCCTAACTGCGCCAACGAGGCATGCGCTGGGACCCGGGTGAGCGGTGAAGCACTAGCTTCTAGATCATCTGCCATCCGGGGCAGCTCCAACAGTACTGCCCAACCCTTAGCCGTCACGTCAGGATGGCCGAGTGGTCTAAGGCGCTGCGTTCAGGTCGCAGTCTCCCCTGGAGGCGTGGGTTCGAATCCCACTTCTGACAAACCCAACCTTTGGCTGCGGGCTCAAGCTAGAGTCTTTAACTCTCTGGCAAGTTTACCCACAAATGCATGAATGTTGACCAAGCACTGCGTTCCAGTTCATGCTAGAATTGACCAAACATTGCAGTAACACGGACCTGCGTCACATGGACTTTAAAGTAACACTTTAGTGCAACGAATGGGATTCTATGGCATTTTCGTGCAATTCTCTTGGAATTTCAAGTCATGACATTTCATGAATTTGGACATGTTTATAGGATGGAATTCAACGGAATTTCATGGAATACCATGTTGTGATGTTTACCGGAAGAAGAACCTGTTTATGAAAGGCTATTCGTGTTTTTTGGGGGGTGGGGGATGCAATGTGATTCTGGGAGTTTGACTGTGATGTCATGGGCTGAAGTTTTGGGGATGCAGTAGAATTTCCTGGCAAGGATTCTTGGACATTTTCTTGGAATGAAATGTCATGGGTTTTGGGGCATGGGGTGGAGTGTCATGGCATAAGATTCAAGGAATGTCATGTAAAACATTACATTAGCATTGACAAGACATGTCATTAGAATGAAAGAATTATATTAGCCTTAACAAAACATTGTGACGACACCGACACATATTACATGAATATGAGAGCAATACTATGACTGCATTTGTTCAACATTAGTCCTACAAAAACACTGGATTTCAATTGCATTGCATATGAAGAAATGAACAAACGCACAAAAGGGAACACAGAAAGCAGCTCTTTTATTTACACGCTCCCCTGTATCAAAAAAGCACCAGACTGCCCCGTGTGAGGCTCGAACTCACGACCTTCAGATTATGAGACTGACGCGCTGCCTAACTGCGCCAACGAGGCATGCGCTGGGACCCGGGTGAGCGGTGAAGCACTAGCTTCTAGATCATCTGCCATCCGGGGCAGCTCCAACAGTACTGCCCAACCCTTAGCCGTCACGTCAGGATGGCCGAGTGGTCTAAGGCGCTGCGTTCAGGTCGCAGTCTCCCCTGGAGGCGTGGGTTCGAATCCCACTTCTGACAAACCCAACCTTTGGCTGCGGGCTCAAGCTAGAGTCTTTAACTCTCTGGCAAGTTTACCCACAAATGCATGAATGTTGACCAAGCACTGCGTTCCAGTTCATGCTAGAATTGACCAAACATTGCAGTAACACGGACCTGCGTCACATGGACTTTAAAGTAACACTTTAGTGCAACGAATGGGATTCTATGGCATTTTCGTGCAATTCTCTTGGAATTTCAAGTCATGACATTTCATGAATTTGGACATGTTTATAGGATGGAATTCAACGGAATTTCATGGAATACCATGTTGTGATGTTTACCGGAAGAAGAACCTGTTTATGAAAGGCTATTCGTGTTTTTTTGGGGGTGGGGGATGCAATGTGATTCTGGGAGTTTGACTGTGATGTCATGGGCTGAAGTTTTGGGGATGCAGTAGAATTTCCTGGCAAGGATTCTTGGACATTTTCTTGGAATGAAATGTCATGGGTTTTGGGGCATGGGGTGGAGTGTCATGGCATAAGATTCAAGGAATGTCATGTAAAACATTACATTAGCATTGACAAGACATGTCATTAGAATGAAAGAATTATATTAGCCTTAACAAAACATTGTGACGACACCGACACATATTACATGAATATGAGAGCAATACTATGACTGCATTTGTTCAACATTAGTCCTACAAAAACACTGGATTTCAATTGCATTGCATATGAAGAAATGAACAAACGCACAAAAGGGAACACAGAAAGCAGCTCTTTTATTTACACGCTCCCCTGTATCAAAAAAGCACCAGACTGCCCCGTGTGAGGCTCGAACTCACGACCTTCAGATTATGAGACTGACGCGCTGCCTAACTGCGCCAACGAGGCATGCGCTGGGACCCGGGTGAGCGGTGAAGCACTAGCTTCTAGATCATCTGCCATCCGGGGCAGCTCCAACAGTACTGCCCAACCCTTAGCCGCTGCGTTCAGGTCGCAGTCTCCCCTGGAGGCGTGGGTTCGAATCCCACTTCTGACAAACCCAACCTTTGGCTGCGGGCTCAAGCTAGAGTCTTTAACTCTCTGGCAAGTTTACCCACAAATGCATGAATGTTGACCAAGCACTGCGTTCCAGTTCATGCTAGAATTGACCAAACATTGCAGTAACACGGACCTGCGTCACATGGACTTTAAAGTAACACTTTAGTGCAACGAATGGGATTCTATGGCATTTTCGTGCAATTCTCTTGGAATTTCAAGTCATGACATTTCATGAATTTGGACATGTTTATAGGATGGAATTCAACGGAATTTCATGGAATACCATGTTGTGATGTTTACCGGAAGAAGAACCTGTTTATGAAAGGCTATTCGTGTTTTTTTGGGGGTGGGGGATGCAATGTGATTCTGGGAGTTTGACTGTGATGTCATGGGCTGAAGTTTTGGGGATGCAGTAGAATTTCCTGGCAAGGATTCTTGGACATTTTCTTGGAATGAAATGTCATGGGTTTTGGGGCATGGGGTGGAGTGTCATGGCATAAGATTCAAGGAATGTCATGTAAAACATTACATTAGCATTGACAAGACATGTCATTAGAATGAAAGAATTATATTAGCCTTAACAAAACATTGTGACGACACCGACACATATTACATGAATATGAGAGCAATACTATGACTGCATTTGTTCAACATTAGTCCTACAAAAACACTGGATTTCAATTGCATTGCATATGAAGAAATGAACAAACGCACAAAAGGGAACACAGAAAGCAGCTCTTTTATTTACACGCTCCCCTGTATCAAAAAAGCACCAGACTGCCCCGTGTGAGGCTCGAACTCACGACCTTCAGATTATGAGACTGACGCGCTGCCTAACTGCGCCAACGAGGCATGCGCTGGGACCCGGGTGAGCGGTGAAGCACTAGCTTCTAGATCATCTGCCATCCGGGGCAGCTCCAACAGTACTGCCCAACCCTTAGCCATCACGTCAGGATGGCCGAGCGGTCTAAGGCGCTGCGTTCAGGTCGCAGTCTCCCCTGGAGGCGTGGGTTCGAATCCCACTTCTGACAAACCCAACCTTTGGCTGCGGGCTCAAGCTAGAGTCTTTAACCCTCTGGCAAGTTTACCCACAAATGCATGAATGTTGACCAAGCACTGCGTTCCAGTTCATGCTAGAATTGACCAAACATTGCAGTAACACGGACCTGCGTCACATGGACTTTAAAGTAACACTTTAGTGCAACGAATGGGATTCTATGGCATTTTCGTGCAATTCTCTTGGAATTTCAAGTCATGACATTTCATGAATTTGGACATGTTTATAGGATGGAATTCAACGGAATTTCATGGAATACCATGTTGTGATGTTTACCGGAAGAAGAACCTGTTTATGAAAGGCTATTCGTGTTTTTTTGGGGGTGGGGGATGCAATGTGATTCTGGGAGTTTGACTGTGATGTCATGGGCTGAAGTTTTGGGGATGCAGTAGAATTTCCTGGCAAGGATTCTTGGACATTTTCTTGGAATGAAATGTCATGGGTTTTGGGGCATGGGGTGGAGTGTCATGGCATAAGATTCAAGGAATGTCATGTAAAACATTACATTAGCATTGACAAGACATGTCATTAGAATGAAAGAATTATATTAGCCTTAACAAAACATTGTGACGACACCGACACATATTACATGAATATGAGAGCAATACTATGACTGCATTTGTTCAACATTAGTCCTACAAAAACACTGGATTTCAATTGCATTGCATATGAAGAAATGAACAAACGCACAAAAGGGAACACAGAAAGCAGCTCTTTTATTTACACGCTCCCCTGTATCAAAAAAGCACCAGACTGCCCCGTGTGAGGCTCGAACTCACGACCTTCAGATTATGAGACTGACGCGCTGCCTAACTGCGCCAACGAGGCATGCGCTGGGACCCGGGTGAGCGGTGAAGCACTAGCTTCTAGATCATCTGCCATCCGGGGCAGCTCCAACAGTACTGCCCAACCCTTAGCCGTCACGTCAGGATGGCCGAGCGGTCTAAGGCGCTGCGTTCAGGTCGCAGTCTCCCCTGGAGGCGTGGGTTCGAATCCCACTTCTGACAAACCCAACCTTTGGCTGCGGGCTCAAGCTAGAGTCTTTAACCCTCTGGCAAGTTTACCCACAAATGCATGAATGTTGACCAAGCACTGCGTTCCAGTTCATGCTAGAATTGACCAAACATTGCAGTAACACGGACCTGCGTCACATGGACTTTAAAGTAACACTTTAGTGCAACGAATGGGATTCTATGGCATTTTCGTGCAATTCTCTTGGAATTTCAAGTCATGACATTTCATGAATTTGGACATGTTTATAGGATGGAATTCAACGGAATTTCATGGAATACCATGTTGTGATGTTTACCGGAAGAAGAACCTGTTTATGAAAGGCTATTCGTGTTTTTTTGGGGGTGGGGGATGCAATGTGATTCTGGGAGTTTGACTGTGATGTCATGGGCTGAAGTTTTGGGGATGCAGTAGAATTTCCTGGCAAGGATTCTTGGACATTTTCTTGGAATGAAATGTCATGGGTTTTGGGGCATGGGGTGGAGTGTCATGGCATAAGATTCAAGGAATGTCATGTAAAACATTACATTAGCATTGACAAGACATGTCATTAGAATGAAAGAATTATATTAGCCTTAACAAAACATTGTGACGACACCGACACATATTACATGAATATGAGAGCAATACTATGACTGCATTTGTTCAACATTAGTCCTACAAAAACACTGGATTTCAATTGCATTGCATATGAAGAAATGAACAAACGCACAAAAGGGAACACAGAAAGCAGCTCTTTTATTTACACGCTCCCCTGTATCAAAAAAGCACCAGACTGCCCCGTGTGAGGCTCGAACTCACGACCTTCAGATTATGAGACTGACGCGCTGCCTAACTGCGCCAACGAGGCATGCGCTGGGACCCGGGTGAGCGGTGAAGCACTAGCTTCTAGATCATCTGCCATCCGGGGCAGCTCCAACAGTACTGCCCAACCCTTAGCCGTCACGTCAGGATGGCCGAGTGGTCTAAGGCGCTGCGTTCAGGTCGCAGTCTCCCCTGGAGGCGTGGGTTCGAATCCCACTTCTGACAAACCCAACCTTTGGCTGCGGGCTCAAGCTAGAGTCTTTAACTCTCTGGCAAGTTTACCCACAAATGCATGAATGTTGACCAAGCACTGCGTTCCAGTTCATGCTAGAATTGACCAAACATTGCAGTAACACGGACCTGCGTCACATGGACTTTAAAGTAACACTTTAGTGCAACGAATGGGATTCTATGGCATTTTCGTGCAATTCTCTTGGAATTTCAAGTCATGACATTTCATGAATTTGGACATGTTTATAGGATGGAATTCAACGGAATTTCATGGAATACCATGTTGTGATGTTTACCGGAAGAAGAACCTGTTTATGAAAGGCTATTCGTGTTTTTTGGGGGGTGGGGGATGCAATGTGATTCTGGGAGTTTGACTGTGATGTCATGGGCTGAAGTTTTGGGGATGCAGTAGAATTTCCTGGCAAGGATTCTTGGACATTTTCTTGGAATGAAATGTCATGGGTTTTGGGGCATGGGGTGGAGTGTCATGGCATAAGATTCAAGGAATGTCATGTAAAACATTACATTAGCATTGACAAGACATGTCATTAGAATGAAAGAATTATATTAGCCTTAACAAAACATTGTGACGACACCGACACATATTACATGAATATGAGAGCAATACTATGACTGCATTTGTTCAACATTAGTCCTACAAAAACACTGGATTTCAATTGCATTGCATATGAAGAAATGAACAAACGCACAAAAGGGAACACAGAAAGCAGCTCTTTTATTTACACGCTCCCCTGTATCAAAAAAGCACCAGACTGCCCCGTGTGAGGCTCGAACTCACGACCTTCAGATTATGAGACTGACGCGCTGCCTAACTGCGCCAACGAGGCATGCGCTGGGACCCGGGTGAGCGGTGAAGCACTAGCTTCTAGATCATCTGCCATCCGGGGCAGCTCCAACAGTACTGCCCAACCCTTAGCCGTCACGTCAGGATGGCCGAGTGGTCTAAGGCGCTGCGTTCAGGTCGCAGTCTCCCCTGGAGGCGTGGGTTCGAATCCCACTTCTGACAAACCCAACCTTTGGCTGCGGGCTCAAGCTAGAGTCTTTAACTCTCTGGCAAGTTTACCCACAAATGCATGAATGTTGACCAAGCACTGCGTTCCAGTTCATGCTAGAATTGACCAAACATTGCAGTAACACGGACCTGCGTCACATGGACTTTAAAGTAACACTTTAGTGCAACGAATGGGATTCTATGGCATTTTCGTGCAATTCTCTTGGAATTTCAAGTCATGACATTTCATGAATTTGGACATGTTTATAGGATGGAATTCAACGGAATTTCATGGAATACCATGTTGTGATGTTTACCGGAAGAAGAACCTGTTTATGAAAGGCTATTCGTGTTTTTTTGGGGGTGGGGGATGCAATGTGATTCTGGGAGTTTGACTGTGATGTCATGGGCTGAAGTTTTGGGGATGCAGTAGAATTTCCTGGCAAGGATTCTTGGACATTTTCTTGGAATGAAATGTCATGGGTTTTGGGGCATGGGGTGGAGTGTCATGGCATAAGATTCAAGGAATGTCATGTAAAACATTACATTAGCATTGACAAGACATGTCATTAGAATGAAAGAATTATATTAGCCTTAACAAAACATTGTGACGACACCGACACATATTACATGAATATGAGAGCAATACTATGACTGCATTTGTTCAACATTAGTCCTACAAAAACACTGGATTTCAATTGCATTGCATATGAAGAAATGAACAAACGCACAAAAGGGAACACAGAAAGCAGCTCTTTTATTTACACGCTCCCCTGTATCAAAAAAGCACCAGACTGCCCCGTGTGAGGCTCGAACTCACGACCTTCAGATTATGAGACTGACGCGCTGCCTAACTGCGCCAACGAGGCATGCGCTGGGACCCGGGTGAGCGGTGAAGCACTAGCTTCTAGATCATCTGCCATCCGGGGCAGCTCCAACAGTACTGCCCAACCCTTAGCCGCTGCGTTCAGGTCGCAGTCTCCCCTGGAGGCGTGGGTTCGAATCCCACTTCTGACAAACCCAACCTTTGGCTGCGGGCTCAAGCTAGAGTCTTTAACTCTCTGGCAAGTTTACCCACAAATGCATGAATGTTGACCAAGCACTGCGTTCCAGTTCATGCTAGAATTGACCAAACATTGCAGTAACACGGACCTGCGTCACATGGACTTTAAAGTAACACTTTAGTGCAACGAATGGGATTCTATGGCATTTTCGTGCAATTCTCTTGGAATTTCAAGTCATGACATTTCATGAATTTGGACATGTTTATAGGATGGAATTCAACGGAATTTCATGGAATACCATGTTGTGATGTTTACCGGAAGAAGAACCTGTTTATGAAAGGCTATTCGTGTTTTTTTGGGGGTGGGGGATGCAATGTGATTCTGGGAGTTTGACTGTGATGTCATGGGCTGAAGTTTTGGGGATGCAGTAGAATTTCCTGGCAAGGATTCTTGGACATTTTCTTGGAATGAAATGTCATGGGTTTTGGGGCATGGGGTGGAGTGTCATGGCATAAGATTCAAGGAATGTCATGTAAAACATTACATTAGCATTGACAAGACATGTCATTAGAATGAAAGAATTATATTAGCCTTAACAAAACATTGTGACGACACCGACACATATTACATGAATATGAGAGCAATACTATGACTGCATTTGTTCAACATTAGTCCTACAAAAACACTGGATTTCAATTGCATTGCATATGAAGAAATGAACAAACGCACAAAAGGGAACACAGAAAGCAGCTCTTTTATTTACACGCTCCCCTGTATCAAAAAAGCACCAGACTGCCCCGTGTGAGGCTCGAACTCACGACCTTCAGATTATGAGACTGACGCGCTGCCTAACTGCGCCAACGAGGCATGCGCTGGGACCCGGGTGAGCGGTGAAGCACTAGCTTCTAGATCATCTGCCATCCGGGGCAGCTCCAACAGTACTGCCCAACCCTTAGCCGTCACGTCAGGATG
Source organism: Rutilus rutilus (assembly GCF_951802725.1). NCBI lineage: Eukaryota > Metazoa > Chordata > Actinopteri > Cypriniformes > Leuciscidae > Rutilus > Rutilus rutilus. Next base: position 22,922,626 of record NC_140212.1, on the reverse strand, counting down.
GCCGAGCGGTCTAAGGCGCTGCGTTCAGGTCGCAGTCTCCCCTGGAGGCGTGGGTTCGAATCCCACTTCTGACAAACCCAACCTTTGGCTGCGGGCTCAAGCTAGAGTCTTTAACCCTCTGGCAAGTTTACCCACAAATGCATGAATGTTGACCAAGCACTGCGTTCCAGTTCATGCTAGAATTGACCAAACATTGCAGTAACACGGACCTGCGTCACATGGACTTTAAAGTAACACTTTAGTGCAACGAATGGGATTCTATGGCATTTTCGTGCAATTCTCTTGGAATTTCAAGTCATGACATTTCATGAATTTGGACATGTTTATAGGATGGAATTCAACGGAATTTCATGGAATACCATGTTGTGATGTTTACCGGAAGAAGAACCTGTTTATGAAAGGCTATTCGTGTTTTTTTGGGGGTGGGGGATGCAATGTGATTCTGGGAGTTTGACTGTGATGTCATGGGCTGAAGTTTTGGGGATGCAGTAGAATTTCCTGGCAAGGATTCTTGGACATTTTCTTGGAATGAAATGTCATGGGTTTTGGGGCATGGGGTGGAGTGTCATGGCATAAGATTCAAGGAATGTCATGTAAAACATTACATTAGCATTGACAAGACATGTCATTAGAATGAAAGAATTATATTAGCCTTAACAAAACATTGTGACGACACCGACACATATTACATGAATATGAGAGCAATACTATGACTGCATTTGTTCAACATTAGTCCTACAAAAACACTGGATTTCAATTGCATTGCATATGAAGAAATGAACAAACGCACAAAAGGGAACACAGAAAGCAGCTCTTTTATTTACACGCTCCCCTGTATCAAAAAAGCACCAGACTGCCCCGTGTGAGGCTCGAACTCACGACCTTCAGATTATGAGACTGACGCGCTGCCTAACTGCGCCAACGAGGCATGCGCTGGGACCCGGGTGAGCGGTGAAGCACTAGCTTCTAGATCATCTGCCATCCGGGGCAGCTCCAACAGTACTGCCCAACCCTTAGCCGTCACGTCAGGATGGCCGAGCGGTCTAAGGCGCTGCGTTCAGGTCGCAGTCTCCCCTGGAGGCGTGGGTTCGAATCCCACTTCTGACAAACCCAACCTTTGGCTGCGGGCTCAAGCTAGAGTCTTTAACCCTCTGGCAAGTTTACCCACAAATGCATGAATGTTGACCAAGCACTGCGTTCCAGTTCATGCTAGAATTGACCAAACATTGCAGTAACACGGACCTGCGTCACATGGACTTTAAAGTAACACTTTAGTGCAACGAATGGGATTCTATGGCATTTTCGTGCAATTCTCTTGGAATTTCAAGTCATGACATTTCATGAATTTGGACATGTTTATAGGATGGAATTCAACGGAATTTCATGGAATACCATGTTGTGATGTTTACCGGAAGAAGAACCTGTTTATGAAAGGCTATTCGTGTTTTTTTGGGGGTGGGGGATGCAATGTGATTCTGGGAGTTTGACTGTGATGTCATGGGCTGAAGTTTTGGGGATGCAGTAGAATTTCCTGGCAAGGATTCTTGGACATTTTCTTGGAATGAAATGTCATGGGTTTTGGGGCATGGGGTGGAGTGTCATGGCATAAGATTCAAGGAATGTCATGTAAAACATTACATTAGCATTGACAAGACATGTCATTAGAATGAAAGAATTATATTAGCCTTAACAAAACATTGTGACGACACCGACACATATTACATGAATATGAGAGCAATACTATGACTGCATTTGTTCAACATTAGTCCTACAAAAACACTGGATTTCAATTGCATTGCATATGAAGAAATGAACAAACGCACAAAAGGGAACACAGAAAGCAGCTCTTTTATTTACACGCTCCCCTGTATCAAAAAAGCACCAGACTGCCCCGTGTGAGGCTCGAACTCACGACCTTCAGATTATGAGACTGACGCGCTGCCTAACTGCGCCAACGAGGCATGCGCTGGGACCCGGGTGAGCGGTGAAGCACTAGCTTCTAGATCATCTGCCATCCGGGGCAGCTCCAACAGTACTGCCCAACCCTTAGCCGTCACGTCAGGATGGCCGAGTGGTCTAAGGCGCTGCGTTCAGGTCGCAGTCTCCCCTGGAGGCGTGGGTTCGAATCCCACTTCTGACAAACCCAACCTTTGGCTGCGGGCTCAAGCTAGAGTCTTTAACTCTCTGGCAAGTTTACCCACAAATGCATGAATGTTGACCAAGCACTGCGTTCCAGTTCATGCTAGAATTGACCAAACATTGCAGTAACACGGACCTGCGTCACATGGACTTTAAAGTAACACTTTAGTGCAACGAATGGGATTCTATGGCATTTTCGTGCAATTCTCTTGGAATTTCAAGTCATGACATTTCATGAATTTGGACATGTTTATAGGATGGAATTCAACGGAATTTCATGGAATACCATGTTGTGATGTTTACCGGAAGAAGAACCTGTTTATGAAAGGCTATTCGTGTTTTTTTGGGGGTGGGGGATGCAATGTGATTCTGGGAGTTTGACTGTGATGTCATGGGCTGAAGTTTTGGGGATGCAGTAGAATTTCCTGGCAAGGATTCTTGGACATTTTCTTGGAATGAAATGTCATGGGTTTTGGGGCATGGGGTGGAGTGTCATGGCATAAGATTCAAGGAATGTCATGTAAAACATTACATTAGCATTGACAAGACATGTCATTAGAATGAAAGAATTATATTAGCCTTAACAAAACATTGTGACGACACCGACACATATTACATGAATATGAGAGCAATACTATGACTGCATTTGTTCAACATTAGTCCTACAAAAACACTGGATTTCAATTGCATTGCATATGAAGAAATGAACAAACGCACAAAAGGGAACACAGAAAGCAGCTCTTTTATTTACACGCTCCCCTGTATCAAAAAAGCACCAGACTGCCCCGTGTGAGGCTCGAACTCACGACCTTCAGATTATGAGACTGACGCGCTGCCTAACTGCGCCAACGAGGCATGCGCTGGGACCCGGGTGAGCGGTGAAGCACTAGCTTCTAGATCATCTGCCATCCGGGGCAGCTCCAACAGTACTGCCCAACCCTTAGCCGTCACGTCAGGATGGCCGAGCGGTCTAAGGCGCTGCGTTCAGGTCGCAGTCTCCCCTGGAGGCGTGGGTTCGAATCCCACTTCTGACAAACCCAACCTTTGGCTGCGGGCTCAAGCTAGAGTCTTTAACTCTCTGGCAAGTTTACCCACAAATGCATGAATGTTGACCAAGCACTGCGTTCCAGTTCATGCTAGAATTGACCAAACATTGCAGTAACACGGACCTGCGTCACATGGACTTTAAAGTAACACTTTAGTGCAACGAATGGGATTCTATGGCATTTTCGTGCAATTCTCTTGGAATTTCAAGTCATGACATTTCATGAATTTGGACATGTTTATAGGATGGAATTCAACGGAATTTCATGGAATACCATGTTGTGATGTTTACCGGAAGAAGAACCTGTTTATGAAAGGCTATTCGTGTTTTTTTGGGGGTGGGGGATGCAATGTGATTCTGGGAGTTTGACTGTGATGTCATGGGCTGAAGTTTTGGGGATGCAGTAGAATTTCCTGGCAAGGATTCTTGGACATTTTCTTGGAATGAAATGTCATGGGTTTTGGGGCATGGGGTGGAGTGTCATGGCATAAGATTCAAGGAATGTCATGTAAAACATTACATTAGCATTGACAAGACATGTCATTAGAATGAAAGAATTATATTAGCCTTAACAAAACATTGTGACGACACCGACACATATTACATGAATATGAGAGCAATACTATGACTGCATTTGTTCAACATTAGTCCTACAAAAACACTGGATTTCAATTGCATTGCATATGAAGAAATGAACAAACGCACAAAAGGGAACACAGAAAGCAGCTCTTTTATTTACACGCTCCCCTGTATCAAAAAAGCACCAGACTGCCCCGTGTGAGGCTCGAACTCACGACCTTCAGATTATGAGACTGACGCGCTGCCTAACTGCGCCAACGAGGCATGCGCTGGGACCCGGGTGAGCGGTGAAGCACTAGCTTCTAGATCATCTGCCATCCGGGGCAGCTCCAACAGTACTGCCCAACCCTTAGCCGTCACGTCAGGATGGCCGAGCGGTCTAAGGCGCTGCGTTCAGGTCGCAGTCTCCCCTGGAGGCGTGGGTTCGAATCCCACTTCTGACAAACCCAACCTTTGGCTGCGGGCTCAAGCTAGAGTCTTTAACCCTCTGGCAAGTTTACCCACAAATGCATGAATGTTGACCAAGCACTGCGTTCCAGTTCATGCTAGAATTGACCAAACATTGCAGTAACACGGACCTGCGTCACATGGACTTTAAAGTAACACTTTAGTGCAACGAATGGGATTCTATGGCATTTTCGTGCAATTCTCTTGGAATTTCAAGTCATGACATTTCATGAATTTGGACATGTTTATAGGATGGAATTCAACGGAATTTCATGGAATACCATGTTGTGATGTTTACCGGAAGAAGAACCTGTTTATGAAAGGCTATTCGTGTTTTTTTGGGGGTGGGGGATGCAATGTGATTCTGGGAGTTTGACTGTGATGTCATGGGCTGAAGTTTTGGGGATGCAGTAGAATTTCCTGGCAAGGATTCTTGGACATTTTCTTGGAATGAAATGTCATGGGTTTTGGGGCATGGGGTGGAGTGTCATGGCATAAGATTCAAGGAATGTCATGTAAAACATTACATTAGCATTGACAAGACATGTCATTAGAATGAAAGAATTATATTAGCCTTAACAAAACATTGTGACGACACCGACACATATTACATGAATATGAGAGCAATACTATGACTGCATTTGTTCAACATTAGTCCTACAAAAACACTGGATTTCAATTGCATTGCATATGAAGAAATGAACAAACGCACAAAAGGGAACACAGAAAGCAGCTCTTTTATTTACACGCTCCCCTGTATCAAAAAAGCACCAGACTGCCCCGTGTGAGGCTCGAACTCACGACCTTCAGATTATGAGACTGACGCGCTGCCTAACTGCGCCAACGAGGCATGCGCTGGGACCCGGGTGAGCGGTGAAGCACTAGCTTCTAGATCATCTGCCATCCGGGGCAGCTCCAACAGTACTGCCCAACCCTTAGCCGTCACGTCAGGATGGCCGAGCGGTCTAAGGCGCTGCGTTCAGGTCGCAGTCTCCCCTGGAGGCGTGGGTTCGAATCCCACTTCTGACAAACCCAACCTTTGGCTGCGGGCTCAAGCTAGAGTCTTTAACCCTCTGGCAAGTTTACCCACAAATGCATGAATGTTGACCAAGCACTGCGTTCCAGTTCATGCTAGAATTGACCAAACATTGCAGTAACACGGACCTGCGTCACATGGACTTTAAAGTAACACTTTAGTGCAACGAATGGGATTCTATGGCATTTTCGTGCAATTCTCTTGGAATTTCAAGTCATGACATTTCATGAATTTGGACATGTTTATAGGATGGAATTCAACGGAATTTCATGGAATACCATGTTGTGATGTTTACCGGAAGAAGAACCTGTTTATGAAAGGCTATTCGTGTTTTTTTGGGGGTGGGGGATGCAATGTGATTCTGGGAGTTTGACTGTGATGTCATGGGCTGAAGTTTTGGGGATGCAGTAGAATTTCCTGGCAAGGATTCTTGGACATTTTCTTGGAATGAAATGTCATGGGTTTTGGGGCATGGGGTGGAGTGTCATGGCATAAGATTCAAGGAATGTCATGTAAAACATTACATTAGCATTGACAAGACATGTCATTAGAATGAAAGAATTATATTAGCCTTAACAAAACATTGTGACGACACCGACACATATTACATGAATATGAGAGCAATACTATGACTGCATTTGTTCAACATTAGTCCTACAAAAACACTGGATTTCAATTGCATTGCATATGAAGAAATGAACAAACGCACAAAAGGGAACACAGAAAGCAGCTCTTTTATTTACACGCTCCCCTGTATCAAAAAAGCACCAGACTGCCCCGTGTGAGGCTCGAACTCACGACCTTCAGATTATGAGACTGACGCGCTGCCTAACTGCGCCAACGAGGCATGCGCTGGGACCCGGGTGAGCGGTGAAGCACTAGCTTCTAGATCATCTGCCATCCGGGGCAGCTCCAACAGTACTGCCCAACCCTTAGCCGTCACGTCAGGATGGCCGAGCGGTCTAAGGCGCTGCGTTCAGGTCGCAGTCTCCCCTGGAGGCGTGGGTTCGAATCCCACTTCTGACAAACCCAACCTTTGGCTGCGGGCTCAAGCTAGAGTCTTTAACCCTCTGGCAAGTTTACCCACAAATGCATGAATGTTGACCAAGCACTGCGTTCCAGTTCATGCTAGAATTGACCAAACATTGCAGTAACACGGACCTGCGTCACATGGACTTTAAAGTAACACTTTAGTGCAACGAATGGGATTCTATGGCATTTTCGTGCAATTCTCTTGGAATTTCAAGTCATGACATTTCATGAATTTGGACATGTTTATAGGATGGAATTCAACGGAATTTCATGGAATACCATGTTGTGATGTTTACCGGAAGAAGAACCTGTTTATGAAAGGCTATTCGTGTTTTTTTGGGGGTGGGGGATGCAATGTGATTCTGGGAGTTTGACTGTGATGTCATGGGCTGAAGTTTTGGGGATGCAGTAGAATTTCCTGGCAAGGATTCTTGGACATTTTCTTGGAATGAAATGTCATGGGTTTTGGGGCATGGGGTGGAGTGTCATGGCATAAGATTCAAGGAATGTCATGTAAAACATTACATTAGCATTGACAAGACATGTCATTAGAATGAAAGAATTATATTAGCCTTAACAAAACATTGTGACGACACCGACACATATTACATGAATATGAGAGCAATACTATGACTGCATTTGTTCAACATTAGTCCTACAAAAACACTGGATTTCAATTGCATTGCATATGAAGAAATGAACAAACGCACAAAAGGGAACACAGAAAGCAGCTCTTTTATTTACACGCTCCCCTGTATCAAAAAAGCACCAGACTGCCCCGTGTGAGGCTCGAACTCACGACCTTCAGATTATGAGACTGACGCGCTGCCTAACTGCGCCAACGAGGCATGCGCTGGGACCCGGGTGAGCGGTGAAGCACTAGCTTCTAGATCATCTGCCATCCGGGGCAGCTCCAACAGTACTGCCCAACCCTTAGCCGTCACGTCAGGATGGCCGAGCGGTCTAAGGCGCTGCGTTCAGGTCGCAGTCTCCCCTGGAGGCGTGGGTTCGAATCCCACTTCTGACAAACCCAACCTTTGGCTGCGGGCTCAAGCTAGAGTCTTTAACCCTCTGGCAAGTTTACCCACAAATGCATGAATGTTGACCAAGCACTGCGTTCCAGTTCATGCTAGAATTGACCAAACATTGCAGTAACACGGACCTGCGTCACATGGACTTTAAAGTAACACTTTAGTGCAACGAATGGGATTCTATGGCATTTTCGTGCAATTCTCTTGGAATTTCAAGTCATGACATTTCATGAATTTGGACATGTTTATAGGATGGAATTCAACGGAATTTCATGGAATACCATGTTGTGATGTTTACCGGAAGAAGAACCTGTTTATGAAAGGCTATTCGTGTTTTTTTGGGGGTGGGGGATGCAATGTGATTCTGGGAGTTTGACTGTGATGTCATGGGCTGAAGTTTTGGGGATGCAGTAGAATTTCCTGGCAAGGATTCTTGGACATTTTCTTGGAATGAAATGTCATGGGTTTTGGGGCATGGGGTGGAGTGTCATGGCATAAGATTCAAGGAATGTCATGTAAAACATTACATTAGCATTGACAAGACATGTCATTAGAATGAAAGAATTATATTAGCCTTAACAAAACATCGTGACGACACCGACACATATTACATGAATATGAGAGCAATACTATGACTGCATTTGTTCAACATTAGTCCTACAAAAACACTGGATTTCAATTGCATTGCATATGAAGAAATGAACAAACGCACAAAAGGGAACACAGAAAGCAGCTCTTTTATTTACACGCTCCCCTGTATCAAAAAAGCACCAGACTGCCCCGTGTGAGGCTCGAACTCACGACCTTCAGATTATGAGACTGACGCGCTGCCTAACTGCGCCAACGAGGCATGCGCTGGGACCCGGGTGAGCGGTGAAGCACTAGCTTCTAGATCATCTGCCATCCGGGGCAGCTCCAACAGTACTGCCCAACCCTTAGCCGTCACGTCAGGATGGCCGAGCGGTCTAAGGCGCTGCGTTCAGGTCGCAGTCTCCCCTGGAGGCGTGGGTTCGAATCCCACTTCTGACAAACCCAACCTTTGGCTGCGGGCTCAAGCTAGAGTCTTTAACCCTCTGGCAAGTTTACCCACAAATGCATGAATGTTGACCAAGCACTGCGTTCCAGTTCATGCTAGAATTGACCAAACATTGCAGTAACACGGACCTGCGTCACATGGACTTTAAAGTAACACTTTAGTGCAACGAATGGGATTCTATGGCATTTTCGTGCAATTCTCTTGGAATTTCAAGTCATGACATTTCATGAATTTGGACATGTTTATAGGATGGAATTCAACGGAATTTCATGGAATACCATGTTGTGATGTTTACCGGAAGAAGAACCTGTTTATGAAAGGCTATTCGTGTTTTTTTGGGGGTGGGGGATGCAATGTGATTCTGGGAGTTTGACTGTGATGTCATGGGCTGAAGTTTTGGGGATGCAGTAGAATTTCCTGGCAAGGATTCTTGGACATTTTCTTGGAATGAAATGTCATGGGTTTTGGGGCATGGGGTGGAGTGTCATGGCATAAGATTCAAGGAATGTCATGTAAAACATTACATTAGCATTGACAAGACATGTCATTAGAATGAAAGAATTATATTAGCCTTAACAAAACATCGTGACGACACCGACACATATTACATGAATATGAGAGCAATACTATGACTGCATTTGTTCAACATTAGTCCTACAAAAACACTGGATTTCAATTGCATTGCATATGAAGAAATGAACAAACGCACAAAAGGGAACACAGAAAGCAGCTCTTTTATTTACACGCTCCCCTGTATCAAAAAAGCACCAGACTGCCCCGTGTGAGGCTCGAACTCACGACCTTCAGATTATGAGACTGACGCGCTGCCTAACTGCGCCAACGAGGCATGCGCTGGGACCCGGGTGAGCGGTGAAGCACTAGCTTCTAGATCATCTGCCATCCGGGGCAGCTCCAACAGTACTGCCCAACCCTTAGCCGTCACGTCAGGATGGCCGAGCGGTCTAAGGCGCTGCGTTCAGGTCGCAGTCTCCCCTGGAGGCGTGGGTTCGAATCCCACTTCTGACAAACCCAACCTTTGGCTGCGGGCTCAAGCTAGAGTCTTTAACCCTCTGGCAAGTTTACCCACAAATGCATGAATGTTGACCAAGCACTGCGTTCCAGTTCATGCTAGAATTGACCAAACATTGCAGTAACACGGACCTGCGTCACATGGACTTTAAAGTAACACTTTAGTGCAACGAATGGGATTCTATGGCATTTTCGTGCAATTCTCTTGGAATTTCAAGTCATGACATTTCATGAATTTGGACATGTTTATAGGATGGAATTCAACGGAATTTCATGGAATACCATGTTGTGATGTTTACCGGAAGAAGAACCTGTTTATGAAAGGCTATTCGTGTTTTTTTGGGGGTGGGGGATGCAATGTGATTCTGGGAGTTTGACTGTGATGTCATGGGCTGAAGTTTTGGGGATGCAGTAGAATTTCCTGGCAAGGATTCTTGGACATTTTCTTGGAATGAAATGTCATGGGTTTTGGGGCATGGGGTGGAGTGTCATGGCATAAGATTCAAGGAATGTCATGTAAAACATTACATTAGCATTGACAAGACATGTCATTAGAATGAAAGAATTATATTAGCCTTAACAAAACATCGTGACGACACCGACACATATTACATGAATATGAGAGCAATACTATGACTGCATTTGTTCAACATTAGTCCTACAAAAACACTGGATTTCAATTGCATTGCATATGAAGAAATGAACAAACGCACAAAAGGGAACACAGAAAGCAGCTCTTTTATTTACACGCTCCCCTGTATCAAAAAAGCACCAGACTGCCCCGTGTGAGGCTCGAACTCACGACCTTCAGATTATGAGACTGACGCGCTGCCTAACTGCGCCAACGAGGCATGCGCTGGGACCCGGGTGAGCGGTGAAGCACTAGCTTCTAGATCATCTGCCATCCGGGGCAGCTCCAACAGTACTGCCCAACCCTTAGCCGTCACGTCAGGATGGCCGAGCGGTCTAAGGCGCTGCGTTCAGGTCGCAGTCTCCCCTGGAGGCGTGGGTTCGAATCCCACTTCTGACAAACCCAACCTTTGGCTGCGGGCTCAAGCTAGAGTCTTTAACCCTCTGGCAAGTTTACCCACAAATGCATGAATGTTGACCAAGCACTGCGTTCCAGTTCATGCTAGAATTGACCAAACATTGCAGTAACACGGACCTGCGTCACATGGACTTTAAAGTAACACTTTAGTGCAACGAATGGGATTCTATGGCATTTTCGTGCAATTCTCTTGGAATTTCAAGTCATGACATTTCATGAATTTGGACATGTTTATAGGATGGAATTCAATGGAATTTCATGGAATACCATGTTGTGATGTTTACCGGAAGAAGAACCTGTTTATGAAAGGCTATTCGTGTTTTTTTGGGGGTGGGGGATGCAATGTGATTCTGGGAGTTTGACTGTGATGTCATGGGCTGAAGTTTTGGGGATGCAGTAGAATTTCCTGGCAAGGATTCTTGGACATTTTCTTGGAATGAAATGTCATGGGTTTTGGGGCATGGGGTGGAGTGTCATGGCATAAGATTCAAGGAATGTCATGTAAAACATTACATTAGCATTGACAAGACATGTCATTAGAATGAAAGAATTATATTAGCCTTAACAAAACATCGTGACGACACCGACACATATTACATGAATATGAGAGCAATACTATGACTGCATTTGTTCAACATTAGTCCTACAAAAACACTGGATTTCAATTGCATTGCATATGAAGAAATGAACAAACGCACAAAAGGGAACACAGAAAGCAGCTCTTTTATTTACACGCTCCCCTGTATCAAAAAAGCACCAGACTGCCCCGTGTGAGGCTCGAACTCACGACCTTCAGATTATGAGACTGACGCGCTGCCTAACTGCGCCAACGAGGCATGCGCTGGGACCCGGGTGAGCGGTGAAGCACTAGCTTCTAGATCATCTGCCATCCGGGGCAGCTCCAACAGTACTGCCCAACCCTTAGCCGTCACGTCAGGATGGCCGAGCGGTCTAAGGCGCTGCGTTCAGGTCGCAGTCTCCCCTGGAGGCGTGGGTTCGAATCCCACTTCTGACAAACCCAACCTTTGGCTGCGGGCTCAAGCTAGAGTCTTTAACCCTCTGGCAAGTTTACCCACAAATGCATGAATGTTGACCAAGCACTGCGTTCCAGTTCATGCTAGAATTGACCAAACATTGCAGTAACACGGACCTGCGTCACATGGACTTTAAAGTAACACTTTAGTGCAACGAATGGGATTCTATGGCATTTTCGTGCAATTCTCTTGGAATTTCAAGTCATGACATTTCATGAATTTGGACATGTTTATAGGATGGAATTCAACGGAATTTCATGGAATACCATGTTGTGATGTTTACCGGAAGAAGAACCTGTTTATGAAAGGCTATTCGTGTTTTTTTGGGGGTGGGGGATGCAATGTGATTCTGGGAGTTTGACTGTGATGTCATGGGCTGAAGTTTTGGGGATGCAGTAGAATTTCCTGGCAAGGATTCTTGGACATTTTCTTGGAATGAAATGTCATGGGTTTTGGGGCATGGGGTGGAGTGTCATGGCATAAGATTCAAGGAATGTCATGTAAAACATTACATTAGCATTGACAAGACATGTCATTAGAATGAAAGAATTATATTAGCCTTAACAAAACATTGTGACGACACCGACACATATTACATGAATATGAGAGCAATACTATGACTGCATTTGTTCAACATTAGTCCTACAAAAACACTGGATTTCAATTGCATTGCATATGAAGAAATGAACAAACGCACAAAAGGGAACACAGAAAGCAGCTCTTTTATTTACACGCTCCCCTGTATCAAAAAAGCACCAGACTGCCCCGTGTGAGGCTCGAACTCACGACCTTCAGATTATGAGACTGACGCGCTGCCTAACTGCGCCAACGAGGCATGCGCTGGGACCCGGGTGAGCGGTGAAGCACTAGCTTCTAGATCATCTGCCATCCGGGGCAGCTCCAACAGTACTGCCCAACCCTTAGCCGTCACGTCAGGATGGCCGAGCGGTCTAAGGCGCTGCGTTCAGGTCGCAGTCTCCCCTGGAGGCGTGGGTTCGAATCCCACTTCTGACAAACCCAACCTTTGGCTGCGGGCTCAAGCTAGAGTCTTTAACCCTCTGGCAAGTTTACCCACAAATGCATGAATGTTGACCAAGCACTGCGTTCCAGTTCATGCTAGAATTGACCAAACATTGCAGTAACACGGACCTGCGTCACATGGACTTTAAAGTAACACTTTAGTGCAACGAATGGGATTCTATGGCATTTTCGTGCAATTCTCTTGGAATTTCAAGTCATGACATTTCATGAATTTGGACATGTTTATAGGATGGAATTCAACGGAATTTCATGGAATACCATGTTGTGATGTTTACCGGAAGAAGAACCTGTTTATGAAAGGCTATTTGTGTTTTTTTGGGGGTGGGGGATGCAATGTGATTCTGGGAGTTTGACTGTGATGTCATGGGCTGAAGTTTTGGGGATGCAGTAGAATTTCCTGGCAAGGATTCTTGGACATTTTCTTGGAATGAAATGTCATGGGTTTTGGGGCATGGGGTGGAGTGTCATGGCATAAGATTCAAGGAATGTCATGTAAAACATTACATTAGCATTGACAAGACATGTCATTAGAATGAAAGAATTATATTAGCCTTAACAAAACATTGTGACGACACCGACACATATTACATGAATATGAGAGCAATACTATGACTGCATTTGTTCAACATTAGTCCTACAAAAACACTGGATTTCAATTGCATTGCATATGAAGAAATGAACAAACGCACAAAAGGGAACACAGAAAGCAGCTCTTTTATTTACACGCTCCCCTGTATCAAAAAAGCACCAGACTGCCCCGTGTGAGGCTCGAACTCACGACCTTCAGATTATGAGACTGACGCGCTGCCTAACTGCGCCAACGAGGCATGCGCTGGGACCCGGGTGAGCGGTGAAGCACTAGCTTCTAGATCATCTGCCATCCGGGGCAGCTCCAACAGTACTGCCCAACCCTTAGCCGTCACGTCAGGATGGCCGAGCGGTCTAAGGTGCTGCGTTCAGGTCGCAGTCTCCCCTGGAGGCGTGGGTTCGAATCCCACTTCTGACAAACCCAACCTTTGGCTGCGGGCTCAAGCTAGAGTCTTTAACCCTCTGGCAAGTTTACCCACAAATGCATGAATGTTGACCAAGCACTGCGTTCCAGTTCATGCTAGAATTGACCAAACATTGCAGTAACACGGACCTGCGTCACATGGACTTTAAAGTAACACTTTAGTGCAACGAATGGGATTCTATGGCATTTTCGTGCAATTCTCTTGGAATTTCAAGTCATGACATTTCATGAATTTGGACATGTTTATAGGATGGAATTCAACGGAATTTCATGGAATACCATGTTGTGATGTTTACCGGAAGAAGAACCTGTTTATGAAAGGCTATTCGTGTTTTTTTGGGGGTGGGGGATGCAATGTGATTCTGGGAGTTTGACTGTGATGTCATGGGCTGAAGTTTTGGGGATGCAGTAGAATTTCCTGGCAAGGATTCTTGGACATTTTCTTGGAATGAAATGTCATGGGTTTTGGGGCATGGGGTGGAGTGTCATGGCATAAGATTCAAGGAATGTCATGTAAAACATTACATTAGCATTGACAAGACATGTCATTAGAATGAAAGAATTATATTAGCCTTAACAAAACATTGTGACGACACCGACACATATTACATGAATATGAGAGCAATACTATGACTGCATTTGTTCAACATTAGTCCTACAAAAACACTGGATTTCAATTGCATTGCATATGAAGAAATGAACAAACGCACAAAAGGGAACACAGAAAGCAGCTCTTTTATTTACACGCTCCCCTGTATCAAAAAAGCACCAGACTGCCCCGTGTGAGGCTCGAACTCACGACCTTCAGATTATGAGACTGACGCGCTGCCTAACTGCGCCAACGAGGCATGCGCTGGGACCCGGGTGAGCGGTGAAGCACTAGCTTCTAGATCATCTGCCATCCGGGGCAGCTCCAACAGTACTGCCCAACCCTTAGCCGTCACGTCAGGATGGCCGAGCGGTCTAAGGCGCTGCGTTCAGGTCGCAGTCTCCCCTGGAGGCGTGGGTTCGAATCCCACTTCTGACAAACCCAACCTTTGGCTGCGGGCTCAAGCTAGAGTCTTTAACCCTCTGGCAAGTTTACCCACAAATGCATGAATGTTGACCAAGCACTGCGTTCCAGTTCATGCTAGAATTGACCAAACATTGCAGTAACACGGACCTGCGTCACATGGACTTTAAAGTAACACTTTAGTGCAACGAATGGGATTCTATGGCATTTTCGTGCAATTCTCTTGGAATTTCAAGTCATGACATTTCATGAATTTGGACATGTTTATAGGATGGAATTCAACGGAATTTCATGGAATACCATGTTGTGATGTTTACCGGAAGAAGAACCTGTTTATGAAAGGCTATTCGTGTTTTTTTGGGGGTGGGGGATGCAATGTGATTCTGGGAGTTTGACTGTGATGTCATGGGCTGAAGTTTTGGGGATGCAGTAGAATTTCCTGGCAAGGATTCTTGGACATTTTCTTGGAATGAAATGTCATGGGTTTTGGGGCATGGGGTGGAGTGTCATGGCATAAGATTCAAGGAATGTCATGTAAAACATTACATTAGCATTGACAAGACATGTCATTAGAATGAAAGAATTATATTAGCCTTAACAAAACATTGTGACGACACCGACACATATTACATGAATATGAGAGCAATACTATGACTGCATTTGTTCAACATTAGTCCTACAAAAACACTGGATTTCAATTGCATTGCATATGAAGAAATGAACAAACGCACAAAAGGGAACACAGAAAGCAGCTCTTTTATTTACACGCTCCCCTGTATCAAAAAAGCACCAGACTGCCCCGTGTGAGGCTCGAACTCACGACCTTCAGATTATGAGACTGACGCGCTGCCTAACTGCGCCAACGAGGCATGCGCTGGGACCCGGGTGAGCGGTGAAGCACTAGCTTCTAGATCATCTGCCATCCGGGGCAGCTCCAACAGTACTGCCCAACCCTTAGCCGTCACGTCAGGATGGCCGAGCGGTCTAAGGCGCTGCGTTCAGGTCGCAGTCTCCCCTGGAGGCGTGGGTTCGAATCCCACTTCTGACAAACCCAACCTTTGGCTGCGGGCTCAAGCTAGAGTCTTTAACCCTCTGGCAAGTTTACCCACAAATGCATGAATGTTGACCAAGCACTGCGTTCCAGTTCATGCTAGAATTGACCAAACATTGCAGTAACACGGACCTGCGTCACATGGACTTTAAAGTAACACTTTAGTGCAACGAATGGGATTCTATGGCATTTTCGTGCAATTCTCTTGGAATTTCAAGTCATGACATTTCATGAATTTGGACATGTTTATAGGATGGAATTCAACGGAATTTCATGGAATACCATGTTGTGATGTTTACCGGAAGAAGAACCTGTTTATGAAAGGCTATTTGTGTTTTTTTGGGGGTGGGGGATGCAATGTGATTCTGGGAGTTTGACTGTGATGTCATGGGCTGAAGTTTTGGGGATGCAGTAGAATTTCCTGGCAAGGATTCTTGGACATTTTCTTGGAATGAAATGTCATGGGTTTTGGGGCATGGGGTGGAGTGTCATGGCATAAGATTCAAGGAATGTCATGTAAAACATTACATTAGCATTGACAAGACATGTCATTAGAATGAAAGAATTATATTAGCCTTAACAAAACATTGTGACGACACCGACACATATTACATGAATATGAGAGCAATACTATGACTGCATTTGTTCAACATTAGTCCTACAAAAACACTGGATTTCAATTGCATTGCATATGAAGAAATGAACAAACGCACAAAAGGGAACACAGAAAGCAGCTCTTTTATTTACACGCTCCCCTGTATCAAAAAAGCACCAGACTGCCCCGTGTGAGGCTCGAACTCACGACCTTCAGATTATGAGACTGACGCGCTGCCTAACTGCGCCAACGAGGCATGCGCTGGGACCCGGGTGAGCGGTGAAGCACTAGCTTCTAGATCATCTGCCATCCGGGGCAGCTCCAACAGTACTGCCCAACCCTTAGCCATCACGTCAGGATGGCCGAGCGGTCTAAGGCGCTGCGTTCAGGTCGCAGTCTCCCCTGGAGGCGTGGGTTCGAATCCCACTTCTGACAAACCCAACCTTTGGCTGCGGGCTCAAGCTAGAGTCTTTAACCCTCTGGCAAGTTTACCCACAAATGCATGAATGTTGACCAAGCACTGCGTTCCAGTTCATGCTAGAATTGACCAAACATTGCAGTAACACGGACCTGCGTCACATGGACTTTAAAGTAACACTTTAGTGCAACGAATGGGATTCTATGGCATTTTCGTGCAATTCTCTTGGAATTTCAAGTCATGACATTTCATGAATTTGGACATGTTTATAGGATGGAATTCAACGGAATTTCATGGAATACCATGTTGTGATGTTTACCGGAAGAAGAACCTGTTTATGAAAGGCTATTCGTGTTTTTTTGGGGGTGGGGGATGCAATGTGATTCTGGGAGTTTGACTGTGATGTCATGGGCTGAAGTTTTGGGGATGCAGTAGAATTTCCTGGCAAGGATTCTTGGACATTTTCTTGGAATGAAATGTCATGGGTTTTGGGGCATGGGGTGGAGTGTCATGGCATAAGATTCAAGGAATGTCATGTAAAACATTACATTAGCATTGACAAGACATGTCATTAGAATGAAAGAATTATATTAGCCTTAACAAAACATTGTGACGACACCGACACATATTACATGAATATGAGAGCAATACTATGACTGCATTTGTTCAACATTAGTCCTACAAAAACACTGGATTTCAATTGCATTGCATATGAAGAAATGAACAAACGCACAAAAGGGAACACAGAAAGCAGCTCTTTTATTTACACGCTCCCCTGTATCAAAAAAGCACCAGACTGCCCCGTGTGAGGCTCGAACTCACGACCTTCAGATTATGAGACTGACGCGCTGCCTAACTGCGCCAACGAGGCATGCGCTGGGACCCGGGTGAGCGGTGAAGCACTAGCTTCTAGATCATCTGCCATCCGGGGCAGCTCCAACAGTACTGCCCAACCCTTAGCCGTCACGTCAGGATGGCCGAGCGGTCTAAGGCGCTGCGTTCAGGTCGCAGTCTCCCCTGGAGGCGTGGGTTCGAATCCCACTTCTGACAAACCCAACCTTTGGCTGCGGGCTCAAGCTAGAGTCTTTAACCCTCTGGCAAGTTTACCCACAAATGCATGAATGTTGACCAAGCACTGCGTTCCAGTTCATGCTAGAATTGACCAAACATTGCAGTAACACGGACCTGCGTCACATGGACTTTAAAGTAACACTTTAGTGCAACGAATGGGATTCTATGGCATTTTCGTGCAATTCTCTTGGAATTTCAAGTCATGACATTTCATGAATTTGGACATGTTTATAGGATGGAATTCAACGGAATTTCATGGAATACCATGTTGTGATGTTTACCGGAAGAAGAACCTGTTTATGAAAGGCTATTCGTGTTTTTTTGGGGGTGGGGGATGCAATGTGATTCTGGGAGTTTGACTGTGATGTCATGGGCTGAAGTTTTGGGGATGCAGTAGAATTTCCTGGCAAGGATTCTTGGACATTTTCTTGGAATGAAATGTCATGGGTTTTGGGGCATGGGGTGGAGTGTCATGGCATAAGATTCAAGGAATGTCATGTAAAACATTACATTAGCATTGACAAGACATGTCATTAGAATGAAAGAATTATATTAGCCTTAACAAAACATTGTGACGACACCGACACATATTACATGAATATGAGAGCAATACTATGACTGCATTTGTTCAACATTAGTCCTACAAAAACACTGGATTTCAATTGCATTGCATATGAAGAAATGAACAAACGCACAAAAGGGAACACAGAAAGCAGCTCTTTTATTTACACGCTCCCCTGTATCAAAAAAGCACCAGACTGCCCCGTGTGAGGCTCGAACTCACGACCTTCAGATTATGAGACTGACGCGCTGCCTAACTGCGCCAACGAGGCATGCGCTGGGACCCGGGTGAGCGGTGAAGCACTAGCTTCTAGATCATCTGCCATCCGGGGCAGCTCCAACAGTACTGCCCAACCCTTAGCCGTCACGTCAGGATGGCCGAGCGGTCTAAGGCGCTGCGTTCAGGTCGCAGTCTCCCCTGGAGGCGTGGGTTCGAATCCCACTTCTGACAAACCCAACCTTTGGCTGCGGGCTCAAGCTAGAGTCTTTAACCCTCTGGCAAGTTTACCCACAAATGCATGAATGTTGACCAAGCACTGCGTTCCAGTTCATGCTAGAATTGACCAAACATTGCAGTAACACGGACCTGCGTCACATGGACTTTAAAGTAACACTTTAGTGCAACGAATGGGATTCTATGGCATTTTCGTGCAATTCTCTTGGAATTTCAAGTCATGACATTTCATGAATTTGGACATGTTTATAGGATGGAATTCAACGGAATTTCATGGAATACCATGTTGTGATGTTTACCGGAAGAAGAACCTGTTTATGAAAGGCTATTCGTGTTTTTTTGGGGGTGGGGGATGCAATGTGATTCTGGGAGTTTGACTGTGATGTCATGGGCTGAAGTTTTGGGGATGCAGTAGAATTTCCTGGCAAGGATTCTTGGACATTTTCTTGGAATGAAATGTCATGGGTTTTGGGGCATGGGGTGGAGTGTCATGGCATAAGATTCAAGGAATGTCATGTAAAACATTACATTAGCATTGACAAGACATGTCATTAGAATGAAAGAATTATATTAGCCTTAACAAAACATTGTGACGACACCGACACATATTACATGAATATGAGAGCAATACTATGACTGCATTTGTTCAACATTAGTCCTACAAAAACACTGGATTTCAATTGCATTGCATATGAAGAAATGAACAAACGCACAAAAGGGAACACAGAAAGCAGCTCTTTTATTTACACGCTCCCCTGTATCAAAAAAGCACCAGACTGCCCCGTGTGAGGCTCGAACTCACGACCTTCAGATTATGAGACTGACGCGCTGCCTAACTGCGCCAACGAGGCATGCGCTGGGACCCGGGTGAGCGGTGAAGCACTAGCTTCTAGATCATCTGCCATCCGGGGCAGCTCCAACAGTACTGCCCAACCCTTAGCCGTCACGTCAGGATGGCCGAGCGGTCTAAGGCGCTGCGTTCAGGTCGCAGTCTCCCCTGGAGGCGTGGGTTCGAATCCCACTTCTGACAAACCCAACCTTTGGCTGCGGGCTCAAGCTAGAGTCTTTAACCCTCTGGCAAGTTTACCCACAAATGCATGAATGTTGACCAAGCACTGCGTTCCAGTTCATGCTAGAATTGACCAAACATTGCAGTAACACGGACCTGCGTCACATGGACTTTAAAGTAACACTTTAGTGCAACGAATGGGATTCTATGGCATTTTCGTGCAATTCTCTTGGAATTTCAAGTCATGACATTTCATGAATTTGGACATGTTTATAGGATGGAATTCAACGGAATTTCATGGAATACCATGTTGTGATGTTTACCGGAAGAAGAACCTGTTTATGAAAGGCTATTCGTGTTTTTTTGGGGGTGGGGGATGCAATGTGATTCTGGGAGTTTGACTGTGATGTCATGGGCTGAAGTTTTGGGGATGCAGTAGAATTTCCTGGCAAGGATTCTTGGACATTTTCTTGGAATGAAATGTCATGGGTTTTGGGGCATGGGGTGGAGTGTCATGGCATAAGATTCAAGGAATGTCATGTAAAACATTACATTAGCATTGACAAGACATGTCATTAGAATGAAAGAATTATATTAGCCTTAACAAAACATTGTGACGACACCGACACATATTACATGAATATGAGAGCAATACTATGACTGCATTTGTTCAACATTAGTCCTACAAAAACACTGGATTTCAATTGCATTGCATATGAAGAAATGAACAAACGCACAAAAGGGAACACAGAAAGCAGCTCTTTTATTTACACGCTCCCCTGTATCAAAAAAGCACCAGACTGCCCCGTGTGAGGCTCGAACTCACGACCTTCAGATTATGAGACTGACGCGCTGCCTAACTGCGCCAACGAGGCATGCGCTGGGACCCGGGTGAGCGGTGAAGCACTAGCTTCTAGATCATCTGCCATCCGGGGCAGCTCCAACAGTACTGCCCAACCCTTAGCCGTCACGTCAGGATGGCCGAGCGGTCTAAGGCGCTGCGTTCAGGTCGCAGTCTCCCCTGGAGGCGTGGGTTCGAATCCCACTTCTGACAAACCCAACCTTTGGCTGCGGGCTCAAGCTAGAGTCTTTAACCCTCTGGCAAGTTTACCCACAAATGCATGAATGTTGACCAAGCACTGCGTTCCAGTTCATGCTAGAATTGACCAAACATTGCAGTAACACGGACCTGCGTCACATGGACTTTAAAGTAACACTTTAGTGCAACGAATGGGATTCTATGGCATTTTCGTGCAATTCTCTTGGAATTTCAAGTCATGACATTTCATGAATTTGGACATGTTTATAGGATGGAATTCAACGGAATTTCATGGAATACCATGTTGTGATGTTTACCGGAAGAAGAACCTGTTTATGAAAGGCTATTCGTGTTTTTTTGGGGGTGGGGGATGCAATGTGATTCTGGGAGTTTGACTGTGATGTCATGGGCTGAAGTTTTGGGGATGCAGTAGAATTTCCTGGCAAGGATTCTTGGACATTTTCTTGGAATGAAATGTCATGGGTTTTGGGGCATGGGGTGGAGTGTCATGGCATAAGATTCAAGGAATGTCATGTAAAACATTACATTAGCATTGACAAGACATGTCATTAGAATGAAAGAATTATATTAGCCTTAACAAAACATTGTGACGACACCGACACATATTACATGAATATGAGAGCAATACTATGACTGCATTTGTTCAACATTAGTCCTACAAAAACACTGGATTTCAATTGCATTGCATATGAAGAAATGAACAAACGCACAAAAGGGAACACAGAAAGCAGCTCTTTTATTTACACGCTCCCCTGTATCAAAAAAGCACCAGACTGCCCCGTGTGAGGCTCGAACTCACGACCTTCAGATTATGAGACTGACGCGCTGCCTAACTGCGCCAACGAGGCATGCGCTGGGACCCGGGTGAGCGGTGAAGCACTAGCTTCTAGATCATCTGCCATCCGGGGCAGCTCCAACAGTACTGCCCAACCCTTAGCCGTCACGTCAGGATGGCCGAGCGGTCTAAGGCGCTGCGTTCAGGTCGCAGTCTCCCCTGGAGGCGTGGGTTCGAATCCCACTTCTGACAAACCCAACCTTTGGCTGCGGGCTCAAGCTAGAGTCTTTAACCCTCTGGCAAGTTTACCCACAAATGCATGAATGTTGACCAAGCACTGCGT
Organism: Rutilus rutilus; assembly: GCF_951802725.1. Lineage (NCBI taxonomy): Eukaryota > Metazoa > Chordata > Actinopteri > Cypriniformes > Leuciscidae > Rutilus > Rutilus rutilus. The sequence goes on along the minus strand of NC_140212.1, from coordinate 22,900,768 downwards.
TCCAGTTCATGCTAGAATTGACCAAACATTGCAGTAACACGGACCTGCGTCACATGGACTTTAAAGTAACACTTTAGTGCAACGAATGGGATTCTATGGCATTTTCGTGCAATTCTCTTGGAATTTCAAGTCATGACATTTCATGAATTTGGACATGTTTATAGGATGGAATTCAACGGAATTTCATGGAATACCATGTTGTGATGTTTACCGGAAGAAGAACCTGTTTATGAAAGGCTATTCGTGTTTTTTTGGGGGTGGGGGATGCAATGTGATTCTGGGAGTTTGACTGTGATGTCATGGGCTGAAGTTTTGGGGATGCAGTAGAATTTCCTGGCAAGGATTCTTGGACATTTTCTTGGAATGAAATGTCATGGGTTTTGGGGCATGGGGTGGAGTGTCATGGCATAAGATTCAAGGAATGTCATGTAAAACATTACATTAGCATTGACAAGACATGTCATTAGAATGAAAGAATTATATTAGCCTTAACAAAACATTGTGACGACACCGACACATATTACATGAATATGAGAGCAATACTATGACTGCATTTGTTCAACATTAGTCCTACAAAAACACTGGATTTCAATTGCATTGCATATGAAGAAATGAACAAACGCACAAAAGGGAACACAGAAAGCAGCTCTTTTATTTACACGCTCCCCTGTATCAAAAAAGCACCAGACTGCCCCGTGTGAGGCTCGAACTCACGACCTTCAGATTATGAGACTGACGCGCTGCCTAACTGCGCCAACGAGGCATGCGCTGGGACCCGGGTGAGCGGTGAAGCACTAGCTTCTAGATCATCTGCCATCCGGGGCAGCTCCAACAGTACTGCCCAACCCTTAGCCGTCACGTCAGGATGGCCGAGCGGTCTAAGGCGCTGCGTTCAGGTCGCAGTCTCCCCTGGAGGCGTGGGTTCGAATCCCACTTCTGACAAACCCAACCTTTGGCTGCGGGCTCAAGCTAGAGTCTTTAACCCTCTGGCAAGTTTACCCACAAATGCATGAATGTTGACCAAGCACTGCGTTCCAGTTCATGCTAGAATTGACCAAACATTGCAGTAACACGGACCTGCGTCACATGGACTTTAAAGTAACACTTTAGTGCAACGAATGGGATTCTATGGCATTTTCGTGCAATTCTCTTGGAATTTCAAGTCATGACATTTCATGAATTTGGACATGTTTATAGGATGGAATTCAACGGAATTTCATGGAATACCATGTTGTGATGTTTACCGGAAGAAGAACCTGTTTATGAAAGGCTATTCGTGTTTTTTTGGGGGTGGGGGATGCAATGTGATTCTGGGAGTTTGACTGTGATGTCATGGGCTGAAGTTTTGGGGATGCAGTAGAATTTCCTGGCAAGGATTCTTGGACATTTTCTTGGAATGAAATGTCATGGGTTTTGGGGCATGGGGTGGAGTGTCATGGCATAAGATTCAAGGAATGTCATGTAAAACATTACATTAGCATTGACAAGACATGTCATTAGAATGAAAGAATTATATTAGCCTTAACAAAACATTGTGACGACACCGACACATATTACATGAATATGAGAGCAATACTATGACTGCATTTGTTCAACATTAGTCCTACAAAAACACTGGATTTCAATTGCATTGCATATGAAGAAATGAACAAACGCACAAAAGGGAACACAGAAAGCAGCTCTTTTATTTACACGCTCCCCTGTATCAAAAAAGCACCAGACTGCCCCGTGTGAGGCTCGAACTCACGACCTTCAGATTATGAGACTGACGCGCTGCCTAACTGCGCCAACGAGGCATGCGCTGGGACCCGGGTGAGCGGTGAAGCACTAGCTTCTAGATCATCTGCCATCCGGGGCAGCTCCAACAGTACTGCCCAACCCTTAGCCGTCACGTCAGGATGGCCGAGCGGTCTAAGGCGCTGCGTTCAGGTCGCAGTCTCCCCTGGAGGCGTGGGTTCGAATCCCACTTCTGACAAACCCAACCTTTGGCTGCGGGCTCAAGCTAGAGTCTTTAACCCTCTGGCAAGTTTACCCACAAATGCATGAATGTTGACCAAGCACTGCGTTCCAGTTCATGCTAGAATTGACCAAACATTGCAGTAACACGGACCTGCGTCACATGGACTTTAAAGTAACACTTTAGTGCAACGAATGGGATTCTATGGCATTTTCGTGCAATTCTCTTGGAATTTCAAGTCATGACATTTCATGAATTTGGACATGTTTATAGGATGGAATTCAACGGAATTTCATGGAATACCATGTTGTGATGTTTACCGGAAGAAGAACCTGTTTATGAAAGGCTATTCGTGTTTTTTTGGGGGTGGGGGATGCAATGTGATTCTGGGAGTTTGACTGTGATGTCATGGGCTGAAGTTTTGGGGATGCAGTAGAATTTCCTGGCAAGGATTCTTGGACATTTTCTTGGAATGAAATGTCATGGGTTTTGGGGCATGGGGTGGAGTGTCATGGCATAAGATTCAAGGAATGTCATGTAAAACATTACATTAGCATTGACAAGACATGTCATTAGAATGAAAGAATTATATTAGCCTTAACAAAACATTGTGACGACACCGACACATATTACATGAATATGAGAGCAATACTATGACTGCATTTGTTCAACATTAGTCCTACAAAAACACTGGATTTCAATTGCATTGCATATGAAGAAATGAACAAACGCACAAAAGGGAACACAGAAAGCAGCTCTTTTATTTACACGCTCCCCTGTATCAAAAAAGCACCAGACTGCCCCGTGTGAGGCTCGAACTCACGACCTTCAGATTATGAGACTGACGCGCTGCCTAACTGCGCCAACGAGGCATGCGCTGGGACCCGGGTGAGCGGTGAAGCACTAGCTTCTAGATCATCTGCCATCCGGGGCAGCTCCAACAGTACTGCCCAACCCTTAGCCGTCACGTCAGGATGGCCGAGCGGTCTAAGGCGCTGCGTTCAGGTCGCAGTCTCCCCTGGAGGCGTGGGTTCGAATCCCACTTCTGACAAACCCAACCTTTGGCTGCGGGCTCAAGCTAGAGTCTTTAACCCTCTGGCAAGTTTACCCACAAATGCATGAATGTTGACCAAGCACTGCGTTCCAGTTCATGCTAGAATTGACCAAACATTGCAGTAACACGGACCTGCGTCACATGGACTTTAAAGTAACACTTTAGTGCAACGAATGGGATTCTATGGCATTTTCGTGCAATTCTCTTGGAATTTCAAGTCATGACATTTCATGAATTTGGACATGTTTATAGGATGGAATTCAACGGAATTTCATGGAATACCATGTTGTGATGTTTACCGGAAGAAGAACCTGTTTATGAAAGGCTATTCGTGTTTTTTTGGGGGTGGGGGATGCAATGTGATTCTGGGAGTTTGACTGTGATGTCATGGGCTGAAGTTTTGGGGATGCAGTAGAATTTCCTGGCAAGGATTCTTGGACATTTTCTTGGAATGAAATGTCATGGGTTTTGGGGCATGGGGTGGAGTGTCATGGCATAAGATTCAAGGAATGTCATGTAAAACATTACATTAGCATTGACAAGACATGTCATTAGAATGAAAGAATTATATTAGCCTTAACAAAACATTGTGACGACACCGACACATATTACATGAATATGAGAGCAATACTATGACTGCATTTGTTCAACATTAGTCCTACAAAAACACTGGATTTCAATTGCATTGCATATGAAGAAATGAACAAACGCACAAAAGGGAACACAGAAAGCAGCTCTTTTATTTACACGCTCCCCTGTATCAAAAAAGCACCAGACTGCCCCGTGTGAGGCTCGAACTCACGACCTTCAGATTATGAGACTGACGCGCTGCCTAACTGCGCCAACGAGGCATGCGCTGGGACCCGGGTGAGCGGTGAAGCACTAGCTTCTAGATCATCTGCCATCCGGGGCAGCTCCAACAGTACTGCCCAACCCTTAGCCGTCACGTCAGGATGGCCGAGCGGTCTAAGGCGCTGCGTTCAGGTCGCAGTCTCCCCTGGAGGCGTGGGTTCGAATCCCACTTCTGACAAACCCAACCTTTGGCTGCGGGCTCAAGCTAGAGTCTTTAACCCTCTGGCAAGTTTACCCACAAATGCATGAATGTTGACCAAGCACTGCGTTCCAGTTCATGCTAGAATTGACCAAACATTGCAGTAACACGGACCTGCGTCACATGGACTTTAAAGTAACACTTTAGTGCAACGAATGGGATTCTATGGCATTTTCGTGCAATTCTCTTGGAATTTCAAGTCATGACATTTCATGAATTTGGACATGTTTATAGGATGGAATTCAACGGAATTTCATGGAATACCATGTTGTGATGTTTACCGGAAGAAGAACCTGTTTATGAAAGGCTATTCGTGTTTTTTTGGGGGTGGGGGATGCAATGTGATTCTGGGAGTTTGACTGTGATGTCATGGGCTGAAGTTTTGGGGATGCAGTAGAATTTCCTGGCAAGGATTCTTGGACATTTTCTTGGAATGAAATGTCATGGGTTTTGGGGCATGGGGTGGAGTGTCATGGCATAAGATTCAAGGAATGTCATGTAAAACATTACATTAGCATTGACAAGACATGTCATTAGAATGAAAGAATTATATTAGCCTTAACAAAACATTGTGACGACACCGACACATATTACATGAATATGAGAGCAATACTATGACTGCATTTGTTCAACATTAGTCCTACAAAAACACTGGATTTCAATTGCATTGCATATGAAGAAATGAACAAACGCACAAAAGGGAACACAGAAAGCAGCTCTTTTATTTACACGCTCCCCTGTATCAAAAAAGCACCAGACTGCCCCGTGTGAGGCTCGAACTCACGACCTTCAGATTATGAGACTGACGCGCTGCCTAACTGCGCCAACGAGGCATGCGCTGGGACCCGGGTGAGCGGTGAAGCACTAGCTTCTAGATCATCTGCCATCCGGGGCAGCTCCAACAGTACTGCCCAACCCTTAGCCGTCACGTCAGGATGGCCGAGCGGTCTAAGGCGCTGCGTTCAGGTCGCAGTCTCCCCTGGAGGCGTGGGTTCGAATCCCACTTCTGACAAACCCAACCTTTGGCTGCGGGCTCAAGCTAGAGTCTTTAACCCTCTGGCAAGTTTACCCACAAATGCATGAATGTTGACCAAGCACTGCGTTCCAGTTCATGCTAGAATTGACCAAACATTGCAGTAACACGGACCTGCGTCACATGGACTTTAAAGTAACACTTTAGTGCAACGAATGGGATTCTATGGCATTTTCGTGCAATTCTCTTGGAATTTCAAGTCATGACATTTCATGAATTTGGACATGTTTATAGGATGGAATTCAACGGAATTTCATGGAATACCATGTTGTGATGTTTACCGGAAGAAGAACCTGTTTATGAAAGGCTATTCGTGTTTTTTTGGGGGTGGGGGATGCAATGTGATTCTGGGAGTTTGACTGTGATGTCATGGGCTGAAGTTTTGGGGATGCAGTAGAATTTCCTGGCAAGGATTCTTGGACATTTTCTTGGAATGAAATGTCATGGGTTTTGGGGCATGGGGTGGAGTGTCATGGCATAAGATTCAAGGAATGTCATGTAAAACATTACATTAGCATTGACAAGACATGTCATTAGAATGAAAGAATTATATTAGCCTTAACAAAACATTGTGACGACACCGACACATATTACATGAATATGAGAGCAATACTATGACTGCATTTGTTCAACATTAGTCCTACAAAAACACTGGATTTCAATTGCATTGCATATGAAGAAATGAACAAACGCACAAAAGGGAACACAGAAAGCAGCTCTTTTATTTACACGCTCCCCTGTATCAAAAAAGCACCAGACTGCCCCGTGTGAGGCTCGAACTCACGACCTTCAGATTATGAGACTGACGCGCTGCCTAACTGCGCCAACGAGGCATGCGCTGGGACCCGGGTGAGCGGTGAAGCACTAGCTTCTAGATCATCTGCCATCCGGGGCAGCTCCAACAGTACTGCCCAACCCTTAGCCGTCACGTCAGGATGGCCGAGCGGTCTAAGGCGCTGCGTTCAGGTCGCAGTCTCCCCTGGAGGCGTGGGTTCGAATCCCACTTCTGACAAACCCAACCTTTGGCTGCGGGCTCAAGCTAGAGTCTTTAACCCTCTGGCAAGTTTACCCACAAATGCATGAATGTTGACCAAGCACTGCGTTCCAGTTCATGCTAGAATTGACCAAACATTGCAGTAACACGGACCTGCGTCACATGGACTTTAAAGTAACACTTTAGTGCAACGAATGGGATTCTATGGCATTTTCGTGCAATTCTCTTGGAATTTCAAGTCATGACATTTCATGAATTTGGACATGTTTATAGGATGGAATTCAACGGAATTTCATGGAATACCATGTTGTGATGTTTACCGGAAGAAGAACCTGTTTATGAAAGGCTATTCGTGTTTTTTTGGGGGTGGGGGATGCAATGTGATTCTGGGAGTTTGACTGTGATGTCATGGGCTGAAGTTTTGGGGATGCAGTAGAATTTCCTGGCAAGGATTCTTGGACATTTTCTTGGAATGAAATGTCATGGGTTTTGGGGCATGGGGTGGAGTGTCATGGCATAAGATTCAAGGAATGTCATGTAAAACATTACATTAGCATTGACAAGACATGTCATTAGAGTGAAAGAATTATATTAGCCTTAACAAAACATTGTGACGACACCGACACATATTACATGAATATGAGAGCAATACTATGACTGCATTTGTTCAACATTAGTCCTACAAAAACACTGGATTTCAATTGCATTGCATATGAAGAAATGAACAAACGCACAAAAGGGAACACAGAAAGCAGCTCTTTTATTTACACGCTCCCCTGTATCAAAAAAGCACCAGACTGCCCCGTGTGAGGCTCGAACTCACGACCTTCAGATTATGAGACTGACGCGCTGCCTAACTGCGCCAACGAGGCATGCGCTGGGACTCGGGTGAGCGGTGAAGCACTAGCTTCTAGATCATCTGCCATCCGGGGCAGCTCCAACAGTACTGCCCAACCCTAAGCCGTCACGTCAGGATGGCCGAGCGGTCTAAGGCGCTGCGTTCAGGTCGCAGTCTCCCCTGGAGGCGTGGGTTCGAATCCCACTTCTGACAAACCCAACCTTTGGCTGCGGGCTCAAGCTAGAGTCTTTAACCCTCTGGCAAGTTTACCCACAAATGCATGAATGTTGACCAAGCACTGCGTTCCAGTTCATGCTAGAATTGACCAAACATTGCAGTAACACGGACCTGCGTCACATGGACTTTAAAGTAACACTTTAGTGCAACGAATGGGATTCTATGGCATTTTCGTGCAATTCTCTTGGAATTTCAAGTCATGACATTTCATGAATTTGGACATGTTTATAGGATGGAATTCAACGGAATTTCATGGAATACCATGTTGTGATGTTTACCGGAAGAAGAACCTGTTTATGAAAGGCTATTCGTGTATTTTTGGGGGTGGGGGATGCAATGTGATTCTGGGAGTTTGACTGTGATGTCATGGGCTGAAGTTTTGGGGATGCAGTAGAATTTCCTGGCAAGGATTCTTGGACATTTTCTTGGAATGAAATGTCATGGGTTTTGGGGCATGGGGTGGAGTGTCATGGCATAAGATTCAAGGAATGTCATGTAAAACATTACATTAGCATTGACAAGACATGTCATTAGAATGAAAGAATTATATTAGCCTTAACAAAACATTGTGACGACACCGACACATATTACATGAATATGAGAGCAATACTATGACTGCATTTGTTCAACATTAGTCCTACAAAAACACTGGATTTCAATTGCATTGCATATGAAGAAATGAACAAACGCACAAAAGGGAACACAGAAAGCAGCTCTTTTATTTACACGCTCCCCTGTATCAAAAAAGCACCAGACTGCCCCGTGTGAGGCTCGAACTCACGACCTTCAGATTATGAGACTGACGCGCTGCCTAACTGCGCCAACGAGGCATGCGCTGGGACCCGGGTGAGCGGTGAAGCACTAGCTTCTAGATCATCTGCCATCCGGGGCAGCTCCAACAGTACTGCCCAACCCTTAGCCGTCACGTCAGGATGGCCGAGCGGTCTAAGGCGCTGCGTTCAGGTCGCAGTCTCCCCTGGAGGCGTGGGTTCGAATCCCACTTCTGACAAACCCAACCTTTGGCTGCGGGCTCAAGCTAGAGTCTTTAACCCTCTGGCAAGTTTACCCACAAATGCATGAATGTTGACCAAGCACTGCGTTCCAGTTCATGCTAGAATTGACCAAACATTGCAGTAACACGGACCTGCGTCACATGGACTTTAAAGTAACACTTTAGTGCAACGAATGGGATTCTATGGCATTTTCGTGCAATTCTCTTGGAATTTTAAAGTCATGACATTTCATGAATTTGGACATGTTTATAGGATGGAATTCAACGGAATTTCATGGAATACCATGTTGTGATGTTTACCGGAAGAAGAACCTGTTTATGAAAGGCTATTCGTGTTTTTTTGGGGGTGGGGGATGCAATGTGATTCTGGGAGTTTGACTGTGATGTCATGGGCTGAAGTTTTGGGGATGCAGTAGAATTTCCTGGCAAGGATTCTTGGACATTTTCTTGGAATGAAATGTCATGGGTTTTGGGGCATGGGGTGGAGTGTCATGGCATAAGATTCAAGGAATGTCATGTAAAACATTACATTAGCATTGACAAGACATGTCATTAGAATGAAAGAATTATATTAGCCTTAACAAAACATTGTGACGACACCGACACATATTACATGAATATGAGAGCAATACTATGACTGCATTTGTTCAACATTAGTCCTACAAAAACACTGGATTTCAATTGCATTGCATATGAAGAAATGAACAAACGCACAAAAGGGAACACAGAAAGCAGCTCTTTTATTTACACGCTCCCCTGTATCAAAAAAGCACCAGACTGCCCCGTGTGAGGCTCGAACTCACGACCTTCAGATTATGAGACTGACGCGCTGCCTAACTGCGCCAACGAGGCATGCGCTGGGACCCGGGTGAGCGGTGAAGCACTAGCTTCTAGATCATCTGCCATCCGGGGCAGCTCCAACAGTACTGCCCAACCCTTAGCCGTCACGTCAGGATGGCCGAGCGGTCTAAGGCGCTGCGTTCAGGTCGCAGTCTCCCCTGGAGGCGTGGGTTCGAATCCCACTTCTGACAAACCCAACCTTTGGCTGCGGGCTCAAGCTAGAGTCTTTAACCCTCTGGCAAGTTTACCCACAAATGCATGAATGTTGACCAAGCACTGCGTTCCAGTTCATGCTAGAATTGACCAAACATTGCAGTAACACGGACCTGCGTCACATGGACTTTAAAGTAACACTTTAGTGCAACGAATGGAATTCTATGGCATTTTCGTGCAATTCTCTTGGAATTTCAAGTCATGACATTTCATGAATTTGGACATGTTTATAGGATGGAATTCAACGGAATTTCATGGAATACCATGTTGTGATGTTTACCGGAAGAAGAACCTGTTTATGAAAGGCTATTCGTGTTTTTTTGGGGGTGGGGGATGCAATGTGATTCTGGGAGTTTGACTGTGATGTCATGGGCTGAAGTTTTGGGGATGCAGTAGAATTTCCTGGCAAGGATTCTTGGACATTTTCTTGGAATGAAATGTCATGGGTTTTGGGGCATGGGGTGGAGTGTCATGGCATAAGATTCAAGGAATGTCATGTAAAACATTACATTAGCATTGACAAGACATGTCATTAGAATGAAAGAATTATATTAGCCTTAACAAAACATTGTGACGACACCGACACATATTACATGAATATGAGAGCAATACTATGACTGCATTTGTTCAACATTAGTCCTACAAAAACACTGGATTTCAATTGCATTGCATATGAAGAAATGAACAAACGCACAAAAGGGAACACAGAAAGCAGCTCTTTTATTTACACGCTCCCCTGTATCAAAAAAGCACCAGACTGCCCCGTGTGAGGCTCGAACTCACGACCTTCAGATTATGAGACTGACGCGCTGCCTAACTGCGCCAACGAGGCATGCGCTGGGACCCGGGTGAGCGGTGAAGCACTAGCTTCTAGATCATCTGCCATCCGGGGCAGCTCCAACAGTACTGCCCAACCCTTAGCCGTCACGTCAGGATGGCCGAGCGGTCTAAGGCGCTGCGTTCAGGTCGCAGTCTCCCCTGGAGGCGTGGGTTCGAATCCCACTTCTGACAAACCCAACCTTTGGCTGCGGGCTCAAGCTAGAGTCTTTAACCCTCTGGCAAGTTTACCCACAAATGCATGAATGTTGACCAAGCACTGCGTTCCAGTTCATGCTAGAATTGACCAAACATTGCAGTAACACGGACCTGCGTCACATGGACTTTAAAGTAACACTTTAGTGCAACGAATGGGATTCTATGGCATTTTCGTGCAATTCTCTTGGAATTTCAAGTCATGACATTTCATGAATTTGGACATGTTTATAGGATGGAATTCAACGGAATTTCATGGAATACCATGTTGTGATGTTTACCGGAAGAAGAACCTGTTTATGAAAGGCTATTCGTGTTTTTTTGGGGGTGGGGGATGCAATGTGATTCTGGGAGTTTGACTGTGATGTCATGGGCTGAAGTTTTGGGGATGCAGTAGAATTTCCTGGCAAGGATTCTTGGACATTTTCTTGGAATGAAATGTCATGGGTTTTGGGGCATGGGGTGGAGTGTCATGGCATAAGATTCAAGGAATGTCATGTAAAACATTACATTAGCATTGACAAGACATGTCATTAGAATGAAAGAATTATATTAGCCTTAACAAAACATTGTGACGACACCGACACATATTACATGAATATGAGAGCAATACTATGACTGCATTTGTTCAACATTAGTCCTACAAAAACACTGGATTTCAATTGCATTGCATATGAAGAAATGAACAAACGCACAAAAGGGAACACAGAAAGCAGCTCTTTTATTTACACGCTCCCCTGTATCAAAAAAGCACCAGACTGCCCCGTGTGAGGCTCGAACTCACGACCTTCAGATTATGAGACTGACGCGCTGCCTAACTGCGCCAACGAGGCATGCGCTGGGACCCGGGTGAGCGGTGAAGCACTAGCTTCTAGATCATCTGCCATCCGGGGCAGCTCCAACAGTACTGCCCAACCCTTAGCCGTCACGTCAGGATGGCCGAGCGGTCTAAGGCGCTGCGTTCAGGTCGCAGTCTCCCCTGGAGGCGTGGGTTCGAATCCCACTTCTGACAAACCCAACCTTTGGCTGCGGGCTCAAGCTAGAGTCTTTAACCCTCTGGCAAGTTTACCCACAAATGCATGAATGTTGACCAAGCACTGCGTTCCAGTTCATGCTAGAATTGACCAAACATTGCAGTAACACGGACCTGCGTCACATGGACTTTAAAGTAACACTTTAGTGCAACGAATGGGATTCTATGGCATTTTCGTGCAATTCTCTTGGAATTTCAAGTCATGACATTTCATGAATTTGGACATGTTTATAGGATGGAATTCAACGGAATTTCATGGAATACCATGTTGTGATGTTTACCGGAAGAAGAACCTGTTTATGAAAGGCTATTCGTGTTTTTTTGGGGGTGGGGGATGCAATGTGATTCTGGGAGTTTGACTGTGATGTCATGGGCTGAAGTTTTGGGGATGCAGTAGAATTTCCTGGCAAGGATTCTTGGACATTTTCTTGGAATGAAATGTCATGGGTTTTGGGGCATGGGGTGGAGTGTCATGGCATAAGATTCAAGGAATGTCATGTAAAACATTACATTAGCATTGACAAGACATGTCATTAGAATGAAAGAATTATATTAGCCTTAACAAAACATTGTGACGACACCGACACATATTACATGAATATGAGAGCAATACTATGACTGCATTTGTTCAACATTAGTCCTACAAAAACACTGGATTTCAATTGCATTGCATATGAAGAAATGAACAAACGCACAAAAGGGAACACAGAAAGCAGCTCTTTTATTTACACGCTCCCCTGTATCAAAAAAGCACCAGACTGCCCCGTGTGAGGCTCGAACTCACGACCTTCAGATTATGAGACTGACGCGCTGCCTAACTGCGCCAACGAGGCATGCGCTGGGACCCGGGTGAGCGGTGAAGCACTAGCTTCTAGATCATCTGCCATCCGGGGCAGCTCCAACAGTACTGCCCAACCCTTAGCCGTCACGTCAGGATGGCCGAGCGGTCTAAGGCGCTGCGTTCAGGTCGCAGTCTCCCCTGGAGGCGTGGGTTCGAATCCCACTTCTGACAAACCCAACCTTTGGCTGCGGGCTCAAGCTAGAGTCTTTAACCCTCTGGCAAGTTTACCCACAAATGCATGAATGTTGACCAAGCACTGCGTTCCAGTTCATGCTAGAATTGACCAAACATTGCAGTAACACGGACCTGCGTCACATGGACTTTAAAGTAACACTTTAGTGCAACGAATGGGATTCTATGGCATTTTCGTGCAATTCTCTTGGAATTTCAAGTCATGACATTTCATGAATTTGGACATGTTTATAGGATGGAATTCAACGGAATTTCATGGAATACCATGTTGTGATGTTTACCGGAAGAAGAACCTGTTTATGAAAGGCTATTCGTGTTTTTTGGGGGGTGGGGGATGCAATGGGATTCTGGGAGTTTGACTGTGATGTCATGGGCTGAAGTTTTGGGGATGCAGTAGAATTTCCTGGCAAGGATTCTTGGACATTTTCTTGGAATGAAATGTCATGGGTTTTGGGGCATGGGGTGGAGTGTCATGGCATAAGATTCAAGGAATGTCATGTAAAACATTACATTAGCATTGACAAGACATGTCATTAGAGTGAAAGAATTATATTAGCCTTAACAAAACATTGTGACGACACCGACACATATTACATGAATATGAGAGCAATACTATGACTGCATTTGTTCAACATTAGTCCTACAAAAACACTGGATTTCAATTGCATTGCATATGAAGAAATGAACAAACGCACAAAAGGGAACACAGAAAGCAGCTCTTTTATTTACACGCTCCCCTGTATCAAAAAAGCACCAGACTGCCCCGTGTGAGGCTCGAACTCACGACCTTCAGATTATGAGACTGACGCGCTGCCTAACTGCGCCAACGAGGCATGCGCTGGGACTCGGGTGAGCGGTGAAGCACTAGCTTCTAGATCATCTGCCATCCGGGGCAGCTCCAACAGTACTGCCCAACCCTAAGCCGTCACGTCAGGATGGCCGAGCGGTCTAAGGCGCTGCGTTCAGGTCGCAGTCTCCCCTGGAGGCGTGGGTTCGAATCCCACTTCTGACAAACCCAACCTTTGGCTGCGGGCTCAAGCTAGAGTCTTTAACCCTCTGGCAAGTTTACCCACAAATGCATGAATGTTGACCAAGCACTGCGTTCCAGTTCATGCTAGAATTGACCAAACATTGCAGTAACACGGACCTGCGTCACATGGACTTTAAAGTAACACTTTAGTGCAACGAATGGGATTCTATGGCATTTTCGTGCAATTCTCTTGGAATTTCAAGTCATGACATTTCATGAATTTGGACATGTTTATAGGATGGAATTCAACGGAATTTCATGGAATACCATGTTGTGATGTTTACCGGAAGAAGAACCTGTTTATGAAAGGCTATTCGTGTTTTTTGGGGGGTGGGGGATGCAATGGGATTCTGGGAGTTTGACTGTGATGTCATGGGCTGAAGTTTTGGGGATGCAGTAGAATTTCCTGGCAAGGATTCTTGGACATTTTCTTGGAATGAAATGTCATGGGTTTTGGGGCATGGGGTGGAGTGTCATGGCATAAGATTCAAGGAATGTCATGTAAAACATTACATTAGCATTGACAAGACATGTCATTAGAGTGAAAGAATTATATTAGCCTTAACAAAACATTGTGACGACACCGACACATATTACATGAATATGAGAGCAATACTATGACTGCATTTGTTCAACATTAGTCCTACAAAAACACTGGATTTCAATTGCATTGCATATGAAGAAATGAACAAACGCACAAAAGGGAACACAGAAAGCAGCTCTTTTATTTACACGCTCCCCTGTATCAAAAAAGCACCAGACTGCCCCGTGTGAGGCTCGAACTCACGACCTTCAGATTATGAGACTGACGCGCTGCCTAACTGCGCCAACGAGGCATGCGCTGGGACTCGGGTGAGCGGTGAAGCACTAGCTTCTAGATCATCTGCCATCCGGGGCAGCTCCAACAGTACTGCCCAACCCTAAGCCGTCACGTCAGGATGGCCGAGCGGTCTAAGGCGCTGCGTTCAGGTCGCAGTCTCCCCTGGAGGCGTGGGTTCGAATCCCACTTCTGACAAACCCAACCTTTGGCTGCGGGCTCAAGCTAGAGTCTTTAACCCTCTGGCAAGTTTACCCACAAATGCATGAATGTTGACCAAGCACTGCGTTCCAGTTCATGCTAGAATTGACCAAACATTGCAGTAACACGGACCTGCGTCACATGGACTTTAAAGTAACACTTTAGTGCAACGAATGGGATTCTATGGCATTTTCGTGCAATTCTCTTGGAATTTCAAGTCATGACATTTCATGAATTTGGACATGTTTATAGGATGGAATTCAACGGAATTTCATGGAATACCATGTTGTGATGTTTACCGGAAGAAGAACCTGTTTATGAAAGGCTATTCGTGTTTTTTTGGGGGTGGGGGATGCAATGTGATTCTGGGAGTTTGACTGTGATGTCATGGGCTGAAGTTTTGGGGATGCAGTAGAATTTCCTGGCAAGGATTCTTGGACATTTTCTTGGAATGAAATGTCATGGGTTTTGGGGCATGGGGTGGAGTGTCATGGCATAAGATTCAAGGAATGTCATGTAAAACATTACATTAGCATTGACAAGACATGTCATTAGAATGAAAGAATTATATTAGCCTTAACAAAACATTGTGACGACACCGACACATATTACATGAATATGAGAGCAATACTATGACTGCATTTGTTCAACATTAGTCCTACAAAAACACTGGATTTCAATTGCATTGCATATGAAGAAATGAACAAACGCACAAAAGGGAACACAGAAAGCAGCTCTTTTATTTACACGCTCCCCTGTATCAAAAAAGCACCAGACTGCCCCGTGTGAGGCTCGAACTCACGACCTTCAGATTATGAGACTGACGCGCTGCCTAACTGCGCCAACGAGGCATGCGCTGGGACCCGGGTGAGCGGTGAAGCACTAGCTTCTAGATCATCTGCCATCCGGGGCAGCTCCAACAGTACTGCCCAACCCTTAGCCGTCACGTCAGGATGGCCGAGCGGTCTAAGGCGCTGCGTTCAGGTCGCAGTCTCCCCTGGAGGCGTGGGTTCGAATCCCACTTCTGACAAACCCAACCTTTGGCTGCGGGCTCAAGCTAGAGTCTTTAACCCTCTGGCAAGTTTACCCACAAATGCATGAATGTTGACCAAGCACTGCGTTCCAGTTCATGCTAGAATTGACCAAACATTGCAGTAACACGGACCTGCGTCACATGGACTTTAAAGTAACACTTTAGTGCAACGAATGGGATTCTATGGCATTTTCGTGCAATTCTCTTGGAATTTTAAAGTCATGACATTTCATGAATTTGGACATGTTTATAGGATGGAATTCAACGGAATTTCATGGAATACCATGTTGTGATGTTTACCGGAAGAAGAACCTGTTTATGAAAGGCTATTCGTGTTTTTTTGGGGGTGGGGGATGCAATGTGATTCTGGGAGTTTGACTGTGATGTCATGGGCTGAAGTTTTGGGGATGCAGTAGAATTTCCTGGCAAGGATTCTTGGACATTTTCTTGGAATGAAATGTCATGGGTTTTGGGGCATGGGGTGGAGTGTCATGGCATAAGATTCAAGGAATGTCATGTAAAACATTACATTAGCATTGACAAGACATGTCATTAGAATGAAAGAATTATATTAGCCTTAACAAAACATTGTGACGACACCGACACATATTACATGAATATGAGAGCAATACTATGACTGCATTTGTTCAACATTAGTCCTACAAAAACACTGGATTTCAATTGCATTGCATATGAAGAAATGAACAAACGCACAAAAGGGAACACAGAAAGCAGCTCTTTTATTTACACGCTCCCCTGTATCAAAAAAGCACCAGACTGCCCCGTGTGAGGCTCGAACTCACGACCTTCAGATTATGAGACTGACGCGCTGCCTAACTGCGCCAACGAGGCATGCGCTGGGACCCGGGTGAGCGGTGAAGCACTAGCTTCTAGATCATCTGCCATCCGGGGCAGCTCCAACAGTACTGCCCAACCCTTAGCCGTCACGTCAGGATGGCCGAGCGGTCTAAGGCGCTGCGTTCAGGTCGCAGTCTCCCCTGGAGGCGTGGGTTCGAATCCCACTTCTGACAAACCCAACCTTTGGCTGCGGGCTCAAGCTAGAGTCTTTAACCCTCTGGCAAGTTTACCCACAAATGCATGAATGTTGACCAAGCACTGCGTTCCAGTTCATGCTAGAATTGACCAAACATTGCAGTAACACGGACCTGCGTCACATGGACTTTAAAGTAACACTTTAGTGCAACGAATGGGATTCTATGGCATTTTCGTGCAATTCTCTTGGAATTTCAAGTCATGACATTTCATGAATTTGGACATGTTTATAGGATGGAATTCAACGGAATTTCATGGAATACCATGTTGTGATGTTTACCGGAAGAAGAACCTGTTTATGAAAGGCTATTCGTGTTTTTTTGGGGGTGGGGGATGCAATGTGATTCTGGGAGTTTGACTGTGATGTCATGGGCTGAAGTTTTGGGGATGCAGTAGAATTTCCTGGCAAGGATTCTTGGACATTTTCTTGGAATGAAATGTCATGGGTTTTGGGGCATGGGGTGGAGTGTCATGGCATAAGATTCAAGGAATGTCATGTAAAACATTACATTAGCATTGACAAGACATGTCATTAGAATGAAAGAATTATATTAGCCTTAACAAAACATTGTGACGACACCGACACATATTACATGAATATGAGAGCAATACTATGACTGCATTTGTTCAACATTAGTCCTACAAAAACACTGGATTTCAATTGCATTGCATATGAAGAAATGAACAAACGCACAAAAGGGAACACAGAAAGCAGCTCTTTTATTTACACGCTCCCCTGTATCAAAAAAGCACCAGACTGCCCCGTGTGAGGCTCGAACTCACGACCTTCAGATTATGAGACTGACGCGCTGCCTAACTGCGCCAACGAGGCATGCGCTGGGACCCGGGTGAGCGGTGAAGCACTAGCTTCTAGATCATCTGCCATCCGGGGCAGCTCCAACAGTACTGCCCAACCCTTAGCCGTCACGTCAGGATGGCCGAGCGGTCTAAGGCGCTGCGTTCAGGTCGCAGTCTCCCCTGGAGGCGTGGGTTCGAATCCCACTTCTGACAAACCCAACCTTTGGCTGCGGGCTCAAGCTAGAGTCTTTAACCCTCTGGCAAGTTTACCCACAAATGCATGAATGTTGACCAAGCACTGCGTTCCAGTTCATGCTAGAATTGACCAAACATTGCAGTAACACGGACCTGCGTCACATGGACTTTAAAGTAACACTTTAGTGCAACGAATGGGATTCTATGGCATTTTCGTGCAATTCTCTTGGAATTTCAAGTCATGACATTTCATGAATTTGGACATGTTTATAGGATGGAATTCAACGGAATTTCATGGAATACCATGTTGTGATGTTTACCGGAAGAAGAACCTGTTTATGAAAGGCTATTCGTGTTTTTTTGGGGGTGGGGGATGCAATGTGATTCTGGGAGTTTGACTGTGATGTCATGGGCTGAAGTTTTGGGGATGCAGTAGAATTTCCTGGCAAGGATTCTTGGACATTTTCTTGGAATGAAATGTCATGGGTTTTGGGGCATGGGGTGGAGTGTCATGGCATAAGATTCAAGGAATGTCATGTAAAACATTACATTAGCATTGACAAGACATGTCATTAGAATGAAAGAATTATATTAGCCTTAACAAAACATTGTGACGACACCGACACATATTACATGAATATGAGAGCAATACTATGACTGCATTTGTTCAACATTAGTCCTACAAAAACACTGGATTTCAATTGCATTGCATATGAAGAAATGAACAAACGCACAAAAGGGAACACAGAAAGCAGCTCTTTTATTTACACGCTCCCCTGTATCAAAAAAGCACCAGACTGCCCCGTGTGAGGCTCGAACTCACGACCTTCAGATTATGAGACTGACGCGCTGCCTAACTGCGCCAACGAGGCATGCGCTGGGACCCGGGTGAGCGGTGAAGCACTAGCTTCTAGATCATCTGCCATCCGGGGCAGCTCCAACAGTACTGCCCAACCCTTAGCCGTCACGTCAGGATGGCCGAGCGGTCTAAGGCGCTGCGTTCAGGTCGCAGTCTCCCCTGGAGGCGTGGGTTCGAATCCCACTTCTGACAAACCCAACCTTTGGCTGCGGGCTCAAGCTAGAGTCTTTAACCCTCTGGCAAGTTTACCCACAAATGCATGAATGTTGACCAAGCACTGCGTTCCAGTTCATGCTAGAATTGACCAAACATTGCAGTAACACGGACCTGCGTCACATGGACTTTAAAGTAACACTTTAGTGCAACGAATGGGATTCTATGGCATTTTCGTGCAATTCTCTTGGAATTTCAAGTCATGACATTTCATGAATTTGGACATGTTTATAGGATGGAATTCAACGGAATTTCATGGAATACCATGTTGTGATGTTTACCGGAAGAAGAACCTGTTTATGAAAGGCTATTCGTGTTTTTTTGGGGGTGGGGGATGCAATGTGATTCTGGGAGTTTGACTGTGATGTCATGGGCTGAAGTTTTGGGGATGCAGTAGAATTTCCTGGCAAGGATTCTTGGACATTTTCTTGGAATGAAATGTCATGGGTTTTGGGGCATGGGGTGGAGTGTCATGGCATAAGATTCAAGGAATGTCATGTAAAACATTACATTAGCATTGACAAGACATGTCATTAGAATGAAAGAATTATATTAGCCTTAACAAAACATTGTGACGACACCGACACATATTACATGAATATGAGAGCAATACTATGACTGCATTTGTTCAACATTAGTCCTACAAAAACACTGGATTTCAATTGCATTGCATATGAAGAAATGAACAAACGCACAAAAGGGAACACAGAAAGCAGCTCTTTTATTTACACGCTCCCCTGTATCAAAAAAGCACCAGACTGCCCCGTGTGAGGCTCGAACTCACGACCTTCAGATTATGAGACTGACGCGCTGCCTAACTGCGCCAACGAGGCATGCGCTGGGACCCGGGTGAGCGGTGAAGCACTAGCTTCTAGATCATCTGCCATCCGGGGCAGCTCCAACAGTACTGCCCAACCCTTAGCCGTCACGTCAGGATGGCCGAGCGGTCTAAGGCGCTGCGTTCAGGTCGCAGTCTCCCCTGGAGGCGTGGGTTCGAATCCCACTTCTGACAAACCCAACCTTTGGCTGCGGGCTCAAGCTAGAGTCTTTAACCCTCTGGCAAGTTTACCCACAAATGCATGAATGTTGACCAAGCACTGCGTTCCAGTTCATGCTAGAATTGACCAAACATTGCAGTAACACGGACCTGCGTCACATGGACTTTAAAGTAACACTTTAGTGCAACGAATGGGATTCTATGGCATTTTCGTGCAATTCTCTTGGAATTTCAAGTCATGACATTTCATGAATTTGGACATGTTTATAGGATGGAATTCAACGGAATTTCATGGAATACCATGTTGTGATGTTTACCGGAAGAAGAACCTGTTTATGAAAGGCTATTCGTGTTTTTTGGGGGGTGGGGGATGCAATGGGATTCTGGGAGTTTGACTGTGATGTCATGGGCTGAAGTTTTGGGGATGCAGTAGAATTTCCTGGCAAGGATTCTTGGACATTTTCTTGGAATGAAATGTCATGGGTTTTGGGGCATGGGGTGGAGTGTCATGGCATAAGATTCAAGGAATGTCATGTAAAACATTACATTAGCATTGACAAGACATGTCATTAGAGTGAAAGAATTATATTAGCCTTAACAAAACATTGTGACGACACCGACACATATTACATGAATATGAGAGCAATACTATGACTGCATTTGTTCAACATTAGTCCTACAAAAACACTGGATTTCAATTGCATTGCATATGAAGAAATGAACAAACGCACAAAAGGGAACACAGAAAGCAGCTCTTTTATTTACACGCTCCCCTGTATCAAAAAAGCACCAGACTGCCCCGTGTGAGGCTCGAACTCACGACCTTCAGATTATGAGACTGACGCGCTGCCTAACTGCGCCAACGAGGCATGCGCTGGGACTCGGGTGAGCGGTGAAGCACTAGCTTCTAGATCATCTGCCATCCGGGGCAGCTCCAACAGTACTGCCCAACCCTAAGCCGTCACGTCAGGATGGCCGAGCGGTCTAAGGCGCTGCGTTCAGGTCGCAGTCTCCCCTGGAGGCGTGGGTTCGAATCCCACTTCTGACAAACCCAACCTTTGGCTGCGGGCTCAAGCTAGAGTCTTTAACCCTCTGGCAAGTTTACCCACAAATGCATGAATGTTGACCAAGCACTGCGTTCCAGTTCATGCTAGAATTGACCAAACATTGCAGTAACACGGACCTGCGTCACATGGACTTTAAAGTAACACTTTAGTGCAACGAATGGGATTCTATGGCATTTTCGTGCAATTCTCTTGGAATTTCAAGTCATGACATTTCATGAATTTGGACATGTTTATAGGATGGAATTCAACGGAATTTCATGGAATACCATGTTGTGATGTTTACCGGAAGAAGAACCTGTTTATGAAAGGCTATTCGTGTTTTTTGGGGGGTGGGGGATGCAATGGGATTCTGGGAGTTTGACTGTGATGTCATGGGCTGAAGTTTTGGGGATGCAGTAGAATTTCCTGGCAAGGATTCTTGGACATTTTCTTGGAATGAAATGTCATGGGTTTTGGGGCATGGGGTGGAGTGTCATGGCATAAGATTCAAGGAATGTCATGTAAAACATTACATTAGCATTGACAAGACATGTCATTAGAGTGAAAGAATTATATTAGCCTTAACAAAACATTGTGACGACACCGACACATATTACATGAATATGAGAGCAATACTATGACTGCATTTGTTCAACATTAGTCCTACAAAAACACTGGATTTCAATTGCATTGCATATGAAGAAATGAACAAACGCACAAAAGGGAACACAGAAAGCAGCTCTTTTATTTACACGCTCCCCTGTATCAAAAAAGCACCAGACTGCCCCGTGTGAGGCTCGAACTCACGACCTTCAGATTATGAGACTGACGCGCTGCCTAACTGCGCCAACGAGGCATGCGCTGGGACTCGGGTGAGCGGTGAAGCACTAGCTTCTAGATCATCTGCCATCCGGGGCAGCTCCAACAGTACTGCCCAACCCTAAGCCGTCACGTCAGGATGGCCGAGCGGTCTAAGGCGCTGCGTTCAGGTCGCAGTCTCCCCTGGAGGCGTGGGTTCGAATCCCACTTCTGACAAACCCAACCTTTGGCTGCGGGCTCAAGCTAGAGTCTTTAACCCTCTGGCAAGTTTACCCACAAATGCATGAATGTTGACCAAGCACTGCGTTCCAGTTCATGCTAGAATTGACCAAACATTGCAGTAACACGGACCTGCGTCACATGGACTTTAAAGTAACACTTTAGTGCAACGAATGGGATTCTATGGCATTTTCGTGCAATTCTCTTGGAATTTCAAGTCATGACATTTCATGAATTTGGACATGTTTATAGGATGGAATTCAACGGAATTTCATGGAATACCATGTTGTGATGTTTACCGGAAGAAGAACCTGTTTATGAAAGGCTATTCGTGTTTTTTTGGGGGTGGGGGATGCAATGTGATTCTGGGAGTTTGACTGTGATGTCATGGGCTGAAGTTTTGGGGATGCAGTAGAATTTCCTGGCAAGGATTCTTGGACATTTTCTTGGAATGAAATGTCATGGGTTTTGGGGCATGGGGTGGAGTGTCATGGCATAAGATTCAAGGAATGTCATGTAAAACATTACATTAGCATTGACAAGACATGTCATTAGAATGAAAGAATTATATTAGCCTTAACAAAACATTGTGACGACACCGACACATATTACATGAATATGAGAGCAATACTATGACTGCATTTGTTCAACATTAGTCCTACAAAAACACTGGATTTCAATTGCATTGCATATGAAGAAATGAACAAACGCACAAAAGGGAACACAGAAAGCAGCTCTTTTATTTACACGCTCCCCTGTATCAAAAAAGCACCAGACTGCCCCGTGTGAGGCTCGAACTCACGACCTTCAGATTATGAGACTGACGCGCTGCCTAACTGCGCCAACGAGGCATGCGCTGGGACCCGGGTGAGCGGTGAAGCACTAGCTTCTAGATCATCTGCCATCCGGGGCAGCTCCAACAGTACTGCCCAACCCTTAGCCGTCACGTCAGGATGGCCGAGCGGTCTAAGGCGCTGCGTTCAGGTCGCAGTCTCCCCTGGAGGCGTGGGTTCGAATCCCACTTCTGACAAACCCAACCTTTGGCTGCGGGCTCAAGCTAGAGTCTTTAACCCTCTGGCAAGTTTACCCACAAATGCATGAATGTTGACCAAGCACTGCGTTCCAGTTCATGCTAGAATTGACCAAACATTGCAGTAACACGGACCTGCGTCACATGGACTTTAAAGTAACACTTTAGTGCAACGAATGGGATTCTATGGCATTTTCGTGCAATTCTCTTGGAATTTTAAAGTCATGACATTTCATGAATTTGGACATGTTTATAGGATGGAATTCAACGGAATTTCATGGAATACCATGTTGTGATGTTTACCGGAAGAAGAACCTGTTTATGAAAGGCTATTCGTGTTTTTTTGGGGGTGGGGGATGCAATGTGATTCTGGGAGTTTGACTGTGATGTCATGGGCTGAAGTTTTGGGGATGCAGTAGAATTTCCTGGCAAGGATTCTTGGACATTTTCTTGGAATGAAATGTCATGGGTTTTGGGGCATGGGGTGGAGTGTCATGGCATAAGATTCAAGGAATGTCATGTAAAACATTACATTAGCATTGACAAGACATGTCATTAGAATGAAAGAATTATATTAGCCTTAACAAAACATTGTGACGACACCGACACATATTACATGAATATGAGAGCAATACTATGACTGCATTTGTTCAACATTAGTCCTACAAAAACACTGGATTTCAGTTGCATTGCATATGAAGAAATGAACAAACGCACAAAAGGGAACACAGAAAGCAGCTCTTTTATTTACACGCTCCCCTGTATCAAAAAAGCACCAGACTGCCCCGTGTGAGGCTCGAACTCACGACCTTCAGATTATGAGACTGACGCGCTGCCTAACTGCGCCAACGAGGCATGCGCTGGGACCCGGGTGAGCGGTGAAGCACTAGCTTCTAGATCATCTGCCATCCGGGGAAGCTCCAACAATACTGCCCAACCCTTAGCCGTCACGTCAGGATGGCCGAGCGGTCTAAGGCGCTGCGTTCAGGTCGCAGTCTCCCCTGGAGGCGTGGGTTCGAATCCCACTTCTGACAAACCCAACCTTTGGCTGCGGGCTCAAGCTAGAGTCTTTAACCCTCTGGCAAGTTTACCCACAAATGCATGAATGTTGACCAAGCACTGCGTTCCAGTTCATGCTAGAATTGACCAAACATTGCAGTAACACGGACCTGCGTCACATGGACTTTAAAGTAACACTTTAGTGCAACGAATGGGATTCTATGGCATTTTCGTGCAATTCTCTTGGAATTTCAAGTCATGACATTTCATGAATTTGGACATGTTTATAGGATGGAATTCAACGGAATTTCATGGAATACCATGTTGTGATGTTTACCGGAAGAAGAACCTGTTTATGAAAGGCTATTCGTGTTTTTTTGGGGGGTGGGGGATGCAATGTGATTCTGGGAGTTTGACTGTGATGTCATGGGCTGAAGTTTTGGGGATGCAGTAGAATTTCCTGGCAAGGATTCTTGGACATTTTCTTGGAATGAAATGTCATGGGTTTTGGGGCATGGGGTGGAGTGTCATGGCATAAGATTCAAGGAATGTCATGTAAAACATTACATTAGCATTGACAAGACATGTCATTAGAATGAAAGAATTATATTAGCCTTAACAAAACATTGTGACGACACCGACACATATTACATGAATATGAGAGCAATACTATGACTGCATTTGTTCAACATTAGTCCTACAAAAACACTGGATTTCAATTGCATTGCATATGAAGAAATGAACAAACGCACAAAAGGGAACACAGAAAGCAGCTCTTTTATTTACACGCTCCCCTGTATCAAAAAAGCACCAGACTGCCCCGTGTGAGGCTCGAACTCACGACCTTCAGATTATGAGACTGACGCGCTGCCTAACTGCGCCAACGAGGCATGCGCTGGGACTCGGGTGAGCGGTGAAGCACTAGCTTCTAGATCATCTGCCATCCGGGGCAGCTCCAACAGTACTGCCCAACCCTAAGCCGTCACGTCAGGATGGCCGAGCGGTCTAAGGCGCTGCGTTCAGGTCGCAGTCTCCCCTGGAGGCGTGGGTTCGAATCCCACTTCTGACAAACCCAACCTTTGGCTGCGGGCTCAAGCTAGAGTCTTTAACCCTCTGGCAAGTTTACCCACAAATGCATGAATGTTGACCAAGCACTGCGTTCCAGTTCATGCTAGAATTGACCAAACATTGCAGTAACACGGACCTGCGTCACATGGACTTTAAAGTAACACTTTAGTGCAACGAATGGGATTCTATGGCATTTTCGTGCAATTCTCTTGGAATTTCAAGTCATGACATTTCATGAATTTGGACATGTTTATAGGATGGAATTCAACGGAATTTCATGGAATACCATGTTGTGATGTTTACCGGAAGAAGAACCTGTTTATGAAAGGCTATTCGTGTTTTTTGGGGGGTGGGGGATGCAATGGGATTCTGGGAGTTTGACTGTGATGTCATGGGCTGAAGTTTTGGGGATGCAGTAGAATTTCCTGGCAAGGATTCTTGGACATTTTCTTGGAATGAAATGTCATGGGTTTTGGGGCATGGGGTGGAGTGTCATGGCATAAGATTCAAGGAATGTCATGTAAAACATTACATTAGCATTGACAAGACATGTCATTAGAGTGAAAGAATTATATTAGCCTTAACAAAACATTGTGACGACACCGACACATATTACATGAATATGAGAGCAATACTATGACTGCATTTGTTCAACATTAGTCCTACAAAAACACTGGATTTCAATTGCATTGCATATGAAGAAATGAACAAACGCACAAAAGGGAACACAGAAAGCAGCTCTTTTATTTACACGCTCCCCTGTATCAAAAAAGCACCAGACTGCCCCGTGTGAGGCTCGAACTCACGACCTTCAGATTATGAGACTGACGCGCTGCCTAACTGCGCCAACGAGGCATGCGCTGGGACTCGGGTGAGCGGTGAAGCACTAGCTTCTAGATCATCTGCCATCCGGGGCAGCTCCAACAGTACTGCCCAACCCTAAGCCGTCACGTCAGGATGGCCAAGCGGTCTAAGGCGCTGCGTTCAGGTCGCAGTCTCCCCTGGAGGCGTGGGTTCGAATCCCACTTCTGACAAACCCAACCTTTGGCTGCGGGCTCAAGCTAGAGTCTTTAACCCTCTGGCAAGTTTACCCACAAATGCATGAATGTTGACCAAGCACTGCGTTCCAGTTCATGCTAGAATTGACCAAACATTGCAGTAACACGGACCTGCGTCACATGGACTTTAAAGTAACACTTTAGTGCAACGAATGGGATTCTATGGCATTTTCGTGCAATTCTCTTGGAATTTCAAGTCATGACATTTCATGAATTTGGACATGTTTATAGGATGGAATTCAACGGAATTTCATGGAATACCATGTTGTGATGTTTACCGGAAGAAGAACCTGTTTATGAAAGGCTATTCGTGTTTTTTTGGGGGTGGGGGATGCAATGTGATTCTGGGAGTTTGACTGTGATGTCATGGGCTGAAGTTTTGGGGATGCAGTAGAATTTCCTGGCAAGGATTCTTGGACATTTTCTTGGAATGAAATGTCATGGGTTTTGGGGCATGGGGTGGAGTGTCATGGCATAAGATTCAAGGAATGTCATGTAAAACATTACATTAGCATTGACAAGACATGTCATTAGAATGAAAGAATTATATTAGCCTTAACAAAACATTGTGACGACACCGACACATATTACATGAATATGAGAGCAATACTATGACTGCATTTGTTCAACATTAGTCCTACAAAAACACTGGATTTCAATTGCATTGCATATGAAGAAATGAACAAACTTACACGCTCCCCTGTATCAAAAAAGCACCAGACTGCCCCGTGTGAGGCTCGAACTCACGACCTTCAGATTATGAGACTGACGCGCTGCCTAACTGCGCCAACGAGGCATGCGCTGGGACCCGGGTGAGCGGTGAAGCACTAGCTTCTAGATCATCTGCCATCCGGGGCAGCTCCAACAGTACTGCCCAACCCTTAGCCGTCACGTCAGGATGGCCGAGCGGTCTAAGGCGCTGCGTTCAGGTCGCAGTCTCCCCTGGAGGCGTGGGTTCGAATCCCACTTCTGACAAACCCAACCTTTGGCTGCGGGCTCAAGCTAGAGTCTTTAACCCTCTGGCAAGTTTACCCACAAATGCATGAATGTTGACCAAGCACTGCGTTCCAGTTCATGCTAGAATTGACCAAACATTGCAGTAACACGGACCTGCGTCACATGGACTTTAAAGTAACACTTTAGTGCAACGAATGGGATTCTATGGCATTTTCGTGCAATTCTCTTGGAATTTTAAAGTCATGACATTTCATGAATTTGGACATGTTTATAGGATGGAATTCAACGGAATTTCATGGAATACCATGTTGTGATGTTTACCGGAAGAAGAACCTGTTTATGAAAGGCTATTCGTGTTTTTTTGGGGGTGGGGGATGCAATGTGATTCTGGGAGTTTGACTGTGATGTCATGGGCTGAAGTTTTGGGGATGCAGTAGAATTTCCTGGCAAGGATTCTTGGACATTTTCTTGGAATGAAATGTCATGGGTTTTGGGGCATGGGGTGGAGTGTCATGGCATAAGATTCAAGGAATGTCATGTAAAACATTACATTAGCATTGACAAGACATGTCATTAGAATGAAAGAATTATATTAGCCTTAACAAAACATTGTGACGACACCGACACATATTACATGAATATGAGAGCAATACTATGACTGCATTTGTTCAACATTAGTCCTACAAAAACACTGGATTTCAATTGCATTGCATATGAAGAAATGAACAAACGCACAAAAGGGAACACAGAAAGCAGCTCTTTTATTTACACGCTCCCCTGTATCAAAAAAGCACCAGACTGCCCCGTGTGAGGCTCGAACTCACGACCTTCAGATTATGAGACTGACGCGCTGCCTAACTGCGCCAACGAGGCATGCGCTGGGACCCGGGTGAGCGGTGAAGCACTAGCTTCTAGATCATCTGCCATCCGGGGCAGCTCCAACAGTACTGCCCAACCCTTAGCCGTCACGTCAGGATGGCCGAGCGGTCTAAGGCGCTGCGTTCAGGTCGCAGTCTCCCCTGGAGGCGTGGGTTCGAATCCCACTTCTGACAAACCCAACCTTTGGCTGCGGGCTCAAGCTAGAGTCTTTAACCCTCTGGCAAGTTTACCCACAAATGCATGAATGTTGACCAAGCACTGCGTTCCAGTTCATGCTAGAATTGACCAAACATTGCAGTAACACGGACCTGCGTCACATGGACTTTAAAGTAACACTTTAGTGCAACGAATGGGATTCTATGGCATTTTCGTGCAATTCTCTTGGAATTTCAAGTCATGACATTTCATGAATTTGGACATGTTTATAGGATGGAATTCAACGGAATTTCATGGAATACCATGTTGTGATGTTTACCGGAAGAAGAACCTGTTTATGAAAGGCTATTCGTGTTTTTTTGGGGGTGGGGGATGCAATGTGATTCTGGGAGTTTGACTGTGATGTCATGGGCTGAAGTTTTGGGGATGCAGTAGAATTTCCTGGCAAGGATTCTTGGACATTTTCTTGGAATGAAATGTCATGGGTTTTGGGGCATGGGGTGGAGTGTCATGGCATAAGATTCAAGGAATGTCATGTAAAACATTACATTAGCATTGACAAGACATGTCATTAGAGTGAAAGAATTATATTAGCCTTAACAAAACATTGTGACGACACCGACACATATTACATGAATATGAGAGCAATACTATGACTGCATTTGTTCAACATTAGTCCTACAAAAACACTGGATTTCAATTGCATTGCATATGAAGAAATGAACAAACGCACAAAAGGGAACACAGAAAGCAGCTCTTTTATTTACACGCTCCCCTGTATCAAAAAAGCACCAGACTGCCCCGTGTGAGGCTCGAACTCACGACCTTCAGATTATGAGACTGACGCGCTGCCTAACTGCGCCAACGAGGCATGCGCTGGGACCCGGGTGAGCGGTGAAGCACTAGCTTCTAGATCATCTGCCATCCGGGGCAGCTCCAACAGTACTGCCCAACCCTTAGCCGTCACGTCAGGATGGCCGAGCGGTCTAAGGCGCTGCGTTCAGGTCGCAGTCTCCCCTGGAGGCGTGGGTTCGAATCCCACTTCTGACAAACCCAACCTTTGGCTGCGGGCTCAAGCTAGAGTCTTTAACCCTCTGGCAAGTTTACCCACAAATGCATGAATGTTGACCAAGCACTGCGTTCCAGTTCATGCTAGAATTGACCAAACATTGCAGTAACACGGACCTGCGTCACATGGACTTTAAAGTAACACTTTAGTGCAACGAATGGGATTCTATGGCATTTTCGTGCAATTCTCTTGGAATTTCAAGTCATGACATTTCATGAATTTGGACATGTTTATAGGATGGAATTCAACGGAATTTCATGGAATACCATGTTGTGATGTTTACCGGAAGAAGAACCTGTTTATGAAAGGCTATTCGTGTTTTTTTGGGGGTGGGGGATGCAATGTGATTCTGGGAGTTTGACTGTGATGTCATGGGCTGAAGTTTTGGGGATGCAGTAGAATTTCCTGGCAAGGATTCTTGGACATTTTCTTGGAATGAAATGTCATGGGTTTTGGGGCATGGGGTGGAGTGTCATGGCATAAGATTCAAGGAATGTCATGTAAAACATTACATTAGCATTGACAAGACATGTCATTAGAATGAAAGAATTATATTAGCCTTAACAAAACATTGTGACGACACCGACACATATTACATGAATATGAGAGCAATACTATGACTGCATTTGTTCAACATTAGTCCTACAAAAACACTGGATTTCAGTTGCATTGCATATGAAGAAATGAACAAACGCACAAAAGGGAACACAGAAAGCAGCTCTTTTATTTACACGCTCCCCTGTATCAAAAAAGCACCAGACTGCCCCGTGTGAGGCTCGAACTCACGACCTTCAGATTATGAGACTGACGCGCTGCCTAACTGCGCCAACGAGGCATGCGCTGGGACCCGGGTGAGCGGTGAAGCACTAGCTTCTAGATCATCTGCCATCCGGGGAAGCTCCAACAATACTGCCCAACCCTTAGCCGTCACGTCAGGATGGCCGAGCGGTCTAAGGCGCTGCGTTCAGGTCGCAGTCTCCCCTGGAGGCGTGGGTTCGAATCCCACTTCTGACAAACCCAACCTTTGGCTGCGGGCTCAAGCTAGAGTCTTTAACCCTCTGGCAAGTTTACCCACAAATGCATGAATGTTGACCAAGCACTGCGTTCCAGTTCATGCTAGAATTGACCAAACATTGCAGTAACACGGACCTGCGTCACATGGACTTTAAAGTAACACTTTAGTGCAACGAATGGGATTCTATGGCATTTTCGTGCAATTCTCTTGGAATTTCAAGTCATGACATTTCATGAATTTGGACATGTTTATAGGATGGAATTCAACGGAATTTCATGGAATACCATGTTGTGATGTTTACCGGAAGAAGAACCTGTTTATGAAAGGCTATTCGTGTTTTTTTGGGGGGTGGGGGATGCAATGTGATTCTGGGAGTTTGACTGTGATGTCATGGGCTGAAGTTTTGGGGATGCAGTAGAATTTCCTGGCAAGGATTCTTGGACATTTTCTTGGAATGAAATGTCATGGGTTTTGGGGCATGGGGTGGAGTGTCATGGCATAAGATTCAAGGAATGTCATGTAAAACATTACATTAGCATTGACAAGACATGTCATTAGAATGAAAGAATTATATTAGCCTTAACAAAACATTGTGACGACACCGACACATATTACATGAATATGAGAGCAATACTATGACTGCATTTGTTCAACATTAGTCCTACAAAAACACTGGATTTCAATTGCATTGCATATGAAGAAATGAACAAACGCACAAAAGGGAACACAGAAAGCAGCTCTTTTATTTACACGCTCCCCTGTATCAAAAAAGCACCAGACTGCCCCGTGTGAGGCTCGAACTCACGACCTTCAGATTATGAGACTGACGCGCTGCCTAACTGCGCCAACGAGGCATGCGCTGGGACTCGGGTGAGCGGTGAAGCACTAGCTTCTAGATCATCTGCCATCCGGGGCAGCTCCAACAGTACTGCCCAACCCTAAGCCGTCACGTCAGGATGGCCGAGCGGTCTAAGGCGCTGCGTTCAGGTCGCAGTCTCCCCTGGAGGCGTGGGTTCGAATCCCACTTCTGACAAACCCAACCTTTGGCTGCGGGCTCAAGCTAGAGTCTTTAACCCTCTGGCAAGTTTACCCACAAATGCATGAATGTTGACCAAGCACTGCGTTCCAGTTCATGCTAGAATTGACCAAACATTGCAGTAACACGGACCTGCGTCACATGGACTTTAAAGTAACACTTTAGTGCAACGAATGGGATTCTATGGCATTTTCGTGCAATTCTCTTGGAATTTCAAGTCATGACATTTCATGAATTTGGACATGTTTATAGGATGGAATTCAACGGAATTTCATGGAATACCATGTTGTGATGTTTACCGGAAGAAGAACCTGTTTATGAAAGGCTATTCGTGTTTTTTGGGGGGTGGGGGATGCAATGTGATTCTGGGAGTTTGACTGTGATGTCATGGGCTGAAGTTTTGGGGATGCAGTAGAATTTCCTGGCAAGGATTCTTGGACATTTTCTTGGAATGAAATGTCATGGGTTTTGGGGCATGGGGTGGAGTGTCATGGCATAAGATTCAAGGAATGTCATGTAAAACATTACATTAGCATTGACAAGACATGTCATTAGAGTGAAAGAATTATATTAGCCTTAACAAAACATTGTGACGACACCGACACATATTACATGAATATGAGAGCAATACTATGACTGCATTTGTTCAACATTAGTCCTACAAAAACACTGGATTTCAATTGCATTGCATATGAAGAAATGAACAAACGCACAAAAGGGAACACAGAAAGCAGCTCTTTTATTTACACGCTCCCCTGTATCAAAAAAGCACCAGACTGCCCCGTGTGAGGCTCGAACTCACGACCTTCAGATTATGAGACTGACGCGCTGCCTAACTGCGCCAACGAGGCATGCGCTGGGACTCGGGTGAGCGGTGAAGCACTAGCTTCTAGATCATCTGCCATCCGGGGCAGCTCCAACAGTACTGCCCAAACCTAAGCCGTCACGTCAGGATGGCCGAGCGGTCTAAGGCGCTGCGTTCAGGTCGCAGTCTCCCCTGGAGGCGTGGGTTCGAATCCCACTTCTGACAAACCCAACCTTTGGCTGCGGGCTCAAGCTAGAGTCTTTAACCCTCTGGCAAGTTTACCCACAAATGCATGAATGTTGACCAAGCACTGCGTTCCAGTTCATGCTAGAATTGACCAAACATTGCAGTAACACGGACCTGCGTCACATGGACTTTAAAGTAACACTTTAGTGCAACGAATGGGATTCTATGGCATTTTCGTGCAATTCTCTTGGAATTTCAAGTCATGACATTTCATGAATTTGGACATGTTTATAGGATGGAATTCAACGGAATTTCATGGAATACCATGTTGTGATGTTTACCGGAAGAAGAACCTGTTTATGAAAGGCTATTCGTGTTTTTTTGGGGGTGGGGGATGCAATGTGATTCTGGGAGTTTGACTGTGATGTCATGGGCTGAAGTTTTGGGGATGCAGTAGAATTTCCTGGCAAGGATTCTTGGACATTTTCTTGGAATGAAATGTCATGGGTTTTGGGGCATGGGGTGGAGTGTCATGGCATAAGATTCAAGGAATGTCATGTAAAACATTACATTAGCATTGACAAGACATGTCATTAGAATGAAAGAATTATATTAGCCTTAACAAAACATTGTGACGACACCGACACATATTACATGAATATGAGAGCAATACTATGACTGCATTTGTTCAACATTAGTCCTACAAAAACACTGGATTTCAATTGCATTGCATATGAAGAAATGAACAAACGCACAAAAGGGAACACAGAAAGCAGCTCTTTTATTTACACGCTCCCCTGTATCAAAAAAGCACCAGACTGCCCCGTGTGAGGCTCGAACTCACGACCTTCAGATTATGAGACTGACGCGCTGCCTAACTGCGCCAACGAGGCATGCGCTGGGACTCGGGTGAGCGGTGAAGCACTAGCTTCTAGATCATCTGCCATCCGGGGCAGCTCCAACAGTACTGCCCAACCCTAAGCCGTCACGTCAGGATGGCCGAGCGGTCTAAGGCGCTGCGTTCAGGTCGCAGTCTCCCCTGGAGGCGTGGGTTCGAATCCCACTTCTGACAAACCCAACCTTTGGCTGCGGGCTCAAGCTAGAGTCTTTAACCCTCTGGCAAGTTTACCCACAAATGCATGAATGTTGACCAAGCACTGCGTTCCAGTTCATGCTAGAATTGACCAAACATTGCAGTAACACGGACCTGCGTCACATGGACTTTAAAGTAACACTTTAGTGCAACGAATGGGATTCTATGGCATTTTCGTGCAATTCTCTTGGAATTTCAAGTCATGACATTTCATGAATTTGGACATGTTTATAGGATGGAATTCAACGGAATTTCATGGAATACCATGTTGTGATGTTTACCGGAAGAAGAACCTGTTTATGAAAGGCTATTCGTGTTTTTTTGGGGGTGGGGGATGCAATGTGATTCTGGGAGTTTGACTGTGATGTCATGGGCTGAAGTTTTGGGGATGCAGTAGAATTTCCTGGCAAGGATTCTTGGACATTTTCTTGGAATGAAATGTCATGGGTTTTGGGGCATGGGGTGGAGTGTCATGGCATAAGATTCAAGGAATGTCATGTAAAACATTACATTAGCATTGACAAGACATGTCATTAGAGTGAAAGAATTATATTAGCCTTAACAAAACATTGTGACGACACCGACACATATTACATGAATATGAGAGCAATACTATGACTGCATTTGTTCAACATTAGTCCTACAAAAACACTGGATTTCAATTGCATTGCATATGAAGAAATGAACAAACGCACAAAAGGGAACACAGAAAGCAGCTCTTTTATTTACACGCTCCCCTGTATCAAAAAAGCACCAGACTGCCCCGTGTGAGGCTCGAACTCACGACCTTCAGATTATGAGACTGACGCGCTGCCTAACTGCGCCAACGAGGCATGCGCTGGGACCCGGGTGAGCGGTGAAGCACTAGCTTCTAGATCATCTGCCATCCGGGGCAGCTCCAACAGTACTGCCCAACCCTTAGCCGTCACGTCAGGATGGCCGAGCGGTCTAAGGCGCTGCGTTCAGGTCGCAGTCTCCCCTGGAGGCGTGGGTTCGAATCCCACTTCTGACAAACCCAACCTTTGGCTGCGGGCTCAAGCTAGAGTCTTTAACCCTCTGGCAAGTTTACCCACAAATGCATGAATGTTGACCAAGCACTGCGTTCCAGTTCATGCTAGAATTGACCAAACATTGCAGTAACACGGACCTGCGTCACATGGACTTTAAAGTAACACTTTAGTGCAACGAATGGGATTCTATGGCATTTTCGTGCAATTCTCTTGGAATTTCAAGTCATGACATTTCATGAATTTGGACATGTTTATAGGATGGAATTCAACGGAATTTCATGGAATACCATGTTGTGATGTTTACCGGAAGAAGAACCTGTTTATGAAAGGCTATTCGTGTTTTTTTGGGGGTGGGGGATGCAATGTGATTCTGGGAGTTTGACTGTGATGTCATGGGCTGAAGTTTTGGGGATGCAGTAGAATTTCCTGGCAAGGATTCTTGGACATTTTCTTGGAATGAAATGTCATGGGTTTTGGGGCATGGGGTGGAGTGTCATGGCATAAGATTCAAGGAATGTCATGTAAAACATTACATTAGCATTGACAAGACATGTCATTAGAATGAAAGAATTATATTAGCCTTAACAAAACATTGTGACGACACCGACACCCCATACAGAAATGTAATATATGTCAATATATGTAAATTACATATATAATGTTAGTGCCCATGTATGTCTGCTGCATATATGAGAATATATGCAAAATTCATATATGTAAAACACATATACATATATGAAACATATATTTCAAAATATATCAAAAATGGCCGTTTTCATGTAAGTGCCATATATTTTCCCGTATATGCACATAAATGTGAAATATATGTAAGACGCATATATGTATACATGCATATATGACGCATATATGTATACATGCATATATGACGCATATATGTATACATGCATATATGACGCATATATTTATACATGCATATATGTACTTATTTCAATAGTACATACTTTAACATATATTAGGGGTACAAATCTTATATCATTCTGAATGCCTTGAAATTAAATGACTATAGTTGGAGATTTTGTCTATTGTGTGAATACCAAATATAGTATTTTAATATAGTAATACCAAATATAGTATTTCTTTGTCATTTTTGACAAATACATCCACAAAGTACCATAACCATATGCCACAGCTTTAAAAATGCATCAGTATCACATGCATGTACACTGTAAAACTTTTCACTGTAAATTTACAGTTAAATACTGGCAGCTGGGTTGCCATCCACATACTGTATTTTTACAACACTACTACAGTAAACAGCATTTGCAGTACTCCACTGTAATTACCAAATACAGTATATACCACATTTTACATTATTAAACTTGTCGACAGCAATAAATTGTATTTTTACAGGGAATACTGCTTTTATTATTACATAATTCAAATATTATACTTTAAGGTTTCATAAGAGTAGTCACACTAGGAAAAAGCAAACAACATTTTCTGGGTTTTAAAACATTTATTTAGTTAAATTGCCTTCTGTGAACATGTTGGCTGAATTACTTTTTAAACATAAAATGCAATTTTAACACTTAACAACAAACAGGTAACAGTTAGCACTTAATTAAAGGAATAGTTCACCCAAAAATGTTAATTAGCACATGATTTACTCACCCTCAAGTCATCCTAGGTGTATCTGACATTCTTCTTTCAGACGAATACAATCAGAGTTCTATTAAAAAATGTCCTGGCTCTTCCAAGCTTTATAACGACAGTGAAATGCTGTTTCTTTTTTGAAGTCCATAAAAGTGCAAACGAAATCCCATTCAAAGTCTGCAAGGTTTCGCAGAAGTGAGGACACCTGTAGGCTTACAGTGGTGTTCGTTTTGCACAACTTGGCCAGTTTTCTTTGAAGTTACTTGTCCTTTCTTTGTTTTTGATCCACGTTCAGGATTGATGTCAAGAAAGCGTCTAAAAGGCAGAAAAAAAACACAATTAAATATTATTAACTGAGTGTATATATTTTGACAAAGAGAGACAGCACAAAAGCTGTCTAAAACTGAACAACATAAAAAAAAATGCAATGTAGGATGTTGTGAAAAAAAAAAAAAAAAAATGCAATGTTGGATGTTGTGATCAATAACTGATATTTTTTCCGCCCTGGTAAAATACATCAACTCAATGTGTCTGTTTACATGCGCACTGTCAACTAACTAAATTTTTGGAAGTGGGGTTGCCAGATTTAAAGTTTTAATCTTTTCATCTTCGGGACACAAATGAAGATATTTTTGATGAAATCTGATAGTTTTGTCCTTCCATTGATATCAATATCATTGCAACTGTCAAAGCCCAGGAAAGTGGTAAAAACATTGGTAAATCTATAGCTACAGTGGTTCAACCTAAATATTATGATGCAGGGTTTCTGCACATTTTTTAAAGTCAAATTTAAGGCTTTTTAAGACCCGAAGAAATCAAAATTAATACCATGCATTAGGGGTGTGCAATATTGACAAAATATGTCTCGATCGATATTTTCAAAGTTTTCTTGATAATAATTAGATAACATTTTACTGATTGTGTTTCTGTGCTTGGTGCCATGGCTTGTTTAGGCCTGTTGACAACTGACTGACAAAGATATTCATATTTTTCATATTCTATGCAGTGGTCAGTTTACAGCAGTGACAGAAATTAACATTTTTTATTAAGGGGTAATATTTGCCACCTTAAATTGATTTCAAGGGGCATTTTCACCTATATACGGACATTTGTAGATGTTTCAACAAGATCTTTCACATCTACTGCAGTCAGATTCACCCGTGTTCACTCTGAAGGAATCACTCACATGGCTGGGCACTTGTATGACACATCAAGGATGTTAAGAGGCTAAAAGCAGGTTTAAAACTTGAAGTCAACAGGGTGCAAATTTTAAAAAGAGGATAACACGGTGTAGGCAACATCGATTTTTGTCGTTGTTCTCTGTACTGACAGCACTCCAAATTTACACAAAAATGCACTAGTTACATGGATTATTTAAACAATGTTTTTACTAGCTTTCTGGGCCTTAAAAGTTGCACAGACGTTGCTGTCTATGGGTGGTTCAGAAACCTCTCAGATTTCATCAAAAATATCTTAATTTGTGTTCTGAAGATGAACGAAGGTCTTACAGGTTTGGAACGACATGAGGGTGAGTAATTAATGACAGAATTTTCACTAATCCTTCAACTGAAAACAACTTGCACTGACATATCTTAAAATATATGACTGCCACTGTTTTATCTCAAGATGCACACCAGTAATTTTTTTTTTTTTTTTAATGATACATTATTATAAAATCTGCTTAAATACCCTAATTTTATTAAGGCCTAGACCTGGCTTAAGCTAAGCCCTGTATGGAAACCAGGGCCATATTGTTCATACCAGTAGTCAACATAATAAATACTGTCAAGTCAAGGTTAGTGACACAATTCAGTCTAATATATGTATATATATATATATATATTAGGGCTGTAACGATTCCTCGATTAAAGTCGAATACTCGATTTTAAAAAATCCTTGATTGCAATTTACCCGTGTCGAGTAACCGGCAAAATACCGGAAGTGGCGCATTCCACAGACGAGAGTCCATGAACCGCATTATTACACAGTTTTCTAAGGCTACGCGATATATTTAACTGTTTACAATCATGATATTGTGAAATCACAAAGGCTAAGATTAAGTTAAATAAATATATGCGCTGTTTTTTTTTCTCCCACAGAGAAGCATGACGGTTT
The DNA here is from genome assembly GCF_951802725.1 of Rutilus rutilus. Lineage (NCBI taxonomy): Eukaryota > Metazoa > Chordata > Actinopteri > Cypriniformes > Leuciscidae > Rutilus > Rutilus rutilus. The sequence goes on along the minus strand of NC_140212.1, from coordinate 22,863,071 downwards.
AATTATTTACATGCGTGCAGATTGTGTTAAAAGTACCTCAGCTCTGTTCACAGTAAACGCTGCTCCACACATACTCAGTCTCTGCATGTGCTGTTTGTTTAAGTTTCCAATAATGTGCATTTGGGAACGCAAAACCCCGGACGCGTGTTTCATAGTAACTTACTGTCATCATTTATGCGTGGAGCGTCTCGGGTTTCTCAAACTCCATCTCTGCGTGCTGTGAGTTTGTGTGGCTTATATAACGTTCGCACGCATGCTGCGCCGTTTCACAAGATTCGTAACGCAGCTCATTTATAAATCTTCGCCAACACAGGAGAATACATAAGTATGTTTCTGAATATATTCAGAAATATATTCGCAATCGCATATATTCTCATGTGCGAATTGTTGTTCATCGCGATTTCAAAATAAAAGTTTAACCCTTGCACTGCTTGCATGTTTTGACGTGCACATGTTCTTTTCAAGAAATTACGGCAGCTGTTGCATTTCTATCATACAGAAGTGACCAAATATGAAAGATTAAGTTGACATTTGAATTAAATGTTATGTTCATTAGTTATCATATTTACATGGTGTATTTTAACAGCGTTGTTCAATAAAACCCATATGATTACTTCAATACTTTATTTGAACCAATAATTATTGCTTGTTATTATTTGGGTAACACTACAATAAGGCTCATTAGTTAACATGAATGTATTAATCAACATGAACTAACAATGAACAATAACTACATTTGTAACTAACATTTGTTCATAAAAATACAGCTGTTCATTGTTTGTTCATGTTAGTTCATTACATTAATGTTAACAAATACAACCTTTAATTTTAATAATGTATTAGTAAATGTTGAAATTAACATGAACTAAGACTAATAAATGCTGTAGAAATAAATATTGTTCATTCTTAGTAACTAATGAACCATATTGTAAAGTGTTACCTATTTGTCTTTAAGTAATTTTAAAGGCTGTTGTTCACTTGGATCTATTTTTATTACCACAATTTTTTATCCGATTACTCGATTAATCGATGGAATAATCCGTAGAATACTCGATTACTAAAATAATCGATAGCTACAGCCCTAAAATATATATATATATATATATATATATATATATATATATATATATATATATATATATGAGAATGGCAAATATGCCAATGACTAACCTCTGAACAAACTCAAGGTGCTGCCTCTTCCTGGTACTGCAAGCTGAAGTTATAGGAGGAGGCAAACAGCGCTGCCAGGCCAGTGATGAAGAGGCTGTGATCCTTCACACACACCTTGACCTTCCAAACTTAATATCCAGCACTGGTTGCTTAGAGATTGACCTGTAATGGAATAAAAAAATAAATAAAGAATAAATAAATAATATTAATAATTAAAATAACTACTGTGGGTTCCACTGTGGTTCGATGTAGTTGTCTATTCATAGTTCTATGAATTACATTTTTCAACTAAAAATTAAAATTGGTTAGAATGCTAAAATGCACTGGCATATAATTTTGTTTGTTTTAAGCATAAACTCACTTAATTTTGACTTATTCTTTAAGAAAACAAGACAATTTTTACGTGTCTATTAAATGCTTCTTCATGTAAGAATTGTAGAAAACACTTATTAAGAAAAACATATTTTGCAGTGGGGTGAGTAAATGATGGCTTTTCATTTTAGGTTTCATCTACCCCTTTAATGTTTACATACCAGGAAATAAGTCGTGGACTTTCTGGCAAATGTAGATTGCTGGACATCAGCGATGCAAATTCCTGAAACAATTTTTAAAAAGGACAGCACAACCTTGATCAACAGAACCAAAACATAAAACATATTACAAATTAATGAGATTTGCTGAATAATCTCTACTTATCTGCTTGAAGGATAACACCGTCTAACTTCTTTGAATTAGGGAGTAGTTGTAGGACCATGGGATGGCAATCAGGAATAGGCCTACTACATTTGAAAACAGCATTAGGAACATGGATTTTCATGTGCTAGCAAAATTCTGACAACGATTCAAAAGCACGATCACAGAACTGACAGAATTTGACAGCATTTTTTTTTTTTACCACATAGACTATAACTGTAACACTACTTAAAAGCACTTACATTAACAATGGCCATCAGATTACAAAGCCTAAAACGAAAAAAATATATATCAAATGCACGTCATGCAAATAGCATGGTAAAGGTTGCCTATTATATGAAATGTCGAAGTTAACGTTACTTGGTAAACAGGTGGAACAGAGTCAGTGAATTGCTTGCGCGGCCACGTTAAACCGCGTTCGCAAAATCAAACCAAATACGTGAAAACAATCACACAAAACGCAAAAAAAAATATATATATATATATTGGCTTACCGTATCACTCAGTTGAACAATTCTCCATCTTCTCAAACTCTAAATCCCACTTATCGTCACGCGCAGGTTAGATTATTCAATGACAAATTCTTCCATCCGTCTTCAGGTAGCTGCTACCGTTAACGTCGTCCATTTTCTGCTGCGTCACAGGCAACTAATGTTTGAAACACGAACCGAACCTCAAAAAAGCTTTAAAATTGCTCACAGATTCGCAGACATTGTTTATCTTGATAACAGGAATGATTATTTTGTTCAGTTGAATCCCGCTGACAAAACGAGTTTGCCTGTTGTAGCTGCCTAACGTTACTGTCTGCTGCTGCTGCTCGCATGACGCGTCACATTTGAACTGAATTGAGCGCGAAAGAAATCAATCCCACAATGCAATGACTTTTCAGTCAGTATGATGGTAACGAATTTATCAGGACGAAAACAGAAATGTGCTGTATATTTACAGCTGTTCTGTAAAAGATACATCTTAATACTGTATTATGGAAATACAGTACAATTCTGTAAGAAATTCGTTGTAAATTTACAGTAAAGGGTTACAGTGTATGTTTACATACATTTATTAAATATGTTGAAAACAAATATGTATGTCACATATTTATAATTAATGCTGTCCATATATGCGAGAAACCAATACTATAGGCTACTGTAATATATGCAGATATATGGTATCATATATGGATGAACTCAAATATTTTCTTTACATGTTTGGACACATACATGTTCATATATGTTGCAGGCATATATTGTGATCTCAGATAAGTCAAATATATGTATAGATATATGTTGCAGTCATATATTGTGTTCTCAGATAAGTCAAATATATGTATAGATATATGTTGCAGGCATATATTGTGTTCTCAGATAAGTCAAATATATGTAGATATATGTTGCAGTCATATATTGTGTTCTCAGATAAGTCAAATATATGTATAGATATATGTTGCAGTCATATATTGTGTTCTCAGATAAGTCAAATATATGTATAGATATATGTTGCAGGCATATATTGTGTTCTCAGATAAGTCAAATATATGTAGATATATGTTGCAGTCATATATTGTGTTCTCAGATAAGTCAAATATATGTATAGATATATGTTGCAGTCATATATTGTGTTCTCAGATAAGTCAAATATATGTATAGATATATGTTGCAGGCATATATTGTGTTCTCAGATAAGTCAAATATATGTATAGATATATGTTGCAGGCATATATTGTGTTCTCAGATAAGTCAAATATATGTAGATATATGTTGCAGTCATATATTGTGTTCTCAGATAAGTCAAATATATGTATAGATATATGTTGCAGTCATATATTGTGTTCTCAGATAAGTCAAATATATGTATAGATATATGTTGCAGGCATGTATTGTGTTCTCATATAAGTCAAATATATGTATAGATATATGTCATGCTATTTAAAATATAAGTACATATATGGCCATATATTACATTTTTGTATGGGACATATTACATGAATATGAGAGCAATACTATGACTGCATTTGTTCAACATTAGTCCTACAAAAACACTGGATTTCAGTTGCATTGCATATGAAGAAATGAACAAACGCACAAAAGGGAACACAGAAAGCAGCTCTTTTATTTACACGCTCCCCTGTATCAAAAAAGCACCAGACTGCCCCGTGTGAGGCTCGAACTCACGACCTTCAGATTATGAGACTGACGCGCTGCCTAACTGCGCCAACGAGGCATGCGCTGGGACCCGGGTGAGCGGTGAAGCACTAGCTTCTAGATCATCTGCCATCCGGGGAAGCTCCAACAATACTGCCCAACCCTTAGCCGTCACGTCAGGATGGCCGAGCGGTCTAAGGCGCTGCGTTCAGGTCGCAGTCTCCCCTGGAGGCGTGGGTTCGAATCCCACTTCTGACAAACCCAACCTTTGGCTGCGGGCTCAAGCTAGAGTCTTTAACCCTCTGGCAAGTTTACCCACAAATGCATGAATGTTGACCAAGCACTGCGTTCCAGTTCATGCTAGAATTGACCAAACATTGCAGTAACACGGACCTGCGTCACATGGACTTTAAAGTAACACTTTAGTGCAACGAATGGGATTCTATGGCATTTTCGTGCAATTCTCTTGGAATTTCAAGTCATGACATTTCATGAATTTGGACATGTTTATAGGATGGAATTCAACGGAATTTCATGGAATACCATGTTGTGATGTTTACCGGAAGAAGAACCTGTTTATGAAAGGCTATTCGTGTTTTTTTGGGGGGTGGGGGATGCAATGTGATTCTGGGAGTTTGACTGTGATGTCATGGGCTGAAGTTTTGGGGATGCAGTAGAATTTCCTGGCAAGGATTCTTGGACATTTTCTTGGAATGAAATGTCATGGGTTTTGGGGCATGGGGTGGAGTGTCATGGCATAAGATTCAAGGAATGTCATGTAAAACATTACATTAGCATTGACAAGACATGTCATTAGAATGAAAGAATTATATTAGCCTTAACAAAACATTGTGACGACACCGACACATATTACATGAATATGAGAGCAATACTATGACTGCATTTGTTCAACATTAGTCCTACAAAAACACTGGATTTCAATTGCATTGCATATGAAGAAATGAACAAACGCACAAAAGGGAACACAGAAAGCAGCTCTTTTATTTACACGCTCCCCTGTATCAAAAAAGCACCAGACTGCCCCGTGTGAGGCTCGAACTCACGACCTTCAGATTATGAGACTGACGCGCTGCCTAACTGCGCCAACGAGGCATGCGCTGGGACTCGGGTGAGCGGTGAAGCACTAGCTTCTAGATCATCTGCCATCCGGGGCAGCTCCAACAGTACTGCCCAACCCTAAGCCGTCACGTCAGGATGGCCGAGCGGTCTAAGGCGCTGCGTTCAGGTCGCAGTCTCCCCTGGAGGCGTGGGTTCGAATCCCACTTCTGACAAACCCAACCTTTGGCTGCGGGCTCAAGCTAGAGTCTTTAACCCTCTGGCAAGTTTACCCACAAATGCATGAATGTTGACCAAGCACTGCGTTCCAGTTCATGCTAGAATTGACCAAACATTGCAGTAACACGGACCTGCGTCACATGGACTTTAAAGTAACACTTTAGTGCAACGAATGGGATTCTATGGCATTTTCGTGCAATTCTCTTGGAATTTCAAGTCATGACATTTCATGAATTTGGACATGTTTATAGGATGGAATTCAACGGAATTTCATGGAATACCATGTTGTGATGTTTACCGGAAGAAGAACCTGTTTATGAAAGGCTATTCGTGTTTTTTGGGGGGTGGGGGATGCAATGGGATTCTGGGAGTTTGACTGTGATGTCATGGGCTGAAGTTTTGGGGATGCAGTAGAATTTCCTGGCAAGGATTCTTGGACATTTTCTTGGAATGAAATGTCATGGGTTTTGGGGCATGGGGTGGAGTGTCATGGCATAAGATTCAAGGAATGTCATGTAAAACATTACATTAGCATTGACAAGACATGTCATTAGAGTGAAAGAATTATATTAGCCTTAACAAAACATTGTGACGACACCGACACATATTACATGAATATGAGAGCAATACTATGACTGCATTTGTTCAACATTAGTCCTACAAAAACACTGGATTTCAATTGCATTGCATATGAAGAAATGAACAAACGCACAAAAGGGAACACAGAAAGCAGCTCTTTTATTTACACGCTCCCCTGTATCAAAAAAGCACCAGACTGCCCCGTGTGAGGCTCGAACTCACGACCTTCAGATTATGAGACTGACGCGCTGCCTAACTGCGCCAACGAGGCATGCGCTGGGACTCGGGTGAGCGGTGAAGCACTAGCTTCTAGATCATCTGCCATCCGGGGCAGCTCCAACAGTACTGCCCAACCCTAAGCCGTCACGTCAGGATGGCCGAGCGGTCTAAGGCGCTGCGTTCAGGTCGCAGTCTCCCCTGGAGGCGTGGGTTCGAATCCCACTTCTGACAAACCCAACCTTTGGCTGCGGGCTCAAGCTAGAGTCTTTAACCCTCTGGCAAGTTTACCCACAAATGCATGAATGTTGACCAAGCACTGCGTTCCAGTTCATGCTAGAATTGACCAAACATTGCAGTAACACGGACCTGCGTCACATGGACTTTAAAGTAACACTTTAGTGCAACGAATGGGATTCTATGGCATTTTCGTGCAATTCTCTTGGAATTTCAAGTCATGACATTTCATGAATTTGGACATGTTTATAGGATGGAATTCAACGGAATTTCATGGAATACCATGTTGTGATGTTTACCGGAAGAAGAACCTGTTTATGAAAGGCTATTCGTGTTTTTTTGGGGGTGGGGGATGCAATGTGATTCTGGGAGTTTGACTGTGATGTCATGGGCTGAAGTTTTGGGGATGCAGTAGAATTTCCTGGCAAGGATTCTTGGACATTTTCTTGGAATGAAATGTCATGGGTTTTGGGGCATGGGGTGGAGTGTCATGGCATAAGATTCAAGGAATGTCATGTAAAACATTACATTAGCATTGACAAGACATGTCATTAGAATGAAAGAATTATATTAGCCTTAACAAAACATTGTGACGACACCGACACATATTACATGAATATGAGAGCAATACTATGACTGCATTTGTTCAACATTAGTCCTACAAAAACACTGGATTTCAATTGCATTGCATATGAAGAAATGAACAAACGCACAAAAGGGAACACAGAAAGCAGCTCTTTTATTTACACGCTCCCCTGTATCAAAAAAGCACCAGACTGCCCCGTGTGAGGCTCGAACTCACGACCTTCAGATTATGAGACTGACGCGCTGCCTAACTGCGCCAACGAGGCATGCGCTGGGACTCGGGTGAGCGGTGAAGCACTAGCTTCTAGATCATCTGCCATCCGGGGCAGCTCCAACAGTACTGCCCAACCCTAAGCCGTCACGTCAGGATGGCCGAGCGGTCTAAGGCGCTGCGTTCAGGTCGCAGTCTCCCCTGGAGGCGTGGGTTCGAATCCCACTTCTGACAAACCCAACCTTTGGCTGCGGGCTCAAGCTAGAGTCTTTAACCCTCTGGCAAGTTTACCCACAAATGCATGAATGTTGACCAAGCACTGCGTTCCAGTTCATGCTAGAATTGACCAAACATTGCAGTAACACGGACCTGCGTCACATGGACTTTAAAGTAACACTTTAGTGCAACGAATGGGATTCTATGGCATTTTCGTGCAATTCTCTTGGAATTTCAAGTCATGACATTTCATGAATTTGGACATGTTTATAGGATGGAATTCAACGGAATTTCATGGAATACCATGTTGTGATGTTTACCGGAAGAAGAACCTGTTTATGAAAGGCTATTCGTGTTTTTTTGGGGGTGGGGGATGCAATGTGATTCTGGGAGTTTGACTGTGATGTCATGGGCTGAAGTTTTGGGGATGCAGTAGAATTTCCTGGCAAGGATTCTTGGACATTTTCTTGGAATGAAATGTCATGGGTTTTGGGGCATGGGGTGGAGTGTCATGGCATAAGATTCAAGGAATGTCATGTAAAACATTACATTAGCATTGACAAGACATGTCATTAGAGTGAAAGAATTATATTAGCCTTAACAAAACATTGTGACGACACCGACACATATTACATGAATATGAGAGCAATACTATGACTGCATTTGTTCAACATTAGTCCTACAAAAACACTGGATTTCAATTGCATTGCATATGAAGAAATGAACAAACGCACAAAAGGGAACACAGAAAGCAGCTCTTTTATTTACACGCTCCCCTGTATCAAAAAAGCACCAGACTGCCCCGTGTGAGGCTCGAACTCACGACCTTCAGATTATGAGACTGACGCGCTGCCTAACTGCGCCAACGAGGCATGCGCTGGGACTCGGGTGAGCGGTGAAGCACTAGCTTCTAGATCATCTGCCATCCGGGGCAGCTCCAACAGTACTGCCCAACCCTAAGCCGTCACGTCAGGATGGCCGAGCGGTCTAAGGCGCTGCGTTCAGGTCGCAGTCTCCCCTGGAGGCGTGGGTTCGAATCCCACTTCTGACAAACCCAACCTTTGGCTGCGGGCTCAAGCTAGAGTCTTTAACCCTCTGGCAAGTTTACCCACAAATGCATGAATGTTGACCAAGCACTGCGTTCCAGTTCATGCTAGAATTGACCAAACATTGCAGTAACACGGACCTGCGTCACATGGACTTTAAAGTAACACTTTAGTGCAACGAATGGGATTCTATGGCATTTTCGTGCAATTCTCTTGGAATTTCAAGTCATGACATTTCATGAATTTGGACATGTTTATAGGATGGAATTCAACGGAATTTCATGGAATACCATGTTGTGATGTTTACCGGAAGAAGAACCTGTTTATGAAAGGCTATTCGTGTTTTTTTGGGGGGTGGGGGATGCAATGTGATTCTGGGAGTTTGACTGTGATGTCATGGGCTGAAGTTTTGGGGATGCAGTAGAATTTCCTGGCAAGGATTCTTGGACATTTTCTTGGAATGAAATGTCATGGGTTTTGGGGCATGGGGTGGAGTGTCATGGCATAAGATTCAAGGAATGTCATGTAAAACATTACATTAGCATTGACAAGACATGTCATTAGAATGAAAGAATTATATTAGCCTTAACAAAACATTGTGACGACACCGACACATATTACATGAATATGAGAGCAATACTATGACTGCATTTGTTCAACATTAGTCCTACAAAAACACTGGATTTCAATTGCATTGCATATGAAGAAATGAACAAACGCACAAAAGGGAACACAGAAAGCAGCTCTTTTATTTACACGCTCCCCTGTATCAAAAAAGCACCAGACTGCCCCGTGTGAGGCTCGAACTCACGACCTTCAGATTATGAGACTGACGCGCTGCCTAACTGCGCCAACGAGGCATGCGCTGGGACTCGGGTGAGCGGTGAAGCACTAGCTTCTAGATCATCTGCCATCCGGGGCAGCTCCAACAGTACTGCCCAACCCTAAGCCGTCACGTCAGGATGGCTGAGCGGTCTAAGGCGCTGCGTTCAGGTCGCAGTCTCCCCTGGAGGCGTGGGTTCGAATCCCACTTCTGACAAACCCAACCTTTGGCTGCGGGCTCAAGCTAGAGTCTTTAACCCTCTGGCAAGTTTACCCACAAATGCATGAATGTTGACCAAGCACTGCGTTCCAGTTCATGCTAGAATTGACCAAACATTGCAGTAACACGGACCTGCGTCACATGGACTTTAAAGTAACACTTTAGTGCAACGAATGGGATTCTATGGCATTTTCGTGCAATTCTCTTGGAATTTCAAGTCATGACATTTCATGAATTTGGACATGTTTATAGGATGGAATTCAACGGAATTTCATGGAATACCATGTTGTGATGTTTACCGGAAGAAGAACCTGTTTATGAAAGGCTATTCGTGTTTTTTTGGGGGGTGGGGGATGCAATGTGATTCTGGGAGTTTGACTGTGATGTCATGGGCTGAAGTTTTGGGGATGCAGTAGAATTTCCTGGCAAGGATTCTTGGACATTTTCTTGGAATGAAATGTCATGGGTTTTGGGGCATGGGGTGGAGTGTCATGGCATAAGATTCAAGGAATGTCATGTAAAACATTACATTAGCATTGACAAGACATGTCATTAGAATGAAAGAATTATATTAGCCTTAACAAAACATTGTGACGACACCGACACATATTACATGAATATGAGAGCAATACTATGACTGCATTTGTTCAACATTAGTCCTACAAAAACACTGGATTTCAATTGCATTGCATATGAAGAAATGAACAAACGCACAAAAGGGAACACAGAAAGCAGCTCTTTTATTTACACGCTCCCCTGTATCAAAAAAGCACCAGACTGCCCCGTGTGAGGCTCGAACTCACGACCTTCAGATTATGAGACTGACGCGCTGCCTAACTGCGCCAACGAGGCATGCGCTGGGACTCGGGTGAGCGGTGAAGCACTAGCTTCTAGATCATCTGCCATCCGGGGCAGCTCCAACAGTACTGCCCAACCCTAAGCCGTCACGTCAGGATGGCCGAGCGGTCTAAGGCGCTGCGTTCAGGTCGCAGTCTCCCCTGGAGGCGTGGGTTCGAATCCCACTTCTGACAAACCCAACCTTTGGCTGCGGGCTCAAGCTAGAGTCTTTAACCCTCTGGCAAGTTTACCCACAAATGCATGAATGTTGACCAAGCACTGCGTTCCAGTTCATGCTAGAATTGACCAAACATTGCAGTAACACGGACCTGCGTCACATGGACTTTAAAGTAACACTTTAGTGCAACGAATGGGATTCTATGGCATTTTCGTGCAATTCTCTTGGAATTTCAAGTCATGACATTTCATGAATTTGGACATGTTTATAGGATGGAATTCAACGGAATTTCATGGAATACCATGTTGTGATGTTTACCGGAAGAAGAACCTGTTTATGAAAGGCTATTCGTGTTTTTTTGGGGGGTGGGGGATGCAATGTGATTCTGGGAGTTTGACTGTGATGTCATGGGCTGAAGTTTTGGGGATGCAGTAGAATTTCCTGGCAAGGATTCTTGGACATTTTCTTGGAATGAAATGTCATGGGTTTTGGGGCATGGGGTGGAGTGTCATGGCATAAGATTCAAGGAATGTCATGTAAAACATTACATTAGCATTGACAAGACATGTCATTAGAATGAAAGAATTATATTAGCCTTAACAAAACATTGTGACGACACCGACACATATTACATGAATATGAGAGCAATACTATGACTGCATTTGTTCAACATTAGTCCTACAAAAACACTGGATTTCAATTGCATTGCATATGAAGAAATGAACAAACGCACAAAAGGGAACACAGAAAGCAGCTCTTTTATTTACACGCTCCCCTGTATCAAAAAAGCACCAGACTGCCCCGTGTGAGGCTCGAACTCACGACCTTCAGATTATGAGACTGACGCGCTGCCTAACTGCGCCAACGAGGCATGCGCTGGGACCCGGGTGAGCGGTGAAGCACTAGCTTCTAGATCATCTGCCATCCGGGGCAGCTCCAACAGTACTGCCCAACCCTTAGCCGTCACGTCAGGATGGCCGAGCGGTCTAAGGCGCTGCGTTCAGGTCGCAGTCTCCCCTGGAGGCGTGGGTTCGAATCCCACTTCTGACAAACCCAACCTTTGGCTGCGGGCTCAAGCTAGAGTCTTTAACCCTCTGGCAAGTTTACCCACAAATGCATGAATGTTGACCAAGCACTGCGTTCCAGTTCATGCTAGAATTGACCAAACATTGCAGTAACACGGACCTGCGTCACATGGACTTTAAAGTAACACTTTAGTGCAACGAATGGGATTCTATGGCATTTTCGTGCAATTCTCTTGGAATTTCAAGTCATGACATTTCATGAATTTGGACATGTTTATAGGATGGAATTCAACGGAATTTCATGGAATACCATGTTGTGATGTTTACCGGAAGAAGAACCTGTTTATGAAAGGCTATTCGTGTTTTTTTGGGGGTGGGGGATGCAATGTGATTCTGGGAGTTTGACTGTGATGTCATGGGCTGAAGTTTTGGGGATGCAGTAGAATTTCCTGGCAAGGATTCTTGGACATTTTCTTGGAATGAAATGTCATGGGTTTTGGGGCATGGGGTGGAGTGTCATGGCATAAGATTCAAGGAATGTCATGTAAAACATTACATTAGCATTGACAAGACATGTCATGAGAATGAAAGAATTATATTAGCCTTAACAAAACATTGTGACGACACCGACACATATTACATGAATATGAGAGCAATACTATGACTGCATTTGTTCAACATTAGTCCTACAAAAACACTGGATTTCAATTGCATTGCATATGAAGAAATGAACAAACGCACAAAAGGGAACACAGAAAGCAGCTCTTTTATTTACACGCTCCCCTGTATCAAAAAAGCACCAGACTGCCCCGTGTGAGGCTCGAACTCACGACCTTCAGATTATGAGACTGACGCGCTGCCTAACTGCGCCAACGAGGCATGCGCTGGGACCCGGGTGAGCGGTGAAGCACTAGCTTCTAGATCATCTGCCATCCGGGGCAGCTCCAACAGTACTGCCCAACCCTTAGCCGTCACGTCAGGATGGCCGAGCGGTCTAAGGCGCTGCGTTCAGGTCGCAGTCTCCCCTGGAGGCGTGGGTTCGAATCCCACTTCTGACAAACCCAACCTTTGGCTGCGGGCTCAAGCTAGAGTCTTTAACCCTCTGGCAAGTTTACCCACAAATGCATGAATGTTGACCAAGCACTGCGTTCCAGTTCATGCTAGAATTGACCAAACATTGCAGTAACACGGACCTGCGTCACATGGACATTAAAGTAACACTTTAGTGCAACGAATGGGATTCTATGGCATTTTCGTGCAATTCTCTTGGAATTTCAAGTCATGACATTTCATGAATTTGGACATGTTTATAGGATGGAATTCAACGGAATTTCATGGAATACCATGTTGTGATGTTTACCGGAAGAAGAACCTGTTTATGAAAGGCTATTCGTGTTTTTTTGGGGGTGGGGGATGCAATGTGATTCTGGGAGTTTGACTGTGATGTCATGGGCTGAAGTTTTGGGGATGCAGTAGAATTTCCTGGCAAGGATTCTTGGACATTTTCTTGGAATGAAATGTCATGGGTTTTGGGGCATGGGGTGGAGTGTCATGGCATAAGATTCAAGGAATGTCATGTAAAACATTACATTAGCATTGACAAGACATGTCATTAGAGTGAAAGAATTATATTAGCCTTAACAAAACATTGTGACGACACCGACACATATTACATGAATATGAGAGCAATACTATGACTGCATTTGTTCAACATTAGTCCTACAAAAACACTGGATTTCAATTGCATTGCATATGAAGAAATGAACAAACGCACAAAAGGGAACACAGAAAGCAGCTCTTTTATTTACACGCTCCCCTGTATCAAAAAAGCACCAGACTGCCCCGTGTGAGGCTCGAACTCACGACCTTCAGATTATGAGACTGACGCGCTGCCTAACTGCGCCAACGAGGCATGCGCTGGGACTCGGGTGAGCGGTGAAGCACTAGCTTCTAGATCATCTGCCATCCGGGGCAGCTCCAACAGTACTGCCCAACCCTAAGCCGTCACGTCAGGATGGCCGAGCGGTCTAAGGCGCTGCGTTCAGGTCGCAGTCTCCCCTGGAGGCGTGGGTTCGAATCCCACTTCTGACAAACCCAACCTTTGGCTGCGGGCTCAAGCTAGAGTCTTTAACCCTCTGGCAAGTTTACCCACAAATGCATGAATGTTGACCAAGCACTGCGTTCCAGTTCATGCTAGAATTGACCAAACATTGCAGTAACACGGACCTGCGTCACATGGACTTTAAAGTAACACTTTAGTGCAACGAATGGGATTCTATGGCATTTTCGTGCAATTCTCTTGGAATTTCAAGTCATGACATTTCATGAATTTGGACATGTTTATAGGATGGAATTCAACGGAATTTCATGGAATACCATGTTGTGATGTTTACCGGAAGAAGAACCTGTTTATGAAAGGCTATTCGTGTTTTTTTGGGGGGTGGGGGATGCAATGTGATTCTGGGAGTTTGACTGTGATGTCATGGGCTGAAGTTTTGGGGATGCAGTAGAATTTCCTGGCAAGGATTCTTGGACATTTTCTTGGAATGAAATGTCATGGGTTTTGGGGCATGGGGTGGAGTGTCATGGCATAAGATTCAAGGAATGTCATGTAAAACATTACATTAGCATTGACAAGACATGTCATTAGAATGAAAGAATTATATTAGCCTTAACAAAACATTGTGACGACACCGACACATATTACATGAATATGAGAGCAATACTATGACTGCATTTGTTCAACATTAGTCCTACAAAAACACTGGATTTCAATTGCATTGCATATGAAGAAATGAACAAACGCACAAAAGGGAACACAGAAAGCAGCTCTTTTATTTACACGCTCCCCTGTATCAAAAAAGCACCAGACTGCCCCGTGTGAGGCTCGAACTCACGACCTTCAGATTATGAGACTGACGCGCTGCCTAACTGCGCCAACGAGGCATGCGCTGGGACCCGGGTGAGCGGTGAAGCACTAGCTTCTAGATCATCTGCCATCCGGGGCAGCTCCAACAGTACTGCCCAACCCTTAGCCTTCACGTCAGGATGGCCGAGCGGTCTAAGGCGCTGCGTTCAGGTCGCAGTCTCCCCTGGAGGCCTGGGTTCGAATCCCACTTCTGACAAACCCAACCTTTGGCTGCGGGCTCAAGCTAGAGTCTTTAACCCTCTGGCAAGTTTACCCACAAATGCATGAATGTTGACCAAGCACTGCGTTCCAGTTCATGCTAGAATTGACCAAACATTGCAGTAACACGGACCTGCGTCACATGGACTTTAAAGTAACACTTTAGTGCAACGAATGGGATTCTATGGCATTTTCGTGCAATTCTCTTGGAATTTCAAGTCATGACATTTCATGAATTTGGACATGTTTATAGGATGGAATTCAACGGAATTTCATGGAATACCATGTTGTGATGTTTACCGGAAGAAGAACCTGTTTATGAAAGGCTATTCATGTTTTTTTGGGGGTGGGGGATGCAATGTGATTCTGGGAGTTTGACTGTGATGTCATGGGCTGAAGTTTTGGGGATGCAGTAGAATTTCCTGGCAAGGATTCTTGGACATTTTCTTGGAATGAAATGTCATGGGTTTTGGGGCATGGGGTGGAGTGTCATGGCATAAGATTCAAGGAATGTCATGTAAAACATTACATTAGCATTGACAAGACATGTCATGAGAATGAAAGAATTATATTAGCCTTAACAAAACATTGTGACGACACCGACACATATTACATGAATATGAGAGCAATACTATGACTGCATTTGTTCAACATTAGTCCTACAAAAACACTGGATTTCAATTGCATTGCATATGAAGAAATGAACAAACGCACAAAAGGGAACACAGAAAGCAGCTCTTTTATTTACACGCTCCCCTGTATCAAAAAAGCACCAGACTGCCCCGTGTGAGGCTCGAACTCACGACCTTCAGATTATGAGACTGACGCGCTGCCTAACTGCGCCAACGAGGCATGCGCTGGGACCCGGGTGAGCGGTGAAGCACTAGCTTCTAGATCATCTGCCATCCGGGGCAGCTCCAAGAGTACTGCCCAACCCTTAGCCGTCACGTCAGGATGGCCGAGCGGTCTAAGGCGCTGCGTTCAGGTCGCAGTCTCCTCTGGAGGCGTGGGTTCGAATCCCACTTCTGACAAACCCAACCTTTGGCTGCGGGCTCAAGCTAGAGTCTTTAACCCTCTGGCAAGTTTACCCACAAATGCATGAATGTTGACCAAGCACTGCGTTCCAGTTCATGCTAGAATTGAGCAAACATTGCAGTAACACGGACCTGCGTCACATGGACATTAAAGTAACACTTTAGTGCAACGAATGGGATTCTATGGCATTTTCGTGCAATTCTCTTGGAATTTCAAGTCATGACATTTCATGAATTTGGACATGTTTATAGGATGGAATTCAACGGAATTTCATGGAATACCATGTTGTGATGTTTACCGGAAGAAGAACCTGTTTATGAAAGGCTATTCGTGTTTTTTTGGGGGTGGGGGATGCAATGTGATTCTGGGAGTTTGACTGTGATGTCATGGGCTGAAGTTTTGGGGATGCAGTAGAATTTCCTGGCAAGGATTCTTGGACATTTTCTTGGAATGAAATGTCATGGGTTTTGGGGCATGGGGTGGAGTGTCATGGCATAAGATTCAAGGAATGTCATGTAAAACATTACATTAGCATTGACAAGACATGTCATTAGAGTGAAAGAATTATATTAGCCTTAACAAAACATTGTGACGACACCGACACATATTACATGAATATGAGAGCAATACTATGACTGCATTTGTTCAACATTAGTCCTACAAAAACACTGGATTTCAATTGCATTGCATATGAAGAAATGAACAAACGCACAAAAGGGAACACAGAAAGCAGCTCTTTTATTTACACGCTCCCCTGTATCAAAAAAGCACCAGACTGCCCCGTGTGAGGCTCGAACTCACGACCTTCAGATTATGAGACTGACGCGCTGCCTAACTGCGCCAACGAGGCATGCGCTGGGACTCGGGTGAGCGGTGAAGCACTAGCTTCTAGATCATCTGCCATCCGGGGCAGCTCCAACAGTACTGCCCAACCCTAAGCCGTCACGTCAGGATGGCCGAGCGGTCTAAGGCGCTGCGTTCAGGTCGCAGTCTCCCCTGGAGGCGTGGGTTCGAATCCCACTTCTGACAAACCCAACCTTTGGCTGCGGGCTCAAGCTAGAGTCTTTAACCCTCTGGCAAGTTTACCCACAAATGCATGAATGTTGACCAAGCACTGCGTTCCAGTTCATGCTAGAATTGACCAAACATTGCAGTAACACGGACCTGCGTCACATGGACTTTAAAGTAACACTTTAGTGCAACGAATGGGATTCTATGGCATTTTCGTGCAATTCTCT
Source organism: Rutilus rutilus (assembly GCF_951802725.1). NCBI lineage: Eukaryota > Metazoa > Chordata > Actinopteri > Cypriniformes > Leuciscidae > Rutilus > Rutilus rutilus. Next base: position 22,846,199 of record NC_140212.1, on the reverse strand, counting down.
TGGAATTTCAAGTCATGACATTTCATGAATTTGGACATGTTTATAGGATGGAATTCAACGGAATTTCATGGAATACCATGTTGTGATGTTTACCGGAAGAAGAACCTGTTTATGAAAGGCTATTCGTGTTTTTTTGGGGGTGGGGGATGCAATGTGATTCTGGGAGTTTGACTGTGATGTCATGGGCTGAAGTTTTGGGGATGCAGTAGAATTTCCTGGCAAGGATTCTTGGACATTTTCTTGGAATGAAATGTCATGGGTTTTGGGGCATGGGGTGGAGTGTCATGGCATAAGATTCAAGGAATGTCATGTAAAACATTACATTAGCATTGACAAGACATGTCATTAGAGTGAAAGAATTATATTAGCCTTAACAAAACATTGTGACGACACCGACACATATTACATGAATATGAGAGCAATACTATGACTGCATTTGTTCAACATTAGTCCTACAAAAACACTGGATTTCAATTGCATTGCATATGAAGAAATGAACAAACGCACAAAAGGGAACACAGAAAGCAGCTCTTTTATTTACACGCTCCCCTGTATCAAAAAAGCACCAGACTGCCCCGTGTGAGGCTCGAACTCACGACCTTCAGATTATGAGACTGACGCGCTGCCTAACTGCGCCAACGAGGCATGCGCTGGGACTCGGGTGAGCGGTGAAGCACTAGCTTCTAGATCATCTGCCATCCGGGGCAGCTCCAACAGTACTGCCCAACCCTAAGCCGTCACGTCAGGATGGCCGAGCGGTCTAAGGTGCTGCGTTCAGGTCGCAGTCTCCCCTGGAGGCGTGGGTTCGAATCCCACTTCTGACAAACCCAACCTTTGGCTGCGGGCTCAAGCTAGAGTCTTTAACCCTCTGGCAAGTTTACCCACAAATGCATGAATGTTGACCAAGCACTGCGTTCCAGTTCATGCTAGAATTGACCAAACATTGCAGTAACACGGACCTGCGTCACATGGACTTTAAAGTAACACTTTAGTGCAACGAATGGGATTCTATGGCATTTTCGTGCAATTCTCTTGGAATTTCAAGTCATGACATTTCATGAATTTGGACATGTTTATAGGATGGAATTCAACGGAATTTCATGGAATACCATGTTGTGATGTTTACCGGAAGAAGAACCTGTTTATGAAAGGCTATTCGTGTTTTTTTGGGGGGTGGGGGATGCAATGTGATTCTGGGAGTTTGACTGTGATGTCATGGGCTGAAGTTTTGGGGATGCAGTAGAATTTCCTGGCAAGGATTCTTGGACATTTTCTTGGAATGAAATGTCATGGGTTTTGGGGCATGGGGTGGAGTGTCATGGCATAAGATTCAAGGAATGTCATGTAAAACATTACATTAGCATTGACAAGACATGTCATTAGAATGAAAGAATTATATTAGCCTTAACAAAACATTGTGACGACACCGACACATATTACATGAATATGAGAGCAATACTATGACTGCATTTGTTCAACATTAGTCCTACAAAAACACTGGATTTCAATTGCATTGCATATGAAGAAATGAACAAACGCACAAAAGGGAACACAGAAAGCAGCTCTTTTATTTACACGCTCCCCTGTATCAAAAAAGCACCAGACTGCCCCGTGTGAGGCTCGAACTCACGACCTTCAGATTATGAGACTGACGCGCTGCCTAACTGCGCCAACGAGGCATGCGCTGGGACCCGGGTGAGCGGTGAAGCACTAGCTTCTAGATCATCTGCCATCCGGGGCAGCTCCAACAGTACTGCCCAACCCTTAGCCTTCACGTCAGGATGGCCGAGCGGTCTAAGGCGCTGCGTTCAGGTCGCAGTCTCCCCTGGAGGCGTGGGTTCGAATCCCACTTCTGACAAACCCAACCTTTGGCTGCGGGCTCAAGCTAGAGTCTTTAACCCTCTGGCAAGTTTACCCACAAATGCATGAATGTTGACCAAGCACTGCGTTCCAGTTCATGCTAGAATTGACCAAACATTGCAGTAACACGGACCTGCGTCACATGGACTTTAAAGTAACACTTTAGTGCAACGAATGGGATTCTATGGCATTTTCGTGCAATTCTCTTGGAATTTCAAGTCATGACATTTCATGAATTTGGACATGTTTATAGGATGGAATTCAACGGAATTTCATGGAATACCATGTTGTGATGTTTACCGGAAGAAGAACCTGTTTATGAAAGGCTATTCGTGTTTTTTTGGGGGTGGGGGATGCAATGTGATTCTGGGAGTTTGACTGTGATGTCATGGGCTGAAGTTTTGGGGATGCAGTAGAATTTCCTGGCAAGGATTCTTGGACATTTTCTTGGAATGAAATGTCATGGGTTTTGGGGCATGGGGTGGAGTGTCATGGCATAAGATTCAAGGAATGTCATGTAAAACATTACATTAGCATTGACAAGACATGTCATTAGAGTGAAAGAATTATATTAGCCTTAACAAAACATTGTGACGACACCGACACATATTACATGAATATGAGAGCAATACTATGACTGCATTTGTTCAACATTAGTCCTACAAAAACACTGGATTTCAATTGCATTGCATATGAAGAAATGAACAAACGCACAAAAGGGAACACAGAAAGCAGCTCTTTTATTTACACGCTCCCCTGTATCAAAAAAGCACCAGACTGCCCCGTGTGAGGCTCGAACTCACGACCTTCAGATTATGAGACTGACGCGCTGCCTAACTGCGCCAACGAGGCATGCGCTGGGACTCGGGTGAGCGGTGAAGCACTAGCTTCTAGATCATCTGCCATCCGGGGCAGCTCCAACAGTACTGCCCAACCCTAAGCCGTCACGTCAGGATGGCCGAGCGGTCTAAGGTGCTGCGTTCAGGTCGCAGTCTCCCCTGGAGGCGTGGGTTCGAATCCCACTTCTGACAAACCCAACCTTTGGCTGCGGGCTCAAGCTAGAGTCTTTAACCCTCTGGCAAGTTTACCCACAAATGCATGAATGTTGACCAAGCACTGCGTTCCAGTTCATGCTAGAATTGACCAAACATTGCAGTAACACGGACCTGCGTCACATGGACTTTAAAGTAACACTTTAGTGCAACGAATGGGATTCTATGGCATTTTCGTGCAATTCTCTTGGAATTTCAAGTCATGACATTTCATGAATTTGGACATGTTTATAGGATGGAATTCAACGGAATTTCATGGAATACCATGTTGTGATGTTTACCGGAAGAAGAACCTGTTTATGAAAGGCTATTCGTGTTTTTTTGGGGGGTGGGGGATGCAATGTGATTCTGGGAGTTTGACTGTGATGTCATGGGCTGAAGTTTTGGGGATGCAGTAGAATTTCCTGGCAAGGATTCTTGGACATTTTCTTGGAATGAAATGTCATGGGTTTTGGGGCATGGGGTGGAGTGTCATGGCATAAGATTCAAGGAATGTCATGTAAAACATTACATTAGCATTGACAAGACATGTCATTAGAATGAAAGAATTATATTAGCCTTAACAAAACATTGTGACGACACCGACACATATTACATGAATATGAGAGCAATACTATGACTGCATTTGTTCAACATTAGTCCTACAAAAACACTGGATTTCAATTGCATTGCATATGAAGAAATGAACAAACGCACAAAAGGGAACACAGAAAGCAGCTCTTTTATTTACACGCTCCCCTGTATCAAAAAAGCACCAGACTGCCCCGTGTGAGGCTCGAACTCACGACCTTCAGATTATGAGACTGACGCGCTGCCTAACTGCGCCAACGAGGCATGCGCTGGGACCCGGGTGAGCGGTGAAGCACTAGCTTCTAGATCATCTGCCATCCGGGGCAGCTCCAACAGTACTGCCCAACCCTTAGCCGTCACGTCAGGATGGCCGAGCGGTCTAAGGCGCTGCGTTCAGGTCGCAGTCTCCCCTGGAGGCGTGGGTTCGAATCCCACTTCTGACAAACCCAACCTTTGGCTGCGGGCTCAAGCTAGAGTCTTTAACCCTCTGGCAAGTTTACCCACAAATGCATGAATGTTGACCAAGCACTGCGTTCCAGTTCATGCTAGAATTGACCAAACATTGCAGTAACACGGACCTGCGTCACATGGACTTTAAAGTAACACTTTAGTGCAACGAATGGGATTCTATGGCATTTTCGTGCAATTCTCTTGGAATTTCAAGTCATGACATTTCATGAATTTGGACATGTTTATAGGATGGAATTCAACGGAATTTCATGGAATACCATGTTGTGATGTTTACCGGAAGAAGAACCTGTTTATGAAAGGCTATTCATGTTTTTTTGGGGGTGGGGGATGCAATGTGATTCTGGGAGTTTGACTGTGATGTCATGGGCTGAAGTTTTGGGGATGCAGTAGAATTTCCTGGCAAGGATTCTTGGACATTTTCTTGGAATGAAATGTCATGGGTTTTGGGGCATGGGGTGGAGTGTCATGGCATAAGATTCAAGGAATGTCATGTAAAACATTACATTAGCATTGACAAGACATGTCATGAGAATGAAAGAATTATATTAGCCTTAACAAAACATTGTGACGACACCGACACATATTACATGAATATGAGAGCAATACTATGACTGCATTTGTTCAACATTAGTCCTACAAAAACACTGGATTTCAATTGCATTGCATATGAAGAAATGAACAAACGCACAAAAGGGAACACAGAAAGCAGCTCTTTTATTTACACGCTCCCCTGTATCAAAAAAGCACCAGACTGCCCCGTGTGAGGCTCGAACTCACGACCTTCAGATTATGAGACTGACGCGCTGCCTAACTGCGCCAACGAGGCATGCGCTGGGACCCGGGTGAGCGGTGAAGCACTAGCTTCTAGATCATCTGCCATCCGGGGCAGCTCCAACAGTACTGCCCAACCCTTAGCCGTCACGTCAGGATGGCCGAGCGGTCTAAGGCGCTGCGTTCAGGTCGCAGTCTCCCCTGGAGGCGTGGGTTCGAATCCCACTTCTGACAAACCCAACCTTTGGCTGCGGGCTCAAGCTAGAGTCTTTAACCCTCTGGCAAGTTTACCCACAAATGCATGAATGTTGACCAAGCACTGCGTTCCAGTTCATGCTAGAATTGACCAAACATTGCAGTAACACGGACCTGCGTCACATGGACATTAAAGTAACACTTTAGTGCAACGAATGGGATTCTATGGCATTTTCGTGCAATTCTCTTGGAATTTCAAGTCATGACATTTCATGAATTTGGACATGTTTATAGGATGGAATTCAACGGAATTTCATGGAATACCATGTTGTGATGTTTACCGGAAGAAGAACCTGTTTATGAAAGGCTATTCGTGTTTTTTGGGGGGTGGGGGATGCAATGGGATTCTGGGAGTTTGACTGTGATGTCATGGGCTGAAGTTTTGGGGATGCAGTAGAATTTCCTGGCAAGGATTCTTGGACATTTTCTTGGAATGAAATGTCATGGGTTTTGGGGCATGGGGTGGAGTGTCATGGCATAAGATTCAAGGAATGTCATGTAAAACATTACATTAGCATTGACAAGACATGTCATTAGAGTGAAAGAATTATATTAGCCTTAACAAAACATTGTGACGACACCGACACATATTACATGAATATGAGAGCAATACTATGACTGCATTTGTTCAACATTAGTCCTACAAAAACACTGGATTTCAATTGCATTGCATATGAAGAAATGAACAAACGCACAAAAGGGAACACAGAAAGCAGCTCTTTTATTTACACGCTCCCCTGTATCAAAAAAGCACCAGACTGCCCCGTGTGAGGCTCGAACTCACGACCTTCAGATTATGAGACTGACGCGCTGCCTAACTGCGCCAACGAGGCATGCGCTGGGACTCGGGTGAGCGGTGAAGCACTAGCCTCTAGATCATCTGCCATCCGGGGCAGCTCCAACAGTACTGCCCAACCCTAAGCCGTCACGTCAGGATGGCCGAGCGGTCTAAGGCGCTGCGTTCAGGTCGCAGTCTCCCCTGGAGGCGTGGGTTCGAATCCCACTTCTGACAAACCCAACCTTTGGCTGCGGGCTCAAGCTAGAGTCTTTAACCCTCTGGCAAGTTTACCCACAAATGCATGAATGTTGACCAAGCACTGCGTTCCAGTTCATGCTAGAATTGACCAAACATTGCAGTAACACGGACCTGCGTCACATGGACTTTAAAGTAACACTTTAGTGCAACGAATGGGATTCTATGGCATTTTCGTGCAATTCTCTTGGAATTTCAAGTCATGACATTTCATGAATTTGGACATGTTTATAGGATGGAATTCAACGGAATTTCATGGAATACCATGTTGTGATGTTTACCGGAAGAAGAACCTGTTTATGAAAGGCTATTCGTGTTTTTTGGGGGGTGGGGGATGCAATGTGATTCTGGGAGTTTGACTGTGATGTCATGGGCTGAAGTTTTGGGGATGCAGTAGAATTTCCTGGCAAGGATTCTTGGACATTTTCTTGGAATGAAATGTCATGGGTTTTGGGGCATGGGGTGGAGTGTCATGGCATAAGATTCAAGGAATGTCATGTAAAACATTACATTAGCATTGACAAGACATGTCATTAGAGTGAAAGAATTATATTAGCCTTAACAAAACATTGTGACGACACCGACACATATTACATGAATATGAGAGCAATACTATGACTGCATTTGTTCAACATTAGTCCTACAAAAACACTGGATTTCAATTGCATTGCATATGAAGAAATGAACAAACGCACAAAAGGGAACACAGAAAGCAGCTCTTTTATTTACACGCTCCCCTGTATCAAAAAAGCACCAGACTGCCCCGTGTGAGGCTCGAACTCACGACCTTCAGATTATGAGACTGACGCGCTGCCTAACTGCGCCAACGAGGCATGCGCTGGGACTCGGGTGAGCGGTGAAGCACTAGCTTCTAGATCATCTGCCATCCGGGGCAGCTCCAACAGTACTGCCCAACCCTAAGCCGTCACGTCAGGATGGCCGAGCGGTCTAAGGCGCTGCGTTCAGGTCGCAGTCTCCCCTGGAGGCGTGGGTTCGAATCCCACTTCTGACAAACCCAACCTTTGGCTGCGGGCTCAAGCTAGAGTCTTTAACCCTCTGGCAAGTTTACCCACAAATGCATGAATGTTGACCAAGCACTGCGTTCCAGTTCATGCTAGAATTGACCAAACATTGCAGTAACACGGACCTGCGTCACATGGACTTTAAAGTAACACTTTAGTGCAACGAATGGGATTCTATGGCATTTTCGTGCAATTCTCTTGGAATTTCAAGTCATGACATTTCATGAATTTGGACATGTTTATAGGATGGAATTCAACGGAATTTCATGGAATACCATGTTGTGATGTTTACCGGAAGAAGAACCTGTTTATGAAAGGCTATTCATGTTTTTTTGGGGGTGGGGGATGCAATGTGATTCTGGGAGTTTGACTGTGATGTCATGGGCTGAAGTTTTGGGGATGCAGTAGAATTTCCTGGCAAGGATTCTTGGACATTTTCTTGGAATGAAATGTCATGGGTTTTGGGGCATGGGGTGGAGTGTCATGGCATAAGATTCAAGGAATGTCATGTAAAACATTACATTAGCATTGACAAGACATGTCATTAGAATGAAAGAATTATATTAGCCTTAACAAAACATTGTGACGACACCGACACATATTACATGAATATGAGAGCAATACTATGACTGCATTTGTTCAACATTAGTCCTACAAAAACACTGGATTTCAATTGCATTGCATATGAAGAAATGAACAAACGCACAAAAGGGAACACAGAAAGCAGCTCTTTTATTTACACGCTCCCCTGTATCAAAAAAGCACCAGACTGCCCCGTGTGAGGCTCGAACTCACGACCTTCAGATTATGAGACTGACGCGCTGCCTAACTGCGCCAACGAGGCATGCGCTGGGACCCGGGTGAGCGGTGAAGCACTAGCTTCTAGATCATCTGCCATCCGGGGCAGCTCCAACAGTACTGCCCAACCCTTAGCCGTCACGTCAGGATGGCCGAGCGGTCTAAGGCGCTGCGTTCAGGTCGCAGTCTCCCCTGGAGGCGTGGGTTCGAATCCCACTTCTGACAAACCCAACCTTTGGCTGCGGGCTCAAGCTAGAGTCTTTAACCCTCTGGCAAGTTTACCCACAAATGCATGAATGTTGACCAAGCACTGCGTTCCAGTTCATGCTAGAATTGACCAAACATTGCAGTAACACGGACCTGCGTCACATGGACTTTAAAGTAACACTTTAGTGCAACGAATGGGATTCTATGGCATTTTCGTGCAATTCTCTTGGAATTTTAAAGTCATGACATTTCATGAATTTGGACATGTTTATAGGATGGAATTCAACGGAATTTCATGGAATACCATGTTGTGATGTTTACCGGAAGAAGAACCTGTTTATGAAAGGCTATTCGTGTTTTTTTGGGGGTGGGGGATGCAATGTGATTCTGGGAGTTTGACTGTGATGTCATGGGCTGAAGTTTTGGGGATGCAGTAGAATTTCCTGGCAAGGATTCTTGGACATTTTCTTGGAATGAAATGTCATGGGTTTTGGGGCATGGGGTGGAGTGTCATGGCATAAGATTCAAGGAATGTCATGTAAAACATTACATTAGCATTGACAAGACATGTCATTAGAATGAAAGAATTATATTAGCCTTAACAAAACATTGTGACGACACCGACACATATTACATGAATATGAGAGCAATACTATGACTGCATTTGTTCAACATTAGTCCTACAAAAACACTGGATTTCAATTGCATTGCATATGAAGAAATGAACAAACGCACAAAAGGGAACACAGAAAGCAGCTCTTTTATTTACACGCTCCCCTGTATCAAAAAAGCACCAGACTGCCCCGTGTGAGGCTCGAACTCACGACCTTCAGATTATGAGACTGACGCGCTGCCTAACTGCGCCAACGAGGCATGCGCTGGGACCCGGGTGAGCGGTGAAGCACTAGCTTCTAGATCATCTGCCATCCGGGGCAGCTCCAACAGTACTGCCCAACCCTTAGCCGTCACGTCAGGATGGCCGAGCGGTCTAAGGCGCTGCGTTCAGGTCGCAGTCTCCCCTGGAGGCGTGGGTTCGAATCCCACTTCTGACAAACCCAACCTTTGGCTGCGGGCTCAAGCTAGAGTCTTTAACCCTCTGGCAAGTTTACCCACAAATGCATGAATGTTGACCAAGCACTGCGTTCCAGTTCATGCTAGAATTGACCAAACATTGCAGTAACACGGACCTGCGTCACATGGACTTTAAAGTAACACTTTAGTGCAACGAATGGGATTCTATGGCATTTTCGTGCAATTCTCTTGGAATTTCAAGTCATGACATTTCATGAATTTGGACATGTTTATAGGATGGAATTCAACGGAATTTCATGGAATACCATGTTGTGATGTTTACCGGAAGAAGAACCTGTTTATGAAAGGCTATTCATGTTTTTTTGGGGGTGGGGGATGCAATGTGATTCTGGGAGTTTGACTGTGATGTCATGGGCTGAAGTTTTGGGGATGCAGTAGAATTTCCTGGCAAGGATTCTTGGACATTTTCTTGGAATGAAATGTCATGGGTTTTGGGGCATGGGGTGGAGTGTCATGGCATAAGATTCAAGGAATGTCATGTAAAACATTACATTAGCATTGACAAGACATGTCATGAGAATGAAAGAATTATATTAGCCTTAACAAAACATTGTGACGACACCGACACATATTACATGAATATGAGAGCAATACTATGACTGCATTTGTTCAACATTAGTCCTACAAAAACACTGGATTTCAATTGCATTGCATATGAAGAAATGAACAAACGCACAAAAGGGAACACAGAAAGCAGCTCTTTTATTTACACGCTCCCCTGTATCAAAAAAGCACCAGACTGCCCCGTGTGAGGCTCGAACTCACGACCTTCAGATTATGAGACTGACGCGCTGCCTAACTGCGCCAACGAGGCATGCGCTGGGACCCGGGTGAGCGGTGAAGCACTAGCTTCTAGATCATCTGCCATCCGGGGCAGCTCCAACAGTACTGCCCAACCCTTAGCCGTCACGTCAGGATGGCCGAGCGGTCTAAGGCGCTGCGTTCAGGTCGCAGTCTCCCCTGGAGGCGTGGGTTCGAATCCCACTTCTGACAAACCCAACCTTTGGCTGCGGGCTCAAGCTAGAGTCTTTAACCCTCTGGCAAGTTTACCCACAAATGCATGAATGTTGACCAAGCACTGCGTTCCAGTTCATGCTAGAATTGACCAAACATTGCAGTAACACGGACCTGCGTCACATGGACATTAAAGTAACACTTTAGTGCAACGAATGGGATTCTATGGCATTTTCGTGCAATTCTCTTGGAATTTCAAGTCATGACATTTCATGAATTTGGACATGTTTATAGGATGGAATTCAACGGAATTTCATGGAATACCATGTTGTGATGTTTACCGGAAGAAGAACCTGTTTATGAAAGGCTATTCGTGTTTTTTTGGGGGTGGGGGATGCAATGTGATTCTGGGAGTTTGACTGTGATGTCATGGGCTGAAGTTTTGGGGATGCAGTAGAATTTCCTGGCAAGGATTCTTGGACATTTTCTTGGAATGAAATGTCATGGGTTTTGGGGCATGGGGTGGAGTGTCATGGCATAAGATTCAAGGAATGTCATGTAAAACATTACATTAGCATTGACAAGACATGTCATTAGAGTGAAAGAATTATATTAGCCTTAACAAAACATTGTGACGACACCGACACATATTACATGAATATGAGAGCAATACTATGACTGCATTTGTTCAACATTAGTCCTACAAAAACACTGGATTTCAATTGCATTGCATATGAAGAAATGAACAAACGCACAAAAGGGAACACAGAAAGCAGCTCTTTTATTTACACGCTCCCCTGTATCAAAAAAGCACCAGACTGCCCCGTGTGAGGCTCGAACTCACGACCTTCAGATTATGAGACTGACGCGCTGCCTAACTGCGCCAACGAGGCATGCGCTGGGACTCGGGTGAGCGGTGAAGCACTAGCTTCTAGATCATCTGCCATCCGGGGCAGCTCCAACAGTACTGCCCAACCCTAAGCCGTCACGTCAGGATGGCCGAGCGGTCTAAGGCGCTGCGTTCAGGTCGCAGTCTCCCCTGGAGGCGTGGGTTCGAATCCCACTTCTGACAAACCCAACCTTTGGCTGCGGGCTCAAGCTAGAGTCTTTAACCCTCTGGCAAGTTTACCCACAAATGCATGAATGTTGACCAAGCACTGCGTTCCAGTTCATGCTAGAATTGACCAAACATTGCAGTAACACGGACCTGCGTCACATGGACTTTAAAGTAACACTTTAGTGCAACGAATGGGATTCTATGGCATTTTCGTGCAATTCTCTTGGAATTTCAAGTCATGACATTTCATGAATTTGGACATGTTTATAGGATGGAATTCAACGGAATTTCATGGAATACCATGTTGTGATGTTTACCGGAAGAAGAACCTGTTTATGAAAGGCTATTCGTGTTTTTTTGGGGGTGGGGGATGCAATGTGATTCTGGGAGTTTGACTGTGATGTCATGGGCTGAAGTTTTGGGGATGCAGTAGAATTTCCTGGCAAGGATTCTTGGACATTTTCTTGGAATGAAATGTCATGGGTTTTGGGGCATGGGGTGGAGTGTCATGGCATAAGATTCAAGGAATGTCATGTAAAACATTACATTAGCATTGACAAGACATGTCATTAGAGTGAAAGAATTATATTAGCCTTAACAAAACATTGTGACGACACCGACACATATTACATGAATATGAGAGCAATACTATGACTGCATTTGTTCAACATTAGTCCTACAAAAACACTGGATTTCAATTGCATTGCATATGAAGAAATGAACAAACGCACAAAAGGGAACACAGAAAGCAGCTCTTTTATTTACACGCTCCCCTGTATCAAAAAAGCACCAGACTGCCCCGTGTGAGGCTCGAACTCACGACCTTCAGATTATGAGACTGACGCGCTGCCTAACTGCGCCAACGAGGCATGCGCTGGGACTCGGGTGAGCGGTGAAGCACTAGCTTCTAGATCATCTGCCATCCGGGGCAGCTCCAACAGTACTGCCCAACCCTAAGCCGTCACGTCAGGATGGCCGAGCGGTCTAAGGCGCTGCGTTCAGGTCGCAGTCTCCCCTGGAGGCGTGGGTTCGAACCCCACTTCTGACAAACCCAACCTTTGGCTGCGGGCTCAAGCTAGAGTCTTTAACCCTCTGGCAAGTTTACCCACAAATGCATGAATGTTGACCAAGCACTGCGTTCCAGTTCATGCTAGAATTGACCAAACATTGCAGTAACACGGACCTGCGTCACATGGACTTTAAAGTAACACTTTAGTGCAACGAATGGGATTCTATGGCATTTTCGTGCAATTCTCTTGGAATTTCAAGTCATGACATTTCATGAATTTGGACATGTTTATAGGATGGAATTCAACGGAATTTCATGGAATACCATGTTGTGATGTTTACCGGAAGAAGAACCTGTTTATGAAAGGCTATTCGTGTTTTTTTGGGGGGTGGGGGATGCAATGTGATTCTGGGAGTTTGACTGTGATGTCATGGGCTGAAGTTTTGGGGATGCAGTAGAATTTCCTGGCAAGGATTCTTGGACATTTTCTTGGAATGAAATGTCATGGGTTTTGGGGCATGGGGTGGAGTGTCATGGCATAAGATTCAAGGAATGTCATGTAAAACATTACATTAGCATTGACAAGACATGTCATTAGAATGAAAGAATTATATTAGCCTTAACAAAACATTGTGACGACACCGACACATATTACATGAATATGAGAGCAATACTATGACTGCATTTGTTCAACATTAGTCCTACAAAAACACTGGATTTCAATTGCATTGCATATGAAGAAATGAACAAACGCACAAAAGGGAACACAGAAAGCAGCTCTTTTATTTACACGCTCCCCTGTATCAAAAAAGCACCAGACTGCCCCGTGTGAGGCTCGAACTCACGACCTTCAGATTATGAGACTGACGCGCTGCCTAACTGCGCCAACGAGGCATGCGCTGGGACCCGGGTGAGCGGTGAAGCACTAGCTTCTAGATCATCTGCCATCCGGGGCAGCTCCAACAGTACTGCCCAACCCTTAGCCGTCACGTCAGGATGGCCGAGCGGTCTAAGGCGCTGCGTTCAGGTCGCAGTCTCCCCTGGAGGCCTGGGTTCGAATCCCACTTCTGACAAACCCAACCTTTGGCTGCGGGCTCAAGCTAGAGTCTTTAACCCTCTGGCAAGTTTACCCACAAATGCATGAATGTTGACCAAGCACTGCGTTCCAGTTCATGCTAGAATTGACCAAACATTGCAGTAACACGGACCTGCGTCACATGGACTTTAAAGTAACACTTTAGTGCAACGAATGGGATTCTATGGCATTTTCGTGCAATTCTCTTGGAATTTCAAGTCATGACATTTCATGAATTTGGACATGTTTATAGGATGGAATTCAACGGAATTTCATGGAATACCATGTTGTGATGTTTACCGGAAGAAGAACCTGTTTATGAAAGGCTATTCATGTTTTTTTGGGGGTGGGGGATGCAATGTGATTCTGGGAGTTTGACTGTGATGTCATGGGCTGAAGTTTTGGGGATGCAGTAGAATTTCCTGGCAAGGATTCTTGGACATTTTCTTGGAATGAAATGTCATGGGTTTTGGGGCATGGGGTGGAGTGTCATGGCATAAGATTCAAGGAATGTCATGTAAAACATTACATTAGCATTGACAAGACATGTCATGAGAATGAAAGAATTATATTAGCCTTAACAAAACATTGTGACGACACCGACACATATTACATGAATATGAGAGCAATACTATGACTGCATTTGTTCAACATTAGTCCTACAAAAACACTGGATTTCAATTGCATTGCATATGAAGAAATGAACAAACGCACAAAAGGGAACACAGAAAGCAGCTCTTTTATTTACACGCTCCCCTGTATCAAAAAAGCACCAGACTGCCCCGTGTGAGGCTCGAACTCACGACCTTCAGATTATGAGACTGACGCGCTGCCTAACTGCGCCAACGAGGCATGCGCTGGGACCCGGGTGAGCGGTGAAGCACTAGCTTCTAGATCATCTGCCATCCGGGGCAGCTCCAACAGTACTGCCCAACCCTTAGCCGTCACGTCAGGATGGCCGAGCGGTCTAAGGCGCTGCGTTCAGGTCGCAGTCTCCCCTGGAGGCGTGGGTTCGAATCCCACTTCTGACAAACCCAACCTTTGGCTGCGGGCTCAAGCTAGAGTCTTTAACCCTCTGGCAAGTTTACCCACAAATGCATGAATGTTGACCAAGCACTGCGTTCCAGTTCATGCTAGAATTGACCAAACATTGCAGTAACACGGACCTGCGTCACATGGACATTAAAGTAACACTTTAGTGCAACGAATGGGATTCTATGGCATTTTCGTGCAATTCTCTTGGAATTTCAAGTCATGACATTTCATGAATTTGGACATGTTTATAGGATGGAATTCAACGGAATTTCATGGAATACCATGTTGTGATGTTTACCGGAAGAAGAACCTGTTTATGAAAGGCTATTCGTGTTTTTTTGGGGGTGGGGGATGCAATGTGATTCTGGGAGTTTGACTGTGATGTCATGGGCTGAAGTTTTGGGGATGCAGTAGAATTTCCTGGCAAGGATTCTTGGACATTTTCTTGGAATGAAATGTCATGGGTTTTGGGGCATGGGGTGGAGTGTCATGGCATAAGATTCAAGGAATGTCATGTAAAACATTACATTAGCATTGACAAGACATGTCATTAGAGTGAAAGAATTATATTAGCCTTAACAAAACATTGTGACGACACCGACACATATTACATGAATATGAGAGCAATACTATGACTGCATTTGTTCAACATTAGTCCTACAAAAACACTGGATTTCAATTGCATTGCATATGAAGAAATGAACAAACGCACAAAAGGGAACACAGAAAGCAGCTCTTTTATTTACACGCTCCCCTGTATCAAAAAAGCACCAGACTGCCCCGTGTGAGGCTCGAACTCACGACCTTCAGATTATGAGACTGACGCGCTGCCTAACTGCGCCAACGAGGCATGCGCTGGGACTCGGGTGAGCGGTGAAGCACTAGCTTCTAGATCATCTGCCATCCGGGGCAGCTCCAACAGTACTGCCCAACCCTAAGCCGTCACGTCAGGATGGCCGAGCGGTCTAAGGCGCTGCGTTCAGGTCGCAGTCTCCCCTGGAGGCGTGGGTTCGAATCCCACTTCTGACAAACCCAACCTTTGGCTGCGGGCTCAAGCTAGAGTCTTTAACCCTCTGGCAAGTTTACCCACAAATGCATGAATGTTGACCAAGCACTGCGTTCCAGTTCATGCTAGAATTGACCAAACATTGCAGTAACACGGACCTGCGTCACATGGACTTTAAAGTAACACTTTAGTGCAACGAATGGGATTCTATGGCATTTTCGTGCAATTCTCTTGGAATTTCAAGTCATGACATTTCATGAATTTGGACATGTTTATAGGATGGAATTCAACGGAATTTCATGGAATACCATGTTGTGATGTTTACCGGAAGAAGAACCTGTTTATGAAAGGCTATTCGTGTTTTTTTGGGGGTGGGGGATGCAATGTGATTCTGGGAGTTTGACTGTGATGTCATGGGCTGAAGTTTTGGGGATGCAGTAGAATTTCCTGGCAAGGATTCTTGGACATTTTCTTGGAATGAAATGTCATGGGTTTTGGGGCATGGGGTGGAGTGTCATGGCATAAGATTCAAGGAATGTCATGTAAAACATTACATTAGCATTGACAAGACATGTCATTAGAGTGAAAGAATTATATTAGCCTTAACAAAACATTGTGACGACACCGACACATATTACATGAATATGAGAGCAATACTATGACTGCATTTGTTCAACATTAGTCCTACAAAAACACTGGATTTCAATTGCATTGCATATGAAGAAATGAACAAACGCACAAAAGGGAACACAGAAAGCAGCTCTTTTATTTACACGCTCCCCTGTATCAAAAAAGCACCAGACTGCCCCGTGTGAGGCTCGAACTCACGACCTTCAGATTATGAGACTGACGCGCTGCCTAACTGCGCCAACGAGGCATGCGCTGGGACTCGGGTGAGCGGTGAAGCACTAGCTTCTAGATCATCTGCCATCCGGGGCAGCTCCAACAGTACTGCCCAACCCTAAGCCGTCACGTCAGGATGGCCGAGCGGTCTAAGGCGCTGCGTTCAGGTCGCAGTCTCCCCTGGAGGCGTGGGTTCGAATCCCACTTCTGACAAACCCAACCTTTGGCTGCGGGCTCAAGCTAGAGTCTTTAACCCTCTGGCAAGTTTACCCACAAATGCATGAATGTTGACCAAGCACTGCGTTCCAGTTCATGCTAGAATTGACCAAACATTGCAGTAACACGGACCTGCGTCACATGGACTTTAAAGTAACACTTTAGTGCAACGAATGGGATTCTATGGCATTTTCGTGCAATTCTCTTGGAATTTCAAGTCATGACATTTCATGAATTTGGACATGTTTATAGGATGGAATTCAACGGAATTTCATGGAATACCATGTTGTGATGTTTACCGGAAGAAGAACCTGTTTATGAAAGGCTATTCGTGTTTTTTTGGGGGGTGGGGGATGCAATGTGATTCTGGGAGTTTGACTGTGATGTCATGGGCTGAAGTTTTGGGGATGCAGTAGAATTTCCTGGCAAGGATTCTTGGACATTTTCTTGGAATGAAATGTCATGGGTTTTGGGGCATGGGGTGGAGTGTCATGGCATAAGATTCAAGGAATGTCATGTAAAACATTACATTAGCATTGACAAGACATGTCATTAGAATGAAAGAATTATATTAGCCTTAACAAAACATTGTGACGACACCGACACATATTACATGAATATGAGAGCAATACTATGACTGCATTTGTTCAACATTAGTCCTACAAAAACACTGGATTTCAATTGCATTGCATATGAAGAAATGAACAAACGCACAAAAGGGAACACAGAAAGCAGCTCTTTTATTTACACGCTCCCCTGTATCAAAAAAGCACCAGACTGCCCCGTGTGAGGCTCGAACTCACGACCTTCAGATTATGAGACTGACGCGCTGCCTAACTGCGCCAACGAGGCATGCGCTGGGACCCGGGTGAGCGGTGAAGCACTAGCTTCTAGATCATCTGCCATCCGGGGCAGCTCCAACAGTACTGCCCAACCCTTAGCCGTCACGTCAGGATGGCCGAGCGGTCTAAGGCGCTGCGTTCAGGTCGCAGTCTCCCCTGGAGGCGTGGGTTCGAATCCCACTTCTGACAAACCCAACCTTTGGCTGCGGGCTCAAGCTAGAGTCTTTAACCCTCTGGCAAGTTTACCCACAAATGCATGAATGTTGACCAAGCACTGCGTTCCAGTTCATGCTAGAATTGACCAAACATTGCAGTAACACGGACCTGCGTCACATGGACTTTAAAGTAACACTTTAGTGCAACGAATGGGATTCTATGGCATTTTCGTGCAATTCTCTTGGAATTTCAAGTCATGACATTTCATGAATTTGGACATGTTTATAGGATGGAATTCAACGGAATTTCATGGAATACCATGTTGTGATGTTTACCGGAAGAAGAACCTGTTTATGAAAGGCTATTCATGTTTTTTTGGGGGTGGGGGATGCAATGTGATTCTGGGAGTTTGACTGTGATGTCATGGGCTGAAGTTTTGGGGATGCAGTAGAATTTCCTGGCAAGGATTCTTGGACATTTTCTTGGAATGAAATGTCATGGGTTTTGGGGCATGGGGTGGAGTGTCATGGCATAAGATTCAAGGATTGTCATGTAAAACATTACATTAGCATTGACAAGACATGTCATGAGAATGAAAGAATTATATTAGCCTTAACAAAACATTGTGACGACACCGACACATATTACATGAATATGAGAGCAATACTATGACTGCATTTGTTCAACATTAGTCCTACAAAAACACTGGATTTCAATTGCATTGCATATGAAGAAATGAACAAACGCACAAAAGGGAACACAGAAAGCAGCTCTTTTATTTACACGCTCCCCTGTATCAAAAAAGCACCAGACTGCCCCGTGTGAGGCTCGAACTCACGACCTTCAGATTATGAGACTGACGCGCTGCCTAACTGCGCCAACGAGGCATGCGCTGGGACCCGGGTGAGCGGTGAAGCACTAGCTTCTAGATCATCTGCCATCCGGGGCAGCTCCAACAGTACTGCCCAACCCTTAGCCGTCACGTCAGGATGGCCGAGCGGTCTAAGGCGCTGCGTTCAGGTCGCAGTCTCCCCTGGAGGCCTGGGTTCGAATCCCACTTCTGACAAACCCAACCTTTGGCTGCGGGCTCAAGCTAGAGTCTTTAACCCTCTGGCAAGTTTACCCACAAATGCATGAATGTTGACCAAGCACTGCGTTCCAGTTCATGCTAGAATTGACCAAACATTGCAGTAACACGGACCTGCGTCACATGGACATTAAAGTAACACTTTAGTGCAACGAATGGGATTCTATGGCATTTTCGTGCAATTCTCTTGGAATTTCAAGTCATGACATTTCATGAATTTGGACATGTTTATAGGATGGAATTCAACGGAATTTCATGGAATACCATGTTGTGATGTTTACCGGAAGAAGAACCTGTTTATGAAAGGCTATTCGTGTTTTTTTGGGGGTGGGGGATGCAATGTGATTCTGGGAGTTTGACTGTGATGTCATGGGCTGAAGTTTTGGGGATGCAGTAGAATTTCCTGGCAAGGATTCTTGGACATTTTCTTGGAATGAAATGTCATGGGTTTTGGGGCATGGGGTGGAGTGTCATGGCATAAGATTCAAGGAATGTCATGTAAAACATTACATTAGCATTGACAAGACATGTCATTAGAGTGAAAGAATTATATTAGCCTTAACAAAACATTGTGACGACACCGACACATATTACATGAATATGAGAGCAATACTATGACTGCATTTGTTCAACATTAGTCCTACAAAAACACTGGATTTCAATTGCATTGCATATGAAGAAATGAACAAACGCACAAAAGGGAACACAGAAAGCAGCTCTTTTATTTACACGCTCCCCTGTATCAAAAAAGCACCAGACTGCCCCGTGTGAGGCTCGAACTCACGACCTTCAGATTATGAGACTGACGCGCTGCCTAACTGCGCCAACGAGGCATGCGCTGGGACTCGGGTGAGCGGTGAAGCACTAGCTTCTAGATCATCTGCCATCCGGGGCAGCTCCAACAGTACTGCCCAACCCTAAGCCGTCACGTCAGGATGGCCGAGCGGTCTAAGGCGCTGCGTTCAGGTCGCAGTCTCCCCTGGAGGCGTGGGTTCGAATCCCACTTCTGACAAACCCAACCTTTGGCTGCGGGCTCAAGCTAGAGTCTTTAACCCTCTGGCAAGTTTACCCACAAATGCATGAATGTTGACCAAGCACTGCGTTCCAGTTCATGCTAGAATTGACCAAACATTGCAGTAACACGGACCTGCGTCACATGGACTTTAAAGTAACACTTTAGTGCAACGAATGGGATTCTATGGCATTTTCGTGCAATTCTCTTGGAATTTCAAGTCATGACATTTCATGAATTTGGACATGTTTATAGGATGGAATTCAACGGAATTTCATGGAATACCATGTTGTGATGTTTACCGGAAGAAGAACCTGTTTATGAAAGGCTATTCGTGTTTTTTTGGGGGTGGGGGATGCAATGTGATTCTGGGAGTTTGACTGTGATGTCATGGGCTGAAGTTTTGGGGATGCAGTAGAATTTCCTGGCAAGGATTCTTGGACATTTTCTTGGAATGAAATGTCATGGGTTTTGGGGCATGGGGTGGAGTGTCATGGCATAAGATTCAAGGAATGTCATGTAAAACATTACATTAGCATTGACAAGACATGTCATTAGAGTGAAAGAATTATATTAGCCTTAACAAAACATTGTGACGACACCGACACATATTACATGAATATGAGAGCAATACTATGACTGCATTTGTTCAACATTAGTCCTACAAAAACACTGGATTTCAATTGCATTGCATATGAAGAAATGAACAAACGCACAAAAGGGAACACAGAAAGCAGCTCTTTTATTTACACGCTCCCCTGTATCAAAAAAGCACCAGACTGCCCCGTGTGAGGCTCGAACTCACGACCTTCAGATTATGAGACTGACGCGCTGCCTAACTGCGCCAACGAGGCATGCGCTGGGACTCGGGTGAGCGGTGAAGCACTAGCTTCTAGATCATCTGCCATCCGGGGCAGCTCCAACAGTACTGCCCAACCCTAAGCCGTCACGTCAGGATGGCCGAGCGGTCTAAGGCGCTGCGTTCAGGTCGCAGTCTCCCCTGGAGGCGTGGGTTCGAATCCCACTTCTGACAAACCCAACCTTTGGCTGCGGGCTCAAGCTAGAGTCTTTAACCCTCTGGCAAGTTTACCCACAAATGCATGAATGTTGACCAAGCACTGCGTTCCAGTTCATGCTAGAATTGACCAAACATTGCAGTAACACGGACCTGCGTCACATGGACTTTAAAGTAACACTTTAGTGCAACGAATGGGATTCTATGGCATTTTCGTGCAATTCTCTTGGAATTTCAAGTCATGACATTTCATGAATTTGGACATGTTTATAGGATGGAATTCAACGGAATTTCATGGAATACCATGTTGTGATGTTTACCGGAAGAAGAACCTGTTTATGAAAGGCTATTCATGTTTTTTTGGGGGTGGGGGATGCAATGTGATTCTGGGAGTTTGACTGTGATGTCATGGGCTGAAGTTTTGGGGATGCAGTAGAATTTCCTGGCAAGGATTCTTGGACATTTTCTTGGAATGAAATGTCATGGGTTTTGGGGCATGGGGTGGAGTGTCATGGCATAAGATTCAAGGAATGTCATGTAAAACATTACATTAGCATTGACAAGACATGTCATTAGAATGAAAGAATTATATTAGCCTTAACAAAACATTGTGACGACACCGACACATATTACATGAATATGAGAGCAATACTATGACTGCATTTGTTCAACATTAGTCCTACAAAAACACTGGATTTCAATTGCATTGCATATGAAGAAATGAACAAACGCACAAAAGGGAACACAGAAAGCAGCTCTTTTATTTACACGCTCCCCTGTATCAAAAAAGCACCAGACTGCCCCGTGTGAGGCTCGAACTCACGACCTTCAGATTATGAGACTGACGCGCTGCCTAACTGCGCCAACGAGGCATGCGCTGGGACCCGGGTGAGCGGTGAAGCACTAGCTTCTAGATCATCTGCCATCCGGGGCAGCTCCAACAGTACTGCCCAACCCTTAGCCGTCACGTCAGGATGGCCGAGCGGTCTAAGGCGCTGCGTTCAGGTCGCAGTCTCCCCTGGAGGCGTGGGTTCGAATCCCACTTCTGACAAACCCAACCTTTGGCTGCGGGCTCAAGCTAGAGTCTTTAACCCTCTGGCAAGTTTACCCACAAATGCATGAATGTTGACCAAGCACTGCGTTCCAGTTCATGCTAGAATTGACCAAACATTGCAGTAACACGGACCTGCGTCACATGGACTTTAAAGTAACACTTTAGTGCAACGAATGGGATTCTATGGCATTTTCGTGCAATTCTCTTGGAATTTTAAAGTCATGACATTTCATGAATTTGGACATGTTTATAGGATGGAATTCAACGGAATTTCATGGAATACCATGTTGTGATGTTTACCGGAAGAAGAACCTGTTTATGAAAGGCTATTCGTGTTTTTTTGGGGGTGGGGGATGCAATGTGATTCTGGGAGTTTGACTGTGATGTCATGGGCTGAAGTTTTGGGGATGCAGTAGAATTTCCTGGCAAGGATTCTTGGACATTTTCTTGGAATGAAATGTCATGGGTTTTGGGGCATGGGGTGGAGTGTCATGGCATAAGATTCAAGGAATGTCATGTAAAACATTACATTAGCATTGACAAGACATGTCATTAGAATGAAAGAATTATATTAGCCTTAACAAAACATTGTGACGACACCGACACATATTACATGAATATGAGAGCAATACTATGACTGCATTTGTTCAACATTAGTCCTACAAAAACACTGGATTTCAATTGCATTGCATATGAAGAAATGAACAAACGCACAAAAGGGAACACAGAAAGCAGCTCTTTTATTTACACGCTCCCCTGTATCAAAAAAGCACCAGACTGCCCCGTGTGAGGCTCGAACTCACGACCTTCAGATTATGAGACTGACGCGCTGCCTAACTGCGCCAACGAGGCATGCGCTGGGACCCGGGTGAGCGGTGAAGCACTAGCTTCTAGATCATCTGCCATCCGGGGCAGCTCCAACAGTACTGCCCAACCCTTAGCCGTCACGTTAGGATGGCCGAGCGGTCTAAGGCGCTGCGTTCAGGTCGCAGTCTCCCCTGGAGGCGTGGGTTCGAATCCCACTTCTGACAAACCCAACCTTTGGCTGCGGGCTCAAGCTAGAGTCTTTAACCCTCTGGCAAGTTTACCCACAAATGCATGAATGTTGACCAAGCACTGCGTTCCAGTTCATGCTAGAATTGACCAAACATTGCAGTAACACGGACCTGCGTCACATGGACTTTAAAGTAACACTTTAGTGCAACGAATGGGATTCTATGGCATTTTCGTGCAATTCTCTTGGAATTTCAAGTCATGACATTTCATGAATTTGGACATGTTTATAGGATGGAATTCAACGGAATTTCATGGAATACCATGTTGTGATGTTTACCGGAAGAAGAACCTGTTTATGAAAGGCTATTCGTGTTTTTTTGGGGGTGGGGGATGCAATGTGATTCTGGGAGTTTGACTGTGATGTCATGGGCTGAAGTTTTGGGGATGCAGTAGAATTTCCTGGCAAGGATTCTTGGACATTTTCTTGGAATGAAATGTCATGGGTTTTGGGGCATGGGGTGGAGTGTCATGGCATAAGATTCAAGGAATGTCATGTAAAACATTACATTAGCATTGACAAGACATGTCATTAGAATGAAAGAATTATATTAGCCTTAACAAAACATTGTGACGACACCGACACATATTACATGAATATGAGAGCAATACTATGACTGCATTTGTTCAACATTAGTCCTACAAAAACACTGGATTTCAATTGCATTGCATATGAAGAAATGAACAAACGCACAAAAGGGAACACAGAAAGCAGCTCTTTTATTTACACGCTCCCCTGTATCAAAAAAGCACCAGACTGCCCCGTGTGAGGCTCGAACTCACGACCTTCAGATTATGAGACTGACGCGCTGCCTAACTGCGCCAACGAGGCATGCGCTGGGACCCGGGTGAGCGGTGAAGCACTAGCTTCTAGATCATCTGCCATCCGGGGCAGCTCCAACAGTACTGCCCAACCCTTAGCCGTCACGTCAGGATGGCCGAGCGGTCTAAGGCGCTGCGTTCAGGTCGCAGTCTCCCCTGGAGGCGTGGGTTCGAATCCCACTTCTGACAAACCCAACCTTTGGCTGCGGGCTCAAGCTAGAGTCTTTAACTCTCTGGCAAGTTTACCCACAAATGCATGAATGTTGACCAAGCACTGCGTTCCAGTTCATGCTAGAATTGACCAAACATTGCAGTAACACGGACCTGCGTCACATGGACTTTAAAGTAACACTTTAGTGCAACGAATGGGATTCTATGGCATTTTCGTGCAATTCTCTTGGAATTTCAAGTCATGACATTTCATGAATTTGGACATGTTTATAGGATGGAATTCAACGGAATTTCATGGAATACCATGTTGTGATGTTTACCGGAAGAAGAACCTGTTTATGAAAGGCTATTCATGTTTTTTTGGGGGTGGGGGATGCAATGTGATTCTGGGAGTTTGACTGTGATGTCATGGGCTGAAGTTTTGGGGATGCAGTAGAATTTCCTGGCAAGGATTCTTGGACATTTTCTTGGAATGAAATGTCATGGGTTTTGGGGCATGGGGTGGAGTGTCATGGCATAAGATTCAAGGAATGTCATGTAAAACATTACATTAGCATTGACAAGACATGTCATTAGAATGAAAGAATTATATTAGCCTTAACAAAACATTGTGACGACACCGACACATATTACATGAATATGAGAGCAATACTATGACTGCATTTGTTCAACATTAGTCCTACAAAAACACTGGATTTCAATTGCATTGCATATGAAGAAATGAACAAACGCACAAAAGGGAACACAGAAAGCAGCTCTTTTATTTACACGCTCCCCTGTATCAAAAAAGCACCAGACTGCCCCGTGTGAGGCTCGAACTCACGACCTTCAGATTATGAGACTGACGCGCTGCCTAACTGCGCCAACGAGGCATGCGCTGGGACCCGGGTGAGCGGTGAAGCACTAGCTTCTAGATCATCTGCCATCCGGGGAAGCTCCAACAATACTGCCCAACCCTTAGCCGTCACGTCAGGATGGCCGAGCGGTCTAAGGCGCTGCGTTCAGGTCGCAGTCTCCCCTGGAGGCGTGGGTTCGAATCCCAC
Source organism: Rutilus rutilus (assembly GCF_951802725.1). Classification (NCBI taxonomy): domain Eukaryota; kingdom Metazoa; phylum Chordata; class Actinopteri; order Cypriniformes; family Leuciscidae; genus Rutilus; species Rutilus rutilus. Next base: position 22,821,618 of record NC_140212.1, on the reverse strand, counting down.
TTCTGACAAACCCAACCTTTGGCTGCGGGCTCAAGCTAGAGTCTTTAACCCTCTGGCAAGTTTACCCACAAATGCATGAATGTTGACCAAGCACTGCGTTCCAGTTCATGCTAGAATTGACCAAACATTGCAGTAACACGGACCTGCGTCACATGGACTTTAAAGTAACACTTTAGTGCAACGAATGGGATTCTATGGCATTTTCGTGCAATTCTCTTGGAATTTCAAGTCATGACATTTCATGAATTTGGACATGTTTATAGGATGGAATTCAACGGAATTTCATGGAATACCATGTTGTGATGTTTACCGGAAGAAGAACCTGTTTATGAAAGGCTATTCGTGTTTTTTTGGGGGTGGGGGATGCAATGTGATTCTGGGAGTTTGACTGTGATGTCATGGGCTGAAGTTTTGGGGATGCAGTAGAATTTCCTGGCAAGGATTCTTGGACATTTTCTTGGAATGAAATGTCATGGGTTTTGGGGCATGGGGTGGAGTGTCATGGCATAAGATTCAAGGAATGTCATGTAAAACATTACATTAGCATTGACAAGACATGTCATTAGAATGAAAGAATTATATTAGCCTTAACAAAACATTGTGACGACACCGACACATATTACATGAATATGAGAGCAATACTATGACTGCATTTGTTCAACATTAGTCCTACAAAAACACTGGATTTCAATTGCATTGCATATGAAGAAATGAACAAACGCACAAAAGGGAACACAGAAAGCAGCTCTTTTATTTACACGCTCCCCTGTATCAAAAAAGCACCAGACTGCCCCGTGTGAGGCTCGAACTCACGACCTTCAGATTATGAGGTCGTGACAAATCTTCAGATTATGAGACTGACGCGCTGCCTAACTGCGCCAACGAGGCATGCGCTGGGACCCGGGTGAGCGGTGAAGCACTAGCTTCTAGATCATCTGCCATCCGGGGCAGCTCCAACAGTACTGCCCAACCCTAAGCCGTCACGTCAGGATGGCCGAGCGGTCTAAGGCGCTGCGTTCAGGTCGCAGTCTCCCCTGGAGGCGTGGGTTCGAATCCCACTTCTGACAAACCCAACCTTTGGCTGCGGGCTCAAGCTAGAGTCTTTAACCCTCTGGCAAGTTTACCCACAAATGCATGAATGTTGACCAAGCACTGCGTTCCAGTTCATGCTAGAATTGACCAAACATTGCAGTAACACGGACCTGCGTCACATGGACTTTAAAGTAACACTTTAGTGCAACGAATGGGATTCTATGGCATTTTCGTGCAATTCTCTTGGAATTTCAAGTCATGACATTTCATGAATTTGGACATGTTTATAGGATGGAATTCAACGGAATTTCATGGAATACCATGTTGTGATGTTTACCGGAAGAAGAACCTGTTTATGAAAGGCTATTCGTGTTTTTTTGGGGGTGGGGGATGCAATGTGATTCTGGGAGTTTGACTGTGATGTCATGGGCTGAAGTTTTGGGGATGCAGTAGAATTTCCTGGCAAGGATTCTTGGACATTTTCTTGGAATGAAATGTCATGGGTTTTGGGGCATGGGGTGGAGTGTCATGGCATAAGATTCAAGGAATGTCATGTAAAACATTACATTAGCATTGACAAGACATGTCATTAGAATGAAAGAATTATATTAGCCTTAACAAAACATTGTGACGACACCGACACATATTACATGAATATGAGAGCAATACTATGACTGCATTTGTTCAACATTAGTCCTACAAAAACACTGGATTTCAATTGCATTGCATATGAAGAAATGAACAAACGCACAAAAGGGAACACAGAAAGCAGCTCTTTTATTTACACGCTCCCCTGTATCAAAAAAGCACCAGACTGCCCCGTGTGAGGCTCGAACTCACGACCTTCAGATTATGAGACTGACGCGCTGCCTAACTGCGCCAACGAGGCATGCGCTGGGACCCGGGTGAGCGGTGAAGCACTAGCTTCTAGATCATCTGCCATCCGGGGCAGCTCCAACAGTACTGCCCAACCCTTAGCCGTCACGTCAGGATGGCCGAGCGGTCTAAGGTGCTGCGTTCAGGTCGCAGTCTCCCCTGGAGGCGTGGGTTCGAATCCCACTTCTGACAAACCCAACCTTTGGCTGCGGGCTCAAGCTAGAGTCTTTAACCCTCTGGCAAGTTTACCCACAAATGCATGAATGTTGACCAAGCACTGCGTTCCAGTTCATGCTAGAATTGACCAAACATTGCAGTAACACGGACCTGCGTCACATGGACTTTAAAGTAACACTTTAGTGCAACGAATGGGATTCTATGGCATTTTCGTGCAATTCTCTTGGAATTTCAAGTCATGACATTTCATGAATTTGGACATGTTTATAGGATGGAATTCAACGGAATTTCATGGAATACCATGTTGTGATGTTTACCGGAAGAAGAACCTGTTTATGAAAGGCTATTCGTGTTTTTTTGGGGGTGGGGGATGCAATGTGATTCTGGGAGTTTGACTGTGATGTCATGGGCTGAAGTTTTGGGGATGCAGTAGAATTTCCTGGCAAGGATTCTTGGACATTTTCTTGGAATGAAATGTCATGGGTTTTGGGGCATGGGGTGGAGTGTCATGGCATAAGATTCAAGGAATGTCATGTAAAACATTACATTAGCATTGACAAGACATGTCATTAGAATGAAAGAATTATATTAGCCTTAACAAAACATTGTGACGACACCGACACATATTACATGAATATGAGAGCAATACTATGACTGCATTTGTTCAACATTAGTCCTACAAAAACACTGGATTTCAATTGCATTGCATATGAAGAAATGAACAAACGCACAAAAGGGAACACAGAAAGCAGCTCTTTTATTTACACGCTCCCCTGTATCAAAAAAGCACCAGACTGCCCCGTGTGAGGCTCGAACTCACGACCTTCAGATTATGAGACTGACGCGCTGCCTAACTGCGCCAACGAGGCATGCGCTGGGACCCGGGTGAGCGGTGAAGCACTAGCTTCTAGATCATCTGCCATCCGGGGCAGCTCCAACAGTACTGCCCAACCCTAAGCCGTCACGTCAGGATGGCCGAGCGGTCTAAGGCGCTGCGTTCAGGTCGCAGTCTCCCCTGGAGGCGTGGGTTCGAATCCCACTTCTGACAAACCCAACCTTTGGCTGCGGGCTCAAGCTAGAGTCTTTAACCCTCTGGCAAGTTTACCCACAAATGCATGAATGTTGACCAAGCACTGCGTTCCAGTTCATGCTAGAATTGACCAAACATTGCAGTAACACGGACCTGCGTCACATGGACTTTAAAGTAACACTTTAGTGCAACGAATGGGATTCTATGGCATTTTCGTGCAATTCTCTTGGAATTTCAAGTCATGACATTTCATGAATTTGGACATGTTTATAGGATGGAATTCAACGGAATTTCATGGAATACCATGTTGTGATGTTTACCGGAAGAAGAACCTGTTTATGAAAGGCTATTCGTGTTTTTTTGGGGGTGGGGGATGCAATGTGATTCTGGGAGTTTGACTGTGATGTCATGGGCTGAAGTTTTGGGGATGCAGTAGAATTTCCTGGCAAGGATTCTTGGACATTTTCTTGGAATGAAATGTCATGGGTTTTGGGGCATGGGGTGGAGTGTCATGGCATAAGATTCAAGGAATGTCATGTAAAACATTACATTAGCATTGACAAGACATGTCATTAGAATGAAAGAATTATATTAGCCTTAACAAAACATTGTGACGACACCGACACATATTACATGAATATGAGAGCAATACTATGACTGCATTTGTTCAACATTAGTCCTACAAAAACACTGGATTTCAATTGCATTGCATATGAAGAAATGAACAAACGCACAAAAGGGAACACAGAAAGCAGCTCTTTTATTTACACGCTCCCCTGTATCAAAAAAGCACCAGACTGCCCCGTGTGAGGCTCGAACTCACGACCTTCAGATTATGAGACTGACGCGCTGCCTAACTGCGCCAACGAGGCATGCGCTGGGACTCGGGTGAGCGGTGAAGCACTAGCTTCTAGATCATCTGCCATCCGGGGCAGCTCCAACAGTACTGCCCAACCCTAAGCCGTCACGTCAGGATGGCCGAGCGGTCTAAGGCGCTGCGTTCAGGTCGCAGTCTCCCCTGGAGGCGTGGGTTCGAATCCCACTTCTGACAAACCCAACCTTTGGCTGCGGGCTCAAGCTAGAGTCTTTAACCCTCTGGCAAGTTTACCCACAAATGCATGAATGTTGACCGAGCACTGCGTTCCAGTTCATGCTAGAATTGACCAAACATTGCAGTAACACGGACCTGCGTCACATGGACTTTAAAGTAACACTTTAGTGCAACGAATGGGATTCTATGGCATTTTCGTGCAATTCTCTTGGAATTTCAAGTCATGACATTTCATGAATTTGGACATGTTTATAGGATGGAATTCAACGGAATTTCATGGAATACCATGTTGTGATGTTTACCGGAAGAAGAACCTGTTTATGAAAGGCTATTCGTGTTTTTTTGGGGGTGGGGGATGCAATGTGATTCTGGGAGTTTGACTGTGATGTCATGGGCTGAAGTTTTGGGGATGCAGTAGAATTTCCTGGCAAGGATTCTTGGACATTTTCTTGGAATGAAATGTCATGGGTTTTGGGGCATGGGGTGGAGTGTCATGGCATAAGATTCAAGGAATGTCATGTAAAACATTACATTAGCATTGACAAGACATGTCATTAGAATGAAAGAATTATATTAGCCTTAACAAAACATTGTGACGACACCGACACATATTACATGAATATGAGAGCAATACTATGACTGCATTTGTTCAACATTAGTCCTACAAAAACACTGGATTTCAATTGCATTGCATATGAAGAAATGAACAAACGCACAAAAGGGAACACAGAAAGCAGCTCTTTTATTTACACGCTCCCCTGTATCAAAAAAGCACCAGACTGCCCCGTGTGAGGCTCGAACTCACGACCTTCAGATTATGAGACTGACGCGCTGCCTAACTGCGCCAACGAGGCATGCGCTGGGACCCGGGTGAGCGGTGAAGCACTAGCTTCTAGATCATCTGCCATCCGGGGAAGCTCCAACAGTACTGCCCAACCCTTAACCGTCACGTCAGGATGGCCGAGCGGTCTAAGGCGCTGCGTTCAGGTCGCAGTCTCCCCTGGAGGCGTGGGTTCGAATCCCACTTCTGACAAACCCAACCTTTGGCTGCGGGCTCAAGCTAGAGTCTTTAACCCTCTGGCAAGTTTACCCACAAATGCATGAATGTTGACCAAGCACTGCGTTCCAGTTCATGCTAGAATTGACCAAACATTGCAGTAACACGGACCTGCGTCACATGGACTTTAAAGTAACACTTTAGTGCAACGAATGGGATTCTATGGCATTTTCGTGCAATTCTCTTGGAATTTCAAGTCATGACATTTCATGAATTTGGACATGTTTATAGGATGGAATTCAACGGAATTTCATGGAATACCATGTTGTGATGTTTACCGGAAGAAGAACCTGTTTATGAAAGGCTATTCGTGTTTTTTTGGGGGGTGGGGGATGCAATGTGATTCTGGGAGTTTGACTGTGATGTCATGGGCTGAAGTTTTGGGGATGCAGTAGAATTTCCTGGCAAGGATTCTTGGACATTTTCTTGGAATGAAATGTCATGGGTTTTGGGGCATGGGGTGGAGTGTCATGGCATAAGATTCAAGGAATGTCATGTAAAACATTACATTAGCATTGACAAGACATGTCATTAGAATGAAAGAATTATATTAGCCTTAACAAAACATTGTGACGACACCGACACATATTACATGAATATGAGAGCAATACTATGACTGCATTTGTTCAACATTAGTCCTACAAAAACACTGGATTTCAATTGCATTGCATATGAAGAAATGAACAAACGCACAAAAGGGAACACAGAAAGCAGCTCTTTTATTTACACGCTCCCCTGTATCAAAAAAGCACCAGACTGCCCCGTGTGAGGCTCGAACTCACGACCTTCAGATTATGAGACTGACGCGCTGCCTAACTGCGCCAACGAGGCATGCGCTGGGACCCGGGTGAGCGGTGAAGCACTAGCTTCTAGATCATCTGCCATCCGGGGCAGCTCCAACAGTACTGCCCAACCCTTAGCCGTCACGTCAGGATGGCCGAGCGGTCTAAGGTGCTGCGTTCAGGTCGCAGTCTCCCCTGGAGGCGTGGGTTCGAATCCCACTTCTGACAAACCCAACCTTTGGCTGCGGGCTCAAGCTAGAGTCTTTAACCCTCTGGCAAGTTTACCCACAAATGCATGAATGTTGACCAAGCACTGCGTTCCAGTTCATGCTAGAATTGACCAAACATTGCAGTAACACGGACCTGCGTCACATGGACTTTAAAGTAACACTTTAGTGCAACGAATGGGATTCTATGGCATTTTCGTGCAATTCTCTTGGAATTTCAAGTCATGACATTTCATGAATTTGGACATGTTTATAGGATGGAATTCAACGGAATTTCATGGAATACCATGTTGTGATGTTTACCGGAAGAAGAACCTGTTTATGAAAGGCTATTCGTGTTTTTTTGGGGGTGGGGGATGCAATGTGATTCTGGGAGTTTGACTGTGATGTCATGGGCTGAAGTTTTGGGGATGCAGTAGAATTTCCTGGCAAGGATTCTTGGACATTTTCTTGGAATGAAATGTCATGGGTTTTGGGGCATGGGGTGGAGTGTCATGGCATAAGATTCAAGGAATGTCATGTAAAACATTACATTAGCATTGACAAGACATGTCATTAGAATGAAAGAATTATATTAGCCTTAACAAAACATTGTGACGACACCGACACATATTACATGAATATGAGAGCAATACTATGACTGCATTTGTTCAACATTAGTCCTACAAAAACACTGGATTTCAATTGCATTGCATATGAAGAAATGAACAAACGCACAAAAGGGAACACAGAAAGCAGCTCTTTTATTTACACGCTCCCCTGTATCAAAAAAGCACCAGACTGCCCCGTGTGAGGCTCGAACTCACGACCTTCAGATTATGAGACTGACGCGCTGCCTAACTGCGCCAACGAGGCATGCGCTGGGACCCGGGTGAGCGGTGAAGCACTAGCTTCTAGATCATCTGCCATCCGGGGCAGCTCCAACAGTACTGCCCAACCCTAAGCCGTCACGTCAGGATGGCCGAGCGGTCTAAGGCGCTGCGTTCAGGTCGCAGTCTCCCCTGGAGGCGTGGGTTCGAATCCCACTTCTGACAAACCCAACCTTTGGCTGCGGGCTCAAGCTAGAGTCTTTAACCCTCTGGCAAGTTTACCCACAAATGCATGAATGTTGACTGCGTTCCAGTTCATGCTAGAATTGACCAAACATTGCAGTAACACGGACCTGCGTCACATGGACTTTAAAGTAACACTTTAGTGCAACGAATGGGATTCTATGGCATTTTCGTGCAATTCTCTTGGAATTTCAAGTCATGACATTTCATGAATTTGGACATGTTTATAGGATGGAATTCAACGGAATTTCATGGAATACCATGTTGTGATGTTTACCGGAAGAAGAACCTGTTTATGAAAGGCTATTCGTGTTTTTTTGGGGGTGGGGGATGCAATGTGATTCTGGGAGTTTGACTGTGATGTCATGGGCTGAAGTTTTGGGGATGCAGTAGAATTTCCTGGCAAGGATTCTTGGACATTTTCTTGGAATGAAATGTCATGGGTTTTGGGGCATGGGGTGGAGTGTCATGGCATAAGATTCAAGGAATGTCATGTAAAACATTACATTAGCATTGACAAGACATGTCATTAGAATGAAAGAATTATATTAGCCTTAACAAAACATTGTGACGACACCGACACATATTACATGAATATGAGAGCAATACTATGACTGCATTTGTTCAACATTAGTCCTACAAAAACACTGGATTTCAATTGCATTGCATATGAAGAAATGAACAAACGCACAAAAGGGAACACAGAAAGCAGCTCTTTTATTTACACGCTCCCCTGTATCAAAAAAGCACCAGACTGCCCCGTGTGAGGCTCGAACTCACGACCTTCAGATTATGAGACTGACGCGCTGCCTAACTGCGCCAACGAGGCATGCGCTGGGACTCGGGTGAGCGGTGAAGCACTAGCTTCTAGATCATCTGCCATCCGGGGCAGCTCCAACAGTACTGCCCAACCCTAAGCCGTCACGTCAGGATGGCCGAGCGGTCTAAGGCGCTGCGTTCAGGTCGCAGTCTCCCCTGGAGGCGTGGGTTCGAATCCCACTTCTGACAAACCCAACCTTTGGCTGCGGGCTCAAGCTAGAGTCTTTAACCCTCTGGCAAGTTTACCCACAAATGCATGAATGTTGACCGAGCACTGCGTTCCAGTTCATGCTAGAATTGACCAAACATTGCAGTAACACGGACCTGCGTCACATGGACTTTAAAGTAACACTTTAGTGCAACGAATGGGATTCTATGGCATTTTCGTGCAATTCTCTTGGAATTTCAAGTCATGACATTTCATGAATTTGGACATGTTTATAGGATGGAATTCAACGGAATTTCATGGAATACCATGTTGTGATGTTTACCGGAAGAAGAACCTGTTTATGAAAGGCTATTCGTGTTTTTTTGGGGGTGGGGGATGCAATGTGATTCTGGGAGTTTGACTGTGATGTCATGGGCTGAAGTTTTGGGGATGCAGTAGAATTTCCTGGCAAGGATTCTTGGACATTTTCTTGGAATGAAATGTCATGGGTTTTGGGGCATGGGGTGGAGTGTCATGGCATAAGATTCAAGGAATGTCATGTAAAACATTACATTAGCATTGACAAGACATGTCATTAGAATGAAAGAATTATATTAGCCTTAACAAAACATTGTGACGACACCGACACATATTACATGAATATGAGAGCAATACTATGACTGCATTTGTTCAACATTAGTCCTACAAAAACACTGGATTTCAATTGCATTGCATATGAAGAAATGAACAAACGCACAAAAGGGAACACAGAAAGCAGCTCTTTTATTTACACGCTCCCCTGTATCAAAAAAGCACCAGACTGCCCCGTGTGAGGCTCGAACTCACGACCTTCAGATTATGAGACTGACGCGCTGCCTAACTGCGCCAACGAGGCATGCGCTGGGACCCGGGTGAGCGGTGAAGCACTAGCTTCTAGATCATCTGCCATCCGGGGAAGCTCCAACAGTACTGCCCAACCCTTAACCGTCACGTCAGGATGGCCGAGCGGTCTAAGGCGCTGCGTTCAGGTCGCAGTCTCCCCTGGAGGCATGGGTTCGAATCCCACTTCTGACAAACCCAACCTTTGGCTGCGGGCTCAAGCTAGAGTCTTTAACCCTCTGGCAAGTTTACCCACAAATGCATGAATGTTGACCAAGCACTGCGTTCCAGTTCATGCTAGAATTGACCAAACATTGCAGTAACACGGACCTGCGTCACATGGACTTTAAAGTAACACTTTAGTGCAACGAATGGGATTCTATGGCATTTTCGTGCAATTCTCTTGGAATTTCAAGTCATGACATTTCATGAATTTGGACATGTTTATAGGATGGAATTCAACGGAATTTCATGGAATACCATGATGTTTACCGGAAGAAGAACCTGTTTATGAAAGGCTATTCGTGTTTTTTTGGGGGTGGGGGATGCAATGTGATTCTGGGAGTTTGACTGTGATGTCATGGGCTGAAGTTTTGGGGATGCAGTAGAATTTCCTGGCAAGGATTCTTGGACATTTTCTTGGAATGAAATGTCATGGGTTTTGGGGCATGGGGTGGAGTGTCATGGCATAAGATTCAAGGAATGTCATGTAAAACATTACATTAGCATTGACAAGACATGTCATTAGAATGAAAGAATTATATTAGCCTTAACAAAACATTGTGACGACACCGACACATATTACATGAATATGAGAGCAATACTATGACTGCATTTGTTCAACATTAGTCCTACAAAAACACTGGATTTCAATTGCATTGCATATGAAGAAATGAACAAACGCACAAAAGGGAACACAGAAAGCAGCTCTTTTATTTACACGCTCCCCTGTATCAAAAAAGCACCAGACTGCCCCGTGTGAGGCTCGAACTCACGACCTTCAGATTATGAGACTGACGCGCTGCCTAACTGCGCCAACGAGGCATGCGCTGGGACCCGGGTGAGCGGTGAAGCACTAGCTTCTAGATCATCTGCCATCCGGGGAAGCTCCAACAGTACTGCCCAACCCTTAACCGTCACGTCAGGATGGCCGAGCGGTCTAAGGCGCTGCGTTCAGGTCGCAGTCTCCCCTGGAGGCGTGGGTTCGAATCCCACTTCTGACAAACCCAACCTTTGGCTGCGGGCTCAAGCTAGAGTCTTTAACCCTCTGGCAAGTTTACCCACAAATGCATGAATGTTGACCAAGCACTGCGTTCCAGTTCATGCTAGAATTGACCAAACATTGCAGTAACACGGACCTGCGTCACATGGACTTTAAAGTAACACTTTAGTGCAACGAATGGGATTCTATGGCATTTTCGTGCAATTCTCTTGGAATTTCAAGTCATGACATTTCATGAATTTGGACATGTTTATAGGATGGAATTCAACGGAATTTCATGGAATACCATGATGTTTACCGGAAGAAGAACCTGTTTATGAAAGGCTATTCGTGTTTTTTTGGGGGTGGGGGATGCAATGTGATTCTGGGAGTTTGACTGTGATGTCATGGGCTGAAGTTTTGGGGATGCAGTAGAATTTCCTGGCAAGGATTCTTGGACATTTTCTTGGAATGAAATGTCATGGGTTTTGGGGCATGGGGTGGAGTGTCATGGCATAAGATTCAAGGAATGTCATGTAAAACATTACATTAGCATTGACAAGACATGTCATTAGAATGAAAGAATTATATTAGCCTTAACAAAACATTGTGACGACACCGACACATATTACATGAATATGAGAGCAATACTATGACTGCATTTGTTCAACATTAGTCCTACAAAAACACTGGATTTCAATTGCATTGCATATGAAGAAATGAACAAACGCACAAAAGGGAACACAGAAAGCAGCTCTTTTATTTACACGCTCCCCTGTATCAAAAAAGCACCAGACTGCCCCGTGTGAGGCTCGAACTCACGACCTTCAGATTATGAGACTGACGCGCTGCCTAACTGCGCCAACGAGGCATGCGCTGGGACCCGGGTGAGCGGTGAAGCACTAGCTTCTAGATCATCTGCCATCCGGGGAAGCTCCAACAGTACTGCCCAACCCTTAGCCGTCACGTCAGGATGGCCGAGCGGTCTAAGGCGCTGCGTTCAGGTCGCAGTCTCCCCTGGAGGCGTGGGTTCGAATCCCACTTCTGACAAACCCAACCTTTGGCTGCGGGCTCAAGCTAGAGTCTTTAACCCTCTGGCAAGTTTACCCACAAATGCATGAATGTTGACCAAGCACTGCGTTCCAGTTCATGCTAGAATTGACCAAACATTGCAGTAACACGGACCTGCGTCACATGGACTTTAAAGTAACACTTTAGTGCAACGAATGGGATTCTATGGCATTTTCGTGCAATTCTCTTGGAATTTCAAGTCATGACATTTCATGAATTTGGACATGTTTATAGGATGGAATTCAACGGAATTTCATGGAATACCATGTTGTGATGTTTACCGGAAGAAGAACCTGTTTATGAAAGGCTATTCGTGTTTTTTTGGGGGTGGGGGATGCAATGTGATTCTGGGAGTTTGACTGTGATGTCATGGGCTGAAGTTTTGGGGATGCAGTAGAATTTCCTGGCAAGGATTCTTGGACATTTTCTTGGAATGAAATGTCATGGGTTTTGGGGCATGGGGTGGAGTGTCATGGCATAAGATTCAAGGAATGTCATGTAAAACATTACATTAGCATTGACAAGACATGTCATTAGAATGAAAGAATTATATTAGCCTTAACAAAACATTGTGACGACACCGACACATATTACATGAATATGAGAGCAATACTATGACTGCATTTGTTCAACATTAGTCCTACAAAAACACTGGATTTCAATTGCATTGCATATGAAGAAATGAACAAACGCACAAAAGGGAACACAGAAAGCAGCTCTTTTATTTACACGCTCCCCTGTATCAAAAAAGCACCAGACTGCCCCGTGTGAGGCTCGAACTCACGACCTTCAGATTATGAGACTGACGCGCTGCCTAACTGCGCCAACGAGGCATGCGCTGGGACTCGGGTGAGCGGTGAAGCACTAGCTTCTAGATCATCTGCCATCCGGGGCAGCTCCAACAGTACTGCCCAACCCTTAGCCGTCACGTCAGGATGGCCGAGCGGTCTAAGGCGCTGCGTTCAGGTCGCAGTCTCCCCTGGAGGCGTGGGTTCGAATACCACTTCTGACAAACCCAACCTTTGGCTGCGGGCTCAAGCTAGAGTCTTTAACCCTCTGGCAAGTTTACCCACAAATGCATGAATGTTGACCAAGCACTGCGTTCCAGTTCATGCTAGAATTGACCAAACATTGCAGTAACACGGACCTGCGTCACATGGACTTTAAAGTAACACTTTAGTGCAACGAATGGGATTCTATGGCATTTTCGTGCAATTCTCTTGGAATTTCAAGTCATGACATTTCATGAATTTGGACATGTTTATAGGATGGAATTCAACGGAATTTCATGGAATACCATGTTGTGATGTTTACCGGAAGAAGAACCTGTTTATGAAAGGCTATTCGTGTTTTTTGGGGGGTGGGGGATGCAATGTGATTCTGGGAGTTTGACTGTGATGTCATGGGCTGAAGTTTTGGGGATGCAGTAGAATTTCCTGGCAAGGATTCTTGGACATTTTCTTGGAATGAAATGTCATGGGTTTTGGGGCATGGGGTGGAGTGTCATGGCATAAGATTCAAGGAATGTCATGTAAAACATTACATTAGCATTGACAAGACATGTCATTAGAATGAAAGAATTATATTAGCCTTAACAAAACATTGTGACGACACCGACACATATTACATGAATATGAGAGCAATACTATGACTGCATTTGTTCAACATTAGTCCTACAAAAACACTGGATTTCAATTGCATTGCATATGAAGAAATGAACAAACGCACAAAAGGGAACACAGAAAGCAGCTCTTTTATTTACACGCTCCCCTGTATCAAAAAAGCACCAGACTGCCCCGTGTGAGGCTCGAACTCACGACCTTCAGATTATGAGACTGACGCGCTGCCTAACTGCGCCAACGAGGCATGCGCTGGGACTCGGGTGAGCGGTGAAGCACTAGCTTCTAGATCATCTGCCATCCGGGGCAGCTCCAACAGTACTGCCCAACCCTTAGCCGTCACGTCAGGATGGCCGAGCGGTCTAAGGCGCTGCGTTCAGGTCGCAGTCTCCCCTGGAGGCGTGGGTTCGAATACCACTTCTGACAAACCCAACCTTTGGCTGCGGGCTCAAGCTAGAGTCTTTAACCCTCTGGCAAGTTTACCCACAAATGCATGAATGTTGACCAAGCACTGCGTTCCAGTTCATGCTAGAATTGACCAAACATTGCAGTAACACGGACCTGCGTCACATGGACTTTAAAGTAACACTTTAGTGCAACGAATGGGATTCTATGGCATTTTCGTGCAATTCTCTTGGAATTTCAAGTCATGACATTTCATGAATTTGGACATGTTTATAGGATGGAATTCAACGGAATTTCATGGAATACCATGTTGTGATGTTTACCGGAAGAAGAACCTGTTTATGAAAGGCTATTCGTGTTTTTTGGGGGGTGGGGGATGCAATGTGATTCTGGGAGTTTGACTGTGATGTCATGGGCTGAAGTTTTGGGGATGCAGTAGAATTTCCTGGCAAGGATTCTTGGACATTTTCTTGGAATGAAATGTCATGGGTTTTGGGGCATGGGGTGGAGTGTCATGGCATAAGATTCAAGGAATGTCATGTAAAACATTACATTAGCATTGACAAGACATGTCATTAGAATGAAAGAATTATATTAGCCTTAACAAAACATTGTGACGACACCGACACATATTACATGAATATGAGAGCAATACTATGACTGCATTTGTTCAACATTAGTCCTACAAAAACACTGGATTTCAATTGCATTGCATATGAAGAAATGAACAAACGCACAAAAGGGAACACAGAAAGCAGCTCTTTTATTTACACGCTCCCCTGTATCAAAAAAGCACCAGACTGCCCCGTGTGAGGCTCGAACTCACGACCTTCAGATTATGAGACTGACGCGCTGCCTAACTGCGCCAACGAGGCATGCGCTGGGACTCGGGTGAGCGGTGAAGCACTAGCTTCTAGATCATCTGCCATCCGGGGCAGCTCCAACAGTACTTCCCAACCCTTAGCTGTCACGTCAGGATGGCCGAGCGGTCTAAGGGGCTGCGTTCAGGTCGCAGTCTCCCCTGGAGGCGTGGGTTCGAATCCCACTTCTGACAAACCCAACCTTTGGCTGCGGGCTCAAGCTAGAGTCTTTAACCCTCTGGCAAGTTTACCCACAAATGCATGAATGTTGACCGAGCACTGCGTTCCAGTTCATGCTAGAATTGACCAAACATTGCAGTAACACGGACCTGCGTCACATGGACTTTAAAGTAACACTTTAGTGCAACGAATGGGATTCTATGGCATTTTCGTGCAATTCTCTTGGAATTTCAAGTCATGACATTTCATGAATTTGGACATGTTTATAGGATGGAATTCAACGGAATTTCATGGAATACCATGTTGTGATGTTTACCGGAAGAAGAACCTGTTTATGAAAGGCTATTCATGTTTTTTGGGGGGTGGGGGATGCAATGTGATTCTGGGAGTTTGACTGTGATGTCATGGGCTGAAGTTTTGGGGATGCAGTAGAATTTCCTGGCAAGGATTCTTGGACATTTTCTTGGAATGAAATGTCATGGGTTTTGGGGCATGGGGTGGAGTGTCATGGCATAAGATTCAAGGAATGTCATGTAAAACATAACATTAGCATTGACAAGACATGTCATTAGAATGAAAGAATTATATTAGCCTTAACAAAACATTGTGACGACACCGACACATATTACATGAATATGAGAGCAATACTATGACTGCATTTGTTCAACATTAGTCCTACAAAAACACTGGATTTCAATTGCATTGCATATGAAGAAATGAACAAACGCACAAAAGGGAACACAGAAAGCAGCTCTTTTATTTACACGCTCGCCTGTATCAAAAAAGCACCAGACTGCCCCGTGTGAGGCTCGAACTCACGACCTTCAGATTATGAGACTGACGCGCTGCCTAACTGCGCCAACGAGGCATGCGCTGGGACTCGGGTGAGCGGTGAAGCACTAGCTTCTAGATCATCTGCCATCCGGGGCAGCTCCAACAGTACTGCCCAACCCTTAGCCGTCACGTCAGGATGGCCGAGCGGTCTAAGGCGCTGCGTTCAGGTCGCAGTCTCCCCTGGAGGCGTGGGTTCGAATCCCACTTCTGACAAACCCAACCTTTGGCTGCGGGCTCAAGCTAGAGTCTTTAACCCTCTGGCAAGTTTACCCACAAATGCATGAATGTTGACCGAGCACTGCGTTCCAGTTCATGCTAGAATTGACCAAACATTGCAGTAACACGGACCTGCGTCACATGGACTTTAAAGTAACACTTTAGTGCAACGAATGGGATTCTATGGCATTTTCGTGCAATTCTCTTGGAATTTCAAGTCATGACATTTCATGAATTTGGACATGTTTATAGGATGGAATTCAACGGAATTTCATGGAATACCATGTTGTGATGTTTACCGGAAGAAGAACCTGTTTATGAAAGGCTATTCGTGTTTTTTTGGGGGTGGGGGATGCAATGTGATTCTGGGAGTTTGACTGTGATGTCATGGGCTGAAGTTTTGGGGATGCAGTAGAATTTCCTGGCAAGGATTCTTGGACATTTTCTTGGAATGAAATGTCATGGGTTTTGGGGCATGGGGTGGAGTGTCATGGCATAAGATTCAAGGAATGTCATGTAAAACATTACATTAGCATTGACAAGACATGTCATTAGAATGAAAGAATTATATTAGCCTTAACAAAACATTGTGATGACACCGACACATATTACATGAATATGAGAGCAATACTATGACTGCATTTGTTCAACATTAGTCCTACAAAAACACTGGATTTCAATTGCATTGCATATGAAGAAATGAACAAACGCACAAAAGGGAACACAGAAAGCAGCTCTTTTATTTACACGCTCGCCTGTATCAAAAAAGCACCAGACTGCCCCGTGTGAGGCTCGAACTCACGACCTTCAGATTATGAGACTGACGCGCTGCCTAACTGCGCCAACGAGGCATGTGCTGGGACTCGGGTGAGCGGTGAAGCACTAGCTTCTAGATCATCTGCCATCCGGGGCAGCTCCAACAGTACTGCCCAACCCTTAGCCGTCACGTCAGGATGGCCGAGCGGTCTAAGGCGCTGCGTTCAAGCTGGGGAACAATAGTCCAACAAAGGTGGGGAAGAAGGGAAGAAAAGGGGGAAGGAAGAAAAAGAGAAGGGGAAGAAGGGAAAGAAAAAATGAAGAAAAGAAAGGGTGAAATGTGACGTTCAGAGATATGTCTTCCTCAGCATAGGTCTTATGATACAATTTCCGGTTTCTTCGTGCGGGAAAATCATGCATTTATATTACACTGTTTTCTATTGCAGGTGCTCACCGAGACTGGGGTTCGAATCCAGCTAAAGCCAACTTTTTGTAATATTTATTTTTTAATTAAATAAGCATTCTTTTGGAATGCATACTGTTCCAGTGTTAATAAAATATACATATGTAATTTATTTGTTGTGTTTTATTGATATTCTTTCATGAAAAATAATGTTATTTGCATTATTATGCAATAAACAAAGATGCAACCCATTAAATAGTAACTAATAGGCTGAAAATGTTTGTCACACGAATAACAAAATGTATAAATTATATTTTTATACACAAATGTTAAATTGTTGCAGTGTTCTGATAAAATATTGTGTTGTAATAAATGTAAAGTAAATAAGCAAATTTTTTGGAATGCATACTGTTCCAGTGTTAATAAAATATACATATGTAATTTGTTTGTTGTGTTTTTTTATATTCTTTCATAAAAAATATAATTACCAATGGAACAGTGTTATTATTTAGTAGTTGTATTACTATTGATTTGATTAAGTATATTTTTTAGGTTACATTCAAACAAGACACTTGCAAATCTGTTATTTGTAATAAACAAAGATGCAACCCATTAAATATTAACTAATATGCTGAAAACGTCTTTCACAAGCAAATAATAACAAAATTTACAAATGATCTTTTTATATACAAATGTTATATTGTTGCAGTGTACTTATGAAATAGTGTTATATGGAAGTAAAAATCAAAAAGCAATTACTTGCAAAGTTTGTTTTTATTTTACAATCATGCCAACAGAACAGTAATGAATATTAAAATGTTAAATAACGTTTAAAAAAACATATAAAAACATAAATTAAAATGTTAAATAATATTCAACACGTAGTATACAACAACAAGTATTATCAATTGTGAACTATTTAAACAACTGTTAAAACACACGATATACACGATACTATATACACAAAAATATATACATTATTTGGAAAAGGTTCTCCGCATTTCCTCTAGCCACTCCTCTTTTGAACCCGTCTCGGTCTGTGGGCAGTACACCCTGCCCCTGTACTGGCTATGTCCTGTTGCACTTGTTTTGAATTGCCCACATTTCTTACAAGTGTTGGCCTCAACAGTTCTCCTGTAGGGTCTCTTGGGCATGGCGTCTGGATTGGCAGCTGGTGCAGCGGGTAAGCGGGTGCCCTGTACAGCTGTTGGTTGTAACAGTGGCTGAATCAGTTGCATTCCCTGGACCATTGGGATTCCCTGGGTCATTGGGATTCCCTGGGTCATTGGGATTCCCTGGGTCATTGGGATTCCCTGGAACATTGGCGCACCCTGGAACATTGGCAAACCCTGAAACAATGGCACACCCTGGAAACCTGGTGCTGCTGGCATAAGTACATTTGGCACCATCTGCAGTGATGCTCCAGGTGCTGATGGTGTCAGCAACATCTGACTCTGCGCTGGTGCCTTGGGTCTGAGAGGGGGTCGCCCAACAGAAGTCTGCCTCTGCTTTGCCTGACCAGCTGTGCTCTCTGGTAGCTTGTGCTGGTGCTGCTCCCCTGGTTGTTCTAGCCCAGTCCGTAGACGTTTGGCAACCTGGAGAGGTTCATGAGCTTCAGGGAGGGGCTGAGGCAACTGAATGCCCTGAAGCAGCACAGACAGCTCCTGCTTCTTCTGTCTGCTGTTGTACCACTGAATCAGGGTGTTCTGGTTAACCTCCACCAGCTGCATGGATGTTCCTCCCATCACCAAGCTGTTGCCCAGTACAAGCTGCCTTATCCTGCGATAGTCTTGCAGGATCAGAGACCATCTCGACAGGGATCCCTTGCCTTTTCTTTTGGGGCTTGGGTGGACAGTGCAAAGTCTGATGAAGATGGTCTCCACCAGACGGCAACAGTCAGGCCACTGAGCAGGATTGCTGCTTGCACCCAGCACACATCTGGTGGTGCTCTCGACTCCAGGGTGAGTGGACCTCTTGGGTACTTTGAAGCGTCCACTCAGCAGTCTCTTACGGCATCGACTGCCATACACCACCCGTTCCTTGTCCCGGTCATCCAGGTTCTGCCAAAGAGCGATTATGGTGTTGGCTTCCTGGCTGGTCAGGCTGAGGGCTGTGTGGGCCCGGAGATCCACCAGATATTCTGCCAGCTGGTCCACATGTTGATATCCTGGGACATTTTGGTAGTCAACAGCCTATTAAAAAACACAAACACGCAATACAATTATTACATCACATCTGTCTAATGCATAATTCCATAACTGATTGTGTTATTTTCCTGTTTATCACCGTAAAGCTTCTTTAACACAATCTGTATAGTACAAAGCAGAGAGCACTGTTCTTGACATTTTCTTAACATGTTCTTTAAAAAGCACCAAAGAAATAAAGATGACTTGGCTTAATGTGTATTTGCAGCTTACAAATGAATTTAGGTTGTACTTTTAAATTTAAAATATGTGTAAAGTCTGAATTTAAAGCACTGGATGTTAATTCATTATAATTATTCTAGCTAATTTGAAAGACAGCAGTGGTGTTTACCGTCTCTTCTTCATCATCATCATCCTGACCAGCATCCTCTGGCTCTGAGGGGAGAGTTGAAACAGATGTTTCAGAGGGAACAGGTGTGACAGCAGTCCCTGAGGGTCCAGGTGATGAAGGAGACAGTGTGAGGCCTTGTTTGGGGTCAGGGACCAGTGAAGGAGATGTGGAGCCCGGTGCAGATGTGGCACTGCTGGTGACCAGGGTGGAAGAACCCGGTGTCAGTGTGGAAGAGGGTGGTGACAGAACAGCCTCCGGATCCGTTATTGTGTGATCCTCGCTGATGTCACAGAAGCCCTCATCTTCCTCTCGCTCCTCCACACTGAGGTCCTCAATGAGCTCTGCTGTCTGCTCAGAGTCTGGGTTCATGTCCTGCAGCGCCTGACCAGTCTGCTGGAACAGATACTGCACTCCAATGAGCTCACCTGAAATAACAACAATAAACAAACAGAAATTAAATACAATGTTGTGTATCATATTTGATACATTAGGCTTTTGTAGTAGCTCATATAGTGTGAGAATAGTCAAGTCAAGTCATTTTCATTTATATAGCGCTTTTAACAATGTAGATTGTCTCAAAGCAGCTTTACAGAGATAAATGTATAATTTAACGTAAGATTGTTTTGGCTTTATAGCGGTTCTTTAATAAAGTTATTTTCCAGCTAAAGTTAGTTTTGATTGATTCGCTTCCGTCGCAACGATCATTTGTTTTTAAATCAGGGCCGCCAAGACGACACCATTCTCTCTACACAAACTTTAAACGCGAACCTGTGAGAAACGCTGATGGCGTTCAGATGCGCATTAAGAACGGGTTCTATAGTTATGTGCGTTTGAATATATGTGTGCAGGTTTGTAATTCCCTACAAACCAAGCCTAAACAAATTACTGGTGTTTCCTTATAGTTTTGATTCAGAATTTTATTTTATTTTATCAATACGGGGTAGATACGCAAATTGAGTTTTCCCGACGACGCGTTATTTGTAGAGTGGGAAAGGGATCCTCCATAGGGAGAGACTAGTTGGCACTTCAGCACTGAGTTGACATCGGGTCCAGGCGAAGGTCCTTCATCAGATCTGGAAACGGCCTGGATCCGGCAGGCTGCGGGAAAACCTTGGGATAAACAAAGACACTAAAATTAGCGTAGATGCCATTCTTCTCATGATGTAACAAGTACATCAGGATTTATGGGAAGTGTTCCCGGTTCCAGCTGACCTAATCTATGCAGCCTAATATTGAATTATAGAAGTCTATAATGTATTATGTGAACGCTATGTCAAAGAGATGTGTCTTTAATCTAGATTTGAACTGACAGAGTGTGTCTGCTTCCCGGACAATGGTAGGAAGGCTGTTCCAAAGTTTTGGTGCTAAATAGGAAAAGGATCTACCGCCAGCAGTGGATTTAGATATTCTAGGTATTATCAACTGGCCGGAATTTTGAGATCGTAATAGACGTGAAGGAGTATAATGCGTTAAGAGCTCGCTCAAGTACTGCGGAGCTAAACCATTCAGTGCTTTGTAAGTAATCAGCAATATTTTAAAATTGATGCGATGTTTAATAGGGAGCCAGTGCAGTTTTGACAGAACCGGGCTAATATGGTCATACTTCCTGGTTCTGGTAAGAACTCGAGCTGCTGCGTTTTGAACTAGCTGTAGTTTGTTTATTAAGCGTGCAGGGCAACCACCCAGTAGAGCATTACAATAATCTAGCCTTGAGGTCATGAACGCATGGACTAATTGTTCCGCATTTGTCAATGAGAGCATATGACGTAATTTAGATATATTTTTAAGATGGAAAAATGCGGTTTTACAGATACTAGACACGTGACTTTCAAATGAAAGATTGGTATCAAAGAGCACACCCAGGTTCCTAACCGACGACGAAGACTTAACAGAGCAGCCATCAAGTGTTAGACAGTATTCTAGGTTATTACGTGAGGAAGTTTTTTGTCCAATAATTAGAATCTCTGTTTTTTCAGAATTTAGAAGTAGGAAATTACGAGTCATCCAATTTTTTATATCAGCTATGCATTCTGTTAATTTAGTGAATTGGTAAGTTTCGTTAGGTTTTGAAGAAATATAGAGCTGAGTATCGTCGGCATAACAGTGGAAGCTAATTCCATGTTTCCTAATGATATCTCCTAATGGTAGCATGTACAGAGTGAACAGCAGCGGTCCTAGTACTGAGCCCTGTGGTACGCCATACTGAACTTGTGATTGATAAGACATCTCATCATTTACTGCTACAAACTGATAACGGTCAGATAAGTATGATTTAAACCATGCTAGTGCAATTCCACTAATGCCAACATAGTTTTCTAGTCTATTTAAAAGAATGTTGTGGTCAATGGTGTCAAACGCAGCACTAAGATCGAGTAACACTAATAGAGAGACACAACCACGATCGGATGATAAGAGCAAATCATTTGTTACTCTAACGAGAGCAGTCTCAGTACTATGGTATGGTCTAAATCCGGACTGAAAATCCTCGCAGATATCATTTCTTTCTAGAAAGGAACATAGTTGTGAAGATACTGCCTTTTCTAGTATCTTTGACAGAAAAGGTAGATTCGAGATCGGCCTGTAATTGACTAATTCTGAAGGATCAATTTGCATTTTTTTAACAAGCGGTTTAATCATAGCCAGCTTAAAGTTTTTTGGCACGTATCCTAGAGACAAAGAGGAATTAATGATATTAAGAAGAGGATCTATGACCTCTGGAAGCATCTCTTTCAGTAGCTTAGTCGGTATAGGGTCTAACATACATGTTGTAGATTTAGATGATTTAACGAGTTTAGTAAATTCTTCCTCTCCTATAGCAATGAATGAATCAAATTTTTCCTCAGGGAGACTACAATGCACTGCCTGATGCGATACTGTAGTAGACGGTTGCATGGTTATAATTTTATCCCTGATATTATCAATCTTATAAGTGAAGAAGTTCATAAAGTCATTACTGCTGTGCTGCTTGGAACCTTCTGTGTTTGAAGCTTTCTTTTTCGTTAGTTTAGCCACTGTTTCAAATAAATACCTAGGATTATGTTTATTTTCTTCTAATAGGTTTGAAAAATAAGCAGATCTAGCAGCTTTTAAAGCCTCTCTGTAAGCAATCGAGCTCTCTTTCCATGAAATGCGAAATACCTCTAGTTTTGTTTTCTTCCAGTTGCGCTCCATTTTTCTGGCTGCTCTCTTAAGGGCCTGAGTGTGCTCGTTGTACCACGGCGTTGGATTATTTTCTTTAATCTTCTTTAAGCGCAAAGGAGCAACTGTGTCTAAAGTGCTGGAAAAGAGAGAGTTAAAAGTTTCTGTTGCAATATCAAGTTTTTCTAAGCTATCTGAGATGCTAAAATGATGAAACTGATCAGGAAGATTATTAATAAAGCAATCTTTAGTAGCAGAAGTGATAGGTCTAACATATTTGTAACACGGAGTTGGCTTTGCAGCCTTGGCTAAATGTAATTTACACGAGACTAGATAATGATCTGAGATGTCATCGCTCTGCTGCAGAAT
Source organism: Rutilus rutilus (assembly GCF_951802725.1). Taxonomy (NCBI): domain Eukaryota; kingdom Metazoa; phylum Chordata; class Actinopteri; order Cypriniformes; family Leuciscidae; genus Rutilus; species Rutilus rutilus. The sequence continues at coordinate 22,798,901 of NC_140212.1, read as the reverse complement.
TTCAACGGCATCAACATCTATTCCATGTGATAATATTAGATCTAGAGTATGATTACGACGATGAGTAGGTCCTGACACGTGTTGTCTAACTCCAATTGAGTTTACAATGTCTTTAAATGCCAAACCCAATGCATCTTTTTCATTATCGATGTGTATATTAAAATCACCAACAATTAGTACTTTATCTGCAGCCAATACTAACTCTGATAGAAAGTCCGCAAATTCTTTGATAAAGTCTGTATGGTGCCCTGGTGGCCTGTATACAGTAGCCAGCACAAATCTCAAACGTGATTTATCATTTATACTATATATTTTTACATTAAGCACTAACACTTCAAAAGAATTATATTCGAAACATGATTTCTTAGTGGTTTTGAAAATATTACTATAAATTACAGCAACACCACCCCCTTTGCGTTTAAGACGAGGTTCATGTTTATAACAGTAGTCTTGCGGGGTGGACTCATTTAAAGTAATGTAATCGCTTGGTTTTAGCCAGGTTTCTGTCAAACACAGCACATCTAGGTTATTATCTGAAATCATATCATTAACAATGAGTGCTTTTGAAGTAAGCGATCGAATATTCAGCAACCCAAGCTTTAGCATTTGCTCATCTGTATTATAGCTGTTTTTTATTTGTTGAACATCAATTAAATTTTTAACCTTAGATAGGTTTAAACATTTTTTGGATTTCCAAAATCGGGGAACAGACACAGTCTCTATATGATGATAGCTAGGTGAAAGAGGCTCTATGTGATGGGATTTATCTGACCTGGGTGACGCGAGGCCGCTAGCAGACGGTTGGTTTAGCCAGTCTGTCTGCTTCCTGACCTGGTGCCCAATTTGTCATGTTTGAGCTCTAAGACTATGAGCCATATTACTAGATAGAAGAGCAGCACCATCCCAGGAGGGATGAATACCATCTCTTTTCAACAGGTCAGGTTTGCCCCAAAAACTTTTCCAATTGTCTATGAATTCTATATTATTACACGGACACCACTCAGACAGCCAGCGATTCAGTGAACACAATCTACTAACTATCTCATCACTCCTGCGAACAGGAAGGGGGCCAGAGCAGATTACAGTGCCTGACATCGTACTTGCAAGTTCACACACCTCTTTAATATTAATTTTGGTGATCTCCGACTGGCGGAGTCGAACATCATTAGTGCCGACATGAATAATGATCTTAGAGAATTTACGATTAGCATTAGCCAGCACTTTTAAATTTGCTTTGATGTCAGGCGCTCTGGCTCCCGGCAAACATGTGACTATGTTCGCTGGTGTCTCTATTTTCACGTTCCGTGTGATCGAATCACCAATTACTAGGGCACAATCAACAGAATTCTCAGTGGGTGTTTCACTGAGCGGGGCAAATCGATTTGTTGTGGTAATCGGAACGGAAGAGTGGTTTTTTGATCCGCGACTAGAGCGATCCCTCACTGTCACCCATTTGCCCGGCTGCACAGGCTCTACTTCAGCTGGAACCGAATCATGTAAAGAGTTCACTATGCTATGCGCATCCAAAATAGTATCTAAAGCTCTAGCACTCTTACTATCCTCAATTAAAGTTTGGATGCGTGTCTCTAATTCTGAAATCTTCTCTGTCAGCCTAACTGTCTCCTTACATTTATCACATATAAATCCTACATTGCCAACAGAGAAGTCTATGCTAAACATGTGACATGAAGTGCAGGTGACAATAACAGGACAAGACATTACTCACCGTGTTTGTTGACTGATTATTACTTACCTGAGCTTTTATTAACTCAAAGGCGCGAGCGCGCGAGAGAAAAATAAATAAATAAAACAGCTGAGCGCACGGGTGGCGCGTTAACAGGCTAGCAGTAGCGAATTAGCGTGTTGTGCTAGTAGTAATGGAAGCTAGCGATATCAATAGCAGGCAGCGAGGCAGACAGGAGCAATCGATCAGCGATCCCTAACACCTAACACACAGAATATAGAGCTCATCGTCGAGAAAAAAAATATTATTCAGAGGCCCAAAACCTTTAATTATGGCGGAAAAACATTAAATGAAATGCAATAAAATGATGATTGAGAGAAAAGTCTGATGATCTCTGATATTTACATGTAACATGATTTTCTAATCAAGTGAACCTAAGCTGCTTCAGTCTAGTATATTACTATATTACTAACAATATAAAATTGTTATAACTTGTTATAAATTGTAATAATATAAAAAAAAAAAATGTTATTTACAATATAAAGTTATTCTTACAATTACTTTAGACACTTTTACTAGCTAAAATATGGACTATAAATCAGACGACAGAGGGCATGTTTCCAGAAAAGTTTTGATCATGTTGATAATTTAGAGGCCTTTAGAAACTTGCATATCAATTATGATACAGTCGACTTAATCTGTTTAAATCTGACATATAGACGAGGTTACACAGAAATTGCAAGTTGATAAACAAAAAACAAAAAAACATTTCTCACCGGTGTAACATGCAGGGGGACAAAACGTGGGGACCACTTTCCTGCCAAACAGCTTTTCGTAATTGCTGTTTACACAGTGAACAAGTTCTCCTGTGTAGCTGCGCAAAGCTGATGGCTCCGATGACAGGGAAGCCGCCTCCCGGTCCTGGTTCCACCGGTGTAGACCCTCCAGCAGATAAATCTGAAAGTTCAGACTGTTCGCACTGGTCCCTGTAAATAGACAGAACAGTGTTTAGGGGGTGTTAAAGAAATACACAAAGACACTTAATGCTCTTTCTTTACACATGCACAGTGTGTGTGACAAAGACATACCTGGGATGAAACGGTTAAGGTGTAAATGAAAGGACTCGAGAGAAGTGGAGCCTCTGGCACATCTGTATGTCTTCAGAAGCACGCCTCCCTTGGTTAAGCTCCCCGTCTCTGTATAGAGCACAACACCAGGGGGGTCTTGAATGCATTTCACATGCTTCTTCTGGACATTCCAGATGTGCTCCATCCTTTCTCGGTCCAGGAGAGGAACACCCAGGGAGTCTTTGCCCTTGCTGCTCAGGAGCTCTGTAAGCAGCCGCTCAAGGAGAAGGATGGTAGTCTCCTCTCCACAGGTCCTCCTCCGGCAATGGAGTGCCAGCTCCTCCCTGGTAAGATGCTTGATGACATCTTCATCTGACAGCACAGGCCAACCCTGGGATACCAACAGCTCTCTCTTTGCTTTGCGAAGCAAAGAAACATCAGCCGCATCCCACTCAAAAATGCACGCTGACAGCCGTGACATGAAGATGGGATACAGCTGATGGGCATCAGTCGTACACCCCAAGGCAATCCTGCGCATAAAATGCCAGATGTCCAAGCGAATCATCAGATCAGGCCAACCTCTGAATCTGGTTTTGAGCTTGGTCTCACCCACATCAGTGCAGCAGCCACAGTCCACGTACAAAACAGCAGGTGGATCCACACTAGCCTGCTGGTACCTTTTCACCAGACCATCTACCATCATGTCCAGTCCTGCTCCTTCCTGCGCTGTCAGCACACTTATGAGCACCTGACCAAACTCATTGCCAACAGAGGTAAGCCAGAGTCCTGTTCCCCTCGCCGTCCCAGCCAGCTTCTTAGTGATCTGCAGTAGATGACAGGAAGCATACAATGTAATGAAACATCACACCATGTAGAATATGATACTCATGCTCTGATAATGATATAACAGTAAACAGCATAAATTAACAAAAATTCCCTGCTAACCTTTTTAGTGGAATCCATCTTCAAGACTGAACCATACGTGGATGTTATCCTTGCATGGATTTCATCCAGCCTTGTCAGGATGTCTTGGCTGTAGACGGTGAGCAGCCACTTGCAGCTCGGCACCACTGTAGGCTCTGGGGGTTCCTGGAATTGTATTTGCGACACCCCGGGTGCTTTGAGGAAGTCCACACATTGGGTGGTGTACCGGGCCAGACGCTGGAGCCACTCCTCGCTGTGGTTCTCACGAAGCTGTTTAATGATCCGCGTGGGACTGTTGCCTAGGCCACGCTCACGCAGGAGCCGAATGACTCTCATATCACAGGCATACCTTAGGAAAAGCAAAATTCACACATTCATATATTTTACATATTTGATTTGTAAAGTATTTGCAAAGATATGTGATGATGTGTACTTACTTCCGCGTGAGGATGACCCGAAACTCAGAGCGATGGCCCAGATCCAGCTGTTGCAGGACAGTCTGACTCCAGGACACATGCGAGGCTTTACACTTGGTACAGATGAGGGTTTCTGTGACCATGTTGTACATCCTGTCGATGTCCAAAACCTGCCGTGCCCTTTTGTGCAGACCGCCTCCTGTCAGCTGATGCTGCCCGCAGCCAGAATTGGGACAGATAACCTTGACCTTCCACAGCTTGTACGGCATCCACAGCAACAGAGCATGGCAAAAAAATCTGTCTGGAGCTGGAGCCTGATTGAATATAAGTGCTGGCTGTGGTGGGTAATACCAGAGCTGTAGGTTGTCTCGAAGCTCTGGTTTTCCCTTGGGCCCCATTTTAAAAAGCCTGCTGGCGATCCACCTGTGATCCTCTGGAGGCAAGGTCTCCGACCACAAACGATGCAGTCGAACTGCAGATGCAGCTTGCAATATTGCCCCCGAAGGAGCAGTCTGTGAAGGAAAAAGACAAAAACATTTAGTGTAGCAAGTGATTTATTTAATTAGAGCTTTATCTATCCAAAACTACCTTCACATAAAATAGAAAATATTGGATGTAATAGAATAAAATTTATACATTTGTTCTAAAAGGTTTCAGAATTGTGTCAGCTGCTAGCACTATTTTGTGTGACTCTAGTGAGTTGTGACAGTTAATATGCAAAGTTAATTATTTTAGAGCAATAAAATTTTAAATTACTTACCGAGGCAATACTGCAAGAGTCTGCAGGACTGGTCACATCTGCAGTGGTTCTGGAGACAGAGGCTGGAACTCCAGGGTCTTGTGCCTGTACAATCAAGCAATGAAATATAATACATGTTGTATATATAACAAGAAATATTTTTACTAATCCTAGATGGAATTATACAATACTGTTCAAAGGTCTAGGTTCAGTAACATTGTTTTTGAAATATAATTAAAATACAGTCAAAAACAGTAATAGTAATTGCAATTTAAGATCGCTGGGTATTTGAATCTGTTTTCAAATTAATTTAATGCATTATTGCTTCATTAAAGTATCAATTTCTTTTTAAACAAATACTGACCCCACCAACTTTTGACAGTAGTGTATATAAAATCTATTTCATTCAAACATTGTATAGTACTGTATAGTATTGCTCTTACTTCATTATGATAAGATTTCCTGGAATACAAAATATGTTTCTAAAACATGCACAGATGTGGAATGTGTCTTCATAGAATACAACGTGGATTATGCCAGTACTAACAGTACTTACAGAGACAGAGGTGCTTGGTGTAGGGGCGCTGGACACTGCTGTGCTGGGCTGGTCAATAACCTGAGACGGTCTCCTAGCCACACTCAGATTTGGCTTTGCAGCAGATATGTGGGACCCACCAAATCTTGGCTTGGTAAACTAAAAAAGGGCAAAACAAATTCAACGAAAAGACAATTTAATGTAACAGCACATTGGCAAAAAATATATTAAAATGTTAAATTAGTAAATGAGAAAATATCTATTCTTCCTATATTTCATTGTATAACTAAAGGAACTGCTTTCATTCTTTGTCTTAATTTTTTTCTGTGTATGACCACCCTCTGCTATTTATACAGATTGAAATAAGCACAGTTAGAATAGAAGAATGTGTGGGAAGGTATTGCTAGAATGTGAGTATATTGTAATTCAACAGGAACCTTTTAAAATGACTTAAAATCAAATCTAGTTTGCTCATAGTTTGTAAGAGAAAGCATTTATTAACAGTAATGAAGGTTACACTTGAAATGGCTACAAAGCAGATGCATGATGACTTAATTAATAATAAGTGTATAATTAAATGTGCATAAGTGGAATATTACCTGAGAGATACAGAATGAAAGACGTAGCTTCAATAGCCAGTTGAAAAAGATCAAGAGAGATGCCATGACGGACGTGAGTGTCCTTTAACCAATAATGGCAGAGCCCAGTGAGAGAGGAAGAGGAGAATACGAGAGCAGAGCTCAGAGAAGAAAGAGAGATCACATAGGTTACATTGTTCTTTCACCACTGTGCTTGATCATGTGACCAAACCCACCTGAGACGGTGAAACTGACCAATAAGCAGACTACAGTCGCCCCTGAACAGCTGGCAGGTAGGTGTAAAAACATACCAGCCATTTCCACTGAACTTAAAGCTTTATACTTTAAAATGCATATTAAAACTACAATTCTTTTTAAAAAATGTTATTACCTTTGACAAACTTGGTATTATTTTAGATGAAGTGGGCTGGGGTGGGAGCTGATGCTGACTCTGCTCCATGACCTCCTGTGCTGGTCCAGTAGTGGCAGACTGTTGTTCCACAACCCTTGGTGCTTGTCCACTAGAGGCTGTGGCCTGCTCAAGACAATCACAAAAATACATAGGATACAATCATTTTTGAACGAGAAAACATTTTTCAGTAAATTATGTATAAAATAAATAAATAATACAAGTTACATCTTCACATTATTACCTTTTGAGTGTGAAAACCACACATGCACTTTGGGACCGCTCCGAGCAAGGTCATCTGGCCGCGAGACTGCATCGGACATCTTTCAATCTGTAAACATTATGACACATTTAATACAGAATACATGCATTTCTAATTTATCAGAATGAATGGCAAATGAATGTATTGTCATTTTCCAGGATGTGTGTCATATTTATTTCTATTCATGTTCTTTGAAGGAGAGATACAAACTGTGAAATTAGAGAGAAAGAGAGAGTAAAGTTTGTATTCTCCTTTAAAAGAACAAGAGAGAAACATCTCACACCTTCAAACCATCCATTCACTTAACTCAAATCTCTGAATCTACCAGTGCAAAAAAAAAAATATCTTTAATGTAGTTTATTAAATAGACTAACATAAATCTCAAATGCCTGCAACATTATCTACATACATATCTATAAATAATAATGCCATTGAATGAATGATTAGAATTTTTACATGAATCATTGAATTATTTAAAAGGAAGGAATAAATAAATGAATAAAATTAATTAAAAAATCTCGGGTGCACATTATTTTTTCTTACTTATTCTGTCATGCAAAGGTGACAAAAGCACACTCACCTTTTGATACACGTCATGCCACTTTTTCTGTCTAGGAGCTGGCCTGTTGCCCTCATTTGATGGCCAAACTCCTGTGCTGGCAAACTTTTTTAGCCTTGAAATCCAGTCAGCATCCGACATGGCTTTATGGGATTTTTTGCCAGACATTTTTCTTTTTTTTTCGGTTTCTTTTTTTTGGGGGGGGGAGGGGGGCTAGGCTAGGTTAAATCGTTTTGGACAAAACTTGTATTAATAAAAATGATTTTCTTAAAAAGAAAGCACACACGGCATATTACATTATGCGCTCTTACCTGTTGTACCGAAAAATATGTTTCGCGGTCCGCCGTTAAAATGATGCTGTCTGACCTCCGTGACAGTGATGCTCGGCGTCTACTGAACTATTTGACCTCTGACACGCCCCCGAGGATTATGTCATTACTTCGTACACCTTCGGCTCAGTTCGGCAATTTGATTGACACTTGGCTAGCTTACTGACTTCACCTAGCGGTGATAAGCGTAAACGTGCCGTCAACATTTCCTTGTACTCTGATTGGTCAAATGTTGAAAATGATAAGAAAATCTTGTACTCTGATTGGTCAAATGTTGAAAATGATAAGAAAATGTTAAGAATGGCGCCCTCTGATTGGCTGCAAATGTTATAGTGCCTCGACGTGATTGGCTGTTGCGTTCAACATTGTTCAACATTAGCCCCATATTGTCGGACTATCCTTCGGCAGCTGGCGTTCAGGTCGCAGTCTCCCCTGGAGGCGTGGGTTCGAATCCCACTTCTGACAAACCCAACCTTTGGCTGCGGGCTCAAGCTAGAGTCTTTAACCCTCTGGCAAGTTTACCCACAAATGCATGAATGTTGACCAAGCACTGCGTTCCAGTTCATGCTAGAATTGACCAAACATTGCAGTAACACGGACCTGCGTCACATGGACTTTAAAGTAACACTTTAGTGCAACGAATGGGATTCTATGGCATTTTCGTGCAATTCTCTTGGAATTTCAAGTCATGACATTTCATGAATTTAGACATGTTTATAGGATGGAATTCAACGGAATTTCATGGAATACCATGTTGTGATGTTTACCGGAAGAAGAACCTGTTTATGAAAGGCTATTCGTGTTTTTTTGGGGGGTGGGGGATGCAATGTGATTCTGGGAGTTTGACTGTGATGTCATGGGCTGAAGTTTTGGGGATGCAGTAGAATTTCCTGGCAAGGATTCTTGGACATTTTCTTGGAATGAAATGTCATGGGTTTTGGGGCATGGGGTGGAGTGTCATGGCATAAGATTCAAGGAATGTCATGTAAAACATTACATTAGCATTGACAAGACATGTCATTAGAATGAAAGAATTATATTAGCCTTAACAAAACATTGTGACGACACCGACACATATTACATGAATATGAGAGCAATACTATTACTGCATTTGTTCAACATTAGTCCTACAAAAACACTGGATTTCAATTACATTGCATATGAAGAAATGAACAAACGCACAAAAGGGAACACAGAAAGCAGCTCTTTTATTTACACGCTCCCCTGTATCAAAAAAGCACCAGACTGCCCCGTGTGAGGGTCGAACTCACGACCTTCAGATTATGAGACTGACGCGCTGCCTAACTGCGCCAACGAGGCATGCGCTGGGACTCGGGTGAGCGGTGAAGCACTAGCTTCTAGATCATCTGCCATCCGGGGCAGCTCCAACAGTACTGCCCAACCCTTAGCTGTGGTAAGATCCAATTGCAGTTTTAATAGGGTAATCCGTAATCGTAATCCAGTCAGGCAAAGGGTCAAAATCCATATAACGACAGGTCAAAACAAGAAACAAACAAGAACAGAACATCAAAGTGCAACGTGACATTAAACAAGGACTCCATGACAATGACTGAACAGACAGGGTATATATACACACAAATACTAACAAGGTGACGGGAAACAGCTGTGTGCAATGATCAATGAGTGACAGAACAGGATGATGGGAAATGTAAGTAAGTAAGCTTTATTTCTATAGCACTTTTCACAGACAAAAAGGTCACAAAGTGCTTCACAAAATTAAAATATACACATAACAGATATACACATACACATAACATACAAATATACACAAAAACATATTGCTAATTAAATGCTTGTCTAAAAAGATGCGTCTTAAGGCGTTTTTTAAAAGCTTCCACAGAGTCCAAAGCTCTCAAGGCTAATGGAAGAGAGTTCCAGAGCCTTGGAGCCACCACACAGAAGGCTCGGTCACCTCTTGTTTTAAAACGTGTTCTAGGAACAGTTAAAAGGTCTTGGCCTGAAGACCTCAAAGAGCGACCAGAAGTGTATACATGCAGTATATCCTGGATATAAGAGGGAGCCTGATCATGCAAGGCTCTGTAAGTAATGGTTAAAATTTTAAACTGTACTCTAAAACTAATTGGAAGCCAATGTAGAGCCTTAAGTATAGGTGTAATATGTGTTCTCCTGTTGGTCTTATTCAAAAGTCTTGCAGCTGCATTCTGTACCACTTGCAATTTGTCCATGGAGGATTTGTTTAAACAAGTGTACAGTACATTGCAAAAGTCAAGACGAGAAGAAATAAAAGCGTGAATAAGCATCTCCATCTCTTTTTTAGAAACCACAGATCTAATCTTAGCGATGTTCCTGAGATGGAAAAAACAGGAACGAACCACAGATTTAACATGACTGCTAAAACGCATAGATTTATCAAAAATGACACCCAAATTTCCCACAACATTACAGTCCGAGGATGATTTAGCTCCAATTGCCTGCCTAATCCTAGGAATAATGTTGTCCGGTGCAAAAATCAGCACCTCAGTTTTGTCTGGATTTAGTTGCAGAAAGTTGTCTGCCATCCAATTTTTAATGGAGGCTAAGCAATTGTGCAACAAGGACAGTTTGTCCAACCTATCAGGGCTAAAAGATAAATATAATTGAATATCATCAGCATAACAATGGTATGATATTTCTCCAAAGCTACCAATAATCTTCCCAAGAGGAAGCATACAGGCTGAACAGCAGAGGGCCAAGCACAGAACCTTGGGGCACACCACAGGACAAAGGAGCAGAGTGTGACATATACAGTGAGGAAAATAAGTATTTGAACACCCTGCTATTTTGCAAGTTCTCCCACTTGGAAATCATGGAGGGGTCTGAAATTGTCATCGTAGGTGCATGTCCACTGTGAGAGACATAATCTAAAAAAAAAAAATCCAGAAATCACAATATATGATTTTTGAACTATTTATTTGTATGATACAGCTGCAAATAAGTATTTGAACACCTGTCTATCAGCTAGAATTCTGACCCTCAAAGACCTGTTAGTCTGCCTTTAAAATGTCCACCTCCACTCTATTTATTATCCTAAATTAGATGCACCTGTTTGAGGTCGTTAGCTGTATAAAGACACCTGTCCACCCCATACAATCAGTAAGAATCCAACTACTAACATGGCCAAGACCAAAGAGCTATCCAAAGACACTAGAGACAAAATTGTACACCTCCACAAGGCTGGAAAGGGCTACGGGGAAATTGCCAAGCAGCTTGGTGAAAAAAGGTCCACTGTTGGAGCAATCATTAGAAAATGGAAGAAGCTAAACATGACTGTCAATCTCCCTCGGACTGGGGCTCCATGCAAGATCTCACCTCGTGGGGTCTCAATGATCCTAAGAAAGGTGAGAAATCAGCCCAGAACAACACGGGAGGAGCAGGTCAATGACCTGAAAAGAGCTGGGACCACCGTTTCCAAGGTTACTGTTGGTAATACACTAAGACGTCATGGTTTGAAATCATGCATGGCACGGAAGGTTCCCCTGCTTAAACCAGCACATGTCAAGGCCCGTCTTAAGTTTGCCAATAACCATTTGGATGATCCAGAGGAGTCATGGGAGAAAGTCATGTGGTCAGATGAGACCAAAATAGAACTTTTTGGTCATAATTCCACTAAATGTGTTTGGAGGAAAAAGAATGATGAGTACCATCCCAAGAACACCATCCCTACTGTGAAGCATGGGGGTGGTAGCATCATGCTTTGGGGGTGTTTTTCTGCACATGGCACAGGGCAACTGCACTGTATTAAGGAGAGGATGACCGGGGCCATGTATTGCGAGATTTTGGGGAACAACCTCCTTCCCTCAGTTAGAGCATTGAAGATGGGTCGAGGCTGGGTCTTCCAACATGGCAATGACCCGAAGCACACAGCCAGGATAACCAAGGAGTGGCTCTGTAAGAAGCATATCAAGGTTCTGGCGTGGCCTAGCCAGTCTCCAGACCTAAACCCAATAGAGAATCTTTGGAGGGAGCTCAAACTCCGTGTTTCTCAGCGACAGCCCAGAAACCTGACTGATCTAGAGAAGATCTGTGTGGAGGAGTGGGCCAAAATCCCTCCTGCAGTGTGTGCAAACCTGGTGAAAAACTACAGGAAACGTTTGACTTCTGTAATTGCAAACAAAGGCTACTGTACCAAATATTAACATTGATTTTCTCAGGTGTTCAAATACTTATTTGCAGCTGTATCATACAAATAAATAGTTAAAAAATCATACATTGTGATTTCTGGATTTTTTTTAATTTTATTATGTCTCTCACAGTGGACATGCACATACGATGACAATTTCAGACCCCTCCATGATTTCTAAGTGGGAGAACTTGCAAAATAGCAGGGTGTTCAAATACTTATTTTCCTCACTGTATGTTCCTACGGACACAGAGAAAACCAATCCAAAGCTGATCCAGTAATGCCAACGGTTGTTTTCAGTCTATCAATCATAGTGCAGTGATCCACGGTATCAAACGCTGCACTAAGATCTAATAGAACCAGCACAGAGCATTTACCCCCATCAGCAGCCATCAAAATATAATTTGAAACCCTAAGGAGGGCAGTCTCAGTTGAATGATTTTTACGAAAACCAGACTGAAACTTATCAAAGATATTATGAGAATCCAAAACATTATTTAGCTGGTTCGCAACAACCTTTTCTAAAATTTTAGAAAGAAAGGGCAATTTAGAAATGGGCCTGTAGTTTTCAAATGAAGCTGCATCATGATTGTTCTTTTTCAAGATAGGCTGAACAACAGCATGCTTAAAGCAGCTAGGAACCTGGCCCAGCTGAAGAGATCATTTTAAAATTGAAACCAAACATGGGCCAAGATGATTTATGGATTTTAAAAGTAAAGTAGTAGGTAAAATATCAACAGGGCTTTGAGATGGTCTCATCGTGCCCACTAATTTAATGATGTCATTCAGGGTAATAGGGCAGAAAGAGTCCAGTATTGAAGGTCTGTGATCTTTAACTATATGATGGTTAGCTGATGGAACCAAGCCTGCCCTGACAGCTCTAACCTTGTCCGCAAAATGAAACAAAAAGTGATTGCAGTCAACATTTGAAAACACAGGGACAATACATGCAGCAGGAGAAACAATGTTGTTAATAGTTTCAAATAGAGCTTTTGGATTCTTTTTACAGGCAGAAATCAGATTAGTAAAATAAGAGGCTGTAGCCTCTTTAATCATTTTGTGTAAGTCCATAAAGAGTTCTTTAAGAAACAAGCGGTGAACTTGAACCTGAGTCGCTTTCCATAAGCGCTCAGTTCTCCGACAGACACGCCTTAAGCTGCGAATGGCATCATTCATCCACGGTGATGTATTGACAGATGAAATTTCTCTAGTTTTAAAAGGTGCCACTTTGTCCAACAACACAGTACAGTGATCATTAAAAGCCTGTGCACAAGCGTCTACATCATTCGAAATAAGAACCAGGCTTGAGTCGAATGCGGCTGAAAGTTTCTCAACAGTACGCTGGTTAATCAAACGTGAACAGGACTCTCGTTTATCAGGGAGAGGATCCTCATCACACACAAGATCAAATAAGATGCAATTGTGATCACTAATAAGTACATCTTCGATACAGACATTATTAATATTTACACCATAAGAAAAGACAAGATCGAGCGTATGTCCCTTGTTGTGCGTAGGGCCAAAGACATGCTGAGTGAAGTTAAAAGATTCAGTAATATTTACAAATTCAGAAGCATTTTTACAAGTATCATCATCCACATGGATATTAAAATCGCCAACAATAATCACTTTATCCAGCTTAATAATAGATGATAGGAAGTCAGAAAAATCAATAAGAAAAGAGGCCGCTGGCCCAGGTGGCCGGTAAACTAGAATACAATAAAATGAATTCGAGCGACCCACCTTAGTCATCTGTAGTTCAAAAGAAGAGTACGTGTCAGTGCTTACTGACTGGCAGATAAAACGTTTTTTTAAAACCACAGCAAGACCTCCACCCCGACCTGTGAGTCTTGGCGTGCTGATAAAATTACAGTCCATAGGACAGAGTTCATTTAAGTGATAGTATTCCATATTCCAAGTCTCCGTAAGCAACATGAAGTCCATGCTTTTGGAAGTAAATAAATCGCTGAGCAGAAGAGACTTGTTTGCAATTGAACGGGCATTTATCAGACCCATCCTGAGCGGTGCAGGAACACCCGAAACAGAGAAAGAGGCTCGTGGCAACGACCTCAGATGCACCAAACACACCACGACCAGAGGTAGAGTTTCTCTGGTACACCGGAACCGCTCTGGTCCCATCATCACATATGCAAATACTTTACAAATCAAATATGTAAAATATATGAATGTGTGGATTTTGCTTTTCCTAAGGAATGCCTGTGATATGAGAGTCATTCGGCTCCTGTGTGAGCATGGCCTAGGCAACAGTCCCACGCGGGTCATTAAACAGCTACGTGAGAACCACAGCGAGGAGTGGCTCCAGCGTCTGGCCCGGGACACCACCCAATGTGTGGACTTCCTCAAACGACCCGGGGTGTTGCAAATAAAATTCCAGGAACCCCCAGAGCCTCCAGTGGTGCCAAGCTGCTGCTCAAATGGCTGCTCACCGTCTATAGCCAAGACATCCTGACAAGGCTGTAAGTATCATATTCTACATGGTGTGATCTTTCATTACATTGCATGTTTCCTGTCATCTACTACAGATCACTAAGAAGCTGGCTGTGACGGCAAGGGGAATGGGACTCTGGCTTACCTCTGTTGGCAATGAGTTTGGTCAGGTGCTCATAAGTGTGCTGACAGGCAGGGGTGCCGCCAGAAATTCTGGGCCCTATGGAAACCAAAATTTCTGGGCCCCCTACATTTTTTACAGATAAAATTTAACCCAATAAACATGCCCTGTATACTTTAAAAAAGATACTTAGCACATTGCGTAGTTAAAATGTCTAAAGATGAGTACAAAGCCTACAAAAACAAGAAAAAAAAATTATATTTATACAAATTTGACTTATAAGTCAAACACACACGTAATAACCATATTATTTCTATTGGCCTATTTAGTTTTCATAATATTAAAATATCTATTTTGTAAACTCCTTATAGCCAATGGTTACTATACAGACACATGTTTTATTCATTTTTTTATATTATTTTTTTCTGGGGCATTTTATTCATATTACAGTTTTTTTGTTCGTTTTGGTACTATTTTCACAAGTTAGGTGTACATTTTCCAAACTCTTAGTGCTAATATCACAACAGATCATCAAAAGTGCACTTTTTTCAAACATTTCATTATGTTTTCAATTGTATAAGTACAATACACAAAATCACAAAGTATCCTTTCCACAACACAAAATAAGTGTTTCATCTACATAAATGTTTCATTCACAGTAACTGCCTTTCATAAAGCTCTTACTACCAAACTTTTGATTTGCATCTCTTCTTGTTCAGTTTAATACATTTGTATATTATTTAATCCAACTGATCTTAATGGTTAATCAATGAATCATTTGGTACACCTATAGATTTCACCTATAGATACCTAAAGATAGTGTGAGAGAGAGAAAGATACAGAGAAATTTGCCATTTGTGAAAATACTGTAAAGCAGAATAGAGTATAAGGGAGAGGAAACAGTCAATGACTGTAAAACATCAGATTGGTCAGAGATGCTTCAGTAGAAGGGAGACAGATGGCATCAAATACAGCATTTTACACTACAGTATGTATGCCATGTGATACTGTAAACATGGTAGAGACATGGTAGTTAGATTACTGTAACTCAACCTTCATCTGTAAAGGTCCACTACAGTAAATTCAGTCAAATAGTCAAAATCATTTAATGTATTCATTGCCAGCAAACTCTGTTCTAGCACAGAACATCATGGCTGTGCTTCATCACACCTTTTGATAACACACTGGATAGATACTATTACAAACATTATGGATAAAATTAGAGTTAGGTTATGCACGTGTATTTTCTAATGTGGCATAGCCTGTATTACTGTAATTAATTCAGCAACAACGGTGATTTGAAACATGTATCTTGCATTGTTTGCTGTTGAATGAGCTGATTGTTAAAAGTACTAAATTGAAAGAAGATCATACTGTTATGTTTCTGTGATTAAACCAAATGTTCTCATTACATATTACAATAATCTTGTGTTTGAAACACTGATTATGTGGACTGAAAACATGTGCAACTGACTGAAAGCATTACATCAGATTTTGAAAGAATGACTAGCTGTGTTACAAGTGTGATCAGTTTGGATTTTTGTACTAAGAGTTTTGAAAATGTACACCTTACTTGTGAAAATAGTACCAAAGCGAATAAAAAAAACTGTAAGAACGTCAAGTTTGACATAATCGATTGTAGCAGCAACACTGTCACTTCACAGAACACACGACACACACGGCAAACTGATTTTGTGATTTTTGAAGCGTAGGCCTATAGATTACTTTTTGTTTTGTAAAGTTATCATCATGTGGCGAACACAGTAGAAGACGTGTTGAGAGGCTTCAATCTTCGTGAAGTTTCGCGCTCAGGCTCACCTTGTTCGGCTGAAGGTTCTTGCACACTGAAGCCGAAATTTTCGCATGCGTTTTTTGTAGGCCTATTTATTTTTTAACGTGCTAAAATATCGGACGCGAATTTCGCACGGGGGGAGAAGGAGGACGTGTGTGTGCAGCAGCCGCTGAATCTGTGTAGAGCTATTTTTTACAGTCTATGGTGTAGAGACATGATAACCCAGAGATGTTATTATTGTTGGATGTAAATCATAATTCAGTAATTATTTTACTAAGCTAGCTAGATAAAAGCAGGTCATGTAGCAACAAAAATAAGTAACTCTGAAAGTTTTGGAATACAGGAATAGGGCAAGATACCTTTCTTTTTGAAAAACTGTGTGACATACTGTCGACTTCAGCGTTCTCTGTCTTCTCTTTCCTTTCCCTTTTTGATGCCCTAACTTTTGATGTGACATGCCTGCGTGTGTCACTGTCTGCGCTGCATCATAGCAAGTGCAATAAGGAAGAAACGTTACACTAGCGATCGTAGCTCGGACAGCGCAGGTGGAATTAACCATTGTAAGGGGGAGGGGTGTGACTGAAACAGTAAATACATTATTTGTTTTTTAAATATTAAATCTATGGTCAAAACGGACAAAATACACATTTAGTGCATGAGGGGCCCTAGCACATTAATGTATGTATAAAAAAGAGAAAAGAAATAAGAAAAGAAAAAGGGGGTCTGCTCTTCTGGGCCCTATAACAGCCTGGGCCCTTAGAATCGTCCTAACCTTCCACCCCTTTACGGCGCCCTTGCTGACAGGACAGGAAGGAGCAGGACTGGACATGATGGTAGATGGTCTGTTGAAAAGGTACCAGCAGGCTAGTGTGGATCCACCTGCTGTTTTGTACGTGGACTGTAGCTGCTGCACTGATGCGGGTGAGACCAAGCTGAAAACCAGATTCAGAGGTTGGCCTGATCTCATGATTCACTTGGACATCTGGCATTTTATGCGCAGGATTGCCATGGGGTGTACAACTGATGCCCATCAGCTGTATCCCATCTTCATGTCACGGCTGTCAGCGTGCATTTTTGAGTGGGATGCGGCTGATGTTTCTATGCTTCGCAAAGCAAAGAGAGAGCTGTTGATATCCCAGGGTTGGCCTGCGCTGACAGATGAAGATGTCATCAAGCATTTTACCAGGGATGAGCTGGCACTCCATTGCCGGAGGAGGACCTGTGGAGAGGAGACTACCATCCTTCTCCTTGAGCGGCTGCTTACAGAGCTCCTGAGCAGCAAGGGCAAAGACTCCCTGGGTGTTCCTCTCCTGGACCGAGAAAGGATGGAGCACATCTGGAATGTCCAGAAGAAGCATGTGAAATGTATTCAAGACCCCCCTGGTGTTGTGCTCTATACAGAGTGGGGGAACGGATTCCGACAGCTGTTTTTTTGCCGTCGGATTCCGTTCCCCCTTTGTTTCTTACACAATAAGGTTCTAATATTTATTAAATTGTAGCATTTTGCTAGCCTCAATAGCCTAGTGGTCAGTCCCCTGATAATATTTCTTTTTAGCTTTGGGGCGACCCGAGTTCAAGTTCCGGGTCATCGAACTTTCTTGATACTATACTTTCCTATCATAATAAAAGGCAAAAAAAATATATTCTTTAAACTGTTGCAAGTTAAGCTCCATCCACATACAAAATAGAATCAGCATTTTTTAAGCCAGTACATCAACACCTCTCAAAATGGGAGTGGGGGAACGGATTCTGACAACTGTTTTTCTTTTTGCCGTCGGATTCTGTTCCCCCCATATTTCCGACACACTGAGGTTCTTATATTTATCAAATTGATGCTGTTTAAGCTCCATACACTCACAAAAATAGAATCAGCCTTTTTTAAGCCATTACATCAACACCTCTCATAATGGGAGTGGGGGAACGGATTCCGACAGCTGTTTTTTTGCCGTCGGATTCCGTTCCCCCTATGTTTCTTACACAATAAGGTTCTAATATTTATTAAATTGTAGCATTTTGCTAACCTCAATAGCCTAGTGGTCAGTCCCCTGACAATATTTCTTTTTAGCTTTGGGGCGACCCGAGTTCAAGTCCCGGGTCATCGAACTTTCTTGATACTATACTTTCCTACCATAATAAAAGGCAAAAAATATATGCTTTAAACTGTTGCAAGTTAAGCTCCATCCACACACAAAATAGAATCAGCATTTTTTAAGCCATTACATCAACACCTCTCATAATGGGAGTGGGGGAACGGATTTCGACAGCTGAACTATTTGCCGTCGGATTCCGTTCCCCCTATGTTTCTTACACAATAAGGTTCTAATATTTATCAAATTGAAGGAAGTTACTAGTCTCAATAGCCTAGTGGTCAGTCCCCTGACAATATTTCTTTTTAGCTTTGGGGCGACCCGAGTTCAAGTCCCGGGTCATCGAACTTTCTTGATACTATACTTTCCTATCATAATAAAAGGCAAAAAATATATTCTTTAAACTGTTGCAAGTTAAGCTCCATCCACACACAAAATAGAATCAGCATTTTTTAAGCCATTACATCAACACCTCTCATAATGGGAGTGGGGGAACGGATTCTGACAACTGTTTTTCTTTTTGCCGTCGGATTCTGTTCCCCCCATATTTCTGACACACTGAGGTTCTTATATTTATCAAATTGATGCTGTTTAAGCTCCATACACTCACAAAAATAGAATCAGCATTTTTTAAGCCATTACATCAACACCTCTCATAATGGGAGTGGGGGAACGGATTTCGACAGCTGGAACTATTTGCCGTCGGATTCCGTTCCCCCTATGTTTCTTACACAATAAGGTTCTAATATTTATCAAATTGAAGGAAGTTACTAGTCTCAATAGCCTAGTGGTTAGTCCCCTAACAATATTTCTTTTTAGCTTTGGGGCGACCCGAGTTCAAGTCCCGGGTCATCGAACTTTCTTGATACTATACTTTCCTATCATAATAAAAGGCAAAAAATATATTCTTTAAACTGTTGCAAGTTAAGCTCCATCCACACACAAAATAGAATCAGCATTTTTTAAGCCATTACATCAACACCTCTCATAATGGGAGTGGGGGAACGGATTCTGACAACTGTTTTTCTTTTTGCCGTCGGATTCTGTTCCCCCCATATTTCTGACACACTGAGGTTCTTATATTTATCAAATTGATGCTGTTTAAGCTCCATACACTCACAAAAATAGAATCAGCATTTTTTAAGCCATTACATCAACACCTCTCATAATGGGAGTGGGGGAACAGATTTCGACAGCTGAACTATTTGCCGTCGGATTCCGTTCCCCCTATGTTTCTTACACAATAAGGTTCTAATATTTATCAAATTGAAGGAAGTTACTAGTCTCAATAGCCTAGTTGTCAGTACCCTGACAATATTTTTTTTAACTTTGGGGCAACCCGAGTTCAAGTCCAGGGTCGTCGAACTTTCTTGATACTATACTTTCCTATCATAATAAAAGGCAAAAAATATATTCTTTAAACTGTTGCAAGTTAAGCTCCATCCACACACAAAATAGAATCAGCATTTTTTAAGCCATTACATCAACACCTCTCATAATGGGAGTGGGGGAACGGATTCCGACAGCTGTTTTTTTGCCGTCGGATTCCGTTCCCCCTATGTTTCTTACACAATAAGGTTCTAATATTTATTAAATTGCAGCATTTTCCTAGCCTCAATAGCCTAGTGGTCAGTCCCCTGACAATATTTCCTTTTAGCTTTGGGGCGACCCGAGTTCAAGTCCTGGGTCATCGAACTTTCTTGATACTATACTTTCCTATCATAATAAAAGGCAAAAAATATATTCTTTAAACTGTTGCAAGTTAAGCTCCATCCACACACAAAATAGAATCAGCATTTTTTTAAGCCATTACATCAACACCTCTCATAATGGGAGTGGGGGAACGGATTCTGACAACTGTTTTTCTTTTTGCCGTCGGATTCTGTTCCCCCCATATTTCTGACACACTGAGGTTCTTATATTTATCAAATTGATGCTGTTTAAGCTCCATACACTCACAAAAATAGAATCAGCATTTTTTAAGCCATTACATCAACACCTCTCATAATGGGAGTGGGGGAACGGATTCCGACAGCTGTTTTTTGGCCGTCGGATTCCGTTCCCCTTATGTTTCTTACACAATAAGGTTCTAATATTTATGAAATTGTAGCATTTTGCTAGCCTCAATAGCCTAGTGGTCAGTCCCCTGACAATATTTATTTTTAGCTTTGGGGCGACCCGAGTTCAAGTCCCGGGTAATCGAACTTTCTTGATACTATACTTTCCTATCATAATAAAAGGCAAAAAATATATTCTTTAAACTGTTGCAAGTTAAGCTCCATCCACACACAAAATAGAATCAGCATTTTTTAAGCCATTACATCAACACCTCTCATAATGGGAGTGGGGGAACGGATTCCGACAGCTGTTTTTTTGCCGTCGGATTCCGTTCCCCCTATGTTTCTTACACAATAAGGTTCTAATATTTATTAAATTGTAGCATTTTGCTAGCCTCAATAGCCTAGTGGTCAGTCCCCTGACAATATTTCTTTTTAGCTTTGGGGCGACCCGAGTACAAGTCCTGGGTCATCGAACTTTCTTGATACTATACTTTCCTATCATAATAAAAGGCAAAAAATATATTCTTTAAACTGTTGCAAGTTAAGCTCCATCCACACACAAAATAGAATCAGCATTTTTTAAGCCATTACATCAACACCTCTCATAATGGGAGTGGGGGAACGGATTCTGACAACTGTTTTTCTTTTTGCCGTCGGATTCTTTTCCCACCATATTTCTGACACACTGAGGTTCTTATATTTATCAAATTGATGCTGTTTAAGCTCCATACACTCACAAAAATAGAATCAGCATTTTTTAAGCCATTACATCAACACCTCTCATAATGGGAGTGGGGGAACGGATTTCGACAGCTGAACTATTTGCCGTCGGATTCCGTTCCCCCTATGTTTCTTACACAATAAGGTTCTAATATTTATCAAATTGGAGGAAGTTACTAGTCTCAATAGCCTAGTGGTTAGTCCCCTAACAATATTTCTTTTTAGCTTTGGGGCGACCCGAGTTCAAGTCCCGGGTCATCGAACTTTCTTGATACTATACTTTCCTATCATAATAAAAGGCAAAAAATATATTCTTTAAACTGTTGCAAGTTAAGCTCCATCCACACACAAAATAGAATCAGCATTTTTTTAAGCCATTACATCAACACCTCTCATAATGGGAGTGGGGGAACGGATTCTGACAACTGTTTTTCTTTTTGCCGTCGGATTCTGTTCCCCCCATATTTCTGACACACTGAGGTTCTTATATTTATCAAATTGATGCTGTTTAAGCTCCATACACTCACAAAAATAGAATCAGCATTTTTTAAGCCATTACATCAACACCTCTCATAATGGGAGTGGGGGAACGGATTCCGACAGCTGTTTTTTTGCCGTCGGATTCCGTTCCCCTTATGTTTCTTACACAATAAGGTTCTAATATTTATGAAATTGTAGCATTTTGCTAGCCTCAATAGCCTAGTGGTCAGTCCCCTGACAATATTTATTTTTAGCTTTGGGGCGACCCGAGTTCAAGTCCCGGGTAATCGAACTTTCTTGATACTATACTTTCCTATCATAATAAAAGGCAAAAAATATATTCTTTAAACTGTTGCAAGTTAAGCTCCATCCACACACAAAATAGAATCAGCATTTTTTAAGCCATTACATCAACACCTCTCATAATGGGAGTGGGGGAACGGATTTCGACAGCTGAACTATTTGCCGTCGGATTCCGTTCCCCCTATGTTTCTTACACAATAAGGTTCTAATATTTATCAAATTGGAGGAAGTTACTAGTCTCAATAGCCTAGTGGTTAGTCCCCTAACAATATTTCTTTTTAGCTTTGGGGCGACCCGAGTTCAAGTCCCGGGTCATCGAACTTTCTTGATACTATACTTTCCTATCATAATAAAAGGCAAAAAATATATTCTTTAAACTGTTGCAAGTTAAGCTCCATCCACACACAAAATAGAATCAGCATTTTTTAAGCCATTACATCAACACCTCTCATAATGGGAGTGGGGGAACGGATTCCGACAGCTGTTTTTTTGCCGTCGGATTCCGTTCCCCCTATGTTTCTTACACAATAAGGTTCTAATATTTATTAAATTGTAGCATTTTGCTAGCCTCAATAGCCTAGTGGTCAGTCCCCTGACAATATTTCTTTTTAGCTTTGGGGCGACCCGAGTACAAGTCCTGGGTCATCGAACTTTCTTGATACTATACTTTCCTATCATAATAAAAGGCAAAAAATATATTCTTTAAACTGTTGCAAGTTAAGCTCCATCCACACACAAAATAGAATCAGCATTTTTTAAGCCATTACATCAACACCTCTCATAATGGGAGTGGGGGAACGGATTCTGACAACTGTTTTTCTTTTTGCCGTCGGATTCTGTTCCCCCCATATTTCTGACACACTGAGGTTCTTATATTTATCAAATTGATGCTGTTTAAGCTCCATACACTCACAAAAATAGAATCAGCATTTTTTAAGCCATTACATCAACACCTCTCATAATGGGAGTGGGGGAACGGATTTCGACAGCTGAACTATTTGCCGTCGGATTCCGTTCCCCCTATGTTTCTTACACAATAAGGTTCTAATATTTATCAAATTGGAGGAAGTTACTAGTCTCAATAGCCTAGTGGTTAGTCCCCTAACAATATTTCTTTTTAGCTTTGGGGCGACCCGAGTTCAAGTCCCGGGTCATCGAACTTTCTTGATACTATACTTTCCTATCATAATAAAAGGCAAAAAATATATTCTTTAAACTGTTGCAAGTTAAGCTCCATCCACACACAAAATAGAATCAGCATTTTTTAAGCCATTACATCAACACCTCTCATAATGGGAGTGGGGGAACGGATTTCGACAGCTGAACTATTTGCCGTCGGATTCTGTTCCCCCTATGTTTCTTACACAATAAGGTTCTAATATTTATCAAATTGAAGGAAGTTACTAGTCTCAATAGCCTAGTTGTCAGTACCCTGACAATATTTTTTTTAGCTTTGGGGCAACCCGAGTTCAAGTCCAGGGTCGTCAAACTTTCTTGATACTATACTTTCCTATCATAATAAAAGGCAAAAAATATATTCTTTAAACTGTTGCAAGTCAAGCTCCATCCACACACAAAATAGAATCAGCATTTTTTAAGCCATTACATCAACACCTCTCATAATGGGAGTAGGGAACGGATTCCGACAGCTGTTTTTTTGCCGTCGGATTCCGTTCCCCCTATGTTTCTTACACAATAAGGTTCTAATATTTATTAAATTGTAGCATTATGCTATCCTCAATAGCCTAGTGGTCAGTCCCCTGACAATATTTCTTTTTAGCTTTGGGGCGACCCGAGTTCAAGTCCCGGGTCATCGAACTTTCTTGATACTATACTTTCCTATCATAATAAAAGGCAAAAAATATATTCTTTAAACTGTTGCAAGTTAAGCTCCATCCACACACAAAATAGAATCAGCACTTTTTAAGCCATTACATCAACACCTCTCATAATGGGAGTGGGGGAACGGATTTCGACAGCTGAACTATTTGCCGTCGGATTCCGTTCCCCCTATGTTTCTTACACAATAAGGTTCTAATATTTATCAAATTGAAGGAAGTTACTAGTGTAAATAGCCTAGTGGTCAGTCCCCTGACAATATTTCTTTTTAGCTTTGGGGCGACCCGAGTTCAAGTCCCGGGTCATCGAACTTTCTTGATACTATACTTTCCTACCATAATAAAAGGCAAAAAATATATTCTTTAAACTGTTGCAAGTTAAGCTCCATCCACACACAAAATAGAATCAGCATTTTTTAAGCCATTACATCAACACCTCTCATAATGGGAGTGGGGGAACGGATTCTGACAACTGTTTTTCTTTTTGCCGTCGGATTCTGTTCCCCCCATATTTCTGACACACTGAGGTTCTTATATTTATCAAATTGATGCTGTTTAAGCTCCATACACTCACAAAAATAGAATCAGCATTTTTTAAGCCATTACATCAACACCTCTCATAATGGGAGTGGGGGAACGGATTTCGACAGCTGGAACTATTTGCCGTCGGATTCCGTTCCCCCCAAGTTTCTTACACAATAAGGTTCTAATATTTATCAAATTGAAGGAAGTTACTAGTCTCAATAGCCTAGTGGTTAGTCCCCTAACAATATTTCTTTTTAGCTTTGGGGCGACCCGAGTTCAAGTCCCGGGTCATCGAACTTTCTTGATACTATACTTTCCTATCATAATAAAAGGCAAAAAATATATTCTTTAAACTGTTGCAAGTTAAGCTCCATCCACACACAAAATAGAATCAGCATTTTTTAAGCCATTACATCAACACCTCTCATAATGGGAGTGGGGGAACGGATTTCGACAGCTGAACTATTTGCCATCGGATTCCGTTCCCCCTATGTTTCTTACACAATAAGGTACTAATATTTATCAAATTGAAAGAAGTTACTAGTCTCAATAGCCTAGTGGTCAGTCCCCTGACAAAATTTCTTTTTAGCTTTGGGGCGACCCGAGTTCAAGTCCCGGGTCATCGAACTTTCTTGATACTATACTTTCCTATCATAATAAAAGGCAAAAAATATATTCTTTAAACTGTTGCAAGTTAAGCTCCATCCACACACAAAATAGAATCAGCATTTTTTAAGCCATTACATCAACACCTCTCATAATGGGAGTGGGGGAACGGATTTCGAAAGCTGAACTATTTGCCGTCGGATTCCGTTCCCCCTATGTTTCTTACACAATAAGGTTCTAATATTTATCAAATTGGAGGAAGTTACTAGTCTCAATAGCCTAGTGGTTAGTCCCCTAACATTATTTCTTTTTAGCTTTGGGGCGACCCGAGTTCAAGTCCCGGGTCATCGAACTTTCTTGATACTATACTTTCCTATCATAATAAAAGGCAAAAAATATATTCTTTAAACTGTTGCAAGTTAAGCTCCATCCACACACAAAATAGAATCAGCATTTTTTAAGCCATTACATCAACACCTCTCATAATGGGAGTGGGGGAACGGATTCTGACAACTGTTTTTCTATTTGCCGTCGGATTCTGTTCCCCCCATATTTCTGACACACTGAGGTTCTTATATTTATCAAATTGATGCTGTTTAAGCTCCATACACTCACAAAAATAGAATCAGCATTTTTTAAGCCATTACATCAACACCTCTCATAATGGGAGTGGGGGAACGGATTTCGACAGCTGAACTATTTGCCGTCGGATTCCGTTCCCCCTATGTTTCTTACACAATAAGGTTCTAATATTTATCAAATTGAAGGAAGTTACTAGTCTCAATAGCCTAGTGGTCAGTCCCCTGACAATCTTTCTTTTTAGCTTTGGGGCGACCCGAGTTCAAGTCCCGGGTCATCGAACTTTCTTGATACTATACTTTCCTATCATAATAAAAGGCAAAAAATATATTCTTTAAACTGTTGCAAGTTAAGCTCCATCCACACACAAAATAGAATCAGCATTTTTTAAGCCATTACATCAACACCTCTCATAATGGGAGTGGGGGAACGGATTCTGACAACTGTTTTTCTTTTTGCCGTCGGATTCTGTTCCCCCCATATTTCTGACACACTGAGGTTCTTATATTTATCAAATTGATGCTGTTTAAGCTCCATACACTCACAAAAATAGAATCAGCATTTTTTAAGCCATTACATCAACACCTCTCATAATGGGAGTGGGGGAACGGATTTCGACAGCTGAACTATTTGCCGTCGGATTCCGTTCCCCCTATGTTTCTTACACAATAAGGTTCTAATATTTATTAAATTGTAGCATTTTGCTAGCCTCAATAGCCTAGTGGTCAGTCCCCTGACAACATTTCTTTTTAGCTTTGGGGCGACCCGAGTTCAAGTCCCGGGTCATCGAACTTTCTTGATACTATACTTTCCTATCATAATAAAAGGCAAAAAATATATTCTTTAAACTGTTGCAAGTTAAGCTCCATCCACACACAAAATAGAATCAGCATTTTTTAAGCCATTACATCAACACCTCTCATAATGGGAGTGGGGGAACGGATTCTGACAACTGCTTTTCTTTTTGCCGTCGGATTCTGTTCCCCCCATATTTCTGACACACTGAGGTTCTTATATTTGTCAAATTGATGCTGTTTAAGCTCCATACACTCACAAAAATAGAATCAGCATGTTTTAAGCCATTACATCAACACCTCTCATAATGGGAGTGGGGGAACGGATTCCGACAGCTGTTTTTTTGCCGTCGGATTCTGTTCCCCCTATGTTTCTTACACAATAAGGTTCTAATATTTATCAAATTGAAGGAAGTTACTAGTCTCAATAGCCTAGTTGTCAGTACCCTGACAATATATTTTTTTTAGCTTTGGGGCAACCCGAGTTCAAGTCCAGGGTCGTCGAACTTTCTTGATACTATACTTTCCTATCATAATAAAAGGCAAAAAATATATTCTTTAAACTGTTGCAAGTTAAGCTCCATCCACACACAAAATAGAATCAGCATTTTTTAAGCCATTACATCAACACCTCTCATAATCGGAGTGGGGGAACGGATTCCGACAGCTGAACTATTTGCCGTCGGATTCCGTTCCCCCTATGTTTCTTACACAATAAGGTTCTAATATTTATCAAATTGAAGGAAGTTACTAGTCTCAATAGCCTAGTTGTCAGTACCCTGACAATTTTTTTTTAGCTTTGGGGCAACCCGAGTTCAAGTCCAGGGTCGTCGAACTTTCTTGATACTATACTTTCCTATCATAATAAAAGGCAAAAAATATATTCTTTAAACTGTTGCAAGTTAAGCTCCATCCACACACAAAATAGAATCAGCATTTTTTAAGCCATTACATCAACACCTCTCATAATGGGAGTGGGGGAACGGATTCTGACAACTGTTTTTCTTTTTGCCGTCGGATTCTGTTCCCCCCATATTTCTGACACACTGAGGTTCTTATATTTATCAAATTGATGCTGTTTAAGCTCCATACACTCACAAAAATACAATCAGCATTTTTTAAGCCATTACATCAACACCTCTCATAATGGGAGACAGGGAACTTAACCAAGGGAGGCGTGCTTCTGAAGACATACAGATGTGCCTCGAGTCCTTTCATTTACACTTGAACCGTTTCATCCCAGCTATGTCTTTGTCACACACACACTGTGCATGTGTAAAGAAAGAGCATTAAGTGTCTTTGGGCCCTATCTTGCACCCAGCGCAATTGACTTTGTACACCGACGCATGTATCATTCCTATTTTGCACCCGCGCACAGCGGACTTTTCCCTCCACAGACGCACGTCGGTAAATCAGGAAATTAACTTTCGCTCCCGGGGGCGGTTCAGCGTAAAGAGGAGGCGTGTTCCGGTGCAAACGTTCCCTGGTGCTATTTTGCAGGTTTAGAAAACAATTCCGCCACTGACCAGGAAAAACCTAGTCTAAAGTCAGTGGCGCGTTGCACATGTTATTCATATGCTATTTTAAGGGCGCATGCTTGGCCATAATCAATGTAGTGTGTGCACAACGCGCATGCACTTTTCTTATCTCATCTACACACAGACGCAGCAGTTCTCATTTTTAGGAAACCATACATTATTACAAGGAAAAATATTAACACACGAGGGAAATCATAGTTGTGTCCATGAAGATGTGAAAAAATAGGCATAAATCTAGCTTACACATTTACCCAAATTTTTATACGCCTGTTTAACCGAAGATAATTTGGGTGGGTTTCTCCCATCCCCATACAATGTCCCTTCTCTGTGTTTTAAGGCCCTGACGAGAACGTCGGTCTCCTTGTAATGAAAATTACAACCAAAAAAAAAATTCATTATAAGAAAATTATATATTTTTATATATTATATATATTATATATTATATAGATTATAGATATATTATAATCAATATATCTCATTACAACTCAATGGGCCTCATTCACCAACCGCTCTTACGAAGAAATGTGTTCTTAAACCCCACTTACACACTTTTTACGAAGATTCTGACATTCACTAATGTTTTCTTATCTTGGATTTGTTCTAAGCTGAGAACAAAATCTATGCACATTCAAGAGCACTCTTACGCACATTTGAGTGATGACAGTTTGCTCCAAATAATTGGTTACTGCATTTTATTTAATTCTACAGTCGTTTACAATAATAGTATTTTACTGTAATGTATTTCTGATCATTTGTTGAAAAAAAAATCATAGTATGCAAAGAAACACTAACACTGCAATTTACATCAGCAATTAAGCTGATTAAATCAAATATTATGCCTCTTTTGGCATTTACCTGTTGCAGTAGAATTTCTATTTCAGAATTACTGAAATTCTTTTTTCGTTTGGTGATCGGTGGTCCACCACCGTCCGTGCGTCTTTTGGACATTCTCCAACTTTTCTTGCACACGGCCCTAAGTGTCATGTCCTTATATAATAATAATAATAATAATAATACATTTTATTTATAATGCGCTTTACTAAACCCAAAGCGCTACAGACAGTAAAAGCAAATAAAATACAGAAGTACAAGAGTAATACAAAAATAATCATTACAGTACAACACAGTAAAATACTAATCATGACAATCTATATAAGCAATTTAAAAAAGATGAGTTTAAAAAAAAAAACTTCTTGAAACTGGCTAATGTGGGAGCATCTCTAACAATAAGAGGAAGTGCATTCCATAACCTGGGTGCAGCAACAGAGAAAGCTCTCTCCCCCATAGATTTTAATCTACAGGGAGGCTGCTGAAGAGTAAGCGAATCAGTAGACCGAAGGGAACGGGAAGGTGCGTACAGGCTAAGTCACAGATATAAGAAGGGGCTATTTCGTGCATAGCTTTGTATGTTAGTGTAAGAGTTTTAAAAGCAATACGCGACTGAACAGGAAGCCAATGCAAGCTATAAAGCACGCCTGTAATGTGCTGACGTGGTGAAGTGTATGTAAGCACACGTGCTGCTGAATTCTGGATGTACTGCAGCTGTTATATAGATTTAGCAGGCAAACCAACAAATAGTGCATTACAATAATCAATCCTGGAAGTAAAAAATGCATGAATAAGCCTTTCAGCGTCAGGTAGAGTAAGATAGGGCCTAATTCTTGCAATGTTTCTGAGATGATGGAATGACGATTTTGTAATACTCTTAATATGAGAGTCTAGTGTTAGGTGAGCGTCAAAAATCACTCCGAGGTTACGAGCATAAGAAGATGGAAATAAAACACTATCATCCATAATAAAATGTAAATTTATCCCTTTGTGAGTAGCCGCAGGTGTGCCAATGAGTAGAATCTCTGTCTTGAAAGAATTCAATTTTAAAAAATGATGGTGCATCCACGTTTTTATTTCCTGCACACACTCCGAGAGAATATTAGAGGTGACAGTAGGATCAGATTTGGAGCTGAGGTAAATTTGAGTATCATCAGCATAAAAGTCATACCCCAAACCATATTTCCTAATTATTTGCCCCAAAGGAAGCATATAAACACTAAACAATATGGGACCTAGGACAGATCCCTGAGGAACACCATGGCGGACTTGTCCAATTTCAGATTTGTTGTTTCCCAAGACAACAAACTGGAAACGATCAGTGAGGTAAGAATTGAACCAGTTAAGCAAAGTACCAGTGATACCAAGCCAGCTCTCCAGCCTATTTAGCAGGATATAATGGCACACTGTGTCAAAAGCTGCACTGAGATCTAACAAGACCAAGATGGTAGAGGCTCCAGAGTCAGCTGAGACAAGCAGGTCATTCATAACACGAACCAAGGCTGTCTCTGTACTGTGTTCCTTTCTAAACCCAGACTGAAAAGCTTCAAAAAGCTTGTTGGATGACAAGTGTTAGTGGAGTTGTGCCACAACAACACATTCCAAAACCTTAGCAAGAAAGGGTAGATTTGAGATAGGCCTATAATTTGATAGGTCTGACTTATCACATCCAGGCTTTTTAAGGACTAGTGTAATAGCTGCAACCTTTAGGGCTTTTGGAACAGTACCAGTTGTAAGAGAGGTGTTCACAATGCTACAAATGAGGGGACTAATTGAAGAGAGACACCCCTTAAGAACAGATGTTGGGATTGGATCGAGGGTACAAGTAGTTGTATTTATTGCCATCACTAATTTTGAACTACAATCAGTTTACAATGCAATGCAGTTTCAGGAAAACAAACTGGATAGGTCTCAGGAATTGCAGAGCAAGGTACCAAACTGATAGACTTATAGATGCTTAAAATTTTATCCATAAAATAAACTAAGAAATGTGTTACACTCCTGCACAGAAGAACAAATTGATGGCATAATTGGTGCAAGAATTGTATTGATAGTCTTAAAAATCTTGTTGGGATTTGCAGCACCATCACTAATAATAGACGAGTAGTACTTTTTTTTAGTACTTCTTGCTGTCTTAAGTGCTTCAGCGCATTGACTCAAAAGTTTATCATACATTAGCTTATTTACATCCTGTTTTCGGTTGAAGTCCACAGTCGATTGTCGAGTTCACGCGCGTGATCATAGGTACTAAACCTATGTGCGTGAACTCGACAATCGATTACTGTGGACTTCGACCGAAAACAGGATGTAAATACAGGTATGTGCGCTGGCTGAATAAACATCATTTTTTATATATTTCTTTCACATCTACTGCAGTCAGATTCACCCGCGTTCACTCAGAAGGAATCACTCACATGACCTGTGCACTTGTAATGACACATCAAGGATGTTAAGAGGCTAAAAGCAGGTTTAAAACTTGCCCCATTGAAGTCAACAGGGTGCAAATTTTAAAACGAGGATAACACGGTGTAGGCAACACCGATTTTTGTCGTTGTTCTCTGTACTGACAGCACTCCAAATGTACAAAAAAATGAGCTCAATGTTAAAATTGACCGGAGTTCTCCTTTAAGGGCCCTAAGCTCAAGGAGATGATTTAACAAATGAAGCAACACGTTCTCTCCTAGGGGCCAAAATGTCCAAAGCAGATGACAAAATAGAATTATAGTTTCAACTGTAGAGTGCTCTGAGATCATACATGAAAGACTTTCAAAATTAATATTCTTGACATTTCTAAAACTAATGACCCTTTTTTGAGCATTTCTTAAAGATGGAACAGTGAAATTAAAAGTGAAGTCACTGCTGTCTAGCTGGTCAATGTCCACCCCAGCAGGACACACCAGATCAAGTGTATGACCTTTATTATGAGTGGGAAATGTCACATGCTGAGTCATGTTAAAACAGTCTAATACCTCCATGAATTCAACAGTTAGATTACTATTAAGATTATCCACGTGGATATAAATGTATCCAGTGAGAATCATTGATGGACAGACAGAGCTAACAGATATAAGTAGTTCTGTGAGTTCATTGAAAAACAAAGAATTAGGTTTTGGAGATTGATAGATGAGTACAATAAGAACAGGAGAAGTACCGTTCATTTTGAAGGCAACACACTCAAATGATGATACGCAAGGAATGGTAATTTCCGTAATAGATATATCATCTCTGTAGTAGATAACAGCAAGACCGCCACCTTTACCACTTAGACGCGGCCTATTGATATATGAATATCCCGGTGGAATACTCAAATTTAAGTTTATGAAGTCATTTGGTTGGTGCCCAGTCTCACAGATACAAAATAAATCCTGTGCATTGTTCAATATGGTATCGTAGAGTAGAGCCGTCTTATTGTTCAAAGAATGAACATTTAGATGTGCAAATCGCGCAGTGTCGGTTGTTCGGATGAGTCAGTTGTGGATAACGCAAGTTTGCATGGCAGGCACCGCGTAAATAATGCTTTTTTGTTTCTGTGTCCATAGACCGAGAGCATAAAGCTTTAATGCCAGTCCCAGTAGTGTGAATGTTCCGCGACCCTCTGTGTAAGTATTTCGGCTGACGTAGAAGTCGAGACGATTTCAGGATCTTTTGAACACAGACATCAGGAAGTAAATGATGTTCCAATGAGAGAAGTTCAGAGAAAGAGTACCTAATCATGATTAAATCCAAATGTTGAAGGACCCGCTCTCCACGAAACCCAGACAGGGTCAAAATTATGATGACAATAGATAGCAGGAAAATCCGCATGATAGGAACAGAAATATCAAATTTGATTTACTTGAGAGAGAATCCAGACATGTTGTGGTCACACAGCAGCAGAGATAGCAGTCATGCAACCCACAGCGTTCCCAGTTGACAGGATCAATGATCCCACGGTGTTAGACCTGATCAAATAGTGGCACGCACATAAAGACTCCACAATTGAACTCCAGTATCATTAAAAGCATTTAAATAAATTAAAATAAAGAAAGCCGGACGGAGAAGCGGCAGCCAACATGCGCCAGTGTTCTCTCCACCGGAAGTCAATAGACAATGGGAATGGGATATATGGGAATTTGCGGGGCGTTTTCTTATGCTAATTAGGAACAACTGGCACGCGCTTTCAATTACGAAGACGTAGGATTCATCAATCCTAAGAACACAGGTGCAAACAATTCTGTTGTTTAAGAACATGTCATGAATCTGACGTAGACTTTTCTTAGGAAGTTTATTAAGTACAAAGTTAAGAAAATTCTTAGGAAGATATTGGTGAATGAGGCCCAATGTATTTATGGGTTGTAACCCTTTTTGCTAAAAATTGTATTTGGTTTATTTATTCATTTTTGCAGTTGGTCTGCTGCTAGCTTCGTTGTTTGCTTGGCTAATTGCTGCTTGCTTTTTTTTTTTTTATAATTGGCTTTATTCCGCCTGCTTCCCGCACATATACACATCGGTACCACTCTTGGTTGAGACTTTCCCTGGCCATACGTACACTCTACTTTAATATGGCTAATTTTGAGTTTGAGTATACAATCACAGTTAAAATATATAACATTTTACCTAGTCAAATCGTTGTATTTTGAGTGTCATAAACTTTTTTGCTTTCTGTGGAACTTACGCCATTATTAAGATTACTCTTTTGATGTGCATGTTCACTAGACATCTTACCAATTACCCCTTCCTAAATTTTAGGTTATTGGAGTACAAGGCGGGGCAACAGACAGATTGCCACAGACAACTATAGCATCCTTTACCCAGAGAAAGCATGTCTACATCCAACAGACATGCTTTCTTGGTGAACCAAGACAACAAGCCATCAGTGAAGCCATTATCAAAGATTTGATAATTGGGTGTTGTCTGTCTCTGTCGATTGTAGTGAATGGGCATTTTTCTGAGATTCTAGATAGTAAGTGCACACCTATCTCTAGAAGAAACATTTCTGAGAAACAGATACCAGTGTTGGTAAGCAGGGTCAAGGAAACTGTTCTAAAGGAGCTGGAGACCCAATCGTTTATGTCATTAATCACTGATCTCTGGTCTGATGATCGCAGACTACGCTCTTTTCTTGGGGTGACTGCCCATGTGAGCTCCAAATCAAATGATTCCTATGCACTCAAATCCTACTCGTTGGACTGTCAACGTTTTACAGACATACTGGGGAACAAATTGCTTCTGCCTTTGAAGAGATCACAGATGAATATGGTATCCATCAGAAGATAATTACATCATCACAGACAATGCTGCTAATATAAAATGCGCTTTTAAAGTTCACATGCCACAGCAGCAATCTGATGACACTGAGAGTGAGCAGGAGAATCTCTTAGATGATGAGAACTTTTGGGAGAACATGAATTCAGTGGAAGACACAGAATTACCCTGGTCTTCAGGTTAACGTCTTTCCTGCTTTGTCCACTCTCTGTAGTTAGTTGTAAATGATGGCATAAAGGAGGTTAGGGCCATCTCTCGCACCATAGCTTAAACATACAACTCTTGTTACATATCAGCTCACAATTCAGAGACAAGTTTGAGGTTATGTTTGACACTAACAAGACTGTTCCAGCAGCAAACACAACTCGTTGGAAAGCCCTCACAGCTTTGGACCACAACACTCTTGACTGAAATGTGCAGCAAGGACTATGAAGATGTGGCAGTGTTTAGTGCTCATGAGTGGAACCAGCTAAAAGTTCTTGCACCATTCTCTGAGGCAACAGACCAGACAGAAGGAGAGAACTCAGTGACCATTAGCATGGTGGTTCCAACAGTCCTGGGGCCTCATTTATAAAACTGTGCGTAGGAACCTTACTAAAAGTGTACGTACGCACAAAAGCCAAAAATGGCGTAACTTAAACGTTATCACGTGGATGAATAATCATATGCAAATGATATAAACGGTACAAGAAACATTACATTAATACAAATCAAGTAGTTATCCTTGCCTTGTTTTTGAATAGCCTACATAAATCAAATAGTGTAAAATACATTTCAGAGAAAGTTTTTCTCAATCTTTTCCACTTGCCGAATTGTATTTTTAATTGATTTATATTTTTAATGGAAACAGATAGGCCTTGGGCATTATTTGCACGAAACTATTTTCTCAGACAATCTGGTATTATCATGATAAGCAATTATCTCTGTGGTTAAAACATTAAAACGCAGCACGCCACAGGAAAAGTGTTCAAAAACAATCGCATCCACAACAAATATTTCTATTGATTGAATTGAATATAAAAAAATGTTGTAACTTTTCAGTATGATTTCATGTTTAAGTGTTTAACTCCATAATTTGAATGGCATATTTAATCTAAATGTTTATATCAGAAGTAAAACATAGTTTAAATCATTATTTTATTTATTTAAACTGCGTCAGTTTCACTAAACGGCCCAACGCGCTCGCTGGCGCGGACATAAGAAGGAATGGATATTTGCTTCAAGTGACAGGCTTGGTGAGGGAAATTATATTTGTATTATCTTTCTGTATTATGTTTAATTTTAATTCTAAATTCTAAAAGTGACCAAAAAGACATTTAACTCCAACTCACCATCGGTGTCGCCAAACTGCTCCGTCTCCAAAATGTGCGTACGCATGGGTCAGAGTTTGCGTGTAGGTGCGCATATTTTCACGTCAAGTTTTTCTTCATAAATCCCACCTTTTGCGCAGGAACTGGCGTACGCATGTTTTCAGCCCCGTTTTGTGCGTACGCAAGCTTTATAAATGAGGCCCCTGGACTTGAATACACATCTCATAAAGATGGAGGAGACATGTATAAATTGCCGGCCATTAATCAAGTCCCTCCGACAGTCTCTGTTGAAATGATTTTCTGGAATCTTTACAAAATTGAATATGGTCAAGAGAGCAGAAGAGAAGAACATTTTAACCACAATGTGTACCTTTTGGCTACCATGTTGGATCCACAGTTTGGCCTAAGTTGGGTGGATCAGGATGTTAACAGTGGGGGAGATGCAACATCAGTGAAGAACTTCAGAGAGGAACGTAAGAAAAAAACTGACAGGTTAGTATACATTTTATCCTGTGAAATAATTCTTATTTACAATACTACAAATCTTAATGTGCGTTGCCCTACACAATTAAAACTACAGAGCTGTGATCATAAAATTAAGCATTTAAATCTCACTAATATTATTGGGAGATATAGGGCCCTATTTTAACGATCTAAGCGCGTGGTCTAAAGCGCACGGCACAAGTCCACTTAGGGCGTGTCCGAATCCACTTTTGCTAGTTTAACGACGGGGAAAATGGTCGGCGCGCTCGGCGCATGGTCTAAAAGGGTTGTCCCTATTCTCTTAATGAGTAATGGGTGTGTTTTGCGCGTAACGTGCTATAAACTAATCAGAGTGTCATACTCATTTCCACTTCCCTTTAAAATCCAGTTGCTCTTGCACCATGGTGGATTGCTATTTACATGGCAGAATTTGCAAACGGAGAGACTGAACTCTTCTCCAGAGAGGAAACGGATCTGCTTGTGTGCGAGGGTAAAGTGTGCAA
Source organism: Rutilus rutilus (assembly GCF_951802725.1). NCBI lineage: Eukaryota > Metazoa > Chordata > Actinopteri > Cypriniformes > Leuciscidae > Rutilus > Rutilus rutilus. The sequence goes on along the minus strand of NC_140212.1, from coordinate 22,762,999 downwards.
GCGCACCATCTACGGGACAAGCTGGATTCTACCATATCTTTATGTACACAATATTAATCTTTTACGTTATAATCTTTTTATTTTGAATATTTGGCAGGTTTGTGTGTTGCTGCGTGTCCCTGTGTGTGTAATAAGCAGAGTGTACACGTGTTATGCACCCGCCTATCGGCGTATATTACTAATGTGCCCTAAATAGCAAAAATAAATAAATGCTGCACCATTGACTTTAGACCAGGTTTTTGTTGGTCAATGGTGCAGTCTATTTCAGTTGCCTCAAAATAGCAACGCGCCAACAATGTGCCCGAACACACCTCATTTTCAGACCAGTACGCCCGGCCCATGTGCACACAAATAGGCGCAAATGCATTAGCTATTTAAACAACGTGGCGCAGGACGTGAAAAAGATAACTGTGTCGGGCTGAAACTAGCAAAAAACATTGCTTTGCACCGGGAGTATGATTGGGCCCATAGAGTGACAAATGTATGTGCATTTTATGCAAGCAGTATGCTATAATGTCTCATTGATTTACATCGTAATAAGAACTTCATATATATATCAAATATCTACTATTGTGTTAACATTTTATTGACTAAAAATGCGTTAGAACACGTTCATCTCAAAGACGAGTTCATTCAGAATCAGTTACATATAGCAGGTCGGCTGACTCGATTTCCTTCTCATACATTCCCGCAGCGTCACAGACAGTGCATTTCCCTATTGAAGCCCAGCGTCCATTGACTTCAATGGGGTTGCTTTGAACAGTACGCCGTTCAAAGATGCTGCGATTATGTCCACCAACGGACGCTCAGCGTCTCTGGGGGTGAATGAGGAGTGGGCTGGCCTGGACTGGATGATTGGAGGGTCTGTCGAAAGGCTGCATCTCCTTTTGTTTGACAGCTGTTTCATACAATAAAAAGTAGTGATGGGAAGTTCGGATCATTTTTCTGACTCTCTTCGATCTCGTTAATCAAAATGAACAAATCTTTTTGAGTCATTTCGTTCATTTAAGGGGCTTTAAATGTTATACTTTTAACAGGCAAATTCCCTGAACACATCCACCTACGCAATCTTGATCATATTCTGAATAAAGAAATAATTTCGTTCATTTGTCACGTGACAGACACAATGAACGACTCATGATGCTGAAGCTCGTAGTACGGAGCCCGGGAAGTCACCTGTGGGAGAAAAACAAAACAATCCGTAGCGACGGTTTTGCAATCTGTCCGCTCAGTTTATAAACCGTACTCACGAATTCTCAAACTGTTGTCCCTCGGTTTAACAAATCGTGCCCACGGATTAATAACCCGTACCCACGAGTTTCTAATCCGCGCTCTCAGATTTGTAAACTGTGCCTTCAGTTTTTGCAATCTGTACCCACAAATTCATAAACTGTGCCCACGCTTTCGCAATCCGTTCCCACGGGTTTGTAAACTGAAAAAAATATTTTTTTGGTGAATATACAGTAAAGTGTAATTTATTCCTGTGATCAAAGCTGAATTTTCAGCATCATTACTCCAGTCTTCAGTGTCACATGATCCTTCAGAAATCATTCTAATATGATGATTTGATGCTCAAGAAACATTTATGAGTATTATCAATGTTGAAAACAGTTTTTTTTTTTTTTTTTTTTTTTTGATGATACTATGATGAATAGAAAGTGCAAAAGAACAGCATTTATCTGAAATCTAAAGCTTTTGTAACATTAAACACTACCGTTCAAAAGTTTGGGGTCAGTAAGAATTTAAATTTTATTTTTGGGGGAAAGAAATAAAATAAATCAATACTTTTATTCATCGAGGATGAGTTAAACTGATCAAAAGTTACAGTAAAGACATTTATAATGTTAGAAAATATTCTATTTTAAATAAATGCTGTTCTTTTGAACTCTCTAGTCATCAAATAATTTAGAAAAAAAAATTGTACACAACTGTTTTCAATATTGATAATAATAATGAATGTTTCTTGAGCATCAAATCATCATATTAGAAGGATTTCTGAAGGATCATGTGACACTGAAGACTGGAGTAATGATGCTGAAAATTCATCTTTGATCACAGGAATAAATTACAGTTTAAAATATATTAAAATAGAAAACAGTCAATATTTTACAATATTACTGTTTTTTTTATTGTTTTTTTATCAAATAAATGCAGCCTTGGTGAGCAGAAGATACTTCTTTTAAAAACATTAAAAAATCTTACTGGCCCCAAACTTCTGAACGGTAGTGTGTATATATATTTTGATCTCAGAGGTGGAGAACATAACGAGTGAAGGAGATGAAACGGATTTGGGTGTCATGCATGTGGATCCACCCAGTCACTCGCCACCAATCAATTGCCCACGCCTTCCTTCCCGCTACAAGGCTCACAAGAAGCGCAGCTCAGCACATGATTCATGCATTTCTACACAGATTAACAAATACTTTGATGCCATCCAAGACTCTGACCCTGACATTGCACTCCACAATTTGGCGATAATGGTACTGTTAGTCCCTGCCTCATCAGCACCAGTGGAGAGGATCTTTTGTAGAGGGGGCATTTTAATGGGAACCCATCGTGCACGTTTAGGTCACAGAATGTTGCAGTCTCTAATGTTTCTAAAATGCACCAAAACTTTAGCCTGGCAAGCCAGACCTACATCAAGATGTTAGGTCTGGCAACTCACCATTGGCACGGCTCAATCCGCGGGGCGGGATAAACGGTTGTCTTTCAAATTCCCTCTACACGCAATAGGATAGCGCTACAACCAACCAGAGTGTTTTCCCACCAGCGGAGATAGTTGATAGATTAAACTTTTGCTGTATCTGGTCGGCAAAACTACGAATCTTCCTTTTTTAAGAATGACTTAAAATGTTCTTTGTTCTTTTCTCAAAGAAAAGCTTAACTCCAGGTCCTCCAGAGTCGCGGCCAAAGCCGATTCAAAAGACCGCTGTTCTCCAGCAGCAGATATTCTTCGTTTTCAAGTAGCAGGGAATTCACACGAAACCGTCACAACTCTGTTGTCATTATGTTAAGCCCGCCCACCGACTATACACGATTTGATTGGCCTGACTAGAGTTTGGTTTTTCCAGCTCGAAAGTCAACGGAGAGTTGCTAGACTACCCTGGCTGCAAAATAAATGTTGCTGCCGCTAGGGTGCGTCTAGATTTCTAGGCTACCAAAACTTTACTATAAGCTCATTTCCCATTTGATGTAAGGTCATTTGCTGTAATTTTTGAGGCCATGATTTTATAGTGTTTAGCAACTACCCTCTTCATGAATTTTATCCTTGGTATGCTTGGACTTAGGAGTATTTTGTCAATGTAGTTTGTTCGTCTTGTTTTAAAACAGCTCCAAATCAAAAAAGACAATCAAAATGACAAAACTATTATCTTATGTTGCTTTGAAAACATATAAGCTGAGCTGTTAATACTTCTATTATTATCCTGTTATTGTTTTATTGAAAGTTCACAAACTTCAATATATCTTTGGGTATTTACAGATTTTCTATTATTATCATTTTATATGTTGAATGTTTGGCATTTTTGCGTGCACAAAAATTGCAATGTCTTAGGTGGATGATAAAGCTTTGAATAAAGATGTACATTTTCTTAGTGTTTGTATTTCTTTGCTCATAGAAACCAAAGGAAAATTTCTACACATACGATTCACCTCTGCAACGACTTTTTATTTTACTATGACTTTAGGGTTAGGGTGGATCTTTCATATGAATTTAAAGAGTGCTGATCTGGTGTGGTCTTGACTCTGTCTCACCCTGCCTTGGTCTTGGTTGGGTCTTGATCTTGACTTGGTCTCGGTTTAGGTGGTCTGGACTACAACACTACCTTGACCCTCATTTATATTAGGATTATATTGTTAACTATATTGTAAATTTAATTAAAAAAAAAAAAAAACAATATCATTTAAAAATACAAAATTACAAAATAATTTTAATTTATTTAATTATCCTGATGGAAGAACGTTTACAAGCCTATTATTAGATGAGTTTTCTCTTCAACACATCCTTCTGCAGGAGCAATGAGGACACAGGAAGGAAGTGGGGCTGGGCTGTATTGAGTGTTCATGGAGCCCTCAGTCATTGACATCTATTGTTCCAGCAAAAGTTCCAATTCACTGGCATTTATGATCTAAAAAGCTTTTAGTGGAGGGTGTATGTTGAAGAAATGCATTTTCTGTCGTGAATGTTATGTCAAGTCTTGTAAAGTTAGGGTATTTTAGGCAAGAAAATTGCCAACGGACAGACTGTACAACGCGTATCCACTGGACTACCAAAAACAAAGCTTCTGTAGACTTTTGATTGAGGATATCCTTTGGAGACAGAATTGTTTTCCTTAACACATTCCTGATTGCTGTGGGCTAATGAGTGAAAGTGAGCAGTTCCCACAGAGGTTCTCCAGACTGGATTTTGCAGAAAAGTACTTTAAAAGAACTCCTGGATTATACACCAAGGAATTATGTGACTTTTCCAACTGGATTTCTGTGTATTAAACAAAAACATCAAAAAACCAACATTAACAATGCTGGGAAGCAAAGCCATTCATGTAGCCATTTGGGTAGCATGTGGAATATTGGTAAGTCTAACTAAACTACACTTGATTTCTTACACAAAATATTTTTCTGTATGTGTGACTTCTGTATGCTATATGTATCAGCCCAGTAAAAAAAAAAAAAAATCCACCTTTTGTTTTCAGAGTACCATGGTGGCAGACACATGGGAATGTAGCATCAAAGTTGTGAAAGCCATTTCTACCACAGACTCCATACGCATCATGCTGGATAACGAAGATGTGAAATGTAAATACACAGTTTCTGTCAGGGAGAGGCACAATGACTCGAAAGACTGTCATCAAGACCAGGAACATTTCTCACATATTGAATGCAAAACTGAGAATTTAGATCCTGGAACATGGCATCACCTGGAAATAACGGCGAAGTTGGGTGAAAACCAACAGACTCAACACAATGTCTCCCTGCCAACTAGTAAGAATCCTGCTTCTTTGCATAATTTTCAGTTTGATAGTCAAGAATCACTATTATTGATTTTCACTGAACAAACCTCTAAACAGTAATTATTAAACTTGCATGTGTAATTCCAGACATGAATGATTTCTCAAATCATGTTCTTTATTGAGAAGTCAAGTCAGTCAAGTCAAGATGAAGATCATATATATATCGCTTTTAACAATGTAGAAGAATGTTTTTTTTCCTATGTGACAATACTTAGTGATTAACTAAAGAGATGCGATAAAACAAAATCAAAACACTGGTGACTTTAAAGGAAAGGCCATTAAATCTGAAAACTGAATAATCCATTTAAACATCATAATCCATACTCAAAAACAGCCACGGACCATACTTTCTTCTACTTTTCTTGATTGTAACTATATAAATTAAATACAGCTGTAATTACATACAGGTATTTTTTAATTTAAGTACAATGTAAAAATATATGTAAACAATAAGTGCTACTATCAAATGAATATTAGTACATAGTCGTTAAAGACACTTATAAAGTGGGACCCAATAATTTTTTTGATCTTTTAAAAAATGTCAACGTTTTTAGCACTGTTATAACTCATATTGTTTCTATATTGTTTGTTTAATCCTTCAATATAAATTAAAAAAGGAAGATTAATTCAACAAAAAATATGTATACATAAAGTTTATTTGTTTATGTTTAGTCATTTTGCTTCCACGTTTGTTGTAAAATGAGATGCATCACGTGTATTTTTATTACAGAGATGCATTATATAGAAAACAAAACATTTGAATGCAGATCCACAATGTTTTAGTTGAGAAGTAAAATAAATAAATAGTAGTGTAGAATGAGCATTGCTTTATGTTATTATAATGATTTATAAATAAATAAAAATACAACTATATAATATAATATTGTATGAAATATGTCATACTCCCTGGTGTCCCAACTATTGGGTACACGTACACACCATATAATTCTGCAGTGATTACATATTTTTGTAGGCCAACCCGAAAGTTAGCATCCCCCATCACTCCCTCAAAAAAAGCCAATAGGATTTTTCCATTGGCTTTTGGATTACTGCAGAAAATAAGGTCTGTGGCAAATGTGGCAAAGGTTTATTAGATTCTTATATGTTTTGTTTAAGATGATCTTTTATTAACTTTGAAGCCTAAATACAATTGGCAGAAGTAAAATGTTAAAGATAGGTTATAAATAATAATATAATTAAATGTATACATACATTTATAAATAATAAAATAAATAAGTGTAAGGCTATAAAAATGAAAGGGGTCATAAACTGAGACATTCCCCTGACATGTACAGTATGAGGTGTGATAGATTCATTTCCCCTTTTGTTATATTCTGAGATGATTCAGACACTTAGTTGACTGACTTTTACCAAAGTGTTCTAAACATTTAGGTTTCAAAAGCATAAAAATGTTATTCCTGAAAGGACTGTGATGTCATCTTATCAGATTCAAATAAATATGATGCAGTGCCACTGCCAAATACATTTGATCAGACAGTAATGTCGTAACACACAAGTGTGAGTAACAGTGTTTTTACACTTTATGGGGTTAATGCGTTGGATTATCGGATACGGAAGAAAGCACACAGAGAACACTTCTTTTGTTATTGTTTTGATCTATGCCATTCGTTGTAATCCTGAACAAAAGTTTCACCGAGCAATATCTTCTGTTTTGTCACAAATAAGACATTACAACATGTTTAATTTTATTTAACACACAACACTGCAAATGACAATGTATACGTTTTACACTTGATCAAATAGGATGAATAGGATGGTTTGGCTTGTAAGTCTGCAGCGATCTCCGTTGACTTTGAACTATATAATTTGCATTTACTCACCTGCATTTCTCCTTTTACCATCTGTGTCAATATAAATACCTACATTTGGATTCGATAACATCTCTGTTTCTGAGTCTGGTATTGAAGGCCAGACCAAAACCATGAACCTTGCAGGACCTGACCCATGTACTCAACACACAAGGGGTGCTTGTCAATATCCCTCCTCGTTTCCTCGCTCCTCCGTCCACCATCCTATGACCTGGAAACCGATCGAGCTCAGCCATCTTGAAAGACATCTCAATTCTCTAATTGCACCGCGTGGAGGCGTGGATCGAGGAGTGAGGAGGCTTCCAGAGGAGTTATGAGCGAGGATAGATGTATCCTTTGCGGAAGAGTTTTGTCTACCAAATGTGATGCACGTATCAATTCTCCTCCCCCTTCACGTCGGTCACAATCATTTTAATTTATACTTTACCTTTGCAGTTTATATAAACCACACATCTTACATATTTCAACAGGGTATCTTGCTTTATTATTATTTATTCTGAATTTCATAACCAAACTTTGACAACATAAGGGCTGATCCTTTGAGCGCAGCTGATGACGCAAGGAAGTGATGCTCCAATGATCAAGTATTGCAATGTATAAATAAGCTTTACTTCGATTCCTCCGTCCTCCTTCTCTTTCCTTGCAGCCTTCCCTCGCATCCTACAGGGGGTGGAGCTGAGACACGAGGAAAGGAAATGAGGATGCACAAATAAGAAATGAGAAGCACCCAAGGATCCACTTCTGCACCAGACACCTCCGTCACACACCTGAGTACTTCTTCACCACCTGTTTACACCGCCAGTCCCATGGTCGATCCAGCGCCCTACTCTGGCTCGGCAGAGGACTGGAGCAGGTTTTTAGTCTAGTGTTCGCTTACCTTAGAGATAAAGTCTCATCGTTTCCCCACTGAACGGGCTAACATTTCGTTCATCCACTACTCATGGGAAGAGTGCTGCAATGGGCAGGGGCAGTCTGCCAGCAAGCTGGACCTGTCATTTAATCACAAACCACTTTGTGGGCTTTGTGTAAGTGAAAAACTTTACCAATTACATCAGGAAAAAGTTCAATAACTGACTATGCGCAGAAGTTTCAACCCTAGCAGCATCCTTTGGGTGGAACAAACTCTTCTCACCACTTACTGCCTAGGGCTTGAACCAGCATTGTGGATGCATCTCTCTGCATACGATGACTAAATGAGACTAGAGGGTTTTATCCAATTATCCATCTGAGTGGTGATTGTATGAAAAACTGCCTGGAAGACTCTCCCTGCAGTCCTCCCTATCACACAGCCAGCCAGTTCATCCCGGCACTCAAGACAGCTGACCTTGTCTCTATTGTAGCTCAGGGGGACACATTATTGTGATGAGTCCCAATCGACCACTACACACTCCTAGTTATGTCCTAATGTCAGTACATCTCTGCTTCCCACTTACCACTATTAATACGCTTACGGCCTTTCATATCTTAATTCTCAGCCCTCCTCGACTCTGGGTCAGCCAGCAACTTCATTTCCGGGGAACTCTGCCGTCATCTCAACCTCAAAAAGAGGCCCATTGAAACCTCCAACAAGGTTCAATCCAAAATTGGAAAATCGCTGTCCGTGGCACTGTCTCTTATTGTGTGGGACCCATCCAAATGCAAGTGGGCTGTCTTCACATGGAGAACATCATCCTCCTGGTTCTGAAGAAGTCAATGTCGATGCCGATGTTAAACATCTAATTGCCCTGTAAGAACTCCTGACTGTCTCCATTAACTCCACCTCCATTGAATTCCATCGATTACCGGTCCCACAATCTTCCCAAAGCTGGACTTCCGAAGCTTATGCAACCTCATTGAGATACACAGTGTTGGGGAGTAACTAGTTACATGTAACGGAATTACATACTTAAATTACACAATAAATTTAACTGTAATCTGTTACAGTTTCTGAGAAAAAAAAAAAGTGTAATTAAATTAGTTACTTATGAAAATGAATGATTACAAAGGTGGTTACATCTGAATATTTTCTGTAAAAAGCTCAGATATGTTGAATAATATTATTTTGTTGCTTTGCCTGTTTTTTATGTGCATGATGCCTAAAAAAATGCCTTTAAAATTAAATTATTATAATCATAATTCAAGTGATGAATGATTTAGAAAGTCTGACAGTAATTAGTGTTGAGTACTATAAGGTTAACCCTGTCTGATAGTTGAAAACATTCGTTAGAAATTAGAAAAGTGATAAAAAAATAATCAAATGTAATCAGTTCCATTACTTGAATTAAGTGATTGGAATAGTTACACTACTTATTACATTTTAATGTAACGGTACGGTTAATGGTATGGTAACTGTAAGGGTAATCTGTAACCATTACATTTCCAAAGTAACCTTCCCAACACTGGAGATACGGAAGAGGGACGAGTGGAAGATTGCCTTTGTGACAACTACAGAGACTTAGGGTAAGTCTCTGTACTGGACCCAAGAAGCCACCCACACCTTTCGGCACCTAAAAACAAGCATTCAACTACTACTACTACTCTCTTAGTTAATCCTGATAAATATTTTGTGGTTCATGTGGATGTTTCTACAACCTGCATGGGGGCCGTCTTGTCTCAGCAGCAGGGTAAACCTTCCCAACTCCACCCATGCACCTTCTTCTCCAAAAAATAGCGGAGCAAAATTATGCCATTGGCCACCACCGATCACTGAAATGGAGAGTATCTCTGAGAAGCCATTGACCCCAGACAGGCAAGATGGGCCCTCTTCTTCTCACAGTTTGAGTTCTCCATCTCCTATCGTCCAAGGATGACAAATGTGAAAGCCGTCTCTACTTTCCAGAAGAAATTCCAGAGAATCCTGAAACCATCCTGCTACTTAATGTTGCCGTCAGTCCCATTCATTGGTCCCTGGATGCTAGACTCACTGCAGCCTCCACCACCAAGCCTGCTCCGCCAAGGCCACCCTGCCAACTGTACTTAGGTTCCTACATCCCAACGTATTCCTCTCTATACGTTTTCCAACCTTTCCCGGATACATACAGTACACTCACATTAAGCTGAATGTAAAATATAGCAAATCTCAACTGATTGTTACATCATCGGAAAATATAAACTGAATTATCGCCCAGTGATATATTAAAAGTTGCATATATAGTACTGTATATCCTACTTTACTTGAGTATATACAGTATACTCACATTAAACAATATACACTATATAGCAAATCTTGGCTGGAGATATATGTTGCATATATATTTGTATACAACTTTATCCACATACATACAGTATACTCACATAGAGTGATATATAGTATGTAAAATATAGTATCTCAACTGCTTGATTGATTGTATTGTCACAAAATGTAAACTCCTGTGCATTATTGCCCACCTCTAATCTGCTAAATGCGACTATAATGCATGAATATATTAAGATGTTATAAACAGTAACATCTTGATTTTCAAGCTGCCTTTTGTGAATTGTGAAACACCCTCAAAAAATAGATTGTTTACAAGGACAGATTATAAACACAAAGTAGACTAGTGAGTAGATGAGTTCACCTGTCCCCGACAACCTCTGTAGTCCCATTTAGCAACTTATTAACAACCTCCTTTTTCAAGACAAGTAAAAGCTATTTAAAAAAATCTCAAGGGTGTATTACTGATATATTTTGTTGTAGAATAAAATGTGTTAGCCACAGACCTAATTTCAGACATTTAAGAAATTGACTTCAGGAAGATGGAACAAGAAGTGCTAAATGTTAACTTGTTTATGGGTTTTGGCATTGCAAAATACTTCATCTCTGCAGCACTCTAAACCTCTGAAGTAAAGTAACCCTGCTCTAGAGCAAGTAATGTTTGGAGAATGAATTGCTATTGCGACTTTTGTATCCAGGTATGTTGCATAATCTGCTTTCTGAATAGCTCCCAGGTTAAAACACCACACCCTTAAATCTAGCCAAGAAAGGCTCTCTAAAATGACTTGGGACATTCGTCTGCATTGACCCATTGGAGAAATTCAGTAGTCCATAAAAAGTAGCCGCGTTTCCATTACCCTTCAAATTGCGCAAATTGAAATTCCGAATTGAAAATACGCCCAATGGAAACACGTCAATTTATCGCAAAAAAGTTTTTATGTTCGTGTGAGGTGGTTTTTCAGGCAATTCAAAAAAGAAATATTTTGCAATACTGCAATGGAAACAGTTTTTGCGCATTTACAGTTCACCTGACGTAGATGACGTAGATTCCAAACCTCAAATAAATGCCACAATCAAGACCTCGAAGCAGATATGAGGGAGAAACACCCAGAAACACCTCATATGTGCCGCTCACAAGTATAATAAGGGTCGTTCCTTACCATCAATGCTTGGAAAACACATACATCTCCTTCAATTAATAATAATGGCTAGTGCAGTGGCTGGGATATAGTACATAAACCTACAAACGTTCGTTGGCATGGTTTTTGCCATGATTTTACTTATAGCAAGAGGAAAAAATTAAGTCTTAGTCGCATTACATCGGTTAATGGAAACGCCATCATTTCGCAACAGTTTTTTGTCGACATTTAGAAGAAAAAAAAAATTGCAAAAGATTTGCGCAAATCTGTAATGGAAACGCGCCTACTGTTGCAGTTAACAAAAAAAAAAAAAGGATTTTGTTACACAGTTAGACTGTGCATCAACGGTAGTTATTAATACACCTTTGCGCTTTAAATCTGCTTTATGGGAACAATGCTGTTCGTTGCGTCATGAGGTGGAATAGATGCCATTAAGTAGCTGAAATTGTGAACTATTTTCAGTGGTGAAGTAAATTTAGGCAATACTCTGGCAATATTCTGTTTAAAATGTAAGGTATTCAATGTTAACTTATTTTTTGAACTAGTTTATTGTCTAAAAAGTAATATCTCACTCATCACAATCATACTCTGAATATCAGTGCTGTTATGATTATCTGTGGTCGATTGTATCTGTATTACCGAATCACAGCTGATAGTCAGAACAACAATGCTCTTGATTGTGTGATATTGCTTGATTATCCAATTTTATCAAAGTAAACAACAATGAACAATAATATATTGGATATTTCACTGATGCTATGTAAAAGAACTTTAAACTGTGTGTACACAGATTATGTAAATCTAGAGCTATATGTGCAGGGTAAATCCAAATGGCTAAGTGTCAAAAGCTTCTCTAAATATGAGGAAAGGTTGGATTGCGCTGATAATGTGCCGTTGTATACGTGTCTGGGCTAAATTCCAAAACAGGAGTTTGACTGTAGGTCAGTTCCTTCAGACTTTTCTCCCCCTCCCATCCGGCTTATTGTTCTTTTGTTCTAATATATACAAAGACTCATTAGCTCTCAGAGGTCAGTCTGATTACAGTGACACTTATATAATGTACAGTGGCCCTCAAATTAATTTGGACTCTTAGGCTGTACTTATTATTGCAGTTGAGAACAAAATATCTAAGTTAGTGAGTAAAAATGATGTACAAAATAAAGTGTTACTGTCACACTAAGTAATTGGCAAAGGACCAGATTTACTAACAGATTGCTCCAGCAGAAGCCCTCTTTGGTGTTAAAATATTACTGTCAGGATTTACTAAAGACACACAGTGAGAAATTAGCGCTGAAAATGTGTGGACAGGGTTATTTTTGGGGCTGACCTTATTGCATATGCATTTGTAGGAGTTTCCATTTCAGAAGTATAATTTATGGGAGAAGAGTATTTAAATGAATCACGCATGGTGAATTACTAAGGTTTCCACTTGTCAATTTGCTGGTATTTGTGCCATTATTTATTGCCCAAAAAAAGTCTTAAACCAGAAGCTAATTTGTGATGCTCTTGGTAGATTGCATTGGTCATTATGGAAATGCAATCATTTCCATGATAAAAAAAATATATATTTTCATTTTCTATTTTAGCTATTTAATAGCTATTCTATTTAGCTATTTAGTCTTGAAAAGTGACTTTTTAAATGGGTATGGGTATGTGATCATGTAAAAATCTATGATACACCCATGGTTCTCAAGGAGAAAGAGAGTGAAAAAAGTCATTAGAAGAGGTTGCCTGAATGTGACCTTCAACCTTAATGGTTTCTTATCCTGTTCTCTCACAATACCCTTTCAACAAAACCTCATCAGGAAGAGCTTTCTTTAAAAAAGCAAAGAGCAGCGCTATCGTGTTTTCACATATAGGTTGTTAGACATTCCGCTGCTTTCACTGAGAATAATTCACAGCAGGACCCACTGAGTCCACACCTTTCCTTTCTGCGAAACAGAGTTCTCACAGAGAGCACTACCATATTAGAAGGACTGTTATGATAATGTCTGTCTAAGGCTACAAAGCTGACCAAAGAGACCACAAACTAATCTTGTGTTTATTTGGTATGAGGACCTTATTTAGCTATGTGAATGCAAGATTTAAAGTATACATTTACATTACATTTAATCATTTAGCGGACGCTTTTATCCAAAGCGACTTACAAATGAGGAGAGCAATGGAAGCAATCAAACCAACAATAGAGCAGCAAATATTCAAGTGCCATGACCAGTCCCAGTTAGTCCAGCACAGTAGACGTAGCAATGTTTATATATATAGAATAAATGTTAAAAAATAAATAAATATTGCTTCACTTCATTGTGATAAGTTTAAACGTGTCTTATTTCTCTCTCTCTCTCTTTATATACATACACACACACACACACACACACACATTGCATGAACAGCCCCTGTCTACCACAGACAGATTGAGAAATTTGAATGCAATTAATTATAATTATACATCTACACAGTTGACCGTATTTTATATGTCTTTTGGTTAGGACCTTCGGCAGTGGAAAATCTCGAGGTTTCTGGGGACGTGAACAGCCTGAAAGTTTCATGGCAGCCTGGTCCAGGCAAAACAGAGGGATATCGAATCATGCTCAGAGACAGCAATGGCCTGGGTTCAATCTGGAATGCAACAGTTGCAAGCACGACCACATCTTATACAATAAAAGGGCTTATTTCTGGACGACTCTACAACATCACTATCATTACAGAGGTTGGAGAGCTACAGAATTCAGCATCTAGAGAAGCACAAACAGGTATTTTGTATTGGATCATCAAATAATAAATTAAATAACATATGAACAAATTTGTTTAAAAATGCAGATGCTATGCTCATATATCTGTGCCTATATGAATTCCTCTGCTGTATTTTAAGCAGATATGTTAACACCCTTTCCTGTTTTGAGCACTGAAAGGTCACCTTTGTCCACTTGTGTTATGCCACATTATGTCATGCTGTCTCAATCATAAGACATGTTGCATTAATTATAAATTCCTAAATTTAATGAATCTGTGTGCCGTGTTATTTCACTGACTAAGGCTATGTTCCCACTGTCAGTCCAATTCTGAATATTTGTGTATTTGATTGAAATCTGATCTAAAATTATTGACTGTCCACATTGTGTATTGCAACTCTTCAGATCCGATTTGCGTGTCCACGTCGCTCTTTTGTTTTCCGAAATATCTGCATTGTTTTCTATGGCAATGACGCATGCGTTGGTAGGTATATGCCAAAACAACAACAACAACAACCACAAAATGGAGGGACTTGTACAGATCTGTTGTCTTATTTACAACATGACAATGTGTAGCCACCATGCTTGGCAGAACTGTAGGCGGCTGGTATCCATGGCTTTTTTCCGTGCTCGTCTCCTCCGGTTTCAAAACATATATCTATATATTCTAAATGTGACCCCTAGGGGGCACTCCGACACATACAATTTGAAAACCCAAACAGCGCTCCCCCTTTGAACTATTTAGGCAGGTTGTATCCAATGAAGGGACAGAAATGGGACTGATGTAATCAAATATAATTGTATTAAACACTAGACAATAATATACTGATTGGCAATCAGAACAGACAAATGTTCCCCGCAGGTAACAGTGAACAATTCTACAATAAATAAATCACAGTGAATAAAAGTCTCATAATAAATGAGTTACAGGATATAAAGTCTAACAATACGAATAAAGTCAAATAAATAGACACTGTTCACATACACACTCCAACACTGCAAGAGACACTTCAAACCAAATCGGCCGTGCATACATACACTAACACGGCATTTCACACTTCACACTAGTGAACATTGCAAAATAGACACTGTCCCCAAAGGAGATATTGCACAATGCCCATAGGCCGAATATTGGAGTATAATGATTGCCAGGTGGTCCCACTATATAAAGACGGTGATAAGCATATGTTTACAAATTATAGACCAAGTCCTTGAAAAAAAATTTGAGCAAAATTTAGATGAATTTATTGAAAAAAAAACAGTTGTTAAACGAGAGCCAGTATGGATTCCGTTCAGGTAGATCTACAGCTTCTGCGACCATGAATATAGTTGAGGACATAGTAAATGCAACTGACAACAAGAAACACACAATAGGTGTGTTTATCGATTTAAAGAAAGCATTTGATACAATTGATCATTCAATCTTGTTATTAAAGCTACAATTATATGATGTGAGAGGAATAGTATTGGATTGGTTAAGTAGTTATTTGAACAAAAGACAACAGTATGTTCAGTATAATAATAACAAATCCAATAATATGCAAATTCAATGTGGTATACCGCAAGGTTCAGTTTTAGGACCAAAATTATTTATACTTTACATTAATGACATTTGTGATGTATCTAAGTTATTGAATTTTGTTCTATTCGCAGATGACACAAACATTTACCTCTCAGGAAATGACTTAAATGAATTGATAATTAGTATGGAACAAGAAATGGTTAAAGTGAAGGAATGGTTTGACATTAATAGGTTGTCATTAAATCTCAAGAAAACAAAGTTTATGATTTTCGGTAATAGAAAAAAAGATGAAAGTATTGTACTATCAATAGCAGGAATAAAAATAATGAAAGTTAGGGAAATTAGATTTTTGGGTGTGCTACTAGATGAAGGGTTGACTTGGAAACCACATATCTCACACATACAAAAAAAGATATCTAAGAGTATTTTTGTACTAAATAAGGTAAAACGTGTTAGATTATAAGGCATTGAGAACTTTGTATTGTGCACTGGTGTTGCCCTACATCAGCTACTGTGTGGAGGTGTGGGGAAACACATCCAAAGCAACACAAAGTCACTCTTTCTATTACAAAAGAGAGTCATACGAATTATATTTAAAACAGATTATAGAGAGCACACAAATGCCTTATTTTTTTTGCTCTAAACTGTTAAAATTTAAAGAATTGGTCGAATTACGGACACTTATTGTTATGTTTAGAGCAAAGGATAAAGTATTGCCCATAAATCTTCAACACTTGTTTATCCTTATAGAAAATGAAGGAAGAAGAAAGGGACATTTTAGGTATCAAACTGCAAGGACAACAGCAAAACAAATGTGTACTTCAGTGGTGGGAGTGAAAGTTTGGAATTCTCTGCAAAATGAACTAAAGCAATGTAAAAATATATTTCAGTTTAAAAAAAGATTTAAAGAGAAGACAATGGATTTGTATGAACACTTATAGAAATTGATGATGATGGTTGTGATCATGGTTTGCTTTTGCTTTGGAATTTGTTTTAGGTTGATGTTTTGGTTTCTAGTTTGTTTCATTTGTTATCGTCATGCATTGACGGGGACTTGATATGTTGAGTTTTTTGATATGTTGAGTTTTCTTTTTTTTTTTTTTTGAAGGGGCAGGAAATATAAGATATTCTTCATCCTGCCTCCTTTTCATCATGGTTTTATAAATTATATATATGAGGATGATGAAGTAAGTTTTGTTGGAAAAATATCCATGAATGAAATAAACATAATTAATCAATCAATCAATCAATCAATCAAAACCAAAAAAAACTCCATCCTAGGCCCACCTAGGTCCAGGTCATCACAGAACGGTGGTAGCAGATCCCCAAGACACACACACAAACACACACACATCCAAAGAAATAAAAAGTAGAACCGAATGATTAAACCTAGGAAAAACAGTGGCTAGTGACAGACGAAGGCAATCCTCCTGTAATCACAAGCATAAGTGGTTTATGATGCGATGTTTGATAGCATTGTGACAATTTAAAACAATATTAAATCTCTAATTGGAAAATTAGGACTAAAAAAAGGATTAGATAAACTTACATTTTTCTTTGAACACCAGCCTAGATGAATTAGAGCTATATGCCCCGTAACAATAAAGTTAAACGGTGTGGATGACTAATAGCTGTGCACTCTACCCAGTGTTGCTTGTTGCTGTAAACCCGTATAAAATCACTACTCGCTATTATGTGAGCAAGTTTCTGTAGACTCGTAACTGCTGGTACCATTTACTGGTCACCATACACGCAGACGCCAGACCGAGGTTCTCCCGTTTACACAGCCAATACACCAAGAGGCTCACTCTTCAACTCACACCGCATTAGGTAATGTTTTTCTGTTCATGTCTCACGACACATTTAAAGGGACGCGTCACTCACGCCACCTGATCCAAATAATCAGTGCCAGTGAGCAGGCCTTAAAGGTACACTTCCCATCTCAACCACCCTACCCGCTACATAAACATATATCTCCAATATATTGTCATTTTCTGCTCGTCCGGCACTCTGCAAAAACACAACCTTTGTTTCTGCAGCGACTTTCAGCATGTTTCCTATAACAACTCATCTGATAAACCATGACAAATCCAATCAGAGCAGTAAGACTGAAAAAGATTTCCAGAAATGCCATTTGAATAGGATTTCAAACCACATACGAATGTAGCTCGAAACAGATTTGTAAAAATCACATTTCTGTCAGGACCACTATCGTCAAATACGATTGGCAATTGCATACAGTTTGGATTGGTGGTATGGTTCTGTTCTGGGCAAGAACTCCCTGCGCATCCATGCAGCCTAGCATGCATAAGAGCAGGGAGAACAGCAATAAATAAAAACTTAGGATAAACAGAACAGAACCAACATAAATGTATTGCAGATATCATTAATTCAAGATTTTAAAGCACAACATAATTCAAGAATTTATTCTGATTCAAGGGGAATCAGAATGCCAAATCCTGACTGACGAGAGGAGGAACTGGATTTGGAGGAGGGTAATCAGCTCCCGAGAAACGTGATAGCTGAATAGGGACAATCCTTTTAGACCATGCGCCAGGCGGGCCGACCATTTTTCCCGCTTTAAAGTCCAACTGAAATCACAATTGACCCTATTTACTTTGTTAGCGCATATTACTAGTCTTGTGGTGAACAATTAATCCGTGCAAGTTAAAACACAGAAAACATTTTTTTGGCTTCGTAATCTTTAATCAAAATCTGAAAATGCCCCTCCCCTCTGCATTGGAGGACCTTCCCTGATGACGTAGGTTTGACGGTTTGGTTTGGGAAACGCTTAACCACTCCCCTCAAACCGTTAGTCTGTAATGAGCGAGAGATGGAGAGGAGGAGCGCTAGAGTAAAACCCTGCCCTCTGTTCAATATTCCTTTTCACTGGGAAATACGTCACAGCACTGGAGAAAAGTCGTTTGCAACTTCCGGTTCACGCGGACTTTAAACTAGCGAAAGTGGATTCGGACACGCCCTAAGTGTACTTGGTCATGCGCTTTAGACCATGCGCTTAGATCGTTAAAATAGCGCCCAAGGTGTCAATCAAAAGTGTTAAATGTGTTTCTTATCTACTTATGATCTGGTCGACCAAAACACATCTTAATACAGGGCGTAAACAGGGTCTGTGTGGTGAGCGAACAAAGTCAAATGCAGGAATCTACCACATTTAGAACTAGAAGACCCCTAAACACTGGTCTTAGAGAAAGCAAAAGCCCTTAAAATGTCACCCAAAGAGAAGCTCAGCTCTTCAAGCACTCTCAAATGAGAATAAAAAAAACACAACTCCAAACAAACAAAGGGGAAGTGTGTTTCCTCCCCTCTCTTTCTGCCCGACTCTCCAGCCTTCCATTTTAAAGGTGCATTGCGCAACATTTCATGTTAAAAATACCCGTTTTTCTAACCCATACATGCTTAAACAATTGCCTGATGGGCTGAATGAGCCCTTCTATGGTCACTGCGATTGCCTCTATAATCCTGTACAGTAAAATAAATAAGAGGGATTCGGGTCGGAATCGACTGGGCGTGACGTCATGCGCGTTCACGCTCACCTGGCTATGTCTGGCAGGTTTGTGTATTCGCCGCCATTATCCGCATCAGCGAAGACAACTCAAGCGACTTTTGCAAAAGTAGAAGATGGATTCAAAGAGACCGGCTTCTAGTTCATCCCAAACCCCAACGCAAACTCCATGTAACCGCGTGCACAACTCTGGTTGCAGTTTCGTGTGTCGCCAGAAGGGGGCGAAGAATAGTTCTGCAAAAACTCAGAGACTTGCGCAATGCACCTTTAAACAAACAATTTAAACTCATTCCCCTTTCTTTCTTTCTTTCTTTCTTTCTTTCTTTCTTTCTTTCTTTCTTTCTTTCTTTCTTTCTTTCTTTCTTTCTTTCTTTCTTTCTTTCTTTCTTTCTTTCTTTCACACTGGAGAATAACAAACTAAGGGTGTGTTTACAAGAACAACAATGTACTAAAAACGGAAAGTTTTTTCCTTTGCGTTTTTCACGCATAGACGACAACATTGTCAAAACGATCGCTGTTCACACAGATCCACAAAAATGACTAAAAACGCTGAATTAGTCAGCCAGGCCAATAGTTGCCCATGTCACTTTGTAAAGAAACACTACACGCCTATTCTGAACACATAATAAGCATGCGCATGACGTCACCATTTTCACAAATTTGCATTTTTGTAGTTTACACAGAGACAATAACGGTATCGTTTTCAAAAAGTTGCATTTTTTGAAAATGGGTTTCAAAAAATGCAACTTTTTGAAAACGATACCATTGTTTCCAAACGAAGGCCATTTTCAAAAGTTTGCATTTTCAGGCCCCCAAAACACTATTGTCATGTAAATTAATACATAAAAGACATAAATGCATGAAACTGTGTTGAAAACAGTGTTGCCCCTAAGGATTTTTTAAAGACCTCTTGTTAATATAATTAGAACAATTATTTAATTATACAGATTGTATTTTATTATGTTTATTATTATTATTATTATTATTATATAATTATACTAACTATGTATTATATAGTTTGTAGTTAGATTTTATCATTTGTATTGAACATTGTTTTTTCCCTATTAGAACCAGGGAAGGTGTCAGATCTGGTGATGGAGAATCTGTCGGATCGTGGCTTGCTAAAGATCACCTGGACACTTCCTCCCGGAGAATGGGAGCACATCCGTGTGGTGCTGTCAAATGGAAGTGAAATCCTGGTTAACCAAACTGTGGAAAGAATGGCAAAGGAAATACTCTTGTCAGGGTTACACCTGCAGCCTGGAAGAGTGTACAGCATGGCAGTCAGTGTAGAGAATGGCGGCCTGGCTAATACTGTCTATTACCAGGGGGAAATAGGTAACCATTTGTCAATACTCTCAATAGCTATAAATGATCTAAAATACAAGCAGGAGAAGACACATTAAACCTGTTTTAAAATTGCTTACTATTAATTATAATTAATTGTAATATTATATGCATGCCCCTCAAAACACCTGAACTCCACTAAGTCTTAAATCCTGTTCACACCAAGACAGTGCAATATTCATGGTCTATTGAAAGTAATTTGTTAATACTTTTACACTTAACTTTCCTTTTGATGTTTGATTGTTGAGGGGAATAACAGTATTGCACCTAGTATTTGAAAAGGCTTATAATCATTGTAGTTGCAACTGAGCATTATAGCTAACATGTGAACAAGATCAATGATAGTTGTTTACAGTTCAATGGAAGGTACTCTTATTAATTGCACAGAGCATCATGGGGTCTAGGAAAAAGGTGGATAGATTGGCTTTTTACAATGGCTTTCTGCTTTATTGTAAATTCTTAAAAACTGCTCCATGCAACCTCAATTTTTGAAATTTTGAAAATAATACTGCCTGAAAGAAATGTAGTGTGGTTGTGTGCTATTCCTAACATAGCTTTATTACCAATTGTATTTTGGGTAATGTAACATCTTGGTCTTTTTCTTTTCAGGTCTTCCACCAGTATCTGAACTGCACATCCGTCACTCAGATGAGAGCTCCCTAAGCGCTCTGTGGACTCATGCCTCTGGCTCATCATCCCGTAATGGCTACGTCATTAAGCTTTTCCAAAGCAACACGTCTACAGTTATTCAGACACGCACCTTGAGCCGTGACATGAGAGAGTGCACCTTTAATGTCCTCACGCCTGGTCGCCTGTACGACATTACTGTAACCACCATCACACAGAACATCCATAGTTCTGCTACACTAAAGGGAAGAACATGTAAGGTTCTCTTGCCATTTTCGAAGAAAGATTACTCGTTTAATACTAGAAGTGATAACCGTGTTTACTTTCTGAAGGTCTAGGTTACAGAGGTTGTATGTCTGATGAAACTTCTTTGGACAATTGTGACAAATGTTAAGACATTTTACAGGTTTTCTTGCCTGTACAAAAAAATCTAAAAAGCTAGTTAATGTATTATGAACTAACAACAATTGAAAAACGTATTAACAAAAATATTCAATTTCAACGCATTAACAAATGTTAACGAACAGAACAGTGTCTTTATATTATTATAGGAAATGTTTTATTTAAAGAATCTAATTGTAATCAAATTGTGTGTTCTCAGTGCCTTTAAAGGTGAATCACCTGATACTAAGTAACAAGGGAAATACAGACAGTCTGAATGCAAACTGGGAGAAACCACATGGGGATCTGGATTTCTACCACTTGCTGCTGTTACGGGTCGAACAGACGGTGCACAACGTTTCTGTTTCAGCAAACACAACCTCCACCCTGCTCCCATTCCTCAGACCCGGTGCTTTACACAAGTTAATGGTTACCACAGTCAGCGGATCACAGACCTCCAAACTAGCCGAGGCTGAATGCCGTACAGGTACAATTCCGTGTGAAAGTATGTAAAAACCAGTTAAAAACCTGGTTGAAATAAACATTACTCAAAATAATGCAAGTGTTTAAAAGTGTACAAAAATAAGGTTCACACTTTCCATTGTTAAAATGCACTCCATAAGTTATAATGCATTCTCTTGTTGAGCTGGACTGTTGATGCGTTTTTTAATGCCTATTCTACATTATACTGAGATTCAAATGCATTCATAAAAATTAGTTGAAAAAAATAGTTGTTTATTATTTAAAAAAAATGATTACCACATTATATATTGTAATCCTTTTCTTATGTATTAACCCATATAACAAAAATGAGTTTTTTGTTTATAAAATGTTTATAAAAATTATTTTAAAATTAAGTTATTTCAGAATATACAAAATATGTATTATGTCAAATAAATTGCTAATGTAGATTTTAAAATGGATTTATGTATTTTTGATACATTTTATTTACTTATATTTCCTCATTTATTTTTTGACCATCTTTTTTCCACTAACTACTTTCCCACATTATAATCACAACACCATCTCCGCCAAAACTATTCACAGTAAATACAAAGGGGATTTGTGGAATTTCAGGAAGCTCTGCATAAAAGCAGCAGGTCATTTTAAACACATCCTGCTGTGCTCAAATGATCTTTCTATTTTCAGCCAGTGTTTAATGAACTCTTGTGAAGTGACCCAAACAATGGAAGACAGTTGCACAATCTACTGCAGCTAGACACAATACATATCACATAAAAACATTTTCATTTTCAGTTTTATTTATCATGTAATTGTCATATGCATTCGCTTTTGGAATGTTCTGAGTTGGATTTGAAAGTTTCCTGTGCTTATGGATTTTGAGTTTACCTGGAGATACCTGCATTTCTGTTAATGGAAGTTTCAAGTTTGAAGTATGGATTGAAGTTCATGTTGACTGTTTATTGAAAAGATTGTTCTGAGAAACCTATCACTGGCTTTGATTAGATCGATCCAAGCCTATATTATTTAAGTTTTAATACTTACCTGTTTACTCACCTCAAACTACTTGGGCCCTATCATACAACGTGGCACCAGGTGTGACGCAAGTGTTTTTTGCTAGTTTCAGCCCGACGCAGTTATCCTTTTCATGTCCTGCGCCACGTTGTTTAAATAGCAAATGCTTTGTGCGCCCTTTGTGCGCCCATAGGTGTGATGGTCTGAAAACCAGGTGTGTTCAGGTGCATTGTTGGCGCGTTGCTAATTTGAGGTAACTGAAATAGACTGCACCATTGACCAACTGAAACCTGGTCTAAAGTCAATGGCGCAGTATTTATTGATTTATTTTTGTTATTTAAAGGGCACATTAGTAATGTATTTGGCTACTCTTATTACACACACAGGGGCCAAATATTAAAAATAAAAGGATTACAATGTAAAAGATTATTACTGTGTACATAAAGATATGGTGGAATCAGGCTTGTCCCGTAGATGGTCTAACTCGGACACGAGGAGATTAGTTTTCTCTCTGGAGAAGTGTTCAGTCTTTCCCCTTGCAAATTCCGCCATGTAAATAGCGAATCTGCCATGGCCTGAACACAACTGGCTTTTACAGGGAATGGGAGATGAGACTCTGATTGGTTTATTGCACGTTACGTCCAAAAGACATTTGAGAAAAAAAAAAACATTTTTCCCGTCATTAAACTAGCAAAAGTGGATTCGGACTTGCGCCGTGCGCTTAGAATGTTAAAATAGGGCCCCTTGCCTGTTTCTTTAGTTTTTTGTTAAATGAACTCCCGCACCTTGGGTCATCGCATTTCCCGTGTGTTATGTTATGATATACGGCATATACAGACAAGGCGATACAAGCGTTGCTCCGTTTCTGTTCTTTTTATTAAGAACAGCACAACAGCTAACACAACATGGATGCACTCTGTGTATCGACTCACTCTGTCTACATTATTTACCTTACTTGCTATGCATGTCACAAACAGGTATAAGTCGTTGTATATATTACTATATCCGAAGCTTTCATTACCATTTCATTTCATTCGTTTGTGTGTCGTAATGTGTCATTTCCAAGTTTGATCAAGAGGGCCAGCTATGACTATAAGTTTATTTCTCTAAAAGTGTAACACTCTGACTATAGGATGCTCAAACAAAACATTGATTTGAAAAATAAATAAAATAAGTTTAAAGTACAGTGAGCACCATTATTCGGCTAACCTATTGATCTCGAATATTTATTATCTCTCTGTGGTTTTCAGTGCCTGCTCCGGTTTCTGACATCACCATCACTAACAGTGGTCCAGACTTTCTGAATGTGTCGTGGAAGGCAGCAGAAGGAGATGTGGACAATTACATGGTGGTGTTGAAGCACCAGGAGAAGATCGTACACACACACACTGCATCTAAAGCAACCACAGAGTGTGTATTCAGAAGCCTGGTTTCCGGCCGACTGTACACCATCTCCATCTCCACATACAGCAGCAGTTACAGCAACCAAACGTTTATACAGGAGAGAACACGTAAGAAACAATATTAGCTCTGTTGTATCATATCATAGTTATCAGTTCTTAAATCATTTGCATTTCACTGCAAAATGAAATAAATCTAAAGAAATGATATGTGAATTTTGACTTTTTTTCCATCACAATCAATTGTTTCCCCTAAATCTGCATGACAGTAATGAAAATCATCAATCATAAATTAAAAAGTTGAAAATGTATCATTATTTTCCCCACATTGCAATATTAACTTTACGCTAATGAGAACTAAAAGGACATTAATTGTCTTTCCAAGTAGTTTATTTGATAAGTTTAGGCCCGGTTTCACAGACAGGGCTTAGATTAAGCCAGGATTAGGCCTTAGTTCAATTAGGACATTTAAGTGTATTTTTTTTTTATATATATATATAAATCTGCCTTAGAAAAAAACATCACTGGTGTGCATCTTGAGACAAAACAATGGCACTGACACATTTTAAGATGTGTGACCCTGAACTACAAAACCAATCATAAGGGTAATTTTATTTTTAAATTGAGATTTTATATGTCATATAAATCATATATGAATAAATAAGCTTTCCATTGATGTATGGTTTGTTATGATATGACACTATTTGACCGAGATACAACTATTTGAAAATCTGGAATCTGAGGGTGCAAAAAAATCTAAATGTTGAGAAAATCACCATTAAATTTCTCTAAAGTCCTTAATATTTACTTAATATCCTAATGATTTTTGGTATAAAATAAAAATCGATAATTTTGACCCATAAAATGTATTGTTGGCTATTGCCACAAATATACCTGTGCGACATATGACTGGTTATGTCAGTGGAAGTTGCTGGAAACATGCATTTTAGTCTGGGACTAGCTTAAGCCTTGTCTGTGAAATCGGGGGTTAATATTAAACCTTTTTAAAGGGTTAGTTCACCCAAAAATTCTGTCAGTAATTACTCACCCTCATGTTGTTCCAACCCCGTAAGACCTTCGTTCATCTTCGGAACACAAATTAAGATATTTTTGATTAAATCTGAGAGCAGTCTCACTCCTCCATAGGCTTCAAAGGGAATGAAACTGGCTGGCCCAGAAAAGTTATTAAAGAGATCGTTAATATAGTCCAAGTGACTACAGTGGCTCAATCTTAAGTTTATCAAGTGACGAGAATACTTTTTGTGCGCAAAACGAAGACAAATGGCTCAAAAGGAAAAAATCATTAATATAATCCACAGATGAACACAAGAGAAGCTCAGGGGAAACCACAACCACGTTACATAGACGACACAGAACACAGAACTGAGAAAACTCAGGGCTTAATAACACACAACACCTGAGTAACTCAATCAGCAACTATGGCAACTGATAAGGCAAGGAAAGACTGTCACACAGAAAACAATGAGGACTGAACCAAAACTCAAAAGTAAACTAAACAGTGCATAACCCTGACAGTTATATAATGTCCTAAGTATTTGGCCTCATCACATACTTTGAGAACAATACCAGACAGAGAGAAGTCAGGAAATGATGGTTCCTGCCTCCCCTGCTCCTAACAATCATAATATTACTCTTCTTTGCATTGTATTTACTTTTTACTTTTCTTTTCTTTTTTTTACTGTCTTAATGAACAACTTTAATGTTAATCAGAGAATGCTGTTGCAGATTTATCCACAAAATGAGCGTACTCGAATAAGAAGTGAGGGTAACACTTTATTTTACAGTGTCCTTTTTACATATGTACTTACCATAGTAATAACAGTAAATTATGCATAATTACATGCAACTAACCCTCATCCAAATCCTAATCCTACACTAACCCTATAGTAAGTACATGTAGTTAATATTACTCAGTACTTACATATATAATTACACTGTAACAATGACACCTTAAAATAAAGTGTAACCGTACTGAGTTATATTAATTAACTACATGTACTTGCTATATAGTTATGGTTACTTACTTGTAATTATGCATAATTTACTGTTATTACTATAGTAAGTACATGTAGTAATGTGTAACTACGTCCCCTTAAAATAAAGTGTTACCCATTTAATTACCAGAAATGAACATTAAACATTAAAGATGTCATATGTATTTTTTATGGTATTAATATTTTTGAAAATATAAAAATAATGAAATTGCATTATTCCTCTTTCAGAGCCATCGACGGTCCAGAACCCCACTGCCATCCACTCAGCCAGAGATGACTTTCTGAAGGTTTACTGGAATCATGCCTCTGGGGATTATGACTATTATGAAGTGGCGATTGAGTATAACAGCACACGTCTTCAAAATCAGAAGCTCAATAAGACACAAAGTGAGTGTCTGTTCAGTGATTTGGTTCCAGGACGTCTCTACACCGTGACCATCAGCACTTGGAGTGGGCAGTACAACTCAACAATTTCTATACATGGCCGAACATGTGAGTGACTGTTTGTTTTAGAATCTCTTTTCCCTATTATAAGGGAACAAGCATTGATGTTTTTGCAAACTCTCATTAAAAATCAATAATATCACTGATCACAAATCAGTCATGTCAACACCACTTAACTTTTGAATCAATATAAAATGAAAGTTTTTTGATATACCAAACTATTTGCATGTATCACATCAATAAATCTGACCTCTAATGTACCACATCTTCACAATGCTTCACAATGGTTCCTCTGGTGCGAAAGCCCCTAAAGAGTCAATGTGAAATTTGAAAGGCGAGCTAAAAAAAACTACATTCTTATTAAATCGTTCAGGCATGTTGTTAAAAATAAACTTCAGTCATGCATTTCTAATAGTTTTGGAAGGATATGCACAGTTTTCAGAGGTGCAGTTTGTCTACATCGAGGGACAGGATAACGTTAACGTAACGTCTTACTCAACAGCAGCATCACTCTTGTGATTGATTGGACAGACAGAGTTAAGAAAAATACACCTTCTGAATTAACATACACATGTCAGGGGTGTGTAGAGCAAAATCATTACATCACAAATGGGGTGATTTAAAATCCTTGCCTTTCAGAAGGGGAGTTACCTTTGAAGTTGAGAAAATCAAACTTGCAGTATGATTTTATTGTGACACATTTTGATTGTCCATTTTATGACCCTTATAAATGACATTGTTTTTTACTTTCTAGTATGAGAAAAGATGTAATCAGTGGACCACAATAAAATTAATCTTATGTCACTCTTGTGTTCTTCAGTCCCGGGTGCTGTGGGTAATTTGTCCCTGACGGAGTGTGGTTGCAGTTTTTTGAGGGTGAAATGGACGTCTGCTCCAGGAGATGTTGATAATTATGAGGTTCAGATTCTCTTCAATGACACGCAGGTGTCACCAGCTGTGAATCTAAACAGCACAGTTAGGGAACACCTGTTCTCTACGCTCACACCAGGCCGGCTCTACAAGATGGTGCTGTCTACTCACAGCGGGTCATACCAGCGTGCCGAGATCCTTGAGGGCCGCACAGGTACTGCAAGATTTTTATTGAGCATGTACAACTGCTTGAACGTAATCTCAAAATGGAGCATTCTTTTGCTCCAAAATCAAAAGAATAAAGAAAGTGAAGAATATTTGTGTTGAATTTGCATTGTATGCAAAAAAATATTATTTTGATGAAATAATTTAGTTTGACTTAAAAGTGGAGCAAAAAAAGAATCTGGACATATTTTTGTAAGATTCAGCGTTAAATATAATACGTTTTATTATGATGCTAAATATTATAGCATTGCATTAAGCATGTAAATGAAAAACCAATTCATTTGTGATCAATTTGACCAGAAGAATCAGAGATTTTACACATTACATACACTCAACTAGGTGTTGAACCTGATAGGATTTGAGTCAAGATGCATCATTATCATCATCACCACAGTTGTATAACCTTTGTGTAACAGCTGCTTTCTTTTCTTTCTTTTTTTTCATCGTAACACCCAGTGCCCAGTCAGGTTCAGAGTGTCCATCTGAGCGCTGGCACCGTAGACAGCAGTCTCAGAGCCTCTTGGTCTTCTGGTGATGGAGACATGGACTTCTACTCAGTGTCTCTGTTTCAGGAGACACATGTCAAGGACACCAAACAAGTACCTAAACACATCACACAGACAGAATTTTACAACCTAGAACCTGGTCAACTTTATTCGGTTACTGTGCAGTCGGTCAGTGGAACTCAGACGAACAACAGCACAACCAGTGGCAGAACCGGTGAGAAACACACATATTAATGGTGGTTTGGACAAGAACTTCTAGTGGAAAGACAACACTTCATGAATTTGATTCATTAAATGATATTGTAAAGTGCTTGAAACCAGAAACTACAGTCTAATGTGTGTGTGCGTGTGTTTCAGACCCCTCCGCAGTCACCGGCCTGCGGGCAGATAATGAACTCAGCACACACAGTCTGTTGGTGAGCTGGACGGCAGCTGTGGGTATTTATGATGGATACAGTCTCCAGTTACTTGATGACAGTGACAGAGTGATTGCCAATGCCTCTGTGCCCAACGCCAACAACAGCTACCGGTTTAAGAATTTAACGGCAGGAAGGTGGTACAAAGCACACGTTCAGACAATCAGTGGCACTGCCAAAAGCAAGGACGTCACCACTAAGGGACAAACACGTAAGGCACCTTTTTTGTGTATTACTTTTACAATTTTTATTTGCTTTAGTGGTATTTTCACAAGTGATAGTAATAATTTCACTCTTAGTAAGTTATGCAAATGAAAAGTTAAATAGTATTATGAAAGCTATAGCTACTGCAAATTAAAAGGTTGAATAGATTAAACACTTATCTGTAGTAAAAAGGATGCTTTGTGATTTAGTGTATTGTACTAACATAATTGAAAACATGCTGATATATTTGAAAAAAGTTATTTTTTTATGTTGTGATATTAGTACTAAGTTTCGAAAATGTACCACTGCTTGTGAAAACAGTACAGAAGCAATTTAAAAATATATATATTCTTGGTCCTATTGTGCATATTTTATCACTGCGCATGGTTTTTATCCATAATAATATGTGTAAGATGCTATTTATTTGCAATTTGAAAATGTAATAACTTGAACCAAGTTAATTCCACAGATAAAACCAAACCCTAGCATTTGAAGCACCGATATTACAATTGTTAGGGCCAGATTTACTAACAGCTTGTGCCAGATCTTTTGGTGTAAAAAAGAAATTATGTCAGGATTTACTAAAGACATACAGTGGAAAAAAAGCACAAAAAAGGCGTGGACAGAGTTATTTTTGCGCCTGGCCTTATTGCAAATGCATCTGTTGAAGTTTTCCTTTCAGATGCAAAATTTGTGGGAGGAGAGTATTTAAATGAGCCACGCAAGGTGATTTACTAAGGTTTGCGCTAGTCAATTTACTTGTATTTGCACCAGTATTTAACACCCTAAAAGAGCATGTCTTAAAGTTTGTGTTGGTTATTATGAAAATGAATGGCCGATATTTAAAAAAAAAAAAAAATCATTTTGTCACTGTAACAAATTGCTGTAAAATTTACAGCAACTTACTGGCAATTTTGGTTGCCAGTAAGCCTGTAAAATGTCAAAAAAAAAAAAAAAATGTAACTCATAAACTACAATTATACTGTACAATTATACAGCACACCTGTAAAAACAGCAAAACAAGAGCAGCTGTGAAAGTCACTGCCTTTAAATAAAGCAACATGCAGCACAACATCAGTGTTTCTCTGCTCATCCTGGACTGAAGCACAGGCTCTACTCTCCAGCACAATGGTGACCCACAAAACTCAACAGAAACCCTTTAAATCCCAACAGAACATTAAACACTGACAGATCCTCACTATATCATTATGTGCAAAACCACATGCATGAGACGAAAAACTAAAGTATACAAACACAGTATAAATATGAAATGGCAATTGACCAATTTAAGATAATGGGTTTGCTCAAATGAAATGAGTTTACACAAGTTTTAATTCATACTGTTAAGATTACAGTAAAGAACTGTAAATTCACAGCTGCTCTTGTTTTGCTGTTTTTACAGGTGTGCTGTATTTTTAAAGTTTAATTGTAGTTGATGATTTACGGTAATCTTGTAAAATTTACAGGCTTACTGATAACCGTAAGGTAAGTTGCTGTAAATTTCACTGTCATTTTTTAAAGTGTACATAAAAAAAAAACAGTAAAATCATTTTTAAATCCTAGAAACAATTATATAAACTGAAGTGTATTGAAATGCATTATGTGTAAGATTACTTTTAACTCAGTGTTACATGACAGCAAAGGTAATCTGAATGTAACAAAATGAAAACCGAGCATGCACAGTTGATGATAATAATATACACATACACACACGTATATAAATACAAACTAACACAGAAAAAAAGAGATTCCAAGTCTTTACTGATCAATGATGACAAGACAGTTTACAAAACCTGTTCTCCAAATCTCCTCAGTTCCAGCAGCAGTGACCGGGCTACACACATGTTCCAACACAAGCAGCGAGCTTTCATTCTGCTGGGCTGCAGCAGAGGGCCAAGTGGACGGGTATGATCTTGATCTGTACGATCAGGACAAGACCCTACAGTCTCACATGAAACTGGGAAAAGATGCTCTGAACTGGTCCTTCACACACCTGTTGCCAGGAATTCTGTATAAGATGATGATCCTCAGCAGGAGTGGGAAGCTGAGCAGTCAGTCATCTATATGGGCACGTACAGGTGAATACTGAAGCTCTTCTCAATATTAATGAATTATGAATGTTTCCTAGTTAAAATGCTTCACAACATTTCCCTGCTCTCTCCAAAAAACTTGAATGAGTTTGATTTTTTAGGGACTTTTTTACCTTCATTATAGCACAAGTTTAGCACTTCAGTCAGTAGTTATAACCCCATAAGTGGATCAAATATATTATTAGACTATTACAATAACTAAAATTAGAACTAAAATATATTTATTTAACAAAAGTAAAACTTAATACCAATAGGAGCTTGCAAAAGAATAAAAAAATCTTCAACTGTAAATGTGTGCTAACATATGTATGAAAATGTCTTAGGTTACACATGTAACCCTGTTCCCTGAGAGGAGAACAAGACGCTGCGTCATGACATTGATGCTTATGGGAATGCCACTGCAGGAGCCGATGTCTGAAGTATGTGTCTAAACGCGCCAATCTGATTGGCCAAATGAATGGACGTCATGACACAATATAGTGCGTAACCAAGTCCATAAATAGAAACATGCGTCGACAGATTTAATTGTCTGAAACTTACCACCAGAAGATATTAATTCTGCCACGTTGAAACTGAACAATTCATGTAGATTAAATCCTTAAATTCGAAGAAATCAATCAATCATCTCGACCCTGACATGATGGCAGCATTTCTGGCATCTATTTATGGACTTGGTGACGCACTACGCTGTGTCGTGACGTCCATTCATTTGGCCAATCAGATTGACGCGTTTAGACAGGCCAGATAGTGTCAACATCACGGCTTCAAGTTCCACTCGAAAGGGAACTTATTTTTCAGTTACAAACAAACTAAAATCTAAATCCACACTAAACTAAACTAACTAAAACTAAACTGAAATTCAAAATATACAACAAAATAATTTTTGTTTCCCCAGCTCCTGCCTCAGTCATAGACCTGCATGTTGAGAATCAGGGTCAAATGGACACTCTTCTTCTGAGCTGGACACGTGGCCCTGGAGCACTTACTGGATATTCAGTCTCTGTAGATGGCTTTGAGCAGCATTTGGGTCCAGAGAGCACTCAGGTGGTCTTCCACAGACTAGTGGCTGGTCGGCTTTATCCTGCTACGATTCAGACCTGGAGTGAAAATCTGACCAACACTACGACTGCAGTAGGGCGCACAGGTCAGTGCTGCTGCAAGTCAGAAAGCCCCAAATTAACGTTTCACATTATCTCTTATCTAATGCAATAGTGATGGGTCAATTTCATTTAGAATTTTTAAATATTACTTGATTTAAAACAGTATATCTTCTGTACTGGAAATCCTCTTCTCTTCTCCACCGCACCTCTCCTTTTTTTGTGAATAATTACTTAAACTTGGATCTGATCCTCCCTTAAAGACTTGAAATATAGTGACCAAGTAATTTTAATGAAACTTTAATGACACTTTTATCACATAATCATGCTTATACTGATTTGTGACCTTTTTGGAGCTTTCATCAAATAAAGCAGCTTGGACATTTTGCTAAAACCAAAGCACAAGCAATGTACAACAGGTTTGAAAGCTAAATTACTCCTATTATATCAAAACAGTTCCTGCACCACCATCATCAATGTCCGTCAGCAGCTCTACCAGCTCAGTGGAGATAAAGTGGCATGTCCCACATACAGGAGACTATGATGATTTTGAAGTGACGTGGTTTCCTCAGGACACACTTCAGGTTTCTGGTAATCATTCCACTCAGCGTATCCTGGAAGGACTTCATCCAGGCCGGCTCTATAATATCAGCCTCCGGACTGTCAGTGGGATGACAGACAGTCCTGTGACCTACAGCAGTCCTGTTTACCACACTGTGAGATCCCGTGAGTGTTTATCCAGTTTAATATCATACAGTATTTAAAAAAATAAATAAAAAAAACTTTAAAGTTAAGCATGTGATTAGCCTGATGAAAGAAAACTGTGGGTTTTGTTTTGCATATGGCTCTTTGATTTCAGATTTTTTTTGAATCAGCTCTGATTTTGATTACAGGTTTTCAGAATCAATTCCTTGAGTCAATTCTTTAAATTTATTGTCATGATTCTTAAGAAAAAAAGTAATAATAGGATACACTCATGATACTTAAAAAAAGACTGTATTGATGTACCCAACAAGAGTAACCAAATGAAGCCGAGAATAAATCTTAATGAGTGTTTTTGGTGAACAGAATCAAGTGTCAAGTCACTGGGATGAACCAATCCCATCCCAGCTGTTCTGAAATGTGTAGTAGTTTGGTAAATAAATGTAATGAACACAGTTGATTACTAAGCACTGAAAAATAATCTGTTCTTTGATCGACTTCCAGCCCTAGTATATGGGTCATAGAGCTCAGAAGGTTCGAGTGTTCATTAAAAAAAAGGGTATAAAATTATTGAACAGAAAAGTGTGGGTGAGTTCTGGATTGTGCATTGAGGTTTTAGATACACAAACATGACTTGCAAAGAAATTTACATTTAGCATGTAGTTACATTTACATTTAGCAGACGCTTTTATCCAAAGTGGCTTACAAAAGAGGAACTAAATAATTTAGTGAAAAAGCCAACACTATTTGTGGTTAAGTGCTTGCAGAAGAGGTGTGTTTTCAGATACTTCTTAAGTTCTTATGGTCTCAGCAGTTCGGCTGGAGGAGCTGAGAGGGTGAAGCTTTCAGAGAGTGAAGCTGTGAATATTTGCTAACAAACTCAAATATTAAACTTTGTAAATTGATTTAGATACGTCAAGAGATTAATAAGATATTTCTTTTTCTCTACAGCTCCACATTCAGCTCAGAGCTTCCACTGTTTCCCCTTAAGCTCCACCTCTGTCTCCTGTTCCTGGATACCTCCAGAGTCCGATTTTGACTCTTATGTTGTGGAATGCCACAAACAGGGCTCCAGGACACCAGTGTACTCTTACACACTGGGACACAACTCTCTTTTGCAGCATTTTGACAGGCTGGAACCCTTCAGAAACTACACCCTTTACATCACAGTGATTTCTGGAGATAAGCAGAGTTCAACCTCAAAAAACAGTGTTATCACTATGATCGACAGTAAGTGACAGTAGAACGCAATCTTGCTCATTCTAACTCTCATGAATGACTTTTGTTCACTTTGGTGCATATTACTGTATAATGTGATCTCAATATGGCAGCCCACTTAGTGTAAAATAAAACAGCTGTTAAGGCTGGAAAACACTATACTTTTGCACAGATTTCTACCCTGATTTGCAGTCTAGACGAGTCAATGCTAGTTGCCTAAGGTCAGAGCCAGTTTGCAGGTTTTGGGAAGTCGGAGTTGACATTTCACAGAAAATCGCAGACTTTCATTTTTTACTTTAAGACTATGATTCTGTTCAGTGGAAGGATATCAAATACGTTTGACATTTTGAGTTGTTTTAGAACACATTCCCCTAGTTTCACACACAAGGTTTAAGCCTTAATTGTCCAAGACTAAAATGCATGTTTGAGAAGTTGTCACAGTTGTCGTGCCAGATTGTCACGGTTGGCGGCTGTAATGAAGCAGCCAACAAAGGAGATACTCAAAATAAATCTTTAATCCAAGAATTACATTTATAACCAGGAGCGAAAACACAAACACACTAACATCAAATAACAACAGCAATGCAAGACAAGGAACAAACAGAATCTGAGGGCTTAAATACTTGAGTGCAAACAAAGGAGCTAATGAGTTAATTAATGAGACACACCTGAATAGAATAGTCGAATCAATCAGAAACCATAGACACAAACAGGCACGATGAGGATGACTGAACTACAGTAGACAACAAAGCTATACATGAATATTTGACAATACCCGTTCTTGTCTTAGAACAACTTTGAAGACCTTTTTTGATCCACTTCAAATGTTGACTACTGTAATTAACAAACTGGAAAGCTATGGCTGGGCATACACTGTGCGGTTTTCGTCCTATTTTGAGCCAAATTCTCACTTGTGCTACTCTTTTTTTTGAGTCGTGCAGTGTACAGGGTGAAAAAAGAGGCGATAAACCTCTTCTGACTGGCAATCGGATGGTCGGATGAATTTCTGGCATGTCAGAAATTTTGGTCACCTCTCATGAGGGTATCGCACAGTGTAGCGAGCTACGAACCAATTGCCCTAAACTCAGTGTTTTTTTCCCTCAATGCACCTGCGTGGAAACCGAAGTTAAACCATTTCATCTTTAATGCAGCGAGAAAGGATAAACCATATTGCCCACATCTTCCAAGTCACCTGCGTGCTCATGGCTATACTCCGGCGCCTCTTTTATTAATTTACTTGATCATTAAGATTCTTTCACTTTTCACTTTCACTTTATTTACTCATTTATTTAATATTTGCTTAATTTTTATTATCACGGGAACCGTTGTACATCATCTGGCAATTGGTGATAAAGAAATGTCACGTTGCAATATTGGAAAAGTAATGTGCAAACTTTGCGTAAGAGTTATGCCGGTAAAGAAGACAAACCCCAGTCAGTTATTCACTAATTCATACTAATTCCATCTATTAATTTATTTATTTCATTAGTATATTTACTTCAATCCAAAATAGCATGTTCTACTGTTTCACTTACTCCACATTCTTGACATAAATTTGTTGGATGCAGTGTACTATTTAAACCTGTGAGTCCTATTTCGAGTCTTGATATTAAACACTCTTCTCTCCTATTACCTCCTGTCCTGAACTCCTCCTTTTCCCCACTTGTGATAGGATTGTGTAAAGACGTCTGCCTTTTTGGTCTTCTAGATTGATAAGTGCAGAGTTAGAGTCAGAAAGAAAAGAAGCATTCTCTATCCTCATTTCATGTAAGAAATCTTCCCATACTGTATCACTAAATTTAGACTACACTGGCTACACTACCCCATTCAATATAAGATACTTCTTACCATAATAATCTTTCCGCTCTGTATATCTCTGATCTCATTCTTTCCTACACCGCAGTTTGCACATTAAGGTTTTCTAATTCTGGCTTATTACCTGTCCCACGGCACAAAATAACATCTTTTGGTGGCAGGGCCTTCTGTATATCTGGCCCCACAATCTGGAATTATATTCCCCAACACATCCGTGACCTCACATCTTTACGTGTTTTAAAACCCACATTAAAACATATCTTTTCCCCGTATTTTCCAGACTTTTGCTTTTGATCTTTTTCATATTATGTTTGCTAATCTGTATCTGTACATTTTCTTTATGGTTGCTGTCATGTTGTTTGTTATTTCATTGTAAAGCAACCTTGAGTTTGCAGAAAAGTGCTATATAAATCAAACTTATTGTTGTTTAGGTTTTTTTTGGCAAGGGTATGATGCCTAGTGTTTTAAAATCTGTTCCAATTTTAAAAGACATGTAGTGTATTCAAGCCTTTACAGTATATAAATAATACTTCTAAAATATAACTCAGAAGTACCCAAGTTGCCAAAATGCTACAACAGAATCTCAGCAGGTTAATATATATTTTTCAGGGCCCCCCGTCCCACCGGTGACAGTACGGGTCAGTGAGCGGTCCGCGGTCATCACCCATTTCACCATCGTGTTTAATTTCAACTGCAGCTGGTTCAGTGATGTTAATGGGGCCATTCGTTTCTTCTCCGTAATCGTCACAGAGTCAAATGGTACCAGTCATTTTAATGTCAATTTTCCCTGAATTTGAATTTATGCAATCTATTAATTATCCATGATTATGTCTAAATGTAAGAAACCAAATCCAGTCTCATTTAAGTTTCATTTACAGCTGTTGATAATGTCTTGCCGGAGCAGAGACATCCTCTGCCATCTTACCTGGACTACAGACAAAACCAATCCATCAAAACATACCAGACAGGCTACTTTCACAGCCGGTGTGCAGAGGGATCTGACAGCAAGATCCGTGTTTTTGAGATAAACCTCGGAGCAGGGATGAAACATTTGGGGGGAGCTTGCAAATGGGATCCAGAATCTATCCAGCATGGAACGCATCTTTGTGACGGGCCACTCAAGCCCAGAACATCATATCGGTACTGCTGAATTGTTTTATGTACTATTTGTTGTAGTTTCTGTCTTACATTTAAGGTTGTAAACTGTAAAGTGGTTATTAATCTCATCTTCAATGTGTTTTAGTACAAAGAATTTTATCTTTGCTTGTTTTTTTTGTTTACAATGTAGCGTAACAAGTTTGTCATTTAGCATTTAAATTGCTTTTTTTTTTTTTTTTGTGAATATCACTCCTTAACTGTCATAATTTACTCACCATCATACTTTCCTTCTTCTGTGGAACACCAGAAAAGATGTTTAGCAAAATGTTCATGGTGCACTTTTTCGTAGAGTTAAAGTGAATGGCGATGGGTCCTGTAAAATTATAAAAATTATAAAAAAGTGATTTAAATGTTATATAATTGAGATTTGTCCCCATTCACATTCAGTGCATGGGAGGCGGGCACGCTAACAAGGACACTAAAGATCACAGCCTCTAGCATAAGTCACTAGTACATGATTTTTCAAAACACCTATTTAATTATTTAATGCCTAAATAATTCATTTTAATAAAAATAAATAATATAAAACAATTTTACCGTATTAATATAATTTACTTTTATCTATTATTGTCTCTCTATATTTTAATGTTATAATCAAGTAATGATTCATAAAAAAACATTAAAAACTAGAACCAGCCTAAAATAAACGTTGAAGCAGAAAGAAAGCATCTCTCGTTCAAACTCACTCACTCCCGCTCTTGTGCGCACTCTCTCAGTCCTCTTCACATTGGAATTTGGGGAAATAGTGCTTCAGCGAGTGTACATCAGATGTACGCTCGAAATCAGAGTGCATTGTGGGTGTAAACGAGTGAACGAATGTAGGGAATGAAGTTGTTTGCTTAATCAGACATCACTACAAAATGGCCGACACCTGATATAGTGCACTATATAGTGCACATAGATTTCTATTCAAATGACTGCATTTCGCTAAGCAAGTTGCAACAGTAAATGTGACTGCAACTTAAGAGCAGCCTGAACATTCTGCTTAACATCTCCTTTAATGTTCCACAGAAGAAAGAAAGTCACAGGTCTTGAACAATATGAAGGTGGGTTAATGGTGACAGAATTCAAATTTTTAGCTAAAATAATTGTTTAAGTTTCAATTCAGGCAGGTTTAAGATCATGTAATTCTAAATATATTCACACGTTACTGTCTCAGATTAAGTGTTCGTGCCTTCACTCAACTGTTTGATGAAGAAAACAGAGAATTTGCACATCCCCTTTACACCGACACTTACCTCTCCCTCCCACTATTAACTCTATCAGGTAAGACACTGTTATCTTTATTTATATATGTGCTTTTTAGTGTTTAGAATCGACAGCACAGTTGAGTTGAGGGTTGCTGAGAAAAGAACATGACACAGGCCAGACTCACACCAGGTTCCATGTCTCATTGTGTCACAACTCAAACATATTTTTTATTTTTTTTATTAAATAGTGACATTTTTGTCATTTATGTTTTTGTCACTCAGCACCACGAAATGGCCTCACAGGAGGAATCACGGCTGCTACATTTCTAGTCTCTATGGTGCTCGCTGTGACTGCCTTACTGATGTACAGAAAGAGGGCTCACAAAATGTGAGTACACACACAGACACTTGTTTTAACCCATCTTGTTGTACTGTGCTGATGAGTATTTTTGTCTGTGTGTTTTAAGAGCTGTGCAGGAAAGTCCAGTGATGAAAATGTGCATGTGGAAGGCCTTGCCTACCTCACAGATGTGCCCAGGCATAAGGAGGTACCAAAATACTTCTGTTTATATTAATGATTTATTATTATAAGCATTAATGTTATTGATTATGAATTGTCTCTATTATGTACTAGCCCAGTCCAAGCAGCCCACTTTGAGTCCCATCTTGCTAAACTGCAAGCTGATTCCAGTTACCTTCTATCTGAAGAGTTTGAGGTAATACACTGCATATAATCAAACACTAAATATTAAGTCTATCAAAGCAGTAATGGTACAATTGCAGACTTGGCTTTTGGCTTGCTTAGTTGGGGACATTAAAATTGAATTTAATATTCAACAATAATATTGATCTGCCTGCACTGACACCATTATACACTCACCTAAAGGATTATTAGGAACACCATACTAATACTGTGTTTGACCCCCTTTCGCCTTCAGAACTGCCTTAATTCTACGTGGCATTGATTCAACAAGGTGCTGAAAGCATTCTTTAGAAATGTTGGCCCATATTGATAAGATAGCATCTTGCAGTTGATGGAGATTTGTAGGATGCACATCAGGGCACGAAGCTCCCGTTCCACCACATCCCAAAGATGCTCTATTGGGTTGAGATCTGGAGACTGTGGAGGCCATTTTAGTACAGTGAACTCATTGTCATGTTCAAGAAACCAATTTGAAATGATTCGAGCTTTGTGACATGGTGCATTATCCTGCTGGAAGTAGCCATCAGAGGATGGGTACATGGTGGTCATAAAGGGATGGACATGGTCAGAAACAATGCTCAGGTAGACCGTGGCATTTAAACGATGCCCAGTTGGCACTAAGGGGCCTAAAGTGTGCCAAGAAAACATCCCCCACACCATTACACCACCACCACCAGCCTGCACAGTGGTAATAAGGCATGATGGATCCATGTTCTCATTCTGTTTACGCCAAATTCTGACTCTACCATCTGAATGTCTCAACAGAAATCGAGACTCATCAGACCAGGCAACATTTTTCCAGTCTTCAACTGTCCAATTTTGGTGAGCTCGTGCAAATTGTAGCCTCTTTTTCCTATTTGTAGTGGAGATGAGTGGTACCCGGTGGGGTCTTCTGCTATTGTAGCCCATCCGCCTCAAGGTTGTGCGTGTTGTGGCTTCACAAATGCTTTGCTGCATACCTCGGTTGTAACGAGTGGTTATTTCAGTCAAAGTTGCTCTTCTATCAGCTTGAATCAGTCTGCCCATTCTCCTCTGACCTCTAGCATCAACAAGGCATTTTCGCCCACAGGACTGCCGCATACTGGATGTTTTTCCCTTTTCACACCATTCTTTGTAAACCCTAGAAATGGTTGTGCGTGAAAATCCCAGTAACTGAGCAGATTGTGAAATACTCAAACCGGCCCGTCTGGCACCAACAACCATGCCACGCTCAAAATTGCTTAAATCACCTTTCTTTCCCATTCTGACATTCAGTTTGGAGTTCAGGAGATTGTCTTGACCAGGACCACACCCCTAAATGCATTGAAGTAACTGCCATGTGATTGGTTGATTAGATAATTGCATTAATGAGAAATTGAACAGGTGTTACTAATAATCCTTTAGGCGAGTGTATGAGAACTGAACTGAGCTGGACGATGTAGCGGCTATATAATGAACTAAATTAATAACTTTTTACAACAAAAATTAAACATCACTGAACTTACTTAAGCTGGACTGTGACACAATTTTCTTCTGGAAACAAACTTTGTTGCATTATTTTCCTGTTATCTCTGTAAAGCTGCTTTGAAACAATCTGTATTGTAAAAAGCGCTATATAATTAATGTGACTTGATTTGACTTGAAAGCCCAGTCAAGTCATCATTCCACTTTAATCTACATTTTGTATTAGCAAATAAGCTGAAATGTACAGGCAACTCCAGAATTATTGGCACCCAAAGGTGGCTGTGCAAATAAATCTGCATCGTTTTTATCTTTCATTCCAAAAATTCACAAAATTCTAACCTTTCATTGAAGTAAAACAATTGAAAGTGGGGGGAGAATATTGCCACAAATATTGGCACCCCTAGAAATTCTTATGAGTAAGTTATCTCTGAAGTATATTCCCATTCATATTTAAGTTTTTTTTTTTTTTTTTTTTTTATTGTCCAGCCATGATTTCCTGTTCCACAGGAGTATAAATATGAGGAAACACAAAGGCCAAATTCCCTTAATCATTCATCACAATGAGTAAAACCAAAGAATATAGTTCTGATGTGCAGCAAAAAATTATTGAGCTTCGCTGTAAGAAAATAGCTAAAGAATTGAAAATCCCATTTCCCATTTCCACTGTCAGGGCAATAATTAAGAAGTTCCAAATCCAGTTAACTAAAGATGTTACAAATCTGCCTGGAAGAGGACTTGAGTCTATATTGTCCTAATGCACGTTGAGGAGGATAGTTTGAGTGGCCAAAGACTCTCCAAGGATCACAGCTGGAGAATTGCAGAGATTAGTTGAGTCCTGGGGTCAGAAAGCCTAAAAAATGTATCAAACAACCCCTACATCACCACATGTTTTTCCGGGAGGGTTCCAAAAAAAAAAAATTCTCCTTGTTCATCCAGTAACAAACTCCAGCATATTCAGTTGTCAGACACAACTGGGCTGCGTTCCAGTCCACTTTTAGACACGCACTTGCGAACTTCCCTAAGCACTTCCCCTCGAGGGAATCCTTGCCGCCATTTTGAAGTGTATTCCACTTCGTGAAGTGGACAAGGGAAGTTTATATGGACAGACCCTCGTTCCCTCAATTTTGACCGAGGGAGCGAGTCTACTTCATACGTACACTTCAGGCACCTATATGTCCAGTACGATGCAGTGCGATTGTGACATCACCACAGATCTCGTCTAATCACCACCAGAACCAACTCTATGATATATTACTTATATATTTTTTTATTTAAAACAACCCAAACACACCTATATACATTTGGATGCAGTATTAAACAAATTCTTAAAGGGAAATTTTTTTTAATAATAAATCAACTCCATAGCTGATTCCAAGTGATCAAGGGCTTAGGACGTTCCAATTCAGCCCATTGCAGTTTCCGCTAGTAGTGGGCACTCATGCAACGTGGTGGTGGTGATGGCGCAATGGATAAGACACATGCCTTTGGTGTGAGAGACCCGGGTTCGAATCCACTGTGAGACACCAATGTGTCCCTGAGCAAGACACTTAACCCCTAGTTGCTCCAGAGGCGTGTGACCTCTGACATATATAGCAATTGTAAGTCGCTTTGGATAAAAGCGTCAGCTAAATGAATAAATGTAAAATGTAAATGCAACGTAAGCAATGACGTAGATCCGAGTGAACGAGACGGAGGGAAGTTAGCGAGTGAAGGGCATGACAATTTTGGACTGGAACGCAGCCCTGGAACTTCAAAAGGGACCTGGTTCTATGGTCAGATGAAACTAAAAAAAGAGCTTTTTAGCAGCAATCCCACCAGATGGATTTGGTGCTAACAGGGATAAAAAATACCCACGGTTAAATATACCGCTTGATCTTTAATGTTGTGGGACTATTTTTTTGCTGGAGGTCCTGGACATCAGATACATGTCTAATAAGATCATATCATGGATTCTAGCAAATACCAACAGATAAAAAATCAAAACCTGACCACTTCTGCTAGAAATCGTATAATGGGCCGTTGTTGGATCTTCCATCAGGACAATGATCCACAACAAACATCAAAATCAACACAAAAATGTGTCACTGAGTACAAAAAGAAGCTTCAGCCATGACCATCCCAGTCCCTGACCTGAAACAGAAAATGAGTGGGTTGAACTGAAAAGAAGCACCAACATGGAGCTGGGAATCTGAAGGATCTGGAGAGATTTTCTATGAAGGAATCTCTGATCTCTTGTCAGGAAAAACTCATCTGGCATTATATTATAGAAGAAGACTCAGAGCGGTTATCTTGGGGAAAGGATGTTGCTATAAGTGCCAATAATTGTGGCCAACGTGAACTAGAGAAAAATATTTATTTCATAATGAGATTTCCCCCCACTTTGAATTGTTTTACTTCAATGATAGGTTCGAATTTTGTGATTATTTTTTTTAAAAGAAAGATCAAAAGGATAAACAATGTAGATTTATTTTTAAAGCCCCCTTTGATCATATTTAACAAGGGAGACAATAATTCTTGAGTTGACTGTATATATAATTTGGATGTGTTTTGCATTAATCTTTACCCAATGTTAAAAAGGGCCTAAAGGAGGTGGGACGGACCCAAACTCAGAGTGCTGCACGTCTACTTGGGAACCGAAGCAAAAATCGATACAACAATATACTTCCCTGTAAGTAGAGACATATGACATTGTCATAAAAATACATTCTGAGTATATTAGACCTGCCATGATATCACAATTTTCACTCTGATGTAGAATAGGCGTCCAAATCGATTATATCAGTAGATGGACGCGAGGTGGTCCTATGGGAGTCATTTTCGCTGTGCAGTTGCCTACCCCTACACAATAATGCAAAGCATCTTTATTCCAATTTTTTTTTTATTTTTTTTTTTATTGTAGCTAAAATTTTAAAGGAAAATGTAAAAATTAATCAAAATAAATTATTAAATGTATTAATAAATTATTAAATGTATTAAAATTATTAAATGTATAAATAAATTATTACATTTATTAAAATTAAATGTATACACACGTCACTTCCCAACATTTTATTTAAGGCTATTAAATACATTTATTATATTTATATAGGAACTATTGTTGTTAAGTAAGTTTAATTAAAAATACTATATTTGCACCTTTCAAAAATGTTCTATTATTTAATACCGGTATCATCCTTCATACGAGTATAACCGCTATAGCGTATACTGTGGCAAGCCTAGAATATATTCGTAGTTCTTTACTATGTGTGCTCAGATTAAACAAGAACTATCGGTAGTTTAGTCCCTCTTCTCATTAACCACTTTAATGATTAATTGGCAGACGACTCAACGCGTGTAAGACTGTCTTGCTTGAAGGACGACCCCTGCTCAGACTACATCAATGCTAACTACGTACCTGTGAGTTGACTTATGTTTTTCATTTGATAGTTCATTGGCTACAAACTGTGTGGAATCATGAGTTGTCTGGTTTAGGATTTAAAGGTGGAGGTTCATGGAAGTTGTGGATTTTATACTATTACTAGCAGTGACTATTTTTAATGTTTTTGAAAGAAATCTCTGATGCTCACCAATGCTGCATTTATTTGATAAAAAATATAGACAAAATATTATTTATATAATATATAATATCATATGTATATTTTCTATTTTTAAAATATTATTTATTAATGTGACGCAAAGCTGAATTTTCATCAGCTATTACTCCAGTCTTCAGTGTCACATGATCCTTCAGAAATCATTCTAATATGCTGATTTATTATCAGGGTTGGAAACAGTTGTGCAGCTTAATATTTTTTTTATAACCTGTGATACGTTTTTTTCAGGATTCTTTGATAAATAAAAAGCATTTATTTAAAATATATATTTTTTGTAACAATATACACAACTCTTGGAATCAGTCATTTTTTCTGATAAACTAATAAAAAGTGACAGTAAAGACTTATATTGTTATTTTGAATAAATGCTGTTCTTTTTTCTTTTAATATTAAGCAACACAACTGTTTCCAACATTATCTAGGCTATAAATGAGACAGATGACATATCTCTCTTTTTTTTTGTATCATTAGATATTTGAACAAGTTGAAACAATACTTTTTGTTTGTATTGTTAAAATGTCAGCTTCTGGACCTTCAACAAGCACTCTATGTGAAAGTGTCTCTACTGTATCTATTGTTTGTTTCATTTTTACTAAAAATTTCTTATAAAAAAAAAACAACTAAATATTTGTCCCCCGTTCATGAACCTCAAAGCAGTCAACGGTCCTTTTTGTCCACAGCCTCAAAAGTATTTCTGTATCTGTTCAACAGGGAAACAATTTCAGATGGGAGTATATTGCCACACAAGGGCCTCTCCCAGGTACCAAGGATGATTTCTGGCGTATGGTGTGGGAACAAAATGTTCACAGCCTTGTAATGGTAACCCAGTGTGTGGAGAGAGGCATGGTAAGTTTGTTTTTGTTTGTTTGTTTACTTTTATTGTACCCCTTAGCAGAAACTAGTTTTACAGCAGGGAGGTAACAGACATACAGATAATACATAATACACAACCCTAGTGAAAAAAACCTATACCAAAATGTTTTTGAAATACATTTATTTCATACCAAGTGTACTACAAATCTATTTACTTATTTACTGACATACCGCTTGAGACTTACTAATCTAAATATTATAATTAAACTTTATTTTGAGCACTTTATTGCACTATGCAAATTTTTTCAATATTAAGCCTAAAATGTGTTTT
This sequence comes from Rutilus rutilus, assembly GCF_951802725.1. Classification (NCBI taxonomy): domain Eukaryota; kingdom Metazoa; phylum Chordata; class Actinopteri; order Cypriniformes; family Leuciscidae; genus Rutilus; species Rutilus rutilus. The sequence continues at coordinate 22,718,012 of NC_140212.1, read as the reverse complement.
CATACCACTATTGGTAAGGATAGTATGATCACTTTATAATATCAGTCTTTAAATGCAATATATTTAAAGTGTACTTAAAGTATACTTGCAATAGTTCCACTTTAGCACAATCAAATATACTTAAAGGTATAGCGGAGGATTTTCTTTTTCCGGGTGGATCATCAAGACTATTGGTCCTCCTAAGTGTCAATCATTCTGGTGATATGTTTATGTAAGGCCGTCGTACGTGCTCGTGCACACGATTCACACAATGGCGTGCGCTCAAGTGGGCTTCCCACTGATGCCTCAGTCGCGAAGTTTCTACTTGACAGGTAAAGTTTGGCATGCTATTTGGAGAAATCCATTTAATACTGCTAGTAAAAGTTAATGTAAGCTATGATTAGCTCGTGCATGCTCTCTCATGCACACGTTTAATAGGCGTTCCCTCTCGGGAGCAGGTAGAGTGTTGCGCATGTGCATTTTTTCAAAAAGTGGAGAGGGCGGTTCTTTTCTAAAATTCGGGAAAATCCTCCGCTATACCTTTAAGTATATCTTTAGTTGGACCTCAGCACTACTTCCGGATAACTAAAGTCCACTGAGTATTTTGCAGACTTTAAGTATATCAATTTAATATAACAAAAGTACAATTGCAGGGTATTTACATTAAGTACATTGTAACGCGGTATGTTGATAAGGGAAGAAGGAGGCGGAAACCGGCAAACGTTCAAACACTTTAATCATGTAAAATAAACAAAACACAAAACGAAAGTAAAAGCGGCAGCCCCTCACGACGACTGCCGTACACACACAACAAAACATAACATAAATGTCCAGACCTGGTCCTCTCTCGTCCTTCACTGTCACCGCTCCTCCTTTTATGCTTTTATGCGTGAGATACGAGGCTGGTGCGGCCCGCAGGTGACATTCATTATCAATTGCCACCGGCCTTGTGTCAATCTCTCACGGCTCTCTGCCTCGCCCTGCTTGCCACATACGCAAATATGTAAATGTATGTGTAGTATACTTAGCATAAAATAAATGTATTTCAAATACATTTTGTTATATTTATTTTTACTTTAAAAAATAACAATGTTCTAAAATCATTAAAATTCATAGGCACACTATTTTTGGCACTGGGACTATATTACATTTCTTCCATTTTCTTGGGAGTTTTTATACCTTGAGAGAAAAATATGGTGAAAATTTCCACATGGCTGTTCTGCACTTTAATACCCTGCCTTCTATTTTATAAGGAGCTGGACTTTTCTTTACATCTATATTTTGAAAAAGACATTTAACCATGTGAAGCTCAAAATGTTAACAGTTACTATATCTTGTCCTCTGTTTAAATCAAACCTTAAATAATACTCATTCAATTCATCAGCAAAAGTCAAATCTGAGTTAAAACCATCCAATTTAATCTTATTGGTATCCTTCCTCTCAATACCTGCCAATGTTTTAAATCTCATTCTCATTTTATCTGATCTTCAATCCTATTTTTAACATATCCTTCTTCATTTCTCCTCTCAGCATTTTACTGATCTCTCTCATTGTGTGTCCATCTGAAAACCTTTTTTCTTTTTTTGCTAAATCAATCCAGTCTTTGCAATCAAAACACCCCTGTAGGGTCAGCAAACTGTCGTCCGTCCAAACTTGGACTCTTATTTTCTTAACTTTCTCTCTATGCAGCACTGACTTATAGTGAAGAGGCTTCTAGTACTATTTTTCTAGTGATGTGTGCTCATGTCATACTTTTGTGAATGTGTATGATTCAGGTGAAGTGCGATCGCTACTGGCCGATTGACAGTGAGCCTTTGTATTATGGTGATGTTGTGGTGCAACTGCTTTCTGAGAAGGTCCTCCCAGAGTGGACCATTCGAGACTTCAAGATATCATGTGTAAGTGTTAAATAATTGGATATATTATACAACAGAAATACAATTATTCATTATTTTTTCAAAAGTAAATTGTGAAAAAAAATCTTCACTGTTTGTTTTTTGTACTGTTTGTCTATAGTAATTATGTGATGTAAAGTACAGTTGGATATATTGTGCATCAACGTATATACCAAGTATATACATCATCATTGCCATTGTATTTGCTGTGCTAAATTAAATTTATGCTGAATTAAATACTAAAATATTTGCATGACTGTATGACAGTTATGACAATGAAAATATGAGGAAATGGAAATGTGCTGAAATGCAAATGATTGTTGTGGTCCTACAAATAGGATTAATTTAGAATTTGGACATTTATTTGCAAGATTCACCAGTTTGGGAAACCTCTTTGGAAAGGAATTTTGTAATTTGCTATTTAGATGCCGTTCGTGGCATAGAAACCCTTTTTAAGCATGTATGAGGACAGAAAGTGCATGACCGAATGACTATAAAATAGCAACAAGCAGTAGTTCTGAAATCTTTTTTTCAGGAGGGTCAGTTGAGATACCCCAGGATGGTGCGTCAGTTCCATTACACCATTTGGCCAGATCATGGAGTACCGGAGACAACCCAATCGCTCATTCAGTTTGTGCGCATAGTCAGAGATTACATTGACAGGACAACCAGTCCTGGAGTCACCGCAGTGCACTGCAGGTATCTGTGTGTCACCTCCTAAAAAAAATGTAAAAGACATTTCAGACTGTTCACGCTCAAAATCATATTTACAATAGATATATGTTTTCTTTCTCTCAGCGCTGGTGTGGGCCGAACTGGCACTTTCATTGTGCTGGATCGTGTTTTAAAGGAACTAGACAGGAAATGCACAGTGGACATTTACGGCTGTGTGTCTGATCTACGTCTGCATCGCTCATACATGGTACAAACTGAGGTATGAGTCTGTCACGATATCAGCAACATTTACAAATGGCAACAATGGAACTGAGTTGATCAATTTTGAAGGGTTGAGCCAAACCCATCCGTCACAGGACAGATCACAGTCTACAGTCCATTCATTCACACCAAGAACGATAACTAAAAAGATATTAGCGTCCACACCAACAGACGATAATGTTATGTTGATGTCTGCTGCAATAAATGCACAAACTTTTTAAACACTGATTGGTGGATTCTGATTGGCTATCAATGAATTTATTGTTCATCAGCTAGAAAAAAATTGCACTGATAGTGATCGTTATTGTTATACAGGGTCCCCCCAGGTCCTTAAAAAGTCCTAAATTCAGTTTTAGCAAATTTAAGGCCACAAGTCTTCAAATCTTAAACTGTATAAGAAAACAGCACGCCAAAAGAGAAGTATGCTCAATGCATAGTATTTAAAAAACAGTAGTCGAAAAGTACATGGATGACCTACTACTTCTGCCGTTATTCTGAAGTGCGTATTCGATGGGCACTTTACTATCCCATGAGGCAACAGGAGAGGATGTGGTGGATGAAATACGTTGAATTTCATTCATTCTACCCATGTTCATACTATATAGAACATACTTTTTTAAAGATAAATTAAAATGTAGTAGCTACTCAGACAGTATGCAATTTCAGACGCACGAATAGTGTACATTCAGCTGATTGTTTTGAGAGAGAAACCTCTTCAGGTTATTCAAGACCCCACTGTAAAATTATCCCGATTATTATATGGCTACTTTCCACATAAGTAAAAAAACTATTTAACACAAAATATTAATTTGACTTTTTATTACCTCAAAATGATACGCAGTGGTGGACGCACTTGAGTGGTCTGTTATCACTTGTAGCGGTTGTTATCGTGGAATACCAGACCGCTAGATGGCTCGAAGAATCCAAATTATTGCAATAAAAATATGTAAAAATGTAAAAATATAAATGAATGATGCATGGTTGAAATAAGCATGGGCAAGTTTGTGAAAGGAATGCCAGTGCCATGTAAACGTAAAGTAGACGATGAATCTACTTCGATTCCTGATAGTAAACTGATGCCCCGTTCTAATTCTGACATACTCCAAGCATTCGCGCAACTTCTGATATAAAGGACAAATGGATTTGTAACGTCAGTTTGTCACATCCAGTGTAGATAGGCATATATCGCCCTCGGGTTTACCAGTACAGGTTCGGAGTAATTTCAACCTAGTGTTCTTTGCACCATGACCTCGAGCCAAACACCCCTTTTTTTCCCTTGGTCGAACATTATTAAAGTTAGAGTTTATTTAGAGATATCAGCCAGTTTGGTACCATTCTGGGTATTATTAGTAGGGTAATTTACGAGATACAACCTTGGATCCATTAGCGCCTGCAATAAGCCATTCGGCTGATATCTCTAAATAAGCTCTAACTTTAATAATGTTTGACCAAGGGATTGAAAGCTTCTGGGGGGGTGTTTGGCTCAAGGTCATGGTGCAAAAGACCCTAGGTTGAAATTACTCCGAACCATCCCTTTAAGAGAGACTACAGAGTGTTTTGTGCCTAAAATATTAACTTCTGACAGTATGAACCTGAACAAGTTAAGATGGGGTGGGGGTGAAAATATTTTTCTCTACAAAAGGGGAGACCAGCAGAAAAAGTTTGGGAACCACTGGTTTAATGCCTAATAAAGTAGTATTTATAAGCACAGCGCTGCTGTGTTTACAGATGTAACCAGAAACCGATATATTTCTGCCATTTCATAGGTGCCATCTACTAGCAGAGAATTAATTTGCATTATCATTTAGTTGTTTTTGTTCAGGCCAATGTGAAAATTGGCCCATATTTTTGTGCAGCATACACATTCTTAAATGTTAATTGGTGGATCGACAAAAATGTGTCGATTTTGTATTGAGAAAGGGTCTGTTAGTGATTGTGATTTCGACTTAAGTAAAAATTTACACTATTTACGCCGTTAGATGACGGCAAAGTATCAGTAGCAAATACTTATATATTTAAAGGGACGTAAACAAGGACATTATTTCTACTTTAAACAACACCTTATAAGATGCAACTGACAAATGCAATGACTAGCACTGTTATGGGAATCCTCTTAACCGCTAAAAGAATACTAAGAAAAATATCAGTGGACATTCAAACTGATTGTTTTTATGAATATAAAATCTATACACACTTAATATTGACCTGAAGAATAAATGCTATATCAGATGTAGGTAATACACTCTCTTTGTCATACGTCTCTCTTATAATAATCTACTCTTCATAATACAATAAGCTTTAATGAAGCAACTAGGCTTTGGCTCAACTGTTAAACTAAACTTGAAACCTTGGCAGAAGGAAGTAGTTCCACACAAAAGAGGGTTTTTAAAGACAGTCTATTGTTGTTTCTTATTTATTTACATAATTGTGCCGTTGAACTGTTGTATTAAAGCAATTTCACACATGTAGATATAGCTCTATTACAACAAGGCTGTGATTGCCTCCGCATGGCCTAATCATAGCTGTGCTGATATTGCAATATCGCACTCCTACTCTTGTGATATTTCACATTTACAGTTTAAAATCATAAACGTTAGAAATAATCATTTATCATTTTGACTCATTCCTTTTCTAAAAAATGGTTTAGGCTGAAATGCGAATATTATTATTTTATAAAACTGATGTACTAAAGTTGTTTAAATTGCATTTTTTACAGCCATTTTACAGTTTAGAATGTTACCATAAACATCGCTCTACCCTGTTCATATGGTATTAATTTTTATTTGTGCAGGCCTTAAAAAAGGTATTAAAAATACTTAAATTTGATTTTAAAAAACCCTGCAGATACCCTGGTTATAGTTTTAGTGTGGACTTCCCTATTCTCACTGAATTAGAATGATTATTAAAACTTTATAGTTATTGTTATAGTCATTGTCTTTGGTGTGAACGGGCCTTAAGACACTTCATTTCAGTCAGAAATCAATTTACTAATCGTGTATTTACTTACTGTAGTTACTGTATTGCCTCTGTATAGTTTAAATTAAATGTGTGAAATGGTTTATAAGCACCCTAATATGCTGGGTTTGTCTTCTGCAGTGTCAGTATGCTTTTATCCATCAGTGTGTGCGGGATGTTTTGAGGGCTCGTAAACTTTGCTGTGAACGAGATAACCCTCTTTTCCCCATCTACAACAACTTGTTATAAACGTAAGTATTTTATATGCCTGTGTTTCACTTAGACATTGTATGAATGCAGTTTAAAGCACAAAACCATAAAATCTAAATAGCTAGACGAGTTTCAATCCCTCTCCTCCAGTCACTCAAATAAAACACCCTTCCATTTATTTGCAACACCCACTTCCAATCAATTCTCAAAGGACAAAATCTAGACACATGCTATTTTTTTTTCTTGTGTCTATAGCCATTAGTAATAAAGGGGAGGGGAAACAATTTTTATTTAAAAATTTTAGCATAGATGACCTGTTCTTATGTATGTGTGTATCTGAAAATTCCATGTATTTTCTTTTTTCCCCCACAGAGTTTGTGTATACAGGATATCAGGAAGACTTTTCCCCTCATTGAACAAGAACAGAAGATAAGCTTTTGTATTTCATCAATGGTTTTAATAGCTGTGCATAACAAAGATATATGCTTTATTTTTATACTACTTTTTCATGGCATACTGTACTGCACACTGTTTGTAATTATTTATGTTTTATGCTCATTTTGTTTAATAGATCGTGTTTAGACTACTGGCATTTTCTGGAATTTAGTATTGATTTTCTGAAATGGGTCAATGACGTGACATGTCAATTCTGGTGTCCAAAGCATATTCATAATATTAAAAATATATGCATTTTTAAATACACTACATTAAATGACTTGACTTCCCCCTCTTAATTACTCATGCGAGTATTCATTATAAATAATTAATCTTTAAGGAACTATTGAGCTCAAAAGTCCCAAATGTCATTCCGGGTAACTGTCCCAGCTTAAAATCTCAATACAAAAATATGACAGAAATGTAAAAAAAAAAAAAACATATATGAATAAAAGTATTTAAAATCTACTTGGGCAAAATTTGTGTTGATTTTTTCAATGATACCTACAAATACAGTGATAATACTATGCTTGTTTACATTTTTATGACAGAAAGTAATAAATAGTCATAAAGGTCCAAACTGTGATTTATCTAATGTCATTTCTGGATAACAGACATCAATGACCATTTTGGACCATAATGCATTTTGGTTTGTCATGTTCAACACGATCTCATGAAAATGCGTATCTATAGCACAAATTTTATTTATCATGCAGTTTATAGCTACGCAAAAAATAAAAATAAAGTTCTATGTGCATACTATACGCACTGTAAACCCCTTGGGTAGGATTAGTGGTGTGGAGTATGTGCGTATTACATACCATAAAGTGTGTATCATATGCACGTAAAAACTCTTTTTTGCATATAAATTGCACAATAAATACAATTCGTGATATAGATACGCACTTTCATGAGATCGGGCTGTCATGTAACATATTGTATCAAAAAGAAGACACTGAAGGAGCCCCAAAACATGTGCAAAGGTCAGTAAGCGTCTCATAAAATGATGATATTTTGACCTTTTTGGTCACTGGTGCACTTTGTTGCAGTATCATGTGTCCTTTTGGATAACACAAATAAAACATTTCTAATGTTTTTATATTAGAAAACGATCTATTTGATCTAAAAGATTGACTTAAAGTGATGATAGCTAAGGTGTAGTTTTCCACTGGTGGTTAAGTTAGTCATTCATGAGTTGTCAATCCTGGATAACAACCTGTCATTCTTGGATAACAAAAAACCTCTGTTGGCCAGGACATGTCGTCCATTATCCAGAATGACATATTTCTAACAATCTAGTTGTTAATTAATATTTGTAAACTTTTAGGCATAGGTATTATAGCTATATTAGCTATATTATAGCTCGAAGGACCTTCGCCTGGACCCGATGACAACGCAGTGCTGAAGTGCCAACTAGTCTCTCCCTATGGAGGATCCCTTTACCACTCTACAGATAAAGTGTTTTCGGGAAATTCGTTTCGCGTACCTACCCCGAAGTGATAAAATAAAATAAAATTCTGTATCAAAATTTATAAGGAAAGACCAGTACTTTGTTTAGGCTTGGTTTGTAGGGAATGATACAGATACACATACAGTGGGTACGGAAAGTATTCAGACCCCCTTAAATTTTTCACTCTTTGTTATATTGCAGCCATTTGCTAAAATCATTTAAGTTCTTTTTTTTTCCTCATTATTGTACACACAGCACCCCATATTGACAGAAAAACACAGAATTGTTGACATTTTTGCACATTTATTAAAAAAGAAAAACTGAAATGTCACATGGTCCTAAGTATTCAGACCCTTTGCTCAGTATTTAGTAGAAGCACCCTTTTGATCTAATACAGCCATGAGTCTTTTTGGGAAAGATGCAACAAGTTTTTCACACCTGGATTTGGGTATCCTCTGCCATTCCTCCTTGCAGATCCTCTCCAGTTCTGTCAGGTTGGATGGTAAACGTTGGTGGACAGCCATTTTCAGGTCTCTCCAGAGATGCTCAATTGGGTTTAAGTCAGGGCTCTGGCTGGGCCATTCAAGAACAGTCACAGAGTTGTTGTGAAGCCACTCCCTCGTTATTTTAGCTGTGTGCTTAGGGTCATTAGCCGCTTTCCGACCAAGTAGTTCTAGGAACTTAGTTCTAGGAACTGTCCACTTCTAAACAGTTCTAAGAACTACTCTCCCCCAAACTCGGTTTTGCTGTTTGCGTTCGCACTGGCCAAGTGGCCATAGGAACTGGTAGGAGGGGTAAGGGAGTGACGCAAGCACGGTGACTTTTATTTTGACGGCGCGACCCACCTTTATTTTGGCGGCGCTGAGAACACCAGAGCAAACAATGCTCGCATTCTCTGTGTTTATTAGTTAGTGATCTGTCTAACAGTACTGTTTAATATGTTATTAGATAGAACTGTTATAGAAAGTAGACAGTATATGAAAAAAAGGTTATTAGCCTATGCCGTGTGGTTGATGTCCAGTGTTGCTAGCTGGGTAGATAAACATAATCATGTTTGGCTTGGTCCCCTCAAAGTTGCGTTGGATTTTTCAGCATAAAGGTTTAGAGACCCATCTATCACTGTTTTCCATGTTAGTATAGTTAGTTTATGGAGTAAATATATAGGCTATAATCTGTGTGTTTCCATTCTAGCTGTTTTAAAAATGGCGGGTGCTGGTGCTCCGCGTGCGTTCGGTCAATCAGCGTACACTAACGTCACGGATAGTTCCTATAGTGCTGGTTTAGACCCTACTCTGAAGTAGGACCCAAATTAGTTCCTACAAATGGAATTCCTAGAACTAAAATCGTTCCTAGTTCCTGCGGTGCGAACACGCCGACATCCGGGTACTTTAGCCAATAGTTCTAGGAACTGTGAAAAGGTTCCTCCGGTCGGAAAGCGGCTATTGTCTTGTTGGAAGGTGAACCTTCGGCCCAGTCTGAGGTACAGAGCACTCTGGAGAAGGTTTTCGTACAGGATATCTTGGCCGCATTCATCTTTCCCTCGATTGCAACCAGTCGTCCTGTCCCTGCAGCTGAAAAACACCCCCACAGCATGATGCTGCCACCACCATGCTTCACTGTTGAGACTGTATTGGACAGGTGATGAGCAGTGCCTGGTTTTCTCCACACATACCGCTTAGAATTAAGGCCAAAAAGTTCTATCCTGGTCTCATCAGACCAGAGAATCTTATTTATCATCATCTTGGAGTCCTTCAGGTGTGCTTTCATGCTTCCGTCGGGCCACTCTGCCATAAAGCCCCGACTGGTGGATGGCTGCAATGATGGTTGAATTACTACAACTTTCTCCCATCTCCCGACTGCATCTCTGGAGCTCAGCCACAGTGATCTTTGGGTTCTTCTTTACCTCTCTCACCAAGGCTCTTCTCCCCCGATAGCTCAGTTTTGCCGGACGGCCAGCTCTAGGAAGGGTTCTGGTCGTCCCAAATGTCTTCCATTTAAGGATTATGGAGGCCACTGTGCTCTTAGGAACCTTAAGTGCAGCAGAAATTTTTTTGTAACCTTGGCCAGATCTGTGCCTTGCCACAATTCTGTCTCTGAGCTCTTCAGGTAGTTCCTTTGACCTCATGATTCTCATTTGCTCTGACATGCACTGTGAGCTGTAAGGTCTTATATAGACAGGTGTGTGGCTTTCCTAATCAAGTCCAATCAGTATAATCAAACACAGCTGGACTCAAATGAAAGTGTAGAATCATCTCAAGGATGATCAGAAGAAATGGACAGCACCTGAGTTAAATATATGAGTGTCACAGCAAAGGGTCTGAATACTTAGTGATATTGTGATATTTCAGTTTTTCTTTTTTAATAATGTGCAAAAATGTCAACAATTCTGTGTTTTTCTGTCAATATGGGGTGCTGTGTGTACAATAATGAGGAAAAAAAAATGAACTTAAAAGATTTTAGCAAATGGCTGCAATATAACAAAGAGTGAAACATTTAAGGGGGTCTGAATATTTCCGTACCCACTGTATGTGCGCAGGCGTTTAGTCCTTTCCTACAAACCAACCCTCAACAAACTACTTGTCTGTCCTTAAATTTTATAATTCAGAATTTGTATCGCTTCCGCGTAGCCACGCGAACCGGAATTATCCCGACAACGCTTTATCTGTTGAGAGGTAAAGGGAAGGGAGGGAGGTAAAGACATAGAGGAAATGATTGAGAAATGTGACATCTGCCTCAGACACCACTACAAACAAGTCAAGGAGCCAATGCTGATGGTTGACCTTCCCACTGCTCCTTGGCAAAAGGTGGGCACAGATTTATTTCATCTGTATGGCAAGGACTATCTTCTTGTTATAGACTATTACTCAAACTACCCTGAGATTGCGCAGTGCTGAAGTGCCAACTAGTCTCTCCCTATGGAGGATCCCTTTACCACTCTACAGATAAAGCGTTTTCGGGAAATTCGTTTCGCGTACCTACCCCGAAGTGATAAAATAAAATAAAATTCTGTATCAAAATTTATAAGGAAAGACCAGTACTTTGTTTAGGCTTGGTTTGTAGGGAATTACAAACCTGCGCACATACAGTGGGTACGGAAAGTATTCAGACCCCCTTAAATTTTTCACTCTTTGTTATATTGCAGCCATTTGCTAAAATCATTTAAGTTCTTTTTTTTTTCTCATTATTGTACACACAGCACCCCATATTGACAGAAAAACACAGAATTGTTGACATTTTTGCACATTTATTAAAAAAGAAAAACTGAAATATCACATGGTCCTAAGTATTCAGACCCTTTGCTCAGTATTTAGTAGAAGCACCCTTTTGATCTAATACAGCCATGAGTCTTTTTGGGAAATATGCAACAAGTTTTTCACACCTGGATTTGGGTATCCTCTGCCATTCCTCCTTGCAGATCCTCTCCAGTTCTGTCAGGTTGGATGGTAAACGTTGGTGGACAGCCATTTTCAGGTCTCTCCAGAGATGCTCAATTGGGTTTAAGTCAGGGCTCTGGCTGGGCCATTCAAGAACAGTCACAGAGTTGTTGTGAAGCCACTCCCTCGTTATTTTAGCTGTGTGCTTAGGGTCATTAGCCGCTTTCCGACCAAGTAGTTCTAGGAACTTAGTTCTAGGAACTGTCCACTTCTAAACAGTTCTAAGAACTACTCTCCCCCAAACTCGGTTTTGCTGTTTGCGTTCGCACTGGCCAAGTGGCCATAGGAACTGGTAGGAGGGGTAAGGGAGTGACGCAAGCACGGTGACTTTTATTTTGACGGCGCGACCCACCTTTATTTTGGCGGCGCTGAGAACACCAGAGCAAACAATGCTCGCATTCTCTGTGTTTATTAGTTAGTGATCTGTCTAACAGTACTGTTTAATATGTTATTAGATAGAACTGTTATAGAAAGTAGACAGTATATGAAAAAAAGGTTATTAGCCTATGCCGTGTGGTTGATGTCCAGTGTTGCTAGCTGGGTAGATAAACATAATCATGTTTGGCTTGGTCCCCTCAAAGTTGCGTTGGATTTTTCAGCATAAAGGTTTAGAGACCCATCTATCACTGTTTTCCATGTTAGTATAGTTAGTTTATGGAGTAAATATATAGGCTATAATCTGTGTGTTTCCATTCTAGCTGTTTTAAAAATGGCGGGTGCTGGTGCTCCGCGTGCGTTCGGTCAATCAGCGTACACTAACGTCACGGATAGTTCCTATAGTGCTGGTTTAGACCCTACTCTGAAGTAGGACCCAAATTAGTTCCTACAAATGGAATTCCTAGAACTAAAATCGTTCCTAGTTCCTGCGGTGCGAACACGCCGACATCCGGGTACTTTAGCCAATAGTTCTAGGAACTGTGAAAAGGTTCCTCCGGTCGGAAAGCGGCTATTGTCTTGTTGGAAGGTGAACCTTCGGCCCAGTCTGAGGTACAGAGCACTCTGGAGAAGGTTTTCGTACAGGATATCTTGGCCGCATTCATCTTTCCCTCGATTGCAACCAGTCGTCCTGTCCCTGCAGCTGAAAAACACCCCCACAGCATGATGCTGCCACCACCATGCTTCACTGTTGAGACTGTATTGGACAGGTGATGAGCAGTGCCTGGTTTTCTCCACACATACCGCTTAGAATTAAGGCCAAAAAGTTCTATCCTGGTCTCATCAGACCAGAGAATCTTATTTATCATCATCTTGGAGTCCTTCAGGTGTGCTTTCATGCTTCCGTCGGGCCACTCTGCCATAAAGCCCCGACTGGTGGATGGCTGCAGTGATGGTTGAATTACTACAACTTTCTCCCATCTCCCGACTGCATCTCTGGAGCTCAGCCACAGTGATCTTTGGGTTCTTCTTTACCTCTCTCACCAAGGCTCTTCTCCCCCGATAGCTCAGTTTTGCCGGACGGCCAGCTCTAGGAAGGGTTCTGGTCGTCCCAAACGTCTTCCATTTAAGGATTATGGAGGCCACTGTGCTCTTAGGAACCTTAAGTGCAGCAGAAATTTTTTTGTAACCTTGGCCAGATCTGTGCCTTGCCACAATTCTGTCTCTGAGCTCTTCAGGTAGTTCCTTTGACCTCATGATTCTCATTTGCTCTGACATGCACTGTGAGCTGTAAGGTCTTATATAGACAGGTGTGTGGCTTTCCTAATCAAGTCCAATCAGTATAATCAAACACAGCTGGACTCAAATGAAAGTGTAGAATCATCTCAAGGATGATCAGAAGAAATGGACAGCACCTGAGTTAAATATATGAGTGTCACAGCAAAGGGTCTGAATACTTAGTGATATTGTGATATTTCAGTTTTTCTTTTTTAATAATGTGCAAAAATGTCAACAATTCTGTGTTTTTCTGTCAATATGGGGTGCTGTGTGTACAATAATGAGGAAAAAAAATGAACTTAAAAGATTTTAGCAAATGGCTGCAATATAACAAAGAGTGAAACATTTAAGGGGGTCTGAATATTTCCGTACCCACTGTATGTGCGCAGGCGTTTAGTCCTTTCCTACAAACCAACCCTCAACAAACTACTTGTCTGTCCTTAAATTTTATAATTCAGAATTTGTATCGCTTCCGCGTAGCCACGCGAACCGGAATTATCCCGACAACGCTTTATCTGTTGAGAGGTAAAGGGAAGGGAGGGAGGTAAAGACATAGAGGAAATGATTGAGAAATGTGACATCTGCCTCAGACACCACTACAAACAAGTCAAGGAGCCAATGCTGATGGTTGACCTTCCCACTGCTCCTTGGCAAAAGGTGGGCACAGATTTATTTCATCTGTATGGCAAGGACTATCTTCTTGTTATAGACTATTACTCAAACTACCCTGAGATTGCGCAACTCTCCAGCACCACCGCACAGTCTGTTATAGGGCACATGAAAGGGTTCTTTGCAAGACACGGAATCCCACAATGTGTTGTGAGTGACAACGGTCCGCAGTATGACTGTGGAGAGTTTAAAGAGTTTGAGAAGCACTACGGATTCAAGCACGTTACCTCAAGCCCATTGTACCCACAAGCCAATGGTCAGGCTGAAAAGGGAGTACAAATTGTTAAGAGACTACTGAAGAAAGCCAAGGACGGTAAGACTGATCCTCACCTTGCTTTACTAAGCTACAGAGCTGCACCTCTGGAGTGTGGAGCTTCCCCTGCTGAGCTACTTATGTGTCGCAAGCTCCGCACCACACTACCGCAATTGCAACCAGGACGAGACAATGACAACTGGATTAACAACAAAAAGATACTCAAAATCAGACAAAAAATGGCCTATGCCAGAGCTACAAAAAGTCTGGAACCTCTTTGTGAAAAGGACACTGTGAGAATCGAGGGAACTAATTGCTGGGACAGAAAAGCGACCGTGCTCAGTGAAGTCGGACCTAGATCTTACGTTGTGGAAACCACCTGAGAGACTTATTGAAAAAGTATGATGCTTTACATTGTTGTTTAGAGTAGAGTGCCTTGTTATTGTTATTTCTTTATGAGGTACTTGTATTGTGCAACATGTTGACCTTTTGCAATATTCGTAAGGCTTTATTGCAAGCAAAAGTTAAGTTTAAAAAAAAAAAAAAAAAAGAGCTGTTTAATTAACCTTTGTTTTATAACTTTGGAAAGGGGATGTAATGATAGGCATTCTATTGAGTAACCACAAGGTGGCAGTATAGCCTTTCCTTCTGTGTGATGCTACATGTTGTGGATAGACGAACAAGTACACACAATGTTGTTGGACATACCATGCTGTGGATGTCTATAAAATAAATATAGCTTGCAGCTCACAGAAGCTAGCAGCACAAATGTTCATGCGTGACTTCTTGAATAACAGAAGGCCGAACATTACATTTTCCAAAAATGCACTTAACACAGTCGCACGTAGCCGTGCTTTAAGTGCCTCTTAGGAGTCGCTATCCGTTGGTCAAGTGCTGAAATGCCACGCTGCAGAATGGCTCGTCATTGTTGCACATGCTGTTATAGCAATCTATCTAATTTATTTCCGTTTCTTCTTTCCGTTTCTTCTTCTACTTGTGTGAATGTATATTCAACTCGAATAACATAAAAAGTCCTTTAATTTCTTCTTGAGCAAGTTTAAAAACATAAATTAACTGGAAATGTTGCACTGTAAAAACACTGTCTTGCTCCAATCTTGCATAAAACTAATTCTAACTGTCCTTGCCGGAAATGACATCAGCATCATTTTCGATATTTATTTGAAACCTTAATTATTTAAGTAGAATTACTTATCAATTTCTTTATCAACAATTGCTTATCTCACATCAAAATAAGTAAGTAAATAAATAAGCTCTTACATTTATTTTTGAAAAAGTTTAGCCTAATTGTCTTCACCTGATGTGCATTTGCTATTAGGAGAAAAGTGTAAATAAGCACATACCTAGGGGTGGAGACACTAGCAAAATGGCTGAAACCAAAAAACAAAGAAAAGACATCTTTCAAAAAGAGGAAATTTATATTATTTTAGAGGAGGTGGAGCTACAAAAATATATAATTTTCAGCAGGTTTAAGGGCAGTCATACAAATAAAGAAAAACAAAAAATCTGGGACGATATTGCTACAAAACTTACTGCAACAAGGGGCATTAAAAGATCAGGGAAGGAGGTCAGGAAGAAGTGGCAGGACTATTCAAGCCTAGCTAAAAGAAAAAGGGCACTGCAGAGGACAACGATTAATAAAACAGGTGGTGGACCTAATGACGCCCCCCTTCTTACAGCAGAGGAAGAAAAGGCACTGTCAATTCTTGGAACAACTGCCGCAGATGGGATTTGTGGTGGTATTGACCTCCGTGGAGGAGTAGTGTTGCGTCAACCTGAACCTGAGCAAGGTCCATCATGTTCACAAGAGCAATCAGGTTCACCTCCTATTGACAGACACCTACGATCTCCCAGTCCTCCCAACAGTCTATCCATGCCCCAGCCTCTATCTTCAATTGTTCAGGCTACAGCCACAACACCTCAGCGATTTGAGAATGTCTGTGGTTATAGTCAGGACTTAGTACAGCTGGAGCGAGAGAAACTACATGTTCTAAAAGACATCAGACAATGTCTTAAAGAGGCCAATGAGATGAGCAACAACTTTGAGAAGCAAACCATTGAACTCAAGAAGGCCAAGCTGGCTTTGAAAGAGAGGAGACTTTCACTGGAGGAGATGAGATTTGCAAGGCCCTCCATTTCAGTGCCCATTATCTTGCCAGATGCGTCAGGTAACATTGTTCAGTGTTGTTTAATCATGAATAATTATATGTTTTAATATAATATGTTGTGCAACATGAAATATTCTTTTCCATATGTACACTCATCACATTTTGCAATGTCTTTTGCAGATCCTGGGGAACAAACTACAAACTTGAATCAATAAAAACTGTTTACATTCAACGTTTTGATGTTTGTTAATCCACTCAAAGCCTAAGGCTCAATGAAATACTGTAAAGCAGAAGAACTCTTATTATAAGTGTTTCAAATTTAAATGGCTACTTGTAGTACCTTTAAAAAGAAATATATATATATATGCATGCAAGCCCTATGCGCTAGTTTCACAGACAGGGCCAGGATTAGGCCATACTTCAATTAGATTTAAGTAATTATTTGTATAAATGTGCCGTAGAAAAAAAACATTACTGGTGTCCATCTTGAGACGAAACAAAGGCACTGATATATTTTAAGATCAGTCAGTGCAAGTGTTCTTCATTTGAAAAAGCTCAGACTTACATTTTAGTCTGGACTAGGCTTAAGCCTTGTCTGTGAAAAGAGGGGTATATATTTTACTACAGCTTGAGTCTTGAGGGTGTGTGTGGCAATATAGTATTAGGGCCTATCTATTAGCCTATCCATATAGGTGCAGATGTTAAAAATGTTTAATGTGCACATTCTTTATCAGCACTGCTGTATATAAATGGACTCTCCATATATATTTATAAAAGCACAACCTTTGACCATGATGAACATAATAAGAGAATAAATTCAGAGAAGAGGTAATTAATGTAATTTGTAAAATCAGTGATTCAGTTTCTTCAAGTGGGGCCTTCTGCAATTAGTGAAATAGATGACAATCAGTGTGTGACATGTCAATATTATCACAGCCTGAAAAACTTTAATCATATGGTTCCTGTGAGCAATTTTAGGACAGTATATAAAGTTCACACTTCAGTAGTCTTGCAGAGAAAATCATGGCTGCACTACAGCGAGTTTTCCAGCTGAGAGTGAGGCAAAGAGAAAGGCGAAGACAAAGACAGAGACGACCACAGAGTACACTATGTACTATAAATTCCTTCATCAGGCAGCATCAAAATCCTCTGGATATGCTTGATGATATGGCTGTCATTGACAGATACCGTCTGCCACGAGGAGAAATAGTCCAATGTCCCCAATGTCATTGGGCCTCAGCTGATACGTGCTACAAAGAGGAATTTTGCCTTGTCCCCTGATGTGCAACTCTTAGCTGCTCTGAGATATTATGCAACAGGCAGTTTTCTTCAGGTACTTGGAGATGGAGTTGGACTAAGTAAAGCATCTGTGTCCAGAGCTGTACAAGCAGTCACCTATGCACTGCTTCCACTTGCGGCTGAACACATACAATTTCCAGCATCAAGGCAGGCCATGTCAGACATACAGGAGTATTTTTTAACACAGTACCATATACCACAAGTCATTGGAGTGATTGATGGTACTTTAATTCCCATCAGTACGCCTTCTGTGGATGGCCATATATATGCCGCAAAGGTTATTCAGCAATCAACTGCCAAGTAATCTGTGATCATAAGTGTTTAATCACAGACATTGTTGCAAGGTGGCCTGGGAGCACACATGACTCCTATATCTTTACCAACTCATCTGTGGGTCAAGAGGCCCAAAACTCGTAAGGACAGTGGAGGCTGCTTGGTGACAGTGGATATCCAATGAGGCCATATTTGTTCACCCCTGTTGCTAATCCTGTCAGTAACAGTGAGGCAGATTTCAGTGAGGCTCACCGTGTTGCCCGAAGTATTGTGGAGCGCACTTTAGGGATGTGGAAGCTACTCTTTCGGGCTATTCACAAGTCCAGTGGTGGTCTTCTCTTTGTGCCACAAAAGTGCTGTGCTGTAATAACAGTAACAGCTATGTTGCACAACATTGCAGTGCGGGCAAGAGTGCCCTTGGACATCAGGGAGGAAGATGAAGAGGTGGAGGAAGAGAATGAAGTTGAGATGCGACTTCATGATGATCAACCAAGACATGTTCAATACATGGCTGGGTTTCATGCACGCCAGCAAGTCATTGACACATTTTTTTGAGTTCCTCCTTTATTTGTGTCATCTTTAAAGCACATTAAATATTTTTTGTTAAATACAACATTTGTAGTACCCTTGAAATGTCCATATACAACAGTGTACTTTTTTTCTTTTTTTCATTCTAACAATTATTCATGTTCAGTTATGTCATTTTTATTTTATTACTTTATTCGTTATTATTTCTATATTGAATTGTGTAATGAGCAAGGTTATAATCGGTAACGAAAACGAACGAAAAAAACGAAAACTAGGTGGGAAAAAAAACATTGTCGTTAACTGAAATAAAAATAAAAACGAGGCATTACAAAAAAACGATAACTAACTAAAACTGTAATGTGTGTTTGGCAAAACTAACTAAAATAAAATAAAATAATAGAGTAAATGTCCTTATAGGTTTCGTCTTTGTCAAGGTCTTTCATTTTTTAACGCTATTTAAAACACGCAGCGTATTCATTCAGCTGCATTTCCTTTCCCTGCTCTCCCTCCGTCTCGCTGTCACTCATGCGTCTCTCACATGCGCGCACACACACGCACAGCCCCTCCCCTCCGTGCACACCGCGTCTCCATGAGAACGAGTTTTCGTTCGACGTTGAAAGCAAGGTCGCGAAAGGTTGGTATCTCTATCTCGTGAACACCTTTACACAATCACACATTAAAAAGTGGTATAAAAATATTTTAAATTCTGAATATAATTTTGTCAGTGTGTTAATGTCGACCCGAGAAGCGATTGCGCCTTCTTTAGAAAGTTAACTAGTCGCAAGTTTGAGGTAAAATGCACTTTTTGGTTGTGGTTGTCGATGTTAAAACACTATATAAGCTGTGATTCAAATATTAAATAATGTTATGTCATTTTTTTACCTTTACCTGAATGTTTGCTGCTTCACTCCAGATGAGTAGGCTATTGGCTGCATAGGGTGTGAAAATTGTACAGCTGTGGTATTTGTAAGTTATAGGGTGTGAATTCTGTATAGAAGATGTGTAGATTTCTGGTATGGCGTGTGGATTTTGTAAGAGGTAAAGGAATTTCAATGGGGTGTGATTTTTTTTCTAAAATCGTATGATGTTTTTGTTGAGTTATTATTACACAATACTTTTTCTGACCTTTTTGAATCTTGCCCCTGACAAATAACCCAAATTACAAAAAAAGACTAAAACTAACACTAAAGCTAATAAAAACTAAACTAAAACTAAAACTAAGCATTTTCAAAAAATAAAAACTAAACTAAACTAGACTAGCAAACCCACTTTAAAAACGAATTAAAACTAAACTGAATTTGAAAACAAAAAGTCAAAACGAAATAAAAATAAAAACTAATGAAAAGTGCAAAACTATAATAACCCTGGTAATGAGTAGAAAATATAAATGAAAAAATATATATGTAAAAAAAAAAAAAAAGAGAGAAATGACGTGCAATTTGCCGGTTGTCCAGCAGGTGCCCTCATAACTCTGTCTCCTTACGATGCACTTAAGGCTTTACGATTACTCCAGAGCACTCATAGATCTACGAAGATTTTCAAGTGCTACTTAAGTTACGACGCTTTTGGGAAACAGACCGTAATATTAAGATTATTCGTACGATCATTTCTACGAACTTCTTAGGCTTACGATGCTTTTGAGAAACGCAGCCCTGATTTGTGAAAGGTTTTTCACAAAAATGTCCCTGGGTGTTTAAATTAACCATTCTGATTTGTGAAAGGTTCCACAGTGCTGTTGGGGTCAGTTAACCCTTCATTGAGTCCTTAATTTGTTAACAGTCAGTTACGAGACAAAATCCAGATTGGAACCAAGACACTAGTGAGTACTGGCAAAAAAGTTTTCCAACAGAACTTGAAAAGTCTGAAGAGATAGGCACATGGAACATGAGTAACACAAAACTAAACTGACGTTGAAACGGACCAGAATACAGAGAATATTAAAAAGTGATAATAAAAGGACAGTAGACAGCGACATGAATGGAATGTAAACAAAAACAAAGTTTGTAGCGAAAAGACAGATTAGTCCTGATAGAGTCCTGACAAACCATTATCATATAACACATGGGGACTGTCACATTCTTCACCGTCTGTCTCTGCACTACAGTTCCCAGAATCCTCCTTCATCATCACATGCACCCGCTGTTCATCATTATCATCATTATCATCATCTCCCTCACCTGTCTTGTGTTCATCTGTCTGTGTATTTAAGTTCCCCTTCTCACCCATGTCTTTGCTGGTTATTGTTTGTGTTAGCACTCTGTTTGTGCACGCACACTGTTCTGTATATTCTTCAGTTTAAATAAATATTGAGTATTTAGTATCTTTGCCTACCTTCATCTTCTTCATCAACCCTGAGACGTTACAGAATAACCGGCCAAGAAAGGAGTCAGCATGGGAATTATTCTCACCCCGGTTTACCCAGCTCACTCACTACTCACCACTTTTCAAGATGGACTTCCAATAGAGAATTACATCGCCGATTTCCTAGATCTCTCTGCTGGGGTAAGCTGGTCAGATGATGTCTGTAAATCTGTCTTTTGGTTGGACTTAGACGATCATCTGTACCAGCAAGCCCCAGCAGCAGCTTTTCCAGGAACCTTCGCCAGTTACCTCGATCATGTGTTGTGGTTGAATGGGTCAGCCCTCACCGTTGGTGAGGCTGAAGATGACATCACCACTCAACCACACACACCAGCCATCTTCACCACGCCACCCATCATCCGGAATTCAGTCACCAGCACTACCGAGCCTGCACTTCACGCCAGTCCAGCCGAGCCCGCACATCACGTCAGAGCTGCCGAGACCAAGGCAGTATGGGTTGTGCCCACCGCCTCTGAGACTGTGAGCGTCATGCCCGCCGCGCCTGTGACAGTGAGCGTCATGCACGCCGAGCTAGAGACTGACAGTGTCATGCCCGCAGAACTTTTGTTTTCTTTTATCCCGCCGAGCTTGAAGCTCCCTTCGTCGCTGGTTCCGCCCAGCTCAAAGCCCTCTTCGTCGCTGGTCCTGTCCAGCTCAGAGCCCTCTTCGTCGCTGGTCCTGTCCAGCTCAGAGCCCTCTTCGCCGCTGGTTCCGTCCAGCTCAAAGCCCTCTTCGCCACTGGTCCTGCCCAGCTCAAAGCTCTCTTCACCGCTGGTCCCGTCCGGCACAGAGCCTTCACCACTGGTCCCGTCCGGCACAGAGCCTTCACCGCTGGTCCCGTCCGGCACAGAGCCTTCACCACTGGTCCCGTCCAGCACAGAGCCTTCACCGCAGGTCCCCTCCAGCTCAGAGCCTTCTTCGCCGCTGGCCCCGCCCAGCTCAAAGCCTTCTTCATCGCTGGTCCTGTCCAGCTCAGAGCCCTCTTCGCCGCTGGTTCCGCCCAGCTCAGAGCCCTCTTCGCCGCTGGTCCCGTCCAGCTCAAAGCCCTTTTCACCGCTGGTCCTGCCCAGCTCAAAGCCCTCTTCGCCGCTGGTCCTGTCTAGCCCAGAACCGCCTCCGTCACTGGTCCTGTCCAGCCCAGAGCCGCTTTCGCCCCCTGCCTCATCCAGCCCTGTGTATTGCCTGATAGCCTGATAATTTCCCCAAGGAAATTTTTGGGGGGGGGGGGGGCTATAAGTCCTCTGAGGGTTCCCAATGTCGCCATGACCGCCCGAAGGGAAGTCTCCGCCATGGCCGCCCGAAGGGAAGTCTTCGCCATGGCCACCTCCTCAGCCTGCTTCGCCATGGTCAGTGATACCATCCTGGAGACTCCTGTCTGTCGTCTCCCTATCCACCCTCCGGTCACAGACTCCAGGATGCCCACCCCCCCTCCCGTGTTCTGCATTCTACGGCGCGGTTCGCGCCTAGCGGGAGGGGGGAGTAATGTCACATTCTTCACCGTCTGTCTCTGCACTACAGTTCCCAGAATCCTCCTTCATCATCACCTGCACCCGCTGTTCATCATTATCATCATCTCCCTCACCTGTCTTGTTTTCATCTGTCTGTGTATTTAAGTTCCCTTTCTCACCCATGTCTTTGCCGGTTATTGTTTGTGTTAGCACTCTGTTTGTGCAATTCTTCAGTTTAAATAAATATTGAGTATTTAGTATCTTTGCCTACCTTCATCTTCTTCATCAACCCTGAGACGTTACAGGGACTGGTGGGAAATGACAGTACCCTAAAATTATTTGCTTTATTTAAAAAATGTTTAATGTTTTTCCATGTCTTGTAAATTAAAATGAATGGTATTGTTACTTTTTTTTATCTCATTGTCTCTAATTTGATGTATTCATGTATAAAATAACGTCTTGTTTGTTATACTGCATTTGCTGTTTTGTGTATAAGAAATGAGTATTACAATTTAATTTATTGTTAGTAGTAATAATAATGATAATAATTAAAAATGAAGAGTTCAGATGCAAAAACCTCTAAATGCCATCTGAAATTTCCTCCTAGAATGATCATTTTTATGAAGCTCGTATATTTAAGTTAAGTAATTTCACTTAAATGGCAATGAAAATTACCTATTAATTGCCATTTAAGTGAAATTATTGAAATTAAATATACGAGCTTGATAAAAATGATCATTCTAGAAGAAAATTTCAGATGGCATTTAGAGGTTTTTGCATCTGAACTCTTCAAATAATAATAATAATAATAATAAGAGAAAGATGATAAATTGGCAGTGCTTTGAAAATAATTGTGCTTTTTTCAGTATTAGTTTTATAAACAATTCCATTCCAAAATCTCAGAACCTTATCCCTTGCGCAAATGTACAAATGTATACGTTGTGCACCTAAATCATAATCTTTGAGCGAAAATATGCATAAAATTCAAGTACTTCATTTTTGGTTAAAATAATCATTTAATCATGTAAAATTATAATTTCCTTTTCATTATTTTAAATTTAATTTTGAAGTTAAAATAAACAAAAATATTTTCTTTTTAGAATTAGAGCCTTAGAATGACAGCATTGCATTGCGTTGGCAGTTGTGCAATGAAAATGACCCTTAAAGCACCACCTAGTGCCCATCCGTTAGACTGTTATAACCTGTTTAAACCTGAGTAGGCCTACTGTAACTGCACTGGGGTGAAAATTATGATATGGCAAGTCTAAGCCATATGTGTCATTTCACCACAAAGCCTACTGTTACTATTTTGGGGTCTAAAACAAGAATAAAAGGCATTGTTTAAATTTAACTATTATATATATTATTCTACAAAAAAGTTATTGAGTGAAAATATATATTTAAAAATATATATATTCTTTTTGTTGAAACAGAAACATAGAAGACTGGAATATTTATTATTGACACAGAGATCCATCCATTATTATACAATGTTTCAGGCTTTTTTCCTGGATTTTATTCATATTTTTACCACAGGCAAGGCAAAACAATACCCATCAAAAGACCACATTAAAGATAAATCCAGCACATTAGATTCTGAAAATTCATGCAAGATTAACCCGTGGATTAGACCAGCATGGCCAATCCACATAAAAAAGAGGTATAAAGCATGGTGCTACAGACATTTGGAGTGAATGTGGAGGGATTGAAAGACTAGTTGAACAGTTTTTAAAAGCTGAGGTGACTCTAGAGAAAAGGATACCATGGAATACCATCATAGGGAGTAAGGTAGCCCAAAATATTTTTGAAAGTGACACACTTAAATACCGAAAGTGGCTCTCAGTTGTATGGCACAGTAACCGGAAAAATGTGCAATCAGCAGTTTTTAAACATTTCCGAAAACCAATGAAGCTAACTGACCACCTGGATAAGAATGAGGAAGACAATACAGATGTGGTATCAGATCATGATTTTCTGTGCAATGACATTGAATTACTGCTTTGAAGTCATTCCTTCACCTGAAGAAGTTGTAGAGCCTGAGGATGATAGCAATAGTGGACCAGAGAATACAGGACAAAATGAAAAGAGCCATTGGAGACAAGCAACACCAGGTAAAAAGAAATTCAAAATTCACATATGTAGTAAAGACTGGAACAAAAAAATAGCACCTAAAAGGAGGACAACTAAAACTCAGAACACCTTGGACTCAAATAGTTTACAAAGTGTTCAGGAAAAAAAATCCATCATGTCCAATTGCATTTAAGTACCAGAGAGTTAGATGTCCTCAAAAAAAACATGGACCATATATGAGGTTAAAGGCAGTGTGCACATTCTCGGACTGCAAGGCCAAATATGTGTTCACATGTAATAAGCCGGCACAACAGAACAGAAAAATCACCATCTCTGTCAACCAATTTGGCCGTATTAGACATGCAGAACAAAAATTGCGTAGGGCAAGTTACACTCGCAGAGGCAAAATTACAAAGCAGATAAAAAATGGAATTTCCAATTTCTACTACTGAAAACTGAGTTCCACTTCAACTGAAGAGCTCATGGCTGGGAACATTTCGAAATGCCTCACAAGGAAGGTTCTCAAAACTATATCCTCTGAGTTCAAAAGGAGTCCGCGGTTTCATGACAATGTTGTCATGGAACTGATGATAACTCAAAAAATACTCAACAGCCATGGGTATATACAGCATTTGCAAGTTGACCCTTTTGCAGTGCAAATGTACACAGAACAGGGAATGGAATCCTTGTGTCCCACATCCGGAAAAACCATAACACATCCCTCTATCTTGATGCGACTGGAGGAATAGTGAGCAAGATACCCAATCAAGATAAGAAAGTACTCTACTACGCTCTTGTTCTCCCAGGAGATGGTTTAAACAAACCTCCGCTTCCAATTTCTGAGCTGTTGACAAATGAATACAATGTGCCAAATATTTCAAGTTGGCTTCTGAAATTTGTGCACAGTGTCTGCAAGTTGACTTGAGTCAAAATACATCACATCGAGACAGATTTTAGTTGGGCAAAGTGTGCTGTTATCATTTAACAAAGAAAATGTTGACACTTCCTTACACAGGGCACACAAAATCTGTCATTACAGACTCCAGAAGAAGGACCTAATTAGATTATCAGTGGTTCATATCTGTGCTGCACACATGGTGAAAACCATCTCAAATGCAGTCAGCAAAGTGTCAAAAGACAAAGGATTGCACAACTTTGCTGTGTTCTGCTTTGCACTTTTGCAAAATAGCACCAGTCTTGAGCAAGCTAAAGCAATCTTTCTGCAGTCTTTTTGGCTGAAAAAAAAAAAAACACACCAACTGTAGAAGCGGGAGTTGAAAAACTCAAAAACGACATAAAGCAAATCGCTTTGGATGTTGAGGATGACATTTCCCTCAAGGCATGCATCCCTGCAGAAGAAGACATTCCAATGTCAAAAACACAATAATTATACGCTCCCAGTTTACCTCTGAGTTTGGTAAAGTAAGGGAAGAGGTTTTGGAGCTAATGGAGAAAGAAGACACACTTAGCAGTGTGGAAGACAACATGTACAAGTGTGAAGGGATTGTCACTCTCCTGACAGGGCACTACTTGGGCCTCTTCCCACTATGGAGTGGCATTTTCCTTGGAAATATGGAACAGTATGCCTCAGATTCCAAAAAACAACCCCAACCAATAACACAAGATTGTAAGAGAACCAGGGAAACAAACAGCCATGTAGAATGTTGGTTTGGAATTTAAAAAAATTCCATCTTACAAAGATGAAGAGAAAAAAATTCATTCATCTTTATGATGATGCTACAAGGAACACATGATTGGACATGGTTTGTCAGTTGGATCCAAATGTTCTAAAGAAAAAAGAAAAAAGGAAGCAATGGAGCTAACTGAAGAGCAGTGGGCCAAAAGACTTGCCACACCCAAAAAGTCCAAGTACTATAGTGTCCCTCCAATCATGCCTGTCCCGAAAAAACGGAGAAAAAAAGGACATTTCTGTTAGAGATAGCAAAACTGACACAGGCAAAACAGACACAAAAGCAATTCAAACAGAGGTATTTGAAGTATGTCAGGAAGATGTCCAGCAACTTGATAACACCAAGCACCTAAAGACATCAAAGATCCTTAAGAAAAGGTAATCTTCTTTTCATTTAATGTTGTGAAAAATTTGTGTTCTGAGAAAAACATAACATGCAAATAAAAACTTTCTTATAGATGCATGCTCTCTGGGAGACAGACATCGAAGAAGCTGTCATCGCTGCACTGCCCTTAAGTCAAGAAGACCACAAGAACACTTTGGTTTTAAGTAAAAGACTTCAAAACACTGTGTCCCCAACATTGGCTATGTGGAGAGGTAAGATGTTTTAAGTAAAATAATGGACATAAAATAATGGACTGTAACGAATATCGGGAATCATACCTAATGATTTACACAGAGACCTGGCTCCAGGAGGATTTTCCGGACTCATTGATGCAGGTACAAGGCTTCTCATGTGTGCGTATGGATCGAAACAATGACTCAGGGAAGATGAGGGGGGGCGGCATCTGTGTTTTTATTAATGACTCTTGGTGCAATAACTACACAATAAAAGACAGGGTGTGTACTCCTGATCTAGAACTTATTCGCATCAGTTTAAGACCATTTATCTACCTAGAGACTATGGGAACATCTTTATACTGTATATATATATATATATATATTTTTTTTTTTTTGCACCCACTAAATGAGTGACCATTGACCATTGAATTCTACCTCTGGATGGTGAAAACTCAACATGAAGCAGGAAAAAAAGTAATGATCATTAATAATTACACTGCTGGTGTAGTAATGGATGGGGAAGTTGAGGTGGTAAAGAGACAGTTAATGTCAAAGGTAAGGACTTAACAATAAAAATAAAACATCTTTGATGTGTGATTTAACAACATATTTGCATGCATGCCAATCCATAAATGTAGCACTAAATGATTTTAAATATTGTTGTATATTAATGCCATGTCTCTTTAGATGTTATGTTATGTAAGTGTCTTTTTTATATATTTCATGTTGTATATATTTAATTTTGTATATATTTCGCACTATTTGAAATAAAACTACACTTAAGCTCAATTTATCTTCCGAAGCAAGACACACGCAACTTGACGCAAGTGACGCAACCTACAGCAACGCTTTGTGGCAACAACACCGACCTCAGATTGACAGAAATGTAAAAATAAACGTGAAATGAGGCTACTTTAGTTTTGTACACATTGTAATGTTAATTATAATCAAATGCCTTTAGTTTTATTGACCACAATAATTAACATTGATATTTTTTTGAGAGGGGCCATTTTGAAAAAGGGCAGGGGCTTGAGCACCCAAAGTAATTGAGTGCTGGTAGTTGCGCCCCTGGACTTGTCTTATCACTGGCTCTTTGTAGGGTGTGATCAAGAGTGGGGTGTCTAAACAGGGATAGCCCCCATCACCCAGAATAATGTACCACTGTTGTGCCCTATAAAATGAACTGTTTTTCAGTATTCGTGTGTGGTGAACTGACCCTAGATAGCCAATAAATACATCTAGGAATCGTCCACTGGAATCACATATTGCTTGCATGTTGATGGAATAAAAGATGCAGATGCAGGCCAGATGCAGCAGATGTTTCCTTTGCAAGGAAGTGGAGCAGCCTGATGTTGGTGTAGCTGTCTGCAATGTACTTAATGAGAAGGAAAATATGATTGTTGTATGGTTCTAGGTTGAACGTGTGTCTCAAGTTCCTTAAATGCAGAGCCACCATGGAGTTCCAGAACCTGTGTGGATAGCCTGGTTTTAAATTTGCTGTCCAATTCTGAGACGTGCCTTGTGAGTAAGTGCTGTTGAATACACCTCTCAGCTGTTTTGCAGATTTTTAGGACACTGTCTGATGGTCTGATAAGTCCACCTCAAGACTTCATGTTGATGAGGGTGTGTCCAAACTCATCTTGGATTGAGCTCTCTACACTGAGTCCTGATAAACAAGTAGGGCAGTGAATCTTCTTTGTAGCTGTTCTGACTACGAAGCCAGCTATGTATCCGACCACAGCCTCTTTAAACATGGACAGACTGGGAAGGCTTGCGGTGATATTTGTTTCCGTGTTCTCTTTTGCTTCAGGTTGCATGTCGCTTCGCCGAAATGACAACATATTAGAAGGTGTTTCCTCCAGTACCACTGTGCTGTCCAGTGGAGAGCAGTTGCCACTGGCTTTGATGGCATGTGGCAACTCATGCCATTTTTTTGAATGCTGACTTGAACTGCCTTGCTGTGGGATTGTTGTTGCATCCATTAGTTGAGCGAATGGTGAACATGCTGCAACAACAATCTCACAACACAAACACAACATGGTGTTGGTGTTTTCATTAACAGGCCTCAGGGGACTTTTAAATCCCCTGGCGATGGGATTTCTGGAATTCATCAAATCAAAAAGGCGGTCAAATGTCTCCAGGAATTTACATGTTGGCTCACAGCAAGCAAACTGGGGGAGCTGCAGGTATCGCTCTCAGAACTGGAGGGCATCTGCCACACTGGCGCTTAGGGTCTGTGCAGCAAGGTTTACCTTCATTTTTTGACTTTGCCAATCTATATGAGCTGATCTCAGGTTGTTGCCTAGATGTAGCCCTTCGTCCTTTTGCAGTCGGTGTAAAGACTTGATGTATTCCCATTTTATGCTCTTTCCACAGGGATCTACAATAATGCCACATGACACAAGGTGTTGCGTACCAGCTTTAGCATATGACAGACATCTAAGATGGCATGGATCCTTCTGTGGCTGTGCGATGGATCTGGGAAACTGGGGTTCAGGTTTGTGAAATGCAAGTCTGCTTGAGCCTTGAACATAGAAAAATGTGTTGATGGACCATCACACATCAGGGACCCTCACTACCACATCTGGACCCTCACTACCACATCTGACAATTTATGGACGCATTGGCGCACCAGAGTAGCCCTCTCTGACTGCACAGCATCTGAGAAAAGCCTGACTGTCTGTCCTGTCCTATCAAAACACTCAGCAGTGAAGTGATCAGATCATAGGCGGGAGTAAGCAGATGGCCTGAAGTTTTGCCTCCTGAGCTTTACAACCCATTCTCTCCTCCTGACAGGATCTTTTGGAAATCTTCAAAGTTGTACACAAAAAGTTTTTTTTTTTTTCTTTTTTTTTTTTTTTTTACACAACATTAAGCACATGGTTTGACAGTTTTTTTAAAAAGAAGCAGTAGCATTACTCTTGCCTCGGAGAAAACAACACAGAAATAGCGACAATTGTGTATATAAATTACTACTTTATACCTATAAAATCAAAATTTTCAAAACTTTCAAAATAATTTGAAAAGGTCAAAATGATTTAGGTCATGGAATTGATAATGCTGACTGGTCTGCCATATGTAACAATTTGTATTTTAAGTGTACTTCATTGGGGGTTCATGAACTTAATTATAAATTAATTCATAGAATTTATCTCACACCATTACGTCTGAAGAAAATTTTCAGAAACTCTTCTGGTCTCTGCTATATAAATGCAAGGGAACATTTCTTCACTGCTTTTGGTACTGTGATAAAATCATCCCTTTCTGGACCAAAATACATAACTTCCTACAAGATCTCCTTAAGTTGCAATTTTGTTTCTCTTTGGAATTGTATCTGTTATCTATCGGAGTGGAGACAATGTTAGACTCTGTAAAGCCTGCCCAATCGGTCCAACGACAGTTCCCGATAAGCAGGTGAAGGTCTCTGCGTGATAGTCTTTTCCGTGTGGCAAAGTAATTTGATTCTAATTAAGCTTTTATCTGACTCTTATCTTAGAATGCCAATTTGTTATTGGTCATTTATATAATAGTTTAGCAGCACAAATTCTTTTCAACTCTTTACTTATATTTTACCCATTCATATTAGAAAGCGTCACTATGAGGTCCTCACGCTTACTGTTTAACGTGGGTCTCACAATCACAAACTCGCCAGCTTCGGTCACTAAACAGAGGTAATTGGCTATATATCTGAGATGGTCGCATTCACGTTTACACAATCAAAGATATTTTGTATAGCCCCCCGTGGTTTGTATACACTTGAATTTAAAGTAACGTTTACTGACGGTTTCCGGTTCTGCTAGCGAGAGGATGGCAGCTTAATTTGTTAGCTCCCGACGGTGTCTTAAAAATATACCCCTAAGTTACTCTTTTTGCTAATACCTGGGAATTTTTGTCAAGATGGAAATGGGGGTTTCTACCAGAAGTAGGAAAACCGCAAATTTGGTTGAGGACGAGACCACTTCGAGCCATGGTGACCGAGGCTACACCCCGGAGATAAGCCCTCAGGGCGGCGCCGGCGACACACCTGAGCCCAGCCTGCAACGTATCCTGGATGAACTACGTGAATTTAGAAAAGATAATAACGTGCAGCTGGCGGACATTAAACAAGAAATACAAGGCGTGAACGACAGATTGGATGAAGCGGAGGGAAGAATAGAGGAAACAGAGACGGTGCTACAAGCGGCATCGATGCTAATTAAGACCAGGAGGGTCGTGCACGTAGGGAGAATCTGCGGATTTACGGTATACCCGAAAATAAGGAAAGGGCCGATATAATTCCTTTTCTGGATAATTTGTTTAAAAAAGCGCTAGACCTTTCTGAAGACCGGGATCTGGGAATTGAACGAGCACATCGAGCACTGACTCAAAAGCCGGACAGTGTGCAAGAGAAGCCCCGCTCTATCGTGGTAAAGTTTAGGAGCTACCGCACAAAAGAGGAGGTTCTCCGGAAGGCATGGCAGAAAAAAATAAGTATTCTGTGATGAAATGCGTTTTTTTGTTGACCATGACTTTCCAGTTGAAGTGCTTAAAAAACGCAACGAGTACGCGGGTGCCAAAAAAATACTGAAAAATGAACGTATCAGGTTTCAGACCCCATATCCAGCGAAGATGAGAGTGTTTTATGATGATGGCACCCGTCTCTACCAGAAGCGACGAGAGATATGGCAGCTCGCGGGTTCCCCGTCGCCGTCGTACCGTCCCCAGCAGTCCCGGATCATGAGGAGATTCAACTCTTGTCTTCGTGGCAGACGGTGAGAAGACGATGACATGTGCGGAGCGGCGACCAAGAGCTCGGTGCAACAGGGGACAATACACAGAAAAGCCATCACGCACGATTCAAGGAAAAGCTCAAGGGATTCAGAAGACTAAGGCTGTGTCTCATTTCTCTGTCTTACCCCTTACTCTTACCCCTTCCCCTCGGTTTTGCGCGTTCATGTGAGGGAAAGTGGTGTCCCAATTCTCATTTTGATTAAGGGCTAGGGCCAAGGCGTAGGGCTACATAGCCCTTGAAACGAAGTTTGCGGAGGACCACACTTGAAAGAGAGGGGTAGGAATTTCCCAGAAGTGAGTCGCACAAATGTAAGTATTTTCAGCAGTTTAATGACACTCGTGTTTTATTTACTTTTAATAAAATGTTCAAGCGGTTTTAATTGTAATGTTTTTGTTACCTGTTGAGGACTGATGCTTCAAGGTTACCTCATAAAGTCGAATAAATTTGATTAGAGGTGTAGCAACAATGACATCTGCTTTTCGATTAAGTAGATCATGTGATGGCAAAACACATCGTCTTTGTCCTTGCTGGTTAATAATTGCCCCACGAGGACCAATTTGCCAGCGCCAGTTTGGCTGGTACACCCATGTGACTCGTATCCCCCGACTTTACAGCCTCGTGACATTCCACACACACACACACAAACACCCTTTGTGTATAACTGAGAATAAGAGAAATATCTTTTATTTTATTTTCCAATGTATGTACATTCCTATATGCATGTGTGATTAGTTTTACCTTATAATAGAGGTTTGGTTTTCTAGTGTGTAGTTTTGAATTCTAAGTGTTTATCGAAAGGATGTTTCTCCCAATTTAGGGTCTCAAATAGAATCATGGTTTGTAACCCTACCCCAGACCATAAAACTTTACGACCCAGGAAAAGGCAAACATTCCAAGCGAGTCACATCCCAAACGCACCACACACACACAGATTTTTCATTGACTTTCCCACATAAGACATTACCAAAATGTTGATATATTTCTGAGGTGCCTTTTGTTATGACCATGTCATATTGGGGTGTCTATGATTTTGTCATGTGGTAATCACAACTTTAAATGTGTGTAATTCTGGATATCTCCTGTAACGTTGCATTTCTACAACCTTCATGTGATGCGTTTGATATCTCTGAAATTCTCTCAATCTAACAGAGTCGAATTCCAATAGCAGAATGCAGTAATATATATTGTTTACACACTTCATATTTCTGGAACCGAAAGGTTTAAGTCAATCGACACTGTAACCCGAGCCAGGAGACTGTTTCAGACAAACAAAGGGATCTTCCCGCTAGGAAAAATCTCGACATCTGATTCGTCCTCCACGAAGAAGGGGACGGTACCTGGGACACTGATAAAAGTCCAAACCTTCAGTTTCCTCGCTCTCTTCTCTCATCGATGGCTCCCTTCTCTCTTCGATCGCTCTTCACTCATCAATCGCCCTGACCTCCTCCTCTTCTCCCCGGCTTCAAGAAACATCTGAAAGGCTCAGGCCTTCTCCTCGGACCAACACATGTTCGAGTCGTAGCTGCCGTTCTTTGCAACTAAGTTCCTACTGGCCTTTCCCCTCCACAAGGGAAATGATCTACATTTTCTCGGTAACGTTACATTCAGTAAGCCTTTCAAGCTTCCCGCGACACCAGAAGACGCAGCAGAAACAGGACACTGTCCGCGCTTCCTTCCTGTCTCAGCCTCACCTGAACAGAGAACAGACTTGAAAGTATCTTTTGATCTCTCTAACAGCTGATTCCTGGTGTCTAGCTCGTAGGTCTGTGAATTAAGTTACCCTCTATCTCTTATCTCTTTATTTCTTTCTTGCTTTCTTTCTTTCATGTCATTCATTCCGATCACGTCATGTTTGTTTAAATGTTTGTTTGTTTTATTGTTTGCATTTTACGTACGTTTATATCTGTAGCTTATAATCTCTAGCATGTGCCATTTTATTAATAAACCCATTTATACTTTTAACTGTCTCTGTGTTTGAAAACCCACTTTTTATGAAGTCCATGAAATTAAAAGATCTATAAAGCTACAGGCTCTATATTATAAAACTACTTTGAGTAGTTTTAATTTATAAACCCAAAGAGGTTTTATCTTCGTGGCCAGAAGATAAACTTTCTTGGAGTTTTGTAAACAGGAATACTTCTTCTTAACTGTGATAGTCTTACATTTATTCGCTGGACGAATAACGGATGACGAGACCAGTTACAGAACGAGGCATTTCCTATAATTGATAAAGTAAATGCATATGCGATTTATGAATTATGACCATGAGTTATGATTATTAATATTTCTAGAATTCCCTATATCCTTGAGCTAATTCGCATTAACCCAGAGGCATTTACGTTACAGAGGTATGAGTGACTTGTCCATTTTTATTTACTTTTACAATTATAATAGAGTAGGGCTACAGTTATCTTTTTTTTTTTTTCAGTTAATCCAATTAAAGGGTTCCTACTTCCCTTTTTTATATTATTTATAGTTAATATAATGAAGGGTCGGGACAACTAAATTTTGAGTATGCTTATGTTTTTTTCAACACAAAATCTTGCTAGTGTGTGGACAATATATAGGGCCCCATATCCGCGACGAGGTGGGACTTCTCCCTATTGGGACCTAAGACTATTCAAGGCATTGAAGGGCTCTCTTGATACGATCCTCAACCTTGGAAACACGTGTTTTATTTTGGTTTCATCATGACAATGTCGTCATTGTTTACTTTGTTTGTTATTGTTCAATACATGTTCTATGGGAGAGATTTTGTTGGTGCATAAGCTTTATAAAACTGGACATGGCGCATGGGGGAGGCCTTATACAGGGTTACCAGATAAGAATAGTATGAATATACAGGACGTTAAGATAGTATCACTTAATGTGAAGGGCATTTCAAACCCAGTTAAGAGAAGTCAAATTTTATCAAAAATGAAATGGGAAAATGCTCAGATTGTCCTCTTACAAGAGACACATCTTTCTTTAAAAGAAGATGAAAAAATTTGAAGTTTTGGATACACAAGGGCTTATTATTCATCCTATAAATCTGGTCGAAGAAGAGGGTAATAATATTAATCTCACAAAAAATACCTTTTGCGGACATATCAGAGATATCCGATAAGGAAGGGAGATATATAATGGTTACTGGAAAGATAAATAATGCAATAATCACAATATGTAATGTTTATGTTCCTCCTGGAAGCAGTTTTGGTCTGTATAGGAATATGTTTGATTTAATGGTGAAAGCAACAGGACTTGTAATTTGCGGGGGTGACTGGAACCTTCGCCTCAACCCTGAATTAGATACATCCAAAAAGGTACCTACTACATCATTACATAAGAAAGTTAACAATCTCATGGTGGAATTGGGGATACTAGACCTTTGGAGAGACTTCTATCCACTAAGACGTGACTACACTTTTTATTCATTCCCCCATAACACATATTCTAGATTAGAAAATTTGTTTGTGTTTAAGAAAGATCGCTCCAAAATAAGTTTTTGTGATATTGGCTCAAGGGACCTGTCTGATCATGCATCTGTTTCTTGTGGGGTCCATATCAGTGATATTCCACGTAAAACATTGTGGAGATTGAACACAAGTGCTTTAAACAATCCACAATTTGTGACTCAGATGAGAAAGGAAATAAAACAGTTTCTGGAGGAAAACGATAAGGGAGAGGTTGATGCGGTAATAGTGTGGGATGCCTTAAAAGCAGTTATTCGCGGGAAAATTATATCTTGGTGTGCTTACAATAGAAAAAACAAACAATTAAGACTTACAGATCTTAACAAAGAATTAAAAAACCTTGAAGTGCAACACAAAAGGGCACCAACCTCTTTGCTGACCAAAATTAAGAAAATCAGAAATGAAATTGACATTATATACCCAAGAAATAGAAAAAAATATGATTTTTGCTAAACAAAAATACTATGAATCCGGACCTAGATCGGTAAAAATTATTGCAAGGAGGTTACAAAAACAAAGAGCAGATAATACCATATACAAAATAAAGCATCCAGCTTCCAATATTTTACAGTATAAACAAGAAGTTACAAAACTCATTTGAGAAATACTACAAAATTCTGTACTCACAACCGCCGTTAGAGAATGAACAACAAATTGAAGCCTTTCTTAAATCTCTTAATTTACCAACTGTCCCAGAAGAGCATAATACAATTTTGACTGCTGCAATAACTGAAATCGAATTAAATGGTGCCATTTCCAGGTTGAAGGCAAATAAGTCACCTGGCCCAGATGGCTTCCCTTCAGATTGGTATAAAGCATTTCGAACTGAGCTGTTACCTAGCCTTCTTAGGGCCTGCAATACTGTTCATTAAGATTCAAAGATGCCGCCCACCTGGAGGGAAGCAGTCATCTCTATTATTCCTAAGGAGGGAAAGGATCTTTCAGACTGTGGATCATACAGACCTATTTCGGTGCTAAATGTTGATTAAAAGTTATTTACGGCTATTTTTGCTAAAAGATTAGAAAAAATACTACCCCAGCTCATACATACTGATCAATCGGTACGGATACATCGGTTTTATATTACAAAGACAGACGCAGGACAATATTAAACGCTCATTGCATATTATGGATCATATAGAACAGAATAAATTAACAGCCCTTTTGGTAAGCCTCGATGCAGAAAAAGCCTTAGACTCAGTCAGTTGGGCTTTCTTATACAAAGTTCTTGAACGATTTGGCTTTCATTAAAATTTTTCTAATGTCATACGGACACTCTATGATAAACCATCAGCTCAAATAAAAATTAATGGCAATCTTTCAAACACTATTACATTACACCGAGGCTCGCGACAAGGGTGCCCCATCTCCCCTTTACTCTTCGCTCTCTATATCGAACCCCTCGCACAATGGCTGAGACAGACAGAAAGTATCAAGGTTAGTTAATATAGTATAGAGTTAATATAAAAGGGGAGGATCATAAGGTAGCTCTATACGCAGATGATATCTTGATATATTTAAGTGATCCTTCTAATACATTTCCTGATTTAATGAACCTCTTACAAAAATGGGATAATCGTTCATTGAAATATTTAGGTATACACCTACCAAATAATGTTTCACGGCTTGCAGAGATGAATTATGGCCCCCTTTGGATAAAAATTAGAGAAGATATCAAAAGGTGGAACTCTGTTTCCTTTCTTAGTCTGAGTCATAGAATTGATTGCATGAAAATGAATATCCTTCCACGATATCTTTATTTATTTCAAGCCCTTCCGGTAGAAATCTCCTTAAAAGAATTTTCAGAAATAGATAAAATCATCTCCCGGTTTATTTGGCAACCTAGGGTGAAATTTAAAACATTGCAGCTCTTGAAGGAGGAGGGGGGAATGGGGTTACCTTATTTTAAAGGATATTACTACGCGGCCCAAATTAGACCCTTTATTAACCTATGTTCTCCAAATTTTCAGGCCAGGTGGCAAGATATTGAACTTTCAATCATGAAGGACCCTCCGATTCACGCATTACTGGCCTGTGCGAACCTAGACAAGCTTATAAAGGATACTCAAAATCTGTGGATCAAAACCCAATTAAAAATTTGGAATAAAGTAAAAGGAGAGTATCAGTTAAATGATAAAATACAGATGGTGTGCTTTTGATCCTGGCTTCAGGCCAAATTTGACGGATAATCGTTTTAAATCATGGATTTCCAAAGGTATAACAACTTTCTATTCACTCACAGAAAATGGAAAATTAAGGGATTTAGATTTTTTCCGATACCTGCAAGTACGCAATTATTTTGAACATAGTATTAAACCTAATACAGACCTTAATGACCCAATATTAAAAACCATTTTGACTGCATATAAAAATGCTACTGTTAAGGGGGTTATTTCTAAGTTTTACAAAGGTTTCTTGGTGAAAAATACCCACTCCACAGACTACATAAAAGAAAAATGGGAAAAGGAAAGCAATGTGTTAATATCTACAGATGACTGGTTGAATATATGTTAGTTTCAATGGAAATGTACAAACTCTCATACATGGCGTGAGCTTAATTGAAAATGTCTTATTCGTTTTTTTATAACACCAAAGCAAAAAGCACATTTTGACCCAGGTGGTGCTAAATGCTGGAGGCTGTGTGGCGCTCGGGAGGCTGATCACTGGCATGTGTTTTGGGAATGCCCAAAGATCAAACCATTTTGGGCAGAGTTTCACAAGATCTTAACTACTATACTCAATAATAAAGTACCTTTACAGTTTTCCTCTCTGTTTTTGGGGAATTGTGAGTTCTTGGCCAGAACTGCCGATAAGTATTTATATGCCATTCTTACATCTGCCTGCAAAAAAGCATTTACAAGACGTTGGCTGCTTCCCGACCCTCCCACAGTCTCAGAATGGATAGATATTGTAAATGAGATCTATGTAATGGAAGCAATTACCTTTTCCATTCGTCTAAAGAAAAGTATATTTGTAAGTCTGTGGGCCAGATGGGTCAAATATGTAAGGCCCTTGTTCTGTTTGAAAAAAAAAAAAAAAAAAAACGCAAATGGACAGGATATTACTACTTTTATTCTGTAATTCTATTTTGCTGACTGAAAATAAAGAATATAAAAAAAAAGTAACGTTTACTTCAGACAGAGGTATGGCCACTACTACAGATATAAGTCGACCAACATTACTTTGGATACATAGCTTTGGATTGGCCATGCCGTGGTTTCCCATGTACACTTTTGTAAAGTAACATTAAATTAAAACAGAGGTTGGTCAAGCAGCATTTTACTGTCCTAAACGGAAATTCACTCTTGTCTTTACAAAACCAAGTACAGCCAAATATTAGTCATCATTAATCTGACGCAGATTTTGCGGTAACATACGAATTTGTTTAATCTACTTGGGAAAACAATTTCAGAGTAAGTCAGAATAAAATCAAATGGTTACAATTTTATTATGTCAGGTAAATGTATCATGTCAATTTCATACTCAGTTCAAAGACAATCAATACAATAACATCAAATGCTCAGAGATAAAGAGTAAAAGATGTAAACCCGACATTTAGAAAAATACATAATGCTGAAGTCTTTGAGGACCTTCAACATTATGGGCTGATCTGAGTTACAGAAGCCGGTAGCGTCGAGCCTCTTGTGCTCTTTCTCTAAATACACAGACCGAGACAGAAACTTATTTCACATGGAAACATTTGCTAACAATGGGAATTTGAATTTGCATTCAGAGTTTACAACTTTTGAGGACAGGATGCCATTCGCCTGGAAGACACACCCTCCTCTGTAAGCAAGATATTTCTAAACTCTTAAAAACTGTATTACCTTTTGGTTTACTTCTGTGGAGAATGAGACCTTTGTAACAGTCGCACTGGGATGTTTCAAATGATACCAGACATGTATAGTGTTGTATGATAATTGTTCACATTAAACCATGTAGATGTTTGGGTGAATTTTGGTGATATCAGCATGAGAGAGAGAAGGAATGGGGGAAGAGGGAAAGAGATGTAGATTAGGATGATACTCAGGTGAGACTTGCATCTCGAATGGTGATGCTAATTTCACGAGAGGGTTCAAATGTTAATTTCCTTTGTTTTCTCAGAGAGTTGCCCTCTCTTCCAGTTCTTCCAGTTTTTCCAGTCTTACAGCTTAAACACGTTTTTAATTTTGGTTTATCTGGCAAAGAAATGTATATTGTAACTGTGGTCATCCCCTCAGGTGCCTTCTTTCAAAGTGTGGATGTGTCAAATATCTGCATTACTACCACTCGAGAAACTCACTTATGATACACATCAAAAGTCTAATGACTTTTGGCAGATATGGACACTTCTTCGGCACTATGACAATAACCTCTCCTGACTCCCTAGTCTACTGTGTATATTTAATGTTCTGCCTGACGTTTTTTTTTTATGCATTTCTTTTTCTCCCTTTTTCCCCTCATCTGTATGCTTCTGGACATTGGAGTAACCAAAAAAAAAGCAATTAGGTACAAGAGGCTGTTCTGTATTGTGAATAAGTCACGGCTAACTCAGCCGTGACGTATTCAGCCAACTAAACTCTAAACAAATGATTCTTTGTTTTTATACCTTATTACACAACTTTTGAGTTAATCAGCCAGGACACAAATAATAATAGGCATTTTGTGATTGACACATGCCAATAACCTTCTTTGGTTTGGTGATTAAAAATAACTATTTGCTTCCCCTTGATGAAATTAAATTGTATTTTTTTTGTGTACAAGTAAAGCTCTTGAACAACAGAAAAATAACTAAAGTAAGAAACCAAATGGTAACACTTTATCTTAAGGTGTAGTTACAAGTTACATGTACTTACTATAATAATAACAGTAAATGATGCATAGTTACAAGTAACTAACCCTATCCTTAACCCTATATAAGTTCATGTAGTTAATATTACTTCATATTTAATTTGTGCTATTACACAGTAACATCACCTTAAAATAATGTAATCAAATAGACAACAAAAAAAAAAGTATTGTTTATTTTTGAGAGGACTATAATTTTAAAGTAAATTGAATGCATCTTTCTTTTCACTTTTCTTACTGCACATCAACAAAATGAAAATTTGATGGGCCATATTTCAGATATTTATTGTGCCTATATTACACACTGCATCGTTATAATACATTTTTAGTATGTTTTCTTTAGCTTGTTTTCCAAATGCTTAAAACAATTAAAATATACAGTATAATTATTGCAATTGAACCAGAGATTTCACGCTCTAGAAAAGTGCATGTCACCATCCAGTCTTTAGAGGAAAAACAAGTAAGATTCTTTCAGGAAGTTGGTTCTTTAGTCGCATTACTGTCCGTTTCAGCATTTACAGGACTGGATCCTGCAGGAGAGCTCAAGTTCTCCGGCTTCTCCTCAGTGTCTTTAGCGTGCGGCTCCTCCTGAGGGAGATCTTCACCAGAGGGTCTCGCAGCCTCCTCTACTGGGGAAGTGTCTTGTGGAGGCGTCTTAGATAAGGGACTTGATTCGTCAGGACACAAAGAAGCAATGCTCTCCTCCTTCACGCCAGGAAACGTCCGGTCTGGATACAAGAGCTTCAACAGTTCCTCAAAGTAACTCTCCAGATTAGCACCCACACTGGCCATTTCAGTGTCTTCCTATAAACAGCGTGAATACACAACATTAGATGTCACGTGCGTGTTCTTCAATTATTTGATTATTTTTAATCTTAAAAACGTTAACTATGTTAGACCATTTATCACTTATTTGATCAAAGCCGAGATTAACATTCAAGCGGGTTTTGGTTAAAAACGGCTCAACACTCATAACACTCAACACTTATCTGTTAACAATGACTTTCATTCCATGTATATCAGATGATATTCATATTCATATGTTCAATTTTAACCATAAAAAAAAAAATCAGAGAGATCTCAGATGCCTTTCCGCAAACAGGCTCTCTTATACAAAACATGTCTAACAACTTTTAGATGTCAGAACACCTCCAGGGCCCAGAAAACACCTCAGATCCTAGAGGGTTAAATTATGAAGTAAAATGCACCTGCAATGTTTTGCATTTTGTGACTTTCAGTCGGATTAAAGACTATTTTTCCAGTCATATTATGCCATTGAAGAATTCTTAAAGGAGCTGTATGTAAGAAATGTATTTCAATTAATCATAAAATGGCCCTGATATGTCACTAGACATTAAGAAATCATGTTCATTTCAAATACTTATATCACTGACAACAGTAGTCCGGCCAGGATATTGTCATTTAAAAAGTGAAGTTGCAGCCCTCAACTGATGTTGATGTTGTCATGTTGTGTTTTGGCCTGAAGCGCCACCCTCCACCTATCTACCAATCACGAAGTCAGTAGTGTTTCGGCATCCGGGTTGCCAGCTCTGCTCTAGTTACCACAGCTACGTAGCAGCCTACGTTCCTGCTGGATCCTGCAGCCTATCTGGCAACCTCGAGTCAGGGGGGAGGGGGAGGGGATACACCGCTCTACAGTAATTTGAAAGTGATTGCAGTACCAGTTTTGGCCACAATCTTACATACGGCTCCTTTAAATATGGTGTTTCTTAAAAATATCTTCTTGTCTTGTCCTCATGAACCCGATATCGTGTTTCTTCTCGTGGCATGAGCTAAGAATATCGTCACACCCCTAGTTTTCACCAAGCACAATCCAGTTTCAAGGGGACATATCTTGAACATAATATGTTAACTTGCAAGTCATCATACCTTGTGGAAAGTTGCACAGTTTTTGAAAATCAACCTGACGTCCGCAACAAAGTCCTCAGTGCTCTTATAACTGCTGTCCCCCAGTTTGCTTCTGATCACAGACAGGTCCATTGGCATCTTTATTATCTCACTGTATTCTGGCATCGACTGCAAATGTGAAGAGTGAACCAGGGTCAGAACAGAAAACAGTCCTTATCATTCAAATGGAAGCTTTGATTCAAACCCTAGTGAGCCTGTCTGTGCCATTTCACCCCAAAATCTGAAACTATTCCATTTGATGGAAATTAATTTTATATTTTGATATGGTGATTATTTGTCATTTTTTATGACAATTAAAAAATCTGATTCCAAACACAATGATTTCTTTATTTAATAATTTAATGAAATCGGCATAAATTGAAGGCAGTGGGAAAACACTACCACAATGTTTTAACACTTAATGGAAATCATTAAATTGTACATGAATAAGAATGAATAATTATTTTCTGTATTACAATAGGCTACTGAGATTTCTGACAGTAAAATGTGCTTTATTATCATGAAAATGGTCACAAAACCCCCAAAAATACTAGTTTTCATAAAATAGGCTTAATTTTTATTGTGCAAAATATTTTCTTCTTTGAATTTGTGGTGATCCAGGCATGTACTTTAATTTTATTTATTTTCCTCACAGTTTCCTCAATGAAAATCAATCCAATCTAGTTCATGCATGTAGAATTCTACGTGAGATGGATGATCTTACCGACGGAGTTACAGGCTCCTGAAAATCTGTGCTGAGCTCATTGCAATAAAGACGAAGCAGTAGTCGCTCACATTTCTGCATGGACACAAATAAATGCAGCCATTATAAAAGTTAAATGTAAAATAATTTAAAAAACCTTTTTTTTTTAAATAAAGCAGAACTGAATTGAAAGTAGTGCATACTCTTCTATCCACAGGAGTGAAAGCCTCAGAATCCGGATCCTGCTTCACACTGTTCGATTCTCCGCTAGCATTGACGTTATACTCCATTTCAGGTGAGGTAAGGTCACGGCAGAATGTACAATACCACTCACCACTAAAGACACACATATACATATTTCAATTATGACAACTCTCTGAATTGTTTTAGCATGTTAAAGGATAAAACAATGTTAATGTATTTGGTCTTGGTGGAATAGATCTGCTGCGCTACTGCTGCTACTTCAGAGCAAGTATGGATATATGTTGCATAAATAGACGTACATAAATCCCATAGCAGATTCTGACAGGAGGGTTTCAGAGGAATTTTGATAGCGCAATACAAGATCTTGACCAAAAATGTATACACCTCTTGATGGAAATAAATGTTGAGATGTTATTTCCATCAAGAGGTGCATACATTTTTGGTCAAGATCTTGTATTGGCAATGCAAGAGTCATGCACTCTGTAAAGCACATCCCAAAGACTTTCAATGAATTTAAGGTCTGGACTCAGAGGTGCCGATTTCATGTGTGAAAACGATTCTTCATCCTCCCAACCATTCTTTCACAATTTGAGCCTGATAAATCTGGACATTGACATCCTGGAATATGGCCATGATGTGTCTTCCTACAAGTTTTTAAAGAAATTAAAAGCTACACTCTCCATCAATTAGAGTTAGAAGAACTGTTGCCAAACATAAAACATGATAAAAACACAATAATCACTGCAATAATGATCCAATCATAGACACTCAAGCATTTGCCTTTTTTAATTCATTTAAATCCAAACAGCAGCTTTTTTCTTTGGCTGGGCAGTGTATATGGTAATGCTTTTTTTTGAGACAATACAACAAATAAATTACTTTTCAAATGACAATCCTAGGTCTCATTTGATTATTTTTCATGGACACAAAACAAAAACACATTCACATGCTTAAGACATAAAAGACTCAATTATAAAGTATAGTTGTGTCTTTAAAATCTGATTAGATAAACAACTAGCCAATGTAACAATGTAGCTATCTTAAACGTCCTAATTGAACTAAGGTCTAATCCTGGCTTAATCTAAGCCCTGTCTGTGAAACCAGGCCATTAGATGTGAAATCTCTACAGATTGAATTGTCTAATCGGTTTAATTTAATAATTTCTTATATTCAGTGGGGGTTGTTTTAGCTGCTTTCGATATTTCCGTTACCTTGGAGAAGCAGTCAGAGTGGGGATATGGCAGCTAAGATGGAAGACTTTGGGACATTTGTCACAGCAGAGCAGTTCTCCTCCGTTCTGGCACACTGCGCACCAGTCCTCATTGGGGTCTTCGTCTGCTTCTGGGGTCTTCTCTGTTTGCTGCTCACCCTGCAGTGGCGTTTGAGACTGAACCCCTGTGCTGTCTGGAAGACTGGCTTTAGCACTAGTGTTTACCTACAGTAGCACACACAAAAAAAAAAAGAGGAATATTATATATAAAATTTAGTCTGACGTTCAGATCTATTTCTTCTCTGATCTGGTGCAGAATGAGTAAAAGCTTACAAAATGAACTTCATCATCATCCTCTGGTTCATCTTTGATGACGATGACCGGTCCTGGAGACAACCTGCGTCTTCTTTTGGTGGAGGGGTTTGATGGACCACTCTGAGGGGCTTCTGCACGTTTCCAGGAGACAGAACTAAAAAAAAAAAAAAAAAAAACAGGAAAACAACAAAATGACTAGAAGCCCATTTCGTGAAGGAAATAGCAAGGTAGTAAATGTATTAAAAGAATGGACATTTTTTCAAACTGAGATAACGTATTTCTGATATTACTAACTATCTAGCAAAGTTGTTTTTTACATACATATATATGTATATACTCAGTTCGTTCAGCTTAAGTCATTCAAATCCATTCCCTCCCCCGTCACTACAGGTGTGCCCCAGGGCTCTGTCCTGGGGCCCCTTCTCTTTATCATCTACCTTCTTCCCCTTGGCAATATTCTCCGTAAATTCAATGTTACTTTCCACTGCTACGCGGATGACATCCAGCTCTACCTCACCACAAAGCCCTCAGTCACTCTCCCACCCACTACCCTCACCGATTGCATTGCTGAAATAAAATCCTGGTTTGCCCTCAACTTCCTTAAACTTAACAGTGATAAAACCGAGGTTCTCCTCATTGGCACCAAATCCACATTATCCAAAACCAACACTTTTTCCATCACAATTGATAACTCCTCCGTCTCACCTTCTCCTCAGGTTAAGAGTCTGGGTGTCATCCTGGATAGCACACTATCATTTCAATCACACATCAATAACATCACCCGGTCAGCCTACTTCCATTTACGTAACATTAATCGTCTCCGCCCCTCCCTTACCCCCCACTCTGCCGCCATTCTTGTCCATAGCCTTGTCACCTCACGTCTAGACTATTGTAAT
This sequence comes from Rutilus rutilus, assembly GCF_951802725.1. NCBI lineage: Eukaryota > Metazoa > Chordata > Actinopteri > Cypriniformes > Leuciscidae > Rutilus > Rutilus rutilus. Next base: position 22,673,501 of record NC_140212.1, on the reverse strand, counting down.
TCACTTCTCTTGGGCCTCCCTCACAAATCCCTCCGTAAACTTCAATTAGTCCAGAATTCAGCTGCCCGAATCATTACCCGAACCCCCTCCATCCATCACATCACTCCTGTCCTCCAGCAGCTCCACTGGCTCCCTATCCAGTCCCGTATCCAGTTCAAAGTCCTCTTGCTGACATTCAAAGCCATCCACAACCTCTCACCCCCCTATCTATCTGACCTCCTCCATGTTCCCACTCCATCTCGCTCTCTCAGATCCTCCTCCTCATTATACCTGTCCGTCCCACCTGCCCGTCTCACCACAACGCCTTTGGAACTCCCTTCCACCTCATCTCAGAAATATGGACTCATTCCCTCATTTCAAATCTGGACTCAAAACCTATCTGTTTAAACAAGCCTATTCATTGTAACATCCATTCATCTGTAATTCTAATTGATTTTAACTGGTTTTTAATTTATTTCTTGCATTATTTTATCATTTGTTTTATGTATTAACTTTTATGTATGCCTGTACGGTGACCTTGAGTGTCAGAAAGGCGCCTTTCAAATAAAATGTATTATTATTATTATTATTATATATATATATATATATATATGAATTTAAAACATAAAAGGCCTGTTTTCATAGACAGGGCTTAGATTAAGCCAGGATTAGCTCTTAGTTCAATTAGGACATTTAATTCGCTTTTATAAACGTGACTTAGACGAAGAACATTACTATCTTGAGACAAAAGAATGGCACTGACATACTTTTGAAGATGTGTCAGTGCAAGTCGGTTTCAGTTAAAACAGCTCAAACATGCATTTTAGGCTGGGACTAGACTTAAACCTTGCCTGTGAAACGGGGGTATTTTACCTTAGCGGTAACTAGTTAACATGTGAGGGTCTCTCTACTGACTGCTGTAATCAATAGGTCTCATTCGCTAACAGTGCGTACGCACAAATGTGTGTGTGAAATCTGCATACAAACCTTTTCACATACACACACACAAAAAAAAGACTTTTGTACTAAAATGTATTGTAAATTAACGTAAATTTAGTAACACCTGAAACCACTTGTACACAAAAATCACATGGATGGCCTTCTAAACGCGTTTAAATATATTTAAGATATAAAATTGTATTTTATTTAAAAAAAAGTTTTAGAATTGTATTAATATTACACTTTTTAATTAAATTCAATATTTTTATTGAATGTGAAATGAAAAAAATACTAATGAAAAAGCTAATAAAGTAGGCTATAGTCCTACAAAGCTATTGTAATCAGAGCATGTGAGCAGATAGCGGGAAGCAGATCAGTGAACAAGAGGATAGCGTCATTTTACCAGTGAAATTTCGGTGCATCCCTAGTTTTTATTTCAACAAATAAGTGGGGCAGTGGGTTGGTGGCCAAGTAATATAATCGGCATACAGCCGAACAGCGTGTAACACCGATAGCACAGAAAACCGCAGCAAGCCTAGTCTGTATAAAAGGTGTTTACTGTGTTTAAAGTTTCTGTGAAAAGTTCTCCTGTGGGTATAAATGCGAATAATCCATGTAATTATAAGTGAAAGAGACCCAATCTATCTATATTATTTTCCTCTTTTGGAGAGTTCAAGAAATCATTTTATCATTGTCAATTTCACACATCCCTACAACAAGAGTGCACATGAGCTACAGCAGTGAAAAGGATATGTCAGGGTTTTTTTTCCAACTAATTGTTAGTTTGATGGGTAGAGTCAAGCTGGCTAGTTAAAGCGACAGAAATGAAAATTCTGTCATAATTTACTCGCCCTCATGTTGTTCCAAACCTGTATAAATGTCTTTGTTCTGTTGTACACAAAGGAAGATATTTGGAAGAACGTTGGTAACCACACAGATCTCAGGCCCCATTGACTACCATAGTAGGAAAAAAAAGTACCATGGTAGTAATTGGGGTCCGAGATCTGCTTGGTTACCAACATTCTTCCAAATATCTTCCATTATATTTCTTTACATGCCCTAAAAGTAAACTTCACATCACTCCCATTATAATGAATGAATCTACACATGCTCACAGTGTTAACAGATTTATTAATTGTAATAGGAATGATTAAATGTTCCAGACTGATCCGTTGATAATAAATAACCATCTACACTATGAGACACTTTCATTGCCTCTCGTTTACATCCTTGAAATAGTCTACAGACGGTTTGTAGATAAACGCAGATCAATCAATATGCAAATATCACAAAAATATCCATATTGATATGATACATAGCATTTTAGGATGAATTAATTACAGAAGAGAACAAGAACATAATGACTTAAAAGCACTCAAAACCTTCAATTAACAGAAAAATATTGCTAAAATATTTACCTGGTCTTTGGTTCTGATGAGGTGATGGACATCTGAGAAAACTGCCTTCCTTGTGCTAAAAGTCAGATAAAATCAAGGCAATATTCAGTTAGTACTGTAACACAAAGCAATTGACAACACAGAACAAACAGTATAATGAACTGGATAGCAAGCCTTTATTTCTCCAATTAACAAGACAAGACAAGGTGGTTACCAATGTCAGGCATTTGTTTTTTTTGCTGATTAAGCATACCAGTTCGCTCTGTTGGCGTGGAGGGGTGACTGGGCGGATAACTGGGCCTTTGAGCCGGCAGCAGCGCGCTTGGTTCATATCTCCTGTTCAGGTATGATGTTGCCTGCATGTTTTGCTTAAAAAGCCAAAACAGAATTGTGCATGTTATATATATATACTTGGCCAGTGCCAATATTACTGTATATGGTGGAATACGATGGCCACACTCACCTGATGGAGCGTGTGTGGAGAGGGAAGTGAAGCTCCACTGGAAAGAGCAGCACTGTGCGGATAGCGGCTTCTAGGCAGCACCTCCATCGGTTTAGGAGGGAAGGTGGGATTGCTGATGAGACCCCTCAGAGTCTTAAAGACAGAAAAAAAACAGCAAGTTCAGAGTTACACAACTGTTTTTCCATTCATAAGTGAACAGCGTATTAACATACGCTACCGTTAAAATGTTCGGAATATTTCCTTTCTTTACTTAAAATTTCCAATTTTCATGTTTTGAAAGAAGTCTCTTCTGCTCACCAAGGCTTCATTTATGTGATCAAAAAATACAGTAGAAACAGTAATATTGTGAAATATTGCTACAATTTAAAATAACTATTTTCTATTTGAATATATAGTAAAGTGTCATTTATTCCTGTGATGCAAAGCTGAATTTTCAGCATCATTACTTCAGTGTCACTTGATCCTCCAGAAATCATTCAAATGCTGATTTATTGCTCAATTATTATTAATGGTTCTTACTATTATCATTATTAATGTTTACATTTTTTTAGCAGCTTAATATTTTTGTGGAAACTGTAATAGTATAGCTTTTTAATGCCATGTCAGCATCTCAGGCTATCGTCAAGGCAAAAACAAGAGTTGCATAAATACAATAAAAATTAAAACCAAACAAAACAGCAGTTAATAATATACAAGATGTTTTACATTAACATATGATAAAAATTCTAAAACTTTTTTTGGTTCGTAAACCGTAATATGTTTTTTTTTTTTTTTTATCTGTGATGGATAGAAAGTTCAATAAACAGCAATTATTTGAAAGAGAAATCCTTTGTTTTGCTTTTATCACATAAGACACTTTTGATCAATTTAATGCATCCTTGCTGAATAAAAGTATTAATTTCTTTTTTTTTTTTAAATCTTACTTACCCAGAACTTTTGAATGGTAATGAAGAAAATAAGAAAAAGTGTTTCTTGAGCAGCACATCAGCATATTAGAAAGATCATGTGACACTGAAGACTGGAGTAATGATGCTAAGAATTCACAGGTTTTATAAAATATATTCCAATAGAAAGCAGTTCTTTTCAACAGCAATAACATTTTAGTGTATAATAGTGTTTTTGATCAAATTAAAGCAGCCTTGGTGAGCAAATATTTAATCATTCCAAACTTTTGACATACGTGTCCTATGATTTACAGTCACTTTCTTGGAATATTAAGTCACACTTCACCTGAGGAGGTAAGTTAGAGGGCTGAAGCATAGGTGGAGGGCTTCGCGCGCCATATCTGCGCCCGTGCTGAGGCATGCTTTGTAACGTCTGAGATGGCGAGCCACCCTGTAGGGGTCTATGTGGAGGCGGCCCCGGTAAGCGCATACCGTGGTACCATGACCATTGATTGGGTGGTTGGTGGCGGTTGGTTTGCTGGGAGAGTTTCTCCACCTGCATCTGCAGTTGGGCCAGTGTGCTCTGCCGCTGCTGCTGCTGTTGCTGCTGCTGCTGCTGCTGGGACGGTGAGCTCCGGAACCCTGCCTGAAGACCATCGGGTCTGGGGCCTGGGTTCATTTGCTGGAAAAGGAATTGCTGGGGACCGCTGGGATGACGGACCGGAGTTTTCTCTACGACTAAAGAACCTGGGAAAAGATAGAGGAACATCTCCATTTGAGAAGCTGTAGATTTGCAAGAATTTCACTCTTTCACACACGCAAGCCACTCAAAGTACACTCCAATGACAATGAGCGCAGATGGACACATTCAGCACGTGCACTACTTTTTTGAGCGCTCAAATCACTTGAACATGCGCCGTTGTCAGTGCGGACCAGTGGATGCATTAAAGGAACACTCAACCGTTTTTTGAAATAGGGCTTATTCACCTTCTTTCCTTCATTTAGATAGGTGGGCAAATGCATTTTTGTCTCAGTGCATGCATTGTTTTAGTTTGACAGGGTCGGCGCTAGCTTAGCTTAGCACAATGAATGGAATCCTTTGTTGCCAGCTAGCATGTCCTGAGTAAAAGTGATATAAAAAAACAAAAAAAAAACCACCTAATTACTTCTTGTGGCCTGCGTATTCACAACAAGTACAAATAGCGATGCAGATTAACACTAGGCGATTTCCTAGGCAGATATTGACTTGGGACTATATTAGGGGGAAGCACAGGCAAAGCACTGCTACTTGGGCGCAGAGATATCACGCCCAAGTAGCAGTGCTTCGCCTGTGCTTCCCCCTAATATAGTCCTTAATATATAAGTCAATATCTGCCTAGGAAATCGCCTAGTGTTAATCTGCATCGCTATTTGAACTTGTTGTGAATACGCAGGCCACAAGAAGTAATTAGGTGTTTTTTTATTAATTTTTTTATATCACTTTTACTCAGGACATGCTAGCTGGCAACAAAGGATTCCATTCATTATGCTAAGCTAAGCTAGCGCCGACCCTGTCAAACTAAAACAATGCATGCACTGAGACAAAAATGCATTTGCCCACCTATCTAAATGTAGGAAAGAAAGTGAATAAGCCCTATTTCAAGTGTTCCTTTAACCGAATATTTCCCGTCACTGACTGAATACGTGTCCTCTTTCTTTTGTGAAATAACTGTAAATACCACTTTATTTCTGTGACTAATGTGCAATCTTGACACAAATTAAATTCATTTTATTATAAACCTGTGGTAAAACATCAATGCTTGGGTTTTAAATCTTTAAGTAAACAACAGAAATGCCAACAAACGGCCGCTTTTATCATGTCCGTTTTGTGATCGCACTAGTTTCCAGTGATTTCTTTATGGTTATTTTTCTGAGAAAACTTCCATTTGTTGGTGAAATTATGGATTTGTGTGACGTTGTTCCAGAGACGGGTGTTACGGGCGTGTTTTAGTGAAGCGCTGCGGAGCTTCAGGCACGACGGTGGAAACACAGCGGTGCTGCAGGCCCGAGGCTTTTAGCCCTGCCCGTTTAAAGCCCTGGCTCGGACTGGCCCGATGGTGGAAATGCGGCTATTGCCTCCATCCCCGAGGACACACCAGGGCCAAGTTCAGCAGTGGATGAGCAAGACGAGGAGAAGCAGCGCCAGCACCAGCCGAGAGAAAAAGAGACAGAGAGGATGAGCTGATAGAGCTAATAGGGAGGACATGAAGTTTCAGAGAGAGTCAGAGGAGAGGAGATCGCAGGGAGAGAATGGACAGACTTGTCGTTCATTATTTTTTGACAGATTACACTATGGTCCTGTTTACACCTGGTATTAGGGCTGGGAGAAAAAAAAATCTATTCACCTAGGTATCACGATTTTTTTTAACGATTTTAAAATAGATTTTTTTATTACAGAATCGATATTAATTCAAATTAAATCGCTTTATTTTTGGCCTTGCTTATAGATGAGGTTGACAGAATTTAGCCACTTTCGTTTCAACAGAGGATGAAATGTGTCGTTATCTTTGAGTGTTGAGTGACATCAAATAAGTGGACGCGTGAAAGCATTTTAAGTAGTGTGTCTCAAGACTATGTTTCCTCAGTACAGTAGCACAAAAGTGTTGTTTACATTTTCCCATAATGCAGTCAGACCTGGAGTTTGACTACCAACACGTGTGAAATGAGGTTTGAACAATATTTAATGTAACAACACTCGAAGCACACATGCGGTTTCTGCGTGGAATGACACGAGGAGTTTAGCAACGCAGATCACAGGTCATTTCCGAACTGTGTTTCAACGTTTTCTTGACATATTTCATATACTCTAGTGCTCCAAAAACATGAGCAAGCACCGTAAATGCACACATTTTTCCTCATGTCTTCTTCAAATGAAATGTATATGTTGCAATAAGGACACTGATACAGCCGTACATCTGATCATGAACAATGAATTGTTCTGATACAATGAAGACAATCATGTAGACTGAAAATTAAAAGAAAAATGGACAAAAAAAATGCCTTTACTCTTTCTGTGTTAAACTGATGCGGAGTCAGTTGTTCAGAGATTTAGTGCTGGTAAATATAATGCAAATATTATTAGACCTTTTAAATGTTCTTCCACATTTTTTATATAATGTTGATTTGTTGATATTTCTAAGAATTATTATCAAAATGTTCATGAGTCTCTAATGATAAGAGTTTGTTGTCATAGGTTTATATTTTTAAAATACATCAAGGTGTCCTCAACTCTGTTGGTTTTTTAATGAGTGTAATGAGTGTGTTGCAGGTCTGTGTTGTATTGGTTGTTTTTACCCTCTTCCCACCCTCTACACTCCCACTTTCTTCAGTTTTACGCAGCCTTTTTCAGTCTTTTTCAAAAATGACACAGTGCTTAAACAAGGGATTTCATGACACTTTAAATTAATGACATGATACATTTCAGTAAGTTGTACTGTATCTTTTAACATGATGTTCACACATGTTTATTTTGTGCTGAAACTAGTAGTAAAGAGGAAGAGATGACTACAATGATCCTTCACGCCACATTAAAGTGTGTCAAAATGACCAAAATTGACCAAATTTGTTTCATATTGAAAGTATCAATGCTTATTGTGATTATTGGATGGCAACAAATAATGTTTTTAGAGAAGTATTGTTTATGCATCAACTAAAAACAGCATATACTAAAAGATCTCAGCTCATCAAAATGGAGATCGACTAAAAAGGAGAAATCAATATAGTTAACCCAACCTTAGTTTCCACACTGCTGACTAGGGCTGGGTATCGTTCAAAAATTTTCGATATCGATACCGACACCGGTTCCTGAACAATACTTTTTTCGATACAAATTTTATGAAATCCGTTTTAACAAGATTACATTACATATTACCTAAAAAACAACAACTTTGGTTTTTTTTTTTACAGACTCAAAGACTCATAAAGGCCACTGGGGACGGAATATATGCCTCGTGCAACTGAGGCTTATTGGCTCATTGATGTTGACGAGATTAACCCCTTAGCTATCGAAATTTGGTACCAAACGACAAAACATTTTTTGATACTCGATGGTATAGAGTCAATTCGGTCAGTGCCTAAAAAGTATCAAACTCATTCCCAAGCCCTACTTCTGATGTTCACCTGTGGATTTACGTTGTGCATAAGCTACAACACATGCAAAACGTGCGAAACGCTATGAAACGTGCCATCGGAGAAGCACTAATTAAAGCAGAACTCGGCAACTCTAGCGAACTCTAGTCACTTCTTCGCTGATTTTCCCTTTTGTTGTCGCATGTTTTCCCCACGAGCTCCCCCTACAGCTGTGGGGGGGCGTATATTTCACAACACTGTCGTAAAAAACTCACTTGCGGCGGCCTCCTCCCCCTCTCTACCGCTGCTCATGTGCGTTTGTTTTGATCGGAGCAAGCCAACTGTATCGTGTGGAGCTATGTCTACCGAGGTGGGTAATACATCATACACATTATCACAGAACATTGACATGTACATTTTGTCGTAAAGCAATTCCGTGTTTCGCGCTCGTTCTCGCTTCTCACGAGACTTCCAATTTCTATCTTGCCGGGACGGTAGTCCCCAAGTTGCAAGGTTGGTTTTCCGCCTGGGAACGCTGGGGGGAGCGGGGAAAGTCACCAATATCACCAGAACAGGTTGTTTAACCATCCAAATGATTTCTAGACAGTTTTATTAAGTTAAAAAAGTTACCAAGTTCTGCTTTAAACGTCAACGTTTTGGCTGAAACCAAAAATTTCGGCTGAATAATTTAGGTTGGCGAAATTTCGGTGCATCGCTATGTAAAATGATGTTCTTGGAAGCCAAATATGAATATTGTGATGAGGGATTTTCAGTGTATAATAACTTAATTAGCTCTGTTCATCACAAGGCTACAATATCACAAAACTTCAGAAGACTTGTATAGCAAATGGTAATTTCAGCACTTTATTTCTTTACTAAGGTTTTTTTTGGGGGGGGGGGCTGTGAATGGTTATTGAATACCTATTGTACTGATATGGATTTGCTTTTCTTTTAGCCTAACGAATATTAATTTCAATCATGCCAAAAGTGGGTAAAAAAACAAACTAAAAAAACACCTCTGGTTGAAAACCACTGCCATGAATGTCTGTGAACTGATTCTGTAAGCGTCTTACCAAGATCCACATTCGAGGCCCAAAAAGCAGATCGACACTGGAACCGAACCAAGCTCTGGGGAACATACGAGATGTTGCACTTTGCTCGCATGAGGTACTGGATTTGACATGTTATCTAAGAGGAGAAAAGGAATGTGAGAGACCATCAGCCAAACAGCAGGATGACCAGACCTGTCATAATAATTACACTACGTAATTTGTGATTATTTGAGATAACTGAGATCATCACTTGACATTCAAACACAAAGTTTAGATTAATAATAAAAATCACACAGGAGAGATGCCTTTTTTTTTTTTTTACATGCTTCACTTTATACTCGTCTTGACAAGAGAAAGACACTTACCAACCGCTTACAGTACAGGAGGGCTGTTCCACTGTTACTGGCTGTGGCCCACTTTGTGAAGTTAATCACATGTTCGAGATGTGTGGAGAGTGACGTCACATCCTGTTGCTGCTTTTTCAGGAGGGTTTCATGGTCCTTCGTGATGGCCTAAATAAACATGTATTTTACGTTTTATTAGCTTATGTAACACCACACTACTATGTTATATTCAAAGTTGTGAATTTAACTTGTGGGCAAAATTGGAATATTGTATAAAAATAAAAAATTTGAAAGCGAATAAAGCAGTTTGCATCCCATGTTTTTAAGAGAACATTGGCACAAAACATCTGTAATAAAAATGGAAGTTGCTGCAATCGGGGAAGAAACTGAGGCTCTTTTTTCCTACATCATATAAATGACTTCGAAATAAACGCTTTCATGTTTTTATAACTTATCCACATCCTGGCGTTTCCATTTAGCAGTTGTTGTTTTTTTATACGATATCCCAAAATGCGCATCAAAATAGGTGAATGGAAACACAGCTATTGTACTCTACACCAATCAAATGTGACAGCGATACTTCTCAACTGGTTTTGCTCCAGCACATAAACTTGACAATGGACATCAATTGGCAACCCCCAAAAAATTCCCAAAATTGTATATCATATTGATAGCATGTGTTTTGCTGCAAGGGAAGCTAATGTAGTCTATTTTTATTTGACCAGCTTCAACTAAGTGATTTAAGTCAAGTCAAGTCAAGTCAAGTTTATTTATATAGCGCTTTTCACAATACAGATTGTATCAAAGCAGCTTCACAGTATTAAATTAAATTAAAATAATACATCAATGTTTGTTTCTAGTGGAAAACGTCCACGTTTGGTAATGCTGATCAATAGTATTGTTGATTGATTAATTAAATTAAATATCCCCAAATATCCCCAACTGAGCAAGCCAAAGGCAACAGTGGCAAAAGGATTTTAAAGGATTGTTCACCCAAATATCAAAATTCTGTCATCTATTGCCCTTAAAACATTTGCAAGTCAAGAACCCTCATGTCGTGTTCATCTTCAAAACAAATGAAGATCTTTTCGATGAAATCTGAGAGCTTTCTGTCCCTTCATTGACAGCTACACAACTGCCGCTTTGACGCTTAAAGTTCATAAAGAGATCGTAAACTAATCCATATGAATCGAGCAGTTTAGTCAAAATCTTCTGAAGATCCACATCTAAACATTCATCAACTCACACATCAGTTGAGATAAACAGAAGCTGAAGCATATTCACACATCAAGGAGGTTCGGTTGAGCTTCTGTTCATGTTCGCTGATCAATGTTTAAATGTGAATAAAAGCATCAATTTAATCTGCTCATCATATAAAGCGATTGAGTCTCTTCAGAAAATTGGGACTAAACCGGTCAATTCATATGTATTAGTTTTACAATCTCTTTATAAGCTTTTTGAGGCATTAAAGTGGTAGATGTGTAGCTGTCAATGGAGGGATAGAAAGCTCTCAGATTTCATCATCAAAGGATTCTTCATTTGTGTTCTGAAGATGAACGTAAGTCTTTCAAGGTGAGTTTCCATTTTTGGGCGAACTAACCCTTTAAGGTTGATATCAATATTGTTAAGTCAATTATGTTGTACAATTGTATTACTAGCATTTGTTTTTCCCTGCTGTACATAACCCATAATTGCACACCTGGCTGAGACAAACCAGTTGTAAGCACTGCTCTTGATGATGATGAAATATTGGACACTAGTACCTCAAGTTGATTGACTAATAACTTCCCCTTCCTGTTGATCTCCATTATGAGATTGCAGATGGACTTTTTAATCTCATTAGCCACAGTCTTGCGATTTTCATCCACTTGCTGAAGACTGACAAAAACAAGAAAAAAATAGACCATTACAATAAATATAAATCAACAGTTTTCACATACTATATATCTTAACAGTGTACAGGGTTCCCAGTTTTTGACAAATTCATTTTTGTGACTTCTACTTCATGTAATTTCCAGATTTTTAAAAGTCATCAAACAAAAAGTTAAAATCAAACAGAAACATTTCTAGTGAAATATATCTAACTGAGCACAACTAGAAGAACTGTATATCCACTATAGCATGGCTTCCCAAACTTTTTTTGCCAGCCGAACCTTTTAGAAGTAAAATATTTATTCAAAGTACCCCCTGAGATTTTATGTTAATATTTCAATAATTTAATGACACATTCACGTTCATGGTTTCCTGATGTTATAAAATGGTGAATGAATATATTATATATTAAGTGTGTATGTATATGTAAGTGTGTTTGTATATTTATTAAGTGTGTATGTATATGTACATATATATATACACACACACACACACACACACATATATACATACACATACATACATATATATATATATATATATATATATATATATATACACACACACACACACACACATACATATACATACATATATATATATATACATATATATATATACACACATATACATATTCACATATGTACATACATATACATATTCACATTTATACATACATATATATATATATATATATACACATATATACATACACATATATACATATACACATATATATATATATATATATATATATATATACACATACATATATATACATATACATATATATACACATATATATATATATATATATATATATATATATATATATATACACACACACACATTACACTTTATATGGTAACAGTTTAATGTTGTTTAAAATATATATATATATATTGTGATTTGACCTGTGTTATGACATTTAATTTCATATGAAAAGTAAAATGTCTCATATTGCCACTGCTGAGAAATCCAGATACTAAGAACAAAGACTCTGATACTTACTTTTAAGGGTGTTCACACTTTACAAGAACCAACTAACACTACAAGTTACATTACAAATATGTATGTCTTAAATTCGTGACTTGCAAATGTTTTAACGGTAAGTCCTAAAGCTTTTTTTGGAGGAAACGCTGTAAACCTCTGTCAACAAAAACATAGGAAAGTATGAGAATTTACACAAAGTAAACCTAGCGCACTGCGTTCCCAAATGCATGTTAAACTCAGTGCTTGCAAGATGGAGGTCGTGAGATACAGCATTCAACTTAGTCGCTCTGAAAAAATATATATTATAAGCTGCATGCGTGTAAATTGCCACTCTTTACTCTGAAACATGCAGCACAACTATATTCTTCTTTAATTAAATTGCAGCCTTTGATAAGATAAGATGTCACTGTTTCAGTTCTATTTTGATAAATTGTGCAGCCCCTTTTATTTATTTCAATGTTTTTTGAGATTAGGGAACCCTGGCTTTAGATTTTGTAAATACACATAAAAAAAAAGAATCAAAAATACATATAACATAAAACATACCCATTGTTTATGGTATTAGATACATCCTCTATAGCTTTCTTCTTTTCTTGAAGTTGGCAGGTCATATTTTCCAGATGTTCCTTGTGGTTCTTATACGCATCTTCTAGAAATTGGTAACTGTATTGGAAAATCCTGTGTTAGCTGTAGTGTTCAGTTATTACAGAGACTGATGATGTCAGTGATATTTGCATTTATGTTGAAGCAATAAACATCTATAGGGCAAAACACTGAACAGGGACAGATATTAAAATGCACACTGCTTCAGAAGTACAGCCTAAAGACTTTCAGATGACCCAGAAATTAAAATTCTGTCATCATTTACTCACCCTCAAGTTGTTTCAAACCTATATTAATTTCTTTCTTCTCGTGAACACAAAGGAAGATATACTGAAGAATGTTGGTTACCAAACGATTTCGGTGACCACTGACTTCCAATGACAAAAAAAAAAAAAAAAAAAACTCAAAATATCTTCTTTTATGTTTGATAGAAGAAAGGATGTCACACAGTTTTGGAACAAGTAAATGTTTTGTGAACTATCCCTTTAAACAGAGGTCTTCAACCCTGGGGACCCACATGAGCAATGTGCTTCACACCTTGTTGAAATTGCAGTAATTACCAGATTTCAACTTGTAAAAAGCATTCACGTCATCGTAGAGCTCATAATTACAGCTTGTAAGATGGGAGTTTTCTAAGAGCTCCTACTTGTACCACATGACCGCTGTACCACCTGTTACGCCCTCGGACGTATATGGTATTAAACTGTGGTTTTCTTTTCTCTCTCTCTCTCTCGAGTTTTTCCTCTCAACTGCTCCAGGTTCCGGCTTCTAATCACCTCGGAAAGCGGATTGGCTCCTCTGTTGGCATCACATCTTTTAAAGGAGTAGTTCATTTTAGTATTAAAATTTCCTGATAATTTACTCAACACCACTTAATCCAAAATATTCATGCCTTTCTTTCTTCAGTCGAAAAAAGAAATGAAGGTTTTTAAGGAAAACATTCCAGGATTTTTCTCCATATAGTGGACTTCAATGGGAACCAACGGGTTGAAGGTCCAAATTGCAGTTTCAATGCAGCTTCAAAGACTCACGATCCCAGCCGAGGAGTAAGGGTCTTAACTAGCCATAGGTCATTTTAAAAAATAAATAAAACATTTATATAGTTTTTAACCACAAATGTTTGTCTTGCAGGTCCACAACTTCACGCATTACGTAATCACGTTGAAAAGGTCAGACGGTAACCTGACATATGCGGAAAATCTCATTTTCTCCTCCAACTTCACAATCGTCCGACATCGTTGTTTTACCTTTTATTTATTTATTTAGTAAATGGCGTTTTAACTTAATCTTTACACGTTCGTTTTGTAAACTCTAGGTCTGTACTTCCGCCTACGTCACGTGTGACCTTTCAACATGATTACGTAATGTGTGGCGCATCGCAGAGCTAGTGCAAGACGAGCATTTTGTGGTTAAAAAGTATATAAATGTTTTTTTGTTTTTTAAATGAATGATGGTTTGGCTAGTTAAGACCCTTACTCCTCGGCTGGGATCGTGAGTCATTGAAACTGTAATTTGGACCTTCAAACTGTTGGTTCCCGTTAAAGTCCACTATATGGAGAAAAATCCTGGAATGTTTTCCTCAAAAACCTTCATTTCTTTTCGACTGAAGAAAGAAAGACATGAACATCTTGGATGACGTGGGGATGAGTAAAGTATCAGGACATTTTAATTCTGAAGTGAACTAATCCTTTAAATACACGCTTCTGCACAAGACTGAAAACAAGTGGCTGTGTGTGTGTGTGTGTTCTGCTGGGAGGATGTGTTTGTGTCAGCGTCCTTCCCAACTGTTGTTGTAAAGTAAAGATGATTAGAAGAGGAGTAGCCTGGTTCTCATGCTTAATGTTTTTTCCTTCATCTTTTCTTTGGTTATTGTTGCTAGTATTGTTACTATTGTGCCGGAATTAAAAGTTAATCTGTAAATAGAGTAGAGTTTTTTTTCCTTTTTATTATTATTGTGTTGGTATTAAAAGGTAATCTGTAAATAGAAAAATGCCACTATCTTGTATGAAACGGGTGGCTATTATTTGTAAAGGTTTATTTTCTAATGGTTTGAAACAGATAGGGAGTTAGGGAAGTGGAATGTATTTTGTTTTACTTTGACTTTATTAGGCTGTAGTAGTGCTTAAGTAAACTGTTTTGTTTGCTATTTTGGCACCAGAAAAAGGAAAAGACTGAACACAACTGACCACTGCAGATTCATTTAGGCATTGATAGTGGTGAAATAGAAACGCATAATTCCCTGTATGAAGACGTGAACAGCTCTGAATACAGCATCATGTGTTGTCATTTCAAGACTATGGGAATTATGACATGGCAGCATTAGATCCAACTAATTAGTTGATCCAATTAGATCCAACCCTAAACAAAAGGGAACTTAGTTCCCAGGAACTAGCCACCAGGGTGGTTCCCCGAGAACTAATGGTTCCCCTAGGAACATTTTCCTGGTTGCATTCGCACCGCCAGTAGGAACTCTGAAGTGACGTAAGCCGCGCTTGACGGCGCTGAGAACACCAGAGCACACAGTGCTCACTTTCTCCGTGTTCACTAGTTTACGATCTGTCTAACACGTTATTAGATAGAACTGTTAAACATAATTACACAG
Source organism: Rutilus rutilus (assembly GCF_951802725.1). Classification (NCBI taxonomy): domain Eukaryota; kingdom Metazoa; phylum Chordata; class Actinopteri; order Cypriniformes; family Leuciscidae; genus Rutilus; species Rutilus rutilus. The sequence goes on along the minus strand of NC_140212.1, from coordinate 22,658,266 downwards.
TAATGAAAAGTTATAGGCGTATGCCGTGTGGTTGATGTCCAGTGTTTGCTAGCTGAGCAGAAATACATAATCATATTTCTCTTGGTTCCCTCAAAGTTGCGTAGGATTTTCTCTTTAGTGTAAAGGTTAAGAGGCCAATCTATCACTGTTTTCCATGTTCGTAAAGTAAATATATAGACTTATAATCTGTGTGTTTACACAGGCTTTTTTAAAAAAGGCGGGTGCTGGTGTTTCGCGTGCGTTCGGCCAAACAGCGTTCACTAACGTCACGGATAGTTCCTATAGTACTGCTTTAGACCCTACTTTGAAGTAATAGTTCAATAGGAAAATAGTTCTAGGAACTATGAAAAGGTTCCTCCGGTGCGAAAGCCCCTAAACACACCTTAAGTATAAATAATACCCTGGAAATCCAGAGTTCTCGCGAGAGCACAAGTTGAATTTGCTCAGCGAGTTACTCTGGCGTCGAGTAATGATGCTCATTAAATATGCCCTTGTATCCGAACTGCACCCATCACATCGGGTTATCTGATATAGGCGGGCCAGAGGCGAGCTAAACAGATGACGACAGCGCTGTGACGTCGAAGTCATTGGTAAACATTGCTTGAAACGGCTTTGGCCGCTACAATGAACGAGTTAGACTTGGCTTTTTATCTAAAAGAGGAACAGAAGATGGCGCTCGAATCGTTCCTTTGCAAGAAGGGCATTTTTGCTGTTTTGCCGACCGGATACGGCAAGAGTCTAATCTACCAGTTTGCTCCGCTGGTAGCTAAGCGTATGGGGCTTGTTGTGATTGGTCATAGTGTTATCCAATTGCGTGCAGTGAGATTTTCAAATGCACGCTTGGTGCCGCCCCTCAAGCTGGTCGATTTTCATTAGTCGATGCCAGACCATTAATCTTTCAGATTTAGGATTTTCAGGTTATGAAAATAACAGGCACGTGTGCCGAATCAGGTTGGAAACAACTTTTCAGGACAGTGGATCCTCAGGAGCAGGGTTGAAGACATTATGCATGTTAATATGAGACTAGAGTGATAAACATTCCATGAATGATTTCTTACTACAGCTATAAAGTCACCACACATGACATGAATGTGGGCCGTACTTATGGTCCTTGTGCTTGAGTAGCTGACAGTCTCTGCACGTGAGGCGGTCGCAGGTTTCACAGAACAGCTTCAACGGCTCTTGTCTGTGGATGTCGCAGAAGACGGGCTTCTGCGTGGAAGCGCCCATCGCCTCTGTGAACGAACGGGAAGACAAGTTAATTTGTGTACCTTCAGAATCGAGTCCTGCAAGTTTGTAAAGTTTAGTTTCTGTAAAAGACCATGAACGGTAGTGTCACCAAAAAGTATTTGGACACTCAAGTCACACACTGATCATATACTGATGAGCCAAAACTTTATAACCAGTCACGGGTGAAGAGAGGGTTGCTCCCAGTCAGCAGATGAGAATTTACCAACAGTGTGTTTTACTAACTGTGGTTGCCAGAACTTTACAGTGAAAAAGTAAAGTAGCAACATTTTAGGATTTACACATTTAGTTTACAGGAAATAAAAAAAGTTAATTTCATTAACTGATATATTAATGTTAATCTAGCCTGCCAACCAATTGAAATGCTGAAATCAGTTTTGTTTCTTTATAATACACTGCTGACAAACATAAAAAAACACAGGTAATGAAGAGAAATCCACATGTAGAAGCACATTACAAGTTGCTTTTCCACAAGCTGAGGTAAATACTAATATACGAGTTCACAACACTCTATGTATGTATATACTGTATATTATTTTTTCACTGTGTGTGAATTTGTTGTTTTTCTACATTAAATGCCCTGTTAGATTTATTACAGTTTAAAGGATTAGTTCACTTCATAATGAAAATTTCCTGATAATTTACTCACCCCCACATCATCCAAGATGTTCTTGTCTTTCTTTCTTCAGTCGAAGAGAAATTACGTTTTTTGAGGAAAACATTCCAGGATTTTTCTCCATATAGTGGACTTCAATAGCCTAGAAATCTAGACGCACCCTAGCGGCAGCAAAATTTATTTTGCAGCCTGGGTAGTCTAGCAACTCTCCGTTGACTTTCGGAGCTGTAAAAACCTCAATTGGGTCAGGCCAATCACATCATGTATAGAGTAGGCGGGGCGGGCTTAACATAATGCCGACAGAGTCGTGACGGTTCCCTGCTACTTGAAAACAAAGAATGGCGGCTGCTGCCTGCGAACAGTCTTTCGAGTCGGCTTTGGCCGCGACTCTGGTGGGACTTGGAGTTAAGCTTTTCTTTGAGAAAAGAGCAAAGAACGGCACTTAAGTCATTCTTATAAAAGGAAGATGTGTTCGTAGTTTTGCCGGCCAGATTCAAAAGTTGAATCCATCAATTAACGTTAGCTCCGCTGTTGGGAAAACGCTCTGGTTGGTTGAAGCACTGTCCTATTGCGTGCAGAGGGAATTTGAAAGACAGCCGTTTATCCCGCCCCTCGGATTGAGCCGTGTCTATGGTGAGTTGCCAGACCTAACATCTTGATGTAGGTCTGGCTTGCTAGGCTAGGACTTCAACAGTTATCGACGGGTTGAAGGTCCAAATTGCAGCTTCAAAAACACGATCCCAGCCAAGGAATAAGGGTCTTATAGCGAAACGATCGGTTACCTTTCAACATGATTGTGTAATGTGTGGCGCATCGCAGAGCTAGTGCAAGATGAGCATTTTGTGGTTAAAAACTATATAAATACTTATTTTTTTTAGAAAATGACAGATCATTTGTCTAGATAAGACCCTTTCTCCTCGGCTGGGATCGTGAGTCTTTGAAACTGCAATTTGGACCTTCAACCCGTTGGTTCCCGTTGAGGTCCACTATATGGAGAAAAATCCTGGAATGTTTTCCTCAAAAACCTTCATTTCTTTTTTCGACTGAAGAAAGTCATGAATATCTTGGATGACGTGGGAGTAAATGATCAGGAAATTGAAATTCTGATGTGAACTAATCCTTTAAGAAAGTATCTTATAAGGTAACTTAAGGTAACCAATTAAGAGGTTTTTACTGTAGCATTTTTTACAGTGCACTTAAAATGTCTAATTGTCTAAATGTTACTAACCCTAACTCAGGTCTCACAGGCTGATATCAATTACAAATGTTTAGGGTCAAACCTGAGGACATTTCCGTTATTTGCCGGACCGTGTGATCTCTGGTGAACTTCACACGCTGATGAGCATCGATGCAGGTGACGCACAGAAACTCCACACACTCCACGCAGAAACCGCTGGCCTCAGTGTTATCGTCGCAACTCACGCAGAGCTGAGAGCAAAAGAGCCAATGTCAACTAAGCATTTCATTTCATCATCAGGACTAGAATGAATAAACAAACACATTCATTTCTTCACAACCAGCCCTGAAAGCTTTAAAAAGTTTTGAGCCGCATAAGTATTGTGGTTTTAAAGGAGCATTACGGCACTGTGGTGTTATAAACGTTGACAGGCGTAAACACACACCTGACAGCTCTTTTCCATCGTGCTGCTCGGCACTTCCACAGAATCCTTGACAAAGAAGTTATCCAAGACCTCGACATCCATACACTCCTGCTGACAGACTGGACAGCGGATCATGTTCACTGATGTAACACAAGAGAGAAGAGCAGGAAAACATATTCACCAGCATGTCACAAGATACAAAAGAGGAGATATTATTAAATAATCAAATAAAATCCATTTATTAGAGCCATCATTATCAATATTGGTATCACTGGCTTTAATTCATAGCAGGCTACTTGTTAAATATATGCCATTAAACAAATATTTATAATATCAACAAATTAAAAGTCTTATGCGGTTTCCTCATTAACTCAGAGGTAATGACCATATATCTATGATTGTTACTGTAGGTGTGGTTAATCACGATTAATTATAGAAACCTGTGTGATTATTTGGATCAATTAAAAAACTAACTTTAGGTAAAAAAAACATTAATTTTCTCATAATGTACATAGCACATCACCTCTTTCAGAATATTTTTTTCTCGACGATTCAGTCTCTCTAAACCCCTCCTTTCAGCGAGACTACTCTGCTCTGATTGGTCAGACGGCCCAGTCTGTTGTGATTGATCTACTCAGCTCTGATTGGTCAGACGGCCCAGTCTATTGTGATTGATCTACTCTTCTCTGATTGGTCAGACGGCCCAGTCTGTTGTGATTGATTTACTCTGCTCTGATTGGTTAGATGGTCCAGTCTGTTGATTGATCTACTCTGTTGTAATTGATCTACTCTGCTCTGATTGGTCAGACGGCCCAGTCTGTTGTGATTGATCTACTCTGCTCTGATTGGTTAGATGGTCCAGTCTGTTGTGATTGATCTACCCTGTTGTGATTGATCTACTCTGCTCTGATTGGTCACACCGCCCAGTCTGTTGTGATTGGTCTACTCTGCTCCGATTGGTTAGATGGTCCAGTCTGTTGTGATTGATCTACTCTGCTCTGATTGGTCAGACGGCCCAGTCTGTTGTGATTGGTCTACTCTGCTCTGATTGGTTAGATGGTCCAGTCTGTTGTGATTGGTCAACTTTTCTCTGATTGGTCAGACGGCCCAATCCCTTGTGATTTGGTCAACTTTTCTCTGATTGGTCAGACGGCCCAATCTCTTGTGATTTGGTCAACTTTTCTCTGATTGGTCAGACGGCCCAGTCTATTGTGATTGATCTACTCTTCTCTGATTGGTCAGACGGCCCAGTCTGTTGTGATTGATCTACTCTGCTCTGATTGGTCAGACGCCCAGTCTGTTGTGATTGATCTACTCTGCTCTGATTGGTCAGACGGCCCAGTCTGTTGTGATTGATCTACTCTTCTCTGATTGGTCAGATGGCCCAGTCTGTTGTGATTGATCTACTCTGCTCTGATTGGTCAGACGGCCCAGTCTGTTGTGATTGGTCTACTCTGCTCTGATTGGTTAGATGGTCCAGTCTGTTGTGATTGGTCAACTTTTCTCTGATTGGTCAGACGGCCCAATCTCTTGTGATTTGGTCAACTTTACTCTGATTGGTCAGACGGCCCAGTCTGTTGTGACTGGTCTACTCTGTTCTTCGCACCGCCTCGATAAAGATACGGAGCAGTGACTGCACAGCAAGTTGAGTTGACAGAGTTTAGCGATTTGGAGAAGAGAAAACTTTAGAATAACGTCATGGAGTTCATTCATGAAGTGTACGGCCGTACATATGTCCGTACACAGTGTACATTCAATTCATGTCGTCCGCGCACTTTGGTCAGAGTGGTAATAATGCGATTAAGGTTTTACAAGCCTGTTTATTGCGATTAAAATTGGTGTACGCCACGAAGTTTAACGCAAACATGGTTACTCTGATTATGAGCTTAATCGCATTAGTTGTATCGAAGTATTGAGTTTACATGAGGTAAAGTTTAATCACAATATTGCCAAAATCCCATTATAATCGAGTGTTGTCGCAGTCAAAGAGACAACTGTTTTTTTCCACGTTTCCAAAACTAATTTGTTTGACCTTCTAAAGCTGACAAGTGGTTAAAATGTATTTTAAACACTGTTCCTGAACATTATAACCCTAACATTTATCTGAATATCTTTTGTAACTTTTGTAATGTATATTTTATTTATATAGCATAGTGTTATTTTACATTTGATTACAGTTTCTGTACCTAAAAATCTTAAACACTGTTTACTTCAGTTATTTGTGTGATTGCTAATTTATTTATTAGTTCTTTTTTTTATGTTTTTAGTGTTTATTTGTCTTTAATAATGCTTGAAATTTATAATAGTTAGGCGAGGCTAGTTGTTTTTGTTAATCTATGGTGTATTTTAACTATAGGCAAAAGTTGCTTGTGTAAGCATTCTTTAGCCTGGTCATTTTTGTTCATAGTATTCAATGGTTTGCAATAAGACTTAGAATAAATGTGAATGATATCTATGTTTTATTTTACCTTATTGGAATCGATAAGCAGAAATCGAATTGTTAAAGATACCCAATCAATCCTACCCATGAATCATAAGTATTCAATTTGAAATGAATAGCAACAAGTCACTCAGGGCCTTCTTAGTTCTTATCCCCAAGGTCTTCACCTTTTCACTTAAAAATAAAAACTACATTTTTTTACTCCACAAATCTAAAAATATGTATGAATGTGTCCACAAACCCCTCATTACACATACACACACACAAAATCAACATAATACAATGTCACAGATCACTATTTCCCAGAGACACAAAATGAGATCACTCAATCTTAAAACTGTTTCGACTGACTAGATCTTCCAAATGTTGACATTCTAATGAAATGACCAAATTTCAAGAATTTTTTTTTTAAGTGGGGTGGGTCATTTTACCCTATATACTTTAGTCATTTCTGTATATTTACATCACCTTTGTGCATATGACAGACAACCTTATTCGAAGAGCTTTACAGTGCATTCAAAGCACATATTTGATCAGTCATGCATTCCCTGGGAATCGATCCCATGCCATGCTTCTACCATTTTGTAAACATCGAATGTTCTTTGTTCTAGCCTGAACTTTTACAGCAGCTTCGGTTCTCTGTATCAGCTCTTCTGTAACAGCCATCTTAAGATGCATTTTGTGAACGAGTAATAGTGAAAGCAAACTCTTACACTGGTTGGCGTTGCCGGCTGTGCTGGCAGGTGTGTTGTGAGCTGGTGGTAAACATCTCTTACAGAAGGAGTGCAGGCAGGGCAGAAGCTTCGGTTCTCTGCTGCTGAAGCTGAGCTTACACACGGGACACACGTCCATCAGAGCCATCATCATCATCATCCTCACACTACCCTGGTCTTCATCATCACGCTTACTCTCCGCCTCGTTCTCCACGACAATCACCACATCATCAGATTCAATCTTCTCACTTCCATCCATCCTCTTATTTCAGGAAGACCATCTCAGATTCGCATCAGTAACCGCTGCTGTGCTGCAGTCCGCGCTGTGATCTTCATAAACATCTGAATAAATCTACACAACGCTGAAGATATGCAAAACATAGAGAATCCCGTTCATTTAGTAGCGCGTTATCAATAGTGAATTAAGTTTAGAAATGTAACACAGCGCTGTGTTGTTACCAGACGCATATGATGATGACGACCAGAGGCCACAGTAATGACGTCCCATGGCCTCCATTGTGACGTGTCCCACGGCAGCCGAGAGAGGACAAATGTCTCAGGGAAAAAAACAAATCAAATCGCATGGTAAAGGTATAATGAGAACGAGCCGTCTTGTATTCGTAAACGCAGATATACTTTGTAAAAATTGTATTCTTAATAGGATAAATAAAAATAAGCAATGAAATACTTTGAAAAGCTAGTGAATTCTACCAATTTGTAAACAATTTACTTTTTCTTGTATTTTATTCTTTTAATTATTTTATTGTAATATAAATGAATGACAGTTCGCACGAAATACATCTAAATAATAATTTTCCCTGCAGTGTGTAGCCTTTTTATTATTATTTCAATGTCTATTTAAAGTTCCCATTTCAAGTTATTCGGGTACAGAGCCCGACCATTGTCATCATGTTACTTTTCTCGGCGATGTATGGATTCACCAATCACAGTTGATTTAATTACTGAGGATTTAGCAATGGGAAAAATACACAAATGATTTAAATGCGGATTAATGGAGGAATCAGTTAAAACTTCCCAAGCAAAATTAACGATTTTAAAATGTCATTAACTGCGGAAAAACCATATAATGGGTTCATCTTTTGCGATTATTTTATGAAATGCAGATCTTTTTATTTGTGAGACCCTTTCTAAAATGAATATTGCTGCACTTCGTATCCAGGATGTTAACACCATAAGAGTTTTTCTTAAAACATAGTTTTGTTCTTGGATAGTGAAAATAGGGGAAAATGTGTTAAAAAAAATCTATTTTCTATATGCTTTCTTGTGAAAATGATAGTTAACGGAAAGTTTACTATATTTACAATCAGAGGAAAGCAAAAATTAGCATTTTTCAAAAATCAGATTGGGTATATAAAACCACATTAGTCATTTTGAGCTAAATATTGCTTTATCCAGTTCATTTTAAATAAATTATTGATAGTTAGGGAGAGTGGGGCACAACCTAACACTTTCTTTGTGTAAATCTAATCGGAGTTCAGAGCATTCTTTTTCTTTTTCTACAATAATTTAATGTCTGGTACAAACATGTGGTCTTGTTTCTATATTACAGTGTATACTTCTTTTCTTTATTTATCCTGAAAGAAGGGAGTGAAATGTGACATCATGCCACAGAGCGGCACATTGTAACATGTCCATATGGCAGCTTAAAATGTGATCTAAAAAAAAAAAAAATCAACTAAAACATTTTGTCACAAAAATAAAATGATTGACTTTTTCATATGAAATAATCGCTTTTTTAATAAATAATAATAATAAAAAATTACACATTCAGAAAAACAGAGCTGAACACAACACATCTTCCACTCCCTCCATGCAGAACAGGACACAAATAGACGAGCCAGAATGCTTTAAATTTCTTCAAATAATAATTTCTGAACATTGAACATTGAATCAGTCTTTATTCACCTGTTTCTCAATAATATTCATAAAAGTTAGTCATGTGAATTACATATCTAATGTCATAGAATAATTATAAAAAATAATAATAAAAGTACATTGTATCTCAGTATCTCCGCACAACTGATTTAAAACTGGCTAGTGTCTTCTGCTAGTTAGCTAAGCATTAAAGAAGTATAGCTTTATAATAAGGTCTCATTGTTAACATTAACATTTAAACCACCCGTGCATCCCAAATCACATACTGTCTAAGTAGGTACTACATTTGAATTTGAACTTACTGACTGTATGAATATGAGCAGTATGAATGAAATTCGGAAGTACTACATCAGCAATGTTGTTACTATCACATGACCTACCAGCGTCAGTTGCGTTACTTCACTGCCATTCACAACTCCTCTCCCAGATTTCTTCCCGACAGTCAAAGCGAATTTACGGACTCGTAGGAAGACCACAAGTGTTTAGGGTGCCATTTGGGACAGAGCAAAGTGTCTATTGAATGTGCACTTCAGAATCTCGCTGTTAGAAGCTGCTCATCTGGGTATTTTTTGCCTTTTTCCCCCAGAAATCGATATATTCGGACATACTACTCTGTTGGTGTACTGTTTTTCGCATACTGTATGTATAGTAGGGAAGTATTCGATTTCGGTTGCAGCGCATGTCTGTTACAATTAGCCCAGCATTAGGTTGTTCCTTGCTAACCCCTACTATATATCAGTAATATCCAAAGTATTAACCGCTATAATTTCACATCTGCTCTGATTAATAGAAAGACCTGAGGCATCTCAGAATAGATTTAGCGGTTGAAGCCAGAATGTGTGATTGAGATAATTTCTTCTAAACAAGGTTTCAATGTTGTGTTTTAAAGGCACACTATGCAAGATTTGTACCTTAATATAACAGCTTCGAAATCATTTCGATGGTAAACAAACTAGTAGTAGGGCGAATCATCCCGATAACAATACAGGTTTGAGAGGTGGCGCCCCGACAAATCTCGCGAGAATCACGACTTGCCTTACGGCACGACGTCACATACATCAACAGCATGTGAAGCAGCCTCTATGAAAGACACTAGCACACATTTCAGACGTGAATCCTGGCAGAGTCGACGAAGAAAACGCGGTCGGAAGAGTGCAGAGACGGCTCTGCGCGAGTGGTATTTACAACAGTAACGTTAAATACAAGTACTCCACAGCGACTCTAGGGGTCGCTGTTTGAGAAAAACGGAAACTGCATAGTGTGCCTTTAATGAAGTGTTTTGCATTTAGCAGTAATTGTGGCCTCCGGAGAAGCATTAAGACAAGGTGTCTGAATAAGGAATCTAGACGCACGGATAGCTGAATATGTATATAATGTATATAATACAATGGACTGTCTGTGTCCACAAGACTGTTAATACACTTGCCCACATTATTGCCGACTAATGCCAAACATCAGACTCTGCAGCTACCGATCTGTTTAATGTAGCTCTGCAATCGGTGGGTTCAATGGTGGGTCAAAGCCATGGGGTGGTTGGTTCTGTCGCGGCGCAAAGTTTGTATAGTGCAGTCATCCTTATCTGAACCTTACTTATTCTGATTCCTGGTCAGGTATTTGGACCAGCTGTTCAGAGAGAATTTGGAGAGCAGGCCTGTTGCTTTGGAAGTCAGTTTCATTTAATGTTTCAATTTCATTTAAGGCTTCTAGTTATTTGTCCTGGTGTGGTGTATTTCCCTTGCAGTGCCAGTTTCGAATGCGTGACCTGCAACCCAAAAGATCACATAGAGCCCTGCTCTCTCTCCCGTATATGCTTGCAAAATATTTGTTGCCATTCAATGAAAAATCAATTAGTTTTAAATGCACTTTTGCACATCTGAAGTCTACAATTTTGTCAACTGTATTCTACAGTTAAAACAAGCCCAAAATGATCTCAATAAAGAGCAAACCCTATTCAGAAAAGATGCAATAGAGGAGATAAAACCACCTAGTGACGTCAGTGATCATGTTATGCCTGGTACATGTTGTATGATTTTGGCCTGCCCCAGACGAAAGATGGCCAATCGTGGCAATTTCTGTGGACGTGGCCCTACGTCGTACAGTGAGAGAGGTTCAAAGACGGCAGTTGTCACGGTCTTGCGACCAAGGATAGCCTGCGATAATTATCTGACAGTGTCAGAAATTTAGCATGATCATCTCACAGTGTTTGCTGCTATGATCTACGTCTACTGACTAGCCAATAAAAAAGAAACACGAAATGGCCTATTGATCAACGTGACATGGTGCTAAAACTTAAAACTACTTACCTCAAGCTCCATTTGCACTTGGCATGGCAAGTTGTCCTCTTTTCCCAAGCCAAGACCTCGTCCATATTCTCCTCTTTCGCTTCCTCCTTTTTCAACACACATAAAAACCACAATTGCCAGAGTGCGATTCATCTCACTCTATTTGTTTATACCACTAGCACAGGTTTGATTGACAGCAATGGTTCTTGAGGCAAAGTTGTTCAGCATGAGCAGATCTATCAAATGATATGCATATTGTGTGGATGAGTGTAACACCACGTAATTACAGAGCCATAAAACTCGTTAGCGCCAACTAGTGGCCGATTTATTTCAAAATTCGTACAGACCTCTAGGGCCATGAGTCAAAAATGCCCATCGAGTTTCGTTCCGATCGGCCTCCGTTAACCTTGTCTAATAGGCGCTCAAACTTCATTGGCCGATGGCGGCCATGTTTTTTGAGATACACCAATGTCCTCATAGACATACATAGCACCTTGGACCAAGACACTGCATTCCAATTTTCAAGTCAATCGGACTAACGGTCAGGTGGTTATTATAGTTGTTTTCAACAGTAAATCACTTTTTAAATCAGAACACAAAATTGCTAATTCAGCCATTTTCAACATCTAGGGGTTTCAACATCACCAGGGTGGCACTAGATCCTTGAAGCTCCTTCAGGCTCCGCACAAATTAAGCCTTTAGGGCAGATGTCCACCTACTTTCTCTAAGAGCAATGCACACATGTCAGGAGAGTGGCAACTCCATCCGGAGTCAGTTCACATATGAGACAGTGGACATGAATCTATTTGTGAACAGTCAGAAAGAGGGTTCACTAGGGCAGGATGTAATGGCTCACTACTGGCGTGTGGTCTACTTTACACGTTTCCTCCATTTCCAATCATTTGGTTAGTTCTAAGTCGCATTCGGATATTGAACCAGCCGCTGTTATTGCTGGCCAAGTAGGCCGTGGTTTCCAATGGAGTCCAGAGGACTCAAAGGCTTTTTTTACTAAAGTTATTGAGTCAGTATGTTAATGCATCAGTGTTGTTACCGGCATTTCACACAGCAGACCTCAGGATGTGTTGTGGTCTTTTTTTAAAGACTTTGGTTAGATATTTCCAGTTGTTTTTGATTAGGGTTGGAGCTAAACTGCAGGAAAACGGGCCAGAGTTGCTGACCACTGCTCTTCGCTCATGTCTTCGTCTTCACAGTTCTATAGGCTTAAGCCCTATTCGGACGGGATTCGTTTTACAAGGGTAGATGGAGTAATGTAATTTTGCAACAGGATGTCTGTAATGATAATGGCCAATTCGCACGGGATAAGAGATATCAGCAAAACTAGCAGAAGTGGGAGACCTTCTTGTTGTTGTGTGCGTATTACGTTGCTTCCTGATATCATGTGCGCAAACACATATAGCCTATATACACTCACCTAAAGGATTATTAGGAACACCTGTTCAATTTCTCATTAATGCAATTATCTAATCAACCAATCACATGGCAGTTGCTTCAATGCATTTAGGGGTGTGGTCCTGGTCAAGACAATCTCCTGAACTCCAAACTGAATGTCAGAATGGGAAAGAAAGGTGATTTAAGCAATTTTGAGCGTGGCATGGTTGTTGGTGCCAGACGGGCCGGTCTGAGTATTTCAAAATCTGCTCAGTTACTGGGATTTTCACGCACAACCATTTCTAGGGTTTACAAAGAATGGTGTGAAAAGGGAAAAACATCCAGTATGCGGCAGTCCTGTGGGTGAAAATGCCTTGTTGATGCTAGAGGTCAGAGGAGAATGGGCCGACTGATTCAAGCTGATAGAAGAGCAACTTTGACTGAAATAACCACTCGTTACAACTGAGGTATGCAGCAAAGCATTTGTGAAGCCACAACACGCACAACCTTGAGGCGGATGGGCTACAACAGCAGAAGACCCCACCGGGTACCACTCATCTCCACTACAAATAGGAAAAAGAGGCTACAATTTGCACGAGCTCACCAAAATTGGACAGTTGAAGACTGGAAAAATGTTGCCTGGTCTGATGAGTCTCAATTTCTGTTGAGACATTCAGATGGTAGAGTCAGAATTTGGCGTAAACAGAATGAGAACATGGATCCATCATGCCTTGTTACCACTGTGCAGGCTGGTGGTGGTGGTGTAATGGTGTGGGGGATGTTTTCTTGGCACACTTTAGGCCCCTCAGTGCCAATTGGGCATCGTTTAAATGCCACGGCCTACCTGAGCATTGTTTCTGACCATGTCCATCCCTTTATGACCACCATGTACCCATCCTCTGATGGCTACTTCCAGCAGGATAATGCACCATGTCACAAAGCTCGAATCATTTCAAATTGGTTTATTGAACATGACAATGAGTTCACTGTACTAAAATGGCCCCCACAGTCACCAGATCTCAACCCAATAGAGCATCTTTGGGATGTGGTGGAACGGGAGCTTCGTGCCCTGGATGTGCATCCCACAAATCTCCATCAACTGCAAGATGCTATCCTATCAATATGGGCCAACATTTCTAAAGAATGCTTTCAGCACCTTGTTGAATCAATGCCGCGTAGAATTAAGGCAGTTCTGAAGGCGAAAGGGGGTCAAACACAGTATTAGTATGGTGTTCCTAATAATCCTTTAGGTGAGTGTATATAAAACAGTTAAGTCCGGTCGAACGATATATTAATTAAATTCAGATTGGATTATGTTGGTAATAGGCACTTACCTAACACTAAAAGAAGTTCCGTGCCTCTGACAAGTGCTTTCGATCTTCTTTCTGATCTGGTGTGTGGAAAACACTTGTTTTGCCACAGACTTGTCCCAGCGCCTAGAACGCAACTGAATGCTTTTTCAAGCGCCTCCATACTTGAAAAACCGCAGAAAACTACTTTTAAACAGGAAATGACGGAATATTTATGTACATGTTTACAGCGGGTCTATTCGCACAGGATTAGTATTACCAGAGGTAATTTTTCAGGACCTTTTTTACAGAAGGTAAAAGTCGCCGTAATCTTTACTGGCATTGTCCGTAATGATTACTGAGATGGCACATTCAACACTAAAATCACTGAGAAGCTCTGGTAATAATTACTTTACCCATAACCTTGTGTATGCTTTTGTTCAATAAATTGTTTATGCATGTCTTGAATGGTTGGTTGGGTACTAATTCTGTGCAGGTTCAGAATGGCCCTTTAGTGATAAATATATGGGTGATGCACATCGCAGACCCTCGTGAAAGATTTGTTATTCATCTTCCACTCAGTCATGCTCTCTGGCGGTCAGAAGCCAAGGAAACAATGTATTGGTGACGCATATAACCGTGGTTCTCTGACTGGCTGAAGACCGCCAGTCTCCAGTCACTCAGGTCAATGAAAAGACTTCTAAGAAAGTTGATTGTTGATTTGTAGGCAGGCATTTATTGAGACACATCATTAAGGTCACAAGGAAAAAGCTTCTATTTAGGGTTCTTAACAAGCAGAAGGACAGGAAGGCATTCCACTCATTTATGCCCTCTAGTGGTCTTCCACCAGTCATAGAAACACAGTTACAACGCTTAACCAACATTTCATCACGCAACTGTAAAACTAAACAAATAATTTGCAGACCTCCTCAAAATTAAGTAAACAAGTTTTTACTAATAATATATGCTAGGAGACAATAGGTGGGTCAATCTAGACACTTTTATTTAAAGGCACAGAAGGCTCACAGCTGCACCTCAGTGTTTACAGGTGATGTGATTGTGGAAACTATTAGTACTTCCAAAAACTGTCCAAATGTTCAGATCTAAAAAAGAAAAAAAAGAACATAGTAAAAGCAACAATTAAAAACAAATTAAAAAAAAAAGTTACCACAGCCGTTATTCATTTTACATTCATACAATATTGAATATCTGTACACTTTTCTGACTGCATTTGATAGCTTGAAAAAGTAAAGTACACAGTATTGGATAGTTTTCTCTATAAAGAATTTAGCAAGCAAACACATTTTTTTTCCCATTTTCAAATTTAGTAAATAGGCAAGTTGAAGAGAAAAGACAAAATCTACAAGGAGTTTATATGTTCTAGATGGACTTTAATGTTGCATTTTTAAGAAAGATACAGAAGATATGAAAGACAGGAGGATGAGACCGTATAAGAATGACAAGTACAAAGGTCTTTGGACATGTAGATGTTTGATGAAATTGTAAATAAGTTATTAAATAATAAAGAATATCTTTTCTTTTTTTTCTTAGACGTAAAATCTAACAAGGATTTTAAAGATTCTACATGCACAACACCTTGCCAAAAGAAAAAAAAAAGAAGAGCCAACATCAGATTGTTAGGGAAATGTATCAGTGCATGTGTTTCATAAGATTGGGCGTTGTTATAGTTTTCTACCTATTTGTAATAACTTGCCTAAGTGAATCATCAGAACAGGTCAGTCTCGCATCTTTTCACCCCTTAAGTCTGCCAGAAAAAGGGTGGAGTTATAAATCAACCGTTTCAATAAGGAATAAACTGTTAAAGCAATGACTTGACAGAGCTGTAGAGCGGTCGCAGATAAGTGTAGCTGTGGGAAGTGGCAGTTCTTACACAGAGGAGGGCGAGAGAGGCCGTTATCAGTCCCAGGTATGGTAAAGTGTGTAAGTGTGTTTAGGCGGATGTACAACAGCCTCCGGCGGGTATGGCAGTCTGCGGCTCGTCATCAACGATCTGTACGCCTCTCCGGGCTGTGCTTGTGTGACTCGCGCCGTTCCCCCTTGACCTCTCCTCCGCCTGAGCCGTCTCCATCATCCCTACAGATGCCGGCGAAAACGTCACAAATTAAAGACAGATAAGTAATAATCTATAAAACAGACAAATAAATATATTGCAAGAGGATGACTCAATGTCTTCATGTTTTGAAGAGTGACTTAAAAAGTTTGAAGACGTTGTAGAGTGTCGAAGTTTGCCTGAAAAGTAACATGGAAGCACAGAGGACGTTGTGAATGATTGTTTATAGTAAAAAAAAGTTGGTATTTTTCTTACACACACCAATCGTTTTGCTTCAGAAGACATTGATTCATCCACTGAGGTTGTATGGAAGGCCGCCATAATATGCATCTATAAATTTATACTAAGTCTTGTCATATACATCTGGGAAAGCATAAAGTTGAGTTAATTTTTGGGCAGATTATCCCTTTTTCTGATAAAACTGCAATTGCAATATATATAAAAAAAGGTAGTAAACAAATTATTATTATTATTTTATTTTATTGGCCAAATTGTACAGTCCTACAAACCTTTTTTTTTTTGGCCAAAAAAAATATGTGTATGAATGACTAGGGTAAAAATTGTTGGCAACAGTCGGTTTAGAAGCGTTTCTCATTAAGGTTTGGGAAGATTTTTGGCGCATGTTGAATTCCAAAATCCACGTTATAACCAACTCAAACTCAAGAGTTTGAAGTTTGTGTGGAGCAGCATTTAATTTGAACAAAGTCGTTCTGAGACAGTAGTCGCGTTAAAGATTACAGATTTGTGCTAAACTTTTGGGTTATTTTATGAATGTCGATAAAAAACTATTGCGAAATGACGGCGACTAAAACGTCATTTTTTCCTCTCGCAATAAGTCATTCCAAAAATCATGGCAACGGATGTTGGTAGGTTTACGTATATCGCAGCTAACGCACTAGCCATTATTTGTAATAGATGATGATGTAGGTGTGTGTTATCTAAGCATTCATGGCAAGGAAAGCCCCTTATACTTGAGAGCGCCACGTATGAGGCGTTTCTCTCTCCTGTCTGCTTCAAGGTCTTGATAAATTGTGGCATTTCCTTGTCCTTTAGAATCCAGTATTCAGTAAAATGATCGACTTTTTCCACATTTACAGGCCATCTGGCGTAAGTAAAACTCTTTCCATTATCAGTTTTGCAAAATATTCCTTTTTCGAACTGCCTGGAAAACCACCTCATGCGAGCGTAAAAACTTTTTTTGCGTTATATGGGAGTTTTTGCGAAATTGACGGGTTTCCATTGGGCGTATTTTCAATTCGTAATTTGCGCAATTTGAAGGGTAATGAAAATGCAGCTAATGAAAACGCTGGATCATGAGCTGCTGGAGTGTAAAAGAGCACAGTGCCAAGCTTCACAATAATATCTATAGTCTAATCGAGAACCGAAGAGAACTAAGTAATGTGTCGTCAAATGAAGAGTTGAGCGCCAGGGTTCACGATGCATCAAATTTACACAGGACGCGCACTGACAGAAGATGATTTCTTTAATTTGACAGACGATCACCTGGTTGCATAACATGCATCTAAAGTGTGTAAAACATTAACACCGTGAACCAAAAAACATGGTCCACTTTCAGAATTATTTTTAACCAATATCACACAAGTTTTCATACACGTTAAAATTTAAAACGTAAACTTAATTTTAAGTAAACTTTCCAAAAAATTCAAGGAATTATTACATTTTCATTTCATTATATTTTAAAGGGTTAACTAAATTGTTAGTTTTATACATTTAATTACCTTAGTGTTTTTGACACTACAATGTTAAAATAAGCCACTATAAACTTAAATAAAGAAATAATAATAATACTGTGATATACAGCGAAATCGCCAAAATCTTAATAAATACCGTGATACATATTTTTGGTCATTCTGCCAAGCTCTATGCTTGGTGAACATTACAAAGTCTTAACTGACTGCACTTAATTTGTGTTTCATTTTTAGTTAAAGAGGTCCTATTATGCTTTTTTACATTTTCCACTTTAGTGTTTAATGTTGGTGTTTTAGCATGAAAAAGGTTGATGGACTCCAAAGGGAGTTACTCTCTTTATTAGAAAGAACTGTTTCCTGAAACACCTCGATTGTAGTCTTCCAGGAACGAACACGTCTCAATATTCCTCATTTAAAGGACAAGTTCGGTATTTTACACTTAAAGCCCTGTTTTCAGGTCGTTTCAGAAGCATCTTTTGCAGCGATTTTTGTGTGAGCATATCAGTGAACACCCCTGACCACTCGGTGAGTTTCACGTCTTTGTAAACGAAAGTTTAATGCGTTTTAGGAAGGATTGTTCCAGTGCACCTATGCAACCATTGTGGAGGTGGGGGGGTGCTACCACAGAAACTGAAAATTCTCGGGCCAGTAGCATATGTCCAAATTTCAATCTTAACCCTTCTATTTCATCAGAAACGATCTGAAAACAGGGCTTTAAGTGTAAAATACCAAACTTGTCCTTTAAATAATTCCCGCCCAAGGCATAAGCAAAAAAATAAGGGACAAGGTCTGTCAGAGTTCTGTTAATAGTGTGTTGAAACTCGCGGTTATGGAATGGGCGTGACATTTCCAAAACACACTTGAAGTGTTTGACCAATCACCACACACTGGTCCAGCAGACCAATCAGAGCACATTGTGCTTTTCAGAAGGAGGGGCTTAATAGAGATCAGAACTAAACAGAGCGTTACTGACAGACTGGGAAGAGAGGTGCTGCAACAACGTCAAATATTTGAAAAATAATGTTTTTTTGTTTTTCATTAAAGCATGAAAACCTATCCTAGTAGACCCAAAAAACTAAATCAAGAGTTCGAAAAAGGTCATCTTAAATAAATAGATTTTAAGTTTGAAAACAAACTTCCTTTCAAATTTCTGCAAGTATCTTCCTAACAATATGATTCAGCACATAATTGCATCAATTGTAAAAACACAAAAACATTGAGTGATCAAACATTTAGGTGAGATGATAATTCTGCTTCACCTCAAATTAAACTCAAACACCTCCATCCCCACCCCCCTCCTCCCTCCTTCTGAAATAAAATTCAGGCCCTGTTATGGGAAACAGACAGACTGACAGAATACACAGCATCTAAAAGTAACATACGTTTACACAGGTCCAGAAACAGCTCCTCAATGCCTTTGTTTAATTTGGCTGATGTGTGATAGTGTTTTGCACCCACTGACTCTGCATATCTGGAAAAGGACAAAAAAAAATTAACAAAATAATAATTTCTCAGAAAGCACGTAAAGGCGTTGGAAGTAGGCCTGCATGGTTAATCGTATTTTAATCATGATAATTATAATGTAAAAAGAAAAAAATCGTTGTGATATTGGCACAACGATAAATAAACAATAAACAAATTTAGTTTATTTGTCCTAAAACCTGTTTTTTTTTTTTTTTTTTTTTTACATTTATGTTATCTTGCACTAGTAATACACCTCCACTATCTTGCTTAGGGGTTTCCAGATGCCAAAAGCTTAAATCCCCTAAATGGAGCTTTTATCTTAAAAGGATACATTTTCCGCTGAGTGTTTTACTTAAAGCTACACTGTGTAGGATTTTCTGAAATGTGAAATTGTTTATGACTACCAACTGAATATTACTTTCTAGCCCCTCCCATTCCGAGGCCGTTTTAACTCCTACGGTGGTCGTATTATTTCAAATCTGCCGGCAGTCATGAGTAATCTCCCCCTCGCATTCGTCACGGTGTCACTGAGTGTCAAAACGCGAAAGGCGAAGCTTAAATTTCCAGGTATGTCCCTCTTTGGCTAATGTATTTTCAAGATGGAGGCGCAACATGGCTGCCGCCATTCGAGCGACTCGCTCGTATGTATTCTAAATGGCAGATTCTACGCTTACGAGAATACTTGATTAGTTGGTATAAGTAATTACACATTAATGAGTACATATTTTGAAAGAACAAAGTGTTTTTTGCAAAGAATCAACTTAAAAAAAAAATTATACAATGTAGCTTTAATCTTGTCAATTGGGCAACCAATGCGCACGCAGAAGCTCTCTCTGGGATGCAAAAAAGTGCTGATGATCTGACAACACTGACAAATATGCATGTTGGAGTTTACTGATGTCCATTGTGAAATTCTGCTCGAATTAAAGTGTCATACATCCTCGAAGAACTGTAATAAATCCAAACATGATTCTTGATCATACTGTTTGTGATTGTGGTTGTTGAATAAACAATTATACAACTCGTCTACAATAAAATGTGTAAATGTAACATTATTGGAATTAATTAGGGGTAGGAGAAAAAAATAAAATAATCAATGCATCGCAATTCTCTCTTCAACGATTCTGGAATCGATTCTGGGAAATACAGAATTGATTCTGAGCTTAGATTTAAACCGCAGATGTGCGATGGCGTAGACGGGCGTAGATACACCCGTATTCTGCTTGCTTCCAGTTCCTCTCACACACACCACTCGAACCTTCCGTAAAGCAATCTTTCATAAAGTGAACGCAGCTTATTAGATCTCCCGCTGTCTATGATGTCATCAGTAAATCAAACAACAGTAAAGCTGAGAAAGAGAAAAATCACTCACTGCTCTTGAATGGAAAACATTTAGATACTCTTAAATACTGAAAGCACTCTTTGTTTATTGCTTGTAATGTTTTTTTTTTCTCTTTATTACTAGCTTTTGTGTTTTTTTTTAAATATGTAATTATTTTAAAAAGTACTAATAATTACATATGTAATTAAATAAAAAAAAATATTTAAAAATTTATTAATAAGATTAATTAATAAGAAAAAAAAAGTAGATCAAGAATTGTTTTGGATTCGGATCATGACTGTCAGAACCTTTATTACATTGAAAGTTAATGTTATGTATGTATGTATGTATGTATGTATGTATGTATGTATGTATGTAAACTTCTCTGAAATTTCTCAAATGAGATGAACTGATTAGATATTGCGATTATAATATAAATAAATAATAAATAATCGCGTATAACCATTATCATGCAGCCCTAGCTGTAAGCATTTCATTTCGTGATATTATGAATAAAATGTCCCTAATACTGACAGATATCAGTGAAATTTGCTTCTCAAATAAATGTATCTTGTTTTAAGGATGTTTAGATCTTTTTACAGGACAAAAACACTGATTGAGAATGAAGGTTCAGGATAAGAGCAGTTTAAGAAAAGATATTCCCACATTTCTAAGGTAAACTTTGTTCCGCTGAATAAAACCTATTTTGAAAAGTAACACAGAAGAGCACAATTTACTGCTCCATTCCCTTCACATTCAGTACATCTTGTGTAGACTCATCTTCTCATGTGACCGTCTTAATCATGTGACCAGTCTTTTAGTGCATGTGAACGTCATACATCCTCACTCAAATAGTGTATTATACAATGTTAATCTAAGAGATATTACTATAGATTATGACTATATAAAACTGTATGTGTGCTTTTGAAACATATACAAAACCAAAATATATTAATATGTCTTTAGGCAAAAAGACTTTATATAATACTTTATATGATGACAGTGTTTCAGGCCACTTTGAAGCATACAGCCATTTACAAGCCAAATCCGATAACTTATTAACCAACACTGCTGATGGCTGAAATTTAGAGCCGAATTGAAGTTTAGATTGAAATAAAAATAAAGCTATAGAACATTTTTTAAAGTTGATAGACAGACTGACTTCTGTCCTTCGCATCCAAGGTTTCCTTCACATAATCTAATATCCACAAGGCATACTAAAAACATCCTGATTCAATCAAAAACATTACCTGCAGTAAAAACACATTACAGACATGAGAGATGTACATACCCCTCTGCTTCCTCCACTGAAACATGTCGCTCTTTGTCCAGGTCAATTTTATTGCCTAAAAAAAGAAAGATACAATTCAAGTAAAAATCAATACGTTACAGTATACGTTCACAGCAAATAACATAAATATTACATCAAAATTGTATAATGCATATAAAGTCGTGATTATGGAAAGTTTCAGACATAAGCATCCATTGCATCTTTATTAAATATTCAGTCTAATAAGACAATGTTTTTCTACTATCAATAATAACACATTTACCATCATCGTTCCCACTCTTTAAGACCAAAGAATTCCCATGACTTCTCCAGTTTAAGGATTTCGAGTAAATCATTTTTGAGTTTGTGCTCACAGAGAGCGATAAAAATAGCTGATATGTTTTAGAGCTGAGCACAACTGGAAAAATTGGATATTCCCATGATCTTAAGATTTTATCCATTTCTAGTTGCCCAGGCAATCACCATTTTAAAATTCTCTCATATCTTCCATGACTAGGGAAACCCTGTAACATCTTTAAACCCATTTGCCAGATTTCCCACCAAAATCACTCCAATGTTACTCACCTACTATACATAAACAGATCTCATTCCCCAACATTTTCCTCAATTCTTTTACCCAATTCTTCACCTATCAAGAAAACAAGAGTTAGGTTACAGCAAGAACAAATCGTTAAAAAACCCATTTACCATATTAATCTACAAACTAGAACCCAATAATAGAATATCACCTAGAATGTAGAATGACATAGAACGTCTTGAAGAACAGTAAAAAACTTGAGAATTGATTTAACACATTAATCGTTGGCTTTCATAGTCATTATTATATTCTAGGGGAGTGACGATAGTGTTACGAGATTTTACAATATTAAAACGTGATGATATTTCTAATCGAGGTGAAAGCGGTCTCGCTATTTCAGCATGAAGGAGTTGAGTTTGTGGCAAAACATTTTACAGTGCTTGCATTATGTCATATCCATAAGGTAGACCTGGAGTTACATTCGTTAACATTATTATTGCCTCGTTATTGTATATGTATTTTAAATTCTTAGGTCTATTTTTATTACCACAAAAAATATTATCCGATTACTCAATCAAAATAATCGACCGTTTATTCGAATGACAAAATAATCGTGAGAGCCCTAGATTAGTGAAAACATTTCAAAATGCGCCTGCACTGTTTTATATTTTGACATTGAAGATTTCTTAAAATAGTGTTCAAATATCGTCTCGCCTCATTCTTGTGTATAGTCTTCTCCTCATTAGATTCTGATCATTTAAAGAGTTAGTTCACCCAAAAATGAAAATTCTGTCAGTAATTACTCACCCTCATGTTGTTCCAACCATGTAAGTCTTTCGTTCATCTTCGGAACACAAATTAAGATATTTTTGATGAAATCTGACAGTTGTCTCACTCCTCCATAGGCTTTCAGAGGGACCGAAACTCGTCGGCCCAGAATAGTTATTAAAAACATCGTTAAAATAGTCCAAGTGACTACAGTGGCTATACATTAAGTTTATCATGCGACAACAATACTTTTTGTGCGCAAAAACAACAAAAATAACGACTTTATCCAACTATTAGTGTTCTTCAATGTGGGCCTCTGACGAGAGTTCACGGGAGCGCCAGGACGCATGTGCGAGAACTGAGATTACGGCGTTCTTCTTCTACTACTAACTTACTTGTTACTGGCCGCTCACTCCTTGGGAGTATTACCGCCATCTACTGTACAAGAAGACGTCCCGACATCATCGAGACCTAAATCACAATAAGTGTCGAATTCAATAGCTTACATACAGCGCGCGTCTTTCTCTGCTTATAAACAGACCGTTTTGCGCTTCCGGCAATGTTGGGACGTCATCTTGTACAGTAGATGGCGGTAATACTCCCAAGGAGTGAGCAGCCAGTAACAAGTAGTAGTAGAAGAAGAACGCCGTAATCTCAGTTCTCGCGCATGCGTCCTGGCGCTCCCGTGAACTCTCGTCAGAGGCCCACATTGAAGAACACTAATAGTTGGATAAAGTCATTATTTTTGTTGTTTTTCCGCACAAAAAGTATTGTCGTCGCATGATAAACTTGATGTATAGCCACTGTAGTCACTTGGACTATTTTAACGATGTTTTTAATAACTATTCTGGGCCGATGAGTTTCGGTCCCTCTGAAAGCCTATGGAGGAGTGAGACAACTGTCAGATTTCATCAAAAATATCTTAATTTGTGATCCGAAGATGAACGAAAGACTTACATGGTTGGAACAACATGAGGGTGAGTAATTACTGACAGAATTTTCATTTTTGGGTGAACTAACCCTTTAATGTAAGCATTCACCTTCTGAAACGAGTCCTCATCCGTGACGTCGTACACCAATATGGCGCCGTTGGAATCTCTGTAGTAGATTGGTCCAAGGGCATGAAAACGCTCCTGACCAGCCGTATCCTGAGACAAAAGTAAACACATTCAAGAACAGAAACCGACTGGTTGTCCACTTAGAAGAACCAATTAGCTACTGTGAAGAGTTTCATGACAGAATTATGCATTTTAACTACTTTTTGCAATGCTCATGCAGGCATCTTGTGTTCGATACGCAACTGACTGGCAAATTCTTGTCAGAAACTTGGAAGTTAAGCGCAAACCTGACTCTGACGAGATGAGAGTTATTGTGTTTGGCTCATGAAGTCAAGAAACAATTCAAAGTCAAACTCCATTTACATTTTGAACACATTTCTGGTGTTATTGCGAAGAAAGTCATCTTTCATCAGAACGCAAAATATATATTTCGACAAACATGCTACGCTTCTGAAACATCTTTCCGTTACAGCTGACATCCCCTCGAATCACTGGGCTCCATTCTGGTAACGCCCTCTTTTATCAGCACAAAATCAAAATAATATCTAGAAAAAAAACCTACATTTTCCTCATTGGATAAATAATGGTCTGTGAACGCTACTTTAAGACTGCATCTCACCAACTATTGAGGACGAGCTGTTCATTCTCACAGATGGATCACTACCTTCATTCCAAAACAAGACTTTGCTTAATCTTTTTATTCAAGATCAACTGCTACACAAATGCTACAACCAGTGAGGAATGTGCGTGACTCACCCATATAGCCAGATTGACTCTCTTTCCTGTGATGTTGAGCTTCTTTGTAAGGAACGATGCCTGCAAACAAAGGCACAAATGCATAAATTTGTATTAATTCAGAAGATTGAAGTCTATTTACATTTCAGCATGCCAGCAGCCATATCACCCTGTAGGCCAGGACTGGTTTCCCACTGAAGCTAAGCAGGACTGAGCCTGGTCAGGGAGACCTCCTGGGAAAAAAAAGTGTTAGTGAGGTCGGTCACCCTGTGGTCTGTGCGGGTCCTAATGCCCCAGGATAGTGAAGGTGACACTATACTGTCAAAAAGCACCGTCCATCGGATGAGATGTTAAACCGAGGTCCTGACTCTCTGTGGTCGTTAAAAATCCCATGGCACTTCTCTTAAAGAGTAGGGGTGTAACTCCGGTGTCCTGGTAAAATTCCATCCATTGGCCTTTATCAATCATGGCCTCCTAATAATAATCCCCATGCTTTGAATGGATCTATCACTCTCTCTCTATATATAGCTGGTGTGTGGTGAGCGCACTGGTGTTGTTGTACTGTGGCTGCCGTTGCATCATCCAAGTAGATGCACACTGGTGGTGGTCTGAGGGGAGACCCACTGACATGATTGTAAAGCGCTTTGGTTGTACAGTAGTACAAAGGAAAGCCCTGTATAAATGCCTCATTTAATTTGATTTCATTTCAAACTTATGAATTTCACTTGACGTGCCACTAACTTGTACAGTAATTGCTTGGAAGACTTTTAAACATAGTAGTTCAGACACCTAATGTTCAAGAATGCCTGATTAAGGGTGTGTTCACACTTGGCAGGTGCGATTGCTCTGTTAGCGCCGGTTCATTTGAACATGTGTGAACGCTGCCATCCGAACCCTGGTGCGCACCAAACAAGCGGACAGAGGGCTCTAAGGGTGTTCACACTTAGTTCGGTTTGCTTGGTTAGTTTGGTCCGGAACAAAAAAAAAACATTTAGTCATGGTCTGCTAAGCGTTTAATTTGGCATTTTTATCACCGAACCTAAAGGCATAGGGACATGTTCACAACCCGATTAGTCGGCTTTGATGACGTATTGCCTATTTTGAGACGAAACCAGCTGAGAACTCGTGAAGAGCTTATAAAACGTAAAGGAATCACAGCAGCAGGAATCCCTCACACACACACACACACACAAACGATCTGCTGCGAGGAGACACGGTTCTGATGCCTGTACCAACTGTGGTGAGTAACAACAAATATGAAATTAAACTTTTAAGTTAATGAAATATTACGTAATTTTTACGTCTAAGGGGTTCGGTTGAAGAAAGAAAGAAAGCTTGGTCAAAGAGGAATGATTATAATCCATGCAATCATTATAATAGATTATTGACAACATGCAACCGGTTTCACAGCGTTACATAAAGGCCACAGCAGCCTTTCCTGTATGCTTTATAGTTTGTTACACAGTAACATGGATGAATTATTACAAATCCATCCTCATTCTAAACTCAGCCACAGTGATAAAAGTCTTTGATGGGCTTTCATTATATTTAATGTTGAGTTTTAAAGGATTATGTTAACCAAGCAGTTTAAAATAAAACATAAAAATACCCTTTTTTCCACAGAAAAAAAGAAAAGAAAAGAAAGTCATACAGGTTTGGAACAACATGAGAGTGGTTAAATGATGAGCATGTGTTTGAGTGAACTAACCCTGTAAATATACATAGATTTATAGTTTCATAAGGCATAAAGATATACACACCCTTTGATAACTGATAAAAGACGTGTTAATTGTTATTAGGACAAAGGGTGACAGTATTGAAAAATCTAATATATAATCAATACATCATTTACATCCTTCCCTTTATGTTATTTCATAACTTTGGTGATTTATTTATTTATTTATATCCTAAAATGTGGGAAATATCAATCTTGTATAATAATAAAAGTATAATAATTATTTAGACTCTTGACTGGTGTATGGACTGGTTTTGGCTACTTAATGTATAAAAAAAAAAATTTTAACTACAAAAGTTTGGGGTCAGTAAGATTTATTATTTGTTTGTATTGGCAAAATATACAGTAGTCAACATTTGAAGCGGATCAAAACCTTTCAAAGTTATACATGAATTTTGAACAATACCCGTTCTTGTCTTAGGACAACTGTGATTAACTTTTTTGATCCACTTCAAATGTTGACAATTGTATATATACTTATAAATATGAAGACATCAGATGCAAAAGCCTCAAGTCCATCTACAGTTTTTGTTTAATATTAACATTTTTCAGGCTCCTATGTATAGGTTTCTACCCAAGTACCGCCATTTCTGAATGGGCTGAGGCTGGGATTTAGTGAAGTTAAAGTATTTGATGAAAGTATAGCCTACTATGTGCGGAGAGCATTCACAATATATTATTATCTAATATTTGACAGAGGTTGCTTTTAGAGGCTTTTGCATCAGAGGTCTTTATATATATATATATATATATATATATATATATATATATATATATATATATATATATATATATATATATATATATATATATATATATATATACACACACACACACACACACACATATATATACATACACACACACACATATATATATATATATATATATATATATATATATATATATATATACTTACTTTTATTCAGCAAGGACACATTCAATTGGTCAAAAGTGCCAGTATTTTTTAAATAAATCACATAAAATTATATTTCAAATAAATCGTGTTTTTTAGGACTTTCTATTCATCAAAAAATCCTGAAAAAAAGTATCATCAGGGTTTCCACAAAAATATTAACAGTTTTCAACATTGATAATAATAAGTTGAGTATCAAATCATCATACAGAATGATTTCTGAAGGATCATGTGACACTGAAGACTGGAGTAATGATGCTGAAATTTAAGCTTTGATCATAGGAATAAATTACAGTTTAAAATATTTACAAATAAAAAGCAGTTCTTTTAAACTGCAATAATATTTCACAAATGTTTTTGAAAATACACAACATCTGTTCTAATCTTTCTCTGTCACTACTAATTTTTTCCATCATAACCAAATATGTGTACACAAAAATCACAAATGAAGTGATGTTTTGGTTCTTATGAAAAAAAAAAAAAGAAGAAGAACAGGAAGAGCAGAAGTTTCCTCTAATTGAATATATACAGGTAAGTTAGGCTAGTTGATGAAAAACTTGGACATATATTAGTGACCACATAAAGATTTAAGGTTAAATGCAGTGGCGGCTGGTGAAAAATATCTTAGGTGGGGCTGTGTCATATTCAAACCATGGGAATAGGCTATTAGGCCTACTTTCTGCCCTTGGTATGTGTATTGTGCTTTGATGTTTATTTTGTTCTATTCCTTAACCCAGTCCCAGTGGTTCTCAAACTTTTTAGAGTTGTACCCCAAGAGGCTTAATATCCTTCTGCGTACCCCCACTCTTCAGTCACACCTTTTTCAGTAAGGGACAATATTTGCCCATTAAATCGATTTTTTCAACTGCATTTTTGCCTTTACAAATACCTTTATAACATAAATAATGCTAAAAAATAAATAATAAAAAAAGTTAAATAGATAAATATGCAATGATGGTAAAAACGAAATGATGCTTTTAAATATTAAATTAAAAACGCCAGTAGGTGGTGAGTCATTGAATCGTTCAGAAATGAAGCAAGTGGCTTTATTTGTGAATTAATCATTGAATCATTGACTCTAAAGATTCGTTCAAAGCCGCAGATTCGTTCACAAATACTGCTGTGGCTTTCGTTACTTGGAGCTATTATTTTATTGTAAAAATACTGACAACTGTGTTGAAAATGAACATCACTTAATATTAATATTTCGTTTGTTGAACTGTTGTATAAAATCAATGTATTTGCAATCGTGTGGATCTTCATATAATGTGATTAAACACAGGAACTCGCACATGTCTTTGTATCGAAGAGAGTTTGATTCTTTATATCGATCTCCATGCACAGCCTGTGTCTATATTTGTTCTTCATGCTAGTAAGTGCTAAATCCCTACTTTTACAAACATTGTCGAGAACGGCAGTATAGCGCGATTTGCTGAGGCAGCAATCTGCTCAAGACCTGTCATATAGCCTATACACGCTGCTTAAACGCAGACAGTTTTGACCGCAAAAGATGAGGTAACGTTAATTTGATCGGATTTCATGTATTTACAGCATTTAACCTGAGAGTTTAAATCGCTGTTTAAATCGTATTTTAAGATGAGGTAGTATTAAAGGAACGGCAAAATTCAGCATTTCCGCACCCCCTTCTGTCACCTCACGGTTTGAGAACCACCACAAACCCAGTTTGAGAACCACTGCCTTTACATATCTTTTTAAACCGAAAAATAATAATAATAGTATTACAAATAATTATTAGTATTAACCACCCAAACACAATTTAACACAAACTGCATGATACCCGTGCTCTGTCAAAACGTCAGTAATTATTTAATGCCATATTACAAGACGGAGGCATTCTTACACAAAAACAAACAAACTGCACAAACTTTCCATTTGCATCTGAAATTTTTCTCAGACAGGTCCCTCACTCCGGTAACTGTCCATGCTGGATCTGTCGCTGTTGTTTTAAAAAGTAATCACGGAAAGCAAAACAAGGCATTAGCATGACCGCATCCAGCTAGCCAGGCAGATAGACGCTGTCTGATAGAGATGTGCGTGCCTCGGCTAGGGCACGCGCAGCTTGGGGCGCTAAACAGAAGCGCCCATAGCTGACTAGATTTGAGCTCGCTGATTGGCTACAGTTTATGTCAAACATGTATATCTTAAATCAGCAATTGGCTAAGCTGCTTCACAGACCCGCCTTCCTGGGGCGCTTTCTCCCAGCGCCCTAGAGCTGATGAGACGTGGGGGATGTGTAGAAAAAGCAGATATTTTGAATTTCTATCATATTTTTCACAAATACTGGATGTATTTAATATCTCAAACACACAAATACTGACAATTTGTATGTATGATTTATGTATGTATTTACTTATTTAATGAGTGTGGCTCATAAACTGTGGTCTGACTCATGGGGGGGCGGCGCCCTAGCGCCCTCTATTGGCCAGCCGCCCCTGGTTAAATGTCCAAAGACTTTTTTTAAAGAGCAATCATTCCAAGTGGTAGCATGAAAACCAGTAACGTTAAACATAATTATACAAGAACTAGTAAGACGGTGTTTGGATTACAAATGAAAGCTTATCGCGTGGCACTACAGGCCACTGCTTGACATCTCATGTTAAATATATAGCCTATAACGTTAGTTATTATACACAGTATATGATTATATACACCATTTTTATTCGAATTGCATGCTATAATCTATCACAATCTAGGCCCATAATCTAACGTTACTACTATAGGGAAAACAAAAAAAGACGAGCAAAACAACTTAACAAGCTAACAAATCGTTTATTACAACAAGTAAACACACAATATATTCGATATATTACAGCTGGCTCACACATATAACGTTAATAACGTCGAGTGACGTTCGTTCAGCAGACTCGCTCACCTGAAGGGTGGTGATGTGTTTGTCGTTGAATTTGTTCTCGCAGTATCGCAGCACCAGCGATGTTTTGCCGACACAACCCTCCCCCAGAAGCACCACCTTGAACGAGTACGTCTTCCCTCCAGCCGCCGCCATGCCCAAACTCTCTCTCTCTCTCTCCCGGACGCAAAAACAATGCCTGATTCGAGCCCCACTAGCCGATCACAGCAGCCATAAAGATCCACAGATGACAGTAACGCACACAAAGAGCCACCGATCTGAGCTTCGCATGAAGTCTTCGCACTGATTCCACTGTTAAACACTGATTCACTCTTGTTGAAGAACTGCCATCAGTCTAATGGCGCTCTGTGTCTGTGACGTGACTGAGAGGTGGTCAGGTGATCCACGGGGCCGCGGCTCGGTTTCCTATGAGACTCGCACGATTTTATTCCTGCAGGGGGCGCGCGGTGACGCCTCGGCTTCAGACGCTTCATTCGTTTTGTTTAGTTTCTTACTGGTGCAGACATTAGTTTGTTAAAATGTGTAATCATTTTAAATAGGTTGTTTGAAAAATGTTAATATCATAAATGCACACGCTTCAACTATCCCCATAAAATGTTTTTGTCTAAAGGCAAACGGTAATCCAAACCGCCTGTGATTCGTCAATCTTGGTTCAGCGCAGAGAAAAGTAACACGAATCACGCGAAAGCCACCTGAATAATAACGACGATGAACTTAAAGGGATAGTTCACCCAAAAATGGAAATTCTGTCATTAATTGAACCTCATGTCGTAAAACAGCATTTTCTGAAGAGATTGCTTTATAGGCTATGATGAACAGATTTAATTTAGGCTTTTATGTTTGTTTGACACGTGAGAACCAATTAGGTTCATTCTCGTGTTGTTTGAGCTTCTTCAAGAACCAATGAGGTTTGTCAAGCGTCAAGCATGTTCGATTGAGCTTCTGTTTATGTTTGTTGATCATTGTTTATATGTGAATAAAAGCCTAAATTAAATCTGTTCCTCATCTAAAGTATCTTCAGAAAATGTGTACAAAACCACTCAATTCATGTGGATTAATTTTCCGATCTCTTTATGAACTTTTTGAAGCATCAAAGTGGTAGTTGCATACTGTCAATGGAGGGACAGAAAGCTCTCAGATTTCCTCAAAAAGATCTTCATTTGTGTTCTGAAGATGAACGAAAGTCTTACGGGGTTGGAAAGACATGATGATGAGTAAATGATGACAGAGTTTTAATTTTTTGGTGAACTAACCCTTTAAATAAAATAAAAATAAAGCCTGGTTTCACAGACAGGGGTTAGGTTAAACCAGGATTAGACCTTAGTTTAATGATGGCATTTAACTAGCTTTTATAAATGTGCCTTAGAAAGAAAAGAAAAGAAAAAAAAACATTACTGGTGTGCATCTTGTGACAAAACAATGGCACTGACATATTTTAAGATCTGTGTCAGTGCAAGTTGCTTTCAGTTAAAACGTCTCAAACATGTATTTTAGTATGGGACTATAGGCTTAAACCTTGAACTGGGGGAAAGAGAAGAGATATAAATTATGATAGTTATAAACATCTGACAAATCAGAGACAACATCTGGGCCATTAATCCCCTCCTAAGTTTTCTTTCCATTCTACCAACTGATTATTTTTGTATAGTCAGAACTGACAGTAGTTGCTAGAAAGTCTTATGACTTTTAGAAGCAGCAGATACCATATAATTCACCAGTGACATATTACCTGTAAAAAAAATATGTAAAATAATAAAAAAGGAGAAATACTTGGCCAATAAATGGCTTGTATTCTTATAAATTGATCTACTGTCAAAAGTAAACTATCATGTTGGCTATTGGTTGTGTTTTATTGTGTAGTATGAAATGTATCAAAATATTAATCAAAATGAAAGATCTTTATGGGAATGTGTCAATGAGGAAACTATTTAAACAGATTAGTTTAGGCTAACCTTCTAAAATACAACTTTTTACATACGTTTTTTTTTTTTTTTTTTTGGTCATTAGCCTACTTTAAAAAAAAAATCTAATTCAAATGAATTTAAACATGATTAAATAATTTGTCAAATATCTTTACAGATAAGCTGCTTCGTATGGTCTTTGTATTAGGTCTGATTGTTATGGTCTCAGAAAATACAGATCCAAGATGGATATTCAAAACTCCAGGAGTGCAGTTACCCTCCAACTAATCACATAAAATACATCAGATCTATTTTGGGCGATGCATTTTGGCAGGGATGCGTTTTGCTGCATGGTGAATGTCAGACATCAGATTGCCATGGCAACAGCAGAGAGCTACAGTACATGTTTGCCACAAGACGACACAGCAGACTGACTTTGGCAGATCTGAATTGTTTAAGAAGAAAATCATCCAACATGATCTCCTCTTAAGAGCTCATGAGTAAGAAATGGAGGATTTGTGGGGTGTTTATGAGGTTTATGAGGATGAGCATCATCGTTGTAGAAGGAACATACTAGAAAATACATGTTCTTTAAGGAGTCACTAAGCAAAAACATTGCATTGCAGTCAAAGTCCTGGTTTTTATGAATGCTAGCCTGAGTTCTGAATGAAGAAGGCCATCATGTGACTTTGTCTGACAGCCCTTTCTTGATCAAGCCTGGTCTATAAAAGAAGCTTTCGCACAAAGAACCAAGTGATGCTGACTGAGAATCAAAGACTACATTTCATGCAAGACTGCTTTAATATTTACCTCGCTTTTAAGTTGTTCTCTCTCTCTCTCTCTCTCTCTCTCTCTCTCTCTCTCTCTCTCTCCTGTGCCTTGGGATTAAACTTCTGATAGATTTAAGTCTTTTTGACTTGACTGAGCAAACAACATTCGAGTTGGCTTGACAAAACCTTGTCCAAAAGTTGCCTGGTCTTCTTAAAGAAAGTTTCTTGATTATTACGCAGAGATGAGAGTATAGTTCCTATATCAGCCTAGAAAATCGCAACTTTACATTTTCTGTCGGTCTTAGTACACGATGTAACTACAGAAGAGTCAAGTTTTAAATAGGAAAAATATCGAAACTCTTTGGTCATTTTTTTGAGAGAGATGCTAATGGTCCTGTCCGATTCAATGATCTATGCTAAGCTATGCTAAAAGTGGTACCGCCAGACCCGGAAATCGGGTGAATGGATTCGAAAACGGTAAAACTCAACTGCTTAACTCTGGGGGAGTTGTAAAATGAGCCTATTTCCAAAAAAGTGGAGTATCCCTTTAATGGCTGCAATGATCAAATCTATTATTATCATGATATAAGATAGCACATGTACGTCTGCAAGATGTCTGTTAAAGATCACTTCATCTGGAAAGCATCTGCTGTTTACTAACATCTGATAGACGTCTTTAAGATGTCCTAAACAACATAGCATTAAACATAATAAACAGAAGTAAATCGTGAAGAAGACAGCTGCAAACATTATTATGAATGGTTAATTCATCAAAAAAAAAAAAACAAAACAAAAAAAAAAAAAAACGAAGTACTCTATCTTTCCGCAAGCTATAGAAATGTATGCTATGCTCATTTTACTACAGTTGTATTTGACTAAAATAAACAACAGGTTTAAAAGAGAACTGTTTAAATTAATTTTTGATTTGGTATGGACCAGACGTAACATAGCCTGAATCGGTTCTATAAAATGAATTGATCAACCGAATCGACTCGCTAAATGAATCCTCTCAGCGCTAAAGAGACACATCAGGGTGTGTGATCACAGAAGAAGCGGAATTATTGTATTAAACAGCCATCGTTTCAGTGTCTCAACATAGAGACACTGCAGCCTCGACTGACATTCATAAAGGCATAATGTATTTTTAATAAAACGAGGAGAATCATGTTCGTCAACGCGGCATTAGTCGTTATTTCTTTATTGATGGAATTTCACGTCACAGGTGAGGCTAAAAACAATATCGATATCGATGTTTGTTTTAATTCTTGCTGTAATAATTTCCTCATTTGCTACTGTAAGAGTGAATTCGGCGTTTATTTGCCAAATGCATATGGTGTGTTTTTAATAATATATGGGCAGTTGGATTATTTGAAGGCTAGAAGGAGTAAATAAAACCAATTTCATGTCATGGAAATAGTGAAATTATGCGAACCTATATTAGACAGGGAAATGTTTATCTAGTCAATGCTAAAATGAATAAGAATATCACCTATGCACAGTCATTTCTGAAGCGCAGATCAGGTACAGTAGCAGATAACGCAGATATTCATTACTTTTTTTCTTTTTTACTGTAACCGTTGTCTTGCGCCTGTGTCATGCTCATACAATATTTATTTTGATGTTGTATGATACAATATATTATATTCTTGATAATTTGCAATAATTATTTATTAAGGCTGACTTGAGTGTTGAGTTTTCTTTCTTATAGATAGATAGATAGATATTGGAAGGACCTGGTGATTAGTAAATGATTAAAAACTTACATTTTGGAGTGAATTATCCCAAAAGGAAAAATAAATAAATAAAATGCATTTATTGTCATCTTTAGGTTCATCAACACTCTTAAAGATATTTATAATGGATATTAAAAGTTCTTCATGGAACCATAGATGGCAATAAAGAACCTTCATTTTTAAGAGTGAATGCCATTTATTTTAATTGGATTCTAAGGTTTTCTTGGCTCCAAGTGGTCCAAGTTTCATTTGTATCGGACATCAAAATTGTTTCCTTTACGCATGATCACTAGATATTTTACGTACTTACATCCAGTCAGTCAGATTTCATTACAATGTTGAGTTATTGAAGTTATTCACTTGTGTTTTAATGTGCATATTTACAAAACAAGACAACAAAAGTTTTATTCAATATGCAAAAAATATATATTATAAAATGTTGTGGCCCTGGATTGAAATTGGTTTAATACAGTATTCCAGTCATTAGGCTATATAGTAACAGCTGTGACGTGAAACTCTTGTTTCAGGGGGCATCTCTGAGGACGATGAAGTTTATCAGAGACCGCATCGACGCATTGCTAATGGATTGACTGGCCTCGTGCATCAGCACACGGGTGTCCTCAGCCAGGGAAAGGCTTTGGGATTTCATGGGGAATTGCTCCAGACTCAGTCCCGTGGTCGGTTGGCCAAGCTGATGCCGGCAGTGTTTCTAGAATCCCATTTCCAAAGAGCTCCACAGAGGCAGTCAGACCTCAACTTCGTGCAAAACATCGACCGTGTGGAGAACAAGCCTGTGTCTGCCCACCACACGGTCACAATGGTGAGATCCTACACACATTGAGATTTTTTAGTTACTTTTAAATTTTAGTGCAAAAAATGGGGTGTCGAATTAAAGGGATAGTTCACACACACATTTTTTTATTCTGTCATAATTTACTCACCCTCATGTCATTCCAAACCTGTAAGACTTTCGTTCATCTTCGGAACACAAATGAAGATCTTTTTGATGAAATCTGAGAGTTTTCTGTCCCTTCATTGACAATATGCAACTTTGTCGCTTCAAAAAGTTCATAAACAGATTGTAAAACTAATCCATATGAATTGAGCGGTTTAGTCCAAATTTTCTGAAGAGACACAATCGCTTTATATGATGAACAGATTTAATTTAGGTTTTTATTCACATATAAACATTGATCAGTGAAACTCAACCGAACCTGCTTGACGCACGAGAACAAACCTCTTGCGGAAGCTCAAACGTGCTGCGTAACACGAGAATGAACCTCACTGGTTCTCACACGTCAAGCGAATATGCTTCAGCTTCCGTTTATCGCAACTGATGTGTGAGTTGATGAATTTATATGTGAATAAAAGCCTAAATTCAATCTGTTTATCATATACAGCGATCGAGTCTCTTCAGAAAATGTTTGACTTTTATGATCTCTTCATGAATGTTTTGAAGCGTCAAAGTGGTAGTTGCGTAGCTGTCAATGGAGGGACAGAAAGCTTTAAGATTTCATCAATGCTCGGGCAGTTCCTTCATACACAGAGCGGTCATCGACAGGTTAAAAAAAAAGGCGCCATTTGAGGCGTTATAGTGTTTTCCTTACAACTACAGACAGATTGGAAGAATAAGTCCAAATGGAGTCGATTTCAAAGGCGCAATTCCCTGTTCTGATGCAAATATAAATGTAAATGGTGCACACTAACAGCGAGTGTTAAGGCCGTTTCACAAGGGACACGCAGCAGTTGAGAGTGTCTAGTTCATTTTCACATTCCTGTTTTTCCATTGTTTTTCTATGTAAACAGACATGTTTGACCGTTGCGCTTCTTTTGCAGCATCTCATGCATAACACATGTGGCGCTCAAGGTAAAAGAAGTTAAAAAACACGCCTCTAGAAAAATAGTTTTAGCAGCAGATATGGCAAGTTGAGACATCTGTGCCTTTGTTCATACGGACATCTGACTGCTAAGTAGGGTTTGTGTTTTCAGCAATAATGCTTTACTGAGAAAAGAAGGTCAGGGAAAATCTGCAAATGGAAAATCTCCATAAGTACCTTTTGTGCATTTGCAAGTGTTTTTTTGTTACTTTGCACTTTTTTTAAGAAAATGTTTTTTTTTTGTTTTTTTTAGGATAATATATTTTTGACCCATAATTTCCATGATCTAAATAATTAAAAGGCTGTCATTTGAAAGTGTGTAGGCCTACTTGCATTATTATGCTGTTATATTAGGATTATATATTCAGTGGCCTAAAATGGTCTTAAAATGACAATAATATCGTTTACCGCAATTATTTCTGGGATGATATATCGCAAAACAAAAAGTAGTTATCGTGACAGGCCTAGTGATTAATGACAGAATTAAAAAAATTTAATTAAAATTTGAAAAGGGTGAGATCAGATAAATGAAATGTTTGCCGCATATTTTTAAAGACGTACACACATACCTGCACATGCCTTTTATTTAGTGTGTTTAGTGGTCTCTCAATCAGCTTTCACTGTTTGAATGAGAGTCAGTTTATTTTCCCCTCTTAAGGTTTAATTTGAAGTAAAAAAAATCAATTTTCTGTATTGATCCTTGATACAATGTTCAAAATTCCAAACATAAACCTGCGTGTCTTAATCACTGAATGTTACTGACTGGATCAAAACAAGTTGCCAGATGTGGCCAGGCAAGGTGCCAGCAATGTTGCTAGTGTGTTCTGGGTGTTTGCTAGGTGGTTATTGTGGGGTGCGTTTGATGTACAATGACAATGCACAGTGAATTCTGCTTAAGTACCATAGTACCATTTGGAGAAATTAACTAGCTAGTCATGACTTTTTCTCGAAACTGTAGTGACTTTGTAACATCCATTATTTGAACCAAGTTGGTTAAAAAATATAGAATCGTTGTTAATGACGTCGTCATGAAGGAGTAACTTTTGCTCCGTCCCACCGGCTCCCCCTTGGTCAGGCGTCGCTTCACTTATGCCACGGACATACAGGCCATCCGCTACGTCCCTTTTCCCCTATGGCTGCAGCGGGCTCCTTTCTCCCTTCGGCATCGCCACTGTCCGATGTCGGCAGCCACGCCTTCTACATCTAGGCTCCTCCCGCATTCGTCTCCGCCGTGGGCTGTCGGCTCTGGGGAGCTCTGGGTCTGCGCCATCGGACTTTCTCCACCCTCAACATCTGGGTCTCGTCGTCACCAGCCCTTCACCACATCCTCCCTCCATCCCGCCTCCATCCCTTCACTTCAGCCTCCCTGCATCGTTTCGCCATCTCCTCGTCCTCCTCCAAAGCCCCCTCCGGCCCTCCCTCTGTTCTGCCACGGTGCGAGGTCACGCCTTGCCAGAGGGGGGCGACATGTCACCATTATCATCATGGACTTTTAATTTGTTTTCATTCTAATCATGTGTTCCTTTGTTCAGTTTTCCCGCTCCTCATTTGTGTTCATTGGTTTCAGCTGTGTCCTATTAATTAGTCTCGTTTGTGTTTGCTTTATAAGTTGATCCCTCACATTCATTCTCTGTTTGGTCTATGTTGCATTAAGTGTGTGTTGCCCTTCCTGTCTATTTATTCTTTGTATTATCGTCATTAAACTTCGTGTTGGAATTATATTCATCATCTTCGTCTACCTTCCTGCAACCACCCGTGACAGTTAGATTATTGTTGGAAATAACAAACTTGTCATCTGATGTCTACTTTACTATATTTGTTCTCCATTGTTTTGCTTTGTTTACAGATGTTTGATTCAATCATGGATACTTGCATCATACTCCCGTGTTTCCTTGGGTGCTAGAGCACCCACTTAAAGGAGAACTTGGTAACTTTTTTAACTTAATAAAACTGTCTAGAAATCATTTGGATGGTTAAACAACCTGTTCTGGTGATATTGGTGACTTTCCCCGCTCCCCCCAGCGTTCCCAGGCGGAAAACCAACCTTGCAACTTGGCCACTACCGTCCCGGTAAGATAGAAATTGGAAGTCTCGTGAGAAGCGAGAACTAGAACGAGAACGAGCGCGAAACACAAATTGCTTTACGGCAATTCGACCTAAACACACACGCATGTATGATGTATTACCAGATTACCCACCTCGGTAGACATAGCTCCACGCGATACAGTTGGCTTGCTCTGATCAAAACAAACGCACATGAGCAGCGGTAGAGAGGGGGAGGAGGCCGCCGCAAGTGAGTTTTTTACGACCGTGTTGTGAAATATACGCCCTCCCACAGCTGTAGGGGGAGCTCGTGGGGAAAACATGCGACAACAAAAGGGAAAATCAGCGAAGAAGTGACTAGAGTTCGCTAGAGTTACCGAGTTCTCCTTTAAAGCAATACTTTCATTCTTTCAACAAACTACGGGTATGTTTACTCGACAACGATATGCTTAAAACTGAGATGGTTTTCCTTTGAGTTTTCCACGTACAGACGACATCATCGTCAAAACGATCCCCATTCACACGGATCCGCGAAAACGACTAAAAACGCTGTATTCTGCTGCCAGGCCATTAGATGGCGATGAAATGCTATAGATTGAACACGTATTACGCATGTGCATGACATCGTCTCTTGATCGATTCAGTATCAAACCTCAAAATGAATAAATACAGTCAAATGCAAACTCAGAATATTACGCAAATTATTACGCAATAATTAAATGTTAAATTACACAAATATACGTTATTTATTTAATCTCACTTTATTAACCAGTGTCTTCGTTGCTGACCTTTCATGATCTAATTCAACCATAAAAATAAGCAAAAATGACTTGAGATAAACATTACATTTCTGTTTAATTTTTTTGTTATTATTGCTGAAGTAAGAGTGTTGAACTTTCTTCTTCTGTGTCAGCTGGACAGCTGAAAAGTTTGTACAGGCGTGAATTTGCATTTACTTCAGCCTGAGGCTTATTCATTTCACTTTTGGTATGAAAGGGCCTTTCATTTTTTTTGATATTAAAAAACAAGCAAGCCCAGCCCAGCTTTGAAAAAGTAACACAAAAACCAACGTAACACATTACTGTCCATAAAAAGTAACTACTGTAAGTAATGCAATTAGTCACTTTTTTAGAGAGTGACACAATATTGTAATGTAGTAATGAGTGTAATGGATTATCGAAAAAGAAACCTGAAACTTGTGGGAACTTGGTTTTATGCATCGGCTTTTGAATGAATTTTGAGATGTGGGCATTGGACTTAAAAATGGAGGCAGATGAATGTGAGTTAAATGATTGGAGAAAAATCTTTCCAGTTATTAAATATTCCAGTTATTAAAATTTTTGATTAAACATTAAGAGGTAAAAAAAAAAAACATATTCAAAGGTGAATTGTTTACAATATGATCTACAATATGCATTTAGAAAATCGATTTTAATTTCATGTTGACTAAAGAAACAACACACCTTTCCTCAGTGATTTGCATGATTTAAGGTGTTTTATTTTATATGGTAGTTTAGGTATATGAGTAACATTAATAGATATACTTGCTGTAGCAACACCTCTCATAAAGATGAATAGTTTTGACGTTAAGTTTGGCGCTGAACATTTGGCAACTGTCTATACGTACCAGATTAAATAATGTGTTTATGCAAGTATTACAGTGAGGAGGATGTGTTTTATGGTGGAGTGAGATGAACTCTTTCACCCTCAGAGCCAATTACACTAATGCACCTGATGCGAGACCTCTGGAAGCTTCCACACTCCCACGAGGTGTCCAAAAAAATCAATCACAGCTCGCATATATCACCACTTCAGCTCACAGCACTGCCTGTGAGAGTCACACATTTATATATTTATTTGCTTTAATGCCGGTGAAGCTTAATATGGGATGTGCTCAGTACACAAAAGGTCATTGCAATTTGCCTGTCAAAATTAATGCAGGTTTGAGAACTACTTCAGTGTGGGTGGTAATTAAAGTCAACATGAAATCAACATCGACCCTGCTTATGTCATGATTGCCCTGTTTTCTGTGCTCGTTATGTGGACTTTTAGTTTCTCCACATTAGTCCCTCATGGTCTGTACGTGTGTCCTAGCCTTTGTACATAGTATAACTCTTGGCTGTGTCCAAAATCGCCCCCTATACACTTATATAGTGCACTAATTGAGAAGACAGCCATTTTTAGTGGCGTCCAAAAAAGATTGAGTTCACTTATTCACTCCCATAATGGACATCTGAGGGCCCCTCCCCCAAAACGGCCATTGTCCAATCACACATCATAGCAACCGTTACTATGTGAGCAGGTCCGACAAACATTGACTCCAAGCAAGATGGTGAAGCGGTGCGCCCACGGCGTTTGTAAATCGGACACTAGATACCCCGAGAGACTGTCTGGAGAGTTGTGTTCTTTCCATTCCCAAAGCCGAAAACACAACGTGAGCGGTGCCTACAATGGATAAAACAGTGTGGACGGCC
This sequence comes from Rutilus rutilus, assembly GCF_951802725.1. Taxonomy (NCBI): domain Eukaryota; kingdom Metazoa; phylum Chordata; class Actinopteri; order Cypriniformes; family Leuciscidae; genus Rutilus; species Rutilus rutilus. The sequence continues at coordinate 22,617,519 of NC_140212.1, read as the reverse complement.
CCACTCCCAGTTAAATGTGTCGAACATTACGAAGCATAAATATGTCTGCTGGCTGTGGTATCGATGGCTACTTAAAGGTTTTTTTTGTTTGTTTTTTTCTGATCTGAAAAACTATCCTATCTGTAACTCAAAAAACATAATATTGTCTGAACCGCGAGTTTTATGATCCGTTGCCCTACTAATAAATATTATGGTCTCAACCGCGATTTTTGTGATCCGTTGCCCCCCTAATAAATAGTATGGTAAGTGCATTATGAAAGACAATCAATGAAAGTTATTTAGATGCAAATTAAGGCTATGTCTGGTTAAACAGGTATTGTGTGATTTTGTTTATCGTGCTTTGTCAACTTGAAGCATGAATTTGAGAAAGAAAATAATTTTTGGAAGAAAATGCACCACGTACTTTTGTCAATGATATATAGCTAAAAGATTGTAAAAGCTTTCAGTTCACCCTGCCAAATTGTAGTTGAAAAGTCAAATTAAGCTTGATTAATGATATACTGTGACTGATCAGATAAACTACAGCATCGAGAATATAACTCCAATGTGTTTTGCAGCATTTAAAATTTTAGTCAAAGTGTTATGCGAAAAAACACACATAAGAAATTATTGCTGACAGCACTTTCATTTTCAGAGACAGTTTTTTCTTTCACACAAAAACACAACAGTGAGTGTCTTTCAATGCTTTTAAACACTTGTTCTTTGTCATATCACAATGATGTGTATGAACATCGGTAAGCATTAGCCTCGATAGAGACGTAGATAGTAGTCGTGTCTCCTTCATTGCGTATTTTTATATTTTGAATCCCTCCACTGCATACTGTAACCCCTTTTGCCTCGATCTGGAGGTTATCGCGGAGGTATTGCTCCAAAAATGGTCACTGACACGCACGGGTATGGCAATCTGTCGCGCTGGTCGTGTTTGACCATTTGTTTGTCGGACGTAGCAACAGTAACTAAGGGGGGCGGGGCTCGGCGAAAGGCTAATTACACTCTGTTTATTAAAACAACACACATTACACTGGTTGCAAGCGGCGTGGCGTGACAAAAGCAAATAGAACCCATTATTAATTCTGATTCACCCATAGGAGCTGCACCTGTAAGTTCTGTTTTTGTGATGTTTGAGTTGGGGGAGGCTCGACGCACAAAAAGGGTGCTTTCAAGGTTGGTTGAAAATATGCTTTATTTTTGTAATTAAAACTACATACTTAACCTTTAACAAAACAAAGAAGGAAATCCGCAGGTGAGTTGCAACTTGGCAACTTTACAAACTTAAAGACAATTACTAACAACTCAAGGTAGAAACACGGGGCAATATATACAAGAGAAAATGAGCAACTAAATAAGACACAGGTGAAGACCATAATCAGTAACCATAGAAATAATCAGTAACTAAGGCCTGGGACACATTAGACGATTTTTAAATCTTAACTGACTTTAAACCTGTGAAAGAACACAGACATAATGACAGTTTCAACCGATTTTTAGAATTATAATCCTCTGATTGCACACACTAGACCACGAGACCACACACTTGGTGATTGCTGGAACGATTTTACATTGAGACGAGATCCCATGGAGACTCGTGAGGTAACAAATGGAGGACAATCGACGTCGTCAGCTCAATACTGCACTTTTGTGGCATGTTTGTGGCTGCCAAATTTCAGTTATAGAAACATGCAACATCCGGTAGGTGTTGCATGTTTTAACCACTGGTGATAGAGACATTTTAAATTAATTTAAATGAAATTTCAATAAGTCAACTCATGTCAAACAATGCAGTATTTCTCCTGTACCCTCACACTACAGCTTTTTTATGCTTACCATTATATTCACATAATCAGACATTTTAATCATATATTTATATTGTTATTATTGTTACAATCATTATATGTAAATTATTAAATGTTTTTATATATTTAATATTTAAAATATTATACCGTACATCAATTTTTATCATTAATAATCTTTTTTTTTTTTTTTGGGTTAAGTTATAATGTTAGTTTTTTATGACTAAAACAGTGATAATTTAGTAACATATTTATTTAATTTTCAATTACCATTTTACACACACTCACCCTTACTAATAACCAAACTGCTTGTTTACATTGAATGCAAATTTTATTTTGATAGTTGTTCTGCTGTTACGAATAAAAAGCATCTATTCTACTGCCTACCTCACAGTAACTGACACCGTGAAGTTACTTATCATCCAGTAGGCGTTACTGACATATAAATGTGGTCATGTGTTTTGATGTTCATCTGTCTGAGATCTGAAAACTGCAGAAGTTGTCACCGCTCAGTTTCAATAAAAGCTCTTTTTAACTAAGGAGGAAGTTTTGACTTTCATTTCATCGTTTTCACTGAACAATAATCTTTTCTCAAAAGATCAAGGAAAATGTGATTCCTTATGATATGAGGCCTCTACAGTGTTGCAAACGTCTAATCTTCCATTGCATCACACAGGGTTGTCCCTGTTCTTCTACCTCTCTCAGTTCCCATTGTGGTTTGGGAGAGAGTCAATGAAAGATTTGTCTTAAAAGTTATTTTCTGATCTTTGATGTCGGTGTTCCTCTGTCAGGAAGATCTGAGGCTATAGCTTCTGTTCCCACCAGCAGAGGGCACAATCCCCAATCACTCCTGGCCCATATTTCCTGTAGACCCATGTAGATATGCAATTTGGTAACACAATTAATGTGAAGTCTTGATAGTTTAGATGCAATTCTAGGCATATATATATATATATATATATATATATATATATATATATATATATATTTATTTGCTATTTTCAAGAAAATCTAGTTTATAATGTTGATACAAAGCTCTATCAACAAATAAATAAAAACATAATAAAAATCTAGAATCTTCCATGTCAATAACTGTATAATGGATATAGGATAAATTCATTGTGTACTATATATTTTTGCATGGGCTTTAAAAACGTTCATTTGATTCTAAATATCTCATAAAGGATATTGTTCATACACCATTATTCATGTTTGTAGGAGGAAAATGATGACATAGAACTGTATGTGTCGTCTGTTGGAGTATCAGAACCAATGGCTCATGAGGAAATGATCCAGTTGCTCAACATCAACACCCTTCACCACAGCCCTGGGCCGCTTGCAACCACTGAGGCGTCCACTGAGGTTTGTGGCCTAACTGCTCTTGCAATGAAGTTACTGTCAGCTGTATTTCAGTCATTACAACTCTTGGTATAGTTATAGTATGTTAATGGATAGGACAATGTTAAATTAATGAATTTGGTCTTGGTGGACTAAATATACAAATGCTGCTGCATAGCAAGTATGGACTGTGAGCTGCTGTGAGCATATATATGTTATATACAGAGGTGTGTGAGTGAATGAGTGAGTGCGTGCGAGCGAGCGATTCGTCATGTTTTTTACTCCTTTATCATCATGCACTGACGTACTAAGCAGTGGCGGCTGCTGGTCTTTCAAAGAGGGGAAGCTCATTTTCGACCTACATCATAAAAATTATTCATTTATTTATACGTAAATTCTACGTTCCTTTTCAAGAAAATGCTCTGTGAAAAATGAATGTAATAATATAATAAAGGTATAAATAATAATATAATAAAGTATAATAATAATGCTACTAATAATAAGATGTATTTAAATTATTTTAATAATTATTTTTGAATTATTACTACTACTACTAATAATAATAATATAAAAAAAGATAATAAGTAATAATATAATAAAGGTATAAATGTATAATTGTGTGAAATGTATTATAAAAATTGGCTAGCAATTTCGACAAGCAAATACCAAGAAATAGGTTGCAGCAGTTTGTCTTTGAAAAATCCGCGATGGCACCTGAGCTCGAACAGCTTCAACATCAGCGACTTTTTATTGTATGAAATCGCTGTCAATCAAAAGGAGATGCAGCCTTTCGACAGACCCTCCAATCATCACGCGGAAGCCCGGAGTCCAGGCCAGCCCACTCCCCGTTCACCCCCAGAGAAGCTGAGCTTCCATGGGCGGGACATAATCGCAGCATTTATCCAATGACCGTCTAGTTTCGAAGCGCTGAAAAAAACTGTTTGAAGCAGCCCCATTGAAGTCAATGGAAGCTGCGCTTCAACAGGGAAATGCACTGTGACGCTACGGGAATGTATGAGAAGGAAATCGAGTCAGCCGACCTGCTGTATAACGTTAACTGATTCTGAACGAACTCGTCTTTGAGATGAACGTTTTCTAACGCATTTTTAGTCAATAAAATGTTAATACAATAGTACATATTTGACCATTCATTTTTTGACATTATAGGGGAAGCACAGCTTCCCTTGCAGTCTTAAAGAAATCGCCACTGGTACTAAGTTATGTTTGAAATCAGAGACTCGTGTTGAGCAACAGTGTTTCTGACCTCTTGTGATCGGATGTATTTATTTATTTATTTATTTTTGCCGTATGTGATGTTTTCAAATATATATTTCAAAATATTTATTGCTAAAATATATTTCAAAATATATTTACATAAATATGTTTTTGGACATTTTCTGTATATTTTTGAAAACATTTTTGAAAATATAAATATATATTTTAAAAGCATTTAAAAATACATTTCGCCCTATGTATTTTAATCTAAGAAAATACATTCACATGTCACATTTGAAGAAAAATGTCTCAGGGCACAACTGTAACCATGGTTCCCTGGGAAGGGGAATGAGACACTGCGTCCTAAGGCTCTATGGGGAACCGGTGTTGACAGCGTGACCGGTGTGTGAAGCACGTGTCTAATCACGACAATAACATTGGCGGGTGACAGCCTATGACATCACTAACGATGTGATCAGAGTTTAAAAGGGTACCTTTAGTACACATCAACAGCTTCTTTGTCTGAAGGAGATGTGGGCAGGCATACCAGAAGCATGGCAACAAGACGCAGTGTCTTGTTCCCCTTCTCAGGGAATCATGGTTACATTCGTAACCTGAGGTGTTCCCTATCGAATTGAAACTCGCTCTACATCCTAAGACGCTATGGGGAAGAAATGCCCACTCCAACCTGCTGAAAGAATGAAGAGGGAATGTGAGAACTGACATAAAGTCAATGACTTCGTTGTTAGACATGGAGCTAGGTCCGAAGTAACAGTTCCCTGCTCCAGAGTGACTCTCTTCCCTAGGGCTAAAAACCCTGGCTTTACATACTCCATGGGCAGAGCTCAGGGCCTGGTATTCTGGCTCTTCAGGGGACACTATACCCCTGATAAATGGAGGTCTCAGGAAAACCACTCTCAAAACAAGAGGAGACCTAGCAACACTCTAAAACAATATCATCACAGAGGCTAACAGAGAGCCAATGACCTGATATAGTATCCAAGGGGAGCTCTAAGAACAGAAGCCTCAGCAGGACGACTCTCTAAAGCGAGAGGAGGCCTGCTATGTTCTACACTAAGGACTGCTTACCAAGGAGGCTCAAAAAAGAGCCTGACAACTCCATACTGCTATCCAAGCTGAGCTCTGGGCAGTGGAGGAGGCCTCAGCAGGATGACTCTCTAGAACGAGAGGAAGCCTAGCAACACCCACCCAGACGAGAGTTTAACAAGGAGGCTTAAAAAAGAGCCTACAACCTAGTCCACTAACTAAACAGAGCTCTGAGGGCGGAGGCTTCAGCATGACGACCCTCTATAGCGAGAGGGAGCTTAACTACGCTCTACGCAAAAGACCACCTCACCAAGGAGGCTCACAGGGAGCCGTACGACTGTCATGTTATTTTATGCGGAGCTGTAGGGAGTGGAGGTCTCAGCATGACAACTCTCTAAATCAAGAGGAAACCTAACAATGCTTCCCTAACGGTGGTTCCACCAAGGAGGCTCACAGAAAGCCATTCAACCTGGAGTGACCACCAGACGGAGCTGTAAGAATGGAGGCCTTGGCAGGACAACTCTCTAAAACGAGAGGAGGCCTAAATATGCTCTAAGCTAACGACTGCTTACCAAGAAAGCTCAACAAGAGCTCTACAAGTCAATACTGCTATCCAAGCGGAGCTCTGGGGAGCGGAGGTCTCAGTAGGACGACTCTTTACTCCACCAAAGACAGTTCCACCAAGGAGGCTCACTGAGAGCCATACCACTCAATGTCACTGTCTATAGCAGAATGATACTGAAGTCAGAACAAGCTCATTACAGGGAGCAGAGGACCTTGCCCATAACTGGGAAGGTTCTACTCCATGCTCATCCTAAATGACCAATGGAAGCTAACAGCTACAACCATTGTAAAACCTGTAATATGATTTGGTCTCTAGACTCCAGCACTCTCAGCCGTTCAACAGGAGAGGTTCACCCAAAGTGAACAGAACACTTCCTGTTAAGGTCCAGAGACCAGAGGAGCTCCGAGCCTTCCTTGGTCGGCAGATCACACGGAAGTATAAGGGGGCAAGACAAAGTACTAGCCGCACCATCATAAATGTTCAACTGAGACTCCAGCATTAAACCGAGTTCTCAACTATTAAGGATTCCACTTACATTCGACCACAAAGACATTGCCATCAAGGGGGGCCTGCTGAGTGCTAGCTGCGATCACTCAGAAACAAATGTCTTTGTAGGATCTCAAAACTCCAGACACCCCCGAAGGTACCTTACGACAAAAAAGGGTCCTTGAACTGGGGCTAAAAGAAAACTTCCTGTTGGGTTCTCGAGGTCGAAAGAGCTCATCCCAGGGACTGGAGGACCTGACTCAGGGGGAGGGTACTGCACTGCAGTCAAACACGAGGAAAAATGGGGTCTCTAGACTCCAAAGGGATCCTGCTGTGTTCAGTTTTCCGCCACTCCTGTCTCCATCACCACCATCCTCATTAGTTAATTTAGTTCAGCTGTGTCTTGTTAATTATCTCATTAGTTCTCTTTGATTTCCACCTGTATATATGTTCTCCCTCTGTCATTGTCTGTTCTCGTCAATGTTTGGCTGTGTTTCTCCTGCGTTATTCCTTGTTCCAGTGTATTTGAATAATTAAAGTCTTCCTTCCAACGTTCCTTCCTAGTCGTGAGCATTTCTGAACACCACCATCCGTAACAGTGAAAACCCATGTGCAGATTTATTCAAATAAACAAAATACAAAATAGACAGACTTGAACTTGAACACATCAGCAACAGTTATAGGAAACAAAGCTAGACAAAGGAACAATGAAACATGAGACTAATGATTGACAAGAAACACCTGAGCATGATCAAGACAATGAACCAATGACAAAACAGAACTGATTAACACATGATAAGGGCAACCAACCAGCAGAAGACACATACGACTAGGGAAGCACATGACATGATCACATTAGGAGCAAGGGAAACACATTACTAACAGGAAAAATGACTATAAAAATAGGTGTGTTTGACTTAAAGAACAATTCCGGCGCAAAATGAACCTAGGGGTTAATAACACATGGGTACCGAGTCGACCGTTCTCTGCTCAGTTCCAAGTCACAGTTCAGCTCACGTAGCACTGCGTTCGTGGTTTTCCAAAGATGGCTCCTGCCTGTATACACGAAGTGTACTGTCTTTATAAAGTATCTTCTTATTAAACTGTCTGTACACTTACAAAGTTCTCAATGCTTCGCTTTGCATGTAGGGACCCTCATTATGCTACTGTGTTAGTGTGGGGCTATTTTGAGCCTTGTTAGTGGTAGTAACTAGCGATTTCTTTGTACTTACTCTATGCCCTATATACTAGCGTTATAAGCTAATCAGTGGTTCGAGCTAAAACTGGGTACATTCGATTAGTATGAAAACACATGCCAGAGAACGGTCAACTCGGTACCTGTGTGTTATTAACCCCTAGGTTCATTTTGCACCGTAATTGTCCTTTAAAGCAGTGCTGTGCAGACCGATCAGTGAATGGCATCAAAGTTCCGAAAGCATGCATAGTCGTCTGCTCTCTAATCTCGCGGTACTTTGATGTCATACTTTGATCGGTCTGTGCAACACTGCTTCAAGTCGAACATACCTAATACGTACATGAACAAGAACAAAACCTAAAAGAATGTGACATAAATGCTGTGGCAAAACATGGCAAAACAGTAAGTATTTTTAATACACTACTGTCAGTGTTGGGTTTCTGTTGTGTTTCTGTTTAGTTAGTTTTTTTCATTGGACTTGTCTTTCTATCATTATCAGTTCAGTTAATTCACCTGTGTTTCAGGCATTCAACCATTATCTGTTCCACCTGTGTTTCTGTAATCAGTGTTCATCAGTGTCTGTATTTAGTTCCCTCAGGTCAGTTAGTCCTTGTCCGTTCTCGTCTATGGTTAGTCATAGTCACGCCGTGTTTGGTGTTTAAACCTTCTGCTTGTATGTGCCTACCTGAGTGATTTAGTAAAATGTATGTATTGGAGCCATTGGCCTCTTTCTCTTCTTCAACCTACACCACACCCTGACAGAAGAACGGACCAAGAAAGTATGAGTTGGGAGCTCGCTGGACAGATCGCGGCGGTGGCTCAGGGTAGCCGCGATCTGTTTGATTATACATTTAAGTTTTTTCAAATTGCAGAGACATGCAACCTGACTGATGAAATAATCAAGGCGTGTTACCGGATGGGGGCAAAACATGTCGATCCGAGGGAACTTCCTGATCTCTCAGGTCTGGACTGGAGAGAGGCGCTCTCCATTTGTCTGGAGAGCTTCATCCCCCAGTACGCCATTCCACAGTCTGATGTTCACCTCATATCTGCCGAGCCTGAAGAACTAAACTTAATTGACTTTAATATAGATCCTGAGTATCTTCACGTAATGTTTGCTGAGCCTTCAGCAGAGATGGACACCGCCACGCCTGAACCTGAGCCCTCAGCAAAGATGGCCGCCGCCTCGTCGCCTGAACCTGAGCCCTCAGCAAAGATGGCCGCCGCCACGTCTCCTGATCCGGTGTCTGTTCCTGAGCCGGTGTCTCCGGACAAGATGGCCGCCACCGAGCCAGTGTCTTCGGACAAGATGGCCGCCACCCAGCCAGTGTCTCCGGACAAGATGGCCGCTGCCGAGCCTGCACTTCACGGGGCCGCTGCCCTCGCCTCGGGACTCCTCTCCTCTGGCTTCGCCTCGTCCATCCATCCCTCTAGCTCTGTTGGGCTCCTCACTCCCTCCGTCTTCACCTTGGTCCTCGGTCACTCAGGCTCCGCCGTGGTCTTCTGGATCCCCGCCTGAGCCTCGGTTGCCGGAGCCGTCGATGTCGCCAATCCCTCAGCATCGCCCCGTCTCGTCGGCTCTATGGCTCCACCCTGGTCTCCTCAACCACCTGCCTCGCCTCCGTCAGTCGGCCCCCTGGAGTCGTCAGCCCTGCCTCCTCCATGGCTCCTCCCTCCGTCATCTCCGCCATGGCCACCCGAAGGGTCATCTCCGCCATGGCCACCCGAAGGGTCTTCTCCGCCATGGCCACCCGAAGGGTCATCTCCACCATGGCCACCCGAAGGGTCTTCTCCGCCATGGCCACCTGCTCAGCCTGATCCGCCCTGACCGTCTGTACCGTCCTGGAGTCCTCTTTTCCAGTTCACCCTCCTGGTAGACTCCTTGTCCGTTCTCGTCTATGGATAGTCATAGTCATAGTCGCGTCGTGTTTGGTGTGTTTAAACCTTCTGCTTGTATGTGCCTACCTGAGTGATTTAGTAAAATGTATGTATTGGAGCCATTTTCTCTTCTTCAACCTACACCACACCCTGACAACTACATAGGCAATGACTCATGGGAGATAAAAACTGTAATTGAAAATAAATGCAATATTTTAAAGAAAAGTATATGTAATTGTAGTATTTGAAATATAACAATATTGTTATTCTTCAACCAATTAAAGCGTTAAGGCGCTTTTTCTACCTGATTTGACCATTAAAAATGTCTTTCCTCTTCATAACCTAGAAGTCCCAATCTTTCTTTTTTTATCATCTAAACCCCCATAACATAATTAGATTTTTGAAGTTTTTGAAGTTACATTAAACCTAAAATGATATTATATTGACAATGATACACAAAAATGATATATATACATTTATACACATATATACAATAACAGGGTAAGCTTTGACGCTAATGTTATATAAAGATATTGTTTGTAGCATCAAAGTACCTAAGTAAGTGCAAATTTATAGTTTCAAATTAAACTTTTACTATACATTATGTAGACCTTTATTATACAAGTTCACTTCACCTCTGGAAAAGCATTTTTTTAATGCATCATATAGCACATCATATTTGATGTTAATGATGTTTTGTAATACATTATTGTCTTAATATAATATAATATAAATTATATATATATATATATTTAATATAAAATATTATACAGATTTTTCACTATTTTTAGCTGTTTAGCTATGACAAGTGCATTTTTAAGTACAGTTGTTTCATGTAAACTCTCCACTAATATGAGATCATTATTAATTATTATAAAACAAGAAAGATAATGTTTAAAATATTTTTTTTATGTTGAATATAGCATGTCACCTCTCAGGACCATGCTGTCAACTACCCAAGGACAGGTGCATGTGTGTTGCAGGACTTTTCATCCAGTGTGTGTGTGTGTGTGTGTCTGTGTGGGCAGGTTTAGGGGTGGAGTCAGCCTCTGTCTAGCTCAATGTCAATGTCTTCCTTAAGATCGCACTTGTTGATCCTTATATCACTTTCTCTCAACCTCAGTATAAATGCATGTTAGGGCTCTCAAAACTCATGTCCGATGTAGCATGCATTGACATGGTTGGTTCTGGACACTTTTGATATTTTTTTGTGTCTGTTTTTGAACAGAAGAATGTTTTCAAAAACCACCATGAGAAGAACAGCATCTGGGGTAAAGACGGATTCTACGTGCTGGTTATCTGTCTCACAATATTCATCATCATCTTCAGCTGTTTAATGGTACGTATATCTCACAATCTTCTACCATTCAGTTGATTTGAATAGGATATGATGCTATGTGGGAAGATTAATAAATGCACTTTATTATCTCAGGAAACCTAATGTTTTATTGATTTTGTTTAAAACTTTGTCTCAGAAGTTTCTCCTAACATTCCTTCATAGAAATAGAAAGAGAGTGAGTAGATAGTTGTCATACAGTAAGATAATAACACTTGATGAAATGACAACTCATTGAGAAATGTTTAAGTTCGTACTGAGACTAAAAGTAGATACATGTGAGATTGCTGGGATCCTTCTCTGGAGAAACATCTGAGAAGCAGGAAACCTACGTAAAAGTCTCCATTTGCTCTCCATTCCATCTCAGTGCCGTCTTGGAGAAACAAATAAGTTATTAAAGAGTTCTCGTTTGTGATTTTTTTCTGTCCTGCGGGTTTGAATATTGAATTGTGAATTTGAATATTGAATTTAAATATTGAATTGAGTTCATTCACTTGGAACCGTTTCAAATACTTCCTGTTTCATGCGTGTCTCAGCAAACACCCTCGTGAAGTAAACGGCAACAGTTATTAACATTAAAACTTAGATCATTCAAGTCTGCATACACTAAAGGCAGTGAGTAATAGTGAAAAAGACCTGAACAGAAGCAGAGACACAGGATATGATACAGAAAAGAGTCATTGCAAAACGGATGTATTGTGGCAGAGGAAGTCGCATGGTTTCCTCTGGTGGTTCAGCACTTTAAAAGGATCAGCACTGCCATCTTGGTCACAACTGACTCCGCCCTCTGATTGGTCGACGTTTGCTCTTAACGTTTTAAGTCTGTCCTAACTCTGGCGATGACATCATAGCACGTCCTCAGAGAACCCGCACTCTCTTGCGCTGACGGACTGAAGAGCTTAAGGAATAATTACCGCGTTAAGCTGTGAGCCGATCTCAATGACAGGTTCTGCTGAAGCATTATTAGCATTGTGAATCTGTAAAAACTAGGACAGGAGGAGTTTTCAAACTCTTTATGATGATCCTTTTGCGGGTGGCACCCCTTTCAAATTTATATTTATATTGTGAAAGATCAAAATATTATAAATACGGTAAAACATTATCTTGAAAATATTTACTTTTTTTTTCTACCCACCATTAGCTTACTGTTAGTTGTGAAAAGAAACATAAAACTATGGCTATGTTCAGTTTAATTTCATGATTTTCAACTAGTCTGTAGAAAGCCGTATGAAAAAGGTAATACTATAAAATTTGGTAAATTGTGACCAGGTTTATTATCGTTAACTAAAACCAAAACTATTAAAAACATTTCTGTTAACTGAAATAAAGCTGAAACAAAATTAAAATTAAAATATTAGTTGAAAAACTTAAACGGAAATGGTAAATGTTAACTTGGCATTTAAACTGAAATAAGTTGAAGCACTAAAATGATTGACTGGAAATAGATAAAACTAAAACTGAAACAAAAAATAAATTGAACCTAAATAGTACTAATATTTAAAAAAATATATATAATAAAATGACTAATGCACATAATGTAATTACTAAAAGTAACATGAAAAATAAAAATATAGCTAATTAAAAATATGAATTAAACTATAATAAAACTAAAATAAAAAAATAACACTAATTGTAACATTATATATCATTTATCTCCATTGAACTTTATTTATAATTTATTTTTTTAAATATATTTAATTGTATTATTATTATTATTATTATTTATTTTTTTACATTTCCCCCATGTTTACATGCACAGCATGCATTTTTATGTTGGAGAAGGCATTTGGTACAGTGTTTTTGATTACTGAGTAACACCTTATATAATAGTGTTCATTAATAATTCATTCATAAATATTATCACATGGCTCTCTAGAATACTTGATTCTGATTGGTCAAATGAGACATTTCTAACAATTTAAATGTACATTAACAAATAATCTGCATTAAACAACAGTATTTATTCAAATGAAACTTTTTTAAACTTGATCAAACTTTATGACAGAAGTTGACGCAGGCCTATGTGTGAATCGTGAACGCTGTGAGAGTGTGCATTGTGAAAGCTGCTTTTTGCCCCTGTAGGGCAGCCGGATCCATTTGCAAGTTTCATTAGACAATTTAAAAACCACATTAGTGTCCGGGAAGACAAACATGAATAAAAGTGTTGTTTGCACAAAGGTAAAGTTCATTTGATAGAAGCCAGCACTGAAACCATACCACACAACTCATTATGATGATGAGATAGAGACCTCTGGTGGAAAACATGGGAATTACTGTATACAAATGTGAACACGTTTATTTTATGGTAAGAAAAAACATACTCACCTATACTCATCTAGAGGCATTGCTAACATAGATGTAAAGGTATTTTCCAACTAGATACATACTTTTAAAACCATGAGAATGAAGATGGCTTTGAATTAAATTATGACCCTTAAAGCAATGCTGTAATTGATTTAATCATGGATGCATGTGTTTTAATGTGATGCAGAGTTTAATGAAGATTATAATAGCTCATTTAAGTCCTCAACAAGATTTGAAACTGACTGAAAGTATTCAGTTTAAGAGACGCTTTAAATTATGACGTAGAAGAAAACATAGAGTACTTACAAAATGAAGATACATTACAAATTGATTTGTTCCTTCATTGCAAATGTCTAGAATTGCTTTTTACATCAAAAACTGATGGGAAATGGTTAGATGTAAAGTTTTGTGGAAACTGGGACGACTCTACCAATAAAAATAAAAATCTCATATCTTCTCCTGACCAAAAAAATAGGTGTTTGCAAACCTGACTCCGTAAAAAACATCTCATGTACTTCTGCAAAAGTTGCACATTTGTGACCCTGGATCACAAAACCAGTCACAAGTCGCACGGGTATATTTGTGGCAATAGCCAACAATACATTGTATGGGCTCAAAATGATTGATTTTTCTTTTATGCCAAAAATCATTAGGATATGAAGTAAAGATCATGTTCCATGAAGATATTTTGTAAATTTCCTACCTAATATATAAAACATTTATTTTTGTGAGTGGATGCAGCACAATCGCGAACAGAAATTGACAACTTTAAAGGCCATTTTCTCAATGTTTGGATTTTTTGCACCCTCAGATTCCAGATTTTCAATTTAATTTTTCAATTAAATTTCAATTTCAAAAAATTGACCCATGTGACTGGTTTTGTGGTCCAGGGTCACATTTATGCAATTCAGCAAGTGTGTCCTGCATCTTCACATGTGAACATTGTGCATTTGGGTAATACTTTATTTTGATGGTCCCTTTTGAACACCCTGTTGACTATAAGTAACTTTGCAACCACATGTCTACTTATTTTAACCCTACCAGTCTACTAATACTCTACTAACTCTAGTTAGTAGACATGTAGGTACAAAGTTACTTATAGTCAACAGAATGTTAAAGGGACCATCAAAATAAAGTGAAACCTGCATTTGTACTACAGTAACTGTGATTTGATCTTAACTCTACTCCCATGAATCTATGAAAAGTTTTTCGATGAGTTCACCAATCTGCAATTTTCAAACAATTCAATTCTGCTGTAAAGCAGCTCTAAAAAGACAATAGTAAACAGTCGTTATTCAGTTGAAATCAGTTCAGAGTTGATTCAGTTCTGTTCAATAACTGTAAAGTTCATCAAGTATGGAATGAGTTCAGTTCATCTATAAAGCAGCTCTGGAGAAAACAGTGATGTCATCATCCAGCTCAGTTCAGTTCTCATCCAATGTTGTCAGTGCAGTCAGATCAATAATATGGAATATTAAGTGTCCCCAACTACGCAAGCCAGAGGCGACAGTGGCAAGGAACCCAAATTCAGATATGGAGAAAAAAACCTCTGGCCAGACGAATGAACATGGTGTGATTATGATTCCAGGCTGCATCACAAACCAGATTGTGGATTGATTTCATTCAGAATATTTCACACAGTCTGGGGATACATCACGCCAGCATATGGAGGGAGGAAGAGTTGAAGCTGGTCATAGGGTCTGTGCAGAGGACTTGTCTGGTTCTCGTTGTTTTTAGTGAGGATCTGTGCCGATGGCTGTCTAGTCAATAAGGTCTTTACACGAGGTCTGTCTTTAGGGCTCGCCTAGTTCCCCTGACATTCAGGGCTGTTGTGGTCGTCAAGGTGCAGGTTTCCCGTCTGATCTGGATATGGACCGGATATGGTGTACTACGGTTACCTCGGGATAAAAATGAGGCAGATTAATTTCAGCATACGCCTAATTTTACTACGTAACATGCATCTGATGTCATGGGAAGTGTTCATGGTTCTGGTTGACCTAATTTATGCAGCCTAGCAATCCTTTAATGCACGTGAATTATAAAAATGTGATAGTGTGTTATGTGTATGCCAGGTTAAAGAGATGGGTTTTTAATCTAGGATTAAACTGACAAGAGTGTGTCTGTCTCCCAAACAAGGCTAGGAAGACTGTTCCAAAGTTTGGGCACTAAATAGGAAAAGGATCTACCGCCCACAGTCGATTTTGATATTCTTGGTACTGGCCAGAATTTTGAGATCGCAGTGGACGTGAAGGATTATATGCGATAGTATATGCACTGATTTTTTTGCCGAAAAATCATTATTACAGTAATAATCATTAACGGGAATGACAAAAATAATTTACTGTCTTTAGTGTTTTTTTGTGAGATTTAACCTATAACTATCTGCAAGTGAATTTTATAAAGTAACATTTTCTTTCCTCAGGTGCTTTACCGAATAAAGGAGAAGGAATTCTTTGATCAGCAGCTTAAAGACCCATCCCCATCCACCCGGGACGTCCAGCTGGCACCCATCCCTGTTCATGGTGCTCAGCCTCCTTTGACCCTCAAGAACAGCATGGTCCAGGCCAACCAGACGTCCAAACCCAGTGCCACCCATTTTACCAGCAGTACAAGCACCCCGTCCTGTAACATCGACATCAATCAAACTCTTTCCAGCGTGACGACGTCAGAGCCGCAGTGCCCACCCAGCCACTCTGTGGCTGAACTCAAACCCAGTGTGTCCTCCACACATTCCCCCTTTAGGATGAAGTCTGTTGGAGGCCTTCAGGAGCGGTAAGACTTATTTTGTGCATGAAAGTGCATTAATAAAATTAAAAGTTATAATGTTGTTTCAAACCCACATGCTGTTATTTTTCTGTAAACACAAAAAGGAGAATTTGAGAAGAATTTGAGAAAAAAACAATTATTTTGTAGCTCATTTTTCTTTTGTACAGTTCTATTTTTCTAGTGTTTTACTAAATATAAAAGTTCAGTGGCAACAATGTCTAATTACAAATGGCATACAAAGCATTTAGTCTTTTAGACAGTAAATTAATAGTGCAATGGGTATTATTCATGTGATGTACCCCAGGGCACCATGGTCTTGACATCTGGACTTTTTCTAAGACTACGTTCACACTGCAGGCAAAAGTGGCCCAAATCTGACTGTTCTTTTGTGCATGCGGGTCAGTTCAGGACTGTAATTAGTTCACACTCAAAACTGATAGTGGCCACATTTAAAAGATAATGTAAAAAAACAAAAAACATCTGAGAAATAAATCAGAATTGAGCATTAAGGCTTGCAGTGTGATCTTTACACTTACTCCTTAGAGTATTCTTAGAGTACTTAGAGTATTGAAATGAGTATTCCAGTGAGTATTCCAAAGATACCCGGATGGTCTACTTTTTCCGGTTAGGATCCAAAGTGCAGATCCGTGCACACTCTAAAGGCTAATATTGCCCGCAACCCATTGCGCGTTGGCCATTGGACGAGGATTCGACTAGAACTACAAACACAAATAAAAGTGATAAAACAACAAAGATGGCGGTTGTGTTAAATTAAATTGAATGTGGAGGATTTTAACCATGACAAGAATAGATGATTGACAGGGCAGTTTAAATGGTGATAGGATGAACTAAGCGACAGAGCTGTCCGTTAAAGACGCAGTTATGACGCAATATATATACTCTTCTGCTACACACTCAAAAGTATGTACTTTTTCTTCACAAAAACAGTACATAATTTTAGGGCATAGGCGAATTGGGACACAGCATGAGGCTATAAATCTGCAATGTCATATATGACATAAAAGTTTGTGTGTGTTATTGTCTCCCCACACTGACCACACAACTTCAATTTGGTCACAGTGCCACCTATTGATCAAAAGTAATAAGGACATTACAATTACAATAGGTGACATTCAAGTATTTATAGGTATTTATTCAGCTATATTCAACCATGTATCAACATTTAACTAAAACATTTGAAACGAAAACTGTCATTGTGAAAACCTAGTCTCTTGAAATATTAATCATTTTAAATATGAAATATTAATTATAATGGGTACACTGTTGAACTACAATGTTGTGAGCTGATGCTTTAGTTATTTACTTATTTTAGTTATCATTATTCATGTTATATACGTTTTAGTGCGTTGTTACAGAGTACACAACATGACTTAAACATGCTGACTTACACCTAACTTAGTTCAGATTAATTCCTGTAGATGTAAGGTGTAACGTTTAAGTTGTGTATATGTCTGATTAATTTCAAATGTATATGAGTAGTGAGTTAACCTGCTACTGTAAAGCTCTTCATTTTACCGCTGTTCAGCTCTCGCAGCTCAAGCGACTAAGTACCCAACATTATGACTTGTTTCTATGAAACTATCATATTCTTTCTAGATTTTCTTTCTTTATCGTAAAAAACCCCAACAAAAATAAAACAACCAAACAAACAACGAACTGTTAGTGCATTGTGCAATGTCTGAGGTGTTATTTTTCTTGTCATATTTTTGCCAACAGTATGTTTTAATTAAAACCGTTTAATTGTCATAATAATGAACATTTTAAATCTTGTCTTTATTATCGGTTCCAAAATAAAAGCTTTGTTACAAAAAAATTTTTGTTAATAATGTCGTCGACGTGATGCTCACAGACCAGAGAGGACCACTTGTACTGTGATATTTGTAAAGGGTTAAACTGTATAATTAAACTGTATAATTAGAAAGCAACTGGAATCAACATCTAAGATAAGTGAACACTATTTCACTCCATATCTCTAAGCATATTGTGTGGTCTGCTATTAATTCCTAAATGTGCAATCATAACAAGTTTTAAACTAAGTGTCATGTTTAACAGTCTTGCAGTTGTTAAAATCAACGTGATATCTATCATGGCTCTTTGGAGCAGCAGTCTATGTCTCCTGTCTATGTTTATCCATGTGCGGATATACTGTATGGTATAATACCAAATTATATATGTTACAAGACCAAATACATTTTTTCCTCAAATATAATGTTATTTTTATGTCTCTCGCAGACGAGGATCTAATGTCTCTCTAGTGCTGGATATGAGTGCTTTGGGATCAGTGGAGCCTATAAGTTGTGGGGTCGTGACTCCACGAGAGCGTGTGACTCAGGAATACCTGCAGTCTGCCAGTCGAGTCCTCTCACGACAACAGCTTCGTGACATCACATTGAACACCCAGAGACTGCATGCGGAATTTGTCGTAAGTGACACACCAGTGCACCACTAATAAATGCTTTTAGCATTAATGGGGTTCAACTTGACTTTTATGTGTCATGGGAATTACACACAGTTGAGGTTCAGTTAAGGTGTGTTTCCTTGATGTTGTCACGGGGTTGCTCCACAAAAGATGACAACAAGGAAAATAGAGTACAAATAAGGTTATTTACTTGAATAAAACAAAGGTATAAATCCAAGAAGGTATAATGTGACAGTGTGTCCTATACACAAACAACTGAGGCGATGGTAGTGGGAGAAACCAAGGTGGCGATGGTGGTGGGAGGAGTCAGGAGCAGGAGTAGCCAGGTGGTGATCCAGAGCACAGTCAGGATGAAAGCCCACAGCGGAGTCGACAGAGGGAGGAGCCATGGTGGAGACTTGGCTGACAACTTCCGGGGGATAGCTAATCGAGATGAAGCCGATGGTAGTGGAGCCCAAGTCGCAGACTGGACCGGGCAACACCGGCCAGAGTGCCTGAGGACTAAGGCAGAGGCGGTGGGACCGAGGACCAAGGCGGAGCCTGAGCGAAGGCAGAACCAGATGGAGCCGAAGGGGTGGAGAGACGTAGTGGACGGCTCGTAAATCCATGCCGCAGGCAGGGTTACGTCTGACCAATCGGAGCCGGACGGATGAGGGAGCCCGGTGGAGCCGTAAGGACGATGGTATCTGGTGGAGCAGAGGGAGGGATGTGCCAAAGTGGAGCCAACAGGTTGAGGAACCGAAAAGAGTGACGGGATCAGTGGCTAGAGGCTGATCCAGGGGATACACTTGCCTGAGCGACACTGGAGACCAAAAGACCCGAGGCAGATCCACACAACTGAGTGGTGTTAGAAGAGAAGTCAAGGGGCTGAAGGAAACCAGTGGAGGTGAGGCTGACAGACTGGCTGAATCATGAAGTGGAGGTGGGAGAGGGAGGCTGGGTGGGATCAGTGACAATGACACAGCAATATCTGGATCAGTTCGTCATAAAGCCTGCTCCAAAAGTGCATCTTTATGGTGTACTCGTCCCAACTAACCTGATGGCACAGTTCCAGTAAATCATCCATGAAATCCTCCAGTAGCCGTCCTCCTTGAAATAAGGATTGGAGTTGCTCCTCTGGATGGATGGTGTCTGCTGAATAATTTTTTTTTTTTTTGCAATCTGGTGCTTTGTCACATAGTAGTTCTCAAAGGATGACGATGAGGAATATCGAGTTCAAATAATAGTGATAACTATCTTACTAGTGATAAACTAATAAAACAAAACAAAGGCAATAATCCAAGAAGGTGTAACGTATCAGTGTGTCCTAAACACAAACAACACCAGACAAACAACTGAAAGAACTGACAGGCTTAGATAACAAACTTAATACAAACAGGTGGGTGGTAACCAAGGTGACAAACTAGTGGTGGGAAACAGAGAACAAAGGAAAACTAACTAGATAACTAAAGCAGGCAAAATAGGAACTGAATACAATAAAAATTAAACCAAAACTGAGCATCACTGTGACAGATGTAGGATTTAATGGATGCATTTTGTTATATCTGAATGTAATATGCTGAAATCTATTGTAAGGCTGTACACTTTGAAGTGCTTATGTAATGGTGTTGACCATTGTACTCAGCTGAGTGTGTAACTTTTTTATCCACAGGAAATTCCCATGAACTTTGTGGATCAGAAAGAACTGGATATCCCAAATCATGGTTCAAAAAATAGATACAAGACCATTTTGCCAAGTTAGTATCTGAATTTCTACATTTTGTTATTATTTGAGTTGAGTATTGGTATCAACTACTGAAATTTTGGTATAGTGGCAACATTAAGTGTTACATTTACATGCAATAAAATAAATCGGTCAATAGGCTGATTGAATTGGTGGCTCAATCTCAACAAGATTATGTAGTTATTTATGTATCTTAAAGGCCCACTGAAGTGTCTTGGAATGCGCAGCTTTGTACGATACATTGACGTAATTTCCACTGAAACAGGAAGCTAAGGTGGGACATTTTGACTCCTCCCCCTTTTCAAATAGCCAATAGCATTTAGTTTACCTCACAGACTGCAAGTCGTACTTGACAGCACCATGGAAGCGAATCCAAGCGCTGATGATGCGTTGGATTCAGTAGTAGATGTGTGAATAAATTCTAGTCATTTCATTCAGACTGAATTTATTTGGATTGACGAAAATCAGTGTAAATTACAGATTCTTGATTTTAATCACATTTTACAAAATGTCCCAACTTTTCTGGTAATGGGGTTGTACTACCATTATTTTGAAATCAGCATAGCATGCACTTTTATTTTCAATAAAACATAACATAAGAGTGTTTGAAGTTAAACAGTGATTTATAGGGTTTTAGACTAGAGATGGTGAACTATTTGCAGTATGTTAATAGTGGAATGGTGGCTTGTTAATGTCTCAGGGACCCCTCATGACTATGTGGACCACTTTAAAGTTGTCTGCTTGTAGTTAGGTCAGAAAGAGCGTTTATACATTTTCTATTTTTACATCACTAGGTATATTTTATCCCAATATAATCTATAAAAGGTACATATTTGAGAACAGCAGTAATGTAGTGCTATTTGCTAAGGCAGCATACAGGGCCGTAGGCAGGGTTTTATAATCACAGAGATCCAAAAGATGTTCCCAAATTTGAGGTAGTTAGGGGGGTGAGGAGGAATGCTCCCTCGAGAAAATGTTGACATTTTCACACCCTTGAAAAGGTTCCTGGAGATCTACCTACCTGCAGAGTTCAGATCCAACCCTGATCCAACACACGTCTGTAATTATCAAATGCTCCTGCAGATCTTAATTAGCTGGTTCAGTTGTGTTTGATCAGGGTTGGAGCTGAATTTTGCAGCCAAGTTTTATTGAAAGTCCATTTATCCCTTTAATTATACCATATGTTTGCTTTATAAATGTCATCGTCTTGTGCACTAGTGGGCCACTGTAGTATAATGGTGAATCAATTATAATGCAACAGAAATTTTCACAAAATTCACATTTCATTTCAGATCCACATTCCAGGGTTATTCTGAAGACTAAGAACTCGAACGACCCGCTCAGCAGTTACATTAACGCCAACTACATACGAGTAAGTTTTCAGTGACACACTCGCAATTTTTTCAATAGCCTATGCCAGGGCCTCTTAATGTTCTTCTTGAGGTAACTTCACTAATCTACTACCATCAGAAATTGTAAAGTGAAACATTATAAACAAGAAAGTTTAATTTGATTGTATTTGAAGTATCGATGTGTAGTCAAGTACTGATTTGAAGTATCGAAGAGTCTTGTTGCTCTAACTTGGCTCTGATGGGGGTATATTTAGTTCACCTCCATTATGTCATTCTATCTGTTTAAGTTCAGCACTTTTTTATCCAGGGCTATCTTGGAGATGAGAGGGCCTTCATTGCCACTCAGGGTCCAATGATCAACACGGTGAATGACTTCTGGCAAATGGCCTGGCAAGAGGACTGCCCTGTCATTGTCATGATTACTAAATTGAAAGAGAAAAATGAAGTAATTTCAATTCACAATTCTATAATGCTCTTGGTATGACTAAATAGACTGTGCATGTGCAAAGAGTTTGTTTTACTGTTTCAGAAATGTGTTCTGTACTGGCCTGAGAAGAGGGGGATCTACGGGAAAGTGGAGGTCTTCGTTAATAATGTTAAGGAATGTGACCACTATATAATCCGCTCCCTTATACTAAAGGTATTTGCATTATAAAAGTAAAAGTAATAATCCAAAAGAAATACTATTGTCAGATACTCTAATGGATCATATATTTTTATTCCCTCAGCAAGGAGGCCAGAGTCGTAAAGTGCAGCACTACTGGTATACCTCATGGCCGGACCATAAGACCCCAGAGAGCGCTGGACCCCTGCTGCAGTTAGTTAATGATGTTGAGCAGGACAGGAGGGGCTTTACATCCTGTGGGCCGATTATTGTACACTGCAGGTACAGGAGCTTATCAGCAAAACATAAAAAAGTGTCTACCGGTTGATGCACTATATATAAAATATCATTCATGTGTCATTGTGAAAAACTGCTCTTATACTACTATGATAAAACTACTATAATCCAGTGCTTGGTAAAAAAAAGTGCTTGAAAACCATTTAACTTACCTTTGAATTTTTGCAGTGCTGGAATTGGTCGGACAGGGTGTTTCATGGCTACAACAATTGGTTGTCGTCAGTTGGAGCTGGAGGGAGTTGTGGATGTGCTGGGAATTGTGTGCAAACTTAGGACAGACAGGTACAACTGTTTCACTGTTTTGCAATTAAAATTTGCGACTGTTTCACTGTTTAGCAATTGAAATGTTAAAGGGGTGGTTTATTATGATTTCACTTTTCTAAATTTAGTTAGTGTGTAATGTTGCTGTTTGAGCATAAACAACATCTGCAAAGTTCCAACGCTCAAAGGTCAAGGCAATGGGAGATATTTGCTTTTAAAGAAAAAGCTTTTTAAGGACTACAACAAATGGCAAAGGACTACAAGAACTGGACTTGTTCTTGAGTCTCTCCATCATTGTCTGACTCCGGTTTGAACATAAAAGGCTAAAAGGAACACAAAAGTTTTTGAAATTTTCAGTGCATGTCTGTGTGAGTGCAAGCTGTTGAAGCTCCGCCCCCTGTGCCGGGAGCAGCAGCTCATTTGCATGGACAGACACAAAACGAGGTGTTTTTGCTCACCCTCAAAAACTGATAATTTTAACATGCTATATAAAAATATCTGTGGGGTATTTTGATCTAAAACTTCATAGACACACTGGGGACATCAGAGATTTATTTTACATCTTGTGAAAAGGGCATTATACCACCCCTTTAATGTATTTGGTCTTGGCGTACTAGATCTCCAATGCTGCTGAATACTGCTGTTGATTATTGCTGCTGCTGCAGAGCAAGTATGGACTTGCTACTGCTAATAGATACACAGACACACTGCTGTGAGCATGTGAGATATGCTGCTGCTGCATAAATAGACATACATAAATCCTGTAGCAGATCCAGGCAGGTGGAGCTGGAGGAGGTGAAGCGTTAGAGAGAAAGCCTACAGGCTGGTATTTTGGTTACACATTAAACTGTATCTTGCTTTTAACTCCACATAAACTGCCACAGGATGGAAAGACTAAGAACATTACTTAACACATCCAATATTACTATAAATGCAGTATAATAAATGGTAAGAGTAAGAATTTCCAGTATTTTCACTGTGAATAGAGGGAAAAC
This sequence comes from Rutilus rutilus, assembly GCF_951802725.1. NCBI lineage: Eukaryota > Metazoa > Chordata > Actinopteri > Cypriniformes > Leuciscidae > Rutilus > Rutilus rutilus. Next base: position 22,593,927 of record NC_140212.1, on the reverse strand, counting down.
TGTGTCTTAAGCCGTTTCTCAATACCAAGTACGCAAAGTTCGGACTTGAGTCCTTGGTAGTTCGGACTGACAAGTTCGACTCAGGGGAACGAACTCCCGAGGACGGGAGGACACAAGTCCGATAATTCTGAAATGGAACAGCGGCGTACTTGATAGTGTCACTCATGCAGCTCGCTCTGGCTACTCCGGTTATCTCTTTATAGGCTACAAATAAAACAAAATATGTTATAAACCACCTTTGCCTCTTTTCATTTTCATTTAAAAAAAACTTTAACATAATGGCCACACAAATGTGGTTCAGGCAACGCAATTGATTATCTTAACTGCATATTTACAACAACACGAAATATAAAGCACAACCCTGACTCTTTGTTTTCATTTTAAAAATATGATGAATAAAAACATTATAATATTGATCATTAAAACGAACATTTAGCAAAAAGAGACAGGGTTGTGTCATATATGTATATACAGTGAAGAGAATGTAGGCAACATGTAGGCTATAATAAAATATTTTATGTTTTAAATATATATAATAAAATGACATAACCTTTTTTTTTTGTTAAATGTCAGTTTTAATGATCAATAATAGCCATTCTAAAAGTATAAGTAGCCTAAAAGGTAGAAGAAGCTATACAATAATAAAGCAAACGATTCAGTCAAACATAAGTCAGCTCTCTAGGCTACATCGTTAAAGTTAAATAGACTAACGTTAAATAGAGTTATGAAACTTCACTTTGCCCTCAGCTAAAACGTTTTGCCAGGGAACAAATTATACATTAATGAGACAAATAAAATAAATAAATCGCCTCTTGGATATACAGAAGACGATTTATATCTCATGTTAAACCACTAGACTAGAGACATCCGAGCCAGCGGCAAGTCAACAACAGTAGCCGAGGAAAGATTGTTCTCGGCGGGGTACGAGCGCCGCGCGTCCGATTGCCTGGTTCTCACAACTCCGAAAACGTCAGATCAAATTTTCAAATAGGTGCTATCTTTATAAATAAACCAAAGATTTGAGCTTTAAACAACTACATTCTCGCCTGAAATACTCTTAAAACTACATTTCATGACACAATTATAGCAGTATTTTTAAATTACGCGGGGTTTCTCCTCTGCTATTGACGCTTGCTGGTTGGTGTGCGATGCATTCTGGGATACCTGGCTGTCTCGAGTTCGCACAAGTCACCTCTCGATGCATCCTCGATAAAAGGGGCGGATCAAGAACACATCCGGGGATTCGAACTGGACTTGGCTAGATGTGAACTTTGAATTGGAACAGTACAAGGGCAGCGACTGATGACGTTTCACAAGTCCACAAGAACACAAGTACAGACAAGTTCGCATATTGAGAAACGGCTTTAGTCTTTTCAGATTATGCTGATTACATTACACAGGAATATTTCAATATCAACATTAACATATTCCAACTGTTTGGGGAAAAACACAGGATCCAGTCACAAATGCAAATTAACAGTTTATTGTAAATAAACAGGAAAAATAAGCAAGGCAGGGTGGTCAGATGTAGTCATGCAGAGATAGCAGCAGGCCTTGGCAGCGAGGAGACTGCAATGATGTCAGTCAATTCCCTGAAATGGCAAGGCAGCCAGTAATCAACACTTGGAACACATAGGAACAGAAGACTCGAGAGAATACTGATGGAACAGAATGGCAAGACATGAGTACAAGAACGATCTGACAAGGAACACAGCAAACACAAGACTAGATATGGGTGACAATAACGAGCTGCAGGTACGCTTAGTCTGATTAGCTCGTCAGCGTTGCCTAGCTACTAATTGCACTGACGAGCTAATCAGACTAAGTGTACATGCAGCTCGTTATTGTCACCCATATCTAGTCTTGTGTTTGCTGTGTTCCTTGTAATCAAACCAATCAAGCAATCAAACCAGTGACAGAAACACAACAAAGCCATGTCAGAATGTACATACAGACCCGTGAACCGTGACAGTACTCCTCTCCCTAAGAGCGCCTCCTGGCGTTCCCAGGGGAAATTGCCTGGCGATTGTAATCATCGATAAGGTAGTGATCCAATGTGATCCAAATGTCTCTTGCAGGAACCCAACTCCTCTCTTCCATACCGTAACCCTCACAGTCCACCAAGTACTGGAACCCGTGCCCCCTCCGCCTTGAATCCAGAATACGATTGACCGAATAAACAGGTTTCCCATCTACGATTTGTAGCAGTGGGGGAACTGGGGCAAGTGGATTAATGGTAGAATGAAAAACACAAATAAAAATGGGTTTTAATTTAGAAACATGAAAGAGAGGATGACTTCTGTATGCTGGAGGAAGATTGAGCTGGACTGCCACTGGACTAAGAATCTTGGTGACAGTAAATGGGCTAATGAATTTAGGAGCAAGTTTATTACAGTTGGTGCGAGGAAATGACAGCAAGGGGGTTGATTTGAAGTCTTACAACTGGCACAAACCGAGCAGGCCAAATCAAAACGACGTATGTTGCGAGTCATAGCTTGCCACCAGAACCCTTGCTTTATGAGAAACATGGTACGACTCACCCCCGGATGACAAGCCACCTTAGAACAATGACCCCATCGAATGACGTCGGACCATAAACTCTCAGGCACGAACAAACGATCTGGTGGGCACCCAGGTGGAGGCGTTACCCCATCTAAGGCAGCTCAGACCTTCGACTCAATCTCCCAAGTTACCGTTGAAACCACAAATCTCTGTGGCAGGATGGGCTCGGGAGAATGCAGGCTTTCAGATTGGTCAAAAACACTGGACAACATGTCGGGTTTGGTGTTTTTGGAACCCGGACGGTAGGGAATGAAAAAATCTAAATGACTGGAAAAAAGAGCTCACCTGGCCTGCCTAGAGTTGCCCAGATCTGATGTACTCGTTCTTATGATCGGTCCAGACGATGAAAGGTACCCCTGAACCTTCCAACCAATGACTCCACTCCTTCAAGGCAAGCTTGACAGCCAGCAACTCTCTATTACCAATGTCGTAATTGCATTCGGCGGGTGACAAAATACGGATGCATCTGCCATTCACAGAAGAGCGCTGGGAGAGAACCGTGCCAGCCCCCAGCTCTGATGCATCGACCTCCACCACAAACTGACGAGAGGAATCAGGGGCAACAAGAATAGAGCTGGAACAAGGCAGCCCTTGAGTTTGGAGAATGCGGTCTCAGCTGCGCTCAACCACCTGAACATCGTGGTGGAGGTCAAGGGAATCAGAGGGGCAGTTGTTGGCTGGCTGTAATTGCGAATAAAATTCTGGTAAAAATTGGCAAAGTCCAGAAACCTCTGCAGGGCCTGTGGTTATTAAAAGCAGTCTTCCACTAACCCCCTCCCTGATGCGGAACAAATGGTAGGCGTTACGAAGGTCCAACTTTGTGAAAAAGGAAGCCCCTGCAAGTCAATGGGCACGTTAGACAGATCCGCATGTTCATCCTGCAACACAGAACAAGACACAGAAGAACACGCAGACACCTAAGCAAGAAGCCTGACAATATTCGCTCTATGACAAGACAGTGTTCAGATTTGAGTTTTTTAGGGTTATGAAACGTGAGCCAGGGACGACCAAGGACAACTGGAGCCAAGGGAGAGTCTGTTAAAATAACATGAACTTCCTCATTTAGATTGCCTGAGGTGATGAGACTCACCAGTTTGTTGGTATGAGTAATGGATTGGAGAGACTGACCATTGAACGAGGGGCCGGCTGTATCGATGGAAGTGGTTGTAGAATGTCGACACTGCAGCCACGTGTCCACCAGAATAAGCAGCTGGAGGTGGCAGTCGGGGTTGTTGCTTCACAAGATGTCTCTCAGTTCCGAAGCACTCACTGGATCCATCGTGGTCAGATGGTGATTAGCTCGTCATCACAGTTGGTAGCTAGGCAACTCTGACAAGCAATCAGACCAGTGACAAAAACACAACAATGACATGTCAGAATGAACACAGACCCGTTAACCCATGACACCAACACGTACATGTATTTTTGAAATAAACATTTTACCAGACTATCAACTTGAATCAGAAAATGATGTGCATGTTATCAAATTAAAATTCAAAATTGATTTATTGGCGTGACTGTACATAATACAATATTGCCAAAGCTTGGAATACATGGAATAATAAAGACATCAAAATAATAAAATATTATAACATAACTTAAATTGAAATGTACAAATTAAATTAATTGTACAAATTAACAGTATAACAAATTAGAATATGTGTGAACATTTGATACCACAGTGTTTTAACATATACACACACACACATTACTGAGGGTCACTGTGGTGGACAGTATGGAAACATACTGAGGTCAGACACAATACACACATTACACACACATTCACCTGCTGTCCCTCAGGCTGTGGCACATCCACACATATCTCGCAGCCAGTGCTGCTGTCTATCCCTGTCCTAATATGATCTTTATCTGTTCTATTTCAGTCATGGCTGTAAAGTTCTTTTTTAAGTTAGTGAATTTGTTTAAGTAGAGGTCTGTGATTGAAGTGTATTTTTGACAGTTAAGGAGGAAGTGCGTCTCTGTCTCAATCTCTCCTATCCTACAGTGAACGCACACCCTTTGCTCTTTGGGTAACCAGCTCTTTCTGTGTCTGCCGGTCTCGGTGGCTAGACTGTGCTCACTGAGCATGTCTCTGCTTTGTGTCTCTGACACTGGAGATATTCTTCCAATTCATAATTTGATTTTAGAGTTTGATAGAATTGTAATTTACTTTGTGTTTTAGTTCTGTCAGGACCACTACCGTCAAATACGATTGACAATTAGCATACAGTTTGGATTGGCGGAATGGTTCCGTTCTGGGCGAGAACTCCCTGCACATCCATGCAGCCTAGCATGGATAAGAGCAGGGAGAGCAGCAATAACCCCCCTTAGGGTAAACAGAACAGAACCAACATGAAAGTTTGCAAATATATTTAATTCAAGATTTTAAAGTACAACATAATTCGAGAATTTATTCTGATTCAAGGGGAATCAGAATGGCAAATCCTGACTGATGAGAGGAGGAACTGGGGATGGAGGAGGGTAATTAGCTCCTGAGAAACGCGATAGATGCTGATAATACTGAAGGAGCTTATATATGTATACTGTGATAGGCGTCGTATTCCTATAGGTAGATGTGGATCAGCTGAGGGTCAGCTGATGCGAGCTTGACTAACGTGACCTGCCAGAACTAACGCTACGCTTGATTTTCCTGATCCCAATGTTCCAAATATGTATTTTTAGACTGTTTGAGAATTTGGTTTATTGTGATGTTTGTATGAGAAGCAGTGCTGGTCTGAGACTGGTTAGTGTTAGTAGAATTAGTCAGGTTAGTAAGTCTCAGAACCAGCTGACTGAGGGGACTTTTTTCGTGGTTCAGTTCTTGGGTTTGTAATGCTTTAAAATGTAGGGACTGATTTTAAATGCATCCAGAATTTTAGGGATATTTTTTGCATATTAACAATCAATGGGAATCGGCCTAATTCTGCCCTACATGCTTTATTGGGTGTTTTCCTTTGTAATTTTAGAATAATTTTGCAGAATTTTGTGTGTAGGGCTTCTGTTGGATGTCTGTCCCATACGGATGCAGTGGGTGACAGCAGCAGCACCAGGTCGTCTGCATACAGCAAGAGCTTGATGCTTTTGTCTTGTAGAGTGAGTCCAGGGCCTGTAGACTGTTCCAACTGCACCGCTAGTTCATTCATGTAAATGTTGAACAGTGTTGGACTCAGGCTACAGCCCTGCCACACTCCTCTTTTCTGGGTGAAGAATTCTGTATGTTTTTTGCCAATTCGTATTGCACATTTGTTGTTCAAATATATTGATTTTATAATGTCATAAACTTTACCCCCTACACCACTTTGTAAAAGTTTGTAATATAATCCGTTGTGTCCGTTTTTGGTCTGTTTTACGTGTTTATTGATTAGGGTGTGTAGGGTGTAAATGTGGTCAGTAGTTCTGTGATTTGGAACGAAGCCAATCTGACTCGGGCTCAGGACATCATTGTTTCTGCAAGATTACCAAAAGATATAATTTTGGAAACAAGAATATAGTCTACATAAAATTATGTTTAATATCAAATCTTTGGTATCACTCTTTGGAAAAACAAATGCCATAAAACGACCTTTGCTTTTAGTAGCAAAAACAATAATATGGCATTTATCAGTATAACAATGTACCTGACAAAACAAGATTTTCATAAAATTGAGACTCGCCTGTAATTGTGTGGTGTTTTTTTCCGCAGGGGTGGTATGATCCAGACTGAGGAACAATATGAATTTGTGCATCATGCCTTGAGTCTCTATGAAAGCCGCCTTCCTGCAGAGCCTGGACAATGAATTTTAACTCCTAGAGGAGCTTCAGTTTTCATACCAAGAGATCTGCTATTGCCATGAAATTTCTAAATCAAGAGAGAAGGCGCCAGATTGTGTTCGTGAAGAAGGATGTTTGTGCATGTCAAGGCAAGGGTTGCACACATCTGATGTTGTCTGGAAGCCGGTGTTGTCGGCTAATGTATTAGTTGTCATAACTTTTCGATAGCCGCTGTCATGCTTTTCAAGGCTTTCAAATGGTTTTGTCACTAGTGTTAAAGTGCATCAGTGTCATTGTACAAGATATAGTTCCACTAAATAATGCTTTTTTAAACACAATATACACAGCATAAAGACTATATCAGTTTTCCTTAATTTTTTCCTGATTATAGGTTTCAAAACACCATGGGCAAAATTACTTAATTGTCTTTATGCTGCAGAATAAATGAGGTATTAATATTCTGTGTATAATAGTAAGATCATGTTTCATCAGAATACATGTTAATTTTTTCATTTTTGTACCTATTTGTTAATTTATGAGCATATTCTTATTGCTGATGCAGAACACAATTTTGAAATATTATGAATGTTTCCTGTGTTGCTGCTGATGAATCTACAGCTGCGAGTTCAAAGTCTGAATTGAATTTTATGAGAGAGAAAGACTGGATGCCTCAACATTTATATTGTGTTGTCATTGCTGTAATGCACACAACAACAAACCAACAGCAAAACAGCAAATGGCTCTTATAAGCGGGTTCTTTTAAATAACAAACAAATATGGAATTCATGATTTTTCGGTTTACAGACAATCTATCAATCGGTCTAGAGACTCACTAAATCTGTCACCGATCTTTACGGAACCAAAATTATTAAGTGGATTAAAATGTAATATAAAAATCCTTATTATTAGGGAAAAGAATCATAATAAAATGAACAAAATGAATAAATATATAAAGAAATAACAACAACAAAAGCAAATACATTTGAAGAAATGATGTAATTATATAATATAGCTAAAATTTAGGAAATTGTATTTGTATCTAGTTGTAATATTATTCTAGTGTTTTATTAAATATGAATGTTTTAATATTTCCCCCCAAATGCATACATTTGTTGTGTATTTAAGGGTTCATGTATCCTGGGACCACATGGGTTTTGCTGCTAATACTGCAATTGTTTATGGCTTTAGGAATTAAATATGTTGTATGAGATTGAATATTTCTAAGACATTTATTTTCTATTGTATTTATTATTATAAAAATTATTGTTATTATTACTCAATACTTTTATAAACTATGGTTAATGTCATTGTGCACTGTTACGCAATATATTTTCCACTATGTGGGCTTAATGTTAGGCAGTCAGTGACTTTTTCCTATTTATCCTTAATAATGATGAATGTGAATACTCTCAATAATAAAAAATCCATCATAACCACAATTACAGTATTATAATCTGCACATATGGATGCCTCAGACTGTGAGGGTATCAGTATAAGCAACCCAAACTGATGATCTGAGCTGTTTTTATATGAAACTTTGGTTGTGGTAGAATTAATTAGTTTCGTATAATGGGATGTATATTATAAATGCATAACTTGGTCCCGATAATCCTTTAGAAGTTATTTGTTAGTGTTATACTACTATACTTTCCACTTATAGTGTGTGTTTGGTCCTATAACAATGTTAAACCCTCACCTAAAGCCATAATATCTCATGTTTACATTTTTGGCACTGCAAGTTATGTTTTATATATGTTAAAATATGCTTATTCTGTTATTAAAACCTGTCATGTGAAGAAGTGTTTTTGTAAATAAATAAGTGAAACTGCCAAGTCAGAAAGCATACAGAAACTAGGATTCTGACTTTATGGTCATTACTGCCAATAAATGAACCCTGTTATCGTGTCTAGATCAGGGTTTTTATTTTATTTTCTAAGACTCTTATTTCAATGTTCATTTCATTCCATTGTGTTCAGTTCCTTTCCCTTAGCTGCCTAGGTTTTTAATGCTTTTGTGAAGAAAAAGTTGATACTTTTGAGTGTGTAGCAGAAGAGAAGGCAATTATAAGGCTTGAACGCTGCTATTTTGAACCAATAATCAGAACAAAAAGCAGTTGAAGGATGACGTGCATTCATTTGTTTATCTAACTCCAATATAATGAATCTGACTCCATAAAAGTTGTTATTCTTAAACCTCTTATTCTCTAAAGGTAAAAGTCTTTCTTAGAACTGAAAGGAAAGTGTAGGATTTAACCTGACCGTTTAGATTGGAAAGTTAGTCACTTTAACTTTAAACATTATCAGTGGTAAAATGAAAGATTCTCAAAGCCTTTAAAGCAGGCAAAGTGGTGTTAAAGCACTGTTAAACATGAGGGAGGACTGTTAGGACAGTGACTGTTAGGAAATGAGTGATGAATTCCTTGCATCAGATACTGTACAGCATACTGTAAAGAGGAAGAAGGCCATGGCTGACATATTTAACAAATAGATTATGTATAATGCTTTATTTATTTTATTTCCTGGAAAGGCCTTATATGGGCAATGATATAACTGCTACATATTTTATTTATAATACAATGAATACAACATTTGTATGATGTTTTATAGTATTTACCCAGTAGTACTGTGAGTGTTGCAGAATTATATGTGTGTGCAAATGCAGAAGCTGCTGTACAGAGTTAAATTTGAGGTCAAAGAGATAAGGATGAAACCGCTCTACACATCACTCTACAGATGACTTATTTATGCTCAAAGTAGAGAAGAAAACATGTATTAGAGCACCTTTATAACCATTATGCGTTGCATGTGGCCGTGGATGAAAATGCAGAAAATGCAAAAGAGGAGAAGAGCTTGCCAAATGTGGAGGAGATCACATAAAACAGTCATTTTCTAAAGAAGGGCATTCCCAGTCTGGTTGACCTCATTTGGGGAGGTCACTAATCTAGCTTTAAATATCCAAGATGACGACACTGAGATCAGATACTGCTTCGTGACCACCTGAAGACCTTCTCTGGTACCATACTTCTCTGACACCAGACATTGCCTTGATTGAATTTTAAAAAAAAATTGGTATATATTTGTACTTTGACTTACATAGAGTTGTCATGAGCTGGGTTTGAAGGCCTTCACCATCCCAGGCGAAAATTCCAGGACGAGGGAGCAACCGAAAGTGCTTGAATGTCTCCAATTCTTTTAAGAGACGAGATAGCGAGAAGAAAGATAGCTTTAAAAGTGATGAACTTCTCAGAAACACTTTCAATGGGCTCGAAAGGAGCCAGGGAGAGACCTTCCAGTACGATAGCCAAATCCCAGGTCGGCACCCTCGTGCGAACTGGTGGTCTCCGCCTCAAAGTACCACGAAGAAAACGTGTTATCAACGGGTGTCTCCCCAAAGAGACTCCACTGAAAGGGACATGGTAAGCAGCTAGTGCCGCCACATACACCTTAAGTGTGGAGGGGGATAGCCCTGTGGAGAAACGCTCCTGCAGAAACTCCAGCACTGCACCCACCGGGCAGTTAACTGGGTCCAGCTGGTGTTCTCCACACCAAGAAGTGAATCATTTCCACTTCAAGGCATATAACCTCCTCGTGGATGGAGCTCTGGAGTGGAGAATGGTCTCAACAATCTCGGTTGAGAGACCTGCACCTATGAGCTGGACCCCCTCAGGGGCCAGGCCCACAGATTCCACAGTTCTGGGCGGGGGTGAAGGATCGACCCACTCGCCTGAGAGAGAAGGTCTCTCCTGATCGGAATCTCCAGAGGAGAGCCGTCGAGGAGAGACACTAGGTCCGCAAACCACACTCGGGCCGGCCAGAACGGGGCTACTAACAATAGGCTGACCCCGTCCCAGATAGGCGAACCCTCTCCAGAACTCCTGGGAGCAGAGCAACCGGGGGAAAGCGTACAGACGCGACCTCGGCCACGCCTGTACCATAGCGTCCAACCCCAGAGGAGCTGGATGGCTTAGAGAGAACCACAGAGGACAGTGTGATGTCTCCCTGGAAGCAAACAGGTCTACCTCGGCACGACCGAAATGCTTCCAAAGGAGCTCCACCACCTCGGGGTGGAGTCTCCATTCCCCGGGCCTCGGCCCCTGCCTCGACAGGATGTCCGCCCCCTGATTCAAATACCCTGGGATATAAATCACCCTTAATGAGAGAAGCTTCCCCTGGGACCATAGAAGGATCTGGCGAGCCAGCTTGTATAACGGGCGCGAACGCAGACCCCCCTGATGATTTATGTAGGAGACCACCGATGTGTTGTCGGACCGAATAAGAACATGATGGCCTCTCAGGTCTGGGAGGAAGTGTTTCAGAGCCTGAAACACCGCCAACATTTCTAGACAATTTATGTGCCATGAAAGATGATGGTCCTGCCACAGACCCTGGGCTGGACGACCACTCATGATCGCCCTCCAACCTGTGAGGGAAGCATCTGTCGTTAGCGTTACATGACGACAAAGAGCTCCCAGCACAGGTCCTTGGGACAGAAACCAAGGTTCTCTCCACATGACCAGAGCACAGAGGCAACGCCGTGTAACTTTGATCGTGCGGAGTGGGTTTCCCCTCGGGGAGAACCCCTTGGTCCTGAGCCACCACTGTAAAGGTCTCATGTACAGCAGGCTGCAAGGTAAAACGTTGGACGCTGCTGCCATCAGACCTAACAGTCTCTGAAACTGCTTTACAGTGAGCAACTGGCCTAGCTTCACTTGTTTCACGGCTGAGAGAATCGAAGTGATGCGAGCAGGGGATAGTCGTGCTTGCATCATTACCGAATCCCATAACACCCCCAGAAAAGAGGTCCTCTGTGATGGAGATAACACACTTTTCTTTACGCGTCCTTCAGATCTATCGTGACAAACCAGTCCTCGGACCTGATTTGAGACACGATCTGTTTGAGAGTGAGCATCTTGAACTTGAGCTTCGCTACCGAACGATTTAACAGGCGCAGATCTAAAATTGGACGCAACCCCCCATCCTTCTTTGGAACGATGAAATATCGGCTGTAATAACCTGACTCCTTGCTGGAAGGAGGAACCCATTCTATAGCCTCCTTTTGCAAGAGCGTCTTCACCTCCTGTTCCATTACCAGAGCCTGCTCGGGGCCCACCACGGTGGGCAGGACCAATTGCAGGACCCACGGACATACTCTTGGAAGGCTTTTCCACTCCGCCAGAAAATCTACTAAGGGTACCAGCCTCTCGAGGCTGGCCTCTGGAATATTTTGAGCAGCAAACGCAGCGCCCTGTAACAGCGCACCGGCAGGGAACGACTGGTTTAACTGCTCTGAACCCCTCCTCAGAGAGGGCGAGCATCCCTCGGGAAAAAGCTCGCTGGGACCGTCTACGCCCCGGCATAAAGGCAGGGTTGGTAGACCAGACCCCTGAGGGCCCCGAGAGAGAATGGGCACCGTCTGAGGCGGTGAACTCCTTCCCCTCACGGTGGGGACTACCCTCAACATCCTGACGCCACTTCTTTTTAGACAAAGCCTTCTTGGCCATAATAACCGTCCTCAGATCGGTTTTACCACCAGAAGACTTCGCCTGAGAGTGTCGCGTCTGTTCCCACTGTTTGGCAGGGGGAGCACGAGACACGACACTCTGCTTTTGTTGTGCCCTGTGCGAGGAGCTTGTCGACGGCCGGGACTGCCCCCGCCCAGCAGTCCCTGGGACATGCATTTTAAGTGGGAGGTACTTTTGAAACGCGGCTGCTTGTTTGTTCTCTTCTTGAAATTTGTCAATGACCGAATTAACAGCGTCACCAAACAGACCAGAGGGACACAGCGGAGCATCCAAAAGAAAAGCTTTTTCCTTCTCCTTCATACCGTAAAGATTTACCCAAAGACTCTGCGGCCACCAGGGCTGCCATAGAACGGCCCATTAGTTTGGCCGACTCCTTGGTGGCACGCAGAGATAAATCAGCAGCCTGACGTAATTCGCGAATCACGTCAGTACTGACCTCCTCACTCTCACTCACATCCTTTAACAAATCAGCCTGATACGCCTGCAAGATAGACATAGTATGCAGGCATGCTGTGGCCTGACCTGCCGCCGAATAAGCTTTGCCCACCAAAGCCGATGTATTTCTGAGAGGCTTGGAGGGCAAAGCCGGTGCCTTCAAAGACGATGCCGCTTCAGCAGAAAGATGGCTGGCTAATGCTTCCTCAGCCTTAGGCATCGCCCCATAACCATATAACTTAGCCCCCGCAATGTTAGAATACATGGAAGTTTGAGGGCTAAAAATACGGTACGAAACCGGTTTCTTCCACAACTTCGACACCTCGGTGTGGAGGTCGGGAAAAAACGGTAGGCACCGACGTGGAAGTTGGACACGGGAGGGCAGAAATCTTTCATCCAGTTTACTTTTCACAACAGACTCCTGCCTAACAGCTGGCCACTCAATGCTTAATTTAAAAACAGCACGAGTGAGCACCTCCATAAGCTCCTCATGCTCAGGGGAATGAGGTGATGAGTCCTCAGTATCCCCTGTCTCAATACTGACAACATCCAGCTCCTCAGAACTGGATAGTTGCAATATTGGTGCCTCAGTCTGGGCGGAAGAAACCGCAGCGCGTGCTTCCAAACCCTGAACTGAGGCACTGGAACTGACAGGTGAAGGCTGAGATAGGGCTGGGCCCGTCTCAAACCCCGCTGACAGATCCATTTGCGATCCCCACGACAAGCGCCGCCGCTCTGCCTCGACAGCAGCGGGACCCGAGCCGCGGGGAGCGCGAACCGAACCACTTTCCTCAAAAAAAGCGATCGGCGGGAGTGGAGCGTTCTTAGAGGGAAACGCTCGCAATGCTCACAGTCAGCCCTCTCGAGAGCTGACTGGGCATGCTGTACTCCCAAACAAACAACACATAGATCGTGTGTATCCCCACCCGTGAGGAAACGAGTACAAGGGGGAACACACTTTCTATACTGCTGTTCGCTCGCCATCATAATATATATATATATGTATGTATGTTTTTTTATAGTGAAAACTCCTGCCTAGTGAACACTAAATGACAGACAAATACAGACGAATGAGTGTAAACTATGAATGAAACAAGCACAGCGTGATCGCAAATAGCCGCATTGCCGTCTCTGTGCATCTCTCAGAAATCTGAGCTTTGTCAAAAGTAATATCATCTAAAATATGATTAAAGGTTACCACAACAATTTTTTGTCTGTATTAACTTGCATGGATAAATTGTTCACCACAAGACTAGTAATGTGCAATAACAAAGTAAACGACTTTAAAGTCTGCAATCTGAGAGATAAATGTATGGATGTTAGAGATGGAGGGTAAGTGTGACGGCAGAAAAAGTTCAGTGTCCTTTCAAAGACTGGTCATTTGAGACTAATAAAAGTAAGGCACACCACCACCACTGCTATGATAGTGCGACACAAGAAATTATCCAACAGTTGAATCTAATGAATGTATTGTCTGGGCCACTGTTATATAGCACAATACAGCAGACTATTGTTAAGCACTACAGTGAGGTAGACAGCACAGTTGTGAAAGAGCTTGTCAGGACAGTTTCTGGCAGCAGTGTGCTGTTACACTGTACAAATGAAGGAGGTCCTCTATCCACAACTAATAGGATAGCATCATACTTATTCATGAGATCATTTCCAGTTGTTATTCCTGTTGAGTACAAAATAGATGTAGATGATCAAAATGATGTGTATGTCCCAATTATTCAAATGTTGCAGAAATTGTTTAATAAAAAGAAAGTTCTTGATGAGGTGCTGGCTACAGGTGAGACCTCAAGGGGATACAGTAGTTACAGGGATGGTACCATTATAGGGATAATTCATTTTTTGGCAGAAGGTGATTGTAGAATATCCCTTAATCTCTACATAGATGATTTTGAAGTGGCCATGGGTGCCCATTCTTTCTTTTCAGGCTTTCAGGAGAGATTTAGAGTGAATTTTCCACAAGGGATGACATTCAAGCCAAACAAGTTAGGTCCGGCTCTTTTGAAATGAGAACAAAAGAAAAACACCAACAGCATGTTCAAAACAAATGTAGTTAACTAAGAGCTGATCGATTTCGAGGTGTTTAGAGATCGATAAAAAAAAAAAAATCGATTTTTAATACTGAAAGCTAGCGCGATCTGAGGGCTAATATGCTAATGAAGCTGTGCGATCTCGTTTTTCTTCAAGCACGTCATTAACGTATATTGATTGATTATTGAGTTATTTAAATGTGTATTATTTAAATGTGTAATTGGATGTTTGAGAATGTGTGAGGGAGCTTTATTTCTGTTAACGCTTGGTTTAGAACACCATTGCCTGGACAGAATAGTGGGAGAGAATGACCATACCTGGGAAATTCTAATGTTGTTGAAAGATATTGTCGAATTGGCTTTGCCTACCCACATTTCTAATGACACTGTGGATTTCTTGAATTGCAAGATCTCAGAACACAGAGCTTTGCTTAAAGAAGTGTTTCCAAACTTTGTGCTGCATCCAAAGCATCACTACCCTTATGAAAAAGAAGTTTATTCAAGTGTGCTATTAGTATACTTCTTTTAAACTAAAAATAAGAAAGTATACTTTCAGTCTACTTTTTATATACTTCTCAGAAATATACTTTATGTACTTCTCAGAAATATACTTCAAATTCCACTTAAGTATACTTGACTTATACTGACAGAAAAGTCTAAGTATATTTGGCCTCTACTTGTTGATCGAGATATACTTAAAAGCATACTTTCAGTCTACATTTTATATACTTCTCAAAAATATACTAAATTACACTTAAGTGTACTTGGCCTATACTTGTACTCAATCTTTTGATCGAGATATAATTAAAAGTTTAATTATTCAAAGTATACTTGGCTTGTAGTTGTGTTAACTCTTTTGATCGAGTAGCCTATTAAATATACTTTTTTTTTTACATCGTTTTTCATATACAGTCTTATGAAACTTTGCTTGAAAATATTGATTAAAATATTGATATAAAACAGATATGTTTCTAATTCTGCGTATCTGAATTTGTGTGTAGGCTAGTCCACTGGTGTACATAGGAATTTACTTTAATTCAACTTTTCCCCACCATTGACTGAATTTTCCAGCTATCCATGTTTTCACTGGTATACGGTAGGGGGCGCTATGACACATCTTCTAGTACAGAATCTCCGGATCAAAACACAGGAGAAGAAGAAGCTGAAACAAGTGATAGGAGCAGGGGGGCAGGGATTTGTATTAATTTGAAGGTACCCCCGGGCGCCGCCATTGGCTAGCGGAACCCCACCTGCAGTTAGCATCCCATTGACTCCCATTCATTTTGGCGTCACTTTGACAGCGAATAACTTTACATCTGAGGCGTTTAAAGACTCCATTTGTCCATTATTTATTTCTAAAGAAACACGAAAATGTATAAAAGGCTCCATTACCTTGTAGCTTACGTTATGGCCCTGTAGAAGCAGTTTTTGTAAAAGTAGGCTAACGATTGCGTCATAGCCACGCGACTCTCTGTCGCACAGTAGGAAATTACCGTATGGACAGGAGTAGAAGCTCGCGGGCAATCGGGAGGACGTGGAGGCAAAATGACAAAGTTATTAATCAGAACACCTACAAAAAGTTTCTCCTGCTCCAAGATCATGGACAGCTCATACTCACGCTCTCCGTCTCTGCAAGTTTCGGAAGGGAATGATTCAGATTGATCTTGGCACAGCTACTAGAAGACAGACGGTTTGCTCACGTCACATCTACGTCATCGAGCTCAGTTTGAGTCTGCGCAGTACGCTGGACCCCCAGGAAGTAAAAGTTTCTAATTGGCTTCACTTTGTCTCCGTTGAATCCAATGGGGTCGCTGTGTCCATTTCTTTTACTGTCTATGGATAGGAGATTGCTCACTCAAATGTAAAATAATGTGATCATCAAACATTAAACAGCTTGTAAATCAAAACTGCTTAATGTTTCCAAATGAAGCGTAACCCATTAAGAGAAAATGACTGAAGCTGTGGGGGTGTCGGACTCGATTTACCCCATCTGTGTTTGATCATCGTTTTGAATCTGATCAAGGCGTAGTCTTTGACAAAAATGTGATTTTCTCAACTATTTTGTTTAAAATGTTGCCTTTCTTTATGAAACTTACCGACATTCAAGTGTTGATAAAAAAGGATGCATGAAGCTAATAAAAGGTTTTTAAAATTAAAGTAGAGTTAAAGGTATTTTTCAAGTATAAAAAATAAAATTTGAACATAGTAGTATAGTATAGGCCTACTGCAAGTGCAAAAATTGTATATAAATAGTAAACTATAAGTATAATGTTAAGTTCACTTAAAGAAAACTTGTAGTATAAAACTACTAAACTAGTAGTTTACTGAGAGTATACTTCAAAGTTGCTACAAGTATTAAAATAGTAAACTACTAGTATACTCATAAGTTCACTTGCAGTACAAATGAGAAACATAATTATGAACTAGTTGTGCACTTAAAGTTTACTACTGTTACACTTATAGTACACTTAAACATATACTTTTATATACTTCAAGTGGGCCAATTTAGTCCCAAGCGGTATTAAAATAGTACACTTACAAGTTTACTACTAGTACATATTGACATTAGTATACTTACTACATAAAGTATACTTAAAAATATACTTGAACATTACTCAAGTATACTTCATAAAATGAACTAGAAGTATACTTTTTTTTTCGTAAGGGTACATAGAGCATTATCCTCAGCTGATCAGAATGTATGGGCCATTTAAGAATTTAATGGACAATCAGATTTGAGGGGAAACATAAATTCGTCAAGAAAGTGATCCGTGATGCAGAAGATAAAAAATATAATAAAAAAAGTCCCCCTAATGCTGGCCAAGAAGCATCAAATGTCAATTGCCTATCACATGGATGCCAGTTCTTTTTTCAAGCCAAGAGTACAAATGGACAGGGTCTGTAGTTCACCTATCAAAGCCTTTCCTGAAAATGTTCAGGAAAATCTAGAGCTGCTGAGTCCTAATTGTAGTACTGTGTTAGTTTCATCCAGTGTTTACATTGATGAAATTAAGTACTGCCCAAACATGGTGGTTTCAGTTGGATCTTGTTCAAGTTTGCCAGAATTCATGCAGATTGAGGAAAATCTTGACAATCAACACTGACATAATGTTCCTCTGCAAACCTCAGACTGTATGGTACATTGAGCATTTACGCTCTTATGAATTGTGCAGCTTACATTCATGGCAAGTTGTTCTGCCTTCTGAACTAAATGACCCCTTCTTTTTGGCAGCTTATAATGTCAAGTTCTATGTCACATTGAAGTATTTATTTTGTATTATGGCTTGTATTTTTTACTTCTGCTCTTTTTTTTTTTCTTTTTTTTTTTGAATTTCACTTAACCATGCCGATGATACTCTGCGTTATTGTGCATGACAGTGACATCTGAAAAGTAACCATTCCTGAAAAAACAGCTGATGTTGATGCCTTGAAACATGTGTTGCAAGAGAAGCTGCAGCTCACATACACGTTCAGTGTCCAATTTGAAGACCCTGACTTTAATCATGCATTATGTAATGTCAGTGACGTTAGTGATTTGCCAGAGAGGGCAACACTGAAAATAATTCCTCAACACACATCTCCCTCAAGTCAAGCTAGCACTGTACTTCTCTCAGGTTCTGACACATCAGAGCAGTTGTCTGCTGAACGACAGCTTGAATGGCCTGAGGATTTTGAAATACCCAAAATCTCTGTTAACCCCCTGGGGTCGGCGGTCACGCTGGTGTGACCAGCTCGCTTTTTTTCTTATCAGTGCAAAAGAGACTCAAAATACTCTGTTGATTTTGATCTGACATATAAGTGTTATACATCATTCAAAACTGTTAAATGTCTTCTTTTATTTGTGTACACTCCAAATGAAAACCAAATGTTGTTTTTTTCGTTAAATAAAGAAAATGAACATGATGCGCATTCTGCCGTCTCTTTCAATGTGAAGTTGGGTTAAGGTTAGGTTGACTGGTTAGGGTTAGGTTGTTAGGTTGCGGTTGACATGCAAATCGTCCACGTGAAGGAACGCAGACCTGAAAACTCCCTCATCACCTCAAAACAAAGAATCAGAGACTTCAGTCCTCCTCTGCTTTTCATCAAGTTTGGAAGACATGTTATGTTTGTGCTGTGCTGTCCTGTTTACCTTGGATTTACCTCAGAAGAATTAGAAGAATGCGATTTGAAGATGAGAACGATTTTTAAGGTAAGACATGTCCACTCATAATAGTAAGCATGTAATTGTTAAATAAACTTTACATTGTAGCAACTAGTCAAACTGGTGCCAGACTAAAATGTTTGTTATGAAACGTTATGAAATGAGATTGGAGTGAAAACATGAAGCCTAATGCTAAATTTATATACATGTACACAAGGATGTTTTTATGTTCGATGATAAAACACAGCATGATATAAAAGTAGGCTAGTATGTGTGTTTACTCTAATATGGTGAATATTATAATGTTTAGACCCAGGTTTACTGTTAAATATTGTGTTTGTGGATATATGCTCAAACATAGATGTTTCATAGTTTGGAGTGGCTCAATCGCTTCAGTAAATTAGGCTTCATGTTTTTACGCCAATCTAATTTCATAACATCATAACGAATGGACACATTTGAAGTAACATATGAAGTAACAATTTTCTCTAGTGTAGTGTTACTGAAGTGTGTGTATTTTGTACATTTTAAATCGCAATTTTAACCAGAAAAATCTATGTATTCCTATGTATCCATAAAAATGTATTCCCAAAATCATGCGGCCTATTTTCTCTTGATGATATTCTCCTCAGGTGAGTTTCTCCGGGAAGCCCTGAGTTCCTCCAGCACTGTTGACGTCAACGCCAGAGTTATGCCTGCGGCAGCTTTCGTGTTGGTCCCCCCCCCCCCCCCCCCCCCCCTTGGGCGACCCCCTGATGTGTATTTCCACTGTAAGCCTCTCTGAGCTTGTGTCTTTCCCTTTTCAAGTCTCCCTAAAGTGAAAGAACTTCATTAAAAAAAAAAAAAAATGGCATATACCCATCTAAAGAATTCCTTAAATCAAAATTTGATATTGGAGAAAACTCTTGTCAATTTTGTGAAATTAATATTGAAACCACTGAGCATATTTTCTTTTGTTGTAATTACTCAAAGTTGTCTTGGTCTCAATTGTACAGTAAATGTCATGTAGTATTTCAAGTTTTCAAGTCCCCTTGAATACAAACAAATTAAGTTCATGATTGTATATTTGATTTGAGACTTCATAGCTGCAACTATGTCTGCCTTTTGAGAATTGGAACTTGTTAATGTTGTTTATTCAATGCCTGTTTTGTATGACAAATTTTTATTTAAAAAAAAAAATAAACATATGATCTGTCTTTGATCTTACTGATTCCAGTGGTAATGTTCTTTTGAGCAATATTGATTAAAATATATATATTTTTTTTTTCAGTATAGAAAGAAATATGATTAAATTATTAAAGCCGTACCTCTTCAGTTTCTTCAATTGTCAAAAAATATGAATGCATACCTTGTTAAGAGTGAATGATGTTCAGTCTCTAAATACAAGATGCAATAACCAGTTTATTAGAAACCTTGTGACTCTAGAATTATATCCATCACTTTTAGATAAATAAAAGTATACAAAATACCTACAATATCCAAGTACACCTGTAACTGCAAAGGACACTAGGAGACTGTGTATCTTGAGCAGGATTCTTTGAGAACTTACTGTGCCTCACTGCAGTCTAACTAATGCAGTGAAACAGTAGTTTTATTTACATTATAGTGGGCCATCCTTACAGGTAAAGAAACACTCAGATTACAACTTTAAACAAAGGATGTAAACAGTTATAGGAATCTGCCCAGATTTTCACCAGCCCTGATTCAGTCCGCATAACTATACCACACTTATTATCATAAAGATTTGTCCACATATTATTCAAGCACTGCATTCACACTTAACTCAGGTATTGATCAGCATCAACAATAGCTATCAATGAAAGGAATGAGACAAAAGGTGACAGCCTCAGTTACCATGGTTTTACATTTGTATACCCACACACCTAAAGCAAATAGATTTATTATGAAAATTTTAAACAACATTTATCCTTCTGCTGACTTTTGACTCTGATTTCATGTAGACCAAAATAATTGTGTCTTTTGCACTAATGAAACAACAGATCATCATTTCTTTTCATATACAATTGGAAATACATTTGTCAAGGAGGAGTGGAATAACAAATTTACTGATGTTCCTTTGTTAGAGAGTAAACATATTACCTTGAAGTATTTTAGAGAATAAAAATAGTGGCTATTTAGTAAAATATATATTTATTCTTGCTAAATTATTTGTACAAATTTTTCAAGCCCCAGCCTCTTTTAAAAAATGTAAGTGAACTGGAGATAAATATTTTATCCTGTTCATTATATCCTGTAAAACAATTAAGGTTAATTAAAATGTGTTTTTTATTCTAAACAAATGGTAGAGCTTTCTGTGGCGTTCAGTAGGTGTAAATTGTGGCTGTGTTCACTCAGTAGTGTGCTATTTAAATCAGCTTAGGCAGCAACTATGTGATTTTAATATCACAATAATTACTGAAGATATCACGGGATTGAATTAAGTTACAAAAAGTGTTGTCTTCCTAACAACTTTTTTCTAATAACAAAAAGAACTCTGAACATTAAAATACAATAAAACAATAAAAAAAAATATATATATATATATATTTCAAACAGATTAAAGTGCAGAAGAACTATAAGCAATAAGGTATGAAAGGCTATGCTGTATTGTGAATACAATCATGGCTGAAGGACATTGTTAGTCACGAAACAAAGCAGAGCTCACAATACCACTCCTGATTCGACAGTTATTACCACACAATACAAATATTAAAGTAAAAAATATATGTAATAATGTTTCTTTTTTGAAGTACAATCATTAAATTCCACCCTTCTGCTACAAAAATAATCCCTGACAGTAACAGTAAACTGCAAGAGAATGTTCCTAGATGTAATGCCTTAAATAAAAAACAAAAGGTGTGTCCCAATTGTGACTGTCTTGTGTGCCCCCCACAAGACAGTCATTTTAGTTTAGCCTCTGAATGGGTCACTGAATCATTGGCTCACTCAATTTGTTAAACCCGCGGATTCATTCACTAGTGAAACACCATTTGCTTGGAGACACACAAAAGAGCTGCATTTAACTCCGCTTTTAGATATGCACTAGCGAACATCCCTAAGCACTTCCCCTCGGGGGAATCCCGCCACCATTTTAAAGTGTGCTCAACTTCGTCAATTTTGACAGACCCTCAACCCCTCGATTTTGACAGAAGGAGTGAGTCTACTCATATGTACACTTCAGGCATCTCCATAGACCACAATCAGTGTTATTCAACTATTATTTCCATCCAATTTTAGGGATAATTTATGGGTAGGGTTAGGTTTAGGGGTGGGGATAGGATTAGGAATATATTTTCGGACAGGAATGTTATTCCAGGATCAACAAAATATGTTGACCCTGGAACACGTCAAACTTGGCAAAATCAGGACGTGCAAAATTGATACTGTTCTTGAACTGTGGCGAACTTCACCCATATAGTCAAAAGATTCTACAGAGATGGTCTTCTGCGGCACTCAGTATATAGACCATTGGCCATTTAATTACTCTGGTGTGATTTAATAGGGCTTCAGTATTTCCAAAGAAAAAATACATATAGCGTCAGCTACCTAAGCAATGTCTCATTCCCTCTTGTCTCTTTGAAACCTCCAGGAGTTTCAAAGTCGTCATCTGATTGGTTGAAGACGTGTGTCGAGCTTTTTAACGATCCCTCATGGAAGAAGAAAGCCGCCATGTTAACAATTGTGACTGAGCGCTTATCGGGATCAACTAAACACTGGGTTTTCAAAAGAATGTGAAGTTCACACCAAAGCCTTTTTAAAATATGTTCAAAAGTTTTACACGCCGCCGGTCTGTTATTGTAGGGACATCAACATTATATTTTTACGCCCTAAAAATGACGCGGAACAAAACAAACTGTGATTGTCAGTCAGATGGCGTCTAGTTGGTCCTTGTCCAAGGAAAGATGCTATGGAGTCCAGACCTTCTGCCGCCAGTCTGAAGGTCTGGCTACGCAAGACTGCATTCCCTCATCTCAATGAACCAAGGATGCATTACTAAACAGAGGTTGTTGTTTTTTTTTACAATTTTATGTGAAATTAAAGTTGATGAATAATGAAAAGTTACACCCTTCATTAACTAAGTTACTAAATAAATAGAAATACTAATTAGAACTAAATTAACTTTTGTCAGAAGGCCTAAAGTACATTATATATGAGTTTCTATGTGTGTGGTGTGCATACATATCTACAAAGGGACTCAATATTAAAGGTGCTGTAGCATTTTATTTATTTTATTTATGCATACAGAAAATTATCTTGAACAACATTACTTAGTCTTTTTTTTTAGAACAAATAATAAAGAAAACATTAAACACATTTTATTAATATAGCTGTACACAAAATTTTCTAACAAAAAAGTGTTTTGTTACAAGCAAACCAAAAAAATATTTTTATCAGGAAACAGAAAGACACCCCCCACTGTTCAATGAAATCAAAGCTGTACTGAAATAAAACTTGAATTTAACAATTAAAATGAAAGTGATTAAGTAATGTTTTAAGATTGTTGAAAGAGTTTACAATATATCATAATCATACACCAATATACTTTTTACGTGTACTGCTGAATTATACTATTTTTAATATGTACTGAAACTCTGTTGCCCACTCAAACTAAGTGCACTCGAGGAGAGTGTAAGAGAGAGAAAAGTCCATAATTTCTTGCAAATCCCAATCATTTAATAAATCACCTTACAATTGTATAACTAATATTTAGTTTTCAAGCACGTGAAAACACATTTCCATTTGGCTGAACTCTCCATGCCACTCTTGTTTCCTTCTCCATCCCCCATTCCTTCAGCTTCAGCTTTGTCTGAAGAAGAGAATTGTTTATTATTAGTGATTCAGGATAAGACAAAAACACAGTTTGGAATATTACATAGTGTTCCTGTAATAAAACAAATTGTCATTGAATGGAGTTGCTTAACCTTCACAAAATATTTCAATCTCAAAAGGACAAACTAAATATTACATTTAAGTTATTACATTAGTTATTTTGGGTGCACTAATATGCCTTAATTCATGCTTAATTAAGCTATTCAATAATGATTGCTGCATCAGCAACTAATAAACCCCACTAATTTCTGAGGTTTGCCATTTTTAACTAAAATTGGTTGCAGGATTGAAATATAATCCCTAAATGAACTCAGCTAGTTTATGACCAAATAATGGTTTGTGGTTATTGCTAACTTTTTACAAACTGCCTCATGCAGTAGTTTGGGTAAAAATGTTGAGCTTGAAAATGTAGTTAAAACAACAGCTTTTCTGAAAACTAAGAAACTGGAATGAAATGATTTATCATTATATGAACCCTTTTTACAGCAGTTTCAGTGTAGAAAGGATCCATATTAAGTGTTTTTTTTTTTTTTTTTTTTCACAATAGGGGGAAATGTCACAATATGGACAGTAACATTGTACTGTCCTCCATATACATCCTCGGTATACTTCGACAGCAAGCTAAACTCCCCTCATCAACTTTAATAAGGGTAGGGTAAAACAACGAAGTTACTAAAGGCCAAGGAGACCTGTGGTTATCTGATCAGTCATGATAATTTCAGCACTATAATGCATTATCCTCAGAACAGCCAGTAGGGGCAGACAAATGACCAACCAAACAATTACTCATTAATTATTATTAACTTTGACAATTACTGTAACAGAACACTCCCCGCCTGGCATGATTGAGCACCATCAATAAATAACTGCTTGTTGACATTAACTTGGATTCAGGAGGAAGGAGTACGACAATCCCTCTATGGAAGAGCTTGGTGCCATCTTGTCTAGGAGCTTTTATTTCCACCTTGCAAACATTACATTTTTTTGCATTTTCTTGGAAAGACCTGCGTAATAATTCCCATTGGGCATTCATTTCTTTTGGCTTGGCTACATTTGAGGCGCACAATGCTACCCTGATTGCCGATGGGTTGGTCAGATTTCCACTTCCAACGTGTCTGTAGTAAAAACAGATGCTGTTTCCTCCATCTATCCCAGAATATGTTAACTAGATGTTGGACTTGTCGCCATTGACGCCACAAAAGATTGAGCGACAGGGGTGCACACTTTCTGTGTGAGGATAACAGAAGGTGTGAGGAGGAGAAACTGGTCATTTGGTTCAGTAGACACCTAGGCCTACAAGCCATCTTCTGAATTTGGAGGTGGACACAAAGTTTTCGGCAAAGGACACAATGGTATATGATGTTATTCGTAAGCCCCTTGCCCCCAATGATCCAAAGACTGGCTGTACGGATAGCTCCTTCAGTGAGCAAGCATCCTTGATGCAACCAAACATTTACTCTTTAATTATTTGAATGGGGAATGACGCCCTCTGTCCACAGAAGCTACGTTTCAGTTAACACAACCTCAACGTTGAGGTTGTAGCAGGGTGTGCAGTCAGACACCTCATATTAAATTAGACTGTTCATTCTTCCTTTCCACCTCATTTTTATGTTGACAACTCCAATTGTGCATTTTAAATGGCAGTTTTTCTCGCTCATGCTCTGTGCAACAATGCCCTCAGTGCATTGGAGATGTGCCTTGGTTTTTACAACCACTATGTTGTTGTTCCACTCATGGTGTATTCTGGGCCACTCAAGTTGAGTCTGCAACTTCAGGGTCTGGTTCAGGAAGGTCTGTAGCAAACTAGGGCACGGAATTAATCTATGCTCCTCAAATTTCACATGCTGACTGCAAATGTAGATATTTTCCGGTCTGCACAGTCAGTCAATCATATTGCCTAGTATGGGTCTCAGTGCTCACTTTGAAACGTCTGATGCCTCTATCAGCTCATTTGACAGTGACTTCTATCAAATATGTCTTCTTAGGTTCTTCAAACCTTAGAGAAGGATATGCAATCCAACTACAGCTGACATGCTCCCCACAATGTTCGGTTGCTCAGAGACTCTGATTTTATGATACACCAAAAAAAAAAAAAAAAAAGATGGTGTATGGCTAATCACGAGATCTGCTTACTTCTGAACTTCACTCTAGAACACAGGAAGTTTCTCAGGTCTGCAGCCTTTTTTCTCCCACCCTTTGAGTGACAGGAGGCTGGGGAACACAGGAGACAGACTTTGTGCTGTGAGGGTGTGACATATTTACATTGTCATTGCCGTTTGCACTGATGCACCCCCATACCATGGCAGATGTTTGCTTTTGTACCTGACGCTGATGAAAG
Source organism: Rutilus rutilus (assembly GCF_951802725.1). NCBI lineage: Eukaryota > Metazoa > Chordata > Actinopteri > Cypriniformes > Leuciscidae > Rutilus > Rutilus rutilus. The sequence goes on along the minus strand of NC_140212.1, from coordinate 22,568,311 downwards.
TCTGGATGGTCCATTTCGTCTTTGGGAATGAGAACTCAATGTCTGTTTTCCCAAGAACAAGCTGAAATGTGGACTCATCTGACCGTAGCACAGATTTCCACTATGTTTTGGATCATCTGAGATGAGCCCGGGCCCAGAGAACTTGCTGGCATCTCTGCATAGAACTGATCTATTGATTTCTCCTTGCGTAACTGAGATTCAAGTGGCATGCCTTGATGCAGCAGCAGACGTGTTAAGTGACAATGGTTTTCCAAAGTATTTCTGAGCACATGTGGCTGTATTTAACAGAGTAGCATGACGTTTCTCATGCAATGCCATCTGGGGGCTCAAAGGTCATGCACATTCAACAGAGGTTTCCTGCCTTGCCCTACATGTACATGAGATTTCTCTGGATTCCCTGAATCTTTTCGCAATGTTATGAGCGGCAGATGGTGCAATCTTGCATTTAGAAATGTGATTTTTGAATTGTTTGAAAATTTTCTCATGATATTTAGCACAAAGTGATGAGCCACGACCCATCTTTGCTTGCAAAGTCTGATATGCTCCTTTTACACTCAGTCACGATACCTTCACTTATTACCAATTAATTTACTTGTTGTGGACTGTTTCAAAAGAGTTTAACTTGGATATTCTATAATATTTTCACTTTTATTTAGCCTCTGTCCCAACTTTTTAGAGTCTGTTCCAGCCATACCATTTTCCTATCCGTAGGTAAGATAAGATTATACACTTAAGAAATGTAATTTTGTGATAGCTTTTGTCCTAAATTGGGTCCTAACTGAAATTGCCATCGTTATCAAACAGATAAGAATGCGCCTGTAATGTAATGCGCCCTGTAATGCGCCCCCTGGTCCCCCGACTGAGCCTGTTTTTTCCCCAATGTTTTGTCACTGATGGAGTTTGGGTTACTTGCCACTGTCTCAATTTGGTTTGCTTAGATGAGGATCAGGTTCGATTTTCTGCGTTTTTCGCATCGGTAGCAAGCATTTTGAATGGTGTTTTGACAATTCAGAACCACCGAATCACGAAAGCGAAAAAACGCATGCGATAATTTCGGACTCAGTGTGCAAGGGCCTTAAGAGTCAGGCACTTTAATAACAGTTCTTTGTTCCATCAATGTAGCAGAGAATCATGGGACTCCACATGCAATCCTCATGTATTTTACTACCTTAATCTAATTACTATGAATATAAGAAAATGCACACATACAGTATAGAACATATTACATTTCTTCCACACTACATATTCTCCATTATCGGTTTCAACACAAATAGTTTAATACTTACCCACTGTAAGATAACTTTCAACACTGTAGGGTCATTTAGATTCTGACCACTTTTTATCTTCACTCTCACAATCTGTTTCTTTGTACCTGTTAGAATAAAACAAAGCAGTCCAGTATGAGTATTAGGAACACTGAAATTGGATTTCTAACATTTTGTTAAAACAATCAGTAGCTAAGGATCAGACTTACGTTGCATGCAGAGGAAAGGAAGGACATTTGAGCAGAGCTGATAACTGATCATACCACCAGAATCTGAAACACCACAAGGTCTTTGCAGAGTAACCATGTCTAGTTGATTAGTCAGCCAGGTAATGGAGGAAGAGGAGACATTTGTTGCATCTGACCATTTCCACACGTCTCTGAAAAGACCAATCCAAGCACTTGTATATGGTTGCATCATCACAGTCAGCTGGTTATTCTCAGTTTGATTCCGAATGATGACCAGGTCTGTGTAATACCGTCTGCAGTAGATCTGAGCCTCCTGCCAGGTCTTGCTATCGCTAACGAAAACAAACCTTTTTGTGCTGGTCTCTGTAATAAGAGTTGGTAAAATTACTTTCTTTTTTTTTCTTTTTTTCTTTTTTTTGCTGCACAGAGTAAATATTATAGAGTACATTTGTAAGTGCTTTGGCTAGATATGTTTAGTAAGTAATGATCCACTGTTTTGAAATGCCTCGTTTACATAAATACCTTAGAGTTCCAACCAAACCCATACGAAAAAAAAGTTTTCATTCAAGTGTGCTATTATTATACTTCTCTTAAACTAAAAATAAGAAAGTATACTTTCAGTCTACTTTTTGTATACTTTTTCAGAAATAGGCCTATACTTAAAATTGTCACTTACGTATATACTTGACATACTGACAGAAAGGTCTAAATATATTTGGCCAACTTGTACCTATCTTTTGATCGAGATATACTTAAAAGTGTTTTCTAAGTATACTTGGCTTGTAGTTGTGTTTAATCTTTTGACTGAGTAGCCTGTTAAATATTTTTTTTCACATAGTTTAACATACTGTCTTATAAACTTACATTGTTTGAAAATATTGATTTATAAAGAAAAAAACAGATATGTTCCTAATTCTGAGTATCTGAATGTCTGTGTAGGCTAGTCCACTGGTAGTGTACTTAGGAATTTACTTCGAATCTTTATTTACTTTTTTCCCGCCATTAACTGAAATTTTAGGCTATCTGTGTTTTCACTGTTTTACGGTAGGGGGTGCTATTACACATCTTCTGAAAGAGTACATAATCTCCTGATCAAAACACAGGAGAAGAAGAAGCTGAAACAAGTGATAGAATATTGCTCATGCAAATGTAAAATAACGTGATCATCAACATTAAACAGCATGTAAATCAAAACTGCCTAACGTTGTTGAATGAAATGTCAACCCAGGACGAGCTATAGGACTGTGAAGCTTTGGGGATGTTGATCGACTCGATCTACTATTTTGATCATCGTTCTGAATCCCATCCGGACAAAGTCTTTAAACAAAAAGCTGAGAAAATTACATTTTTGTCAAAGTGTTGTCTTTTTTTCCTTTTTTCAAAACGGCGCGTTTTGCTGGATTTTCTTCACATTGTAGCACAATAAACTTAAATTACTCCGTCATTTATGGTCATACAGAAAAAATAAATATGAAAAAATAATATGTGAGATGTCTACTTTTGTATGTGTCCACTTACAATCAAATCAAAACATTGTGCTTTTGTAAAATAAAGAAAATAAACAGGGTGTGCTTTCTGCCTCTCCGTCTCGGTGAACTTTTTCTTCTTGAGCACGTCTATAAACTGAAACAAAACTCAGCGAATACTTGTCACACATTTATGAGCCATATATCTTTATAAACATTTAAGTGTGTACTTTTAAATGATCGGATTCAAACTGAAAACAAATAATCTGTGTTTAAGTCATTTGTATAAAACAAACAAGATGTCCAGTTTCTCAAACCCTTGCTCATTATTTTTTATTTGACCACGCCCACGCGCGCAAAAGAGACGCGAACGCGCTCGTTACCTAAAACACAAAGCACCAAACTTCATCAGTCTCTGCTTTTCGTCGAGTTTGGAAGACACGCCTTGAGCTTACATTGGATTTACCTCAGAAGAAGAAGAACGTGATTTGAAGACAAGAAAGATGTAAGGTAAGAAATTTCTTAATTATATTAGTTAATGTTATTGTCGCATAAACTTCACATTGCAGTTGAACTGTTGCTAGATATATGGTGAATATTATAATATTTAGACCCGTTTTTACTGTTAAATACTGTGTTTGTGGATATCTGCTCAAACGTAGATATGTATAATATGGTAACCATAATGTTTCATATTTTGGAGCGCGCTGTGCGTTGGAATGTTTCATATTTTGGAGCGCGCTGTGCGTTGGAATGTTTCATATTCAAAACGCACTGTGCGTTTGAGAAGCAAAACGCACCAAACAATAGGCTTCATGTTTTTACTCCAATCTCATTTCATAACATCATAACGAATGGAAACATTTGATGTAACATATGAGAATCTAGCGTAGTTGTTACTGAAGTGTTCCTTTTTAACGATTTATAGGCTGCTATAGGTTATTGTTATTATTATTATTTTATGCAGCACTGTGCATAGCCTATGCCTACAAGGCACAACAAACCTGGTGTTCATTATATATTGTTGGAAACATTTGTGTGTGTGTATTCTGTGAATTTTAAAAAGCAATTTTAACCAGAAAAATCTAAAATCTATTCCCAAAAACGCGCAGCCCTATAGTTTCTCTTGATATCAGCATGTTCACAGTTTTTTTTTTTTTTTTTTACAGGTACCAGATGCCACTGATGAGTCCTGCTGACTTCAGCATTCACATGAGTCTCTGAGGTTGCTCATAATGACAGGGCCTGATAGCTCCTAATAGGGCCATTAGGGGAGGGTCTTTGTCTTTCTCAGGTGTGAAAAGCCATAAATATTCAGGATGTGTTTACGCCTACTCGCATAAAGCTTTCTTACACAAAACACATCTTACAAATTTTAAATCAATATATTGTCTTATCTGCATGAGCAGTCAGGATGATTTTCACATAGTTTTGAAGCAAATATTCTAGGCTACGTCATACAATTTTCAAAAGTCTTGTGAAGAAATAATCAGTATGGGTTTCATGACCTTATTTCAGTGACAAAATTTCTTTCACAAACCACGCATAAATGTCATTATCTCAAAACTACAAACTTTTACATACATGCTGCTGACATATTATTGTAGCAGAGTTTGTGCTAAATACAGTGTAATCAGACTTTAGCCATGAAAATGTCACAAGAAACAGAAATAAGCACAAATGTCAGAGCATGTCAGAACACCTCCAGGGCCCAGACAACACCTCAGACCCCAGAGGGTTAAAGTTTACAAGTGTTACACTTATAGTCCACTTTTTTATATACTAAAAGTGGGCCAATTTAGTCCCAAGTAGTATTGAAATAGGTCACTTACTAGTTTACTACTAGTAAATTGACATTAGTATTCTTAATAATATAAATAATTATTAATAAAATCAGTCCAATGGTGCGGCAGAACGTCAGATGCGGGTGACATCACGAACCAGGAAGCTATAAAGCCTGCTCGAAAACAGAGAGCGTCAGCTTCGTCAGCAATGCCACCATAGCTACAAATTTCTGTCCTGTGTGAAATCGAGTGAGCAGCACTAGGATGACAAAACCTGAGACCCTGGTGTAGAGTCCAAGTCCAGAGAGTAAAATCTGATGAAAGTGTGCAGTGAAGACCAGCCTGCCGCATCACAAACGTCCTGTAGGGAAACTCCTGATATAAGGGCCTTGAAACACACAAACAGTTGATCAGTTTTACGCCACAGAGCAGCTCTGTGGACGTAAGCATCTAATGCACTGGGCAGAGCAAATTATCTCTTTCCTGGTCCGCATTCTGAAAAGGAGGAGGACAGAAGGCCTGCAGAATAATAGGTCTGACCACATTAGTGGGAACCTTGGGGATATAACCTGGTCTAGGATGTAGAAATGCTTTAACCATACCAGGTGCAAATTCCAAGCATGAGGGGGCAATCGACAGTTCTTGTAAATCCCCTATTCTCTTAAGAGAAGAAATAGCCAGGTTCCATAGTTCTGGTCGGGGATGAAATATCGAGCCCTCCGCTTGGGACAGAAGGTCCCTCCTGATGGGTAGCTCCAGAGGAGGCCCGTCGAGGAGAGACACGAGATCGGGGAACCATACTCTGCCCGGCCAGCGCGGGGCTACAAGAAGAAGGCGAACCCGGTCCCTGCGAACTCTCTCCAGAACTCCCGGGAGCAGAGCGATTGGGGGAAAAGCATATAGACGTAGCCTCGGCCAAGTCTGTACCATAGCGTCCGCCCCAGAGGAGCTGGATGCGTGAGGGAGAACCAAAGTGGACAGTGAGACATCTCTCGAGACGCAAACAGATCCACTTGTGCTCAGCCAAAAACCCTCCATATCTGCTCCACCACCTTGGGGTGGAGCCTCCATTCCCCGGGCCTCAGCCCCTGTCTCGACAGAATGTCTACTCCTAAATTCTGGGCCACAAGAAGATATGGTGTGCCAGTTTGCATAGTGGGCGTGAGCGCAAACCCCCTTGATGATTTATATAGGCAACTACCGAAGTGTTGTCTGTGTGTACTAGAACATGGTGTCCCTTGAGATCTGTGAGAAAATGCTTGAAAGCCAGAAATACAGCCAACATCTCCAGGCGGTTGATGTGCCATGAAAGATGATGGTCTTTCCACAGACCCTGAGTTGAGCGACCCTCTAAGATCGCTCCCCATCCATCGTTAGCAGCTTGCGACGACAAGGAGCTCCCAGCACGGGGCCCTAGGACAGGAACCAGGGTTTCTTCCATATAACCAGGGCACGTAAGCAGCACCGCGTGACCCTGATTTTGCGAATTGGGTTGCCCCTTGGGGAAAACCCCCTGGTCCTGAGCCACTACTGCAGGGGCCTCATGTGCAGTAGTCCAAAAGGTATCACGTTGGAAGCTGCTGCCATGAGGCCCAACAGTCTCTGAAACTGTTTGACAGTGAGTGACTGGCCTAGCTTTATACTTTTCACAGTTGCAAGAATGGATTCTATACGAGGTGGTGACAGGCGCGCCTGCATTGACACTGAATCCCAAACCACGCCTAGAAAAGTGGTCCTCTGAAGTGGAGAAAGCACACTCTTTTTGGCATTTAACCGTAACCCCAACTCTTTCATATGGGCGAGAACGACATCTCGATGCCGAACCGCCATCTGATGCGACTGAGCTAAAATCAACCAGTCGTCGATGTAGTTCATGATGCGTATGCCCTGAAGGCGCTGGGGCACCAGAGCTGCATCCACGCATTTGGTGAAAGTGCGGGGTGATAAAGCTAGGCCGAATGGAAGCACTCGATATTGGTAAGCTTTGCCCCCGAAAGCAAACCTCAGGAACTTCCTGTGACACGGACGGATGGAAATATGGAAATATGCGTCCTTGAGATCTATCGTGACAAACCAGTCCTCGGACCTGATCTGTGGCACGATCTGTCTCAAAGTTAACATTTTGAACTTGAGTTGCATGACTGACTCGTTTAGCACTCAAAGATCCAGAATGGATCCCCCATCCTTTTTTGGAACTATGAAGTACCGACTGTAAAACCCGGTTTCCCTGTTGGAGAGAGGTACATATTCTATGGCCACTCTAACAGAGTGTTCACTTCTTGTTCCATAACCAGAACCTGCTCGGGGCCCACCACTGTGGGTAGGACCCCCATAAACCGAGGTGGGCGAGACCCAAACTGTATTTGATACCCTTTTTCTACGGTCTGCAGGACCCAACGAGAAACATTTCGCAGTAGCTTCCACACTGTCAAAGATTCTACTAGAGGTACCAGTCTTCTGGATTTTGTTGTTGTTGAGTAGTCGGTCCGTCGCCCTGTAACGGTGGACCGGCAGGGAACGACTGAACAGACTGCTCTGAAACCCTCCTCAGAGGGGGTGGGCATCCCGAGGCCACTACGTTTCCGGGTGGTCCTTGAGATATGTGCTCGCCGGAGACCGCTGTGCCCTGAAGCACCGAAGCTGGCAGGGTTGGCAGAACGGTCCCCTGAGGGCACCGAAGGGTCTGCCAACCCTGCCACCACCGTGAAAAGAGGTGTTGACCGCTCTGCTTCGGGGGGGACTGCCCTCACTGGCCTGAGCCAGTTATAAAGAAGCTCTCTCCAAGGCCAAAACCCACTACTATTCAACTCTCATTGGTAACCAGCATAAGCAACCCAGAATGCTCTTCTCCACCATAAACCGGTTGCTCTGCCCTCATGTTGCCCCCTGTCCCTCTGACACTTCTAATCTTGGTTCCAATTTCCTGGATTTCTTCCAGGCAAAAGTGGACTCTATCCATCAACAACTGCTGCCTCCTACTCCTGACTGTCTACCTACAGCTCACCCTCATGATGGTGCCCCTCCTTTTGCTGCATGTTTGCACCTGGATGACTTCAACAACTACCGTCCGATCTCTAACCTTCCCTTCATGAGCAAAATCCTGGAAAGAGCAGTTGCTGCCCAACTTCATCAACACATGTCCCATTATGCTCTTTATGAACCTCTCCAATCTGGCTTCAGAGCACATCATAGCACTGAGACTGCCCTTATTAAAATTACCAATGACCTCCTCATCGCTGCTGATTCTGGACATATCAGCATCCTCATTCTTCTAGATCTCTCAGCAGCCTTTGACACAGTTTCCCATACTATCCTTCTCAACCGTTTAGCTGAATGTGTTGGCCTCACCGGCTCAGCACTCTCCTGGTTCCAGTCATATCTCTCCAATAGGGAACAGTTCGTCACTTTTAGAAACTCCAGCTCCCCCCCGGCCACAGTCAAACAAGGTGTGCCTCAAGGCTCTGTGCTTGGACCCATCCTATTCACCATTTACATGCTCCCCCTCGGCCAGATAATACGTCACCATGGTCTCAGTTTCCACTGTTATGCTGATGACACACAACTGTATATCAGCACCAAACCATCCACTCAGCTTCCTCCACTGTCGCTTGTTGACTGCCTGAATGAAATAAAAACCTGGATGTCATCTAAACTAGTGATGAAGGCATGAATGAGTAACTCTGCCACAGAGTCTGAGAGAGAAGGTCGAAGTCTGGAGATATTTTTAAGGTGGTAAAAGGCAGATTTGGCAATGAGTTTGACATGTGACTGGAAGGAAAGGGTAGAGTCCAGAATGACACCAAGGTTGCGGACTAGTAAAACAGTAAAACAGCAGCAAAACAGAGCTAATGGTAGTGGCTCCCAAGCCGCTGCTCTCGATGGTAGGTGATTTACTCCTCAAAGTGGATGGTTGTTCCATCTCTCCATCCCAAGAAGTCCGCAACCTTGGTGTCATTCTGGACTCTACCTTTTCCTTCCAGTCACATGTCAAACTCATTGCCAAATCTGCCTTTTACCACCTTAAAAATATCTCCAGACTTCGACCTTCTCTCTCAGACTCTGTGGCAGAGTTACTCATTCATGCCTTCATCACTAGTCGTTTGGACTACTGTAATGCTGTCCTGTATGGGGTACCCAGCAAGGTCCTGGACAAGATACAATATGTCCAGAACTCGGCGGCCAGGGTTCTCACACACACTAGGTCGTGGCAGCACATCACCCCAATCCTCACTCAGCTTCACTGGCTCCCAGTCAAATTTCGCATCACCTACAAAATCCTCCTTTTCACCTATAAATCTCTCCATGCCACTGCCCCCCAGTACCTACTGGATCTTCTCCATCCCTACATCCCCTCACGGAATCTACGGTCCATTGACAAGGGCTTGCTCTCTGTCCCCCACACCAGACTACGGACTTTTGGGGACAGAGCATTCAGCGTCGCAGCCCCCACCCTCTGGAACTCCATCCCCTCAGAGAGGCTTACAGAGAGGCTTTAAAAGCTGCTAGATCTGCTTATTTTTCAAACCTATTAGAAGAAAATAAACATAATCCTAGGTATTTATTTGAAACAGTGGCTAAACTAACGAAAAAGAAAGCTTCAAACACAGAAGGTTCCAAGCAGCACAGCAGTAATGACTTTATGAACTTCTTCACTTATAAGATTGATAATATCAGGGATAAAATTATAACTATGCAACCGTCTACTACAGTATCGCATCAGGCAGTGCATTGTAGTCTCCCTGAGGAAAAATTTGATTCATTCATTGCTATAGGAGAGGAAGAATTTACTAAACTCGTTAAATCATCTAAATCTACAACATGTATGTTAGACCCTATACCGACTAAGCTACTGAAAGAGATGCTTCCAGAGGTCATAGATCCTCTTCTTAATATCATTAATTCCTCTTTGTCTCTAGGATACGTACCAAAAAACTTTAAGCTGGCTATGATTAAACCGCTTGTTAAAAAAATGCAACTTGATCCTTCAGAATTAGTCAATTACAGGCCGATCTCGAATCTACCCTTTCTGTCAAAGATACTAGAAAAGGCAGTATCTTCACAACTATGTTCCTTTCTAGAAAGAAATGATATCTGCGAGGATTTTCAGTCCGGATTTAGACCATACCATAGTACTGAGACTGCTCTCGTTAGAGTAACAAATGATTTGCTCTTATCATCCGATCGTGGTTGTGTCTCTCTATTAGTGTTACTCGATCTTAGTGCTGCGTTTGACACCATTGACCACGACATTCTTTTAAATAGACTAGAAAACTATGTTGGCATTAGTGGAATTGCACTAGCATGGTTTAAATCATACTTATCTGACCGTTATCAGTTTGTAGCAGTAAATGAAGAGATGTCTTATCAATCACAAGTTCAGTATGGCGTACCACAGGGCTCAGTACTAGGACCGCTGCTGTTCACTCTGTACATGCTGCCATTAGGAGATATTATTAGGAAACATGGAATTAGCTTCCACTGTTATGCCGACGATACTCAGCTCTATATTTCTTCAAAACCTAACGAAACTTACCAATTCACTAAATTAACAGAATGCATAGCTGATATAAAAAACTGGATGACTCGTAATTTCCTACTTCTAAATTCTGAAAAAACAGAGATTCTAATTATTGGACAAAAAACTTCCTCACGTAATAACCTAGAATACTGTCTAACACTTGATGGCTGCTCTGTTAAGTCTTCGTCGTCGGTTAGGAACCTGGGTGTGCTCTTTGATACCAATCTTTCATTTGAAAGTCACGTGTCTAGTATCTGTAAAACCGCATTTTTCCATCTTAAAAATATATCTAAATTACGTCATATGCTCTCATTGACAAATGCGGAACAATTAGTCCATGCGTTCATGACCTCAAGGCTAGATTATTGTAATGCTCTACTGGGTGGTTGCCCTGCACGCTTAATAAACAAACTACAGCTGGTCCAAAACGCAGCAGCTCGAGTTCTTACCAGAACCAGGAAGTATGACCATATTAGCCCGGTTCTGTCAAAACTGCACTGGCTCCCTATTAAACATCGCATCAATTTTAAAATATTGCTGATTACTTACAAAGCACTAAATGGTTTAGCTCCGCGGTACTTGAGCGAGCTCTTAACGCATTATACTCCTTCACGTCTATTGCGATCTCAAAATTCCGGCCAGTTGATAATACCTAGAATATCTAAATCAACTGCTGGCGGTAGATCCTTTTCCTATTTAGCACCAAAACTTTGGAACAGCCTTCCTACCATTGTCCGGGAAGCAGACACACTCTGTCAGTTCAAATCTAGATTAAAGACACATCTCTTTGACATAGCGTTCACATAATACATTATAGACTTCTATAATTCAATATTAGGCTGCATAGATTAGGTCAGCTGGAACCGGGAACACTTCCCATAAATCCTGATGTACTTGTTACATCATGAGAAGAATGGCATCTACGCTAATTTTAGTGTCTTTGTTTATCCCAAGGTTTTCCCGCAGCCTGCCGGATCCAGGCCGTTTCCAGATCTGATGAAGGACCTTCGCCTGGACCCGATGTCAATGCAGTGCTGAAGGGCCAACTAGTCTCTCCCTATGGAGGATCCCTTTCCCACTCTACAGATAACGCGTCGTCGGGAAAACTCAATTTGCGTATCTACCCCGAATTGATAAAATAAAATAAAATTCTGAATCAAAACTATAAGGAAACACCAGTAATTTGTTTAGGTTTGGTTTGTAGGGAATTCCAAACCTGCACACATATATTCAAACGCACATAACTATAGAACTCGTTCTTAATGTGCATCTGAACGCCATCAGCGTTTCTCACAGGTTCGCGTTTAAAGTCTGTGTAGAGAGAATGGTGTCGTCTTGGCGGCCCTAATTTAAAAACAAATGATCGTTGCGACGGAAGCGAATCAATCAAAACTAACTTTAGCTGGAAAATAACTTTATTAAAGAACCGCTATAAAGCCAAAACAATCTTACGTTATATTATACATTTATCTCTGTGAAGCTGCTTTGAGACAATCTACATTGTTAAAAGCGCTATATAAATGAAGATGACTTGACTGACTTGACTTGACTCAGACATCCGAAATGCCCCTTCTCTGGACATTTTCAAAAAACTTTTAAAAACCCACCTTTTTAAAAAGGCATTTAACCTTGAATGACTTTTTTTATTTTTTTTTATTTTTTTTTATCTCTGTAGTTATCTGTAAAGCGTCCTTGGGTCCCGTGAAAGGCGCTATATAAATATAAGTTATTATTATTATTATTATTATTATTATTACTGAGGTTGAGCCACAGATGCCTCTCAGTGGCCACCAGGGCTGCCATAGAACGGCCGATGGATTTTGCCGTCTCCTTGGTGGCCCTGAGAGACAGATCTGTGGCTCTATGTAGTTCACACACTACCTCAGGACTAATACCCCCGCCCTCATCTAAATCACCCAACAATTCCGCTTGGTAAGCCTGCAGCAAATACATAGTGTGTAAACACGCTGCAGCCTGGCCAGCGGCGGAATAAGCTTTGCCCACCAGAGAAGACATTACTCTGACGGGCTTAGTGGGCAGTACCGGTACCTTTAGGGAAGATGCCGCAGCCAGCGCCAGCTCTTTAAAAAAAAATTAAATAAAAAAAAATAATAATCATTCTCACAAGTTTCAAGGCCCCTAGATTATTGTTGTATGAACATATGAACATGCAATATATCAAAAGAAAGAACAGATCCAATGCTTTTAAACAAAAAATATTGTTTTACTCCAGCTTCATGCATTCTTTTTTTTATCAACACATGAATGTAGGTAAAAAAAAAGCAACATTCTGAACAAAAAGCTACGAAAAACTTGCTTTTGTCAAAGACTACATTTGGATTGGATTCAGAACCATGATCAAAATCCTATAGCTCGAAAATCCAGTCCTATAGCTCGTCTTGGGTCGAAATTTCATTCGGTAACGTAAGGCAGTTTTGAATTATATGCTGTTTAATGTTGATGGTCAAGTTATTTTGCATACGCATCTGCTTACATATGTTATTGCTTGTTTCTGCTGCTTCTTTACATGTCTTTTTGGTTTGGAAATTCTGTACTCTTTCAGAAGATGCGTAATAGTCTGAAATTTCCGCCAGTGGCGGGGAAGCGCATTCCATTAATGATGGGGAAAGAGTTTACTTGTATGATTTTATTTTTTAAATAGGTTAAGTATTTTGGCCGTACTGCTCAGTAACTTGCGAAATAGTCTGCATTAAATAATTTGCCATATCACCCACCCCTAATGGTTGGTACTCAGAGATTCAATGTTTATAAATGATTTTTATGGTTATAAGTTAGTATTTTGCTTCTTACCATTGAAGCAAAAAAATGGAAGTAGATTGTTACAATTAAAATCATTCCATTTTCCATACTGCAGCAAACCACATGCTTCATGTCCACCGTAGTTGTTTGGTTCTACAGTGTACCATTCATGGAATGTAATTTTTTCATCCTGATAACTCCACCGCCAGCTATCAATGTCATTGTACAGTCCAATCCAAGCCATTTTAGCCATATTATAAACTGTGTATCGTAGATTTGCCCAGTCATCATCATTTTGAAAAGTGGCCAGGTCAATGTGGTTCTCTCTGCAATAAGCTTGTGCCTGGTAAAAAGTCTTCTGTTCCTGGATTAGAACATATTCACGTGAGATGCCCCCAGTAAATGAACAGAATCCTGTTGAGAAGAAAGTATTGAATGTTACAGTCAAATACATGTGAACACAAAATTTGCAGCATCCCACCAGGATTCTCTTCAAAAAGGTTTGTATTACGTACTAAAATTAAACCGAGCCGATGCAGTTGTTTTAACAAACAGGTGTAGTCCTTCTAAATCAAATAATTGAAAATCGTCTATGTAAGTAATTGTGTAAAACTATTTTTGAAACTTTAAAATAATAGGGGTGCCGTCTTATTCTGTATTGGATGTGAAAGGAAGCATCTAATTGAGGTGTTAAAAAATTATTTCTATGTAATCTTGTTTGTATTAGTTTCTTGAGTGTGAACGCTGTAAAATAATCATAAGAAAATGTTGTTATTTATTAGCCTAGAAATCTAGACGCACCCTAGCGGCAGCAAAATTTATTTTGCAGCCAGGGTAGTCTAGAAACTCTCCATTGACTTTGAGCTGGAAAAACCAAACTCTAGTCAGGCCAATCACATCGTGTATAGAGTCGGTGGGCGGGCTTTACATAATGACGAGTTGTGACGGTTCCGCGTGAATTCGCTGCTACTTGAAAACAAAGAAGAGCTGCTGCTGGCGAACAGCGGTCTTTTGAATTGGCTTTGTCCGTGACTCTGGAGGACTTGGAGTTAAGCTTTTCTTTGAGAAAAAAACAAAGAACAGCACTTAAGTCATTCTTAAAACAGGAAGATGTGTTCGTAGTTTTGCCGGCCAGATACGGCAAAAGTTTAATCCATCAACTAGCTCCGCTGTTGGGAAAACGCTCTGGTTGGTTGTAGCGCTGTCCTATTGCATGCAGAGCGAATTTGAAAGACAGCCGTTTATCCTGCCCCTCGGATTGAGCCCTGACAATGGCGAGTTGCCAGACCTAACATCTTGATGTAGGCTAGTTATTTATAGAATTTTTTCAAAATTAACAACATTTAAATAATACATCATCAGTGCTTCTTCCAAAACTAGTTTTTGTCTTACCCTGATTCACTATGGTATGCCCAGGGGCGCCATTATGGGGGTGCAGAGTATGCCAGGCATATGGGCCCAGGACCTAGGGGGCCCCAAATCACGAGTTTGGATTGTATTTTTTTTTTTTTTTTTTTTCTTACATACACGAACACGTTAACTAATAATATTGTAGTAAAAGAAATCTGTGAATTAAAGAAAGTAAGAAGTGAATGTGAGCAAGCTCTCGTCACTTCAAAATACAGCACATGACAGCATAAAAAAGAACACGATGGATGGAAAGAAGCACCTGTCAGGAGCACAAAAGCGAAAACGTAAAAAAAGTATGAATGAAGATGTGAAAAGGATGAAAGTTTCCCTTACGAATTGGGTCCTTACCAATAAGAATATACAAAATATTGGAGATGATTGTAGTGACAAACAGGGAAAGATTGGAGATACTTGTTACAGCCTCAGTGCGGACGCTGATTGAGCCAATAGAAAAGCTATACCAACTGTCGGTGAGAGTGAATCAGGACAAGTCAAGTCACATTTATTTAAATAGCGCTTTTGGTAACACTTTATAATAACGTTCAGTTGTAAGTCATTTATAAGTGGTTAGTTAATGATGAACTAATCCTTTACAGAACATTCATAAATGATTAGCAAGTGATATACTAACATTTTATGTATGTTTTGTAAATTCCGTTGCAAGTCATTTACAAGTGATTAGTAAATGATTAACTAATTATTTATGAAACATGACTATGCGTTCATAAATGATTAATACGTGATATGTTAATTATTGTATGTATGTTTTGTAGATTCAGTTATAAGTCATTTACAATTGATTAGTAAATGATTAACTAATCATTTACAAAACATGACTATGCATTTTATAAATGTTTAATAAATAATGTTTTTTTTTTTGTAAGTACGTAGCAATTAGAGGGTGCAGAAAGTGTTGAAAATGCCTTGTATACACGTACAGATCATTTGTAACAGGTAAGTATCATTTGTAACACGTAAGTGTAACACATTTGCAAGTGATGAATAGTTTACACTTTAGATTAGGGGATGCAGAAAGTGTTGTAAATGATTTATAACACTTTCTGCATCCCCTAATCTAAAGTGTAAACTATCCATCACTTGTAAATGTGTTACACATTCGTAGATAACATTCGTAGATCTTATGCCTTTTTGATTCTTGAAGTGGTAATCTACGAATGAAGTGTAAGACATTTACAAGTGATGAATAGTTTACACTTTAGATTAGGGGATGCAGAAAGTGTTGTAAATGATTTACACATCATCTATAACAGGTGTTGAAACACTGTAGTGTGTACTGCAGTGTAAGTGCTGACTGGTGAGGGTATAGACAGCTGTCTTCTCTGAAACACATGGAGTCTTTAACCACTGTGCACCTGATGTGAGCAAAACATACAAAAAAATTTTACATAATTTATTAAACATTTATGAAATGCATAGTCAATTTTTTGTAAATGATAAGTTAATCATTAACTAATCAATTGTAAATGACTTATAACTGAATCTACAAAACATACATAAAATAATTAACATATCACTTACTAATCATTTATGAATGCATAGTCATGTTACGTAAATGATTAGTTAATAATTTAATAATCACTTGTAAATGACTTGTAACGGAATTTACAAAATGTTAGTATATCACTTGCTAATCATTTATGAATGTTTTGTAAATGATTAGTTCATCATTAACTAACCACTTATTAATGACTTACAACTGAACGTTATTATAAAGTGTTAACAGCTTAGTAAAGCAGAAAATGTAAATGTCGATGTGCTGCTTGACCATGATCCAGATCCCTCAAACTGGCCTTGCCCAGAAAAAATATGATGCTGACCGAGAATAGTCCTAGATGGTTCTAGATGGTCCATTCCTAAGATCACAAGAGAGTAACAGATGTTTTTCAAAAGCCTACTGCTATATACGATTAACAAATGGGAAATGAGTGGAACGGGACTGGTTGATGTTTTCCCATAAAGCAAACAAAGTATACTGCTTTGTGTAGAAAAAGCACACAACAGCTGCTTTGTGAAAGGATACGGTAACTGGCGATGTCTGTCAAGTAGATTAAAGCAACACGAAACGACCCAACCACACTGATGCTTACCTAGCGTGGAAAGAACTTGAAACTAGGTAAAGACTGGGAAAATGCATTGACAATCAACTACAAGCTGCAATGGAAGAAGAAAGGATGAGATGGAAGAAAGTGCTGACCAGTTGACTAGTTTCTTTGATACCAATCTTTCATTTGAAAGTCACGTGTCTAGTATCTGTAAAACCAAATTTTTTCATCTTAAAAATATATCTAAATTACATCATATGCTCTCAATGAAAATGCAGAACATCATTTTCATGCGTTCATGACATCAAGGCTAGATTATTGTAATGCTATTATGGGTGGTTGCCCTGCATGCTTAATAAACAAACTACAGCTGGTCCAAAACGCAGCAGCTAGAGTTCTTACCAGAACCAGGAAGCATGACCATATTAGCCCGGTTCTGTCAACACTGCATTGGCTCCCTATTAAAGATTGTATAACTTTAAAAATATTGCTGATTACTTACAAAGCACTAAATGGTTTAGCTCCCCAGTACTTGAGCGAGCTCTTAACGCATTAAAGTCCCTTACATCTATTGCGATCTCAAAATTCCGGACAGTTGATAATACCTAGAATATCAAAATCGACTGCTGGCGGTAGATCCTTTTCCTATTTAGCACCAAAACTTTGGAACAATCTTCCTAACATTGTCCGGGAAGCAGACACACTCTGTCAGTTCAAAGCTAGACTAAAAACACATCTCTTTGACCTAGCATACACATAACACATTATAGACTTCTATAATTCAATGTAAGGCTGCATAGATTAGGTCAGCCAGAACTGGGAACACTCCCCATAAATCCTGATGTACTTGTTACATCATAAGAAGGATGGCGTCTACGCTAATATTATGTTTATCCAAGGTTTACCGCAGTCCGCCGGATCCAGGCCGTATCCAGATCTGATGAAGGACCTGCGCCTGGACACGATGACAACGCAGTCCTGAAGTGTCAACCAGTCCCTCCCCTGTTTACTGAAGTCAGCCGTATCCCTGCTGTATCCAGATCAGATGGTGGACCTGCACCTGGACCCATCCATGACGCATCCCTGAGGTGCCAGCCTCATCAGCCCTGTGAAGGCCTCATCGACACGACAGCCATCGGCACTGATCCTCAACAAACTCATCTCCATACCGGCATGATGACTCCAACTTCCAACCAGATGGAACTGGATAATATTCTGAATGTTCTGATCCAGTCTGACTTTAATCTGACTGTAATGCTGCCTGGATCATAATCATACACTGTTCGCTCGTTGGCCAGAGGAGAACTGGCCCCCGACTGAGCCTGGGTTCTCCCAAGATTTTTTTCTCCATTCTGTCACCTTGATGGAGTTTTGGCTCCTTGCCACTGTTGCCTTGGCTTTTGGCTTGCTTAGTTGGGGACATTTAATATTCAACAATATTATTGATCTGCCTTACTTAAGGTGGACGATGACGCAATTTTCTTCTAGAAACAAACTTTGTTGTATTATTTTCATGTTATCACTGTGAAGCTGCTTTGATACAATCTGTATTGTAAAAAGCGCTATATAAATAAAGGTGACTTGACTTGACCAGGGTGCTGGACTGCATTTTGTTCCTTGCAGAGAGGAACTTACCTTTACGAGGTAAAAATGCCCTGATCGGAAATCCAAGAAATGGAAACTTTCTTGGATTAATGAAGCTTTTAGCCCGTTATGACACAAGGAGCGAGGAAGGTTGACATGAAACACCCGTTTAAAAAAAAACGGCAAAAAGAATACAGGACAAAGCTCGTAATAAAACAAGAATCAACATTGGTTTAGCTTTTCATAGATGGAGAACTCAGGGGTTTGATTTTTTGTTAAAACGACGTAGATATGGCAATTTTATTACTCAACAGGTGCCATATGTAGCTTTCTAACAGCGTTCATTGTGTAGTGAACAGCATGTTCCAGTGCCCAGTTTTATGGAAGGGCAGGACAACTGACAGACACCTCAAGCACAGAAAGGAGTTCTCATTAGTCCACAGGCAGTTTCTGTCCTGCACCCATCTTGAGACTAATCCCTAAGGTTTACACCCGAACCAAAGGATCCATCCAAATCCATTCATAACCATGTTTGGAAACATTAAAACTGAAGGAAACTACTACACATTAATTTCATACTTATTCAGAGTGTAGTGCAACATCTTACACAAATTCAGCTGTTGTACAAATTAATGCTTGCATGACAGTTAAGTCTTTCCATCATGTTTGGACTCTATTTCTTTAGAATATTGTTAACGGTATTCTGATGGTGGTTTAGAAAGTGAGAAATGCACTGGCAAATCTTTAAACACGCTCTATTAACCCTCTGGGGTCTGAGGTGTTTTTGGGGTCCTTGAGATGTTCTGACATGCCCTGACATTTGTGCTTTTTTCAGTTGCTTATAAACATAGTAATGGCAAAAAAAAATTACACACTATTTAACACAAACAGGGCTACCATAATATGTGAGCAACAAGAATGTACATGTCTGCATTTTTGAGAGAATAATGTTTATGCGTGGTTATTGAAAAAACTAAAAACTAAAGTTTCTGAAATAAGACCACAAAACACACACTAAATATGTGCCAATAAGACTTTTGTCTAATGGATGTCATCGCCTAGTGTTTTTTCTTCAAAATTATGTGAAAATCACCCTGCCTAATCCTTCACATAACACAATACATTGATTTGAATTTTGCAAAGCACTTTCTGTTTGGAAAGGCCATATGCGGAGTGGGCGTCACAGATCATGCATATGTAGTGGTTCACACCTGAGGACCGCATACTTAATGAGCCATTCATTCAGGTGAGTCACTGAGCCACAAGAATGCAAGAGCAACAGTTGGAAGCATCTCAATTCTTTTTTATTTTTCCACATATTGTGCTTGCAATTTGGCCTATAATAGCCAAGGAAAACATGTAATTGTGCCGTTAATTCTCATACTGTATTTTCAGTTTTGGAATATTTATCCTCTCCCCAAATTTGTCACTAATAAAACACAATAAAAATTATTTAAAGAAAAGGCTTATATTTACCTTTTAATAGTTTGTTTACATCTACCTTGTAAATATTTAAATAAACAACAATTCAAGTGTCATCTTTCTTTGTACAAACTAAAGTATACATTTTATCATACATATTTCAAAGTTAAGGATTTGATTGATTATTTGATTATTTTTGACCAAAAAATTGGCAAATAAAAGCTTATTTGAGGTGGCAGATATTTTACAGTAAAAATGTATAATCTATCCAAAACTAATCAACGAAATGTTGTCTTTCATATGTCTGTAACATAGGTCTTTCATTTTTATTATAAGGAATATAAATGCTAATTTGCAGTTTAATACGTTGCTTATACAAATATATATGTGTGCATACACACACACACATATACATGTGTATATATTTATACACAAAAATAAATTTTATTTATATTTTTTATATACATTTTTTTTTCCACAAATTGTGCTTGTAAATTGTATAATATCCAAGGTAAACATGTCTAGTAATTGTGCAGTAAATTCTCATACTGTATTTTCAGTTTTGGAATATTTATCCTCTCCCCAAATTTGTTACTAATAAAACGCAATAAAAATTATTTAAAGAAAAAAAAATTATATTTACCTTTTAATAGTTTGTTTACATCTACCTTTTGAGGGACATTTTCCCTTATTATTATTATTATTCCTCACAGCGCTGCGAGACGGTGTAAACAAGTAATGATCTGAATAAACTTGTGTTTTCTTGAGCTGATATGGGGCTCGAGAAAACACAGCCCCTCACAGGTTTGCGCCGTGGATTCCCGCGAGTCAGACGCGGATACTGTGTTTGTTTTAGGCTCGCGCAGTCTTCACTCGGACGCGCGCTTCAATCCGTTGTGGAGACTCTCTTTTCGTTCCAGTGAAATTACAAAACAAAATACACACACACACATGTCTCTGCCTGATATACAACCACTGATAAACATAATCTGATTTGACAAAAAAAAAAAAAAAACTATGAGTGCAGATTCGAACTCAAAACCTCTGACACGCTAGGCAAATGTTCTACCACTAGACCACTTGAGTTCACGTATTTACTCACGTGAAAACTCGGTGTTTACTCGGCGTGATCAATTCGCTCTTGAACATGCTGCCGTTCGTCTGAGTTACAATCTTCCAGTTCTGGGGTGCGTTTCCCGAAAGCATCGTTGGCCAACTATGGTCGCAAGTTCCGTCGTTACCAATAGAGTTCAATGGACATTGCGATGAACTTGCGACCATAGTTGGCCAACGATGCTTTCGGGAAACGCACCCCTGATCTCCAGTTCAAGCACCTTATGTTGTGATTGCTAGCCTATTTACTTTTTATGTATTAAATCCAGGAAATTTGTTAATAAAAATAATATTAAAATTAAGATACAATTAAAACAAAACGAAATTCGTTTTAAAGAATGGATTTGTGCTTTCTGTTTTGAAGTCTCTGTGAAAGTTTGAAAGTCTTTTAGTGCTGCTTCAGAGCGCTCGCGTCCATAATGGAGAACTGTCACGTAATATTGTTTTTTCCTCATAAATGCGAACATGTGTCAACTAATGCAAGTAAATTTAAAAAGACTTACCCGAAATATTATCCACGGCTGGATCAAGTCGCTCAAAATACAAACGTTCGTCGTCAGAGTCCTGCTCTTCTTCTGAGCAAAATTTGAACTCGTGTCATCTTCCAACAGCACAGGAAAGTGAATAAATGGAACTTGCTGGTTTTAAGGCATTTCAGGGGGCGTTTACCTTATTTTGCATAGATCACCTCAGCTCATTATCTTATGAATAGCGCGCTCTGCGAGTGGGTGTGAACTCATTACCGATAATTAGGTGAGACGGGAGAAACTGTACTTCTCTTTAGTTTCTTACAGATTACATTGCAGGAGAATATTTGTTTTGAATGTGAATTGTTTTATTTAAAAGTAGAAATTTAAAGCTTTCTTTAGACGCATGTTTCATGGTTGTGTGATAAGTATTAGCTGAGTTTCAGTTCATTTTCCAGACTTGTTTCAAAAAGATTTTTGCGGAGACAGAGTGAGCTGAAAGCGCACCCTGTTTATTTTATTTATTTAAAAATAAAAACAAGGTTTTGATGTTAATGTGAGTGTACACAAAAAAAAGAAGACCCTCTATAGTTTATAATCATGTATTTATTTTATTAATATGACCGTAAATGACGGACTTTTTTAAGTTTATGTTGCTTCTATGTGAAAAAAATCCAGCAAAACGCGGGGGCGCGTTTGCCGACCTCAGAGGGTTAACTGTGTGCTTTAGATTATGCAAATTAATTCCATAGGGGAAAGAAATGTAACTCATGGAACCATCAAAATCCTTCTTCAGGAACTTCACAAAATGCTTTCACTGCAAAGGCCATGCAAGTATATATTTAATGAGGTGCTCTGAAAATAATAAGCTGATGGTTCTTTTCATAGGTAGATGGATATTTTACACAGTTCCATTTCCTGCTTCTGGTTTCATACTGTCACTTACCATTTTTGTGTGTATGTGTGTTTAGATTAGATATGTTTGTAATTTAGTTAATAAAACTTGTGCACAATACATATTTGGTTCTGATTCTCTGCTTGCAACAAAGTTTATTTTACGATTTTGACTACAGGCTCTAGTAGTACTGTACAGTAAGAAAGACATTTCCCTTCCCCCGGAAACGAACATTTCTTAGAATTAATAAACAATTAACACTGAATGTTCACGGGACGAACAGGTTGATAGATTGTAATTTGAATTTTACTACATTAAATTAATTCTATTAACAGATCCAAATATTGATAATTTATTATTACAAGTTATGATTGATTATTAATATTTATTTTGAGCTAATTTGCTACATATTGGTGGAGAATTCGGGCAATCGCTTTAAACCAGTGGTTCTCAACCTTTTTTGGGCCAGCACCACCTGTCCATTATCCAATCTGTTGTTGCTATGCAACCATGAACTGCGCTCTCCATGACATAATGACGAGAAAGTGTCAGCAAAGGATTAATTGACTTCTAGCCCTTGCATTAGTTTTACTACTAGACATATTTATGTAGATGAGAAATAAAAACCCGCCCTGTACAGCCATGATCGGTGTTTCGGCTGAGCTTTCGATTACGGAAAGGCTGAAGCTGTTTGTTTGTTTTTTGTCACATGACTTGCTGCTTCTTGTGGCATTCTGAGAAGTTGAGATGTTTTCAACTGACCACGTCGCTTCTATTATGAGCGCGCTTGCCGCACGCCTACCTTTGAAATAACGAATCTGCACGTGCAGAAAACGCAATATGTGAATGGCCCCTGACTGGTTTGAGTCTGCACTCGGCACCTCTGCGGAGTAGCACAGTACCTGCACAGTACCAAGACGCCTGCAATTTTATTTAACGCTAGAGTGTCAAAGTTACGGACTGCAGCTTTCATATGTAATTAAAAAGCATGTCACTAAAAGCCAAATAACAGATTTGATTTGACTGAACAGTGGGAATATTATTATCATAGTTTCCCAGAGACTAAAAAAGTCATCTGAAGTAGAAATTATCAGTGTATATCAGTGTTAACGAAATGCAGCGGTTACAAATTTGACATTCAAAATTGAATTATGTGGCTTCTCGCAAAAAGCAGCCAATCAGCAAGGAGCAGCCAAAAAATGCAACGGTTACAAATTTGACATTCAAAATTTTATTAAAAGCAGCTGTACCACGAACAGCCAGTCAGCAAACAAGAAGCATTCTTAGAAAAAGTCTTAGATCTTTGAGTTCAGCTCATGAAAAATGGGGGCAAAAACAAAAGTGTTGCGTTTATAATTTTGTTCAGTGTAATTTATATGTACACAAAAGGCCTATTTCTCTCAAATATTTTTCACAAATCTGTCTAAATCTGTGTTAGTGAGCACTTCTCCTTTGCTGAGATGATCCATCCACCTCACAGGTGTGGCATATCAAGATGCTGGTAAGAAAGCATGATTATTGCACATGTGTGCCTTAGGCTGGCCACAATAAAAGGCCACTCTAAAATGTGCAATTGCACAATCTGCACTCCAGCCATGGGAACAGAGTCAAACAAACCATGCAAGTTCATCACCATTTCTATAACTCATGGAACCATCAAAATCCTTCTTCAGGAACTTCACAAAATGCTTTCACTGCAAAGTTGTCATGCAAGTATACATTTAATGAGGTGCTCTGAAAATAATAAGCTGATGGTTCTTTTCATAGTTAGATGGATCTTTTCCATAGTTCAATTTCCTGCTTCTGGTTTCATACTGTCACTTACCATTGTTGTGTGTATGTGTGTTTAGATTAGTTATGTTTATAATTTTATTAATAAAACTTGTGCACAATACATATTTGGTTCTGATTCTCTGCTTACAACAAATTTTATTTTACGATTTAGATTTTGACTACAGGCTCTTACTAGTACTGTACAGTACGTTGGGGATGGAGAAACACACCCAAATTAACTTCGGTTAAACAGGCGTATGATAATTTGGGTAAATGTGTAAGCTAGATGTATGCTTTTATAATAAAATGTCTATCTATCTATCTATCTATCTATCTATCTATCTATCTATCTATCTATCGTAATAATGTATGATTTGCAAAAATGATAACTGCTGCGTCTGTGTGTAGATGAGAGAATCAAAGTGTATGCGCGTTGTGCACAAGCTACATTGATTATGGCCAAGCATGCGCCCTTAAAATAGCATATGAATAACATGCGCAACGCGCCACTGACTTTAAACTGTTTTTTTTTTTTCGGTTAGTGGCGCAATTGTTTTCTAAACATGTAAAATAGCATGAGGGAACGTTTGCGCCGGAACACGCCTCCTCTTTGCGCTGAACCGCCCCGGGGAGCGCAAGTGTATTTCTTAGTTAACCGACGTGCGTCTGTGGAGGGAAAAGTCCGCTTTGCGCGGGTGCAAAATAGGAATGTCTTTGTTTATCCCAAGGTTTTCCCGCAGCCTGCCGTATCCAGGCCGTATCCAGATCTGACGAAGGACCTTCGCCTGGACCCGATGTCAACGCAGTGCTGAAGTGCCAACTAGTCTCTCCCTATGGAGGATCCCTTTACCACTCTACAGATAAAGCATTGTCGGGAAAATTCGTTTCGCGTACCTACCCCGAAGTGACAAAATAAAATAAAATTCTGTATCAAAATTTATAAGGAAAGACCAGTACTTTGTTTAGGCTCGGTTTGTTGGGAATTAAAAACCTGCGCACATATATTCAAACGCACGTAACTATAGAACCAATTTTTAATGCGCATGTGAACGCCATCAGCGTTTATCACAGGTTCACGTTTAAAGTCTGTGTAGAGAGAATGGTGTCGTCTTAGCGCCCCCTAATTTAATATCAAATGATCATTGCGACGGAAGTGAATCAAATCAATCAAAACTAACTTTATGTAACCGGATTATATTAAGTGATTGACGGCAGTGTTAGCCTATCAGTAAGTAGTATCTTCTATTTAAAGACTGATTGGCTGTTACCTGGGATGCGTCACGTCTGATTTCCCGTTTGTTTTGCTCGTGTTGACGGTGGTTGTAGATAAGCGTGCTATGTTTTAATAGGTGATAATTTTGGGAATTGTTGGTATGCATAACCTGAAATCGTTTGTATGTCAATCATAGTGCAGCTTTATGCTTTGGTGCTGGTGCCCTGTTCGTACTGCTTAGTGGATTTGATGACTGATCGCCTCTCAGGTATGTTTATTGTTAAGAGCTCGTTCTATAGGGCTGGTATGGTTGTGTGGGCTTAACATTTCTTTTCGCGTAGGCATGATTTCCTGTATCCCATTGTGTTATCGGTGGGTATGATTGTGACCAATCCGTGTCTATAAAGCGTGCTATCTGGCGTGATATCCTGATGGTAAGTGTTTAAACGTAACTATAATTGGGAGTGGGGATAGTATTATGATTGGTAACATCTTTTTTTTGTGTTCGCTATAGGATTCTCCCTCTCGTTCTATGCCGTGATTGCTGCCGTCTATACAGCCGTGCCGACGCGATCATCACCATAAATAAAAGGGGATTGCTCGTTTGGTTCTTATCGTGGCGTTTTAGTGCCCTGCTTCATATTTCTGGCTTGTGTGGGAGGACTATTTAGCTCCTTCCGCTTGTAGGGGAGCTAAGCTGCCCTCTGTTTCTTTTTCTTTGATTTAAACTTTTTTTCGTTTATTTCTTTTGTGTGTTTTCTATTACTTCTAATTCTGTGGAATAGTTTGTTTGGTTGAATTTATTTGCTCTTTCTTTTCTTTCATCTTTATTATTGTAAAACCAATTAACTGCTCATAGCTTGGGATGCATGTGATCAACCATCTATTAGTGTAACTCTATTTGTGTGTGATCATCTACTGAATTCAAGTTGTTTTGTAGTAATCTCAGGTGACCAACTATTTGATTCTTTTTTTTTCTTTTTCTCCTTATGTCTGTTTGTTATTGATATTCATTGCTGTGAGGACTTGCTTCATTAGTGTTCCACATTATCATTTCTATGTTAATTTTTATAGTATCTTATTCTTTTTGTTTATTGCAGGAGCTGGGGTCCCACGGTTGAATTGCTCTTCCTCCTTGTGGTGGTGGTTCTTTATCGTGTGCGGTGTACACTTTGAGTGCTTGATAGTGTGATTAGACTGCACGTGTGTGCGTGGACGTGTGCCTTGTAAAACCGAACTCCCCATTGATTCCTGCCGTTGGGAGCCTCAGCCCTGCCGGTATTTAGTTTTTGTTTTACATATACACATAACTGCTACATACCAGGTTGGGTTGTATATGGTTTTCTTTTTGTTTTGTTTGAAGTGGGGTTTCAGTGTCTCTTGTAGTTGTTTTTTTTAGTGTCCAACATTTTAAATAATTTTTGTATTAATAAACATTTGTATTTTTGTACATTACTCACGTCTCTTGTCTAATTCTATGAGGGAACCGAACCTGTGTGCTTTGCTCAATGTTTGAGTATTTTCCCTGGGGTTAATTCCTAGGGTGGCGTAGTCGGACTTTCTTATTAGTAAACAACTTGGGCTTGTGTCTCAAATTACACCGGCCCGCCACATTTAGCTGGAAAATAAGAACCTCTATAAAGCCAAAACAATCTGTTACCTTAAATTATACGTTTATCTCTGTAAAGCTGCTTTGAAACAATCTACATTGTTTAAAGCGCTATATAAATGAAGATGACTTGACTTGACTCCGTCTTTGGGCCAATGGGTGGTATTTACAATAGAGTGCATTAAGGTCCTATAAAAAGAACTGCGTACGTTTGTTTCCACACAAAACTTGAAATTTATCAATATGGACATGAGCGGTGGCTACGATCAAATCTCATGTCCGGTCTCAGCTTGTAGTTTTTAAGTTAAAGTGAACTTGCGTGAGGCATAGTAAATCAGGTGGAGAATTGTAATGAGAGCATTTTTTTTTCATTTAAATTCGATTAACTGAAGCTCATTAATTGATCATTAAACAATAAATGACAAGATTAGAATGTTAAATTAAAATGAAATGAAATTAGAATTTAATTTGAAATGAGTTATTTTTATGGTTTGTTTGTTTGTATTCACAACAGAACTTGAGGATTCACACATTCTCATCACGCACCTGCAGTGCTTAATAAAACTAACTATATAAAAGAAAGAAAATAAATATGAATTATATTTTACTTTAATAGTTTAAAGATTAACAAAAGTATAAAACAACTGAATGACAAGTAGGCTAGTATAAGCTACATTCATTTTTGTGACACTCCAACACATTGTATTTGTTTTCTTTCTATCTTTATTTGATTAAATCCAAATGATCGCGCAGGCGTCTCACTCGCACACACACTCAACAAATCAGTTCCAGCGTTGCTAACTTAACATTTCAGCCATTATTCATTAAACATAAATGCAGTCAACCAAACATAAAAGTTACACTGCTCAATTTAAATGGTCCACTGTAAAATCAGCATGCCCAGCGCCCAACCTCTATATAATACATTGGAGTAAGATCAATTTCTCTTTCACCACTGATCAAAGTACGATCATTTGTATGCTTGGATTGGCGGCATACGAATGTTTCATGAATCACACGTGAACCCTGTCATAAGATGATTTCTGCACTCAGATCTGAGCTAGTTTCTACTTTAGATTGATAAATGAGGCGCATTATGTCCTGTTTTGTTTCTGTTTTTATCTGCCTGAGTTCTCATTTTTTTGTTACCATGGTTTCTGATTAGTTACATACCTGTTCCCTGTTTCATTAGTGATCAATCTCAGTGTATTTAAACCTTCTGATTTCTTAGTTCTGTATCCTGTGTTTCATTAAAGTCTTCTTAGATCTTGGTTATTCTGCATCACTCATCTCTTTTTAGACTGATAAACAGTGGTTACGTGACACTATTCTAAACAGTATGTCAGAGCAAAAACTAGCAACTGTAGACCTGTGATAATGGATTGTGTCAAGGCACAAATCTGGGATTCTGTTTTATTTTTCCACTTATCATAACAGGCATATACACATGCACACACAAAACATTGTAAAAAAAAAAAAAAAAGAATACTTACCTGAAAAAAAAAGCAAATGAAACAGCCTTTCCATTGTTGATGGATTTACAGAATGTGTGGAGCCTGAAACTGTAGAAACAGCTAGAATAATGACAAACACAGTTAAATAAACAAGAGTCAAGCTTGTAATTATAATATAAGACAAAACTCCTGATTAGAGCCCTGCAACATGAATGAATGATCCCTACACATATTTTTATACATTACCTTTCATGCAAATCATCTTTCCTCAGATGCAAAAGTGATTAATTTACATTTGGACTTTGCTTACACTTTATTCAAAAATGTAAATAGCCAGTGCCTAGTAAGTACACATACTGTAGTTCTCCATCAGTCTTTTGAAACCCACAACGAAATACAAGCTTTTGATATGTGCTTTAATGGGTTATGAAAACCTACAATACATTTCTGAGAACAGATATGCATGTGCTGTATGTTACAGAACTTGTTAAATGTTTTAAGTTCTGTTAGAAAACTGTTTTAAGGGACATGCTGTTTTGACATGATAACTCTTTTTGTGTTACAAAGGAGGAAAAAAATTATACAAGTTTCAAACCAGTATAATAAATTAAAAGAATTTGGCCCATTAAACCTAATAGAGTCATACCTTCAAATACTATTTGCTTTCAAGCAAGTGTTGTGGATAATAGTATAACAACCAACCCGAAACAAACTTAAAGGGTTAGTTTACCCAAAAAAAAAAAAAAAAAAAAACTGTCATCAATTATTCACCCTCATGTCTTAAACACAAGTAAAGATATTTTAAATGAAATCTGAGAGAGTTCTGTCCCTCCATTGACAGTCCATGCAACTACCACTTAGACGCTTCAAAAAGTTAAAAAAGAGATCGTAAAACAAATCCATATGAATTGAGCGGTTTAGTCCAAATTTTCTGAAGAGACACAATCACTTTATATGATAAACAGATTTAATTTTGGCTTTCATTCACATAATTATAAACATTCATCAGCGCACACATCTGATATGGTAAACAGAAGCTCAAGCATGCTTGCTTAATGTGCGAGAAGCAATGAGATTCATTCTCGTGTTAAGCAGCATGTTTGAGCTTCCTCAAGAACCAATGAGGTTCATTCTCGTGTTACGCAGCAAGTTTGAGCTTCCTCAAGAACCAATGAGGTTCATTCTCGTGTTATGCAGCATGGTTGAGCTTCCTCAAGAACCAATGAGGTTCATTCTCGTGTTACGCAGCAAGTTTGAGCTTCCTCAAGAACCAATGAGGTTCATTCTCGTGTTATGCAGCATGGTTGAGCTTCCTCAAGAACCAATGCTTCGTTCCTACGCATCAAGCAAGTACAGTTAACTTTCTTTTTATGTTCGCTGATCAATGTTGAATGAAATTAATTTGAATAAAAACCTAAGTTCAATTTGTTTATCATATTAAGCTATCATGTCTCTTCATAAAATTTTGACTAAACTGCTCTATTCGTATGGATTAGTTTTATGATCTTCTTATGAACTTTTTAAAGCGACAAAGTGGTAGTTGCATGGACTGTCACTGGAGGGACAGAAAACTCTCAGATTTAATTTAAAATATCTTAATTTGTGTTTTGAAGGTAAATGTATCTTTTGGATCGCACATCACTTAAGGTGTGGTTATGAGTAAATTAGATGACCACCTCCCCCCTTTGGGGCACCAGTCAAAGTCTTTTATCGTGGCCAAATGAGAACACTACCAATAAGGTGCTTTTCATTCATTTAGAATTAATGTAAACTGGTCAGCTGATTTATGTGAAAGATTGGTGAGATCGTTAATTTGTAGAGTCTCTTCAGCATTATCAACACAAGGAAGACACAAGTGTAATACAATACATTGTATTAACAAAAGACAAACAAGAATGAATCCCATAAAGGAATAAAGTTGAGTGTGGCTACGGAAGAGTTACGTTATCTTATGGAAAGATAAACTGTTGTTACTCTGAAACTAATAAGGTGAAGAACCTTATAATGCATCAAACAAATTTGATAAAGTATGAAGCACATTTCCCCTCAAGCTTTGTGTTTTCTGAAATCATGGTCTGCTGTTCCCTCAGTAGCCTAGTTTCCATTATAGATTGGCGCAAAACTTTTGCAATATTCTCTAAATGTCGATAAAACAACTATTATGAAATGAGAGCGTAAATTGGGAATCAGAAAGCTTATGTGGAACCAAGTGCAGAGTGTTTAATGAATCAGCAGGCTGTAAACAGCATTAGCTAAACAGGCAAGGTCAGGAACCAGGGTAAACGGTCCAGACAAGGCAAATGGGAAAACCACAAGGAGTCCAAGGCAGATACACAGAAAAATCCAACCCAAGGTTAAACGCTCAGTAATTCTACCTAAAAGGAATAACAAGACTTTGCGTGAAAGCTGGGTTAAACATAGCAAGACTAATGAGCATAATGCAGTTCAGGTGCATGGTGACCCGGAACTCAATACTCAGGCGATGGCTCCCTCCTGTGGTGAACAGGTGGTATTTCAGATGGAGGTACAGGCATGACAGCTTACTTACAACTTGCGACGGAGCAAACTCTCTTTTGGCATTAAAAAACTACTGTCGGGAATTAGCGCTGAAAAGGCGTGGACTTTTGCGGCTGACCTTATTGCATATGCATTTGTAGGAGTTTCCCTTTCAGATGCAAAATTTATGGGAGAAGAGTATTTAAATGAATCATGCGAAGTGATTTACTAAGGTTTGCGCTTATCAATTTACTGGTGTTTGCACCATTATTTACCGCCCTTTAATTTGCACGTCGTCAGTAGATCACTTGCAGAACTTTCCACTGCCATCTGAGCATTTTTGGAATTTCGCTCTCATGCTAATTTGCCCTGTTTAATCAATCTGGCCCTAAAACTGTTTCCATTGCAGTATTGCGAAATATTCCTTTTTCGAATTGCTTGAAAAACCACCTCATGCGAGCATAAAAACTTTTGCAATATATGGGAGTTTTTGCGAAATTGGCGTTATTATTTTCAAATTGCAATTTCAAATTGCGCAATTTGAAGGGTAATGGAAACGCAGCTATTGTTTTCATGAGTGTCATCAAAGGAAAGGACTGGACAAGTGTCAAGTCCAGATCAAGCTCTAACCTTTTCATAAACTGAAGTTTCTCACCAGTTATATATAAGTTTAAATCATTTGTAATTATTAAATATTTTATATTATATTTATTTACATTTGTATACTTTTATATTACACCCACATCAAGCCTTTCCCATTATCTCCATCAAAAATAAAAATAAAGAGATAAAATATTATTTATAAACATCAAACATATTTTTTAAAAATGTAATTAATGCATAAAACATACACAAGACAGTGTGTGTGCACCATCTAAGCCTGACAAAATTTTACCAAAGACATGTGACAAAATGTTACGGCCTTTTTTTTAAAAGAATGGCTTGATGTGAACGTTGGGATGCTAAACGGGAATCCAGCCCCTGCCGATCAGATCCACAAATAATTTATTAAAGTGGAATGAAATTATTAGTTTAAGGTGCAATGGCTTCAGGGTGACCCAAGGCCAAAATAACAAACAAAACAGACTTGCAACCAAAAAACATGATTAAGAGTCTTGTTAAGTGTCGTAAAAAAAAAAAAAAAGAAGCATAATCCATTTACAACAACAGTGATGATTTGGTATCTGTCGACGAGAAGAAGAATCTGGAGCTCTTCATGCCAAAAGGCCAACGGCAAAAAGAGCGTTACATCTTCCAACATTGCCACCCTTTAAAATTGGAGTGTCAACAGGTCCACCAATCATGTTCCTCCATCAGCAACCAATCCCTGCACACATATACAAAAGAACAATCTACACAGGAACACGGATGCCCAGGATCATAACATATGGTCTGATGAATTACTTTGTAACTTTTTGCCAATCATTTTAAAAGGAAATTATGTGTCGCTTTCACAGTTGTGTCAAGTCGCTGTGTCAATGTGTTAAATCTGTGTGAGTCTAGTAGAAGTAAATGAGGAAAGTTGAGTTAAAACCCTCCTTGTCCGCACATGTAACGGAGGCCGGTAAGGTAGTAAGAGCTCTGCAGGTAAACCTTACTCCCCTTGTTATAGGCTGTGGTCTTTAGCGGGGTTAGCATGCCCGCCTACCATGTAGTTTAACTTTGGTTAGAATCCTGCTGTAAGGGTGGTTTTTAATAGCATAGAGGAAATGACCAATCACATGTTTAAGCTTGGTCAGTATAATTGAGACATACCTTATGCACATCATTTGCTTGAAGGTATGACTCTATTAGGTTCAAAGGCATAATTCACCATTTCATAATTTAATCACCTTTTTTGAAACTCTTATGACTTTTTTTGGAACTCAAAATAAATTATGTCAGTGTAGGAAAAATGTGATGTGTGTGCTCTTACTGAGCAATGGTAAGATTTCCATGCTATGTACAGCTATATTTGAATAAAGAAAATACAAACTCCAAATGAAAATCACTGTTTCTACAAACATTTTGCATCTAAGGAAAAGGTTTTGTATGAAAGGTATGTGTAGGGATCATTCATTTTGTGTGTTGTTGCAGGTAACTTCTGGAATCTGCTCTTGTGGTGATTCAGGATAATTCAGTCTTCTTCTTTTTTTATCCTTTGTGTATAGATATCATTTTATATTTCCAGACAGATGATATAGTTCTTGAAGAGGAGAGAGAGAGAGAGAGAGAGAGAGAGAAAATAAAATATCCATTAATTCTTAATTAACATTCCAAAATCATCAACATTATTGCATCACTCTTACACACTCTTTAAATTAAAGATAAAACCATCTCTCCATCATCATCAACAGAACAAAGAACATTTGCAACAGACCATTTTTCAACAAAAAACTGTACATTTTTTGTCAACTTGTGATAAGCCTATTCAATTTTTAGGGCAATCTGCTAATAGTCCTAAAAAGACCCCATAAACTTCTTTTGACCCTTTATTCTGAATCATATTTTTCCTTGAAAGCCATATAGAAAGTTTAGCCACTCCAAAAAACATAATTCAGCAAAACATGTTTGTGTTTTTTCTTAACAGAATACTTTGGTCTAAAAACAAACAAATAAAAAAAGAAAAACATTCTCCCAAATCGAACACCACTGTTCTAATAAATTAAATAACACTCCTAACCAACACCATCCACAAAACAAATGCACCAAAGTTTCATTTTGGCCACAAAATGGACATTCCACCCCTTGACTGGAATCTAAATGGGCTACATGTTTTTTAGTGGCTATAGCCCCATGTATTATTGATAGCTTATACAAAGATCTCCAATAACCTTTCACAGACTGATCTGGGTCAAAAAAATCAAACCAAATTGATGGTTTAATTTCTTCCAAAGATCTCATATGGAGTATTTTCACACACAGAATATAAATCTGTTTCTTGCCCACCTCATCAAAAGAACCCAGCTGCACATTTGAAAAGTGCTGAACGTAGACTGGCAGACTTTATCAACCTCAGAAAAATAAAATCATTATAAAAAAGTGGCAATTCAAAGAGCCACATGCCAGGTAAGGCAGTTAAATCTCTTGATATATTCACAATCTGCCATGCATGTAGAACCGAATCATAAAAAGATGTTAAACCTCCAAAATCTACTTCTTCAGTTTTTAACCCATACTGTAAAAAAAAAAATACTGTAAAATTTACAGCAACTTACTGGCAATTTTGGTTGTCAGTAAGCCAGTAAATTTTACAAGATTACCGTAAATCATCAACTACAATTAAACTGTAAAAATACAGCACACCTGTAAAAGCAGCAAAACAAGAGCAGCTGTGAATTTACAGTTCTTTACTGTAATCTTAACAGTATGAATTAAAACCTGTGTAAACTCATTTCATTTGAGGAAACTGGTTATCTTAAGTTGGTCAATTGCCATTTCATATTTATACTGTGATCTTATTTCATTTGAGTCCACTAAAAAAATTATGTTTCTTAAATTTATTTAAATGAGTTAACAAAACATCAATTTAACTCAATCCTCTTGCAGATAATTGTTAGTTAACAACAGCACATATGCATGAGACGAAGAATATTCAAGAAAACCCATTATCTCCTTCGCACGCACGCACACACACACAGTTTGCTGACGTATGACGACTTTTTTTTAGGAGACCACGATGATTGGTCAAAGTTGCAGAAAAGTTGCGGTGATTGGTCAAAATTGCAAATTTCCCTGGAGTCATTGGCTGTATTGATGGATGTCATATTCCAATAAAGTGTCCCTCTACTGCAGATTCTGAGGAGTACAGAAATCGTAAAAACTGGTTCTCAATAAATGTATAAAGTGTGTGCACTCCCACTATGCAGTTCTCCAACATTGTTGCACGTTGGAAAGGTGCAACTCATGACTCAAGAATTTTCCCGAACTCCTGTCTGTACGCTCAGTTTGAAGGTGGTCAACATAGTGGAATCATACTTGGTGACAGTGGGTATGCACAGACCAACTTCTTGTTCACCTCTTACCTTCATGCAGTCACACCTGAGCAGCAGCGGTACAACCAAGCTCATATCCGTACCAGAGGTACAGTGGAGCGCATGTTTGGTGTATGGAAGAGTCGTTTCCAGTGTCTCAGAAACACATTGCGCTTTGAACCAAGAAGATGCTGTATTGTCATAATTGCAACAGCAGTGCTTCACAATTACCTCAAACAGCATGGCTGCCCAGATCCTCAAATGGAACACAGGGATGAACCAGATCTTCCCAATGACAGGTATGGACTGGCGTGCAGAGATGCTTTTGCTTTGCGGCACTTCTCACAATAAAGTTACCTCAGATGGTTGAAGACAACAATTGCCACAGATTGATGATGAACAAAAGTTTTATTTCACAAATTGAGATATCGGGACCCTGAACTGGTGCTGGTTTCGGTAGAACATTGGTACTGCTGCTGGTTCATGTTTCTCTCTTCCTCCTTCATGGCTAAATCAACATGAAGTATTTTCATCTTCATTTCATGTTCATCTTTTAAATACTTTAATTTGTGCTCATGGAATTCCATGGCCAGTTTCTCGTGCATGGTCAGCCTCTTGGTCCTTCTCATCTGGCCAGAATTAGTGACACCATCTTCCCTCCAGGCTGCTGCAGCTGTAGTGGGCTGACTTTCATCCTGTCTCAGGGCCTCCAAGCTCTGGTGATCATCTGAAAAGTATTATATTGCAGCATTAGTGAACAATATGTATTCAAAAGTTCAGTTCTTGAAATATTTCAAGTTCAAACAGTTCAAAATATTTCTGGTTATAGGACTGCAAGAAATGACTGACAACAATACATATTTCCTGCAGTTTAAGGATGGCACATATTGAATTAATGTGGCCTACCAAATGAGGATTGGAACGGGGCCCCATCTGAACTGTCCAAATGATCATCATCAGGGATACCTTCCAGGGGCTGCTGGCTATCAATGATCGAAGTCAACAAGTCTCCTAGGTCATCGGTCTCCGGTCTTTCTGGGGGTCCACCACCAGTCTTGAAACGCTCCCTACGTGCAACAGCATTTGTCTTCTTTAAGTTTATTTTTATGTTTTTCCACAGGATCTTAGAAAGATGAGACAATATAAAAAAAATGTATTCTGTATGATGCTGTTTGTAATATACTTGGATCAAAATGAAGCAACATTTCAAAGTGACTGACATGTAAAAGTAGACCAACAATAATACAGTAGCTTACCTGAAGTTGTTGAAGTGTACTGTTGCTTACTTTTTCATTCGAGTTAAATTCATTGCAAATTGAAGTCCAAGCATTCTCTTTCTTGTTTTCTGTTGCTGAATCATGCTGTTTGGTCTCAATAATCGGGTGGTTTGACAAAAGGGTCCTTTCAAAGTCACTGAGATTCTTTTAACGTTGTCTTTTACCTTTGTCCATTGTTTGGTTGGGTGATTTACTCCAGTTCTACCAAAAAGACTCAGGAGAGAATTATTGAATGCAATAGATTTATTTGTGAGAGGTTACAGACGGAATAAAATTGATGCTCGACAAGCTCCGTCTCGGTTCTTTGGCGTGGGCTCTGTCCTCCGTCTGGGTCGGTGAGTTAGCCGGTAGGTCCTGCCTGATGGTCTGGACAGGGGCAGAGCCTAAACCCCCCGACGGTTGGACAGGAGCCTATACCTGGTGGTGGTGGGGAGGATGGGGGAAAACTTTTCTACGACACCTACAGCAACGAAAGGGGGAGGTAAGGTCAGTCTTTTATATCTGATGTTGAACTGTGATTGGTGGTGCGAAATTACATATTAGTGACGTGGCAATAGAGTCTTTCTGGTAGAACTTACGCTGACGCTTCCATTTCTATCAAAAAGACTCAGGAGAGAATTATTGAATGCAATAGATTTATTTGTGAGAGGTTACAGACGGAATAAAATTGATGCTCGACAAGCTCCGTCTCGGTTCTTTGGCGTGGGCTCTGTCCTCCGTCTGGGTCGGTGAGTTAGCCGGTAGGTCCTGCCTGATGGTCTGGACAGGGGCAGAGCCTAAACCCCCAAAGTAAGGAATATATGATGGATTCCTTACGTACCTAAGATGACTCTGGAAAGTGTACAGGGTAATTAGACAGCATGGGAAAAGTTGATTAACGTCATCTAGATAAGGCTTAATTTGAAACTAACGTTTGATTATAACGATGATGTAGCCTTGAAATTAATAGGGAGAGTGAAAGATGCAGTTAAAAGTGCACTGTGCTTCGGTATGTTACAACTGCTAAACAGAGCAACTTTTGGCAAAAGAAAGTGAAGATTCTAATCCGAGCCTCGATATGCTTGAATAGAGGAGCTGCGCATAAAAAAAAAAGAAAAAAAAAGAAAAAAGAAAAAACAAGTGAAGAATAAATAAATAAATAAATAAATAAAATAAAGGCAGAAATGAATCTTTGATAGGCCTAAGCGTTAACGTCGGCGGCCACGGTTGGCCTCAGACCTTTTAGCTTAATCGTGAATCTCGATAGATTGCGATGCCTCGATAGGCCGAGGACAAGCATGTGCGATGCCTCGATTGGCCGAAAACGAGCATGTGCGATGCCTCGATAGGCCGAGGACAAGCATGTGCGATGCCTCGATTGGCCGAAAACGAGCATGTGCGATGCCTCGATAGGCCGAGGACTAGCATGTGCGATGCCTCGATTGGCCGAAAACGAGCATGTGTGATGCCTCGATAGGCCGAGAACAAGCATGTGCGATGCCTCGATAGGCCGAGAACAAGTCTGTGCGATGCCTCGATAGGCCGAGAACAAGCATGAGTATTAATATCTAAGTTTGGCTATGAAAATAAAACGATAGATGGGAAAGTTAAAAGTAGGTCCGTGATGACCTTCTGTTTAAAAGTTACTAATCTGCTGTCAATGTGACGTTCCCGGGCGCTTCGATAAGCAGAGATGGGAGAATGAAATATTGATATTTCTTAAAGCTAGAATTGCTTTGTGACTGGTGCCCGTGATCAGCGTGAAGTATAGCTAAATAGAACTACGTGTACGCTCGCTAATATTAATGCCTCAATAGGCCGAATAATCGTGTATGAACGAGATACAGAATCTCGATAGCATTACTGTAAAGGCTACGATAAGCCGTGGACCAATGTGAATGTGATGAAACAGGTTCGTGATAACCTTATGTTTACTGCTGCCGGGCCGAATTTGCAATTCGATTAATTCGTTCGATAGGGTCTCGATAGGCAGTTGTGCTCATCGAAAACAATATCAGTGCTTCGATAACTTAAATGAATTGATATTGAAATAGAGCCGCGGAGGCTAGAGAATATTGCGTTGCTATGAGAGACTCAATGACGCAAGCAGTCGCGGATTCAAATAAACTTTAAGTCTCCATCAAGGAATAGCTGTTTGTAGAAGCTATTAATAAAAGGTTTAGTTCATTATATTGAACTCGGTCTAAACGTTCGAATGTAGTAACCACCACCAGTAGCTAGCGAATAATAATACCTTGAATGTAGATTGAGAGGGCTTGTTGAGCATTAAGAAGGACGTCTACATCGGATCTGATGTATGTCTTGTAAGCCGTGGAAGACCATCTGCCGAGCATTTGGATGGTGGAGTCGGGAACTCCGCATTCAGCTGCCGTTGTTGCTGCTCCGATGCGAAAGGAGTGCCCGGTGTATAGCCGTGGAGGAAGTCCGCATTGCTTTAGGACAGAAGCTAGATGAGTTCTGAACCAGGGCTTTGTCATGGGAAGCCCGTTAGGTAAGATGTATAAAGGGGAATTAAGTGGAAGGCGCGGTCGTGCTTTGAGATATCTAACCATAGAAAAAAAAGGACAATATGAATTATTTATTTTAGAAACGGAAATGCTAACGCCCGGTCCGGAAGAGTCTGTTTTCGAAAACTTAAGAAATAGATTAAAAAACGTAGGATAAAAGCGTAAATCGGAAAAAGCCAAGCCACGAGCAGAATTAAAGTTATTTGAGTCAGACGCAAATTCCCCTAATCGTAGAAACCCGTAAAAAGCAGTTAAGAACACAGCTTCTAAAAGGATGTTAATGTATTCACAAAATAGGCCATTGCGTAATGAAGAGACAAGCTTGTGCAGAAGAGGTAGAGTAATGGGGAGGCGTTTGTCTGGAGTCTTTTGATTAGATCTTTCTATGCCTTTCAGTAAAAGCCGGATAGTGGGTGTAGAAAAAAGACTGGGGAAATTGGGATTAAAAAATCGTGCGTGAAACTGAATGCCAGCGAGCGATTTACGAATTGTGGCAATCTTTAGATGCCGAGAATCGGAGCAATGAACTAGAAACGCGCATACAGTCGAAATTAAGATAGGCAGAACGGGGATGCCGAACGAAAAACAAAAGATGATAAACCGGGACCAAGCAGAATTATATGATTTAAGTGTTAATGATGAGACTCCTTTGGTGATATAGAACCTGGCAGAATTTAATAGGTTATCGTAATGGGAGTTTAGTCTAGGATCAGCTCGGCTAGGTCCGGACATGGTGTAGGATTCTGGTTTGCTGCTGGGCAAAGACGTCGGAAAGCCTGCAAACGAGAGCGAGAGAGAGCATCAGCAATGATGTTAGATTGTCCTGGTATATGTACGGCTTTAAGGATGAAATTGTGTGTGACGGCTTGCCAAGTTAGGCGTCGAAGTAGAGACATAATTGATGGGCATTTCGAACGCCCTTTATTTATTATATCAACTGTGGCTTGGTTGTCGCAATTCATTTCTATACGTTTGCGGGACCAAGCGGAGCCCCAGAGGACGCACGCTACGACGATGGGGTATAATTCGTGAAGAGCAATTGAGGACGAATTCGCGCTAAATGAATGAAAAGCATCCGACCATTTGCCTGAGAACCAATGCCCTTGAAAAAATCCCCAAAACCTTTAGAAGGGGCTGCGTCAGTATATAGCTCGAGTGCGACGGATGATTCGGGAAGATCGTTATAAAAAAAAGAGATGCCGTTCCAATTGTTAAGCAGGTGAGACCAAAACCTAAGGTCTGATCGGCACCCGTCATCTAGGAGGATTACGTCGTGCAGGCGGTCGACGGAATGGGCGAGCGTAAGGAGGCGAGAAATAAAGGAACGACCTTGGGGAATAATTCTCATGGCGAAATTAATATGCCCGAGTAGGGAGAGCATGTCACGTTTAGAGACCGTGCGTGCTGCGAGAAAAGATTCCAGAAACGCTCTTATTCTGGAAAGTTTATCGTTAGGAAGAGAGGCTTGCATCAGAACTGAGTCGAGAACGATACCCAGAAAAACGAGGGAAGTAGCAGGACCCATGGTTTTCTCGATAGAAAGGGGCACGCCTACGTCGTTGAATAATGATTTGAGCGAGTCGAGTGCTGAGCTGTGTGGTGAGGGAAAATCTATTAGTAAAAAATCGTCGAGTAAATGTAATACGAATGGAAGCTTGCAAACGTTCAACAGGATCCAACACAAAGCCTCGGATAAACAATTAAAAATATTAGGACTACTTTTACAGCCGAACGTGAGTCTTACAGCAAAATAGAGCAGAGATTCCCATTTGACGCCGAAAAGATGCCAGTCAGACGGGTGGATAGGCATGATCTTGAAAGCATCGGTAATGTCTGCTTTGGCTAGCCAAGCACCATGACCTGCTATTTTGATTAGATGGATAGCGTCGTCGACCGAAGCGTAGTACAGAGAAAAAGGCTCTGAAGGAATGCATTCGTTAACGCTCGCGAGGCTATCAGAATGGGGAGAAGACATGTCGAATATCAGGCGCTTTTTCCCCGAGTATTTGCGTGTCGCTATGCCTATAGAATTTACACGATACAGGGAAAAAGGAGATGCACTGAAAGGGCCAATTAAATAGCCTTTATTTAGCTCCTTGTCTAGCAGGCTTGAAACTGTTTCAGGTTCTGCTAAAGCAGACTGAAGGTTTTTTGCGACATAGGAGGTGGAGAGGGGAGAGCAAACACCGACACGAAATCCTTGAGAAAGTCCAGTAATTAAGTAGTCAACGAAAGAGTAATCGGGATGGGAAGAAAGGTAGCTGGAGAGTGAAGCGATGTTGATAGGTGTAGAAGGGTGACCATTTAGAATTTTTTCTGAGGCGCCGCTCTTCCTCTGGCCGCTGGTCTGAAGCGTCGTGGGCAGACCGATTTTGGATGTGGGTCTCTGCAGTAACTGCAAATATGCGAAAATTTACATTTAGCATAATTACAAACAGATTCGTTAAAGTTATTGCATAGAGGAATGCCATTGAAAGAGATTATAGGTCTGCCTTTTACATCAAAAGTCACGTGTGCAGGGTCAGCACCATGGACAGCGGCAGACTCCTTTGTTGCTATTCCTTTGGGGCAAAAGGCGGCCGAGTGACCGTGCGAGCTGCACAAAACGCAAGCCAGAGCTCGTTGACCACCGAAATGACGAACCAGAAGTTCGGAGTCGGCAACAGACCAGTCCAGTCTAGTGTTGAACAGGGTGGTGAAAGAGGCTGATTTCGCGGAAAAGGATTTGTGATACTCGTAGAAGAGCGTGCCTCCGTATCTTTGATTAAAATCGGCCAACATGGCAAGGTTAAGATCTAATTCTTCCCTGCGGTCAGGGAAAGCTTGGCATAATATGTCTCTGAAAATGCCGAACGCTATGACGAATTCGCCAAACGATAGGTTGCATTGCAGTCTGGGATCAGAAGATTTCAGGAAGACTGCCACGTCACCGCAGTCAACCATTTGACGATCAGCTGCAGGCGATGGTAGCAGTAAGGCAGCTAAATTAATATCCTTACCTAAGATGATATCGGATCTCATTTTTGAAGACACAGTGACTGCAGCGGGAGGGACGAAGCGCCTACCGAAATTTTGAGCTGGAGTAGCCGTGGAAAGACTGAAGCTCGGTGTAGATGCTGACGTGGCCGCGTTCAGGAATGGCGGTTGATTTGATGAGGAAAAGGCCTGAGCTGCTGACGTGGCGAGGCCCGTAGGCTGATCTACCACACCCGGAAAAGTGGGGTAAGCAGAGAATAAATCTGAAGATGTTGATGGCATAGTTGAACCAGTATTTTTCGAGGCAAAAGCAGTTTCAAATACTCGTAGCCTTGATTCAAATCCTTTGACTGTCTCCGTAAGACCTTGGATAGATTTTAAGAGCTGAGTGTTGAAACCTTCTGA
Source organism: Rutilus rutilus (assembly GCF_951802725.1). Lineage (NCBI taxonomy): Eukaryota > Metazoa > Chordata > Actinopteri > Cypriniformes > Leuciscidae > Rutilus > Rutilus rutilus. The sequence continues at coordinate 22,526,713 of NC_140212.1, read as the reverse complement.
TCCTGATTTAGGTGAAGATAATGGCGTTGGTGCAGATGACTTAGCCTTTTTGGCTTGGACTGGTGGAGAAGACTTAGCAGTGCGCTTTCTGCCTGCTGGTTTGGGTTGAGGGGCTGGAGCCGCGATGGCTGGAGTATCCTCGTCGGGTGGGGCAGCAGTGGTGCCCAAAGTGTTTGAAGCCAAGAGTATTAGGTCGTTACGTGAGAGATCGTTACTGACCCGCAGCCCGCTTTCTTCCAAGAGAGCAACGATTCTCTCGGAGGTCAGTTGAGCCCAGGGGGAATCCCGGGTTTGAATACGGCTGCTCCTACGCACTGACTGAGGAGAAGGTGGTAGTAGATTGTCGTCTGAATCTGAGGAATCGAAATCCACGATTGCAATTTGGGACATATTGAGCTGCGTGAAAGATGCGTGTACAAGCGAAAACTTTTCTACGACACCTACAGCAACGAAAGGGGGAGGTAAGGTCAGTCTTTTATATCTGATGTTGAACTGTGATTGGTGGTGCGAAATTACATATTAGTGACGTGGCAATAGAGTCTTTCTGGTAGAACTTACGCTGACGCTTCCATTTCCACACAATGTTAATGTTTCTTAATGGTCCAGCCCTGGTTTTTTAAGCAACCTCAGGTCTGCACCAAGTGCACAACATTACTCTAATCGGGCTTCACAGAGAGTAGCTAGTTAGTCTTTATTAACCTTAGTCTGCAACTCCCTAGTCGGGTACTACTTAATCTCAAATAAAGCAATGTCTCGGAAAGCCTAGAATTAGCCTAGTCCTCATTTATTTTAAACTCTGTCTGGGAAACCGCCCCATAGTAACTTAACTGAACGTTACAAGAGTTATTGAATAGAATAAAGAAGGCATTTTAAACTACATTGTAAACAAACATTTAATGAAGATATGTATGTTAAAACTTCATTAAGTCATGGAAGTGAATATATATATCGTGTCGCGGGGAAGCGGTTAGTGTTAGCTGCGAAAGCAGTTATCTCGGGAGCACGTCCGTAGGAGCTTGTGTGGTTGTCTATTGCAGATTGCTTCACAAACCTACTGGTTTATAGTGCATAAAATCCCACCACAGAACCTGCGTGAAGATTAAGGGTTGAGTTAGACAGGTGAGGTTTTGTTAGGCAGGAATAGCTGGGGGGGATGCAATGGTTAGCTCTTGGTTTATGTTGTGCACTAGCTATTTTGAATAACCACTTGACTTTACAGTGTATTTGTATTTTTTTGCGATTACTTTGTATTTTGTTGTTGGCGGGTTGAGGCTTGACGCGGTTTTTTTTTTTTTTACCGTGTTTCTTGGTCTCATTTTGGAATTTAATTTAGAGGACTTTGTGGCTCACTTTGTGTAACGACTGAGACAAATCAGACACAATTATTTGTTATATTTAACAAACAATCTTTAAAACTCACTCTGGGATCTATGGTCCCAGCCCCCCAACCAGGGCAAGAAGGGTCTTGGTTACCATGACTACGATCAGATAAGTTAGTTTTATTGCTGTTAAAAATGTGGTCACGTGGAAAAAGCAGATGCCATAGAAAAGACCCACAGCCTTTAAATCAGATTTTCCTGCATCAATTTATGGATGAACTGATCTATAAATGAACATGTACCCCAGGACACTGTGTGAATGATTTACTGTCTTGTGTACTATTATGTCTTTGATACTACAGTATGTATTTTATGATACAACCAATGGTCAATGTAACCCCACCTGTATCGTGTCTCCTATCTAATTAATCCTCATTCAATGACTCACACTTTAGTGTACATCACCTTCTCTTAGAATGCAGTGTGTGTTTGTTATATCTATCTGAGTATAAATGGACACAAACAGCAAGGCCTATGTCTAACCACACTTGAGATAGAGTCATAAATCCTCCCAACAGAGGAATCTCCCGCTTGGAAATTCCCCCTTTCATATTGGTTGGGCACACCCTGAAAGGCGGGACCTATCTCAGGCTTGAAATGGTCTCTACACAAGCCCTTCTTTCTCTTGGCCTTCTCGGTACGTTCGGGGTGCTGTGCTGTCCTGCGTGGCCTCAGCAGGCCCTAGGGCAGCAGGCCTTGACTCACAACCAGCCATGTGCTCATGGAAAGAGAGAACTTTCAACCAGAACAGAATCGAACTAACCATGCAAGTTCATCATATCTTCTTCATCCAACGGAGAAGAAAAAAATTGCAACTTCAACGTTTGACACTCACGGAACCATCAACATCCTTTTTCAGGAACTTCAAGAATTGTTTCCACTGCAAAGGCCATGCAAGTATACATTTAATGAGGTGCTCTGAAAATGATAAGCTGATGGTTCTTTTCATAATTAAATGTATCTTTTCCATAGTTCCATTTGCTGCTTCCAGTTTCATTCTCTCTAGGGATGGGAATTGAAAACCGGTTCCACTCGAGAACCGGTTCTAAGTTTTATGAACAATCGATATTGTATGCCCTCGACGTTAACGATTCCTCTTATCGATGCTCCTGCTCCGAGTCCCAGCCATAGACCGTGAACTCACAACTTTCCCTTTTGTCCTTTATCGGGCACCATAGCACGCCGTCCTACACATCTGTGCGTCATGACGTCAAAGTGATTTGAGCAGAGGAGGTAATCATGGAGAGGAAGAGGCGATTTAAAGCTTGGCTTTATTTTACTAAACGAGACAAATTATGCCGTTTGCAATAGTTTTTCCTGCATTGAACATGTTTTATCGCCCGCCAAAGCGAATTTTTGTCCCGCCAAAGTCTTATTTGATCGGTGAGTAATGTAGATGAACTGCTGCGCTTGTGACAGGGCGCATGTTTAACTGAAAGAACGAGCAGAGAAAGAGACCTGGTTGCGCGCACGCACTCTACAAGACTTCACCGTCTCCAAACTAAGCACTGTCTTGCTCTCTCTCCCTCGCACATATTAATCAAAATAAATCGGCACGGTGGTCAAATTATTGCCTTTATTGTCATTGCATATAACAACGAAATTTTAATTGCACTTCCCATGGTGGTAACACATAATATGACAAAACTACTGTACATTAATACATAAATACATTATAAGAGAGAACAGATAACATAATAAAATAGCTAAAATATAGTCATTAAAAATGCAGAGCAGTCTAAATGCTCATGAGTTCAGGTATTTTATAGCATTTGGATAAAAACGATTCAAAAGTCTTGAGGTGCGACCCGGGAAAGATCTGTAGCGCCTTCCAGATGGCAACAAAATGAAGAGGCCGTGACCTGGATGGGAACAGTCCTGAATTATATTTTTTGCCCGCTGCATGCATCTGGTGTGATATATGTCCATGAGTGAGGGGAGCTGTGTGTGAATTATATTGTGTGCTGATTTCCTTACTCTGTCCAGCGCTTTTTTGTCAGCAGCGGTGCAGCTACTAAACCACACCAGAATATCGTGTGAGATTATACTTTGGACAGAACAGTTGTAAAAGGATAAAAGCAATTTCTGGGAGAGGTTAATTTTGTTGAGTGACCTGAGAAAGTACAGTCGCTGCTGAGCTTTCTTCACAAGGGCTGTAGTGTTGGTTGCCCAGGTGATGTCCTGTGAAATGTATGTCCCAAGGAATTTGAAGTCCTTAACCCTCTCCACAATTTCTCCATTAATGTAGACGGGGGCAAGGTCAATCTTCTTCCTGCGGAAGTCTACCACCACCTCTTTGGTCTTAGAGGCATTGAGAGACAGGTTGTTGGTGGAGCACCAGGCGGAGAGTTTTTGGATTTCATCCCTGTAGGCGGACTCATCATTGTTGTGAATAAGTCCAACTACAGTGGAGTCATCTGCAAACTTGATAATAGTATTACTTTCATGAACTGGGGTGCAGTCGTGAGTGTATAAAATGTAGAGTAAGGGGCTCAACACACAACCCTGGGGTGCCCCAGTGCTGAGTGTGAGAACAGATGAAAGTTGCGAGCCCAGACGAACTGACTGGGGACGATCTGTAAGGAAGTCATGGATCCATCTGCAGATGTTTGTGCTGATGCCCAGTCCATGTAGCTTGGACACCAGTCTACCAGGAATGATGCAATTAAACGCAGAACTAAAATCCACAAACAACAGTCTTGCATAGGTGCCAGGATGTTCAAGGTGGGTCAGCACACAGTGCAGGGCTGTGTTGATGGCGTCAGCGGTTGACCTGTTCGCTTTATAGGCAAACTGGTGCTGGTCCAGTGTGGGGGGAAGGGAAGATGTTATGTGTTTTAGCAGCAGTCTTTCAAAGCACTTCATAACAGTGGAAGTGAGGGCCACTGGTCTATAGTCATTGAAGCTACTCACAGCTGATTTTTTCGGGATCGGCACAATGATAGCAGATTTAAGGCACTTGGGAATGGAACAGGTAGACAGAGAGAGGTTAAAGATGGAAGTGAATACCCCAGCCAGCTGATCTGCACAATCCCTCAAGACTCTCCCAGAGATCCCGTCGGGCCCGGCAGCCTTCCTGGGGTTCATGCCAAGAAATGCCCTCCTGACCTCCTCTTCTCTCAAGGAGAATGTCGGGGCATCTTCTTTGGGCAAGAGTATTATTGGTCCGGCCGATGTTGACTCAGTCCCATTCGCCTCAAAGCGCGCAAAGAAATGATTGAGCTCCTCGACCAGATTGCTGCTGGTACTTGGGCTTGGGTCTTTTGAACCCTTAAAGTTCGTGAGGTGTTGTATTCCCTGCCAAACGCACCGTGAATCCCCTTCGTCAAAGTGCTCCTCTATCTTCCTCCTGTAGGCCACTTTTGCTTCCTTGATGCCTGTCTTTAATTTGGATCTGGCGGTGCTGTATAATTCCGTATCTCCGGACTTAAAGGCTTTATCACGTTTTTTCAGCAGCAGCTTGACCTCCCTGTTCATCCATGGTTTATTGTTTTGATAACATTTGACCTGTCTTTCAACAGTGACATTATCAATGCAGGTCTTAATGTAGTGCAAAACAGTGCAGGTGTAATCTTCAAGACTCTGCTGTGAAAAAAGTGCCCAGTCAGTGCGCTCAAAACAGTCTTGCAATTGTGGAATAGCACTAGCAGGCCACAGTTTTGTTAGTTTCACAGTGTGCACGGATCTCTTAAACACAGTAATGTACGCTGCTGTGAGAAAGAGGGTCAAATGGTCAGACTGCCCTAAATGGGGGTGAGCTGAGACCTTGTATGCCCCTCTGATATTACTATAAACATGATCCAGAGTATTATCACCTCTGGTTGGACATGTTACATACTGATGAAATTTGGGAAGTACAGTACACAGGTTAGCATGATTAAAGTCCCCTGCCACAATAAAGATTCCATCCGGGTGGGTGGATTGCAGTCTATTCATACTAGTTTGCAAGATGTCCATAGCTACATTAGCATTAGCGCTAGGTGGAATATAAACAGCCGTGATAAAAACAACAGTGAACTCACGCGGCAAGCAGAAGGGCCGGCATCTCAGTGTGACAAACTCCACATCTGGTGAGCAGTGTCTTTCAGTCACTGTGGCATCGGTGCTCCAGCTGTTGTTAGAGTAGATGCAGAGCCCCCCTCCTTTGCTCTTTCTGGAGTTGCCGGTTCTGTTGGCTCGGTGTGCTGTACGACCCGCTAGTATAATAGCTTCATCCGGAATCCCAGAGTGCAGCCACGTCTCTGTGATTACTACCAGCGAGCAGTCTTTAGCGTAACTGTTTGCCTCGATGATCATCGCCAGCTCATCCATTTTGTTGCATAGCGATCTGGCGTTGGACACAAAAAGGCTGGGCAGCGCGGGCCTGTGTGGTGCCCTCCTTAGCAGGACTCTAATCCCGGCTCTGCGGCCTCGCTTCTGTCGTCGATCTCTGCGCCGCCTCCTGCGTCTATCTCCTGGGGTAATAATCCACTTGCTCCCCGCTGGTCGCGCGATCTCTGGTGGTAAGTATTCAAAGTTGTAAGTTTTGCTTAGAACTAATTCACCATACACTGTCCCAATCTTTAACAGTTCCTGTCAATTAAATGTCCGGGTGTTTGTAGACACGGACGTAAACAAAACAAACAAACACAACCACATAGGGAAGAGCAAAGCCGCTGCAGTTCCCTGCGCCGCCATCTTTCCGCCAAAAGGTCGGAAGACCAAAGTTTCATGTGGAGCATTCGGAGATTTTTTTTTTCCTGAATTACTGCTGGGTGTGAATTGTGCTAAATAATTGCCTTATCTTCTCTGAAAAGCGTTCCGGACATTCAGCTGACATAAAACAACACTTTAATCAAACGAAAAAAAACTATCCAGTGATGAAATGTTTTCTGTGTTCCGGATGGCCCGTAACTGGATCTCTCTGTTCACAGGGCGGCAATGGAGATAGCAGCCAGACACAGCTGGGACGGGCTTCGAGGGGGGAAAACTCTGAGCAGCAGATGATTGGATATCTCCGTTCGTGGAATAACAGTATGAGGTGAACGGAGGAACAATGGCCCTCGAGTAAAGAACCTCCACAAGCAGCCAGCAAATTTTCTCCGTTCTCCAGGACACAGCGATGGAAACCAAACACCACGGTAGGTAACCGAATCTCTCCGTTCACAGAACTATGGAGGCAGAATACAGCAGTCAGCGAGAGAGGTATTCAAAGCAGCGGCACGCGGGCTTTCACCATTCACCGGACAACAGCAGATAACTGAGTGTTCCTTTTCCACAGGGCAGCAGAGGTGGAATACAGCAGCAGATAACAGGGTCTCTTCGTTCACAGAACAGTGGAGGCAGAATACAGCAGTAGATAACAAGGTCTCTTCGTTCACAGAACAGCAGAGGCAGAATACAGCAGTCGATGAGAGAAGTATTCAAAGCAGCGGCCAGCGGGCTTTCTCCATTCACCAGACAGCAGCAGGTAACTGAGTGTTCCTTTTCCACAGGGCAGCAGAGGCGGAATACAGCAGAACAGTGGAGACAGAATACAGCAGTAGATAACAAGGTCTCTTCGTTCACAGAACAGCAGAGGCAGAATACAGCAGTCGATGAGAGAAGTATTCAAAGCAGCGGCCAGCGGGCTTTCTCCATTCACCAGACAGCAGCAGGTAACTGAGTGTTCCTTTTCCACAGGGCAGCAGAGGCGGAATACAGCAGCAGATAACAGGGTCTCTTCGTTCACAGAACAGCAGAGGCCGAATACAGCAGTCGATGAGAGAAGTATTCAAAGCAGCGGCCAGCGGGCTTTCTCCATTCACTGGACAGCAGCAGGTAACTGAGTGTTCCTTTTCCACAGGGCAGCAGAGGCGGAATACAGCAGCAGATAACAGGGTCTCTTCGTTCACAGAACAGCAGTGGTGAGTACAGAATCCAGCAGTTAATAACTGAGTCTTCTCTTATCACAAGACAACAACAGAGGATGCGGCAATCCTCTGAAAAGGAATCTCGGGCAACGTGAATGACTGGATTTCTCTGTTCTTAGAACAACAATGGAACATAATACCATGAGCTTGAGTAGAGATCTTCACAACGGCACACAGGGCTGAACTTCTCCTTTCTACACCACAGCAGCCTGGACTGGGACACCTGTACAGAGCTTTACACACAGCAGATCAGATTATTTCCTGACGCCCCACCGGGCTAGACGATCCCCGGCAAAGGTTTCAGAGTGATGGTAACGTTCAATTCTCCCACACTCGTGCATGCACCAAAACACTTTAAATCTTTACACGTGCTCACTTCAATCTTCAAACACTGCAATGACACACTACCTCACAGTGAAAAGTAAGCCTTCACTCCGTCTTGCCAGGGCTAGCCAATCCACAGCCGTGATCTTCAAAGGGGGATATCAGGTTACATAAGCGATACGAGGATCGGGTCTCATTCATCTGCTTTGACGACACATAGCAAGAGGACACGTTGGCAGCAAACACAAGTCAGTAACAAAAATGCTCTTCCCGAACTCAAGAGATGTTATCTGTCACACAGTTGCCATTCGTGTACTTAACTTCTCTCACGATGATAACATGTACGTCCAGCAATGCTTTCACTCGCTCCACTCTCCCAGTCCTACTTGCCAGTCACTCGCCCGTTCTCGATCCTTACTGTCTTTATCGTGACTCACACTTTGATCGCGACTGCTCTGCTCTGCACCTTCAAACCGCCAATGGCTGCTTGATTAGCCGCTGCAGCTGCCGCTTCTCAACACGGTCGACCATGACATGTCACCGGAACCGGCCTGGTGCCACACCGGAAGTTTCTCCCCCGGATAATTCGTTCCACTCTCATAGTTCCCTCTTTTTCACCTGGTGACACTATCGTGCAGGGTATAGAAATGGGTTTCATCACTGTACCTCTTCATCGCATCTGGGTGACGTCTGCATTAGTTTCTGGATGTTTTAATGTAGCGGCTCGTTCTTCCCTACCTGTGAAAGGTATTGATTTTATCATGGGAAATGATCTTGCTGGAGGAAAAGTGATGCCAGTTGTGCATGTTACCAAAATCCCAGTTACTGATCAGCAACCAGATGCGCTCGCACAACATTTCCCAAATGTTTTTGCTTCTAGTGCAGTTACGACACGCGCTCAGGCGAAAAGTCTCGGTAAGGAGAATGAAGTGAATTTAGGTGAGTCTATCTTTGCAGAGATCTTTGAGAAAAATGCCGTGACAGAGCATGTGGATGTTAATTCGATCCAAAAATCTGTTTGTCCCAATCCTGACGTATTTTTGCCTATTTCGTGCGATGTTCTTACTGCAGCTCAGAAAAGTGATCATACGTTAGAGAAATGTCGTTTAAGTGCTGACACTAAAAAGTCATCTTCGTATAACCATCAGTTCTATTGGAACAACACTGTGTTAATGCGTAGCTGGAATGCTCGATTATCGAATGATGAAAATTTATTGGAACGTGGTCCATCAGATTGTGGTACCCTCGAAATTTCGACAGCATATTTTAAGCTTGGCACATGATCATCCTTGGTCTGGGCACCTTGGTATAAATAAAACTTACCATCGGGTGCTCCAGCATTTCTTTTGGCCTGGGTTGAAAGCTGATGTGTCTCGATATTGTAAGTCTTGTCATACATGTCAAGTAGTAGGAAAGCCCAATCAGATTGTGCCACCTGCTCCACTTCGCCCTATTCTGGCTGCAGGTGAACCATTTGAACGTGTCTTGGTAGATTGTGTTGGGCCGCTGCCGCAAACTAAATCTGGTTCTCAGTATATTTTAACAATTATGTGCACTGTCACACGGTTTCCAGAAGCAATTCCATTACGGAATATAACTGGCAAAAGCATCACCAAAGCTCTAATAAAATTTTTCACAACATTCGGATTTCCGAGAACTGTTCAAACAGATCAAGGTACTAATTTCTTGTCAAAAATATTCCGAAATGTGTTGAAAGGTTTGAGCGTGTCACATGTCACATCCAGTGCCTACCATCCTGAATTGCAGGGGGCACTGGAGAGGTGGCACCAGATGCTGAAGTCCAGTTTGCGAAAATATTGCCTGGAGGCAGGGAATGAGTGGGATGAGGGAGTCCCTTTGGTTTTATTTGCACTGCGTGAAGCGCGACAAGAGTCACTTGGTTTTAGTCCGTCGGAATTGGTCTTTGGACATAATGTACAGGGTCCTTTAAAAGTACTGAAAGATGAATTTTTCTCTACCGGTGTGACTGAGAAACATAATGTGCTTGATTTCGTTTCTCGTACCCGTGAACGATTGCGAAATGCTTGTGCTGTTGCGAAAGAAGCTCTTTCTCTTTCGCAGAAGAAAATGAAGCGTCGTTTTGACAAGCGCGCGGTTGTGTGTAATTTTACGCCTGGAGTATGTTGCTTCCTTTGCCTGGTTCTGCTTTAGCTGCGCGATTTGCAGGTCCTTATGTAATTAAGAGCAAGCTGAGTGACACTGATTATATAGTCCATACCCCAGAACGATGATGGAAGACACGTTTGTGTCATGTAAATATGCTGAAACAATATGTAGCTCGAACTGTGAAGACTGATGAGGTGACTGATTTGTCCCAGAGTGAGGTACAGCCGGTGTCAAATGTCGAATGAGTATCTTTGCTGTCCAGTACCATGGGTGCTGAAGATGTAGAAGATGATGGTTTGAAAATGTCAACGGAGATGTTCAGTGGCGGTCCTCTAAAGAATTCAGAGATTTTAAGAGTTTTACCATCTCATTTGTCTTATTTATCTAGCGACCAGCGTCAGGATGTGATTGACTTAATAGAAGATTATCCTAGATTATGATATTGAGGTGGGTAACGCACTTCCCATAAAACAGCATGCGTATCGTTCTCCAGTAGGTAAACGGGAGATCATGAAATGTGAAGTGAACTATCTGGTTACAAATGGTTTTGCCAAAAAGAGTAAAAGCCCGTGGAGTTCACCGTGCATTTTAGTACCTAAAGCTGATGGTTCATTCCGTTTTTGTACTGATTTTCGCAAGGTGAATTCTGTTACTGTGCCGGATGCATTTCCGTTGCCTCGAATAGAGGATTGTATTGACAACCTTGGCACTGCTCGGTACATTACGAAATTAGATCTTTTAAAAGGCTATTGGCAGGTGCCATTGACTGAACGTGCTTCTGAGATCTCCGCATTTGTGACTCCCGATTCTTTCTTTCAATATACGCGCATGGCGTTCGGTCTTCGGAACGCGCCTGCTACCTTTCAAAGGTTAATGTTTACAGTTTTAGGTGATGTTCCAAACTGTAATATTTATCTTGATGATTTTGTTATTTATTCTTCTACGTGGAATATCTGGCACATACATGAATATACATGGCACATCTCTACCTTGCACAATGTTTTTAGCCGATTAACAGCCGCCTCTTTAACTTTAAATTTGACTAAATGCGATTTTGCGAAAGCCTCCGTTACATACTTGGGGAAGCAGGTTGGAAACGGTCAAGTACGTCCGGTCGACGCAAAAGTGACCGCTATTCTTGCATACCCTGTGCCCACTACGAGGAGGGAGTTGCGACGATTTTTAGGCATGTCTGGCTATTACAGGTGTTTTTGTAAAAATGTCTCGTCTGTGGTTGCTCCCTTAATGAAGATGTGTAGCTCTAAAGTGGTTTTTAATTGGACTGATGAATGTCAAAGTGCATTTCTGTGTGCAAAGTCTCTCCTTTGCAGTGCTCCGGTATTGTCTGCTCCTGATCTGGCTCGTCCATTCAAGCTCGAGGTAGACGCGAGCGCGACCGGAGTTGGAGCTGTCCTGCTTCAGAGTGGTGCTGATGGCATATCCCATCCAGTATCTTATTTTTCGGCTAAATTCAATCGTCATCAGTTGAAAAAGAGACTCTAGCTATGTTGCTTGCTTTGCAGCACTTTGATGTGTATGTTGGATACAGCTCTACTCCCGTCATCGTCTACACGGACCATACCCCGTTGTTTTTTTTTAATAAAATGTACAATCATAACCAACGTTTGATGCGCTGGGCGCTAATGGCTCAATGTTATAATCTTGAGATCCACCACAAGAAAGGAACAGACAACATCGTGGCAGATGCCCTTTCTCGGGGCTAGGTAAATGTATAATTTAATTTATATGTAGGTGTGTAAATTTGTGTTATTGTGACTATGTTCTTGTTTGCTTTTACAGTTCGCTTCATCCAGAACCTGTCTAAAAAAGAAGACTGGTTCTTTCTTTAAGTGGGGAGTGTTACGGTTTGTGTCTAGTGTTTCCCTCTCCTTGGGATGACGTCATAACTCTGTGGGTTTTTTTCCGTGTGTCTGAGTTTATCAATAGGTTCGCACCTGCATATCATTATACACCTGCGGCTCGTTGGAGTCGTTCCTGATCTACTATAATAAGGACGCTGAAGCGGAGCATGGCAGGAGAGAGGAGAAACCAGCAAACAAGTTTTTTTTTTTTTGTCTTTTCCTTTATTTAAATTACTTTGCTGATCGTCTTGTTAATGTTTGTTAACTTTATATATTTGAAGTATTGTAGTATATTATTTTGTTTTCTTTATGATACGTGTTTCTCGAGTTTTTTCATGTTTGTGAGTATAATAAATGCCAACGCAGCGCACTCGAGTTTCACGTGTCCTTCTTTATGTTGTGAAACCCCTACATAGCCACTTCTAACAAAGGGTTCATAACAATTGGATACAGACATGTTATGGAAGTGTCATGTTATTCAAGATAAAACCAAAAGCGTCAATAAGTAGTTGACTAATAAATAACTGGATTCAACCTCGTGATAAACATGCAACTTTGTGTAATAGATTAAAGTACTGTCACACAACAGCCAACAGCATAGTTCTTCAGTCAAGCAGATTTAGGGCATTTTCTCACGTCTGTTGCGGTCCGAGTCCAAGCGCGATTGTTCCCAGTGCCCCCCACAGATTTGTTCTGGTTTCACACTCAACTTGATTCTATCGAAACCTGGTGCACTTGCGTTCATCTTACGTCATCACAAACGTGCACGCCACATGACAGAAAACAGAACGTGGGTCAATATTTTGTGGTTTTTTGATTAATTTGGTGCTATTATGTGCAGCTGTAGTTGGGTGCAGCCGAACTCAGGGCGTTTTCACACTGGCAGTTTAGTTCTGATCGGGGGACGATTCGCATGAAAAATAGAAAGCTGTCATACGGACCCTGAAGGAGGTGGTCTGAGTTCAGTTGCTCTCTTAACTGTTGCGTGTTTCGCGTGAATGTGAAAGCAGCACAGACTTGGGTGCGAGCTTGTTCAGTAAGTAAAGTAACCTGCGCATGCGTTTTAGCCGATTACGATGTATTTAGTTAAATAAAACACATGTAAGGGATGATAGTGTTGATGATTTACCTTTCTGCTGAAAGAGGAAGAATAGCCAATTGTGTTTCGTTTATATCACAGCTCGGCCAGAGCCGTTAAAGTTGATAAAGCACCACATTTGACAGCATATGACAGCTACAGTGTAATAGATTCCTCCTTTTAGATTTAATATGAAACTGTTACTAAAGCAAAACGGTGAACATAATCATGCTGAGGATGTGTAGTTTGAAAAGTGTGTAAGTTTTGTTGATGCCTGGCACTGGTGTTATCTCTTCTACTCGCAAGTTCTGTTTTTAATGCCAAGTCTCTAACCGTTTCTCCTCCTAATCTCCTCCATATCGCTTTAAAATCTAGCATTCTGTGTAGAATTCAAATGGGTCTGATATGTTTTATGGTCTGCGCTGACTCGATCATATGATCCGCTTTGTGCATCGTGTCTTTGGACTGAAGCAGACTGTGTGCATGCTTTGGCGGTTCACGTGACAATAACGTGAAACCAGACGTCATACGCCCCAATGGAAAGCATATATTTACACTGTTTGAATTGTTCCCTCTCTGCTATATAGTGCACTATGTGCCATTCACCATGTAGAAAATAGTAAATGTGCCGATTCTGTGCCGATTCAATGCCGATTCTGACTCGGTCTTGGATCTCGCGTGCGCAGAGGTAGCCCGTAGATTACAGGCTACAATAAGAATCTAGTGGCTTGGATCTCGCGTTTGCTGAGGCAGCACGTAGATTACGAATCTGCAATAAGAATCTAGTGGCTCGGATCTCGCGTTTGCTGAGGCAGCACGTAGATTACGGATCTGCAATAAGAATTTAGTGGCTCGGATCTCGCGTTTGCCGAGGCAGCGCGTAATTCCCCTTTCTCTCTTTTCTATTGTGTGCAAACTAATTATGTGTGTTGCAGACTATTATTTTTTATTATTATATGGTTCTTTTTGTGTTTGAGATTATAACATGAATATTCAGCCTGTCAATCAGACCACGTATTCTTGTCTGCTTGTTTCTTGGCTGCATCTAATTTTGAGGAATTAAATGAAATATTTGTCTGGCTTTGGAAGTTAGATGTCTGTATGAAAATACTATTATCAGCCTTTCATCCAGACCAAGTTTTTCATCTGGTTGGTTTTGGCCTGTGTTTAATTTTGAGGAATTAAATGTTAAATACTCATCTGATTTTGATGTCTGTATTAATACACTATATTCAGCCTTTCATCCAGACCGTTTTTACTTGTGTGGTTGATATTTGGCTGCATTTAATTTGAGAAAATAAAAAAAATATTTACTCATCTGACATTTGAGGAGTTAGATGTCTGTATTAAAATATTATTCAGCCTTTCATCCAGAGTGTTTTTACTTGTTTGGTTGATATTTTGCTGCATTTATTTCGGAGGAAATCTCCGAGATAGGCTAGAGATAGGCTTATCCCCCTTCACTCTAAAGGTTTATGTGGCGGCCTAGATGCTTACCACACATGTTTGGGTGGTGTCTTTGGAGAGAAACCGTTGGTTTATCGTCCGTGGTGCGTCGGATCAGGAGGAGTATAGCGTCTTTGTAAGCCTTATAATGGGGGGTATCCCTACAAGAGGTGTGTGATGCAGCGGGCTGGTCCTTTCCGCACACATTTGTCAGGTTTACAACCTAGATTTGGGCTTTACCCTGGGTCCCAGGTGATTCTGTCTTTGTTGTGCTTGCCTGATTTCACACAAGACAGGCACTGGTCACTATGGCAGCGTTGAAGCCATTGGAACTATAGACGTTCCCATAGCGTCAATCTCGATGCAGAGCGAGTTCCCTTGAAAGGGAAAGCCTCGGTTACAACTGTAACCTCGGTTCCCCGAAGAGGGAACGAGACGCTGCATTGCCCTGCCATACTTCTGGCGTGCCTGTGATCGACTTGCTTTGGCCTATCAGAAGCTGACAATGTTTGGTCTTGGTGCGCTTTAACGCAGAGATTCTGCACGTTCCCATAGCATCAATCTCGAAACAGCGTCTCGTTCCCTCTTCAGGGAACCGAGGTTACAGTCATAACAGAGGCGTTTTGAACACTTATATCTTCTAAATTCTAACTTTGTCATTGTTTTGGAGCACACTAGCTTATAGATAACAGTAAAGCTAACATATTCATACTAAAAGCCAAAAAATGTATTGGTTAAAAGTAACACATGATCACACAAATAATACTTCATATGAATAATAAATGAAAGACTTAATAGTTGTTGATTGTAAAAGTTCCTTACAGCATCCAAAATAAATACAAAGGTAAAGATGCATTACAATTTTTTTTCAGCACTGCAAGGTTTTTATTTGCATTATCCACTTCCAAAACCCCAGTAATAAAGTCTTTAAGAGTTTAGAGATAACTTGCACACAGAGGAGGGTGCGTCTTCCAGGCAAATGGCCCCCTGCTCTCAAAAGGAGTAAACCCTGAATGCAAATTCATTGTTAGCAAATGTTTCCATGCGAAAGAAGTTTCTATCTTGGTCTGGGTATATAATGAATTGCAAAAGGTTTTGCGTCAGATTAGTGACGACTAATATTTGGCGCTAATTCAAGTGTACGTGTTTTGCAAAGACAAGAAGTGAATTTCCGTTTAGGGCAGCAAAAGTGCTGCTTGACCAATCTAAATCTGGGTGTGTCTTACTCTGATTTAATTTAATGTTACTTTAGATAAGTGTACATGGGAAACCACGGCATGGCCAAACCAAAGCTATTATAAGACAGATAAAGTTGGGTGACTTACATCTGTAGTAGTGGCCATGCCTCTACTGAAGTAAACGTTACTTTAATTTCAAGTATGCAATCACGGGGGCTATACCAAAGTATCTTTGAATATGTAAGCGTGAATGCGACCGATCTCAGGTATATAGCAATTACCTCTGTTTAGTGACAGCTTTCTAATATGAATGGGTAAAATATAAGTAAAGAGTTAAATAGAACAATCAAATGTATTGCTAAACTATTATATAATTGACCAATAACCAATTGGCAATCTAACTTAAATTCGAGGTTGTGATAAAATGGAGTCAGATATAAAATGAAGTCAGATAAAAGCTTAAATGGAATGATATTACTTTGCCACGTGGAAAGACAGTAACATGCAGAGACCTTCACCCGTTCTGGCGGAAACCCCCATTTGGACCGATAAACGGGCTTACAGTGTAAAAACGGTATATTCTATCCCCCAAAACTTACCCATCACAGAAAACTTTATGGGTGCCATTTCTATACCCAGGACACTGTATGTATAAATATGCATGAACATTTACTCTAAAATACACTTTAATTTTAAGCAAAGTGTCCTGCATATTAATGAAAGAAAAAAATAAGGGAAGCGAAACAATCTAGGGTTACACTTTATTTTAAGGTGTATTTGTTACACTGTAATTATACATTTAAGTACTGATTAATATAATAATTAACTATAAGGTTATGATTAGGGTTTGGTTTAGGGTTAATTGCATGTAATTATGCATCATTTATAGTTATTACTATAGTAACTGCATGTAACATACGTATGTAACAATGACACTGTAGAATAAAGTGTTTAAACTTTATTCACAGAATAAAGAAACTTACCAATTCACTAAACTAACAGAATGCATAGCTGATATAAAAAATTGGATGACTCGTAATTTCCTACTTCTAAATTCTGAAAAAACAGAGATTCTAATTATTGGACAAAAAACTTCCTCACGTAATAACCTAGAATACTGTCTAACACTTGATGGCTGCTCTGTTAAGTCTTCGTCGTCGGTTAGGAACCTGGGTGTGCTCTTTGATACTAATCTTTCATTTGAAAGTCACGTGTCTAGTATCTGTAAAACCGCATTTTTCCATCTTAAAAATATATCTAAATTACGTCATATGCTCTCATTGACAAATGCGGAACAATTAGTCCATGCGTTCATGACCTCAAGGCTAGATTATTGTAATGCTCTACTGGGTGGTTGCCCTGCACGCTTAATAAACAAACTACAGCTAGTTCAAAACGCAGCAGCTCGAGTTCTTACCAGAACCAGGAAGTATGAGCATATTAGCCCGGTTCTGTCAAAACTGCATTGGCTCCCTATTAAACATCGCATCAATTTTAAAATATTGCTGATTACTTACAAAGCACTAAATGGTTTAGCTCCGCAGTACTTGAGCGAGCTCTTAACGCATTATACTCCTTCACGTCTATTGCGATCTCAAAATTCCGGCCAGTTGATAATACCTAGAATATCAAAATCAACTGCTGGCGGTAGATCCTTTTCCTATTTAGCACCAAAACTTTGGAACAGCCTTCCTACCATTGTCCGGGAAGCAGACACACTCTGTCAGTTCAAATCTAGATTAAAGACACATCTCTTTGACATAGCGTTCACATAATACATTATAGACTTCTATAATTCAATATTAGGCTGCATAGATTAGGTCAGCTGGAACCGGGAACACTTCCCATAAATCCTGATGTACTTGTTACATCATGAGAAGAATGGCATCTACGCTAATTTTAGTGTCTTTGTTTATCCCAAGGTTTTCCCGCAGCCTGCCGGATCCAGGCCGTTTCCAGATCTGATGAAGGACCTTCGCCTGGACCCGGTGTCAACGCAGTGCTGAAGTGCCAACTAGTCTCTCCCTATGGAGGATCCCTTTCCCACTCTACAGATAATGCGTCGTCGGGAAAACTCAATTTGCGTATCTACCCCGAATTGATAAAATAAAATAAAATTCTGAATCAAAACTATAAGGAAACACCAGTAATTTGTTTAGGTTTGGTTTGTAGGGAATTCCAAACCTGCACACATATATTCAAACGCACATAACTATAGAACCCGTTCTTAATGCGCATCTGAACGCCATCAGCGTTTCTCACAGGTTCGCGTTTAAAGTCTGTGTAGAGAGAATGGTGTCGTCTTGGCGGCCCTAATTTAAAAACAAATGATCGTTGCGACGGAAGCGAATCAATCAAAACTAACTTTAGCTGGAAAATAACTTTATTAAAGAACCGCTATAAAGCCAAAACAATCTTACGTTAAATTATACATTTATCTCTGTAAAGCTGCTTTGAGACAATCTACATTGTTAAAAGCGCTATATAAATGAAAATGACTTGACTTGACTTGTTACCCGATCTAGTTCTGTGGATAAAACCAGTTTGGGGTTCCTGGGGAAAATGATTCAGATCCATTCAATTCTCACAACCTCTATTCAGTGACAGGATGAAAAATTAACATACTCATCAACAATTCATATAAACAACATGTTCATTAGGACAATGACAAATTTAACATTTTATTGAGATATTTCCCTCTCATAACAGAACAGAATAAGCAACACTTGACAAAGACGTGAGTGAAGTAACAAATAAATAAAGCACTGTTTATATAGACACGACTGTATGATTTTGTAAAACACTACATCTATTCAGATAAATCAGATCAGTTTTCTCCAGCATCTCCATAAAATCCCAGTACAATTGCATGACCCGTACATGTGTTCTGAGAACTTTTGTGCCATTTCATCCAACAATAAATATTTCCGCTACTGTAGCCAGAGTACAAAATTACCTTTCTGCCAATGACAGGTGAATGAAGAAAATATACTGGCCAGAAAAGTTTTTTTTTTCTCTCAAACCAGGGCACCTGTCATAAATAAATAAATAAATAAATAAATAAATAAATAAATCATTCATTCATCAATCAATCAATCAATCATGATTTAGTGTGTCATATTTTCATGTTGGTGGTTTAATAGTGTGAATATTGTACAAATGTGTCATAACATGGACATACACAAAAAAAAAATATATATATATATATATATATATATATTCAGGCATCCAAGATCAACTTCTGTTAGATGTTCTGTTAGAGTCGCAACAGATGACGCACTGGATCCTTGTATAGCCACATCCTGGCCAAACGGTCTAAAGACAGCAGCTTAAAGGACACAAGTGTTCTCTACACTTCTAATCAAGCATTTGGAAATAATCCACAATGTATTTCAAAGCCTCAGTATACTTTGTTACACAGATATCAATGTGGATATGCAGTAAATAGCAATATACTTACTGGTACATATCAAGGAATGCATCCACAGGGTCAGATGACACAGATGTTAAGATTTTAATCAACTGATATTCTCATGGGTATAGGTATCAGTAGGTATAGTAACGTTTTTTTCTTTATTTTTTTTATATTTTTTTATATAAGCTAAATCTACAGTATAGATCAGTTTCATACTTTTGAGTTTGGTATGCAAAAGTCCTACCTGCGGGGATATAAAATGCACTTTATAGCATGTCAGAAGCAGCATTTTCAAGTCAATTTAAGTCACTGACAATGTAAAAAAAAGGTAACAGTTGACATGACAGTTGACAAATCTGAACATTATTTAATTTGTATCTTAAAGATATATTTTGCGCAGCAACACAATGACAATTCATTCTTCAGAATGAATGACAATAAAATAAATAGTGATCTATACTTAATATTCTGAGTAACATAGTTGACAGTTTTTTTTTTTTTTTTTTTTGCTGTAACTTCAGCATTAGGCAAGACTTTATATATTCTACAGTTGAAACATATAATCCAACTTAATTCATAAATTCTATAACCATTATTATTGAAAATCAGAGCCCCCTCGTCAATTTGTCATCAAAATGTCTGTCACTAAAGGTAATGATGTGAAGCACACATATGGCTTTGGGAGAAAAGGTTGCATATTTGCAGAATATATGTATTAGACTCAACATTTGTGAACAACAGCAAAGTGAAATATTTTGATTTGCTAGTGTAGTACAATATAAAAGACTATGTTCTTATTTCTTCATTTAGACCCAGATAAATATAAAATAATATAGATATTTCATCACATGTGCGTTTTGAGACCTAAACACGAAAAGCACACATTAAGAAAATCAATAAAAGCTGTTGATTTGAAACATGATAATCCAACCCGATCTCAAGGCAATTCATATGTATTTTACAAGGTGGCTAATTCATACGAATTCATACGATTTTTGCTAAATTTTACATATTCTACGAGTTGGCCAATTCGTATGAATTCGCACTAATGACCTACCCCTGACCTCACCCCTAAACCTACCCATCACTGGGGTTTAGACAAATCGTACGAATTTGTACAAATTGGTTTTGAGATAGCGTTAGCCTGGAAATAACCTGGCCTGGAATCTGAAAGATTAAGGGTCTGGCATCGACTAATGAAAATCGATTAGCCAGCTCGAGGGGCGGCACCAAGCATGCATTTGAAAATCTCACTGCACGCAATTGGATAACACTACGACCAATCACAACAAGTTATCGCTTAGCTACCAGCGGAGCAAACTGTTAGATTAGACTCTTACCGTATCCGGTCGGCAAAAGAGCAAAAACGCCCTTCTTGCAAAGGAACGATTTGAGCGCCGTCTTCTGCTCCTCTTTTAGATAAAAAGCCAAGTCTAACTCGTTCATTGTAGCGACCAAAGCCGTTTCAAACAACTGGTGTTCATCCATAACCACCTTGCAATGTTTACTAATGACTTTGACGTCACAGCGCTGTCGTGCTCACCTCTGACCCTCCTATATCAGATAACCCGATGTGATTGGTACAGCTCGGACACAAGGGCATATTTAATGAGCATCATTACTCGACGCCAGAGTAACTCGCTGAGCAAATTCAATTTGTGCTCTTGCGAGAACTCTGGATTTCCAGGGTAAGATAGCGTTGGATAATCGTATCAAAATCATGATCATTTTTTACTAAATAAAACATCAGATCCAAATATTAAATTTCTCTTAATCATCAAATTGTTTAAATTATAGGGCACACATACAGTATGTAAGGATGACACACAAATCAGCTAATGCCATTCTTAACATGATCACTGTTGTTGATGAGAGGTACTATGGCTTTTCCCCTGTTTAAGAAAGGAGGCATTTTCTTTGCCTAACACTATTTTATCTATAGGTGTTCAGAAGTGTCTCCTCCGTTGGAGAACAATATTGTTTTAGAAAAATATACATCAGGAAAAAGCTTTACAAAAATAAACCAACTGAACATAGTCATCCAAAATCTACTTAGAAATAAAGTTCACTCTAAAATAGACTAATATTGCACATGGGATTTCCTCTAACATGATTTATGTTCTACACATATTTGTTGGAATCCATGGATTTACATGACACCTGTTCAGTCCATAAAGGTGTCTGTCAGAAGTGGAGTACAAGTCATCATATGTTGGTCCCATAAATGTCCAGAAAACGACTGATTCACAGGGTTTGATCAAAGGCACAGGTTTTCTGCAGAGGTGTTTAGAGAGTCTGAAGAATCTGTTGTCATGATTATGAATTCCTCTTCTGGGATCTGTGACAAAATAAATAAAGAAAAAGAAAATGTTATTTTTTTTCAAATATGCAACTCCGAAATAGATTCCAATCATAAATATTTGCTAGCGCAGGTTAAAATCTCACATATTCTGATAATTTCATCCTTACATCTACTATAATACAATAGAATACAATAAATCTAAATATTTTGCTCGTCTGTGTGCGAGCCACCACCACTGATAACAGCATGATTGCTCAGCATGATTTAAAAACACCAGATTGCCCCTTATTTAACACAAAGGAACAAAATTAATAATGGGCTAGTCAACTAAAGATTTTTCAAAAAGTGAAAAAATCTTTTTTCCATAAATTATGCCTACGTGTGACAATTATTACCTTCAAATGTGTGTCCGTATGCAAGTTCGAGAGACTTAATTTAAATAACATACATACACCTCTTTAGCTATTCGCTAATCACACTAAATTATTAATTCGTGAATTGGCCTGATCCAATGGCATTTGTTCTTGAGTCAACAACTCACTGATTCAATTGATCTGGAGTGCGTTTCCCGAAAGCATTGTTAGCCGACTATGGTCGCAAGTTACGTTGTTATCAGTATATTTCAACGAGTCGGTGTTTCCCAAAAATATACCCAGGTGAAAAAGATGTGGTATTAAATGTATTAAAAATATACTTGAAATTCAAGCAGTATGTTTATAATACATTTGTATTCCCAACATGCTTATTTGAAGTGCATTAAAAATACATTGAACTGCATTTTAATATATTTCTAAAAAAGTATACTAGAGGTACATTGGTAATAAATACATGCTTAGTTACACTTTTAAGAAAAATGCTAAACACAAGCATACTTTTAATATATTTCTAACAAGTGCACTATAGGTACATTGGTAATAAATATATGCTTAGTTACACTTTTAAGAAATATGCTAAACACAAGTAAAAGCTCAATCACAAAACAAGCTACTAAAAAGTAAAAAAAAAAAAAAAAAAAAAAAAGCAGATAATAATAAAATAAAATACTAAGGCAATTCAGTATAATTTATTCATGCTGCAATGCATGCTGTTTTTTTTGCCCATAAATTTAAGTCCCGTAAAACATAAAAGGTTGCCACCATATTTTTTAAGGTAAAATACTGGCAACCACAGCTGCCGTTTTTTTACCGTAAATTTCAGAGTTTTTTTTTTTGTAATAGTGTAATACTCACAGGTTGCTTTATTGCTGCAAATAACTATATCATTGACTTTTTGATTGAACTTTGCTCACTGTAAGTTGTGTTGGGCTAATCTCATGTTCACTGTAACTCATAGAGTGCTCTATAGTGACGACAGACAAGAGGATAAAAATGGACACTCATGTCCAGCTTGATGAGGATATAATCAAAGCTTTGAAATGTAAACTGAGAAGTCAACAGAATTCTAATGCATTTCTATGCAAATTATTACACATATATTCAAACATGGATACAAAAATGTTAATCATTGGTTAATTTTATATAAATTCTTCTTCCCTTTCACAGATAAAGCAGTCTTCAAATACTACAGTGTCTTAACCACAAGCCCTCAGTTGCAGAAAATGCGAGTCGTACTCAAAGAAGTGATCGTCCACTTGAAGATGTGACAGTCAAACTCTTCTTCTGTTTCTTTGGTTCAGCCATTTGTAGGAATAAGTTTGTAAATAATGCATTATTCACTTCTGCACATTGTTTTTCCGTAACTTTTATTTTTCAGAAAATTTAATTGAATAACTGAAATGTTCTACAATTTTTTTTATAAATATAGCTCTGCCATAGCATTTCACTGATCTTTGTTATAATGTATTTTGTTCAAGAGAACATGCTGCTGTACTTTTTTAATGTACTCTTATGTATTTATTTTGCAATGTACACAACAATATACTATATTAAAGTTTTCTTGATTTCAAAGTCTGTGTATGTCTTAACATTTATATTAAATTATTTTTGCACTTTTAAAATACCATTTTGAATGCTGATTAAAACAGCTTTATAATAAACTATTAGTGTAATGCTAATACTGAGAGCTGAAATGCTATTTAAATGTCCTTGAAGTACATTAAAATTAAGCTTCAAATATATTATAACTGTAGTTTAAGACATATGAAAGTATATTTTAAATTAACTGTAAAGAAATACACTTAAATGCACTAAATGTACTTGAAGTGGTTCCATTTTAGCACAATTTAATATATTAAAATATAGTGCAAATAGCTTAAAATTGATCTTAAGCATATCTTGAAATACACGTAATATACTTGAAGTTGTTTCAAAATAATACATTTAATACTTAGTATAGTACAATTTAAATATATTTCTCTTTCACCTGGGTATATTGCTTGTATGTTTCGAAGACACTCATAATGAATTTGTAATGTACTTGTAACACAAATAAAGTACACTTTAATATCACTAATCAAGCAGTAACACTGAAGCGGTGTTAAAGGTAATGAGATAATTAAGTGATTAATTGAGTGATGATTGAGCATTATTGAAGACACCTAATGTAAATTAGTTGTTTCAAAACAGTACACTTCAAGTTAACTAATCATTAAAACACTTGAAGTATACTGATAATTAGTCTGGCTGCAAGTATACTTAGCTTTTTTTTATTTTATTACCAGGGTAGTCCCTACACACAGCAAAACTCCCAGTGTTAAATTAACACTGCTCAGTGTTTATATAATCCACACTCTCAGAGTGTTATAAGTAACACTGAAGCGGTGTTAAAGGTAATGAGACAATTAAGTGATTAATTGAGTGATGATTGAGCATTATTGAAGACACCTGATGTTAACAAGCAGAATCACTGAAGGAGAAAAAAATAATAATAATAATGAAGTCACCATTGTGGTGATCGGTGTTTGCTTTAGTTGGGCTCTTGACCCTTACATTTTTAACTTTAGATTTAGTTCAGCTGCTATGTCTGAGTTATAACTGCCAGATGAACAAAGAGAAAATGTGATCTGGTGGTGTTGGTTATGTTTTAACATAATAAGTTTTACTCTGAGATTTACTTTGTTGATTATAGGAGCACTGGCCTTGTCCAAAGGATTTCTTAAGTTATTCTGATACAAAAAATAAATAAAAAATTTTTTTAGGCACACACAGACATCAAGAATCAGCGTATGAATCTCAGCAATGGTGATAAACAGCATATTCAGATAAACAGATCAACTCTGAACATTAGAAAACAAGCGACTGAAAAGTCACATAAAAACATCAGAAATAAAATAAAATAGTAAGAATAAAGGAAATCACCAAGAAAATTAACCTCATTATTTATTCATGCAGCAATGCATGATTAATGAGTTTTGATTGGTGGTAGCCAGAATGCACTGCAACATGCATTATAATTGTCACCATTGTTGAGATTCACATGTATATGTCTAAATAACAAATAAAAAAATAAAAAACTTTGGTTTCAGAACAACTTTAAGGAATCCATTGGATTACATTGAAAATGCTAAAAAAGATGATATGCTAATGCAAGACCAGCGCTTTTATAATCAAAGTAAACCTAACTCAGTGATTAGGCTCTAAATGAGTTCAGTGATTCATGTTAAAAATGATTGTTTAAACACAACCAACACCACCAGATCACTTTTTCTCTTTCTTCATATGGTTGTTATAACTGAATTACAGCAGCCAAACTAAATCTAAAGCTAAAAATGTAAGGGTCAAGAGCCCAACTAAAGCAGACACTGATCTCCATACTGGTGACTTAAAATTTCTGATTTTCTCCTTCAGTGATTCTGCTTGTTAACATCAGGTGTCTTCAATAATGCTCAATCATCACTCAATTAATCACTTAATTATCTCATTAACTGCTTCAGTGTTACTTATAACACTCTGAGAGTGTGGATTTTATAAACACTGAGCAGTGTTAATTTAACACTGGGGATTTTGCTGTGTACAGGCATATACTTAAAGTATACTTAAAGTTGTTCCAATTTAGTTCACAAAAGTACATTAAATACACTTAAAGTTATGCTTTACTACAATTTAATTACTACTAAAATATACTTAGTACAAAATGAGTTGTTTCAAAACAGCACACTTCAAGTTAACTAATCATTAGTACACTTGAAGTATACTGATAATGAGTCTGGCTGCAAGTATACTTAGCTTTTTTTTTTTTTTTTTTACCAGGGTAGTTCCAACGAACATTCACAAACAGCATTGTAAAGTTTTGTGGTTGGAACTGAGGTGTATAGTCCAGGGGTCAGAAAGTATAAGTCCTGCTATATGTTTATTCCACCCATGAACTCAGCCAGCTGATTTCACTAATTAGTATCTCCTGACTGAATTAGCAAATCCAGGTGATTGGAACAAAATACTGAGGAGGACTTTTACTTTCTGAACCTGGACTTTACACCTCTGGCCACATGTCAGCCAAGAGCAAAATAAATAAACCAGAACTCGACCTTATCTGAGCCACAAAACCTGTGTATATTAAATATGGAGTCATCTCAGCCTTAATAAGCCTGTTAACAAGCAGAATTACTGAAAGAATGAAGAGAACCGAAAAAGAGCCAAGCAGAAACAACTACAACTGACTTCAGCCACAGCCTTAGATGAAATCAACTGAAGAGAAAAGAAGACATTAAATCTGTGAAGATCTCAGCAGAGGAGGATTAAACAACTCCACAAACAGCATTACCAGCTTCACTTATTACTAACCAGATTGACTTTATTTCTGTCAGACGTCTACATAAGTTGTTATTAAGAATTAACAAAGGTTTAACTTTAATGTGTTTCATTTGAAGTCACCATAACAGTGATTAGTGTTTCCATTAGTTGGGCTCTTAACTCTTTTTATATCTTTTGTCTTTTTTGGCCACTGTGACAGTGTGTTTGTTAAAGAAAGCTAAAGTGAAATGAGATCAGGTGATGATGGTTATTGTTGATGGTTTTAAAATCATCATGAAATAGCCTGAATCACTGATGTCATTTATATATAACAATTTTGTTGCTCCATTAATATTCACATCACAAACCCTGTGTTACCGCATCATGAAATCCAGCAGCATTATACCTATCAGTTAAAATATTTGGCTGCTGGGTATTTAAATTGGGATAGTATTTAAAATATTTTAACAAAAATGTTACCTACAGTGACACGCTCAGTTATCAACAATCAGCGTATGAATCTCAACAATGGTGACAATCAAAAATATTCAGATCAACTCTGAACATCACAAAAAAGCTACTAATGGCGCTTTGCCACTACACAGTAGTGTAGTGGCAAACTCGTCTCGCCTCGACTCGACTCGCCTTTGTTTGGTTTTCCACTGTGTAAAAGTTGTACCTGTACCTGCTTCCAGGTACTTTTTTTCGTATCACCTCCGGCATGGTTCTGAGCGAGCTGAGGCGATACTAAAATGTGACGTGAAAACACGGCAGACTGCTGATTGGTCAGAGAGAATCGTCACTATTCACTGCATCATCATTGCACGCGCCAGATGGAGTATCCTGAATAAAAAACAGCAAAAACAAAAACATCCAAAAAGAGCATACACTCGATTTCCTCCATTGTCCTGTGTGTGTGGGTAGCGGGTGTGTGTCGCGTATAAGATTAAGTCACGGCAGTTTCCTGCGGCGTCGCTATGATGACCAGGTACTATTGTGGAGGTACTATCTGCAATGGAAAACGGAGCGAAAAGCGAGCCGAGACGAGGCGAGTCGAGCTGGTACTGGTAATGGAAAAGCGCCATAAATGTCACAACAAAAACAACAGCAAAAAATACAAAGCAAATATTTAGAATTAAACAAAATAATAGGACCATTCAGCTGCATAATTTATTCATGTTGCAATGCATGCTGGGAGTTTTGTACTATGCTGGTACCCAGCATGCATTGCAACAAGGTATTTTTGATTGTTTCCATTGTTGAGATTCATGTGCTGATTATTGATGTATGTGTTTGTCATCGAAGATTAACATTTAATGCTCAAGTTTGTTAAAATCTTCTAACCGATGCTAATGATTTGGCTGGATCTCATGCTGCAGTAACACAGGGGTTGTGATGTGAAAATATTAATGGAACACAATTGTTAGATTTTAAAAACATCAGTGAAGCAGGCTATTTCATGATGATTATAAAACCATCAACAGGTAACCATCATCACCTGATCTCATTTCACTTTAGCTTTCTTTGCTGCTGTAAATGTGTTTGACAAACACAGTCACAGCAGCCAAAAAAGGACAAAATATATAATAAGAGTTAAGAGCCCAACTAATGGAAACACTAATCACTGTTATGGTGACTTCAAATGAAAAACATTAGAGTTAAACCTCTGTTAATTCTCAATAAAAACTTCTGTAGACGTCTGACAGAAATAAAGTCAGTCTGGTTAGTAATAAGTGAAGCTGGTAATGCTGTTTGTGGAGTTGTTTAATCCTCCTCGGCTGAGATCTTCACAGATTTAATGTCTTCTTTTCTCTTCAGTTGATTTCATCTAAGGCTGTGGCTGAAGTCAGTTGTAGTAGTTCTTCTGTTTCTGCTCGGCTTTTCTCTTCTTTTCTTCAGTGATTCTGCTTGTTAACAGGCTTATTAAGGCTGAGATGACTCCATATTTAATATACACAGGTTTTGTGGCTCAGATAAGGTCGAGTTCTGGTTTATTTATTTTGCTCTTGGCTGACATGTGGCCAGAGGTGTAAAGTCCAGGTTCAGAAAGTAAAAGTCCTCCTCAGTATTTTGTTCCAATCACCTGGATTTGCTAATTCAGCCAGGAGATACTAATTAGTGAAATCAGCTGGCTGAGTTCATGGGTGGAATAAACATATGGCAGGACTTCTACTTTCTGACCCCAGGACTATACACCTCTGGGTTGGAATGACAGCTCTCAACCTGTGGTTAGAAGCATAGTTTCTTGTTTGCATGACATGTGGACTCAATAAATCTTAAGCAAAATAAGCATGCTAACATTCAGTACAATCTATATATTTTATTTAGAATAAATACAAATGTCATTTAGGTGTTTTAGTTTGTCAAGAGATTTAAAGCACTGTTTTTGAAGAGTGCGCATGTGCGAACGTGCTCTAGTACATAAGAACAATCTGATGAATTCACAAGTCTGACTCAAAATTAAAGATCCTCAGAGTTTGAGTGAATGTGCGACTGATGGCACGAAAACTAAGTTACTAATGCAGAATTTTAAGATTTATTATTGTAAATGAAAATCATATTTAGGTCACGACTGTCAGTTGTTTGTGAACCAAATCTGCTGTAAAAGCTGTTTAAGCCCATTGTATGAAATGCTTGAATGGACATGTCCATATAATAATGCAAATTAATGCCCATGCATCTTCCCCCACTGAGGGTTGTGTTTAGGGTCAGGGGATAGAATACTGTTTGTACAGTATAAAAATAATTGTCTCTGGAAAGTCCCTATAAAACATGAAAACCCAACATGTTTGTAAGAATACATGCATTTGTGAACAGTGACAAACACATTTTGATTTTGAATTTGACTCCATCAATGAAGCTAATGTGTTTAAAGATGTATATATATATATATATATATATATATATATATATATTTTTTTTTTTTAAATACCTTGCAAATATTCAATATCAATCACAGGTATGCAGTATATGAACATGTAGACAATATAGATTGTTTCGTAGGCAGAGTTAAATGATCGGTAAAGTACATTAAATAAAAAAATAAAATGATTAATTGAAGAATGAAAAGGGTTGACCAAGATATAACATCTACCAAGGTTTGACCAAGATATCTAATGATAAAAAAAATTAAATAAAAAATTAAACTGGAGCAAGGAGTTTACAAAAATAAACTTAAGATATATTGTCTGAAAACAAGTATTTTTATCTCATGCAATGTTTATAAATATTTATTGGTCAACAGTACAAAAGTACAGTATTTATTTTGAGAATGATTTTCTGCTGTGTAAGACTCAAACCTACAACAACACAGCACTCCTCTGAAATTTGACCCACTGTTCAACAGTCTCTTACTGGCTAGCTGATTCTCTGTCAGTGCAGATCAGTGAAGGTTTGCGACGGATAAGTGCAGTGACCGCGGCTGCAATTAAAGCACTTTGGTCTTTGGTGTGACAGGCATCCCACCCAGAGCAGTGCACGCTGATGCTGACCCATCTGAGGTATTAGAGAGTGCAGCATACACCCGCTCTTGGAATCTTCCTCAAAGTTAATCCGGTCTGGTCGGGTGGGCAGCGATGCCAGATGGTGGCTGTAGTTATGAATGATGCCTTGGTCTTAAGTATTAAGTTGGATCAGTGTAATCCTGTGCAGCATATGCAGAAGGCCTGCAGGCCCGATCCATTGAGGACACACTTGCACTCCCCCAGTCACTCATTGATACACTACTGATCTTCTTCTCCAGCATGCAGCTACAGCTACTGCTGTCCGCCTCATGTTCTTATCCACGGCCAGTCCTGTTTCTCATTTATAACTTCATCTGAAATACTACCATGGGTTCATATTCAGCGTTTGATTGGTCAAGCCACACAGTTAGAATTGCACATAGGTTTATGATCTGATAAACCCATAGGCCAATAAGAAAGCCCCTTGCAACTACTCCCAACACCCTCAACCACATAACAATATACTAACAAACTTAAAACTGACAGAAACACAATGAGTACTCAGAACATATTAGCAACTGCAATGCCCTGGCAACCTCTCATGGTACTTTAGCATTGTGGTGGAGGTGACTTTTGCACAGGAAAAACACCACTCATTAACTACCATCCAATTATCCTCAGAATCCAGACCATCTAAGTAACCTTATAAAAGCCACGCATATCATGATATAGCCATGACCATCGATGTAACCAGTATGCACTGATAAAATGATTTATTTGTACAGTAAATATAATTTAACATTTCAGTTGAAATGTTTTAAGCGAAGTATATTACAGTTTTTCTCAATCGCTTTGGCACATTTTTCAAAACAGTCTTAACATTCTTTAAACTGTAAGTGCAACTGACACAACTGTTTGCTGGAACATCACAACTCTATTGTCTGCTAAATGCAATTATTACTCACCCAAAACATTTAATTCATGCTTCAAAACCTAGTTATTGTTAGCCTGACGTCGTCATACTCAGATTCTAGTCAGAATATGAGTCTGATACTGCTCCATTGGGCTGTGATTAAGGGGCGTGTTTCAACCGAACCAGGAAAGAAAATGCCTCTGCACTCAATTGGATAGACCTACAACCAATCAGAGCAACGGAGTAAGTGACCAATGTTCTTCATTCATCTTTCCGATCGACAAATGCCTGGATCGCGGTTCTCTATTCCTCTTTTAAAATTAATGCGCTGTCGATATCTTCTATAACAGACGCGATGGCGTAATCTACACATCTCAATTCTCCAGCTGCAGTCTTCTTTGTTGTAAACGAATTCAACCCAAGCGCTCTATGGTGACGTGGATGATTACGTTACTGTGTATCATCTGTTCATCATCGTATAAAGCCCGTCCTGACAATTTGATTGGTCCGAACAGCTCTGGTTCGAGCATAGTTGTGTTGGCAGTAAATTTCCCAATGCCACCAAAATAAAAATTGTTTTTGTCATCATGTGAGCTACACTGGTCAAAATATTAAGATGTTTTTCACCATAAAAATATTTGTTATATGCAAATTTCATGTTTTCTATTTTTAGTTGACACTGTTTTCTACACTATACAAGAATGTCAGTTAATGTTAGCTAATTACCCTCCTCCATCCCCAGCTCCTCCTCTCGTCCAGTCAGAATTTGGGATTCTGATTCCCCTTGAATCAGACTAAATTCTTGAATTATGTTGTACATTAAAATCTTGAATTAATGATATCTGCAATACATTCATGTTTGTTCCGTTCTATTTACCCTAAGGAGGGTTATTGCTGCTCTCCCTGTTCTTATCCATGCTAGGCTGCATGGATGTGCAGGGAGTTCTTGCCCAGAACGGAACCATAACGCCAATCCAAACTGTATGCTAGTTGCCAATCGTATTTGACAATAGTGGTCCTGACTGAAACAAACTATCAAAGAAGATCAGAGTGGCTAAAAGTCGCTACTCTGAAAAGCTGAAAAACCAGTTTTCAGCCAATGACCCGGCATCAGTCTGGACAGGCCTGAGGACCATCACAAAGTACAATTCACCATCCCCCCGATGGCTTTTTTTCCCCCAAAAAAACCCACATCAATGGACTTAATGACTACAGACCAGTCGCTCTCACATCTGTGGTCATGAAGTCGTTTGAAAGGCTGGTGCTGACCTACCTGAAGAACATCACCGGACCCTTGCTGTACCCCCTGCAGTTTGCATACAGAGTAAACAGGTCTGTGGATGATGCAGTCAACATGGGACTGCATTATATCCTACAACATCTCAACAGACCTGGGACTTGCGCAAGGATCTTATTTGTGGACTTCAGTTCGGCCTTCAATACCATAATGCCTGATCTTCTCACAGACAAACTGACACAGCTCTCTGTGCCAACCTCAATCTGTCAGTGGATCACCAGCTTCCTTACAGACAGTCAACAGCTTGCGAGACTTTGAAAACTCACATCCAGGACTCTCACGATCAGCACTGGTGCTCCTCAGGGTTGTGTTTTCTCCCCCTTACTGCTCGTCTCCCTGTACACAAATGACTGCACTTCAAAAGACCCCTCTGTCAAGCTCCTGAATTTTTCAGATGACAGTCATCGGCCTCATCCAAAATAGTGACGAGTCTGCTTACAGACTGGAGGTTGAACAGCTGGCTGTCTGGTACTGTCACAACAACCTAGAGCAGAACACGCTCAAGAGATGATCGTGGACTTCAGGAGAAACCCCCCTGCACTGTGCTTAACAATAACTGTCTGGTTTGGTTCAGCTACCAAATCAGACATCAGGAGACTACAACAGACAGTCAGGACGGCTGAGAAGATTATTGGCCCACCCTCCAAGATCTTTGAAATCTCTGAATCTCCAGAGTGAGAAAAAGGGCTAAGAAAACCCCTTTGGACCCCAGCACACTCTTTCTTTGAACTGTTGCCCTCTGGCAGGCACTACAGAGCACCGAGCATCAGAACAGCCAAGCACAAGAACAGATGGTCTACCATAACTGTACATTTGTACATAACATCTAAAATTGTACATCTGTAAATTACATCATAAACTGTTGACTTGTAAATAACCTATCTGTACATTCATTAAAACAACTATGTAATGCATATTTTTTTCTCTATATTTCTACTACTGTATATATCACATTTTTTAAAATGTGTTTCTTATATTATTGTTATATTTTAATTCTACTGGGTAATTCCCATGTATGTCTGCACTATGTCTGTACTTCTGCACTGGAAGCACCTGTCATCAAGACAAATTCATTGTGTGTGCAAATATACTTGGAAAATAAAGCTCATTCTGATTATGAATCATTCTGATTCTGAAGATGTCCCTTTATAAGGGCTGTTGTACCCCTACACTCGTAAGAAAAATAATTCTGAACAGTGCCCAATTTGGGTTCTTCAGTTTGTAACAATAGCAGAACCCTTTTGGTGCTAAACAGAACAAGGTTCCATAAAGAACCATGTTTTGAAAGTTCTATGGAATTTAAATATTATATTGTTTTATAAGGAACCTTTTTAATAATAGTTTATTTTCATTAATATTAATTATGTATTACAAACCATGAAATGATTAGCCACATACACGTCAAACTACACACGGATGTGAAAAATGTAAAACACTACAATATTGTGTCTTTTGCTTGTTTAGTGTGCATTGGAGTGTACATGAGTTTGTCACATGTACATGTACAAATACACTGTGTATGTATGCACAATTGATGAACTTTACTGTTATTGAACTGAACTGACTTGAGCTGAATAATGACATAATTGGCTTGTTAGAGCTGCTTTACAGCACAATTTGAATTTGTTACTATATTGTGAAGCTGCTTTGAAACAATCCCTATTGTGTAAAAAGCAACAGAAATAAATGTGACTTGACTTGTATGCATATTCAGTATATATTTACAAAATAAACAGAAATGCAAGGGTCAAAAATGTATTTGTTTCTCAAAACATTGAGTTTTGATTTCTAAGTGATCAATTTATGTATAAATGTTTCCACACGTGATCGTTGGGTGTAAGTAATTTGGGAATTTGTTGTGGCATTTACTGTTAATGGCAGTGTTTTCTAAATGAAACACAAGAGCTTGTTAGTTTTGAGGGATGTGTCTAATGTAGAGAACCGTGTTGGTAATACTTTATAATAACTGCACGCTATTAATCATTAGTTAAGCATTAGTAAACAGTTAATTCATCATTTAAAAAGCATTAATAGACATTAATAAGCAGTTTATAAATACAGCTATAAATTATTTATTCTTAACTTATAAGCATATCTATAATGTGTTTAATAATTGCATTTTTATAATTTATTAATGATCAATTTATCATTTCTAAATTATTGCATTATTTACAAACCAGTTATTTAGTTGTCAGTGGTTCATAAGATCACTTAGAAAGTGTAAGTAAATGATTAATAAACTATTTAAATGTACATTCATAGGCCTACATCTTAAATATTTCTGTGTTCTGTATCACTGTGCTGTGTTTGTTTTCTTTTTCTGTTTAGAAGATACTGAGCCTTTAAATCTATAAGTCATAAATAGTCCTCACTGACCACTACTAAATGCTTTATAACTACCTGAATAACCATGAATTACATTAGAAACACGTTAATAAAGCATTTATTGACACATTAAGTAATTATTACAATTTGTCTGAAAAATACGACGTATGAATGTACATTTAAATAGTTTATTAATAATTTACTTACACTTTCTAATTTATCTTATGAACAACTGACAACTCCTAAATAACTGGTTTGTAAATAATGCAATACTTAATTTCCAATTGATAAATTGATCAGTAATAAAGTATGAAAATACAATTATTAAACACATTATAGATATGCTTTTAAATCAAGAATAAAGCATTTATAGTTGTAAATATAAACTGCTTATTAATGTCTATTAATGCTTTATAAATGATGAATTAACTGTTTACTATTGCTTAACTAATAATTAATAGCGTGCAGTTATTATAAAGTGTTACCAGATTGTTTTACAAATGCAAACTAAGTGTAAAGCATATAATGTGCTTGCAGTGTTGCAGACTTGGTCTGAAGATAAAGTACACGAGTGAATGGTTTCAAGTACCACTTTTAGTGTGTAAGCAATTCTAAAAAAACTGTAATATTATTCTTGTTACCCCTAGTATTATAATATATAATTATATTAGGGTATTAGGCCTCTATTAGGGTATTACATAAAAACAATTAAATGAAAGCAAGTCGAGTCAATTAGGTACTTTTATTGACATGGGAAAATTGTAGCAAAAAAAGACAGTGCTAAAACAACAGTTATTATTATATTATAAATAAATGGTAATTGACATTAATCATTAAAGGTGCAATAGGTGATTCTCTACAGAAACATATTTTGTTATGCTGGTTGAAAGTCTCCTCATATCCTGATAGCAATCACTGTGTTAAGCGGTCTAAATGTATTTTTATAAATATACATAGTCTGTGGAAGGCGTAGGACAATAAAATGTTCGTTCAATCATTGCATTCGGTCCGAATTAAATGAAAGTATGTGTTCCCTGTCAGTCAACGTGTGTTTGCATACCACTGCACAGCCTGTTCACGCAGACATCATACATCATCAGCGCGTTTCACGTACACTGTGCAGACGGAGCGAGAATGGCAGGCAAACAGTTGTTTACGTTCATTATTGTAGTACTGTTACTCACTGTAATGTTTTTTCACAGGTGAATGACACATGATGTAATCCAATAACGGTGTCTCTTGTCATCTCGCTTCTGGCCTGTGTGTGTTCATGGTGTTTTGGAGGAGGCGTGGCTTTGGACACGCGTTTCACAGGGAGGATGGGATCGTATGCTTTCAATGCTAGCAGGCTAAAGTTAGCATTTTCCAGATCACCAATAGCACCTTTAATGAATACATAAAGAAATGAAAAAATAAATAAAATAAAAATTCACACAAAATAAATGTAATGAAGGCCAAGTTCCAATATCTTCTCATATCTTTACAATAGTCTATGTCTATGATATCTTAATGTTTTTCATTATGTGTGTATTTTGATGTAATTGAGTCTCTACAGATGATGAGATTGTGGGGTGATACACTATTTGTTTGGGTAGAAATACACAAATGAGTTTAGAGTTGCAGTGTGTCTCTTCCATTTGATAATAAAATAAATTAAGTTTATGAAGACCAAAAGTAACCATTGTGAATGGACAGAATGTCCCCTCTATATTTAAATATATTTTTTTATATTCTTATTTTTCTCAAGAAGTTGTTAGATAAAACAAGTCAATTTGATCATTTATATGCTATTTTCATAATAATATTAAACATATGTATATATGCACGTTTAGTTTAATTGGGTTGGGGTGCCGTGAAAAAAAAAAATGCTATAAAGGGGTGCCATGCTTTCAAAAAGTTTGGGAACCACTGGCCTAGAGAACATGTCATCCACTTATTGTCTGTAGGGGCCGTTCAGCAGGCATCCCCGAGGCATGGCGAACGACGCAGTGTCTTGTTTCATGTTCTCAGGGAACATAGGTTACAGTTGTAACCTGAGACGTTCCCTTTTGAAAGGGAACTCGCACTGCATTGATGACGCTATTGGGGAATGATATATAGTACCCACGACACCATGCTGAGAGGAGTGCATGCCAATTATGGCTGTGACAAACAAGGCAGAAAACGTAAGTTTCACTGAAATGCCAAACATTCCCCCTTCAGGTCACATAAAGGTTGTCAGTGACAGTATTCACTAAGGCCACTGCCCGAGCTATAAGCCTCAAAGAGGCCTCTGATACAACGAAGGCCTACCAAGGCCAATCAAATGCTTGGAACCAACAACTTCAAAGGAAGGGGTCCTATGATATATGGAATATGGCCGGGGGGTCCGAAAGGAGTCCCGTCCTGTCACTTTCTGAGGGGGATATAAAGTCAACCCCACATGCCACCAGGGAGGCTGACCTGGTCTAATTTACTGATCTAGTCTTGCCAACAACCAGTCTGTTTCCTAAACAGAGTCTCAAACATTATTTGCCTCAACTTGTGGAGGCATATGATGGGGAGGAATGCATATAGTGGCATCCTGGAGAGTAGAACTCAGCATAACGCTTTCGAACCCTGGCAAACGAAGGGAGTAACTCTACTCGATCCTGGATCTACACAGTGCACTCTAAAAGGGGCTGATCTAACAGGGAGGCCTTGTGAGAGTCCTTCGACCTTCCAACCAGACTTAGCGAGCTAAGTATTCATACAGAGCGATCCTTAGATAGAGTCTGGAACACTATGCTCAACCTGACAAGTATTGACCAGAATCTGGGCTAGAATCAGGGAGGCTACATGGGAGCCTGCAACGTGATATTTAATGCCTTTGCAATACTAAGCATCCAACTGGTTGGGGAGCCGCCTTCAAGGAGGCCTGTTAAGGCCTAACTACTTGATAGCAAGACTGTTAGCAGAGCTAGCCTCAGAAGCCAGGTGCTCTCACAGACATTTCTGTGGGCCTGGTTATACTTATTTAACATTGCCAACATGCAGTGTACTCGGCAGAAATTCTATCGACCCTTTAAAGCAAGGGGAGTACAATCTTATGCTACCGGACTATCGAGGAGGCCTACTTTAAGGCCTACAGCTTTGAATGTCATGGACGTCAGCCCGGGCAGTGCTTTGACTTTGAGCATACTCAACCATCCCAAATGGGAGGGGGTAACTAATCTGTCTCTACCTGAGCCTGGGTGGTGAAGGGTGATAACATACGAGCAATGAGTAGCAAAGTACTCTAAATAATGACCCATTATTTCAGACTTAGCATGACCCTGAGAAATGTATCAGGGTCAAGGCATATTATCTTGAATTTTTTTTAAAACAGATTTTATATTCTCAACTAAACCCAAGGGAATGGATGCCACAGTAAGTGGCCAACGGCATTTTACCTTATGACTTGAATTATTTCATTCAACGGGCTCAGAGGAAAAATCCTTTTTCAACTTAAGGCATTTCTGGATATACTAGCTACTATACTCAGCTTTAAAGGGTGGGGGCCTGAGCATACTGCTTCTTACTTTCTAGAAAGAAAGGCCTGCCAACACCCATGAGATATCTGCATGTGAGGCTTTTTGAAGATAGCCACTAGTATTTTTACACCTAATGCAAAAGGCGGGCCTTGGCTAGACGACTTGTAAGAGGAGGCCAGTACTAGGAAAAACTATTACAGGAATAAAATCTCCTGATGGGCTCTAGCTCTAAGGAACCTACACTCAGATACTGAGAGGATCGAGGTAAGAATGCTTAGCAGAACGCCACCAAATTCCAAGTTGCCAAGCCTAAGCCAGATATCGAGGCTATGTCTGAAGAAACAAAGTTTGTCGCATTATTTTCCTATTATCACTGTAAAGCTGCTTTGAAACAATCTGTATTGTAAAAAGCA
The DNA here is from genome assembly GCF_951802725.1 of Rutilus rutilus. NCBI lineage: Eukaryota > Metazoa > Chordata > Actinopteri > Cypriniformes > Leuciscidae > Rutilus > Rutilus rutilus. The sequence goes on along the minus strand of NC_140212.1, from coordinate 22,489,162 downwards.
CTATATAAATAAAGGTGACTTGACTTGAAGTTCAGAGCTATAATCTCAAAACTGCTGCTCTAGTATAAGGTGGCTTTCAAGGTGGCCCGACGAGGGCCAATGATCGACTTTGTAGTTATATCTGGAGCTTGACAGTGCGGTGGCACTTAGTAGAATAGATCCCAATAGGAAGGAAGCCATCTCATGCAGAAATGTCTGTTTGATGCTCAGATGAATGGTGACCTCACTAGAGAATTGTCCATATAATAAAGCCAACCTGTACACTACCACAGATTGGCACTACCCACTACATAAGCCTAACGACTCTAACATAAGAGGAGGCCTATGGGAAGGGTATGCATAGCCTACCTATATATGGGATCTTCAGGGTCCTATTTTCACCATCCTATAAAAACCCTACCTAACACACCCCTTAATAATTTCTAACAGGGAACCTAGGTCTACTGTTCAACCTTACTAGAACTCTCGTAAAGAGATGAGACCTACTGAACAACATTCGCAAAATGGAGGCCTATCACCATTAAGAGCTCGGAACAGTGCACTTACTACCAAATCCGACAGCAGAAGGGTCCTTCAACAGAAGGGTTCCAAATTGAAGGAATAACTCATCATAGGTCCAGCCTCAGGGCTGATGTGTTATGCAAGGTTTAAATGCAGCCAGAGGGTGCTTTTGCCTCTCTGAACTTTCCCACCACCGCCTCGACGGAGGTGCCGGAAAGTTCAGAAGGCAACACTGGTGCAACAAGAAGAAAGGCTTTTTCTTTTTCCCTGATGTCAGCCAAGTTCAACCACAGATGTCTCTCCGTGGCCGTGGACGCTCGATAGCGGAGGCTGTTTGTTTGGTGGCCCGGAGAGCTAAATCTGTGGTTTGGTGCAGCTCGTCCACTGCCTCAGGGGAAAGACCCTGACCGTGGTCCAAATCTTTCAGCAGATCAGCCTGGTATACTTACAACACAGCCATTGTGTGCAAGGCAGCACCAGCCAGACCCGCCGCCGCGTATGCCCTGCCATTTAACCCCCTGAGGTCGGCGGTATCGCCGGCGATACCAGCTCGCTTTTTTTTATCAGTGTAAAAGAAACTCAGAAATACTCTGTTGACTTTGATTTTCCATAGGAGTTTCATACATCAATCGATTCTGTTAAATGTGTATTATTTTTGTGTATACTCACAATAAAACCAAAGTGTGGTGCTTTTTGCCAAATAAAGAAAAATAAACACGAAGCTAGGTTCTGCCTTCTCTCTGTCCGTGTAGTCCATTCTGAAACGCGTCCGAAAATGAATCATAACTCAGCGAATACTTCTCACACAGGCATGTGAGTTATGTCTTTATGAAGCTTGAAATCTCTTCTTTTAAATGAAGTAATTTATATAAAACACAAATGTTTTCAACTCATGTAATCCGCTTGAAAGCAAGGAGAGTTACCGTTTTTCCTTCTCCCTTCATTATCTCTAAATGAGCTGCGGCCGCCCCGCCCCCGGCGCGATTCACATGTAAATAGTTTAGGTGATCTAGTATGCATCGCATACGCCCCCCGATCAATGCCATAAAAACACAGTTTCTATCAGACTTACTGATAGTTCATCGCGTTTTGAGTATGGCACGCTTCTCCGGTAATAAAGACGCCCTTCAGATGATTCTGGACAGCGAGGAAGAACGCACGATACCGGGTTGTTTCCTCAGAGGAAGATTGTAACAGACGACGAACGGCAGCATATTGAAGAGCGAATTCCGCCGAGGACACAATTTCGGAGTAAGTTTTACTTAAAAGTCTTTTGTCTTTTATTTTTCGTGTTCGCATTTATGAGGAAAAAAACAATATTACCTGACAGTTCTCCATTATGGACGCGAGCGCTCTAAGCACTAAAATACTTTCAAACATTCACAGAGACCTCAAAACAGAAAGTACAAATCCTTTCTTTAAAACGAATTTCGTTTAGTATCAATTGTATCTTAATTTTAATAATTTTTTCATTAACAAATTTCCTGGATTTAAAGTAAATATAGGCTAGCAATCACAACATAAGGTCTGAATGGGTTAGATTTGGGTACAGTTTTTACTGTAGAATATACTGCCACATCAAATAAGCTTTTGTTTAGCAATTTCTATATATAAAATAGCCTACTATTTTTGTCAAAAATAAAGTCATCAACTAAGATGTTAGCTGTTCCAATGTTGGCTATATTCAAAGTAATGAATACATAGATAAAATGTAGGCCTATAATCTTTTTTTTTTTACAAAAAAAGAGTACACTTGAAATATTGTTGAAATTGTAATTATTGTTGTTGTAACCTTTTTAACTTTGAAATATGTATGATAAAATGTATACTTTAGTTTTTACAAAGAAAGATTACACTTGAATTGTTGTTGTAATTGTAACCTTTTTAATAAAAATATATATTTACAAGGTAGATGTAAACAAACTTTTAAAAGGTAAATATAAGCCTTTTCTTTAAATAATTTTTATTGTGTTTTATTAGTGACAAATTTGGGGAGAGGATAAATATTCCAAAACTGAAAATACAGTATGAGAATTAACTGCACAATTACTAGACATGTTTTCCTTGGATATTATAGGCCAAATTGCAAGCACAATATGTGGAAAAATAAAAAAGAATTGAGATGCTTCCAACTGTTGCTCTTGCATTCTTGTGGCTTAGTGACTCACCTGAATGAATGGCTAATTAAGTATGCGGTCCCCATTGTCTCCTGAGGTGTGAACCACTACATATGCATGATCTGTGACGCCCACTCCGCATATGGCCTTTCCAAACAGAAAGTGCTTTGCAAAATTCAAATCAATGTATTGTGTTATGTGAATGATTAGGCAGGGTGATTTTCACATCATTTTGAAGAAAAAACACTAGGCAATGACATCTATTAGACAAAAGTCTTATTGGCACATATTTAGTATGTGTTTTATGGCCTTATTTCAGAAACTTTAGTTTTTAGTTTTTTCAATAACCACGCATAAACATTATTCTCTCAAAAATGCAGACATGTACATTCTTGTTGCTCACATATTATGGTAGCCCTGTTTGTGCTAAATAGTGTGTAATTTTTTTTTTGCCATTAATATGTTTATAAGCAACTGAAAAAAGCACAAATGTCAGGGCATGTCAGAACATCTCAAGGACCCCAAAAACACCTCAGACCCCAGAGGGTTAAGCACAATGTCATTTTTTTGTGGCTTAGAAGGCAGGGCCGGTGCACTCAGTGTCGGTGCCTCTCCAGCTGGGAGATAGTTTGCGAATGTCTCATCAACTGGGGGCATCGACACATATCCGTGTTCGCGCATCCCTTCAACATCAGCATAGGTTGCTCGCTAATGGTGATGGATGCACGCTGAATACAGGTTCTTCCATGACTTTTCGATCTCATTGTGTAGATTGGGCAGGAATGAAAGGCTCACAGGAGCTGGAGCGTTATGACTGTCAAGTCTGCCACAAGCGGTCTGAGATTACACTCAACATCTCAACATACGTGGGGGACAGGGTGGCTGTGAGGGTTCGGGTTCGGGTTCTACATCCTCTTCACCCTCATCAGCCATCTCCTGCTCTCTTGGACTGGGTGCCAGCAGAGCACTTGCTGCCAGATCAGAGGATGTTAGTGACAACACATGCTCATCTGGCAGCTCACTCTCACGAGCCTCCGGGGGGCGTGAGAGATTAACACCTCTCTCAAACTCCTCGGCGAGCTCCCTCTGAGAACCCCACAATTCTAGTCTCCGCTCTGCCTCAGCGCGAGCGGGACCTGAACTGGCTGGCACAATTGCCTGTCCCTCCTCCCTTGAGAAGAGGGCCAGACGAGAGCAGAGTTTTCTTAAGGGAAAATCCCTCAAGAACTGATTGTGCATGCTCTTCGCCCAAACAGTAAATGCACAAGTTGTGTGTGTCATCAGGTGTCAAATATCTTAGACACGGATCCACACACTTCCTGAAGCGTTTTTCACAAGCCATGATTACCTTTTTAAGTTTCAGGTTGAAGTGTACAAACAACAGTCTCTGAAGACGAAAAGAGGATGACATGTTCTCTAGGCGCCCCTTACATACTTCCAGGTCGCATTAGTAGTGACGACATAGGCTGTTGCCGGTCAATACGATTGCCGTGATTGGATAAGCGTTTCAGACACCGGTTCACGCGAAGGCGTTCCCTGATAGCGTCATCGACGCAGTGCGAGTTCCCTTTCGAAAGGTCGCAATTTAAAAGTTAACATTTATAGACATTTTAAAGAACATGTCTCGTGTCTCGTTCCTGGTTTGTTTTCACAAGGACCCTTTAGTACTGTAATGTATTTCTCCTTTATTCACTTGCTCTCAGGTCACTGAGTCTGAAGAAAAAAAATTTTCTCACACACTGTCATCTCATTCATCTTCAAAGAAAGAGAAATCCCTCGCTCTGGGATGAGGACAGCTGCTCCAGCTGCCAGAGGGGACATTTGTGAAGCACTGCTCATGTGTACCGCAAAAGCAGCGAAAGGCGAGTGCTTTTGAGTCAATCTACAATAGGTGATGAAGAAACACAGTATGCACAATATGATTGAAGAAATGGCCACAATATTTGCATTAAAGACATACGCTAAAAAATATATATATATAAAAGACACTGTCATGACACAGTAACAAGGCCTTGGTTACATCAGGGGGGAAATAGTTTCAGAGATTCAGACCATAGCCCATGTCGACTTTAAGTGCCTCTCTTAAGCTACATGTAAACAATCCCAGGTTTTCATTTAAATGTGTTAAAAAGATCCACATCACACAGGTAAAAATATATATAGTTCTCTCTCTCTCATGAGACTCTTGTGGTCAAATTCTGCTTCACTGGGTATTCTAGTTAGTTTAATACTGCTTCAGTGGATACATGCACATAAACACTCTGACAGCACAGAAGCCACATGTCCACCAAAGCCCACAGCATCCACTGAGCTCCTGGCACTTACCATCAATAGGCTACAAAACAAAGCCTGAAACTTTTACAAAATGAAGAATTTTTTCTTTTTCATTTTCAACACATGGTCAGCTAAAATGCCTATGGCCCGAGATGCTGGAATCGGCTCCAGCATCTCTGCGACCCTATAGGACAAGCAGTTTAGAAAATGGATGGATGGGTCTGCTAAAGGAGATGCTTAACCTTTAGCAGACCAAAGTAAATATTATATGAGGTGTTTCTATTCATTTTATATAAACATAAATGTACAGTATCAGTTTTTGCAGCCCTGTTACAGCCATTTGGATTATCTAAACTAATTTTATCTAATTTGTGTGATTGATTTATTTATTTTCTGGCAAAAATATAATGTAATTATCAAAATGAAATAATAATAATAATTAATTTTTATATATTGTCTTTCAGGCACTCTATAGTGCTCAAGGTCGCTTTACAAAGGGGAAAAAAAAGAAACAACAAATTAATAGTATATAAGTCTGAACAGAGACCAGCAGAAATCAAAACAAATAGATAATCTAAGCAAACAATAGCAGAACAAAAACGAATGAAGTGAGAATCGGGACAGAGTTAGAAACAAGAAATATAAGAATAACAGAAGTGAAGTGAGATTTCTTTTGAGTTTTGAATATCTGAGATTTCACTCTTCCATTTAGAGGTTGTGATATATTTTTCCAACATTTAGTAGTAGTGACTATGTAGGATCTATCCTATTGGAGTGACTTACTAGTTTTTGTGATAACATGAGCAAGTTGTAAACACTGAAGTATTTTAGGTAAACCAACTAAAAGGGAATTGCAATAATCTAATGAAAGCATGAATAACAGTTTCAGCTTCCTCAAGGCAGGACTGAAGACAAGCAATATGGCGGAGATGAAAAATGAGGACCTGATGAGATGGTTATAGTTTTTTACATTTCTCAATACTTAACAGTGAGCACAACAGAGATCTATGTGGGCTAAACTATGGATAATTTATCATTGATTTAGCACAAAATGTATTCAATGATGATGCCATACTCTGTGTACCTCAGGCCAATTTGCACATGAATACATACTGTAGACTATTGTTTTCAAAACTGTTAAACTTAAATTCAAAACAATAACATAATACAAAACTGAATAAGAAATAAAATATGCTAAATTTCTACAGTAATATAGAAATGAAATATACTGAATCTAAAAAATCAAATACAATCAAAGTAATTAGATAAAACTGAACACCTACACAAGTGTTAGTCTTTCAATTTCATCATCATTCATTCAAAGGGTAAAACTTTGGAATAATTTTGTACTGCAATGTAAACATCAATCATGTAACATAAACTGCAGTGAATTATAAACAGTAGAGAGTGTCATTCTTGTTTTGTAAAGAAATTGTACAAAAGAAAATATTGTATAATGCTACCTGATGTTAGTGTTTTTTAGGTCTGTGTTTTATGATTGACAAAGTGTGTTTGGGTAAAAACCTTTGCTAGTGTTCTGTAAGAATGAGTTCATTTGAGACATGAATGAACTGTTTTGGTAGATTAGTGCATTTTGAATGTGAAATTAACTGCTGTGCCTAGATGAAAGTTGGTAAGGAGAACTGTGTGAAGAGTTTGTAAAAAAAAATGACCTAAGTATTGAGAAATGTGTCCTAGCGATTGTATAAAATAAAATAAAAAGCGGCTTCAAAACTGAGAGAGGAATCAAATACCACTCCCAACATTTTTAACAGTTGGTGAGAGAATAAGCAAACCACCATCAAAATCTAAATATAACGTGTTTGGGGACAACTAACAAAATTTCAGTCTTGTTGGTTCAAAGAATCAGAAGCCATACATTTTTTTTTCAGAGCTTGAATTCTGTTTGTTAGGGAAAGAAATTAGGTATACAGATAGAATTGGAGGCTATGATGTAGATTTGAATGTCATCTGCATATTTAAAACGTGCTGACAAATAATCTGACCCATGGGTAGCATATAAATTAAAAAGAGAGGTGGACTGAGAAGCGAACCTTGAGGAACACCTCTAGAAACAGAAAGAAACAGATACATTTGTAAAATGTGCCAGTGTACATTACAGCTAGCCTAAATTAAGCTCACTCAGTGGGAGTTAGTTAGTTAGTGATTAAATGTTGATTTTTAATTGTTGTAAATGTGTATTTTTCTTCAATTAAAGATAATTCTTTGTTTGACATTTTTTTACTTACAATAACTTTTCTTACAGGGTTAAAATGTTTGAGCTTGATGAACGCAGCAACACTAAATTTGAATAAATATTGAAAACATTATTTATATTAATTGGAAAATTACATACAGTATGTGTAATGTTGTTTTTCGCCTCAGTCTCACAGTCCTTCATTGACCACCTAATATTGCATATTGCACATAAAAAGAATAGCAGGCTGAAATCACAATCTCCAATCTGATTGGGTGGCACTTTGAAACATTTAGAAGTCAGGATATACAGGTTTTTATCAGTCAGCTAGGAACAGGGTTCAAGGAAAAATATGAACTGTTGGAGCTGTGTCCTCAGACGGTTTACAAAAATGATGGACCAAAATAGACCAGACTTCTCTGTCTATGCTGCTACACTAGTGTGCATATATTGAAGGTTGTGTTGATATTGTGTGGACATGACAGTTAATCTACACATATAGCCCTACAATTTGAGAGATGCCATTTGATGCCAAATTTTTCTTTTTCCTCTTTTTTTCCCCCCAAAAAATAATGTTATATAATTATTTTGATAAAGTTGAAAATATGAATATGAAAATATGATTGTAGGCAACCAATTTATTTATAATTTGTAGTAGTAGTTGATTAATATCCAAATACATTGTACATTGTCTACCAAAGTTTTGCCTAACGCCACTAGGTGACACTATTCAACTGTTCAAATCTTGTTTCTGAACAAGGTCCCATATCTCAGTCTGCTTCAACTGCAAACTCCACTACATGTTTGCCAGCTGAAGTATGTTATCCATGAGAAACAATGGTAAAACAACAAATAATTGTAGAATCCTCTCATGTATGTATTTTCATGACTTTGTTATTCTAGTGGACACAAAGCTACTTTTGTGAAGACTGTAAAAAAAACAAAACACTCAATATGAATATGACTCAGAGTGCTCTGGCTCTGCCAAGCCTGTCAACTATTGCCGCCTACATGTGCCTATGGAGGGCAGATGAGCTGTGTAATCTATATTAAGATTGAAATGGCAGTGTCCACATGGACTTATTTTCCTAGGACTCTGCAGCACTAATGTAACCTCCATGTAATGATGCAAAGCAGATTAAATACAGCTTTATGGGGAAATCTCCAATGGAATGGTGGGAATTTACCTCTCAGGGATGCGTGACTGGGGTCAATAGTTATTGACGTGAATTTAGGAAACACATTTGCACATGATCTACACTACATGGCCTAAAGTATGTGGATGCCCCCTTCTAAATAATGGGTTGGCTATTCCAGCCATTTCTGTTGACTAATCATAATGCACCAGATTGTGTACTTCTGATTTTGTTGGAACAGTTCTGGTGTGGAAGAACTTGAATGGCCTGAATAACGCCTAGACCTGTTGAACATCTGATGAAAAGCCAAAGTGAAAAGCCAAAGAACATTGGAATGTGTTTGTCCTGTGCTGATCTTTGCTGCATAATATTCTAGGGATCATAATGCAATGTATTCAAATATGGAAAAAAGAGTCCATGCTGAGGTCAAACCGAGGCTGACCAAAGCCTGATCCCAACATAAATTCTATTGTTGCATAGAATCTGTTTTTATTCTGAGCTAGTTATAAATACTACATCTGCACACGGATGATGATGTGCATTATATTGGATAATCTCTGCCTGAAAGGGTCACATGACACACATGTGTTCTCTGTTAAAGGAAATCAACATCATGTCACAGTAGCCCGGCTTGAAGGTTTGGTTTGTGACTAAGACATGTCATATAAATAAGCCTAGTTTGTGTTAGAGATTTTGTATGTGGTTGCATGTGTTTGGTACATGCAGTCAGAAGGGCTGGTTCAACTGTTTTGTGTGATTGCTGTGCTGTATGTGGGTGGACTTAAGCGGAGCGGGCTTGTGTCATATCACAGCATGGCGTTATTCACATAGGACACTTAACCACAGTGTTTTGAGTGTAAGAACATAATGAAATGTCCAAAAATAATAATTTTCAGGTATTACCGGGTACTGTAATCTCATTAAACAATTTTAACATGCAGGACACATTTCATCCCAAAATTTTAATTAAAGATTACAAATATTGTCTGGTCAGTCTATTCATTTAATAGAAGATGGACCATTAGGATTTTTTTTTATTTACATCATCAATCTATTCTTCAAAAACGTGTCCTATATGTAGGGTCGTGGGGATGCCGGAGCCCATCCCAGTGTCTCGGGTCGTAACTTCCAAGTAATGCATGAAAGGGATGTGATTTTAGGTTAAAGATGTGCTTAAATGTTTGTGCATAATTCACAATTTGAACATTCTCATTTCTCAGTCTCTTATTCATTTGAATGTTTGTAGTGTAGTATACTCTCAGCTCAGCTCAGCTGACAGGATTGTATCTCTCTCAGCCATTATGACTACTACAGTAAAACCTCCCAGTGTCTAAATCAGAGCCTGAGGATTTGAGATTGAAGTAGGTAGACATAAGCACTGGCCTTTATGCTCTTTATGTTCAGTTTAATTCTGCATTTATTACAGCTGCATAAATCCTTCTGCTCACCACAAGAGGAACACAATCAGCAAAACATAATATCTAATACATGTTCAGGAAATATTACAGGCGGTTTGTTAGAATAGCAGGGCCTGAATTTCATTTTGGAAAACACCTAAATGTTTTTACAATTTACAGAAGCACAGAAAAATACAATAGAATAAAGAAACTTTTTTTTTTTTTTTTTTTTTTTAACAGCGCTGTATGGTTTTCAGGTAGGTCTAACAGAAGTATTCAGGTAAGAAATACCACAGAAACTGAATGATCAAATATAAAATAACTCTGCATAGTCTTTATTGTAAAAATGTCATTTAGATTTAATCTTTATTAAAGCTACAATAGTTCTTAATTTAAAGGGGTCCTTGATTATAATTTCACTTTTTGAACTTTAGTTGGTGTGTAATGTTGCTGTTTGAGCATAAACAACATCTGCAAAGTTACGACGCTCACAGTTCAATGCCTGCAATCCCACACTGGAATTTAGGCCCTGAATAGACTGTAGGACTTCTCAAAAAGGTTATAACATGCACACTTGGGTTGATAAGTAACACCTTAGCAACTACCTAGCAACACCTTAGAAATTACATCCAACACATTAACAACCTTGCAATACCTTATAAACCTTAGCAACTGCATAACAAGCAAATAGGATATCCTAGCAACCTCATAGCAATGTGATTAAAACACTCAACCAGAGGTGATAATAGTCCAGGGGTCAGAAAGTAAAAGTCCTGCCATATGTTTATTCCACCCATTAACTCAGCCAGCTGATTTCACTAATTAGTTCTATCTCCTGGCTGAGAAACTGTGCTAATTAGCAAATCCAGGTGATTGGAACAAAATACTGAGGAGGACTTTTACTTTCTGAACCTGGACTTTACACCTCTGCACTCAACACACCTTAAAGGTAAAGTATGTAGTTTCTGCAACACTAGTGGCATATAGGGGAATTACAAAAATAAAGCATATTTTGAAAAAAACTTGCAAATGCGCTTTCGCACATTGAATTTCTTTATCCATGTAAAGCATCAGCCAAGATCTCAAGCCCAAATTCTACATAGTTTTTTACTTGTACACAAGTGTATGCGTATAGTCAAATGCGTAGCCTTTCAAAGTAAACTCCATTTGACGCAGGAGGTCGATACATGCACTCTAGAAAGTTTCATCTTTGTCAAGTGTCTGCACTATTTATCGCAAGAATTTATGACCAATCAAAATGTCTTCGTTTTCTTTTAAACAAAAGTTGCAGCTCTCTCTTAACACCCTCACACAAGCGCTTGTCAATGCGGCTGTCTGTTGTTTTTGAAGTCTCCGGTTATTTGTTGTTGTTGTTCCTTCTCTTTATTTTCGTTTTCTACTGTAAAACAATGGCCTGGGCCAAGTGTTGCCACCTTGTGGAACTACTGATTAGTGCAAAACAAATTCAATGCGCCCGTACAAAATTCGGGTGGTGCGGGTCCAGGACACGCATACTATTCTGTGTGATGAAATTTGTGGGCCGTCACGTTTGCGTAAAAAACCAAAGTATACTTTGGGCTTCATAGTGGCTAAACACCCTCTGGCTCCGCCTGCAACAGTAGCCACGCCCCAAACTCTCGCTATAGGTTGAAGCTGGAAAGAGACTGAGCAGACTGTTCTCAATTGGCGCTTTTCCATTACCAGTACCAGCTCGACTCGACTCGCCTCGCCTCGACTCAGCTCGGCTCGGCTCGCTTTTCGCTCCGTTTTCCATTGCAGATAGTACCTCCACAATAGTACCTGGTCGTCATAGCGACACCGCAGGAAACTGCCGTGACTTAATCTTTTACGCGAGACGCGCGAGACACACCCGCTACCTACACACACAGGACAATGGAGGAAATTGAGTGTATGCTGTTTTTGGATGTTTTTGTTTTTGTTTTTGCTGTTTTTTATTCAGGATACTGCGTCTGGCGCGTGCAATGATGACGCAGTGAATAGTGACGATTCTCTCTGACCAATCAGCAGTCTGCCATGATTTCACATCACATTTTAGTATCGCCTCAGCTCGCCTCAGCCCGCTTAGAACCGCGCCGGAGGTGGTACGAAAAAAAGTACCTGGAAGCAGGTACAGGTACAACTTTTACACAGTGGAAAACCAAACAGAGCCGAGTCGAGTCGAGCCGAGCCGAGTCGAGTCGAGCTGGTACTGTGTAGTGGAAAAGCGCCAAATGTCTCAAAGTGCCTGGGAGACGTAATAACTCAAACGTAAAAATGTAAAAGGAAGTAATAGTGCTGTTTAACTCAAAAAATAAACCATGCAATCAAAATGCAAAGAAAATGCATGATCCTTCAGAAATCAGTCTGATATGCTGATTTGCTGCTCAACATTCAATATTATTATTATTATCAATGTTGAAAACAGTTGTGTACACATTTTTTTTATGGATTCTTTGATGAAAACAAAGTTCAAAAGAACAGCATTTATCTGAAACAGAAAGCTTTTGTGGCATTATACACTACTGTTCAAAAGTTTGGGGTCAGTAAGAATTTTTATTTATTTTTTGGAAAGAACACAAAGAATTTATACATTTATTCAACAAGGATGCATTAAATTGTGCACAAAAGTGACAGTATAGACATTTATAATGTTACAAAAGATTATATTTCTGATAAATGCTGTTCTTTTGAACTTTCTATTCATCAAAGAATCCTGAAAAAAAAAAAAAAAGTGTTTTCAAGCATTTCTTGAGCAGTAAATCAGCATTTTTTTTCTTAAGGATCACGTGACACTGAAGACTGGAGTAATGATGCCTTTAATCAGAAGAATAAATAATGTTTTAAAATAAATTCAAGTAATAATAATAAAAAAAAAACTTATTTTAAATTATAATATTTCACAATATTACTGTTTGTTTTGTATTTTTAATCAACTAAATGCAGCCTTGGTAAGCATAAGAGACTTCAAAACATTAAAAAACATACAGATCCCAAACTTTTGAACAGCAGTGTATGTCATCTTTTATTTTATTGAGTAACATTATCTGAGAGACGTGATTGCCAGCACTGCCAGTCATGAGATTCAAGTTACTGCCAGATGGAATAATTGGACTGATTTAATTAAATTTTTTATGTTATGATATTACCACACCCATTATTGTCTACAGTATAATGCTATCCGATCATTGCACTCAAACACAGAGGATTTGACTCGTTTACGATGATCAAACCACTTATTTTTGGCCTGGAAATAGTCCTTTATTTAAACAACTTCAATTTGATCTAATTATATCGTAAAGTAAGTGCATGAAATAAAGCGAACATTATTGTTTACTACAATATTCCCCCAAACCTTTGATTTAATCCCCCCAAAATAGACTTTAGTTGTAATTATTATTTTAAGATTTAACTAATTCTAATGCTCTTTAATGTGATTTGTTGTTTGTATTGTATTCTTGCAGTTCTGCAATAAAATAAGGTGATCAGACTCTGAAGTATTGAGCAATACACATACATTATGGTTTGACCGCTCCCCTTTAAATCACTCTCTGAATATTATGACACCTTTTTATTTGCTTCACAATGCTCAATTAATGATTGTAAACTGAGTTTGGTGTCTTTAAAAGAAGTATCTGTGCTGAATTTTACAAAAATAAATCACAACAATCCCGTGTTATTTGCATTGATACAGGCTGCAGAGGAAGCTTTTTTCACGTTCCTATTTGAAGCTTCTGCTTTTCGAACGCGGAACTGTGATAAAGGCCTATTGACGGGATTTACATGTACTGGTATCTGCAAGTACCAAAAATCAATCAGCCTAGTTCTGGAAAAAGTGGTATTGGTGGTCCCCTAATAATTTCTGATAAAATAAGTCATCTAAATAGCTGTAAAAGTAATCTCTTGAGAATTAAACTGACCTTAATAGGAATTTGTTTTCCTCATCCCCCTCACTGCCTCTGGGAATCATTATGCCTTAATTTAACCTGATAAAGAAGACACAACACTCGCTTCGCTGGTCGTTCTGCTTTTATATGCTGCTTCAACTTATATAACCAGTACATCATGTATTTAAGCTAAAAATAAAAAAATAAAATGATTTTTTTGTTTTTTTTTAGTGGCTAGAATGCACTATAATCCTCATTTTTGATGCTGAACATGTTGAGTGATCTAGATCAGCATATCAGATTCCTTGATCAAACACACTCATTTGTTTCTGTAAGCAGCTGAGCTCAGTTTCCCTGAATAATTCAAGTGTGTCTGCGGCTCATGAGGTTCTAGTGTTGTTATGTCAAGGATGGATTATTATCCTGCAAGACCCCGGGGCACCAGACGCCTGGATGCCAAAAAGAATTGCAAGCACCTTGGAAGGAAAGGATATATGATACAAGAGCTTGTGACTTCTATAATGCCTTCAAAGACTGACTATATATGAACAAACAGCATCCAAAGTCTGAAGGAACATTTCATTGTTTGATTTAATCGAAGTTGCTGAACACTATTTTAAGCGGGACTCTGAGCGAGACATTTCATTCATGAACAAACTGAATCAACTGGAACATTTCCTTTTTGAATAAGAAGAGAAAGGAATCAAAAGAATTGTGAATGTATATGACTGAGATTACTGATGAACATATACAATTAAAACAAAATCCTGATTAAAATTCCTGCTTTATTTAGGCCATAATTTGTGTCCTTTTACTATATCCTGTGTTGATGTGAAGTCTCTTGAGATTTGTAGACACAAATGTCAATGAAGAATAAGTTCTGCTTGGTCGACTTGGGCATAAATATTTGAAGTGGAACACAGCCCGTCCCTCACTAGCTTCCCTTTGTCTCGAGGAATCGGATGTATCTCATTGTTTACGTTGAGCGAGTGCATATAGACAAAGGCATATATAGAGACTTATCATCGTGCTTTACTGAGACAATGGAAAATCAGTACACGTACGATCGACAAAGACAAAAACAAGTGTAAAAACTGATACGGCATACACGATTGCGTAGACCACTTTCTTAACTGAATCAACACCGAACTGACTTGAGTTTAATAATATTGTCTTCTGTAGAGCTGCTTTACAGTAGAATTGAATTTCTCAAATTGTATGCAGTTTGCATGACTGATTTCCTGTTTATTACTGTGAAGCTGCTTTGAAACAATCTGTCTTGTATAAAACAATGTATAAAAATTGGTGACTTGACTTAAAGATTTGATGATGGAGAAAATCCTGAGTAGAGATTCTCAAGCTGCTTCTCTTTTGTTGGACAGAGAAGATAATTAATTATTGAGTAGTCACTCTCTGAAACTCCTTAGTATCTGTGTAATTCACATAAAACGTAGAGATGATCATGCTAAACCACGTTGATAGATTGGAATGCAGAGTGTGGTATTGATACTTAAGGCCAATTCACACCGTAAAAACGCCAACAAACAATCAAGTTGGCCGTTGGATTTAAAATTTTATGAAAAATAACTGTCATTTTCACACTGCCCCAACAGACACAGACAAATGTTGCCTGAACATGTTCAGCAGGGTGAAAACAAACCCTGACCAACGCCAACAGACGCCGACAGGAGTAACACACTGATCCGACAAAACCCAACAAACGTGTTTGTTGGCGTATGTCTGTGCAGTGTGAATTGGCCTTTAAAGTACACAAAGAATAACAATGCTAACTCTAGTAAAATAACCACTGAATGCTGAATTAATTAATTAAGGGAAATAAACAACAGTCACACTAGAATTTGGCCAAGCAAAATTTCTATGAACACAATGGCTGGCGCCAAGGCATTCACAGGCCATGCCCTCCCAAACAAGTTACTTTGCAGAGAAGAGTTCACCAAACTTAGGCTGTGGCCATGGCCCCCTATACCATCGTTCACTATTCCCTACATTAGTCCGCTATTATAGTCCACTTGAAGTAGTGAATGAAAACGAGTGAGTGAAGTCAGACACTGAGTGCGCCGAAAGGGCTATCGCTTTTTCAAAGTTTGTGCTTGCTGTTTAATAATTATTTAAAACTTAGCAAACAGGCAGTTCCAGTAGTAATGAAACTATGAACTATGTATAAACCTTAATTAAACAATTTAATAATCAATAATTTAATAAGGCGAGACATTACAGGTGAATAGGGTTACATTTTTAAATAATAGATATCACCATGAAACTTCCTCAGTTGATTACTTACACAAGAATATAAAAAAATGTATTACAAGTTTTTGAAATTTGTATGTTTAATTATGCAAATTAGGCATTATCTCATTAAATATGCGCGGTTTTGTATATATTTTCGGTAGATAGATCTGAACATATGATAGAGCCAGGTGCAAAATTCTTTTTTCATTTTGTTTACACACAAGATGAAAAAAAAAATTCTGAGGGATTTCAGGATATATGCTTTCATTACCTAGGAAATCAAAATATATTGTCCATAGCCTTAAATCGATTTTCTCCATTTTTTTTAATTAAAATGTCACATAAATCAGGCCATGAATGATTTATTAACAAATCCCTCTGAAAATATCTTCAGAATACTGCTAAGTGTATAACTGGAAAGTTTGGTGTACACAGGTGCTACATAGGCTGAGATGTTTGTACTGGAGAATGACAAAAAACTCATTTTGAGAAAATGGCATTTAAAGATTTAAATAGCTCTAAATGAGATTTCGTCATTAGCTTTAAATCCCCCTTTGGACATTCACGATTGGTTACTGATAGAAAGGAAATGCATGCCCATATTTGGGTTACATATAGCGTTGTGCAGGAGACTCAGAGCTTTACAAAGATAGGTCATGACAGACTTCAGCAAACAGACATAACTCGGCATGTCGCGTTGGAATGCCAACTTCTCTGGAAAATTCGGGAGAAACTTACTACTGCAAGTAAACAAAATGTAATAAAATAAACATCTTAATGTATATTTTCAACGTTTCCTTTATGGCAGCTTGAAAGAACACATACTGAAGGATGTTTTTGCCTGCCGTGTCTCACCTTAAAAACAGAATTTATACGTGTATGATATTATGCAGTAGCCACATTGGAGCGGTTTGGAAATGGATGGATGGTAGTGATGGGTCGGTCATGAACGATTCATTCATTTTGAACAAATCTTAAATATGACTCAGGAACACCGAGTTGTCTCAGAGAGTGATTCGTTCATTTTGTGTTGATCATCTTATAGGTCCTTGTACAGGAAACAGAAATTATTAGTTCACCTCTTGAGTCTTCGGGTTCGGGTACGAGTCATTCGTTCATCCCGTGACAGCCCCATAGAGGCTATGCTGTCTGTACCAGAAAGATAAATGATTAGTTGACCTCTCGAGTCTTCGGGTCTGAGTCTTTCATTCTTTTGTCACATGACATGACAGCGTATTGGACACAGAAATGAGTTAATAATTCTCAAACTTCCTTACAAAAAAAGCGCGTAGTCAGTTTTTTTTAACTCTTACAGTTACATGCTGTGTTTCTGGTCTCAAATTGTAGCTTTTTTATTTCTTACAATATATATATTTTTTTTAATTTATGTCATGGTTCTTTTCCATTACATTGAATGTGGTAATAAAGAGTTTAGTCAGGTCCGAATCTTCAAGATTGTGTAACCCTGTAGGCATTTTTGAGGAAAAGTTGTTATACCACATTTTTAGAAAGTTCAATGTCTCCTGAATAAGGATCCACCGTATAACATTGAAATAAGGGTCCCATTTTCTTGTAATTGTTATTGAAACAATAGGTGCATTATTCACAGCCGAAACACTACAGGTGGATAGGGTAAAAATTTTAAGTTATAGATATCACCATAAAACCTTTCCAGTTTTTCACTTACATAGAGACAGACATTTTTTGTATTACAAGTTTTCTGAAATGTCATGTTTACATATGCAAATGAGGCATACCAGTATATATATATATATATAATTTGAGGGGCAGGCATACCAGTACACGGTTCTCCCTTTCGGGCTAGCCCTGTCTCCTCGCGTCTTCACGAAGGTTGTCGAGGCAGCCCTTGCTCCTCTCGACGACTGGCTGATCCTAGCTCACTCTCGAGACAAGGTTTGCGAACACAGGGACCTAGTGCTCCGGCACCTAGCTTGTCTGGGCCTTCGGGTCAACTGGGAGAAGAGCAAACTCTGCTCCGTGCAGAGGATCTCTTTTTTCGGTATGGAAATCGACTCGGTCGCCATGTGCACGCAGCTTACAAGCGAGCGTGTGCAGTCACTGCTAACTTGCCTTCGTCAGTTCGAGGGCAAGAGTGCGGTTCCACTGAAACTATTTCAGAGGCTTCTGGGGCATATGGCATCCGCAGCCGCAGTAACGTCGCTCGGTTTGCTTCATATGAGACCGCTTCGCGATCAAGTCCCGAGATGGGCATGGCAACACGGCACGCTCCGAGTCCCAGTGACTTCGACCTGCCGTCAGACCTTCACCCCGTGGACGAACCTCAGTTTTCTATGGGCTGGAGTGCAGGAACGAGTTTCCTGGCATGTTGTTATATCAACAGATGCCTCCACAATGGGCTGGGGCGCCATGTGCAATGGACATGCTGCCGCGGGCTCCTGGACAAGACCCCAGCGCCTTTGGCATGTCAATTGCCTCGAGTTGCAGGCTGTACGTCTCGCCCTGCACCGCTTCTGTGCGTTGCTCAGGGGTTAGCACGTATTAGTCCGATCAGACAATACCGCCACAGTAGCGTACATCAACCGACAAGGTGGTCTGCGCTCCCGTCGTATGTCGCAACTCGCCCGCCACCTCCTCATATGGAGTCAGAAGCATCTGAGGTCGCTTCGAGCCATTTATATCCCGGGAGACCTGAACCGTGCAGCCGATCTGTCTCGGTTTCGGCCTCTCGCTGGAGAATGGAGACTCCATCCCCAGTCGGTTCAGCTGATTTGGGATCAGTTCGGGGATGCACAGGTAGATCTGTTTGCCTCCCACAACTCGTCCCACTGCGACCTGTTTTATTCTCTGACCAAGGGCACGCTCGGCACAGACGCACTGGTGCACAGCTGGCCGCGGGGCCTCTGCAAGTATGCGTTTCCCCCAGTGAGCCTTCTTGCGCAGACTTTGCGCAAGATCAGGGAGGACGAGGAGCAGGTAATTTTGGTTGCCCCGTATTGGCACAACCGCACCTGGTTCCAAGAACTAGTACTCCTCGCGACAGCACCTCCCTGGCCAATTCCTCTGAGAAAGAACCTGCTTTCTCAGGGACGGGGCACCCTATGGCACCCTCGTACCGATCTTTGAAATCTCCATGTGTGGTTCCTGGACGGGACGAGGCAGGTTTGAGTACCCTACCACCAGCGGTGGTGGCTACCATCACTTCCGCTAGAGCATCGTCCACGAGACATGCCTATGCGTTGAAGTGGAACCTCTTCGACCTGCAGGCATTTTCGGTTGACGAAGCATGCCTGGAATTTGGACCAGCTAACTCTTACGTGATCCTGAGACCCCGGCCTGGATATGTGCCAAAGGTTCCCACCACACCCTTTCGTGACCAGGTGGTGAACCTGCAAGCGCTGCCCTCGGAGGAGGCAGACCCAGCCTTGGCACTGCTCTGTCCAGTACGCACCCTCCATGCTTACGTAGACAGAACGCAGTGTTTCAGGACTTCAGACCAGCTCTTTGTCTGTCATGGTGGGAAGCTGAAGGGAAAGGCTCTCTCCAAGCAAAGGTTGTCTCACTGGATAGTGGACGCCATTGCTTTGGCTTACCAGCAGCAAGGTCGACCATGCCCCCTTGGTGTGACGGCCCACTCCACCCGGAGTGTGGCATCCTCTTGGGCTCTAGCGCATGGCGCCTCGCTAACAGACATCTGTAGAGCTGCAGGCTGGGCGACACCTAACACGGCCTCTGGGCGACCCCCACGTGTGTAGTCCACTGTAAGCCTCTCTGAGCATGTGTCTTTCCCTCGGCAAGCCACCTTGCCACCCCTGGGTTTGAAATATTCCACCTGCGGCTGGACACCCCAGTGATTCTCAATATGCAGCCCCCTGGGGTCATGTGTATTCCAAGTTCCCCCCTTCGGGCTGGGCATTATTGCATATTTCCACTGATATATGCTTCCCAGTGTACCTTGGCATAATTCCAGCAGCCATTAAAAACTGTCCCTTTCATGTTAATGTTGTTTTTTCATTGTCTACATGTTTAAATATTCTGAGAATGCATAGTTTAGTTATAATGTTTAATGTTTAAACTGCAATAAATGCATTAAAAAGTTTTTTTTTTTTTGCAGCCATTTTGTTTTTATTGTTTATGCCAAAACAGTGATGTTTAGAACTTGTTATATGGCAGAAATGGATTCAGCACCTAAAAATCATATAGAAACAACACTTGAAGTACTTTTCCTCAAAAATGCCTACTGCATCTTATCCAGGGCTATTTATCTATTTTGGGACTCGACTAGTTGGTAAAGCTTTAAACTTTATCTGTATGATGGGGAAAATCACTTTGATAAAGCAAAGATACCTACATATAATAACAACTTACAGTTACGTGACAAAAGACAGAATGACTCGAGAGATGAACTAATCAATTCTGTATCCGGTACTACAGACTGCATAACATCAGTATATGGGGATGTCACGGAATGAACAAACAACTCACATCAGGAGGTGAGGTAAACTATTAGACTGCATAGCCTGAAGACCCAGATAAGCAATGAATTAATTGTTTCTCATAATTTGGCCTTGTCCTTGCATTGCAATTTTTTTCTTATTCTAAATGTGATCAACATTTGATGTGTTTGGGGAATTTGGCAATTAACATGTAACAGTTCAATTATATTCTGCTGGAATGAACTAAATGACTTGCAAAAAGATTTGTTCATTTTGATGAACGAGATTCAAAGATCCGAGTCAGTAAAATGATCCGAACTTCCCATTACTAATGGATTGATGATTCAGCTGCAGGCGCCATCTTCTGGTCAGACGCGGGAATTCATTTGGCGTCTCACAGTGCATTATGGGTATTCTCTAGCCATTGAGCGTACATCGGTTGTACTCTCGTTATTGCGGTGCATTGTGGAATTGAATGAGTGCTCTCTACAAATGACTGTCTCCTCAAATATAACCCATTTGAGGGTATAGGGGGCGATGTCGGACACAGCCTTAATCTCTGGAATGTGGCAAAATTCTAATGAGCTTGTGTTCCCCGTCACCCGCATTCACATGCATATGAATGAGAGTCAATGGAACGAAATGTGTAGTGTGACCTCTTTATGCGGGAAGAACTATGCGGTTACATTGCAAAAAATAACTTCAAAGTATCATACACTAGAACTGTGTGGGGTGGGGGTAAGTTTTAAGCACAACCTACTATGACATCACAAATTGTTTGGATTTTGGGACCAAGTGTATATATGTGGGTTGGACTACTTCCCTTGCACACACTTCCAAAATAGCTATCAGGAAATGCTTAGGAAAGTTTGCGAATGTATGTCTAAAGATGACTCACTATACTGACATATAACGCTGTTACCTACAGTTAGAGTAACTGAACAAATCAATCAATGAACAAATCTTTTTTAGTAAACAGATTGAAAAGATTCAAATTACTGAGATAAATCTCCACTACTAGAAAAAAAAAAATTGCCAATTACATCTTAAAAATTATTTTATTATAATAACAGCATATGGTACGCGCACAATACAGAAACCACAATACAGCGTCTTTTTCTAGGATTCTTTGATGAACCGCACTCAAAGATGCAGAAGTTATTCAGCAGTGAAGGGAAACACTCAGATAAACCTTAAATACACTGCAAGTCACTTTGGATAAAAGTGTCTACTAAATATCACCTGCCATCTAAAGAGGTCACCAGCCCCGACCTTTGAACTTATAAATCTGATTCAGACGACCATGTTCGACTGATGTGAAAAAAAATCTATACAAATAAAGAGATTAACATTCAAAATGATCAGTAGCACTGAACTGTAATCCCATTGTTTTGTTGTTGTCATGGTTGGGACACAGAGATCATTTTTTCCCACAATAACGTCTCGGTTACGTATGTAACCCTCGTTCCCTGAGTAGGGAATGGAGACGTTACGTCAGTGACGACGAATGGGGTTTCGCTTAGAAAGCCTATCACCTTCGAGTATATAAAACGAGCCAATGGCAATGAAATGCCATGGGTCTCCGGAATTTGCATAGCGTAACTCCGCCCGACCTCGTGGGTATATAAGGAAGTACGGCGGCAACATGCAGATATGTCTTCGCTGAGAAGCCGAGACTGAACTCAGGCGTTCCAGCGGTACAGCGGAAGTGGCAGGGAGATATAACGTCTCCGTTCCCTACTCAATGAACGAGGGTTACATACGTAACCGAGACGTTCCCTTTCGTGGTCACTACGAGTTACGTCAGTGACGACGAATGGGGTTCCCAGTCTAATCACGCCACCTCGGCTGTCTTCCAGTGCCCTGCGTAAGTCTGAGCTCCCTGTCGTGAGACTGGCACGGACGAAGGACTCCTACTTAACACAGGAATACCAAGGTACACTGGGAAGCATATCTCAGTGGAAATATGCAATCATGCCCAGCCCGAAGGGGGGGACTTGGAATACACACATGACCCGGAGGGGCTGTATGGAGTATCACTGGGGTGTCCAGCCGCAGGTGGAATATTTCAACCCCAGGGGTGGCAAGGTGGCTTGCCAAGGGAAAGACACATGCTCAGAGAGGCTTACAGTGGAAATACACATGTGGGGGTAGCCCAGAAGGGGAACCATGCACATGGAGGTACCTAGCCAAGCGCGAAAGCTGCAGGTGGCATAACTCTGGCGTTGACGTCAACAGTGCTGGAGGAAACTCAGGGCTTATTAGGCTCACCTGAGGAGAATATCGCACGTATCCCGTCCGTGGAGAGGAATGGCGAGCAAGACACCTGAGCAGAATCTAGTACCGGCTGGTTGAAGCGAGTACATGAGAAGAAACTGGCTCCACTCAGAGATTGTAGAATCTCGCGAATGTGTTAGGTGTCGCCCAGCCTGCAGCTCTGCAGATGTCTGTTAGCGAGGCACCATGCGCTAGAGCCCAAGAGGAAGCCACACTCCGGGTGGAGTGGGGCGTCACACCAAGGGGGCACAGCAGCCTTGCTGCTGGTATGCCAAAGCAATGGCGTCCACTATCCAGTGAGACAACCTTTGCTTGGAGAGAGCCTTTCCCTTCAGCTTCCCACCATAACAGACAAAGAGCTGGTCTGAGGTCCTGAAACACTGCGTTCTGTCTGCGTAAGCACGGAAGGCGCGTACTGGACAGAGCAGTGCCAAGGCTGGGTCTGCCTCCTCCGAGGGCAGCGCTTGCAGGTTCACCACCTGGTCTCGAAAGGAAGTAGTGGGAACCCTGGGCACATATCCATGCCGGGGCCTCAGGATCACGTGAAACACATACTTGCGGAGGCCCCGCGGCAAGCTGTGCGCCAGTGCATCCGTGCCGAGCGTGCCCTCGGTCAGGGAATAAAACAGGTCGCAATGGGACGAGTCGTGGGAGGCAAACAGATCTACCTGTGCGTCCCCGAACTGATCCCAAATCAGCTGAACCGTCTGGGGATGGAGTCTCCATTCTCCAGGGAGAGGCCGAAGCCGAGACAGCTCGTCGGCCGCACGGTTCAGGTCTCCCGGGATATAAATGGCTCGAAGCGACCTCAGATGCTTCTGACTCCATATGAGGAGGTGGCGGGCGAGTTGCGACATACGGCGGGAGCGCAGACAACCTTGTCGGTTGATGTACGCTACTGTCGCGGTATTGTCTGATCGGACTAGTACGTGCTGACCCCTGAGCAACACACGGAAGTGGTGCAGGGCGAGACGTACAGCCAGCAACTCGAGGCAATTGACATGCCAAAGGCACTGGGGTCCTGTCCAGGAGCCCGTGGCAGCATGTCCATTGCACATGGCGCCCCAGCCCGTGGTGGAGGCATCTGTTGATACAACAAGTCCCTGTGTTCGCAAACCTGATCTCGAGAGTGAGCTAGGATCAGCCAGTCATCGAGATAGTTCAGGATGCGAACCCCGTGTTCCCGTAGAGGAACAAGGGCTGCCTCGACGACTTTCGTGAAGACGCGAGGAGACAGGGCTAGCCCGAAAGGGAGAACCGCGTACTGGTATGCCTGCCCCTCGAAAGTAAACCATAGGAACGGTCTGTGTCGAGGAAGAATGGAGACATGGAAGTAGGCGTCCTTCAGGTCGATCGCTGCAAACCAATCCTGCGGCCGCACGCATTCAAAAATGCGTTTGGCCGTGAGCATCTTGAACGGCATCCTGTGAAGGGAGCGGTTCAAGACGCACAGGTCCAGGATTGGTCGTAACCCACCGGATTTCTTTGGTACAATGAAGTAAGGGCTGTAGAAGCCGGACTTCATTTCGGCTGGAGGGACAGTCTCGATCACACCCTTTGCCAGTAGGGTGGCGACCTCCGCTCTCATGACAGGGGCATTGCCACCGACCATAGTAAAGCGGACTCCCCTGAAGCGGGGAGGAGACCGCGCAAACTGAATCGCATAGCTGAGCCTGATGGTTATCGCGACCCAGTGGGACACTCTGGGAAGCTCTAGCCAGGCTCCCAAGAACTGTACCAGCGGGGTCATGCGAACCACAGACGTACCCTCGGTGGTGCAGCGAGGCGGAATGACCGGCCCAGGCGTGGGTAGCATAGCGGCCCGGTGCGGGGGCACGGTCATTAGCCGCGTCCTGCCAGAGGAGGCCTGGGAAGGACCAGCGGAACACGGGGGCGTGCTCTGGCGACAGAGGGGGACGAGAGTGGCGAGGCTCGTGAGCGGCACGCACTGTCATCCGAGAACTCTGTGTGCTCAGAGATGGGTGTGTCAGTTCTTTCTTTAACTGATATAGGGTGCTGCTCGTCAGTGGGATTCGGAACACCAAGGATTCTCCCCCGGTCCTCCACCAGGGGAAGGAGCGGCCCTGCTACCGTCTCCTGAAAAGAACTGATTGCCATCTCTGAGCAGCCCGTCTCAGGAGCGCCGCTTAGCCTGGCATTTAGATTGGGCTGTGGCGCCTTCCTGCGGCTTCCTCCACGACGCGGCCCGGGTGAAGGCTGCTGCTGGGGCCGTGCGGGAGGGGTGGGAGCCGCGGGAGGGCACCCTCGGCGGCAAGCAGACTGAGGCACCTGTGCCGACGGCACCCTGGAGGCAGCAGAGGGCTGTCAGGGCAGGACATGTTTTAAAGCCTCAGTCTGCTTCTGGGCAACCGAGAACTGCTGGGCAAAGTCCTCGACTGCCCCGTCGAAGAGGCCAGCCTGGGATATGGGGGTGTCGAGGAAACGGGTTCGCTCGGCCTCCCGCATATAGGCCAGGTTTAGCCACAGGTGTCTCTCCTGGACCACACATGTGGACATCACCTGACCCAGGGAGCGTGCGGTCACCTTCGTCGCTCGGAGAGCAAGGTCGGTGGCGGCACGCAGCTCATCAAAGAGCCCTGGGTCAGTCCTCCCCTCGTGCATGTCCCTGAGCATCTGGGCCTGGTAGACCTGCAGAGTGGCCATGGCATGCAGTGAGGCGGCTGCCTGCCCCACAGCTCTATAGGCCTTCCCCACGAGAGTGGAGGAGAACCTACAGGCTTTGGAGGGGTGCTTTGGGTCACCGCGGGAAGAAGCACTCTGCGGACACAGCTGCATCGCAACAGAGCGTTCAACCTGGGGAATCCCAGTGTACCCTTTGGCAGCGGCCTGATCGAGAGGAGGAAAGGCAGAGGAGGTCGCGGCCATTGGCTCGTTTTATATACTCGAAGGTGATAGGCTTTCTAAGCGAAACCCCATTCGTCGTCACTGACGTAACTCATAGTGACCACGAAAGGGAACTACTGTTTCTGTTAGTAAAACATATGCAAACAAGTAGCATTGTCACAATTAAAACAGAAATACCAGAGAAAATATCTTAGTCAATATGGGTGGCATTCAAATATAGAGTAGGCCTACTGCAGCCCTAAAGGATGACAAATTTTTTGTAAGCCAAAACCTGGAAATCAAATCTGGAAGATACGTTTTTATTTTTTTTATTAAGCGTCATAAGCCGAACAGGTAAACTCATCTGCTCACTAGTTTAAAAAAAAATTAAGACTGAAAGAGTCGTCGAAAGCTAAATGGTGGTGATGGTGGTTCTCATTTCTGTATAGAGAGTGAAAAGGACCCATTAAAAGAGTAGAATATGTTTATGTGTTAGGGGTTGCACAGACTTTAGTTTTGTCATTAGTTGACATATTCATTCATGTAATCCAGAAGAAACACAACAATGCAGAGCCATAAAACAACCAGCCCAACGATTCATCTAAAGTCTCACAAGCTGTTTCATGCTGCTCATATAGGCCTAATCTCTTAAAAGCAAAACAAGCCATTTCTGATTGCAAAGCATATCTGAATTCATGTTTCTTAACCAGCAAACTACCAAGCAGGCTGAGAAACCTGACAGAATTTTAAGGTATAATGTCTGTTGTCATTTAAACTACAGAGCTCAAATAATACAAATCACATAACAAAAATAACCCTCATGTTGTTCCAGACTACTTGATTACTTATGTGGAACACAAACAAAATTTTTGAAAAATATTCTGGACAAAACGCACCATTAGAGCACAATAAAATAAATACAATTTAATGATATTAAAGGGATATTTCACCACTGGATGATACAATCCTATTTTTTGTGTGATACGTGTATCCCCTGTGATCTTTGTTCAATAATAAAAAAATAATAATAAAAAAAAGGAATTGATACAACTAGGCTACTAGTTGACTCGCACGGTCATTCGAAAATCACACTGGGTTTCTACTGATGCAAAGCTTAATGCTAATCGGTGAAGTATCCCTTTAAATGTACATATCTTTTGCGCTCGTCAAATCTTTTGTTTTACTTGGAAATATGTTAGAATTCAGAAGTAAAATCTGTTGAAAACAGAGAAATGGCACTTAGAGGAACATATTAAAGTGATAACATAGTTATCTGAATTTTGTCTGTCTTAAAACAAAATGAAAGCCAGAAAGTATATATTTTTTAAAGTGATATTTTAATCCACTTCCACTCAGATCATGAGGTTAAATCTGTTTCCTTTCACATCACATTTCCTTTCCTTTTAAGACGTTCTTTTTTCTTGTCTAATTGAAAGGCCATTTACGCTCTGTGAGCGGCGGTCAGAGAAGAAGTGCCACTTATATAAGAGACCCGGAACGGTTTTCTTGCTTCAAGCCTTTTTTTCTATTACAAAGACAAGATAAAACAGCCACATCAGGATAAGCAATCCAACTCTAACACACAACCTAACAACAGCACAACCAACCAATGGCTTTACTTCTACTCTAAAAACAACCACACATGATAACTAATTATATATATATATACATATATATATATATATATATATATATATATATATATATATATATATATATATATATATATATATAGATATATATATATATATATATATAGATATATAAACAATTTGTAATTTATACAATTATTGTAATATAATTTCTTTTGGTTTTCAATTGCAAAAAGTAAGGGTAACCATTTAAAAAATTACAGTAATATTTAAATACTCTTGATAATTTTGATTATGAACACTATCCAGTGACTATTTTCCTCAACTACTTTTCATTTTCCTGACAGTTTATTCCTCATAAGAATGACTATGTTGGACCACTTTTATGAGACTTCTTAAAGGGTAACTAAACCCTAAAACAACTTTTTTTAGTTAATGATCTGTAAGACTGGGGCTTTATTAGTGCTGTTCATTGATTTGAGTAAAAAAAATTACATTTGGGTATAAAGTGTTTTAATTCTACAAAATATGGTGTAAAAACGTCTGAGTGCTGCCCCTTTCAGGTAGAACGGTGGCTAATGCAGTTGAATTGTCCTATTGGAAGTTGTTTCCACACGTGACGTAAGCAGGCACCAGCTCACCACCCTTGGCATAGGCTCAGCCCCTGGTATAAAAACATCTTGTTCCGTCAAAACCACTGTAGCAAGTCAGGAGTTGGAATTGCGAGTATTGAAAACGATCAGGATAGCGTATATTAACATCTAGTTAGCATAGCATATATATAGTTATTTAGATTATTTTGCGTAGCCTAGGTAGTTAATTAGCATAGTTGTTAGTGTAGTATTGTTAGAAGCATAGTTAGTTAGTAGCATAGCATTGCATCAGTTAGGATAGCTTCAAGTTAACATCGAATTTTAGCATTAGCTTTATCTGTATTTAGTACAGTGATTGGGATGGGATGTGGGTGTAGTGTTGCTGGTTGCAACAGCACTGCTGGACTGCATAGCTTTCCAGCAGACTTGGAAATTAGGCGCCAGTGGTTGCATGCACTTGGCCTGGAAACCGAGAGTTCCCACCTAGAGCTGGAGTGTGCAACCTGCATTTTAAGCGGGATTGCTTCTCCAACGCAATGGAGGTGGAAATGGGATTTTCCAAACAGCTTGCGCTGAAAAGCGACACAGTGCCAAATGCTGCTCCTCCTGCATGGACTCCACCACTGCAGCGGCATCTTGATGTGAGTGAGCATATATGTTAAATCACAATTTATGTTTCTTCCTATTAGGCTAAAGTTAGGCTAAACCCTGTGGGGTCGACAAACGTGCCGGCGCGTTTTGCTGGATTTTTTCACATAGCAGCAAAATAGACTTAAAATAGTCTGTCATTTATGGTCATATAGACTTAAGAAAAATGAAAAAATAAACTGTAAAATGTCTACTTTTTTGTGTCCACTTACAATCGAAACAAAACATTGTGCTTTTGTAAAATAAAGAAAAACAGAATATGCTTTCTGCCTCTCCGTCTCCGTGAACTTTTTTATTCTGGAGCAGGTCTCTAAACTTAAACAAAACTCAGCGAATACTAGTCACACAGGCATAAGCAATATATCTTTATAAACATTTAAGTCTCTGATATTAAATGATCTAATTCAAAACGAAAAAAACTATTCTCTGTTTATGTAATCTGTATGAAAAGAGAGAGATGTCAGTCGTTCTCATGGCAACTCATTATCTGCTAATGTGAACATCCCACACCCCACGTCACAAACTACCTTGTAACCAATTAGGTCAATGTGTGATCGTCAAGGAGCCATGTGGAGCCATGTGGAACACTTCTATCATGGATAGATGTACTTTTATGATGGATAGATGCACTTTTATGGACTTCAAAACAGAAACAGCAATTCACTTCCATTATAAAGCTTGGAAGAGGCAGGACTTTTTTTTTTTTTATAACTCAGATTGTATTCGTCTGAAAGAAGAATGTCAAATATACACCTAGGATGACTTGAGGGTGAGTAATCTCATTTTTGGGTAAACTATCCCTTTAAGCATAAACAAAACATGATGCCTCCTTCGACTGTGCCTTAGGTAAAATTGCAGAACAAAGTCTTTTGTCACTGTAATTTTACTGTGGTCAAAATAGCGAAATGCCCAAAACCTTGCTATGGTTACCATGGTTTCAATCATCGCAGTTTCAAGTCATGTTCCGTACACACATGGAACGATAATTTAGGGGACTCATTCTCGCATTTAAATCCGGTTGTCACTCCTGTAACTTTACATTGTGTATGTGGAGAACAAGGCATTTGTATATAAGTCTCAAACTCACACATTTTATTTGATTTTTTTAGGGTCAGTGAGGGGACATGCTCATGAAAATTAGGATTAGATCTAATTTTAGCTGTGTTTCCATCTGAGTCATGTTTGACATTACCATGTATGATGTGTCTACAGAAAGGACTTGGAATTTTTACTTTCCTAGTTTAAATGGTAATCTTTTCAAGATTCACAAGTCAAATTGGTTACTGATTTACCAGTAACTCTATAACAGCTTTTAACAATCCTCACAGTGTCTTTGTAGGCTGATGTAGGCTGTAGTTTAGCAGCGCACTTCTGCCAGATTGAACCTGATTTATCCTGCTAGCTTCACTGCGTGTGACACTTCCTGTGAAAATATTAACACGAGAGGGAGGTGAGAATCACGCTGCTTGTCAATTCTATCTAATATAAGAGTTTTTTCTGCATTCCTTTAAAACGGAGTCACATTGTACTTTTGGGAGTCAAACATTTGCTGATCTTTGTAAGATTAAAAGGATGTTCTGGGTTCAATACAAGTTAAGCTCTATTCACAGTATTTGTGGGGTAATTTCAGCCTGTTCCTCAGTAAAAAATAAAATAAATAAATAAGGGTGTAACAATATATTGTGTCACAATATATCGCAATACAAAAATGCATAAATATGTATTGTGGATATACTGACAATATGTACTGTGGATAGTCTACTAAATAGGATGTTGAATATCATGTATGATAATGCAATGGGGGATATTTGTGGGTCCTGATAATGCCAAATGTCTTATGTTACCAGTAAAAAGTGGCCAACATTATTTTAAATATATCTAGTCAGTGACAGAGTTCAAGCAAATATTTCTGTATTTTCAGCTTTAGAATCATCAATATTTTTATTCTGGTGTAAACTGTCCTGTGCATTGGGTTACTAGCATCAAGTACAGGCCTATCCATTTACACCCACAATGTAATAACAAATTTAGCATTTTAATCAACAGTCATTTTTTGTTAAACTTTTATCATATGTCTTGGAGTATCGCAATAATATCGTATCATGAGTTCAGTATCATGATATGTATTGAATCGTGAAATGAGGGTATCATTACACCCCTATAAATAAATAATAAAATACACAATATTTAAAAAATGTGGAGGTTTCTAAGTGGACGAAACATTATACTTTTTTTAAAACACATTTTAAAATTATAGTTCACCCCAAAATTCTGTGATCATTCACTCAACCTCTTTCCAAACCTTCTGTGGAACACAAAAGCAGATGCTTAACAGAAAGTTGCGGTAAAAGAAGTCTTTGTGACTTTGTGAACCATATTCAAAGACTTCTGAAGTCCTTCTATAATTCTGTGTAAGGAACATACTGAAACTTAAGAGTACATTTTTATTTTTCACTGAAAATCATGCTTGAGAGTCATGGTCACCATTCACTTCCATTGTATGGAAAAGAGCATCTTGGACATTCTGCTAAATTTCTCCTTTTAGTGTTCAACTGAAAATAAGTCATAAAGTGAAGTGACATGAACGTGGGTAAATGTATTTAATCGAATTATATTATTTATTTTATTCTATTGTAAGTGCATTATAATAACTGAGATTTTTGCCTTTGACAAGTCAAAAACTACTTTCAGTTAAGTCCAAAGAGCATCTCAGTATAAACCTCTGAGACGTTAGATCGAACGTGACCGACTGAAAGGGAACTGCAGTTCATTGAAACAGTATTGAACCTTGAACATTCCTATAAACGTCATGCTCAAATTGTAACAAAGCTGCAGGATGCTGTACTGCCACACGCAGTACTGTGGGTCATAAAGAGTGTTTCACCTGGACAAATCAGTTGAACTACTGATTTGAATGAGAACGGCTAGAGGTTAAGTCTTAGATAAAGCCTGTCTAATGCCATTTTCATCGGTTATATGATGACTGTACCATTCAAAGGGTTTCTTTTTTAAATGCCTTGCAAATGAATAGCATCCTTTCTACAAGCTTGGCAAAAATTTATGGAGCTGTCTGTGGTGCTGAAATCACACTTTATCTGCAATATTGATGCATTTGACTGAAGAATGAGGAAATTAAAACATACTGAGATCCAATTCACCAACACACAGATGTTTGACTGTGAATAGACACAAAATGACCTAGACCACATTTATGCTGATTTTACACCAGCAAACTGTAACCCTTTTCTGAGCCAGGGTGGCAATTTTCCATCCTTAAGGATTTCAACATTAAGTTGAAACCAAGATATACATGAGTAAATAAAATGCCTAAAAGCGCTTCAAAGCTAAACTAATTATTGACCACCTAGAACACTGTAGCCATTGCATAACAACATGATAAAACACTAAGAAAACTATAGCAATGCTTTATTTATAACACCCTAGCGTTGCACATGCAAACACCGCCCATCTTTGCCTCATAAAAATCTTGTTAATATTCACTGATGACAGATGAATCGTTGTGTTAAATAACACTCTACTGATGCTCTACTAATATTTTCAACATAATCACCCCAAAAAAGTGAAATGCAGATATAATTACTAACAGGTATTACTAACTCCAGCCAGATGTTCACCAACAGCCAGATCACACTGACAAAAGCTTATCTATCGGTGTGCAGTGACAGGTTAGATTCTGAGTAATACAACAGCCTTTTGATTGCAAATGAAGCAAGCATTCTATGGTCAATACAGATAACTGATTCAATAAAGGCAAGCAATTCACAGTCACAACTGTTCAGTTTGAAGGGCCCCATTGACTTTCATAGTAAGGAAAAAAATACTATGGAAGTCAATGGTGCCCCACAACTGTTTGGACATTCTTCAAAATATCTTCTTTTGTGTTCTGCAGAAAAAAGAACCTCATACAGGTTTGGAACAACTAGAGGGCATTTTAGCACTTCTGGTTCTGTTGTCCTGAAGTCAATGGGATTTTTGAATGGGCTTTTGGTTAAATACCTGAAACTGGACATCAAATGACATCAGTCGGACAGGTGAACTCATCTACTCACTAGTTCGCTTTTATAGCCTCGTTGTGTTATTGCAAAGAACTCCAACTCAGACTTTCAGGGGGAAAAAAAAGTTTAAATAAAGAGTCGTCAGAAGCTTAATGGTGGTGACTAAGTCATGTGACTGCGGTGTAGCTTTTTACTTCTGGCGATTCTATTTAGACTTAAAAATTCGGAAACATGTTCATTTGTGAAGATTATCATTATGAACAAAAAGTCTAAGAATCATAATCTTTTGTTGGACATAGAGCTTATTTTCTAGAATTGTCCTAAAGCAAATGGAAAAATCCTTTTTGGATCTAGTGTAATGTTAAGGTCTGTGTTTGGCCACTTGGCCTACAAAAATTCGTCATAACTGCAGCAATAGCTATTTGGTTATAGTAAATCTACGAAATTGCTGTTTAATGATTGTGATGCAATGAATTACATTTAAACTTTTTTTATACAAGGACATTAAAGTATGGAGCACAGGTGATGTCAGAATATGTTATTCATCTCACTATAATGGCAAAGGTTTGTGCTGTTTTTGTACTATTGCAGTGCAGTGAATCTTGCTTTGAAAGCCTCCGTTGGTCCTTGTCAAATTCGTCCCCATTCGCAGCCTAACCATTATGTTAATCATGTTATATTTGGTTGAAAAGAGGGGTCTGAGCTTATCACATCTCCAGCGAATGCTTATGATGAGCTCAGACCCTCCTCTTCAACCAAATTTAACATGGTTAGCTTGCACACATAAAAAAAAAAAACAGACAGTTGTGACATGTTTGCAATCATGAAGCACTTTCAAGAGCTTAAAGGCCCCCTGAAATCTAAAGTCTTTTAGCTTTTAGTATGAATATGATTGCATTAAAGGGTTAGTTCACCCAAAAATGAAAATTCTGTCAGTAATCACTCACCCTCATGTTATTCCAACCCCGTAAGACTTTCGTTCATCTTCGGAACACAAATTAAGATATTTTTGATGAAATCTGAGAGCTGTCTTACTTCTCCATAGGCTTCTATGTTATTGCATCTGCCTGCCCAGAAAAGTTAGTAAAGACAATGTTTAAAATAGTCCAAGTGACTACAGTGGCTCAACCTTAAGTTTATCAAGCGACGAGAATACTTTTTGTGCGCAAAAAAACAAAACAAAAATAACGACTTTATTCAACTATTCATTTTCTTCTGTGTGAGTTCACAAGAGCGCCACGCCAGAACATACAGCCTATGAAGGAATGAGACAGCTCTCAGAAATAATCAAAAATATCTTAACTTGTGTTCCGAAGATGAATGAGTCTAACGGGGTTGGAACAACATGAGGGCGAGTAATTACTGACAGAATTTTCAGTTTTGGGTGAACTAACCCTTTAAGCCAAATTTATATTTCTGCGTCTGACCTACGGCGTATCCTCTATGCCATTGATTCTCAAAGTGTCAAAGAACGGTCAGTGCATCACGTGATCAACTGCTAAATTCAAACTGTGCTTTCGCGCGTTGGCTGACGCTGAGCCAGAGACGGACGCGCTCAGCGGAGTCAGCGCTTGTCATATATCATTCACAACTATTCAGGGATGCGTTTCCCGTACAACTATATAGCTCGCTGCTTAACTACCATAGTACGATGCATCGATGGAGAAATCAACTAGCTAGTCACGACTGTTTACCGAAACCGTATGTGGCAAAGTATCGTTCAACCACGTTGGTTTATGACGTCTCGCACATGGTGGACTAATAACTTATTTTAATTAATCTGTTTGAGATCGAATTAACGCTAGATTTTGTCATATAAGCTACAGACATGGCATCTGAAGACCATTTCAAATTTTTCTCAGTTATTACCAGACTCAATATTTGGCTCGTTCTTACATAGTAGAGCACGTTCGCACATGCGCAGTCTTTAAAAACGGTGCTTTAAATCTCTTGACAAACTAAAAGACGTAAATTACATTTGTATGTATTCTAAATAAATAACACGGGTTGTACTGAATGTCAGCTTGCTTATTTTGCTAAAGATAAGGATTTATTCAGTCTACATTTCATGTAAACTAGAAACTATGCTTCTAACCACAGCTCGAGAGCTGTCGTTTCAACCACACAAGTTTGCGATGCTGTTTGCGAACGTTCGTTGGAACGATGGTTTCGGGAAACACCAAATCGTTGAACTATGCTGATAACGACGGAACTTGCGACCATAGTTGGCTAACGATGCTTTCGGGAAACGCACCCCAGGGTTTTCAACCACATAATGTTTATTTTCAGGTTTCAGACATTTAAATTCACATAAGTACTAAAAAAACCAATACATTTAGAGTTTGTAAAATACACACTGATGTCTATGGAAGCAGCAATAATAATCCTATCCATTATAATCAGGTGGTGCCCATCGCGCATAGGCCTTTAGCTCAACTAACGTGTTCATTATAAAGGTGATGTAATGCTATAGCTAACAAATTTGTGACTATTTTGAATAAAAAAAGAAATAAAAGCAGATCATCAGTCATTCAGTGGCTGTGGTCACGTGACAAGCAATGATGCATCACCTTGGAAAAAATAAAGTGATACGTTCTAAATAACGGTCGCCTTGAAAAACTCATGCTTGGGGGACAGACAAATTTTTTAAACTTAAGTGTGTGAAAAGGTTAAAGATAAATGAATGTTAGGTGGGTGATAAAATTATGAAAAGTTCAAAACTGCTATCGTGGCTTCAATCTGTCGAGAAGTTCTGATCAGGAGGAGAATGTTTTAAGTACAAGAACTGAAGAGGATGAGAATGAACCGAGCACAGGTGCTAACAGTGGCAACTTTGATAGCGCCGGTGAGCAGAAAGAGAGAGCATCTGCAAGCAGCAGCAAACGCTACAAAATAGTGAGAAATTATGACCCGAACTATATAAAATTTGGATTTATTTGGAGCGGGAGAGAGGAAGAGCCCAGGCCGCAGTGTGTGGTATGTGGCAAAGTTCTTAGCAATGAATGCATGAAACGATCGCATCTCAAACCGCATCTTGTAACTAAACACACGGCGCTTAAGGACAAACCGGTGTTTTTTTTTTTTTTTGCGAAAGCGTGATGAACTGAAGCAGTCAAAATCCACCATTCAATCCTGTGGTACACCCATAATCAAAGCACAGGAAGCTTCATATCGTGGCAGTCTCCGGATCGCCAAAGCTGGTAAGCCGCACACAATAGGTGAACAACTGTGTCTACCTTTAACCAAAGAGATGACACGCATCATGTGTGGAGAGAAAGCTGCCAAAGAGTTAAACTTGGTGCCGCTTTCAAATAACACTGTGTCACGGAGAATAAAAGACATGGCTGACGATGTTAAAAAGACACTGATTGAGCGCATTAAAAAGTAAATATTTTGCCATCCAGCTTGACGAGACTACAGATGTCGCAGATTTGGCCAATTTATTGGTTTATGTGAGATAAGAAAATGATGGTGCAGCTCAGGAGGACTTACTTGAGACCAGAACTACAGCAGAGCACATATTGCAGGTACTGGATGCGTTTATCCAAGAGAACAGACTGGACTGGAAAAAGTGTGTGGGAGTATGTGCAGATGGCGCGAGGGCTATGACAGGTTGTCACAGTGGAGTTGCAGCTCATATCTGAGAGGTAACACCTGAGATGCGCTGGACTCACTGCAGCATCCAGTGCACTGGCAGTGAAGGAGATGCTTGATTACCTGAAGTCTGTGCTGGACTCTGCTGTGAAAACTGTGCACTTCATTAATGCCAGACCGATGAATTCTCGCTTATTTTGTGTGCTCTGCGAGGAAATGGGCAGTGAGCATGTCCAACTCTTGCTTCATACTGAAGTAAGGTGGCTTTCAAGAGGAAAGGTGCTTTCGAGGCTTTTCGAATTGCACAAAGAGGTCGAGATGTTCTTACAGGACACAAATTTCCCCTTGTCAGACATTTTTGAGGATACTGTGTGGCTTAGTCAGCTGGCATACTTGTCTGACATTTTTTCACGTTTAAACAAACTGAATTTGGGACTACAGGGACTCTCCATCAATGTCTTTGACGTGCTGGACAAAATCAATGCACTGCTGGTTAGGAACCTGGGTGTGTTCATTTGAAAGTCACGTGTCTAGTATCTGTAAAACCGCATTTTTTCATCTTAAAAACATATCTAAATAACGTCATATGCTCTCAATGAAAAATGCAGAACAATTAGTTCATGCGTTCATGACATCAAGGCTAGATTATTGTAATGCTATTATGGGTGGATGCACTGCACACTTAAAAAAACAAACTACAGCTGGTCCAAAATGCAGCAGCTCGAGTTCTTACCAGAACCAGGAAGTATGACCATATTAGCCCGGTTCTGTCAACACTGCATTGGCTCCCTATTAAACATCATATACATTTTTAAATATTGCTGATCACTTACAAGGCACTAAATGTTTAGCTCCCCAGTACTTGAGCGAGCTCTTAACGCATGATAGTCCTTCACGTCTATTGCGATCTCAAAATTCCGGCCAGTTGATAATACCTAGAATATCAAAATCGACTGCTGGCGGTAGATCCTTTTTTTATTTAGCACCAAAACTTTGGAACAATCTTCCTAACATTGTCTGAGAAGCAGACACACTCTGTCAGTTCAAAGCTAGACTAAAAACACATCTCTTTGGCCTAGCATACACATAACAAATTATAGACTTCTATAATTCAATGTAAGGCTGCATAGATTAGGTCAGCCGGAACCGGGAACACTTTCCATAAATCCTGATGTATTTGTTACATCATAAGAAGGATGGCGTCTACGCTATATTAGTCTCTCTGTTTATCCCGAGGTTTACCGCAGTCCGCCGGATCCAGGCCGTATCCAGATCTGATGAAGGACCTGCGCCTGGACACGATGACAACGCAGTCCTGAAGTGTCAACCAGTCTCTCAACCAGAATGAACACGTAATGCGCATGTGCGCGACGTCTCATTTTCAAGGGTTTACGTTTTTGAGGTTTGCGCAGACATAACGGATAATCATTTGCACCTTCGAATATATTTCAGGGAGTGCGTTCTCGAGACACCAGGCACTGTTTTGTGCGGATGGGCGGCCGGAGCGCATTAAGGATTTTCCTGTTAGAACGGTGTTCTGTTAGCGGCCCCTAAGTTAATAACCAATGATCTTCGCAGCGGAAGTGAATCAATCAATCAAAACTAACTTTAGCTGGACAATAACTTTATCCTAGAGCTGTTGTAAAGCCTAAACAATCTGTTACGGTAATTTCCTATTATCTCTGTAAAGCTGCTTTGAAACAATCCATATTGTTAAAAGCGCTATATAAATCAAGGTGACTTGACTTGACTTAAAAAGTTGGAGTTATTTGAAATCAAAGTCAAGACAGGTGATGTTTCAACTTTCCCTGCTTGGAGAGTTTTCTGTCTGACAATGACCTGACGCTTGTTGGTGGAATCAGGGAGGACATCACTGCACACCTCGTGTCGCTCAGACAACATTTCCTTGATTATTTCCCAGTGATGCCTGAAGCTGAACCTAGCAGCTGGATGATAAGCCCTTTCAACATCGACACCTCTCAAATGGTTTCAAGGGATAATTCACCCAAAAATGAAAATTCTATCATCATTTACTCACCCTCAAGTTGTTTCAAACCTGTAAGAATTTATTTTTTCTGCTGAACACAAAAGAAGATATTTTGAAAAATGTCTCAAACCAAACAGTTGATGGACCCCATTGACTTCCATAGTGGGGAAAAAAAATACTATGGAAGTCAATGGGGTCCATCAACTGTCTGGTTACAGACATTTTTCAATATATCTTCTTTTGTGTTCAGCAGAAAAAAGAAATTCCTACAGGTTTGAAACAACTTGAGGGTGAGTAAATGATGACAGAATTTTCATTTTTGGGTGAACTATCCCTTTCAGAGGACTTAACTGTTGGTGAGCCGGAGAGTTTAATAGAGTTGTCTTGTGACGAAACATTGAAGGCAGCTTTTAGAAAGCAGACATTGTTGGACTTTTAGATAAAGCAGCACAGTGAATACTCTGTGCTTTCCGACAAGGCCGTGTGTTTTCTCCCTCCTTTTGTGACAACGTATCTGTGCGAGAAAGGCTTCTCTTCACTTGTAGTCATAAAAACAAAGTACAGAAGCAGGGTGGATGCTGAGCCAAACGTGAGACTGAAGCTGACCTCCATTGACCCAGACATCTCAGGACTGTGTTCACAGAGGCATGCGCACACATAACATTAAGCTCATGTAAGTTGTCAACAACATGTACTTTTAAGTGCAATACATTTTAATTTAATCTTTAAGTACAGTTTTTATTTCGCTTTTAGATTCAATACATTTTAATTTAATCATTATTTAAGTTTTTTTTATTTACTTGTATGTAAGCAGCACTGTGCAATGTTGATGTTAAAACTGTGTTGTTACAATGTTTAAAGTTGCTGACAACAATAAATATTCTTATTATAAATAAAACTGCCTGGTTTTTGAGCTGTGCATAGCTTTAGCTGAATAGTTAGGCCTACTACTACTGTATTTTAATATTGGTCATAATGGTGGTACTTGGAGAGCCAAATATTTTCTGAGGTGGTACTTGGTGTAAAAAGTTTGAGAACCACTGCTCTATGCTGTGGAATACGCGACGGTTTTCATTTATACTTCTGCGTCGTTGCCCGCATTGATGTGCAATTACACATGCAGAGGGAGCATGTGAAACCTGGGGGAGGGGCTCTAGCAGACCAATCACAGCGCTTGCGGTCCGCATAGAATTGACGCGTTGTTACATTTTGTGCACGTCAGGGTATGGCAGAGGCTACGCGTGCTACACACAGCTTACGACGTAGCTACGGCGCGAGTTCGACACAGAAGCACAAACTGGGCTTTAAAGGAGAACTTGGTAACTTTTTTAACTTAATAAAACTGTCTAGAAATCATTTGGATGGTTAAACAACCTGTTCTGGTGATATTGGTGACTTTCCCCGCTCCCCCCAGCGTTCCCAGGCGGAAAACCAACCTTGCAACTTGGGCACTACCGTCCCGGCAAGATAGAAATTGCTTTACGGCAATTCGACATAAACACACACGCATGTATGATGTATTACCAGATTACCCACCTCGGTAGACATAGCTCCACACGATACAGTTGGCTTGCTCTGATCAAAACAAACGCACATGAGCAGCGGTAGAGAGGGGGAGGAGGCCGCCTACGACTGTGTTGTGAAATATACGCCCCCCCACAGCTGTAGGGGGAGCTCGTGGGGAAAACATGCGACAACAAAAGGGAAAATCAGCGAAGAAGTGACTAGAGTTCGCTAGAGTTACCGAGTTCTCCTTTAAGGTTATGAATAAGCTGGTGTGCTCCAAAACAATGACAAAATTTGCATTTAGGAGATATAAGCATTCAAAACTTATAGTCTCTCACTTCCGCTAAATGGATCTTGGATTTTGATGACATCACCGCGGACTTCAGCTTCTCATCACATCTTCTGTCCAATCAAATGCTCTCTAGAATCTAGAGCGTCCCGCGACTCCCGCCCCCTAAGCTATAAATGCCTCCTAAGCTATAAATACCACCTGGCCAAAGCGACCGTTGACACGTCATGGAACAATATGGGTTGGAGAAGTGTGTTCGGTTGCTCAAACGCTTTCGTTCCGTTTTCCAACAGTACGTTGGTTATGAATGAAATGACTAGAATTTATTCACACCTCTACTATTTAATCTAACGTATCATCAGCGCTCGGATTTGCTTCCATGGTGCTGTCAAGTCCGAATTGCAGTCTATGAGGTAAACTAAACGCTATTGGCTATTTAAAAAGGGAGAGGAGCCATTCAATATGTCTCGCCTTAGCTTCCTGTTTCAGTGGAAATTACATCTACGCATCATACAAAGCTGCGTGTTACAAGGCACTTCAGTGGGCCTTTAGACATAGCTGATGAAGAGCAATATTCTTTAGTCGCCACATCTCTTTAAACACTCCTCTACATCGCAGTTAGTCTATTGACAAATAGAAGTCCTCATGATATTGCAAATATTCCAGCAATTGTGATGGTTTGTCACCTGCTGAAAAACGAGGAACTGTGCTACAATGCAAAAAATGTTACGTAAAGAAAACCTAAATGCAACATTATGTCTAATTTAACTGACTAAATCAATCAGACTACATTAAACACACCAACAAATTATTATCAGTCAACAATTATCATTATAATGCTATCAGTCTTTATACTTTATACTCCTGACCTACACTGCCCACTGTCCAAAATGCAGCTGTCTCATGTATCTATGCAACCAAAATAAGCATGCAGTACACAAACTCAAACACTTTCTCGAAGGTTATGTGATATAACCTATAACGGGCATATCTAATCCTCTGTGAAACAGGATATGTCACTCCTCATAGAACAACCCTGTGTGTGATTGCCAGGGCCACAATCACACACACTTATTTTCTGGTTTCTGGCACCTAATAACACCTCACTCTCTTTCAAGCACTTGCATACAGGAGGTTCACACAGCATCAATAATGACTCTTATTTTGTCCATGATATGTCATTTAACAGCTCAACATGAAATAATATGAACTAATTATCTGAATTTTAGATCATTTCTCTGTGTAAAAATTTAAACACTTGTTTAGAACAATTTAAAGGGATAGTTCACCCTAAAATGAAGATTTTGTCATCATTTACTCACCCTCAAATTGTTCCAAATCTGTATGAGTATTTTTTTTTATATATAAATGATGTAAATGATGACAGAATTAAACATTTTGGGTGAACGATCCTTTTTATGAAATACTATCTTCACAGCATGCCATTTCAGGTGCTTTATAGGGGGTCAGTGAGGTAAATCCCAGAGTATTCCAGAATCATGAAAATGTTAAGTGTGTGTGGGACAACTGCTCTGAAATAAACATAGGCCTACTCAAGAATATGTACGTGCACATTTTTGGGGTTAACGTTTTTTTACGCTGTACATAAACCTTTTTTTTTTTTTGGCTAGTCTATTAGGGTTAAATGAACAAACGCTAAAATATTATAATGTCATAAAATATTAATGTACAATAACTGTGGTTACAATTGTGTATAAAAAAACACAACATTTCAAACGCAAGAAAAGCATTGAAAGCAAATGAAACAGACAGTGAAGACTAAATGAGGAGACTGACCTTATATGAAATCGGATCACTGGATTTTCTTCAAGTTCTCCTCTGGTGTCAGTGGATTATCACGGTTCAGTCATTTGTAGAGGTTTCTCTCTCCTGTACACGGCCATTTCTGCTTGAATACATCAAACTTCAGGGATAAAATTGACAAGGCTTCATCGTTTGTTCATCCGATTCCTTGGAGTGCTTCTTAGATTTCATACACCAATTAGTTTTAAAATTGAGTGAAAAGATATTGCTATAAATAAATTAAGATACTGATAGCCACAAACTTCACAAAAACTGTGTTTTAGACTAACAATAAAAGCGGTATTGATCAAGACCCTAAAGTCCAAACAATTATTTTACAGAAAATTATGTACATGCATTATTTATTTATTTTAAATAATATGCTTTAAAAGAAGAAACCCTATTTTGGCTTTTCACATAAGTTGGAGACATTGGGGAACTATATACAATAAAATAAGCAAAAGAGTTAAGGCCTGTGATTTTTGAATTTCAAAGCATCCCATCAAAGCAAGTTCTTAATATTTTACTTATTTAATTCATTATTATTTTGTTTTCTGCTCTGAATAACAAATCTTAAAAGTAACGCTTAAAAGCTGTTGGTGCCCAAGAGATCAACAGATTAAAATGTACTTTAAAAAAATAACTGCAACTTTCCAGGATTTTAGCAGTGCGATGATCCTTGGATTGCACAGATTTTGGGTGCATTAAGCATG
This sequence comes from Rutilus rutilus, assembly GCF_951802725.1. Lineage (NCBI taxonomy): Eukaryota > Metazoa > Chordata > Actinopteri > Cypriniformes > Leuciscidae > Rutilus > Rutilus rutilus. The sequence goes on along the minus strand of NC_140212.1, from coordinate 22,447,129 downwards.
GATGGACTAGAGGTTTGTCTTTCTCAGGAGCATTTAATATTCAATTTATCACGTTAGTCTTCTCAAACATTTTTGATTCCTCACTATATTCTTAATCTCTGGAATTTGAAGATTTCTTCAACACATGACAACAACACAACGCTGCTCCTGGTAAGTATCCCTGAGATTAAAATAGCTGGAAAGTTGGAAGTTGGAAACAATGACGGGCACCAGTAGTGCAATGGGGTGGTGGTGGATGAACTAGAGGTCTGTTTCTCTAGCGTCCAAGCAAAATGTATAAAGGGAACGTTTAATATCCATTCTGCTGTTAGCTTTCATGTTAGTCTTTTCAACAGGCGTTGTTTCTTCATTGTGTTCTGTATCTCTGGAGTTGGAGGTTGATGATTTCCTCAGCCCATGAATTTCATCACATGGGTTTGAAGGGCCACCATTATTTGGCTCGTCTCTGAGAGATGCCTGGTCTTGGTCAGTTTCTCTGTGGTAGAAATAGTTGAAGTTAGACACGATGACGGGCACCGGTAGCGCAATGGTCAACACCCCTGCAATGGCACAGAGAGAGCCCACAATTTTGCCCCCCACCGTCACCGGTCTCATGTCACCATACCCAACTGTTGTCATGGTCACCACCGCCCACCAGAAGGCATCTGGGATGCTGGAAAAGTGAGACTCAGGTTCATCTGCCTCAGCAAAGAAGACAGCACTGGAGAACAATATGACACCAATGAAAAGAAAGAAGATCAAGAGGCCCAGCTCTCGCATGCTGGCTTTCAGAGTCTGACCCAAGATCTGAAGCCCCTTGGAGTGTCTAGAGAGCTTAAATATGCGAAACACCCGAACCAAACGAATGACCCTTAGTATGGCCAGAGACATGGCCTGTTGGCCATTGTGCTCCTGGCCCTGCTGTTCCGCCAGCTCTGTGCCCAGTGTGATGAAGTAAGGCATGATGGACATGATGTCAATGATGTTCATGATGGTTTTGGAGAATTCTGACTTACTTGGACAAGCAAAGAAGCGCACAAAGAGCTCAAAGGTGAACCAAATCACGCAGGTGGTTTCAATGATGAAGAACGGGTCGGTGAAGGTGAGCGACGGGCGCTCTAGAGTACCATTGATCGCGCGACTGGTCACTGGAAGCTCTCGCTCGTCGCGAAACTCGGGTAAAGTTTCCAGACAGAAAGTTATGATGGAAATGGTGATGACGAGGACGGAGACGATAGCGATGCCTCGCGCAGGACTGGAGCTTTCAGGGTACTCAAAAATTAGCCATACCTGTTTCTGAAACTCATTCTGTGGCAACGGTTTCTCCTCTTCTTTGATAAAGCCCTCGTCCTCGCGGAAACGGTCCATCGCTTCTTCTCCCAGCTGATAAAAGCGGATTTCGTCGGCAAACACGTCGATCGACACGTTAACAGGTCGCCGGATTTTCCCTCCGGACTGATAGAAATAAAGAATTCCGTCAAAACTCGGTCTGTTACGATCAAAGAAATACTCGTTCCTGAGGGGGTCGAAATACTTTATTCTCTTGTCAGGATCTCCCAGTAAAGTGTCGGGAAACTGGTTCAGAGTGCCCAACTGGGTCTCGAACCTCAGCCCGGCGATATTAATAAGAACTCGTTCGTTGTTCTCATGGTCCATATCCATATCCAGAATGTCCTCATCAAACAAATGGGGACTGTAATAATCCACCGTATTCTCAGTGGAGCCCATCATTGTGTTGTTCATGTCGTTCATTTTCCATGAGCTCTGTTGTGGACTTCTAGAGTATATTTCTTTGTTGTGGACCAAGCGTGGACGATCCAATGAGTTTTGGTTCTGGTAGGTTTCTCCATCACTGCCTCCATCTCCTCGCTTATCAAAACTCACCAAAGCTATCTCCATTTCCAAGCCATTAAATATTCATTAATAAAAGACCTGTAGAATTAAAAACCAAAAAGCCACTCATAAATCCACACTCGTTTTCTTTGCCGTTAGATTCTGCGTTCGGATAAAGATGTGCATCATAATCCAAACATCCTCCCGTCACTCTGGTAATACATGTGTGTGCTCTGAGCGTAAGTACTGGAGTGATTCACAGGACTCGGTTCTTTTGAACGGATTCTTTTGAAAGAATCGATTCGCAAAGCGTTGGTGTATCACTCGGCTGAGGTGGATGGATATGGAAATAAATTCGCAGTGATAAACAAACTAAATTTTGATTTTATTGATAAGAAGCAGCCACCTGCTGCGCGGGGACCAGAACAAGAGTGGTCACACAAATTAATTGAATGAAGCGAATCATTTTGCTGAAATGTGTGGGGGGAGAGATTCCCTCCGTTCAACAGTAGCTATTTATGTTTTTTAATACCAAACATGCTATAAAATTAATTTTTAATAGCCTATTTAAGATTGAAGGTTTGAGTTTTTAATTGTTGATCTCTAACCCATGTAGCAAAGCCTTTTTTTTTTTTTTTTATGTTTGTAAATTTAAGTTAAGATTTCGTTTTTAATGTAAGCCTCAAGATTTCTATAAGCTAGTGTGCTCCAAACAATGACAAAATACGCATTTAGAAGATAGAAGCATTCAATACAGTCTCTCACTTCTGCCAATATGTATCAATGATTATGACATCACTCTGCACTTCAGCTTCTCATCAGATTTTCTGGCCAATCAGATGCTCTCTAGAATCTAAAGCGCCCCTCCGCCTACATTATAAATAGACGCTGAAGCTGCTGCTGAAATCAGTCACTTGTTCACACATTTACTATTTTCTACATGGTGAATGGCACATAATGCCCTATATAGGGAATGGGGAACTATTCAGACAGTGTAAATATGCTTTCCATTGGGACGAATGAAGTCTGGTTTCACGCGAACCGGCACACCACGCAAACAGTCTGCTCTGGTCCAGAGACACGATAGCACAGAGCGGATGCACGAGTTGGCGCAGACCAAAAACGTATATCAAACCCATCTGAATTCTGCACAGAATGCAATATTTTAAAGCGACGGAGGAGATTAGGAGGAGAAACGGTTAGAGATTAGGAGGAAACTGCGGCTTTGCCGAGCTCAACGGCTCTGGTCGAGCTGTGATATAAACTAAACGCTATTGGCTATTTTAAAAAGGGGGAGGAGCTGTTCAATATGTCCCCCCTGTCTTCCTGTTTCAGTAGAAATGACCTCAACACATTGAATAATGCTGTGTGTTTCAAGGCACTTCAGTGGGCTTTTAACCCCAAGCAACACTGTTAATGAAAGGATAACTAAAGTGAAAGCATTAATAAAAGATAAATATAACTATTGTCTTTGTTGTAGATTCTTTCATCATGCTCACTAAGCTTTTTATTTACATGTTTATATGTATGCATTATGCAATATACAAGACACGTAGGTTATTGTCTACAGACAATGGTGTATGAAATATATGAAAGCCTGCCAACTGCCATTTTCTGACTCTTCTCATGTGATTTACTTTCTGGCATCTGTGAGTTATTTTGAGAAACGGTGCACATATTCAACTAACCGAGCACAGAGGAATTCGCATGGATGATTCCTGTATGTGCATTAATTTAGAATTGCAAATGATGCATCACAATGCTCAATTTTACTTCAGAAATCTCACAGGACCAGATACTTTCTTCTTCAAATATTATGTAATGTCAACTTGCACACATTTTAAGCCTTGCATGAACACAAATGTCAAAGCTTTTGATTTGAAGCCTGATTTAAAATTAGATTTTCAAAATCTGGAATATTTTCTCCCACAGGGATAAAACTATGGCAACAGCACTTCTGATTGAGACACGTGAAGCCAACTTCATGACTCAGGTCATTAAGGTACCAAAATAGAATATGACTAAAAAATCTTTTTGACCAAATCTGCATGAACTATCAACCAACCATGTCCTAAATAAAAGTTTAAAATGATTAAGGACTTTTAACATTTGTTTTTCATTAAGGGTGGTACAGTAACACCACATAGAGTGTTTGACATCAAACCCTTCTTAAATAATAAAACCATTGAAGAGTCTTTAATTCAAGTTATTCAAGTCAATGTCAGTGTGATTTTTTTAAAAAAAATCTAAATGAACATCTTATTTTACCTGAAAGCCTGATTTACCTTAATTCGATTTACGAATATATATCATTACAAATGCCTTGCACATACTGTGTCTTGACTTGCCTTCATGGATTATCATCTTCTTCCGCTTCTTCGGCCCGTAGGCGCAAACGACAGTGAGAGACCTATCCCCGACCCGAAGGCACAGGGAAGCGACCCTCTCGTTCACCGGGGTGAACTCCTACACATGGTGGCTGAGCTGGGGGGCTATAAGCAAACCCTCACCAGCCCGGAGCCTCTCACCATGGGCAACTCCAGAGTGGTAAAGAGTCCATCCTCTCTCAAGGAGTGTGGTTCCAGAGCCCAAGCCGTGCATGGAGGTGATCCTGACTATCTCTAGTCGGTACCTCTCAAGCTCAGGCTCCTTCCCCGTCAGCGAGGTGACGTTCCACGTCCCTAGAGCTAGTTTCCTTGTCCAGGGATCAGGTTGTTGAGCCCCCCGCCTTCGACTGCCGCCCGATCCACTTTGCACTGGTCCCTTACGGTCCCTCCTGCCAGTGGTGAGCCCACGGGAGGGTGGCCCCACGTCACTCCTTCGGGCTGAGCCCTTCATGGATTAATACAGCTTTATTTATACTTTTCCTGTAGCATATATGCATTTCTATGTTGCGATTTGATGCATTTTAGGTACAACGTTTTACTGAGATGTTACTTTAAAACTTAAGATGTTACTGAAAATCCAGAGTACACAATTTCTCAGTCACGCTGAGTGAGACATGTCCCTTTTATCATTAGATTTTTATTTTATTTTTTGCGGGGAAGCTGTGATATCTTACAGAATTCCTTTATCCCTCAAAAACTGGCTCATTTGCCCTCTCCATATGCCTGTGTGGAAATAAAACACTGAAAAACTGCTGCCGTTGAAGACGAGTAGGGAAATGATAAATGCTTGAAAAAAGGAATGAGTGGGTTAAGTGTAAGAGGAAAGGAGAGAGATTATGTGTTGAAGGTGTCAAGCGGGTAACAGGTGATGGAGAACTGATCCCGGTGGAGTATTAGCAATGAGGTGGCTGAAGATCTGCTGCTGCTTCTCTTATCGTGGCATTTGCACTCTTTCTCATTCACTCCATTCTGTGGTAAAATATGGCTCACATGACCTCAGTCTTTATTCATGCTTCAAGATAATCTCCAGAGCTATATAAAACAGTTTAAAATAGAACTGCATTCACCTGTTTCTGTGTGTCTGTAGTTTGTTGAGGCTATCACTTGTTAAACCAGATGTATAAGTATTGTGACATTGAAATCAGGGTCAAACGTTCATCTAAAGCAGGGATATTCAATTAAAATTCCAAGAGGTCCAGTCTCTATATTTCCTTCCCAGCAGAGGTCCAGACAATACTTTTTTGGAACAGTCATACATTTCCATCGGGGCCAGCCGTAGTACTTTGTAAAAGAACAAATCCAAAACACTCAAAATATGAATCAAAGATGAGAATCTTGGGCCCTGAGAGCCAAAGCAGTAATGTCTAAGAATTTTTACCAATATTTACCAAAAAAAAGTTAATATTTCTCCCAACTAGATATGAATATAAAAAAGTGAGATTAGATCAGGCTATTATTTATTTATTTACATTTAAACACTTATGTCTATGGCACATAGAAGGCAGTGGGACTGAGAACATTCTTAGAACAACATTCCCAGATAACAAAAATATGTTCTTAGAATGTTTTTCTAACATTCATTAAGTTATGAAAACGTTATTTCTGAAAGTTTTCTCAATGTTCAAAACATCAGGGTTTTTTTTAAGTATTAAGAACTTCTTCTTTTTTTCTTTTTTTTTATGTGAACGTTAGAGGAACTTTCAATTCTATAATTTTGGAAATGTTAGGAAACCGTTTTTTTCTTTGTTTATTTCATAATTTTGGAAATGTTAGGAAAACGTTATTTCTGAATGTTTTCTCAACATTCCAAACATCCTTTTTTTTTTTAAGTATTAAGAACGTTTTATCATTTTGGAAATGTTATGAAAACGTTATTTTTTTAATGTTTTCTGAACATTCAAAACAGCCAGTTTTTTTAAAATGTTTTGAGAATGTTTTGTCCTAACATAAGAACGTTAGCGAACGTTATGGGAACGCTCTCTTTAGGTTATAAAAAAACTAACTTGCAGGGAACATTCTGGAAAGCTCTCTTTAAAATATACTTTAAAATAAAACCTAAAAATAACCTGCAGGGAACGTTCTGGGAAGGTTTTCTTTGGGTTATAAAATAAAACCTAAAAATAACAGGAAAAATTCTTGAAAGTTCTCTTTAGGTTATAAAAAAAGAACATACAGAGAACATTCCTAGAACGTTCTAATTTGGTTCCCAAAACAATAACCACATGGGAACCATATGGGAACGTTAGGGGGAAAGTTCTGTGTTTGTTGGGTTCTTTGTTAGCTGTGATTGAACCTAATGCATTACTAATCAATCAAGACTTTGAATTTCCCTTCAGTAACATAATTTCATCTGATTCTGAACTAAATTATCTCATTGTTTTTTTATCACTCACAACTCTGCGCATGCGCTCCATTCCATGCCATCTTTAAACCAAACATCCAGCGTCTCCAGGCAACCATTATATTCTAAGGTCTCTCTTCAGCCTGAAGCATCACTGTAGCCTGAAGCATCACCAAGAAAAATTGTTTTCCTTTCCTAATGGGAATGTTAGCAAAACGTTCTGACAACGTATTTTTGTAAGCTGGGAGGCTGCGGCCTTGTCTTTCCATCCACCAAAGATCCTCTGACTCCCACTGGTTCTCTCTCATCAAGACCACATCAGCAAAGATCAGCTGGAGCCTCAACAAATTGCATCAGGACAGTTTAATTCAAATGGGTGAGACATGCAAGTATCAAACTAAGTCTCATTATTTGATACATTAAGTATCCTTACCCCATTTAAAGAAGGGTGTGTTAGAACTAAACTAATGGTTTGCTCAAGGCTGTTGATCTGCTGAATTTCAAACAATGCTATAATTTCTTGCTTTCCTGTATTCTGCTTCAGCTCTCTTTCCCTCAGTAAACTGTACGCATGTATGTGTATGTTAGAGTAGTTTAAATGTTTAGTCTAGTTAATAAAGTCTTGTTCTCAAGCTCATATACTGGGGTCCCTAATCATAGATTTTGACTACAGGCTCTGAATAGTACTGTACAGTAAGAAAGACATATCCCATGCCCCAGAAATGTACATTTCTTAGAATTAATAAACAATTAACACTGAGGGCCCTATTTTAACGATCTGAAACGCAAGTATCAAACGCAAAACGCAAGTAACTTTGTGGGCGGATCTCGGAAGTCTAAAATGGGTTGGTCTGAAGTAGCTACATTACTCATAGGTGTGGTTTGGGCGTAACGTGAAATAAACCAATCAGAGCATCATCTTACATTCCCTTTAAGAGCAGGTGTGCTTGTTCCATGGCGGTTTGCTATTATAACGGCGGATTTGCCAGGCGCACGCCAGGAGCGGTTCACAGCCGAGGAGACCAACGTTCTCATCAGGGCCGTAAAAGACAGAGAAGTGACATTGTATGGGGATGGGAGAAACCCACCCAAATTGGTTAGTTACCCAAAAATTTGTTTCGGTTAAACAGGCGTATAATAATTTTGGTAAATGTGTAATGCCTATTTTTTTACATCTTCATCCACAATGACATCTTCATCCACAATGATTTCCCTCATGTGGAATATTTTTCCTTGTAATTATGTATGGTTTGCAAAAATGGCAATTGCTGCGTCTGTGTGTAGATGAGAGAAGCAAAGTGTATGCGCGTTGTGTACACGCTACATTATGGCCAAGCATGTGCCCTTAAAATAGCATCTGAACACGCCACTGAAAACGCGCCATTGTTTTCTGGAACTGCAAAATAGCACCAGGGAACGTTTGCGCCGGAACACGCCTCCTCTTTTCGCTGAACCGCCCCCGGGGGCGCAAGTTCATTCCCTAATTTACCGACATGCGTCTGTGGAGGGAAAAGTCCGCTGTGCGTCGGGTGCAAAATAGGAATGATACATGCGTCGGTGTACAAGTACTTGCCCTGGGTGCAAGATAGGTCCCTGAGTGTTCACGGCACAAACAGGTTAATTGATTGTAATATTAATTTTACTACATTAAGTTAATTCTATTACCTGATCCAAATATTCATAATCAATTATAACAAGTTATTATTGATTATTAATATTTCTTAGAGCTAATTTGCTATACCTGTGTTCCCAGTTACTGCTGTCACGGCCAAGGAGGCCAAATATGAATTCTCTCTCTGCCCAGTCACAGCCAAGGAGGCCGAATATGCCGAATATGATCTGTCTGCCCTGTCATGACAAAGGAGGCCATCTATAAAATATCTGCCTGTTTTTAACTCTCTGAGCTCCCTGTTACAGCCATTGATGCCATCAATAATCTCTCTGTTCTCTATGTTTAAGTTTTGCCGTGGTATCCAGCACAGACTGTACTGACATCATTCTATGATCCATGGTGTTGTGGTAGATTTTTCCCCTACGCACCTGATTTAGGTTGAACCGAGTGTCCTTGACACCTGAAAATATTATACTTAGTTGAGTTGCCTAAGCGTAGTCTGTTCTTACCGCATAAATAAAATGCCCAAGAATTAGAGTTACCTGACCGCAATTTAACCCCGCCTAAGAGTCTCACAAAGAGTCGAACGACGTCTCGCCCCCTATTGAACACTATCACTTGGGAATAAGGTCTCTAGTGTTCTTAACCCGCTCCACACTATCACTTGGTAGTAAGGTCTCTAGTGTTTCGCTAAATAACTTGTTCCACAAAATAACTTGCTGTGCAGCAATAATAACCAGACAGACTTGAGCAAATGTCCTTTAAATGCTTTAATCATGGCCGGGAGAGTTCTCGAGCATTTCCTCCGAGAATGTCCCCCAAGAAGAAGCTTTAATCACGGCCGGAGGATCTCAGACAAATTTCAGAGAGAATCCTACCAGCAAACAGGAATACAACTGTTTTTATAGAATAGGAGCATGGCGAAAATGACATGATACATTACATAATTTCCCTACAATTTGATTGGGTCTTCATAGACAAACCCTTCTGTTACTAGGTAGATGCAAACTCTGTTTTTGTGATTACTTCATAATCACAAGTTTTGAACCGTAGACATCTGTCTAGTTCAATTCGCCTATTTGTTATTTATACACTCACACACTCAAAGTCACGAGTTTTCGCCAAAGAATTTTGAAACATTTAAAATTCAAAAGCATGTGAATGTTGTTTCTGCAAGAAAAATAAATGTTAGTTATGATTAATTAAAAAATCCATCACAGTGGTCTTAAGAAAAGCCAGATCCACCGTGGTCTTCAGTCCTGTCTGCTCAGCCGTGGGGGTCTTCTGCTCTACTGTGGGGGTCTTGGGTCCCATCTACTTTGCTGTGGTGATTTTCTGCTCCACCAGGGGGGTCTTCAGTCCCATCTACTTGGCTGTGGTGGTCTTCTGCCCGGCCTGCTTCACGCTGGTGGTCTCCTGAGATCTTCAGCTCCGTCCTGCTCCACCTTGGGGGGCCCTTCTACTCCACTGGTTCCATCCTGGTCATTGCCAGCTCTGCCTTGGCTCTCGGAACTTCCGTCTCCACCTAAAGGTCCCTGCACACGAAATTCCGAAACATTCCGGACACACAAGTCCGAAATTCGAGTCCGAAATTTTCACACGTTAAAAAATAAATACTACCTAATGTTTTGTCAATCACGCTTACACACTGCCTCCGAAACTTTAGTCTGTCATAAAAAAAATCCAATCGGGTTCGATTTTCTGCATTTTTCGCATCCAGAGCAAGCATTTTGAATGGTGTTTTGACAATTCAGAGCCAACGAATCACAAATACGAAAAAACGCATACGAAAAATTCAGACTCAGTTGTGCAAGAACCTTTAGTTTCCAGGCCCACTTCCACCACACGGGCCTGGCCCTCCACACCGCCCTCAGGATCGATCAATCTCTCATTTTTATAGTGCTTCATTAATAATGATTACAATTCATGCTGCCTTACAACTAACAACATTTCATTCCTACAACGTTCTGGAAATTTGTATTCATGGTTATAAAAATAAAACCTTTAGAGTTTGTTGTGTTCTTTATAACTTTAATTAAGCTGTCATACAAATACCTCTCTGCAACATTCTGAAAACGTTCATTTATGGTTACAAATAATAGAACCTAAAAAGAACCTAAAACATTAGGAATTGGTTCCCAAAAAATAACCAGAAACCCAACTCACAACAAAATGGCATGCTAGACTTCCGCTGTTGTTGTTTTTTTCTGCTCAATCAGCTGTTGAACAGATAAGAACAATTGGTGGTTAATATGCTGTTTAATCTTATTTTTCCTAATATTTCTCAAGTTTTACTCTTGTACTATTGATTTTTGTTTGAGGTGGTACTGCCAGCCAGCCCCCATATATATTTACACAGGAAAGAGCTTTATTCTTCTGTTGCGTTAGCTCCCTTTAGGCATTCTGAATGAGCGGTAAGTCAACGGAGATTTAAAGAACCTCTTTTTCTTGATTCAGCAGGAGCTGAGAGTGCAGCAGATGCCAAGGGCTGAAGTCTGAATACATGGCTTTTGTGAGAGACTCTAATCTGCACACGTGACACAGCTCTTCTCGTCTTTGCATTAACTGTCATGAAAGCTCGCCTGGAGCAATAATGCCAGTCTTCAGTGAAATGCAAAAAGACACAAGCTCTGGACATGATCGAGAGATGACCGCAGCTCAGATGACGGCTGCTTCCTTTTTATGTATGTCATGTTTAAAATCTTCTTGTGCATTTGCTGCTTAGATGACTGCGATTGTTAGATGTATGTTTATCTGCTCATCCAGTTTAATCTTGTGAATCTGCATGTTCTTGACTCATATAAAGGTTTTGTCCGCAGGCCTGTGCTAAAATAAAAGCACACAACAGCAGCTAATGTGGCAGCGTAATTGGCCTCTAGCCGCATTACAATTTCATGCACTAGATACAAAATTTTCTTATCGCATGCATCTTATTTACCAACCCCAAACACCAGAAATACACTATTAATATATTTTTTATATTAAGTCATATATACAGTAAAAAGGTCTTAACTGCTTAATCATTTATCTTAGCAATAAAAAAAATGTAAAAACATATGTAAAAAAAAAATAGATTAATGCATGTTATCAAACTGTAAACTGGTGCAAAAATGTAAGTAAAAAGCGTAATTACCTGGATGCAGGTTTACATCTCTAACTAAAAAATAAAAATGTGTGAGAAATTTTTTAATAACCTTTGTATAAAAAACCTTTATAGTAAAAATAATTTTACCAAATAATAAAAACAAATTAAATAAACATATAAAGCAGAATTTTGTTGTTCCAAGTTTACAAATCTACCAAAGCCAAGATTGTGGGTTTGACTCCCAGCCAATGCAAAAAAAAACAAAAAAAAAAACTATTATACCTTGAATGCAGTGTGCGTGTGATGGATCTGTCAAAATATACAGTAACCAAATCGCCTCAAAATAAAAAATGTGTTGTTGTTGTTAGAACAAACTATGCATAAACAAACATGTTATGTATGTTTACTGTTTTAATGTTTGCATTAAATTTCATATTTTTATATTCCATTTATCGACAAAAGTGTGTGGTCCTGATAAACCCTACGTCCCCAAAAAGACAGCCATTTCAGAAATCCTTGACTTTGTGGGAAAAATTTTTGGTCCCCATGAGGAAAAGCGCTTATAAATCATATAGAATGATGGTTTTTGAAAATGTAAAAATACATGTTTTTTTGATGGGTATGTTTATGAGTAGGGTTAAGGGACAGAATATACAGTTTGTACAGTATAAAAATCATTATGTCTGTGGAACGTCCCCATAAACCATATGAAACCCCAACATCTATGCAAGTCCTCAAAATAGACAAGTGTGTGTGTTTATATATGCTGAGTAACTGTCTGCGTGTGTCTGTGTCTGCTGCACATCTCAGGGACAAATGCCACGTTCATACAGTATGCAGTGTCTTGGTGCTTACACAGAGCTCTTGGGAGATTTTGTTGCGAGGAACGAGGGAAATGGTAACCATAACAACAGGTAACCACTAACAACCAGCGTTGTTCATGTTGAGCACACTGGTGAGCACCTCTAATTGCAGTGGAAGAATTTAGTTGTTCAGATCAGCAGGCTAGAGGTGGTAATATCCACGAGCACAGCTCCCTTCCTATTCATGAGACATGAGACCAAATGTGCCCTACAATGTTACTTGCCATTAGCTGGTAGAATAACAACTTGAATATGATCATCACTACAGTACATACACAAATCTCAACTGATATTATAAATATTAACATCATAATTTTCTGTAAAGCTGCTTTGAAACAATGTCTATTTTGAAAAGAGCTATACAAATACATTTGCCTTGACTTCAACTACAGTGTTCTTAACACAAATTCACACAGAATATAATACTACCTCAAATACCTCAAATTTAGACCATACATTACTCAATACATTATATAGATTCAATTACATATTACATATTATATTAAGAAAAAACATAAAAAATAATAAGTAACATTATGATATTCTTACGGAAGTAGTAGTTCAGGTTACAATTTATTTTGATGGTCCACTTTTGACATTCTAAGTAACTTACAACTACATGTCAACTAACTCTTAGCAGTCTAGTAGTAGACTGTTAGTAGATTGTTAGGCTAGAGTTAGTAGAAGCTGATGTAGTTGCAAAGATACTTATAGTCAGTAGAGTGTCTAAAGTAGACTATCGAAATGAAGTGTTACTGAAGTTCATTGTTTTAAACATTTTAAAATCAGGAAATATAACAGTTGGTCTTCATTCCTTCATTCAGTTAACCAGGTGGTTCTAAATAGACTTGATTAGTTAGATTTACTTTTCAATGTCTATTATAAATATCTGAACATGTTGAACAGATTATTTCATATTTGTTAAGTCTTTTTTCCCAGTACTTCAGAATCATTTTGTTTATATTCAATTAATCTGTTTTTGGAGCAAGTATAGAAAAAGCCACAATTCACAAAGAAATATAACAAAGCTTTTTCAAAGTTTCACAGTAATAAACAGGAAAAAAAATATAATGTTAATGAAACAATGTTAATGCGGAAAAATTCATTATGAAACTCATGCAATTTCAGCTGTATATAATTACTATACAGCTATTGGTCATAAAGGGTGCAGAAATTCAATACACATTTACACAATTAAACAGAATGAGTTACAGCAAGATTTCTAGTTCCCATCACGCTTTGCTTAAGACGCTATAGTAAATGTTGAAATTAAGTGGTATTGCATGTTTTTGCACAATTTTAATATAGGGGGAGATCTGTTAGTGTTAATGTTCTGTTATGTTTGGTTTTACATTGTGCTGAACAGTAGAGCCATTTATAATGAATGTAAGCACAGTTTTCACAGTTACAATTCATGATGATATTGTGTCTGAAATATTGTGTATTATTAAATGTTTCGGTAGGGATAATGAGTCAAATTACAAATAATTATAAACCAGGCTTGTTACAGATTACAGTAACGTGGTTAGGTCGAGGATGGACCTACAAACATTAAGACTATACTGCTTTATTTAAAAAGCTGTAACTGCACTTGTTGATGCAGTGGTAGGCTGTCTGTTGGTTATGTTCATTTATTCATTCATTGTTCATTTACAAAGCACATTTGAAAACAGCTCAAGGTTGACAAACGTGCTGTACAGAAATAACATGATCAATAAATAAGGAAAAACATATTAACAATCCATATAAAAATTAACATAGAGACTAAAGATTAATGGAACAAAGATTAAAGGCCACAGTAATTAAGTGAGTTTTGAGCTTTGATTTAAAAACAGAAAGAGATGACGCTGTTCTGATAGATACTGGCCGGTTATGCCAAAGTTTAGGGCCGGTAGTAGCAAAGGCTTGGTTCCCTCTATGTTTCAGTCAAGAGCTACGGACAGAGAGCATTCTTAAATCCTTGCCTTATTAAAGCAGCAGCTGTTTGCTCCTACTGCATGGTAACGGTGGCGCATGTGAAGGTGGCAAAATGCATAGCGTTGCTCACCTCACTTTTATATATTGCTTATTGAACCTTTGGTTTGGTTTTCAGAGTGTCACCACAAAACAACACTTGCGTCAATCTGCCACGGATGTATTGTAAATGTTCCAAGGAACAGAATGAGAAATACATTCTCTGCTTGCATTGTAGTCATGCTTGCCAGGAAGGGAGTGAAACACACACAAACACACAGTTTCATCAAATAATACGCCATCAATAGTGGCTTGCTTCGATGATTTAGTACAATTGCGTTCTCATCAGCAGCGATCCATACTGGAGATCACATGAACTGTACCCCAGACCACCCTTTTTGTAGCTCTCTTCACAACAACATAGACACAGGTCGGTTCCTTAAAACGGGCGTTTTAATTATTTGGCTCGTCTTGTTAACGCCTGGAGAACTGCATTCATAAATGAACATAATACAAACACATCAGCCTATCCTCCTGAGAACCAAGGGAAAAAAATTGTTTCCTAATCATATTTTTTTGTGATTCCATACCTGTTTAGGGTTAAAAAAAACATCCTACAATTTACACATTTTTATTTATTTATTTATTTATTTTTTACAGCATGTCCACTCTAGTGGACAACAGGATAATTTGAGTACGAAACCAGACACATTTGATAGATACAAATTTTCTTTTTACAAATCTTTCTGCATGCTTGGTATCCATCATCTCAGGCATGTGCATGGCTCCTAGTCTGCGCACAGATGGCTCTGGTTGTGGGATCCTCATTTTAGATGGTGGCTCATACTCATCCTCACCCTCTTCACAGCTGTTATCCAGTTCCGGACTCTCCAACAGCTCTTCAGCTAGGACTAATCTGAAGTCCAGGTACTGATGTGTGTTCTTGGATGATCTGTGCAGAGCTTTGCTGTCAGACTTGTATCCAGGAGTTTGTGATGGCAACATCAAAGAAGTGACTGATCACACGCGATGTCCATTTCTCTTTCTGGCCACTGACACTGATGTTCCTCTCCCCTCTTTTTTCAACTGTTTGTCTTCTGGGAGCTGGCACAGCTTTGGGACACGGTTCTTCATTATAGTTCCAGTTGCAGGAAGGCCCTTTGCCAGCAATGCGTCCAATATAGAGCTGCATGATAAATCGCATGAGATTGTTATGTGCATCTCGTCAGTAAAGCCGGTTCCTTGATTAGTAGTAAATCGCCATCACCTGCTTTCAGATGGAGCGGCATTTACTACAAAGAGCCGTAGTTAACTGACAAGCTGAGCCATATCGCATTAATTATCGCTGGCGATACGTCCGCGATATTAATGCGATATGGCTCAGCTTGTCAGTTAACTACGGCTCTTTGTAGTAAATGCCGCTCCATCTGAAAGCAGGTGATGGCGATTTACTACTAATCAAGGAACCGGCTTTACTGACGAGATGCGCATAACAATCTCATGCGATTTATCGTGCAGCCCTAGTCCAATAGATCTATTGTTGTAAAGTACCTGTCGAAGAATATGTGGCTTCCTGTTGGAACAGATTCAACCATGCGTAGAACTGCTGCAGCTCCAACTCGTAACCTTTGGACTGTAAAGGTATTCTTCCCTTGGTAGACTTCAAAATCAAGCATCAGACTATTTGGGGATGCGAGGACAAACAGAGGCTACCGTTGAGAGAACTCCTCTCCTTGTTAGTAGATTTTTCTTGACTACAACCCTGAATTGGAATTCATCTGCTTCGACGCACCACTGAACTCCAAGTGCTCACTCAATGTGAAGTTCTCCAAAGGCCATGTCTAGATCTTTAGTTTCTGCACATTTTTCGGGCGGTATTTCTGGCAATCACTTCTTTATTATTAGACATGAATTTGTGTAGCCGAAGATTTCCTGTTTTGCACAAGGCTCTTGCCTCCTTCACAATATGTACAGCTTCGGTAGGTGACCACACGCTTGTTAAGCCCTCATCGACATAAAAGCTTCTCTGGATAAACTTGATGGACTCTTCGCTGAACTTTCCATGACCCTGCGATGCCAGATACTTGAATCCAAAGTTGGAGCAGCCGGGGGATGAAGCTGCCCCAAACAGGTGTACCTTCATCCTATACACAGAGGGTTTGGAATCCAGATTGCCTTCGTCCCACCAGAGAAATCTCAGGTAGTCTTGGTGTTCCTTTGCAACATGAAATTGATGGAACATTCTTTCGACGTCGCACATTATGGCAATTGGACCCTTCCTAAATCGACACAGTACTCCAACTAATGTGCTGGTCAGGTCTGGACCATTCAAGAGGTGATCATTCAGAGAAGTTTCATGGAAGTGTGCTGAACAATCAAAAACCACTCGGATCTTTCCTGGTTTGTGGGGGTGGTAGACTCCGTGGTGCAGAATATACCAATGCTGGTTGGTTTTCCATTTCAGACTTTGGAAACTTCTCAACATCCTTTCGGGCTATTATGTCATTTATGAAGTCAACATAATTCTTGTGATACTGTTTGTCTCCCCTCATTCGCCGCCTAAATGAGATGAGTCTATGAACTGCAGATTGTTTATTATCTGGGAGTCTAGGTTTGTCTGTCTTGAAAGGAAGTGGAAGTTCATAGTGTCCATCTTCCTTCTGCCTTATACCTTCTCTCACCTTGGATAAGAAGAGCATGTCTTCCTGAGAAACTGGGTTATCATCTGCACTGTGATCTGTGAAGTCGAATTCAAGTGCCTTGATTAAATCTGTTGGAATGATTTCCTTCACATGGGTTCTGCATACAAAATGCACTTCTCTCTGTAGATCAACTGATGGCTTCACTGCAGGCATCACTTGTTGCACTAAGGTTCTGAGACTGATTCCTATCACATCACAGAAATCACTTGCCGGGTACGAGCAGCCGACAGTACTCCAGCTGAGGTCAGTTCGAAGTTCCTTCAAAGGGGAAGTGCTTTGATATTCTTTGAACTTGTCATCATGCAAACACGTAGGATGTCTCTTCTGACACCTTTCACATGTGCTCTTATTCTCACATCTTCTTGAATGATGACCAGTCTGCAAACATCCAAGGCAGACTTTCTCTGCACGCACAAACTTGACACAATCTTGAACTGTCTTCTCACCTAACCTTCTACACTTAGCCAAGACATGTCGGGTACTTTGACAAAAAATGCATGATGAGACACTGCTCTGTGCCGTGTTTGTGTACAATGCCTTTGCTTGAACAGGTTGGTTTCGAGAATATGCACAAAACACCCATGTGCAGCACAAGACAGGACAGGCATGTGTCATTACCCCCTCCCTACGGAGCGGCTACCAGACGCTCCATAAGACCAGGGCGGGACGGGAGGGACAGACCAGGGCAGGACGGGAGGGACAGACCATTTGGGACGCCAGAGCGGCCCGCAGGGTTCGGGAGACCAGGGCGGCTCGCAAAGTTCGGGAGGCCAGGGCGGACCATAGAGTTCTGGAGGCCAGGGCGGACCATAGAGTTCGTGCAGACGGCCAGGGCGGAGACTTTCCCTCGGGCGGCCAGGGCAGGGACGACCCTTCAGGAGGCCAGGGAGGAGACAACCCTTCAGGAGACCATGGCACAGGAACAGGCTCAGGTGGCCATCGCTCAGGAACAGGAGCGGACACCGGCTCAGGAAGAGACACCAGCTCGGCGGCGGCCATCTTGTCTGGAGACACAGGCTCGGCAGACGTGCCGTGAACAGTGTCTGGATCGGCAGACGTGACGTGAACAGTCTCTGGATCGGCAGACGTGCCAGGTCGCTGGGGTGGCGCCGGCAGGGCGAGCAGCTTGGGCGGGGCCGGCAGAGCAGGGCGCCTGGGCGGCGCGGGCAGAGCAGGGCGCCTGGGTGGCACGGGCAGAGCAGGGCGCCTGGGTGGTGCGGGCAGAGCAGGACGCCTGGTCGGCGTGCTATGGATGGCAGTCACCTCCGGGATGGTCTCTGGGTTAGGAGCCACCGGACAAGTTGTTGTGGAGTGGTTTCTCCTCCTCCGTCTCCGGACCACCGGAATCGAGATCACCAGACTCGGGACCACCGGAACTGGGACCACCGGAACTGGGACCACCGGAACTGGGACCACTGGAACAGTCACGGAGGGAGTCTTCCTTCTCCTCCTCCGTTTCGGGACCACCGGAACTCGGACCACTGGAACTGGGACCACCGGAACTGGGACCACCGGAACTGAGACCACCGGACTCGGGACCACCGGAACTGGGACCACCGTACCCGGGACCACCGGACTTGGGACCACCTCCCTGGCAATTCTCTCCCGATCGCGAATGAGACCCTCCACCATCGCCCCAAAACTGACCCAATCGAATGCTTCTCTCTGCTGAGTCCTCATGTGGTCGGTATGTTATGTCACGGCTGGGTGCAATGCAAAAAGGTGCGAGGACTCAAGTGCAGGAGAAATTATATTTATTTACAAAAGAAACAAACACAAAACAAAACCCACGAGGGGGAAAACATAACTAATAAATACAAAACAGAACATGAAACTTACTGGAGGATCACGGGGAACGGAAAACATAAGACAACATACCAACACAGACTGCAAACAAGAAGGGACTTATAAAGGGAAACTAATCAGAAGGGAACAGGTGGATGAACTCAAACAATAATCAGATAACAAGGGGGAGGGATCAGACAATGACCCGAGCACATGGCCCAAAATAACAAAACACCCATGTGCAGCACAAGACAGGACAGGCATGTGACATATAGTTCTACCAGAAAGACTCGGGAGATAAAATGATATAACAAGAGTAAATTTATTAATAGCTCAGCAAGCATAGTCTTTGGCGTAGGCCCCGTCCTTAGCAAGCAATGCGAGGGAAACGGAATCTGCAAATCCCGCCTGAAGATGAAGGCAGGGGCGCAGCCGACCCCCTGGAGGTAAAGGAAGGGACCATCCTGGTGGTGGTGGGGAGGATGGAGGGAAAGGACCATCTTGGAGGTTGTTGGGGAGGATGGAGGTAATTGGCGCCGTCAGTATCTGCGAACTCAGACGGATGTAAGTACCATTCTTTTATACTGAGAGTGTTAACACATGATTGGTGAGTTAATTCATGAAGCGCTGATTGAGTCTTCCTGGCAGAACTTAACGCTAAGCTTACATTTCATGAAAGCTAGCTAATACATCCTTGTTAACAAAGTGTTACCTATGAAATGTACATATGTTTCTAGGTTAAAGCTAAAGAAACACACATTTGTAATATTACCTGTAATACCTGTAATATTTTAATGTTTAAATTATTTTCTGTAGAGTTCATTCTGTAGGGCTTCTCATTTTAATATATTCATATTTATATATTTATTTCATTTAGCACATTTCAGTTCAGCACTGGTTTACTTGGAGTGTTATGTTTGTTTTTAATCCAGTATCCATTTAAAAAAATATCCGTTGAATAATCGGTTATTGGCATGTACGGTCAAACCTAAATATTGGTATCGGTAAAATCCACTATCGGTGGATTACAAGTATATTACAGTAATATTACAGTATATTACAACAAAAATCCAAGTTTACCCTGGATCACTTCCCTAAGATCTTTTCTTATCCCTTTGGTCTCGCCTTCGAGTGTGCCTTCGCCTCTTGAGGAGAACGTTTTTCTCCTTCTCCCTGATGTCAGCCAGGTTTTCCCAGAGATGTCTCTCCGTAGTCACCATAAGAGCAAAGGATTGTTTGGCTGCAGTCTGTTTGAGAGCCAAATCTGTGGTATGGCGCAGCTCTTCCACTGGCTCAGGTGGGAGCACCTGGCCCTGCCGCCTGGCAATGTCAAGTTCATTGTCGTGTTTAGACTCATGCTTCAGACACCTGTCATGCCGGAAGCATTCCCCATAAGCGTCCCCCAGAGGACGCCGTGTGAGTTCCCTTTCGAAAAGCATCATCCAAGCAAACCGAACTCTGACATCAATCAAACCAAGAGCGGACCAAAGTGAAAGTGTGAAAGCACCCTAAGCGATCTCGATTTATGTGGAATATCAGCATTTCAGAAAGATATCCAGGAGCTAGCCCATTTAGTGATTTAATCGAAAATCTAGAATTTAATCGGCAGCCAGGACAAAGTAGTTAAGATAGGGGTGATATGTTACGTATGCCCATCAACAGCCTGGCTGCGCCATTCTGAACCAATTTTTTTAAATGCTCTATAGATGAGTGATTAACTTCATAGTTACTGCGAATTGCAGTAATCTAGTTGAGCTGAAATTAAGGCATGAACTTTTTGTGTGAGGAAGGATTTATCTTGTACTAGGCGTAGTAAATGGAAAAAAAATGTCCAGCACGCTATATATATGCGCGCTATATCTAGCTGGATGATTGAAGCACTTCATTTACTGGAGTAACACTTACTTGGCCTTTTAAGGCATTTGATTTGCATGGTTTCAACAAGTAAATCAGATCACTGTTCAAGTAAATACAACTGAGAAATTCTAAGTTGGAGGACATTAGTTAGCTTTTTTACAGTTTTACAGTTTTAGTTACAGTTTTTGCCTGTAGTGTCTGGCCTTAAAGTAAGGATAACTACAGGGATATGCTTTATCCAAAGCAATTTACATTGCATTCAAAGTATGCATTTTATCTATTCATTCATTGCCTGGGAATCAAACCCCATGTCATTGGTGTTGCTAGCATCATGCTCTACTGTGTGAGCTGAATATGTGCAGTTTATTTTCAATAAATGGATCGACGCTCGAAATGCATAGTATGTTTGAAGTCTTTTATCTGAAAAGATCAAAGGAAATGAGTTTCCTCACGACACAAGCCCTTTAAAGTGCTGTTATCCAAAGTCCCTTTCAGTGCACTGAGTAAAGACAGAAGTTGGAATGAAAAAAAGAGTCATGAAGTACCTGCAGGGAACAGAAGGGCTGATGACTAACACTGACCATCATGCACTCAGAGCAAACACAGAGAGCCTGTGGCATCTGTGCACTGAGAGAGAGAATTAGCCGGTGAGGGCTGATTTGAGTGCACTGCTATGAAGGTAAAGCGTCCTGACAGCAGATCTGAGCTGATGTCAGGGCATATATGTACCAACAAAACGCAACGGCATGCATAATACTCCCTTAAACACGACACAAATATGTTTAGAAATCATTTCTTACTATTATAAAGCTCTATAGTATTATCACTTTAAACCTTGTTTCTCAACTGGTGACATTTTTTTCCACACTCTACTGTAAAACATAAATAGATCTGGTGTCGCTGCCTAAAAATGTGAAATCGAGCATTCACATTTTTACCAAGCTTGTGAAGATATTACTTTTTTAAATAAGCTTTTGATTAATATATTTTAAGTCTCTGTAATCACTGTAATTTTAAAATAAATTTTATGCCAATATTTTTCCTTTTACACTCCAATATATGAGGCACAAAAATAATAATAATATTAACAATAACAATGTTTGTTTATTGTTTTGTTGTTATTTATAATATTTGTCCATTTATTGTTTCTATGCTTTCATCCTAATCATTTTGGGTGTGATGCTTAAGGGTGTGATGATATGTTTCATGTGAGCATTACATAAAGCATCAGTAATATGAATTCTTTTGAAGAGTCAGTCAGCAGCTGCTGTCATCGTTGGGCGTCCTGCCTGTTCCTGAAGCTCATGAACGGGTTAAACCCTTCTGCACAGCACAGACAGTTGAGTCATCCCCTTCATCATGTCAGCGGAAGGAAAGGTCTTTCTCTTGCTCTAAACAAGACTGAAGTCTGTCTGCAGCACTTCTTGTAGCAGTAAAAATGTAGCCACTCATGCACAGCCTGTATCTGTCTACTAAACTGCCCTTTACATCCAACATGAATAAAACAATTACTTTCTAAAAGGTACACTGTGTAGTTTTTTAAGTATTTTATTAGCTAAAATCAATGTCTTTATTCATAAATATGTCCTCATTGGTGTAAAATTACCTCTGCCAATGATCTGACTTATCCTCGAAAGCGAAGAATTTCTTATCTTTATTTACATTGGACGGGTAAGTCCAAGGAGGCTTCCATGTCATTCCGCCATTTTGAAAAACTATAATAGCAGAGAGGGACAAAAAGCACTAGCCTACCTCGTGTTTTTCGTTCAGAGCCAGCGTCACGTGACTGAAACCAGCTGAAACAGATAAGGAGATCAGTGAGAGGCGCTTGTCACTGCCCCGGCAAATTTGAAAGGCTGCACTGCACGGTACTTCATAATGCAGGATCATACTTATGCCGAGCCACAGAAGAAGGAATCCTCGTCGCCAAAAAAGTGAAATAACGAATCTCATCACCCGGAAGAAAACTCGATGAAGTGCTATTGGAAGACATGTTGTCATTCTTGGTACATAACAGCTACCATAGTTGCAACATGCATTTGAAAAAGCGAGGCGCTAGAATACAAAATACAAAATACAATTTCACCGCTAGATGGGAGAAATTCCTACACAGTGTACTTCTACACATAGACTTTCATGGTTGAACAGCATTATGAATTAGCATCAGTGCAAGTTATTACAATTGTTTATAAATATGTATTTAGTTTGCTCCACCTCTGAAACGACTTTCCTTTTCTGATATCATAATGACTGTGTGGGCAGGGGAAATGGGAAACAATAGATCTAAAGTATATTTTGGTGATAGGTGATTGATTTTGAAATACTGATTTTTCTAATACTGATATACAGACATTTTGTGACAAGGGTGGACAATGACCTATTAATATTATGTTATTTTATTTATTGTTAGCATGAAAATCAATGCATATTGTAATTAAAGTTTACATTTCATACCACTTGATACTGAGATGTATTAAAATAGATTTTTTTCACCATTTGAATACAACTGTTATTTTGGGGAATTAGGCTATGGGGAACAGAATCGATGTGACCGGTGTCTGAAGCACGTGTATACACACGACAATTTCACTGGCCGACGACAGTGCATGACGTCACTACCAGAGCGCCCATGTGTATACGAGGGCACCTGCAATAGATGTTCTCAACTCTTTTGTCTTAAGGAGATGCTCGTTTGTATACCTGTTTAAAGCAAACACTGTGAGAGCATTCGACTCCTTGAGGAAGCCGGATGTGCTTATTATGATGCATTCGTGAGACTGACTGAAAGAGACAAGAAAGAAACTTCCTTGATTCTCATCTGAAGTATAGTAGTCAGCATTTATACAAGCTCGTTCGGCTCTCGAGGGAGTTGATGACACTCATAGCAATGCATTTGTGGTAGCAGACTCTGTTCACGCTGCAATTCTGATTGAGTGATAAGAATCTGGCTTTGAACGGAGCTTGTTCGGGTCTCAAAGGAGTTGAATGAATGCTTTGTGATGCAGTCACAGTGAGAAGCTCCACCTATCCTTGACTCTTTTGTGAGGGATGAGAGTTGAGCACCTACAGCCCATGGTTCGGGTCGGAAGGTAGTCCTTGAATTGAGGAATTCCTGCTGAATTGTGTTTAAACATCAGGACTTATACAGCAGTAGGTCAGGCCGGTGGTTCCTTGCACACGATGACGGTGTTGCAAGCTTACCAGGCAGATCTGCTTAAAGACTTGGACCAGGGACTGTCTCCTGTGAAGCAGTCATGGAGCCATGCTGCACCATGGATTTAGACCTCCGGGACACTAGGAGGAAGTAATTGAAGGAAGCCATGTGGTAAACAAGACCAAATCACAGAGGAGAAGTAACATCCCTTTTAAAATAGGATCCTCCACCCCCTGTTGAAACTCAAACGGCCCCGTAGAACCTAACAAGCAGGGATTAATTTGCCTATAGCAGCTTTCGTTAGAACCCTCCCCTACAGTTTAGGTTTTAAAGTAGGGTCCTCAACTAGTCCTGTGGAACCTAACAGGTAGAGGTTAAATTGCTTTTTAGTAGCTCTTTTTCTTATCAGGCACCTTTGTCAGGTGCTGGGAGTATTGGTACCCTGGACAGGTCTGGGCAGTCTTTTCTGGGATGAGTGTAGAGTAGAACCCTCCAATAGTGTCAGGGTTTTAATGTAGGGACCTCTATTCCCTGTTGGAGCCTAAACCACTCCCTTAGAACCTGGCATCCTGTTTCCTCCCTCTTGTGGTAGTGGTAGGCCAGGGTAGCTTATAAAAATCATCTGGGTCAGTATTCATGAATAGCTGTGTCAAGCTAAAGAAGCTAACATAGCTAAACCTTAAAGCTCTGCTCCTGGGCCGCACATGGCTAAGGCTGGGCCAACAAGGAAGGGAGGAAGGTTGAAAAAGGTTGGGACTTTCCTTGTCACGGGGCATATGAGCTTGGAAAATGGTCAAGGGATTATTACCACTTGACAGATCTATGAGTTTTAGGATGCACCCTGTATGATTGACACCTCTGAATCTGGCTAAACAAGTCCGTAAAGTCAATAATGCTATGCCCATTGTAGTTATGCATAGGCACAGTTAATGAGGCACGCATTCCTTCAGCATGGCGGAGTGGATATTTGTTCTCCATAGCGTCAATCCAAGATGCAGAGTTCAGTTCAACTTCAAGAAGTTCCTGAGAAGGGGAACGAAACACTGCATCTCATTGCCATGCCTCGGCTTGCCTGCACATCTCCTTCAGACAAAAAAGTTGTATTACTATTGTAGGCACCCTCTTATACACACAGACGCTCCGGTAGGAACATCATGGACTGTTGTCAACCAATGAAACTGTGTATATAAGTGCTTCAGACACCGGTCATAGACATCAAGGAGAATGAGAAAAACTTTCTCCTTGATGTACCAGTCTCGCCCTCTGAACATTTTGGCACATCTATAGAGACAGTAGTCAGAAGGTTTAGAGAGGAGGGAGAACGGTCGGCAGCTTTCAGAGGAAACTTCCTGTACCGGTCTAAGTCTTCGCCTAACACCACTGAGGGACCTGGTCCATCACAGTCTTAGGATTGGAGTCAGGGCCAGAGGCAAAGCGTGGCCACTCGTGCTCCTCCTCCGGTAAGGAGTAGATTACAGAGGAGACAGGACACTAGGAGGAAGTAATTGAAGGAAGCGATTTGGTTAACAAGACCAAATACTGTCTGAATTTCTTTCTTTTGTTGAACACAAAATAAGATATTTTGAAGAATGTTGTTAACCAAACAGTTGATGGACTCCCCATTGACATCCATAGTATTTTTCCCCATAATATGGAAGTCAACTGTTTGGTTACCCATATTATTCCAAATGTCTTTTGTGCTCAGCAGACGAAAGAAATTCATACAGGTTTGGAACAACTTGAGGGTGAGTAAATGATAACAGAATTTACATTTTTGGGTGAACTATCCCTTTAAGTACAGCTAATAAAGTAAAATACTTTGTTACTGTCCACCACTGCCAAAGTCCAAGATATGGTGCAAAAATGTCTCTGTTCTTGCTTTTAATATTTATAAGCAATACCACGCGAGCAAGAGTGCTGTTTTCTTGAATATCAGCGAGTTTGCAAATGATGATATTGATTTAATACAGTTCAATAAACAAGAATATTAGGTGACATATTAGGTTACATTTTAGACACAATATTGTCAATATTGTCTGGGTTTTTTTTCTATTTTGCCAACCAAAATAGTTCTAAACAAATCCACACAACAGCCATTGTGTGTCTCCAAGCAATACAGTGACGTTTGGTTCCTGAATTAATCTGCATTTTTGAACGAATCTTTCTAATGAATGACTCGACGACTCACTCATAAAGACAGTGGCTGCATCCAAAAGCTTAAAAATACTGCCTTCGGAGGATGCATTGTAAGGTAGGAAGGCATCAAGGCACGTCTGAATCCAAAGTTAACTTCACTTCCTGTCTTCATACCTTCATCTGACTGATTTTTGAAGGCAGCATAGATGTATCCTGTGCTTTCCATTTCCATGACAGTTAAGCAAAAAAATAAATAAAGAAGGCGCCTGAAAGTTGTGGTTGGTGGTCAATTTGTGTAAATGTAAATTTTTGACCAATGATTTCTGCTTTTGATGTCATTTCTATATGTCACCCCCTGTGGGTTTTTAATGTTGTTTATATGTCTATGTGGTGTTTTTAATATTCTTTAAGACAAGCCATTTGCAAATTCCTAAGTCAACATCATTGCTGAGTATTTTCACTGCAGAAACTGCAGTGAAAAAAAGACAGTCTCAAAAACATGGTTTATAATAGCCTGTCTTATGTCACAAACTACTTTGTAACCAATTGGGTCAATGTGGGGGTGGGCTTTAGCATATCATTAACTATACTCAGGTCAGTCAGAAGTCAGGTTATCCCAGTATACTATTTTCTGTTGATATGAAAAATTGGGTAAATTTAGCAATATAGCTGGTGAATTATTTATATGTATTGTGTATATTACGATGTTATGATGAACTATATTCTACATTGTTCAAAGCTTTTCTAAGGATGCTGATTTTTATAGGTTGCTGTCTGACTCTGAGGTGGCAAATGGGAACATGGTTTGTGTAACATTAGTAACACATTATTAGCTGTTTGATAACATAGTCAAGCCAAAGGCTAATCATATTAATTACCGTTTTGTGTCTGATGTTGTAGAGAGCGATGCATAAAACACATTACCATTCTGATACATCGACTTGTAGATTAACCTGTATGAGTGAGTGGAGGCGGAACTCATTTGCATATTCATGAATCCACGTATACTAAATGAAGCAATGGTGTAGAGTTACATTCAAGCTATTTTAAGGCATAAATTAAAACAAATTCACAGGATCAAAGATGAGTTTTAAGGGATACAATTATTGACTACAGGGGACTTTAAGAGTGAAATATGAGATAACGGTAAATATAACAGAGATAATAAAGTAATTGCTGTCGCATTTTTGTCTGTCTTTTTTTTTTCTCATTAGGAGGTCTCTGACCGTTTCTTTGAAATGTGCTTCTGAATTGCAAAGGTCGCCTCTGACTATTTCACATTGACTTTAAAGACTACATAGCCCCAGTGAAGAGACGAAACAAAGGGAAAGGGAAAGCAGTGAATAAAAGAGAAAGAGAGGGGGAGGGAGAGGGGGAGGGTTGTGTCAAGGGATTTTAATTGACAGCTGTACAAATCCCCTAGATAGACAGCTTTCCCCTCAGATTAGGAATTAAGAGGAGCGACAGGAGGAAATCATAGCTAGAGCATTCCTGCACGCTGATGTCCTTTCCTGTCTTTCTCTTCCTGAACATGTTAAAAGAGCGTGTGTTTTCTGCAGATAACACTGTCTGATCACTGCTTTTCAATCTACTGGGATTTACAGAGATGCCCTCAATGCACATGCAGCTGTCTAAATTATGAGCAAATACTGCTGTATGCTGGATGAACTTTGAATATGAACATGCATGGGCAAACATTTAAATTGACCAGATACTGTAAACAATCATATTCTTAATGAGTATCTTTGTCTTTTCTAGTAAAAAGAGAATATATCTAGAACCAGGCATCAATTTAAAGGATTTCCATTAATTATGCAGTAAATGTTGTTTTAAGCATGTTTTATTTGGTACTTTCTTTTAGAAAAATCATATGCTTTTGTTAATTACAAAAAGTTTTAGTATGTGTCACAGTATTTAATTATGATTGTACTGTTTGTGTATGATAATAAAATTGGGCTGTGGATGGTGGCAGATGTCAGACCCCTATGAGACTGACGGAAGGAGTGACGTGAGAGCCCTACAGACGGCCCACTGGGATTTGGGACAGAACTCAAGAGGACGCCCCAATCTGAGGACTCTCTTCGGTTAATAGAGATTGAGAATGATATAGCACAATGTCCCAGAACCTCCTATTTGTCAAGACAGTCAGAAAAAAACTTTTTTTCATATATTTGTGAAAAGTATATATATATATTTATATATTTAAACAAATTATTAATAATAATTTCATGTTTAATTTAATGTTTATTCAAATTAATCAGTTAAAAACAAAGGACGCTTTACATACAAAAGAACCCTTAATGTTGTCAGAAAAAAACATTTATATCGGAAGGCAGACATTTTTTTTTACAATTTTTTTTTTACTGTGTGTATATATATATATATATATGTGTGTGTGTGTGTGTGTGTGTGTGTGTGTGTGTGTGTGTGTGTGTGTGTGTGTGTGTGCATCATCATAGACACCCTTATTGGGGAATTCCTGGAATATAGTTGACCATTTTATGTGAAAAGTATAGCAGTAGTTTTTAGCATCAGTTTCATTATATTAGTTTTACTCCTTCTTATAACATAATTTCAATGTTACTAACAGCTCATATGTGCAGCGTGGGAGAGGCATGAAACATCTAGCCCATCATCTGACGCTCCATTTGGTCATTCTTGTGTTCCATATCCAGAAATGCTGGAACACTGTAAACAAACAGGCAGAAAGACAGAGCGCAAAGCACATTATAACACCGCCGGAATGAATGACAAATACAAAATACTGCAATTCTGTTGATAAATACTAACTTTCAGTGTGTGTTTCAGGTCAATGAGACATCAGTGTCCCAATATGTAGTGGATTAAGGCCCTTGTTAGTGCCCAAATTAGTGTTCATGATACATTATTCACATCTCAGAGAAATTAGGGTTTGGTTGGTTAGCATAGACAGTTAGCCCCTGGTATATGCTAACTGCATCATTAAGGAAAAACATTTCTGCCAGAAAAAAAGCCTCAACAGCCATTAAAGGGAAAGTTAGTCTTTCAACTAGGGATAGTTAAAAGACTAAATTAAATCTGTTTAATCATATAAAGCGATCGAGTCTCTTCAGAAAATTTGGACTAAACCGCTCAATTCATATGGATTAGTTTTACGATCTCTTTATGAACTTTTTGCATATTGTCAATGGAGGGACAGAAAGCTCTCAGATTTCATCAAAAAGATCTATATTTGTGTGCCGAAGATGACCGAAAGTCTTACGGGTTTGGAACGACATGAGGAGGAGTAAATTTTCAGAATTTTCATTTTTGTGTGAACTATCCCTTTAAGAAGCAATGTGATATGTTAAAGTTAATTGGAAGCTCTTGAAAGCATGAAATTGACTTTTTCTGCCTGCTGTCTTCACAACTCATTATAGCACTACCAGGGCTTTATGAGCAATCAGTGAAAATGTCCTTGAGATGAATGGGAATGTAACAGTAAACAGTAAGAATCAAACACATTCAAAGACAACCAGATTAGAAAATGTACACAAATACTGAGTGACCCCTACTGGTCATTAATGGAAAATACACGCCAAGTTCTTTATCAGGAGGTGCTTAAATGTAGGCTACTTGAAAGAATAATATGGCTACTTGAAATAATAATAATAATAATAATAATAATAAGCACCAGGCCTAAAGTACTTTACTTCAAATATATTTCACGATGCTGTTAATAAAGTGAAAACTACATGTTCATGACCAATGAAAAAAAAAAAATTCCCATGGTGATGAATTACAAAAAAATCTGACTTTGTTTCTTGTCTTTTTTTTTCCTTCTTTTTTTTCTTTTTTTTCTTTATTGCATCATACTTAAAGAGTTGATCAGATGTTCTCTAATCAGCTTTTGCACAAGATGTCATCATTGCACATGAGTAGGTGCAGAATACAGGACATGTGAATTGGAAATTTCTGATTTATCATACTCACAGCGAGAACCCTGTGCCAACAAGTACTACTGAAATGCACAATGAAACAGACAAATAACCTCTAATGTACATCAAAGTGTGCTTGCTGCAATCTGATTCACCTCTGTAGTCAGAGCCAAGTCAATAAAAAATTCAAACTCCGCCCTCTACTGGCGTCATGTGTTACTAAGAATTATTACACTCATTATTATAAGAGTTAAACCCATCGACCCATAAATATACATAAATATAAATATACTCTAAATTTTAACTATCCAGTGTCAAAAAAGTCAGCCTATTAAAGTTAATCAGTGTCATTATTCAGAAAAATATGCAAATGCTTAAAATGAATAGATCTGAAATTATTATATTTTAAAATAAAAATGAATTTAAAAACTAAGAATTGTCTTTTTTCACTAAATTCCCATTTTTCCTTATAATCTTTGTTCAATGCCTTTTGTTCAACTGGTATTTTGGTATTTAAAATTAGTTTAATATGCTGATGTCACTATTATGTTCAGTTAGTTTGCTTTCATGGACTTTTAGTTTGTTTTCATTCATCACATGTGTTTCTTTGTCTTTGTTTTCCACACTCATTAGTTCCATGGTCACTGTTATTAGTTAGTTTGGTTCAGCTGTCTACACCTTGTTATCTTTAGTATTTAAGTTGATTTGTGTTCCCTTTTAGTTTGCACTGAGACTGTTTCATTAACCTGTTGGGAACTGGAATAACCGTCATTGATCTCATCAAGCCTACCTCTGTCACCATCACAGCAGAACTCAGTCAAGTCCTCCAACCCTGCCTCTGTTGGAGGTTTGCAGCCCTTCGCCATCTCTAAGGATGCCCTGCTATGATGTCGAGCCTCAGGTCAAGCAACCACCATCAGTGCCTGAGCAAGTGGATCCTGTGGCTCCACCTCTGATCCCTTCGCTCCCATCCCATCTCAGCCTGTCAACCTGTTGGCTTCGCCTTGGCTCCTTCCACCTTCGGCTCCACCAGATACCCTCGGCCTTGTGGCTTTACCGGGTTCCCTCGTCCCACCTTGGTCAGTCGTCAGTCTGCTTCCACCACAGGTTCTTCCGCTGCGCTCTATTCCTCCACCCCTACGGCTGCAGCGGGCTCCTCCTTCCCTTCAGTGTCGCCTCTGTCCTCCATCAAACCGGCTCCGCCTCAGACGCTCGTCGCCGCGGCATCGCCAGCAATGTCGCTCAGTTCCATCGGATCTCCATATGCGCCCTGGGATCCATCAGCTCCGCCTCCATCAGTCGTCACCAGGATGTCATCAGCCACAGCTACACCTTGGCTCCTCCCTCCCTTGACTCCGCCATGAGCTGTCATCTGAGAAGGCTGAGCTCTGGCTTTGCACTATCGGCCAACTACCATTTGTTGCCGCCAGGGTGTGTTCCCTTTTAGGGGCTGTTTACACGACACGATTTTCAACTGAAAACGTAAAATTTGTATGCGTTTTAGCCGTTCATTTACATGACAACAGCGTTTTGGGTGCGCAAAAAACACAAAGTTTTGAAAACAGGTTTCAAAGTACAAGTTTTTGAAAACGGTCTCCCAAAACAAAAACGCAAATCTCTGAAGACATTAACATTATGCACATGTGTATTACGTGTTCAATCTATAATGTTTCATCGCCATCTAATGGCCTGGCAGCAGAATACAGCGTTTTTAGTCGTTTTCGTGGATCGTGTGAACGGGAATCATTTTGACAATGGTCTGACAAAAACTTCTCCGTTTTAAGCATATCGTTGTTGTGTAAACGTACCCTTAGTTTGTCCGGTTACGTTAATGCTTAATGCTAGTGTTGTGCAGCTAGCTCTGCCTTTTGTATCGTTTGCTCATGTGGATTATTAAAGCAATTTTGAATCTGATCTTCATCCTCCTGTTCTTCCTGCAACCAAGCATGACAGCTATCCAGTAAAATGGAAACATAAGGATGGTTTGATTGTTTAATACATTTTAATCAAATTCTAGGGGAGATAAAACTGCTTGTGTGTAAAATTCTGGAATGTTTAAAATTGAGCAAAAATATGTAACGTTAGGTGATTAAGAAAAATATTTAAAGATTCAGCTGTAATGCTTTATTAATATTAGTTTATAAAAAAAAAATAGACAATAAGAAATGTTTGATCTTTCATATTGGCCTCTATTTCCAGGGAGAATTTTTTTTCTTTGTTTACTTTATTATTTTATTTCAAGGTCTGAAAACATTAGTCAAGTAAAGTCACATTTATTTATATAGCGCTTTTTACAATACAGATTGTTTCAAAGCAGCTTTACAGAGATAACAGGATAATAATGCAAAAAAGTTTGTTTCCAGAAGAAAATAGCGTCACAGTCCAGCTTAAGTAAGTTCAATGATGTTTCATTTTTGTTTAAAAAAAAAAGTTAATTTAGTTCATTTATATATATATATATATATATAGCCGCTCTGGAGTAAACCGTGATGTCATCGTCCAGCTCAGTTCAGTTCTTGTATAATAGTGTCAATGCAGGCAGATCAATATTATTGTTGAATATTAAATTTAATGTCCCCAACTAAGCAAACCAAGCCAATGGCAACAAACGTGGAAAAAGGCGACAGTGGCAAGGAACCAACACTCCATCAGGTGGCAGAATGGAGAAAAAAAACCTTGGGAGAACCTAGGCTCAGTCGGGGGGCCAGTTCTCCTCTAGCCAATGAATGAACAGTGTATAATTATGATTCAGGCAGCATTATAGGTCAGAAGTCAGATTGGTTTGGAACAACCAGAATATTGACCAGAGTCATGCCAGCATGGGACGAGTTTGTTGAGGATCAGTGGTGATGGCTGTCGTGTCGATGAGGCCTTCACAATGGAGAGTCTAGTTGACACAATCTCTGCTGACACTTCAGGGATGCGTTGTGGTCGTGTCTAGGTGCAGGTCCTCCATCTGGTCTGGATATGGGCCGGATCCGGCTGACTACATCATGCATTGTGGTCATGTCTAGGCGCAGGTCCACCATCTGATCTGCATACGTCCTGGATCCAGCTGATTACAGTGAACCTCGGAATAAGCAGAAAGACTAACATTAGCGTAGATGCCATTCTTCTTATGATGTAACGGGTACATTGGGTGTTATAGGAAGTGTTCCTGGTTCCGGCTGACCTAATTTATGCAGCCTAATAATCATTTAACTGATTTGAATAATAGGAATGTATAATTTTCTATGTGTATGCCAGGTTAAAGATATGTGTTTCTAGTCTAGATTTAAACTGACAGAGTGTGTCTGCTTCCCGGACAATGTTAGGAAGACTTTTCCAGAGTTTAGGTAAATAGGAAAAGGATCTACCGCCAGCAGTCGATTTTGACATTCTAGGTATTATCAACTGCCCACAGTTTTGAGATCGCAATAGACGTGAAGGACTATAATGCGTTAAGTACAAGTTAACTCAAGTACTGGGGACCTAAACCATTTAGTACTTTGTAAGTTATCAGCAATATTGTAAAAGGTGTACGATGTTTAATATGGAGCCAATGCAGTGTTGACAGAACCGGGCTAATATGGTCATACTTCCTGGTTCTAGTAAGAACTCTAGCTGCTGTGTTTTGGACCAGCTTTAGTTTGTTTATTATGCGTGCAGGGCAACCACGCATTACAATAATCTAGCCTTGAGGTCATGAATGCATGAACTAACCGCATTTTTCATTGAAAACATATGTCGTAATTTAGATATATTTTTAAGATGGAACAATGCGGTTTTACAGATGCTAGAAACGTGGCTTTTAAATGAAAGATTGGTATCAAAGAGCACACCCAGGTTCCTAACCGACGACGAAGACTTGACAGAGCAGCCATTAATTGTTAGACAGTATTCTAGGTTAGTACGTGCAGAGGTTTTTTTTTATAATTAAATAATAGTAAATTACTAGTCATCAAAAATTTTATATCAGCTATGCATTCCGTTAATTTCTTGAATTGGCAAGTTTCGTCAGGGCACGAAGAGATATAGAGCTGAGTATCATCGGCATAACAGTAAAAACTAATCCCATGCTTCCTAATGATATATCCCAAGGGTAGCATGTACAGAGTGAACAGCAACGGTCCTAGTACTGAGCCTTGTGGTACTCCATGCTGAACTTGTGATCGATAAGACATCTCTTCATTTACTGCTACAAACTGATTACGGTCAGATAAGTATGATTTAAGCCATCCTAATGCAATTCATCATTTGCCAACATCATTTTCGAGTCTATTTAAAAGAATGTTGTGATCAATGGTATCAAATGCAGCACTAAGAGCGTCCTTGCACCGTAGATGGTGAAACTAGGGAGGAGGGGAGGCGGGCGTCCTGGTCTCCTGAACTGCCGGTACCGTCCTGGAGTCATCAGTCCCTGTTTACCCTCCAGAAGAAGACTCCAGGACGGTACCGGCAGTTCAGGAGACCAGGGCGGAGCAGGTTGTGCAGATGGCCAGGGTGGAGCAGGCTGAGCAGGCGTCCAGGGCAAAGCAGGCGACCTTCGGGCGGCCATGGCGGATCGGCCTTCGTGGCCTTTCCGTGGCAGCCCGGTCTGGCCACTATGGTCGAGGACGTATAGCCAGTCTCTGGCTCGGCAGGCATGACGTGAACAGTCT
Organism: Rutilus rutilus; assembly: GCF_951802725.1. Classification (NCBI taxonomy): domain Eukaryota; kingdom Metazoa; phylum Chordata; class Actinopteri; order Cypriniformes; family Leuciscidae; genus Rutilus; species Rutilus rutilus. Next base: position 22,412,906 of record NC_140212.1, on the reverse strand, counting down.
CTGGCCTGGCAGGCATGACGTGAACAGTCTCTGGCCCGGCAGGCATGACGTGAACAGTCTCTGGCTTGGCAGGCATGACGTGAGCAGCCCGGTCTGGCCACTATGGTCGAGGACGTATAGCCAGTCTCTGGCTCGGCAGGCATGTCGTGAACAGTCTCTGACTCAGCAGGCATGACGTGAACAGTCTCTGGCTCGGCAGGCATGATGTGACGCTCAGGCTCGGCAGGACTGACGTGTTGCTCAGGCTCGGCAGGACTGACGTGAAGAAGCTCAGGATCGGCAGACATGACGTGAAGAGGCTCAGGCTCAGGAGGACTGATGGATAGTTCTGGGCAGACTGATTGAACATATGGAGGAAGACAGGGTACATCGGTGTCGAAGTCTATTAAGTCTATTTCCTCTGGACTCTGGACGAGGACAGGAACCGGGGTACTCGGGATGAGTGATCTCGACGGGACGAGACTCTGGAAGGGTAACGGCCATGACGGAACAAGGTTCTGGAAGGGCAAAGTGGACAGAAAGATGTGCAGGTGGTGTGGCGAGGAAGATGGCTGGTGATGGTGGTTGAGTGGAGATGTCATCTTCAGCCTCACCCACGGTGAAGGCTGATCCACTCAACAACAGCACACGATCCAGGTATTGTGCGAATGACTCTGGTTTTGCGGCTGAAGCTGGCTGGTGCAGAGGATTGTCCAGTCCAAGCCCGAAAATGTTCATTAGGACGTCATCTGTCCAGTTGACCTGGTGTGAAATCTCTAGGAAATCTTGCACATATACTTCGATTGGACGGCCATCCTGGAAACAGTTTATCATGAGCGGTTGGGGTTAGATGGATGCGGGAAACGTCCATACTTAGTTATTGGTCTGGTCTTCTGTCACAATCAGAAGAAGGCAGACAAGGTTAAAGTGAATAACAACAAGTTTTAGTGCAAGTGCAGAGGGTAAGCGATGCAGGGAAGGAATGCAGATGCGATGATTGCTGATTGTAGAACTGGTGATGACTTAGCTGATGGAATGATGAAGGAGTTTGCAGGATGAAGAGGACGAGATGAACCAGGGTGAAGAAGATCAGCGATGACAGGAAGAACGGGACTTCAGGTAAGTAGTCTGGAATGACGGTCACTTGGGTGAGTAGTCTGTAGCGCTTGTCAAAGACGAGGAAAGTAAACAGGAACGGCGGTATCTCAGGTGAGTAGTCTGAAGCGCTTGTCATAGATGAGACCAGACAACAGTGAACTGCTGAGGGAAGTGTTAAATAGTGCAGGATGATGATCAGTGATGATTTGTTACAGGTGACGGTGATCTGTGATTGGGAAATACATGCATGTGAGGGCCAAGGAGGATGGTGACTAACTGGAAACCGTGACAACTATAGATTACAGCAACACCACTCCCTTTTCCTTTCAGACGTGGCTCGTTTTTATAACATAAATCTTGGGGGGTGGACTCATTTATAGTAATGTAATTGTCTGGTTTTAGCCAGTTTTCTGTCAGACACAAAATGTTGAGGTTATAATCTGTAATCATATCATTAACAATAAGTGCTTTTGAAGGAAGGGATAGAATATTCAGCAACACAAGCTTTGTCATTTGTTCATCAGTATTATATCTATTTTTTATTTGTTGATCATCGATTCAATTTTTACCCTTAAATGGGTTGGGGAGTTTTTTGTATTTCCTAATTCGGGGAACAGACATATAATCTCTATATGATTATATCTAGGTGAAAGAGGCTCTATGTGATGAGATTTATCAGACCTCAGTGACGTGAGACAGCTAGCAGACAGTCGGTTTAGCCAGTCTGTCTGCTTCCTGACCTGAGCCCCAATTCATGTTTGAACTCTAAGACTATGTGCCTTATTACTAGAGAGAAGAGCGGCATCATCCCAGGAGGGATAAATACCATCTCTTTTCAACAGGTCAGGTCTGCCCCAAAACCTTTTCCAATTGTCTATGAACCCTATATTATTTTGCGGACACCACTTAGACAGCCAGCCATTGAGTGAGGACAGTCTACTAAGTATCTCATCACTCCGGCGAACAGGAAGGGGGCCAAAACTTGCGTACTTGCGAGTTCACACACCTCTTTAAAGTTAATTTTAGTGATCTCCGACAGGCGAAGTCGGACATCATTAGCGCCGACGTGAATAATAATCTTAGAGAATTTACGTTTAGCATTAGCCAGCACTTTTACATTTGCTTTGATGTCAGGCGCTCTGGCTCCCGGCAAACATGTGACTCTGGTAGCTGGTGTCTCTATTTTTACGTTCCGTGTAATAGAATCACCAATAACTAGGGCACATTCAGCAGGATTCTCAGTGGGTGTTTCACTGAGTGGGGAGAACCTGTTTAATGTTGTAAGCGGAACAGAAGAGCTGTGTTTTTTCCCACGACTACAGCGCCTCACGGTCACCCAGTTGCCTTGCTGCACGGGCTCTACAGCCGGAACCGAAGAATGTACAGAGTTCACTAAGCTTGTCGCATCCAAAGCAGTATCTAAAACCCTTGCATTCTTACTATCCTTGATTAAAGTTTGGATGCGTGTCTCTAGTTCTGAAATCTTCCCCGTCAGCTTTACTATCTCCCTGCATTTATCACGTGTAGTCCTCACAGCTGACAGAGAAGGCTATATTATACATGTGACACGAAGTGCAAGTGACAATAACAGGAGAAGACATTACATTACTCACCGTGTTTGTTGACTGATCCTACTCACCACAGGTGTTTGATTAGGTAATAATTAAGAAATATATATATATATATATATATATATATAAGGATTCAGCTGAAATGCTTAATTAATTTCAGTTTATACTTTTTTTAGAAAATAAGAAATGTTTCAGTTTTCATATTGGCCTCTATGTCCAGGGAGGTTTTTTTTTTTTTTTTTTTTTAAGGTCTGAAAACTTCAAATTTGAAGATTAAATCAGAAGGAAATAATTTTCAGATAAACTAAGTAATATCACAGTGTTCATATTGCATACATGGTGTAATAATTAAAAATGTATTGAACAAAATAATGAAATTCATCCAAAGTAAGATTACATGATTATTAATACAAATTACATGATAATGAATGTCCTAAGGCAGACTTTTTGCTTCAAAATCTGGTTGTATAATGTCTATTTGTTTCAAGTACAGGGGACATCTTCAAAATGTAGATGAAAATATGCGAAATCTGCAAGTTATTATCGTAATCCCCCAGATGCTTATAGAGTGTATCACTTGCCAGTAAGTTTGCAACATTTATGAAAATGAATAAGAAAGAATAAACTCACCATGCACCCCTCAGATCAACCATCACCTGCTATGACTAGCCTGTGACCTTGAAACCGATCGAATTCTGCCATCTTGAAGGACATCTCAATTCTCTGATTGCACCACGAGGAGGCGAGGAGCTATGAGCGAGGATGCACAGGTGTATCCTATGCGGAAGACTTTCTTGTCGAGAAACCTGACACACATATAAATTCTCCTCCCCCTTCACCCCCTTGCTCTTTGATACAAATCTTTCATTTGAAAGTCACGTGTCTAGTATCTGTAAAACTGCATTTTTCCATCTTAAAAATATATCTAAATTACGCCATATGCTCTCATTGACAAATGCGGAACAATTAGTTCATGCGTTCATGACCTCAAGGCTAGATTATTGTAATGCCCTACTGGGTGGTTGCCCTGCACGCTTAATAAACAAACTACAGCTGGTCCAAAACGCAGCAGCTCGAGTTCTTACCAGAACCAGGAAGTATGACCATATTAGCCCAGTTCTGTCAAAACTGCATTGGCTCCCTATTAAACATCGCATAAATTTTAAAATATTGCTGATCACTTACAAAGCACTAAATGGTTTAGCTCCGCAGTACTTGAGCGAGCTCTTAACGCATTATAGTCCGTCACGTCTATTGCGATCTCAAAATTCCGGCCAGTTACTAATACCTAGAATATCAAAATCGACTGCTGGCGGTAGATCCTTTTCCTATTTAGCACCAAAACTCTGGAACAGTCTTCCTACCATTGTCCGGGAAGCAGACACACTCTGTCAGTTCAAAGCTAGACTAAAAACACATCTCTTTGACCTAGCATTCACATAATACATTATAGACTTCTATAATTTAATGTTAGGCTGCATAGATTAGGTCAGCCGGAACCGGGAACACTTCCCATAACTCCTGATGTACTCGTTACATCATGAGAAGAATGGCATCTGCGCTAATTTTAGTGTCTGTGTTTATCCCGAGGTTTTCCTGCAGCCTGCCGGATCCAGGCCGTATCCAGACCTGACGAAGGACCTTCGCCTGGACCGATGACAACGCAGTGCTGAAGTGCCAACTAGTCTCTCCCTATGGAGGATCCCTCTACCACTATACAGATAAGGCTTTGTCGGGAAAATTTGTTTCGCGTTCCTACCCCAAAGCAACAAAATAAAATAAAATTCTTTATCAAAATTTATACGGAAAGACAAGTACTTTGTTTAGGCTTGGCTTGTAGGGAATTCCAAACCTGCGTATTTTCAAATGCACATAACTATAGAACCCATTCTAAATGCGCATGTGAATGCCATCAGCGTTTCTCACAGGTTCGCGTTTAAAGTCTGTGTAGAGGGAATGGTGTCGTCTTAGCGGCCCTAATTTAATAACAAATGATCGTTGCGACGGAAGCAAATCAATCAAAACTAACTTTAGATGGAAAATAACTTAACTCTGCTATAAAGCCAAAACAATCTCTGTTACCTTAAATTATACGCTTATCTCTGTGAAGCTGCTTTGAAACAATCTACGTTGTTAAAAGCGCTATATAAATGAAGATGACTTGACTTGACTTCACAATTGTCACAATTTATGCTTTACCTTTGCAGTTTAAATAAATCATATATCACACATATATCAGCAGGGCATCTTGCTTTATCTATTTCTTAAATAACTAAACTTTAAAAACATAAGGGCAGATCTTTTGAGTGCAGCTACTGACTCTTTGAAGTGATGCTTGAGTGATCAAGAATATTCAAATATAAATAAGTATTTAAAGTTTATTTAAACTGTTGCAAAAAGTAGAGGGACACTACTTTCCACCACAAATGAAGAATGACTCCACTAATATTTGACAAAAACTGTAGATATTTGTAAAATAAGAGAGACACTGTTTTAGAATTTCTAGAATATTTAGGGGACACCTAACCTGATTTACCCAAGTAGGAAATATTCCTGAATTAGTGGAGCATTTTGAATCCTCCCTGTGACTCATATTTTGAATCCATTCACCAAAGAGAACAGATTCATAAACTTATCCAGTGACCCTTTGTGATCAATTGTTGACAAGAATGTTGCTCCAGGATGAACAAAGCAATGATCCAGAAACATGTCTTACGTCAGTAAATCACGTTGCGAAGACTTTGTGGGACTTCAGGGAATGCCTTAAGAAAATCAGATGACAATGTGTTGGCATTTTGTATCTAGCAAGTGCTAGATGTGTGTTTCTATATTAGTCATTAGTCATCTTCACTTATGAAGTCTCTTATGTAAGTAGTATGTAAGTCACCCACAGCACAGTGGGCTATACTTGTCGATTCTGCATGTAGCATGCCTGCTGTTTCTATCGGTCTAAACAAGAACACGTGAGAGAGATGTGTGAACTGTAGTTAAAATGAGATCTTAAAGGAATAAGTTCTGTCAAAAAATAAACAATTAAAACAAACATGATTCCACACCAGTGTATAGGCAAACGAAGAACGTTTTTCTTGACCACATGGTGCTATTTTTACCTGTCATGTTTTGTCTCTCCATTCTGTCTTTAGCTGAGATATGTCATTAATGAGGTGATGACAAAAGAAGTGTCATGCATAGCTAAACTCAACGTTTTCTCATATGTCAGGTCTTTACACTCCCAGCCACAAGGCCTCACAGTCCAATCTAAGATAGGAACATGCAGTCTCAGTTCTTCTAGAGTAAACAGGGTGAATATCAGTCATGGACAGTTGTAGTTGGATAATTCACCCAAAAATGAAAAATCATTTACCCAAAAGAAGAGATTTTGAAGACTGTCTGAATGAACATTTAATGACAATGAGGATCAGCGTCAGAAATTAACATGTGACAAAAAGGCAGTAAAATGAACTTAATGGCCCCCAAATTCAAGATAAGGGGCAAAAAAATGCCCCTGCAAAATTTTACTAAATCTGTTTTTCACGATTAAAGTGAAGTGTGAAATTGAATGAAAGTGTTGATTGCAGCATTACATTTAAGTTTATTCCGCACTACAATCCATCACGCTCTTTAAGATCACAAAACTCTGGGCTTTTGGTTGTACCTAGGAAGTCCACTAAAGGATGGAGAGTGTTTTCGCCATTGGCTCCCAGACTCTGGAATAACCTTCCTGATAATGTTTGGGGCTCAGACTCACTCTCCCAGTTTGAATCTAGATTAAAGACACATCTCTTTAGCCAAGCATTCACAAAATGCATCTCATAACTATGTAGTCCAGTTATATCAGATCAGATGCACATGATTATCTTTTGCTTGAAGTGTGCACACTGCCAGTGTTTTCACAGATTCGCGTTTTTGAAGTTTATGTGGAGATAACGTTTTTAAAAAAAATGTCAACGCTTGCACCTTGGAACCTATTTGAGGGTATGCGTTCTCGAGCCACCACTGTTGTTGTACAAATGAGCGGGCCAGAGCGCGTTAAGCTGTGTCGTGTTAGCGGCCCCTAAGTTAATAACTAATGATCTAATGACTGATGACTAATGAAGTGAATCAATCAAAACTAACTTTAGCTGGACAATAACTTTATTCTTGAGCTGCTGTAAAGCCAAGACAATCTCTGTTACTTAAATTTCCTCTGTATAAATATATCACTGTAAAATATCTATATCTATATTGTTAAAAGCACTATATAAATGAAGGTGATTTGACTTGGCTTGAAATGTTATGAGCAGCAGCTACACTAATTATTCTTCATTTGCTTTTCTGTTTCTTCCCGAAAATTTTCGGACCTCAGACACCATTTTATTTTTCATGCAACTAAGATAACCAGTGTGAAGTCTTGATCTTCTAAAAGGTAGAAAAATAACTCTCAATGGTTCTCAAATTGTTTTGTCTGTGTAGCCTACGACATCCCCACACCCAAAAAACGATTTTTATTATCTTAATCAACATTAATAGTCACTATTACAACATCAAGGAAACTAACAATGTGACAATAGTGATTTTTGTCATAGTGCAGCTCTAATCTCTAAAGTTCTCCTAGTTTTTATTTTAGAATTTATGTAGGCTTATTTCATATAGGCTGAAATGAAGTACAAGTACATATCTCATAACATTATGAAATTGATGTATGCCACATTTGAGCAGCATTAAGCAGTCTGAGTGAATAAACATGTCATGTCAGATGTAGCTTCTATGCCACCTTTGCAGTGTAAAGATGACTTTTGTTGATGTTTATCACATTTGTTTGGTAATGAACCCTTTTCACAGACTGTGTTCTCACAGACACCTTTTAGCGGTCATCAACATCACAAATTCAGCAAAAAAAAAAACATTTTCATAAAAAAAAATATGTATCTGCATTTAACGCTATACTTTGTATCATATTACCTTTGCATCATATTACAAGAAGCTAGTTAAAGCTGCTGTGAGGGTTTCTAATACAGCCGCTGTGGGAGTGATGGTAAAATTTAAATCTTTCTCTCTTCTGACTGCCATTTATCAATCTCTCTTTTGTCCTCTTTTTGAAAGTTGTGAGAACACTATTATGGTGTTTTCTTTTGCTATTTGAGCAAATGGGAACACAAAAAATAAATGTAATGTAGTCTCTCATTCACCGCTATAGAAGTTTACCCAATTATGATGACTTCCGCTTCTGAGAAACCCGGAAATGTAAAAAGGGTCCATAGCCTTATTCTTTCTGACTGACTGAAATAATTAATACAAGTATTAGACATAAAGACAACACAGATACATTTAATAAGATGATTACAAAAATTATCTTTACAAAGGTATCAAAAAATGCCCCTGGCAATCAATTCCAGGGGGCAAATATGAAAAAGTAAATGTTTGACCCTGATGGAGACCAACAACATTGGACCTCACTGACTGTCATTGTATATACAACAGGTTCTGTTGTGACATCTAACTCCATGTACACAATTCTGCATCTTGTTTACTACCGCAATTGGAATTTAAGAATTAAAGAAGTCATTGTCAAATCAGTTCTGAATTGTGCCCAGTGTCAGAGTGTCATAATCTCAAACACACACACAACCTTCACCCCATGCGACATGGTGTTTCCTGTCTAGCTCCAGCCTGACAGCAGTGATGTCTGACAGCTTTCCGCCAGCAGCGCTCATCCATCTTTGACTCACACCAATAACTTTAGCATTCCAGACCTCTCTCCTACACACACACACACACACACACACACACACACACACACACACAAATATGCTTTAAAAATTAAACAGCATTTTTCCATTTAGAGGTGATAGTGTGTGAATGAGACCTCAGGCAGTTTGAAAATCTGTGCCCTTTCAAAAGCTATTATCAATGCTGCGCTGAGTTAGCGCTATGGGAAACATCTTTGTTTGACCTGTTGTGAAGCACGCCAAGAATTTTGCTATAAATAGAAATGAGACAGGTGTGCTCTTAGGTTTCTTTGTCTTCAGAGAACCGCATTGTGTCGTGTGTGCTACTTTTTCTTAAACCATACCCTTTGTCAGGAGTTCGTTTTGTCAAGCAGGAGTAAATCCTTTCCTATTTTCTTTCTCTGTCCGAACTGAAAGAAAATATACTTATTTGGCATATGAATCCACTAAGAGATACAAGCCACCCTGTTCACGGCCCATCTCAGAGGATGATCCGCATAACTCCTGCATTAACTGTCTGGGGGATCATCATGCTGTATCACTGTGACACTGCGAATCATTTTCCATCAAAATTCCCCACTTCTTTTCACAAAGACTCACCTTCTTTTGTGAAGAGCAAGCCTGCGCGTCCTCGATGTTAAGATCTTGGGGCTCGCATGTCAAACTGGCTGAAGGGCAAGAGGCTGGTCCTCCCCTTTCTCTTGTCCTCTCACCAGATCGAGAAGTCCTCCAGCTTGCTTCTGGAGCATGAAAAAACCATCACACCACCACCTCAAACAAAGAATTCTAGATCTTTTGGCAGCTGTGTCCACAGTGATACCTATGCACATGAGACCATTTCAGTTGCGGCACAGAGCCAGGAGATTCGTACCCTTTCTATGTGGCTCAGACCCTGATTCCTCACCTTGGGTACCACTCTAGGAGTGCTTCTCATTTCTTATTTGTGCATCCTCGTTTCCATTCCTCTCGTCTCAGCTCCACCCCCTGTAGGATGCAAGGGAAGGCTGCAAGGAAAGAAAAGGAGGATGGAGGAATCAAAGGAAAACTTATTTATACATTGGAATACTTGATCACTCGAGCGTCACTTCAAAGCGTCATCAGCTGCACTCAAAGGATCTGCCCTTATGTTGTCAAAGTTTGGTTATTTAAGAAATTCATTATAAATAATAATAAAGCAAGATACCCTGTTGAAATATGTGAGATGTTTGGTTTATTTAAACTGCAAAGGTAAAGTATAAATTAAAATTATTGTGACGTGAAAGGGGAGGAGAATTTATACTAGTGTCATGTTTAGTCGATAAAACACTTTCGCAAAGGATACACCTGTGTATCCTCACTCATAACTCATCTGAAAGCTTCCTCACTCCTCGATCCACGCCTCCTTGTGGTGTAATGCGAGAATTGAGATGTCCTTCGAGATGGCTGAGCTCGATTGGTTTCCAGGTCATAGGATGGAGGATGGAGGAGTGAGGAAACGAGGAGAGATACTGAGAAGCAGCCTAGGTACTTCTTGTCGTCGCAAGATGTTAATGACAGATGTTTCCCTGACAGGCTGGGGAGCGGTCTTAGATGGCCGTCCAGCCCAAGGGATCTGGAGAGGCCCTCATCTCGATTGGCACATCAATTGCCTCAAATTGAAGGCTGTATTTCTGGCCCTGAAGTACTTCCTCCGGCAGTTAAGCTACCATGTGCTGGTGCGGGTGGAAAACACTCCGGTAGTCGCTTACATAAATCACAAAGGCGGACTGCCTGTTCCTGTCTCTCAGGGCCATTCACATTCCTGGAAGCATGAATGTGGTAGCAGATTTACTGTCGAGAAGAGAGTGCTGGAGTTTCTGCAGGAAAAGTTGTCAGCATGGATATGTCCTGCTACTCTCCAAGTATTTGTGGTCACCATTTCGGCTTGGCACGCTCTGATTGACAGGGTTTTAGTGGAGAAACACCCTCTGATGGCGATCATTCGTGGAGCTAGGCGACTAAGACCACCTGTCAGAGTGAAAGTTCCCTCGTGGGACTTAACTGTGGTCCTTGAGAGGCTAGTCAACAACCCCTTTGATCCACTTGAGTCAGCGCCAGGCAAGCTTCTGACTCTAAGGTGTTTTTTCTTATGGCTATTTCGTCACTAAAGAACTGGTGCAAGCAGCTGGTACAAGCGGCTGTTGACAAAGAAAACTATAGAGCAACGGGTGAGAGAGTCATTCATTCATAAAAACGAATTTACAGAAATGGAGCAAGCAGTAAGTATATCAGGGCCAGTATATATATATATATATATATATATATATACATATATATACAGGGGTTAAAGTGGGCCGGAACGGTCCAGGACCGGCGTTCCGGCACCTCAGATAAATTAATAAAAAAATTTGATTAATTAATATCAATGATAGTGCAATGGTAGGCTATTATAAAAATAAAAATAAAATGTTTAAATACATCCCCAATAAGGTGGGAGGTTGATCTTTTACATCACTGTATTAGTCCATTGAACTACTTTAAGTGTCCTGACCGCAGGGGAATCGTGGAGAATGACATATTGATGGAATCCCCACTTCTGCAGCACAGTGTGCATATAAAGTTGAGAAAACTAAACAACCGAGAGAAATGTCTACTACCTCAATTTAACGTTTTATTATCTGTACATCAGCATTTGGCAATAACATTATAATCTATCTCATTCACGGTAGAGAAAGCTGCTTACATGTACAAAACTAACTGTGAAGACTTAAATGTAAACACAGCTTTTGTGTCTTTATCAGCTTTTCCATATACACTGGCCCTGATAATCATCACAAATACTTACTGCTTGCTCCATTTCTGTAAATCCGTTTTTATGAATGAATGACTCTCTCACCCAGTTTTCTTCGTCAACAGCCGCATGCACCACCTGCTGGTGAGGTCAACTAACAGCTATGGAGATTATTAATCGGTAATCTACTGCTATTCCTGCCATTCCCAGAAGTCAAATGTTGAATTTTCTGTCTTAGTCTCTCTGTTTAACCCGAGGTTTAACGTAGTCAGCTGTATCCGGGCCGTATCCAGACCAGATGAAGGACCTGCACCTAGACACGACCACAATGCAGCCCTGAAGTGTCAACAAGACTATCCCCTGCAAAGGCCTCATCGACACGACAAAAAAAATTTCTCTGTACAGATGAAAATGTTATCAAAATGATTCCCGTTCACACGGATTTGTGGAAAAAACTAAAAACGCTATATTATGCATGCCAGACAAGTAATTTCACGATGTCACTTTGTAAAGAAAGACTACATGGTACACATTAAAAACCACATGCCTATAGACTAAACATGTAATACGCATTTGCATGCCATCACTGTTTTCACAGATTCCCGTTTTTGAAGTTTACAGTACAATTCACGTTTTTGAAGTATCGTATTCAAAACTCTATTTCAAAGTTTGCATTCTCTGGCCACCAAAACGCTGTTGTTGTGTAAATGAATGGCCAGAACGCATTTTCTGTTTTCAGTTTAAAAACTGTGTCTCATAAGCGGCAGTTATTAGTTAATAACTAATGACTTTTACAATGGAAATGAACTAATCAAAAACCTTCTTAAGTTGGACTATGACTTTCTTCTAGAGCTGCTGTACAGCCAAAACAATCTTTGTTGCATTAATTTCCTATTTTCACTGTAAAGCTGCTTTAAAACAATCTGTATTGTCAAAATTGCTATATAATTGAAGGTGACCAATTGACTTGACTCGACTTCACTCCTCCCGAAATTATGTTTAGGAACTTTAAAAATTTAAAATCCTCTATTCTATAAACCGTCCTTCCATGTACTGTTGATGTACTGTATTGAATCACCATAACATGGAGTCTTCCTCTGTCAGTGTGTGTGTGAGAAGCATCTGTAGGCACTTGAGGGCAAACACAGTTTTAGCTCTATCCATCTACACTCACTCATTATGTAATGTGCTCTCAATATAGGTCAGGTCTGAGGCAGAGGAATGCAGAGCTGCTAGCAATAGTTTTTAGCACTATTTGCAATTCTTCACTGTTGCCCATTCAGTTTGAAAGCATTGTTTAGCTGTTTGTAACATGCAACTTTGACTATTTATGCAGTTTATAGTATGAATTGTATATTGTGCACAGTGTCCACATTTTCAAAATGAAAGCAAGAGGTCTAGGTTTGATTGGTTAGCATGATCCAGTTAGCTTCTGGTATAGGTCAAAATTACACAATTGTGTTATAATTATTATTTTTGTATTTTTATTATTATTTGGTTGTATTTATGTTTGCCAATGAGTTATTGTTTTAAAAGCTTCTTAAAAACACTTGAGTCATCCACTGCATGATGTCCTTGTTGCTGTTGCTCCAGAATTGCCAATTGACAAATGCCAATTGCATGAATCTCATTTGTCTTCAAACATCATATTACATATTGTGCTACATTTAAAGGTAGGGTAGGACATTTCAGTGCGGCTACCAATAGCAAGCTAGCTTTGAAAGCATTAGATCCCACCCTCCCTTCAGAGCGTCTCCAAGGCCACACCTCTTTCAAAACACATGAACACGCAGGTCGCACACTGCCGGAGCAGATTCAGCAAAGCGTCACGAAAGATGGGGTTAAAATACCTCATGTCTCAAAGCACATAACATTACAATAATAATGAACGTAAACAACTTACAGAGCTCTGACTTGTACCACCTGACTGCTGCAGATTCGGCATTGATAGTGTTGCCAGAGTCTGAGCCGAAGACGTGAACAGCTCCGGGTAGAACATCACTGGTTACCATCTTGTAATTACGGTTACAACATGGCTCAAACGCAGCGTGAGCTCGTTGTTTTGGTTCATGAGGAACTGTTAAAGGTGGCTGCTGTTTGTTTGCGGCACACTGTGACTGTCTGTAGCCTTACGGAACATGCTGATGACGTATAATGTCTGCGTGAGCAGGGTGCGCGGAGGTATGGAAATACATATGCTGACAGGGAGGTAGGACATCACAACGAAACTTACCAATACACAAAATTAAAGGAACACATAGCTGATTAAAAAAAAAAAAAAAAATTATAATAATAGTATTTTCCTACTACTTAATTAAAAAAAACAGAGATTCTAATTATTGGACCAAAAAAAACCTGCATGCAATAACCTACAATACTGTGTGACACTTGATGGATGTTCTGTCAAGTCTTCGTCGTCGGTTAGGAAACTGGGTGTGCTCTTTGATACCAATCTATCATTTAAAAGCCACATTTCTAGCATCTGTAAAACTGCATTCTTCCATCTTAAATATTGTGGCAAGCAGGACATGGCAGAGGTTAATCAGTGTTAATCAGGATTGTATCTCTGTATAATATCAGTATTTAAATGCAAGATATTTAAAGTGAACCTTAAGTATACTTGCAATAGTTCCACTTTAGCACAATCAAGTATACTTGTTTATCTTTAGTTGGACTTCAGCACTACTTCTGCACAATTAAAGTGCATTAAGTACAAAATTTAGCAGACTTTAACTTAGTATACCAAAAGTATAATTGCAGGGTATTAATGCTTTGGTTACGACTGTAACCTCGGTTCCCTGAAGATGGAACGAGACGCTGCGTCAGTTGATGCTGTGGAAACACTCTGCGTGTTTACGTCTTGAAGCACATATGAAATCAGTCCAATGGTGTGGTGAAATGTCAGAGGCGGGTGACGTCACGAACCAGGAAACTATAAAGCCTGCCCAACGCTAGCTTCTAATAGGCTGGAGGAAGGCACTGACAGGCACGTAGTAGATATAGCAGGGCGACACAGAATCTTGTTCCCTCTTCAGTTAACCAAGGCGTTACCTTTCAAGGGCACTCGCGCTGCGTCGATTGGCGCTGTGGGAATGTCTATACCAACAAGTATAGCAAGAAGTGTCTGTCCTGTGTAAAAGAGTGTGTAAAAGTGAAGAGCAGCACTAGGACGAGAGCACCTGGGAACCTGGTGTAGAGTCCAGGTTCAGAGAGTAAAACTTTACGAATGTGTGCGGTGAGGACCAGCCTGGGGAAGCTGGTCATAGGAGGTTACGGCTAAACTGGCTAAGTAGGGGAAGGGCATACGGAGTAAGACAGAAGGCCTGCAGCATTATTGATCTAGCCACATTAGTGGGGACCTTAGGAACGTAGCCTGGCCCAGGGTGAAGGAATGCCTTGACTAACCAGGTGCAAACTCCAGGCACGAAGGTGAACCCGACAGGGCTTGCAGATCACTTATCCTTTTAAGAAAAGTGATAGCGAGGAGGAACAAAGCTTTCAAGATCTTTGTTTCCTTAATAGGCCTCCTCAATAGGCTTAAAGGTAGTGAGAACTCTAGCACTGTAGCAACAGGGCAGTTAACTGGGTCCAGCTAATGATCACTGCACCAAGGAATGAACACTCTCCACTTCAGGGCATACAGTTTCCTCGTGGAGGCAGCTCTGGAGTGAAGTATGCTCTCAACAACCTCAGTTGAGAGACTAAAATCTACGAGCTGGGCCCCCTCAGAGGCCAGGCCCAAATTTTTCACAGTTCTGGATGGGGGTGAAGAATCAAGCATAATTTACAGATATACTATGTTCAGATGGTGGTGAAAGAATCGTTCTGACGGGTAACTCCAGCGGAGGCCCGTCGAGAAGAGACACTAGATCTCCCCAACCCGTGAGAGAAGCATCTGTCATTAGTATCTTGCGACGACAAGGAGCTCCTAACACGGGACCTTGGGACAGGAACCAGGGTTTCTTCCACATAAAGAATGAGAGGGCACGAAAGTAATGCTAAATCTTTAGTCGAGGGCAGCCCTAGTTGTCAGAGAGTCTTTAGTGAGGCAAAGGAGGAACTCTTGACTGATTATTTGAAGGAAGCAGTGGACCTGTACAATGGATTAACAAGATAGGCCTTAATTAAAAAATGTGTTACTTGTATGTTTAAGGAAAATATTTTACTCCACAATTATTGTCCCCACTATGAAGAGGTAGAGTAGGGTTGTGCCGATGGACGATATCATCGTCCATCGTGATGGCTGACCGACATCACGATGGTGAGCCACCATCGTGATGCCACGCCCCCACCCTGTGAGACCAGCCCAGTCTCACGGCAGTTCGTGTTCGTGTGTACACCAGTGGTTGGGAACCTGGCTCTTAGGCAAAAATCATGTGGCTCGCAAGGTCTCTCACCCTTTACCAATGAACGATAAAAAAATTAAGACGTGCGTGTTCAGTGCTGTTCGCGAGTGTCACGAGTCACCACAGCAATCAACTAACCGCTTACGTTTCTGTGGTAACCTAACAGTTACAGCTCCTGCACTGGGATTCAAGCAGCTGCTGCTTGTTTAAGGTGATGGCAAAAATCATTTTAGAACAGCAGCGAAAATGTAAAAGTAGGCTATATAAACTTTAATATATCCTTTTATTGAAACGGGTGCTTTACTGTTCAAAGAGACATTTCGAAACATTTCACCCGCTAGCCGCAGGTAACTTTACTTTCACTTTTGCCGCAGAGACCCTTTATGTCCTATAAATGTGTCGTATTGTTGATAATCCGCGCAGATTTCAGTTGACGATTCTGTTTAAAGTTATTAATAATAAAACATGAATGAATGAGAAAGAAAAGAGCAGGATGTGCTTTATATTGAAAAGAAATATTAAAAGCGCGATAAGTCGCGAAAGAGACCTGAATTGTACTGACAGGATGCTGTGCGCGCGTTCCGAGCGCAACACGGACAAGCATAGTCTTTGTCTTCGGTTGCGAGCCTAAACGGCCAAATAAACATATAAATATTTCAAAATGCCAAGTCGAGTATTCCCGTGGCATAAACACAGTAGAAGTAGCTACTCTCTCTCTCTTCGTGATGGTCAGCGCGATTCCGTAGACCCCCCTCCCCCCCCCCCCTCCCCCGACGATATCATCGTCCATCACGATGTTTTACTGTAAACATCGTCAACTGCCAATTTAGGGGACATCGCCCAACCCTAAGGTAGAGACCAATAGATTTTCTGCTATGGTTGTTGTGGCTTGTTTATCACTGATTGCCCAAGGGGTCATACATCATTCATGAGGATAACATGTTTACTGTTGACTTGCTTTTACGTCAAGAAGTTTGCATACCAGTTGGCAGTGGACAGTAAATGTAAATACCCCCAGTCATGGGCTGAGAAATACATGGCAGGATACTGGATTTCAGGCTTCATGAAACATGCGTGTCAACCAAACTAGTGTCAAGAACTAGATTGGGGGACATCGGAGGGTACCCCACCTCTTACGAGGTATTGGAGTCTCGATCTCAGCATCGAGATGGTCATCTTCCCGCAGTGGGTGCATGACTCATCCACGAACGCTACCCTGCTTATGACTCAGACACAAGAGAATGTGGAATGACATCTTGACAAAGACGCAAGCACAGCCGTGTTACTCTTTCAGAATGGAAAAGCTCTTTTGTGTTGAGGTGCACAGTGGTAGATCGCCTGCACAGCATGCAGAGAAGGCTCTTTTTGTGCCTAGTTTCTCACAAACGAGATCACACCAACACAGGAACTGTTCCAGGTTTCTGAAGACCACACTCGTAGATGAAAAGCAGAGCTGAATCAACCAATAAACATTCGGCTCCAAAGCGAAAGCTTAGTGAGTGTCTCTCTGCACGCTTCCTATATACCCGCAGCAAGGGGCGTGGTTTGCGATGCAAATCTCACTCGCCAATGTCCATTGGCTGTTTCTGTTAACACTCGAAGGTGATAGGTCTCTCAGGCACGATCCCCATTCGTCAGTCACTGACGTAATGCGTAGTGACTGACTGAATGGGAACCACTAGCCACAGTGGCTGGTGAGCTAAAAAGTTAATGCCAAGCCCTCAGAGGGGTAGATTGTAACTGTTAAGGTTTCATTTCTCTCCGTCATGTCTATGTGCAATATGTTTTTGTCATCCATCCATTAAAGAAAATCCAGATAAACTTCTTAGTATTATTTATTTTGTTCGTTTACATCTCAACGCGCTGGTATAACATCAGCGCCCGAGGGAGCAGCAACACGTACTAAGTACTCAGTACTAAGATTCGCATTCAACAACTTGAGTCAAAATAAAAGTCCCGTTTGTTCACACATGCGCACAATGAACTCTTGCACATTTTTGGCATATGATACAATACAACAGTTGGTATAATCTAAAAAATAAATAAAATAACAGCAAGCTACATAACAAAATATAAATTATATGTTTAATGAGAACATATAACTCAACACCCCCACTTGTTCTCATCACCTTAAGCCATGCACAATGTCATCACAAATATTTAGTTCCCAAACAGAAAACCTTTGAACTTTAGAATTTTAATTTTTGAAACAGATTTTGTCAAAATGTCTGCTACCATGTCTTCTGTTGGGCAGTACACAATATGTATTCTTCCCTTACTGACAGCATCACGGATAAAGTGATATTTCACATCAATGTGTTTAGTTCTAGATCTATTCACTGGATTTTTACTCAGTGCAATGGCCCCCTGATTATCACCATACATCGTGGTGCAAGTGTAAACACTACTGTCCATGCCATTTAGCAGTTGAGTTAGGTACATGCTTTCCTGAGTAGTGTTTGCTAGACCAATGTATTCAGCTTCGCAGGTCGACAGTGCCACTGTCGGCTGTTTCTTAGACTTCCATGAGATAGCAGGGCCTTGTTCTGTTAGGCTGAAACAGTATCCTGAAATGCTACGCCTATCTTCTACAGAAGATGCCCAATCAGAATCACTGAATGCTATTAGACTTAAAGTCTTGTCTGTTTTCTTGAAACACAGCTCGTAGTCAGCTGTACCTTTTAGGTATCTCAGGACATGTTTAGCAGCTACTAAGTCATGTGTTTTAGGCTTTGCAAGGGTTTGTGACAGTTTACTGACTATCCAGCTAATGTCTGGTCTGGTGCAGGTCATTGCATAGATCAAGCTTCCAACAAGTTCACGGTATTCTTTGGGGTTCTCAATCTCATTGTTGTTTCCTTCCTCATTCCTATTACACTCCACTTTTAACTCACTTGGGGTAGCTTTTGGTTTACAGTTTGACATTCCAAACCTTTCAAGCATTTTGAGGATGTACCTTTTCTGATTCATTTTAATTTCTCCCTCTTTTTGCTCAAACTGAATCCCCAAAAAATAAGATATTTTCCCTAGATCCTTCATGTTAAATTTGGACTTCATTATTTCTTTAAAACTGTTGAGCTGATCCTCACTGCTTGCTGCAATTATCAAATCATCTACCCAGATGATCACTATGATCGTCTCATTTTCAATCTGCTTTCTATACACACAGTGATCAGACTGATTTCTCTCAAAGTTGTTTTGTTCCAAATGATCATTTAAAAGTTCGTACCAGTTTCTTCCAGACTGTTTTAGACCATACAGAGATTTTTTCAACTTGCATACTAACTTGTCTCCTATGTCAGATGTCTCTTCAAAACCCTCTGGTTGATCTAAGTATATGTCTTCCTCTATGGGAGCATGCAAGTATGCTGTTTTGACGTCCATCTGATGAACTAAGAAATTGTTCTGAGCAGCTATCTGCATTAATGCCCGTACTGAGGTGAGATTTGCTGTAGGAGCAAATGTCTCATGGTAGTCTATGCCTTCAGTTTGGTTGTATCCCTTTGCAACATACCTAGCCTTGAAGATTTTTCCTGTTTCTGCATTTTCTTTAAGGGCATATACCCATCTTCCCCCCACTGTCTTTTTGCCCTCTGGTAGAGTTGTCAATTCAAATGTGTCATTTTCTTTAAGTGAGTCCATCTCTTCCTTCATAGCATGTTCCCATCCGGGAGCCTCAGGTGACATAAGGGCCTCTCTATAGGTTTGGGGGACCCCACACACTGCCCTGTAACAATAATCAACACTCACATTGGTTACGTCATCTTTGGAGTATGTCAGATAATCTTGTAAATACTTTGGGGCTCTCTTTTCTCTTTTTGAGTGGTAATGTTTTTGACTAGCCGTGGCTGTTGGACCTGTACTGTTTTTGTTGTCTTCTGTGTCTACTTTTTCTATAGTTCCATCATGTTCTGACACCTCTGTATTGTCTGTATCAATACTCTCCATGTTTCCATTTAGGACCTTGTTCTCTGTGCTTTCCTCACTTTGTGGGGCATCACCACTGTTCTTACTATCCTGTGTCCTGTCTCTGTATTGTATTTCTAAGAAATCTTCATCGGTTTGTGTCTGCTGTTCAGCACTGCTCTTCCTAATGAATTTTACCAATCTATGTTTTGACACCTTTTCTGTCTGTGGATTGTATATCAGATAAGCTGGGCTATTTTTACTATACCCCACAAATATTCCCTTCTCACATCTAGGATCCAGTTTCTTATGATTGTGTTTGTACGCATAGCATTCTGATCCAAAAATCCACATTTTAGAAAGGTCTGGCTTTCTTCCTGTCAACATGAAGTATGGAGTATTCTTAATTCTGTCATTATAGCATCTGTTTCGGATGTGAGTTGCAGTTTGGACAGCATAAGGCCACAGAACCTTTGGTAATCCCTTCTCTATTAGCAGACACCTTCCCATTTCAAAGATGGTTCGCCATTGTCTCTCAGCTGTACCATTTTGATGAGGGGAGTACGGGGATGATGTATCATGTCTTATACCATTTTCTCGTAAAAGTGACTGAAATGCATTGCTTGTGTATTCTGTGCCATTGTCTGATCTTATGCATTTGACTCTACCGTATGGTGCACTGTCTGCAAGGAACTTCTCTGTCGCTAGAGTAGTGTCACTCTTGTTCTTAAGGAAGTAAACAGATACTGCCCCTGAAAAATCATCTGTGAATGAAATTGCATACTTATATCCATCTTGAGAAGTTGGTTCAATGGGACCTGCTAAGTCAGTATGTACCAACTCTAGGGCCTCACCAGCTTTTGTGTCAGTTTTCCTATTTCTGCTGTTGATGAACTTTCCCTCAGTACAAACATTACAGTCTAATTTGGTATTACCCGTGATTTTCATACCCTCAACCACTTCAGGTAATTTCAACACATCACTAACATTACAATGTCCCATGATCTCATGCCATGTTTTAACATCACAAGTTAGACTCACTTTGTCCCTGGACATCATATCTGTAACTGATGCATCAACACATTGTTTGTTGTTATTTACCGTTTTCAGATAGTACAGCCTTTCATGCTCTTCTATGCGGAACACAGCTCCATCCTTGCTTATCAGTTCATTCTGTCCTTCCTGGAAGATCACCTTGGCCCCGTCTGTTGTAGCAGCTTGAACGGAGATGATGCTCTGTGGGTATGATGGTATGAACAAGGCCTTCTTTAGAGTGATCCTGACGCATTTCCCTTCCACGTCCAGCAGTAACACCTCTGCGTCGCCCCGCTTTAATGCCACGTTGTTCATCCTGGCTCCATCCGCCAGCTCCATGTAGTGTGACTTTGGGTCGAAACTCTCGTCAAATTTTGTGAAATTGTTCTTGTCTGTTAAGATGTGGGATGTTGCTCCACAGTCTACCATTAGTCCATTTTTCGTAATATTATCTGGAAGAAATGTCTGACTTACTTTGAACACAAATGTTTGTTCTTTCTCACGCTCCTCTTGTTTTTCCGCAGCCTGTTTTGCTTCATCTTTGTGTCCGTCCTTTCTCCGGCGGCATGTCTCATCACTGTGTGTTGAACTTCTATGGTAGCTGCACCACTTAGGTACGCCTTTTTGGCGGCAATCGTGCGCAATATGACCGCGGTTTCCACATCCGTAGCAGGTCACGGATGCTATGTGCACTTTCATCACATTGTCAGATTTGGGTTTATCATCAAATTTTTCTGTCTCTTCGTAGCTTCTTAGTTTGCTTTTGAACTGGGAAAAAGTCAATTCTTCACTACTCTGTGTAGTATGGATAGCAAAAGGTTTGTAGGAATCTGGCAGGCCCTTTAGGATCATAGCTATTATCAGTCCGTCACTTATTACTTCTTTTGCGTTTCTTAGGGAAGTCACCGCTTTCTCAGCTCGGATAATGTAGTCTGTTATCGTCTCGTCAGATTCCTTCTTTAACGAAGTTAGTTCAGTGTATAGGGCGATAATTCGAGGCTTACCCTGACTGGCGTAGTGATTTCGAAGTATTTGCAGAGCTTTCCTGCCGTCATCAGTCGCCTCCCGCATCACCAGTGACAGGCTTTTATCATCGAGAAACTGGATTAATTCAGCGTAGCACTCCTCATTTGTTTCCTCGTCTATATCCCCGGTAGACAGTATTGTTTCTTTTAAACCCATTATTCTCAGATGGCCAAGAAATTTTACTTCCCATAGTTCGTAGTTGTTTTCGTCTCCGTCGAAAACTAACCTCTGCCATCTTCCTCCTGTAGCATTGGCGCGCCTGGGCCCATAACCTGTTAAGGTTTCATTTCTCTCCGTCATGTCTATGTGCAATATGTTTTTGTCATCCATCCATTAAAGAAAATCCAGATAAACTTCTTAGTATTATTTATTTTTGTTCGTTTACATCTCAACGCGCTGGTATAACATCAGCGCCCGAGGGAGCAGCAACACGTACTAAGTACTCAGTACTAAGATTCGCATTCAACAACTTGAGTCAAAATAAAAGTCCCGTTTGTTCACACATGCGCACAATGAACTCTTGCACATTTTTGGCATATGATACAATACAACAGTTGGTATAATCTAAAAAATAAATAAAATAACAGCAAGCTACATAACAAAATATAAATTATATGTTTAATGAGAACATATAACTCAACAGTAACAACAGAACTCTTTGTATTTGACATTAACTCACATAATCTTGTGATTGTGTAGTACATGTCCAAGTTGTTTGATTTGTAATAGACAAATGTGGCTTGCTTGTATCAAAGTTTGAGAGATCTAACACTTATATAATTGTTCAAACCAATATGTTGAATACATTTCTTTTATTTCATTTATTATTATTTGCATTTATGTTGTCTTCACTGTCTTTCAGATATAATAAATATTATAATAAATATAATTTAATAATTCACAATAGAAAAATGTTTGCTAAAATATCTAATATTTTCTAATATTTATTTTAATATATATAGCAAGTCCATGCAAAGCTTTAAAAACAAATTGTAGAATTTCCGAATCAACACGGAACTTGTAAAAAAACTGTAAAAAAATCAAGTCCATTCAGCATTTTATGTCATGAAGACATTCAAACAGACTAGACACAGAACAGCTGTTATTTTTAACAGGAAAATAAAGCTGAGTGTCATTGACATAGAAATGATATGTTGTGTTTCTGAATAATATGACCTGCGGAACAATATAAGAGATTTGAGCATGAGATGAGAAACATTTCCCTACTACACTTCAGCACATGTCCCTGAAACCCAGCTACATTATCATGCCCAGCTACATTAAGTATTTGTTAAAGGATTTCATGATCAAATGCTGCTAGTTTGTCATTCATGTGTAAGAATCATTTGCATTTAACCCAAAGATGCTGAAAATACAGAATCACTTCTCTGAAGAAATTGACTGCTCAAATCAAAAATGCTTTTCCATCACCTCAATAGATGTATAAAGATGTTCTGTAGCTGTATAGCTATTCCAATATAAGGTGACTTCCATGTTTTAAACAAGCCAAATAGGCTGATGTTTAAGGTTTTGAGGGTTAAAGTTACCCCAAAGCATACCTACAGTGTAAAGTCTCATGTGTACAGCTTTCTTTGTGCTCATGTGATGTCATTTGTTCTGTTGGCCTCAGTCTAAACACTTTCACCTGGCCTTCCCACCAGGCTAATGTTACATCAGTAATTAGCATGTCTCATCTCCTCTACCTGCCTTCAGCAACAGCTCAGTTTCACTCCCAGCGGGTCACGCACAAGTTTGACCTCTGTGTGTGTGCAAGTACAAGGGCCGCATGCCACTGATCAAAAAGATACAAGTCCCTCAGGTTTCAACTGAAGACATAATAGTAATAGTTTATGTTGTGTGAATTATAGCAAGACCACAACACCCATACGCTTTAAATTAAGCAATCTGTTTCTATTACTATTTTAAAAGTGTTGTCATTTTTGTTTAGTCTTATTCACATTTATTTTGAGGCTATCTATAGACAGATTCCTGGGAAGAAAACAAGTCTGTCACACCTGTATAACATGCCTGATACCATCCAAGACTAAAAAATATCATTGAATGGAGAAATGCTTGTTGACTGTAAATGGTCCTATGGCGTGTATATCTAATATGTATATATAATACAATTTTTATGGATATTTGAGTGCTCTGAGAGGTGAAAAGGTCAGAACACTGAAGGCTTTGAGCCTTGTTGGAAAGTCCAATTGCTCTCTGAAAGAATATACATATTTTATTACCTGATGAATCCAAGTGGAAACAGGACACCAGCTTCACACATCTTCACATGACTTGGCTCAGCTAGCGAATGTAAAAAAAAAGTCTTGTAATCTCTTAAACTCTTTATATATTTCACAAAGCTGTAAAATAAATGTAATTACACCATGAATACATTTGTAAATGTACAGAATCTGTTGCAACTACTGCTTATGTAATTAGCAAGTGTGCTATGTATACATAAAATGATTGTAGGTTTTCAATAAAGAACCTTTGCTATGATAGCCCAGTTCCACCTCAGAGTAAAACAATTAAACAGGTAGTTGTGAGATAAAGTTTAATAGTACAAATACAAGTTTTACATGTTGTAGCACATAATGTCTGTTACATGTTTTCTGTTTGTTTGGACTTTTATGTGGTATTTCCTGTTTCCTGTAAGGGTTTGTAGTCCCTTTGTAGTTATTTTGTGTCATTGGTTCCCTTGACTGTATCTCCAGGTGTTTCTTGTTTCCCTTTTTATCTTGTTAGATCCGTATACATTTGAAAACGGCGTTTTCATTTAAAAAAATACAAAACACACATGATCATTGTCATCTGTGAATATGTCCAATCATGAAACAGCTGTGTTGTCATCAGAGCTTGTGCGGTGCCTGACCCAGATGGCTCATATTGTTTTGAGAAGTAATTCTGAGCCCACCTAACTGATCCATGCACAGCAATCATTCTCACAAACCATTGTTGATGGCAGACCTACAAACTCTGTGGAACTTTCCAGATCTCCACTCTGCTTCAGGTCACATCCAGTGTGATAACATGAACGTGTACGATGGAAAATGAAACCTGAGGAGTTATTGAAGACTGTTCTGCTGAAAAAAATCCAGTACTGCTGGTCAACCAGGTGTGTTTTGCGTGCTGGGACCAACATGGGATGTTGGTTGCTGATGGGAAGTGGGAGTGCTGATGGACCAACTACACCAGCTCAGTTTTGCTTGAGAACAGCATGACTATGCTGGTTCACCAGCTAGACTATAACAGCTCTTTCAGCAGTTTCCCTCGGTGTAGAGGCCTTTTTGGTGGACTTACTTTCCATGGATTTTATCTGCGTTTAAAGGTTGTGATTGGAACCATTTGTAAATACACAAGTTTCAATGTTTAATGTAACATAATTAAGTTTTACAAGGTTGTGACTCAACATGTTCATTGTTTTGCCCAGATTTGCTTTGATAGCAGTATTTGGATACTGTAGGTCGAGACGAGTTCCTCTGCTTGAATCAAAGCTGGACCATTGGATCAATCGATCAATCGATCAATCGATCAATCAATCAATCAATCCAACAATTGTTGTCAGGTTAGATTATACAAGGGGGAAGTTTGGGGGACAAAGCCCATTCACAAGGGTTTGGTTTCACAAAGATCAGCTCACTGATTTCCACCTGAACAATGGAGATATGGAAGTACTCTCAATAATTGAACAGACCGGTGGTGTTACGCAACAGGCCTTACGAGTGGGCTGCCAGAGGGAAGGGCAGCGAAGCGAAAGAGAGGCGATCCAGGGGACGGGTGCCTGGGAGTGTGTGGGAAGAAGGTCTGTGGAAAGATTTCAAATATAAGTGTAAATTGCTGCTATATGGACACATCTTGTCACCAAGGTCATTACGGTGCTTTCTGTAGCCCTGTGATTTCACAAGTTAAGACATCAGTGACTATGCTCTCCTCCTGCTGTGCTTCCCCATATGTGAACATATGTCGGCATAAAAGACGCTGTATTTTTAGCCTAGTCTACAATAAGTCCCAGAATGCCTGTGGTAGCGAGCTTTTAGTCAGTGCATTCACGTTAGGTTGTGCATCTCTCGCACACACGCTAGTTCTCCCCTGTAGGCATGCAGGCCCCAGTTTCATCGTTCTATGGCTGAATCACTAGCTCTTCACTCCCTCTCCTCTTTTCTGCCTACCTCTCCTTCTTTTTTTCACTCTCATTTTTAGTCTTTCTCTCTCTCTCACCCTCTTCTCTTCAGGTCTGTATATTTTTTCCTGCTTCTCTCCTCCCACGCCAACCTCACATGCACAGAGCTCAAATGCTCTGCCAAACCGTCCTTCTTCTTAAGCCATGTGCATGAATATACTCCTCAATAGAAAATACACACCAGATCGCTTTTGATTGTACTGGCTATTAAAGGTAGTAAAAATAACAAGTGGACCATTATTAGTCTCTGCATTTGCCCTTTGCATTTGATGCTCATATATATATATAATGGTATAATAATGGCAAATGTCTGATTGCAGTAAGGTGATAGCAGGGCTTACATCATTTTAGTGGATAAACATACTCAATCAATCAATATTTGTTGAAAATGTAATAGGTATTGTGTATTGTGATGTAGAAACATGAAAAGATGAGTTCATCCAAAGACTTGCTCAAAATCAGGACATTTTTCACATTTTTGTACCAAACCTCACTTGTCCGACTAACAGTTTACCATTTGTAACCGGTCCTACTCGACCTGCTCTATTCTGGTGAAGGAGTCTCAAACCCTAGTCAATTATTCACTACAGAAAGCCAAAGTAAAAACTGACCACTGCATTAATGTCACAGATTCTTTCAGAGACGATGAGCGCTGAATCTACTTCAACGTGCTGATAACGGTGGGTATATAGGCCTTACTGTCTCAATTTATTTTCTTAATATTTCTCTTGTGGCCCATATGTAGTGAAAAAACGAGAAGTATTAAAGGGATAGTTCGGCCAAAAATGATATTAAACCCATGATTTGTGTAAGAATCTGTGACATTAATGCAGTGGTCAGTTTTTACTTTCGCTTTCTGTAGTTGCCTTGTACCTGTACTTGTGTAATGACAATAAAGTTGAATCTAATCTAATCTAATGATTTACTCGCCCTCAAGCCGTTCGAGATGCATATGTCAATAATTTTTCAGACGAACAAACACATTTTCAGTTATTTTAGAAAATGTCTTAGATCTTTCAGTGGTTATAATGTCAAGTTATGGGGTCCACTCCTTCAAGTCCCAAAAATGTGCATGCATCCTTCACAAAAGTAATCCATCCGGCTCCAGGGGGATAAACGAAGGCCTTCTGAGGGTAATCCGTGCGGTTTTGTCGTGAGAATATACATATTTAAAACTTTATAAATGAAAATAACTGGCTTCCGGCAACGGTCGACGCGCGTTCACGGGAGATGGATGCCGGCGTATGACGTAGGACGTAGCGTTTGATTTAGCTATACTTCGTTCTACGTCACGACGCTTCCTACGCTACGTCCTACGTCATACGCCGGCATCCATCTCCCGTGAACGTGCGTCGACCGTTGCCGGTATAAAAATAATATAAAAATAATTATTTAATACATTAATTGGAAATGCTAAAACTTGATATGGCCGATATGCTTTTGACGATATCTCTGGCTTTCGTTGACATCGCAAAATATCGTCCACAACCAAATGCAAACTGGCATTCAGATCTGCCTTCATTTATTTAGCAACGCCCAACTTCCTACGATACAATCAATTCCCGAGGGATGAAATCAAATCCCGCCCTACATTTTTCTCATTCCAGAAGCCATTTCACTTGGATACGTCACAACAGACTATCGCAACATCCGTTTCGTGCCCTTTAAACTTTTGAATTGGAACAGAAATAACAACTCTTTTTTGAGGCATTGAGGGATTTTAATAATTTTTATTTATCAATGTGAATCCTTGAAGCTTTTCATTTATTCTAAAGTTTGAGTTGAAATGAATTTAGAAAAACATTCTTTAAAAACTGTAAAAAAAAAAGTGATTTAAAATGGTCATAGTGTCATGTTATAGAATACATCTTATCAGCACATCAATAGTCAACACATATTAAAAGTATGCCAACCACCAAAAAAAAAAAAAAAACAATGAAGTGATTTGATTATTTAAGAATTAAAAAAAAGAAGCTTTTCCCAGCATTTGCATGATTCATGTCAGAGCAACATAAGCCCAGAGCTGCCTGCATGCATAATATCAAAGTGCTTTAGTTTCATTTATGGCATAACACTGATATGACAAGTCCAACATGGAAACCAGGCTTTGTTTTTAAAAAGAAGCCATTTAATACAGAAATGCTTATGAATTCACCAGCTTAAGGTATGTTTTGCGATAATAACCAGCTGCAGAACCGCAGAGCCATACAGCAGTCTGAGGACAGCAGCGCCAGGCCAGCAGTCTCAGACCGGTGTTGGTGTGGAGCTTAAAGCATCATTTAGGGTAGGTTCAGTGAGTTCATTCATTAAGGTAGAGCTTATAGATATAGTGAAGTGTGGGTTTAGTGGTTGGGGCGGGACTCTAACTTCAGGTCTGACACTGCTGTGACGTGTGGTTCTGCAGTTAGATATATCCCCTGTTTTGCACCAGCTAGACCAGCACTATACCAACTCTAACCAGCATAAACCAGCCAGGACCAACAGGACCAACATGGAATTCATGCTGGATTTTTCAGCAGTGATGCAGTGATACCAAACCATTCCATCTTCAAAAGAAATAAAAAGAATGCTGACAAAGTTAGAAGCCTGGATGATTATGTAAATACACAGAATAATTCCCACACATGATAAAGATTCAGAACCCTGTTAACTTGTTTCTTTTTTTTTTTTTTTATCCATTCTATATCACAGATGGTAAATTAGAATTTGATTTACTGTAACATAATATATTGACAAATTTTAATTATTGCCATTTTTACTTCCATATTCATAATCTACATAAATTACATGAAAAACCGTTTTTGGTCCACTGTTTTGTATTGTATTTTATTCTTTAACGTTTTATATAAACGTGAGTGTTTCTTAAAATGCAGACATCTATATTCACAGTAAATAAACACCACTCTGGCATGTGTATATTGTATAAACACATTGTCTTTGTAAAAAATTTTGTTTCTTAAAGAGTTTTCATCTCAGCTATTTAACTTGCTGGCAAAGCATCACAGTTGTGATGTTTAGTATTTAAGTGAATATAATAAATGCCCCAAAGAACGAATTAAAGGGTTGTAAAACACCTATGCTGGTGCTTAACACACATCCTTAGCGTGGACAAATCAACAGATTTATTAGTCTTTAGATAGTCTCTTTTTTATTAGTCTCTTTCTTTATTTTACCTTTCGTACTTTTATGTCATTCTCGTTGCTAAACCTATAAATACATAAATTCTCATTAAAGTGCATTCGATTTGAAAAGACAACATGTACACTCAAATTAAAGGTTTTCTTTTTAGACCGCAACTCACATTGATATACGGATATTAAAGTAATGGCAGTTTCTACCAATTACAGTCCCTGATGCAGACCTGTGCGTATTATACAGCACTATTAGCGCTTGTGTTTTGCATCACTCAGAATCGTCTAATTGCTTTAAACAAAAACTGTGTACTATTTCTAAACTTTGTTTGTAGTTATAGTTTTGTGGACTTATTTTAAATGGAAGTGTTTCACTTCTATTGCATACTCACATTGCCCCAACTCGCTAAACCCACAGGACAGGATCATTTGACTGGATATGAAGTTGTGCATTCACATTTGCATGACCACACTGAGGTAGATCCAAAGAAACCAATGAGCAAAAAACAGCCATTGCAAAAGAATACATAAAGATGAAAAACACGTTTCATACTTCTTTGAAAGCAATGTCTGATGCAGCAAGATGTACTTAATTCTATTTTATGTACAAGGATGTTGAGGGACCATGTCCTGATATTCAATCCCAGCAGCTCTGGAATATCCCTCGACACATCATATGCTTAAGATTTGCAAATGTTTTACAGTAACTATTGCATGTAGAGACACTCTATGTCAGTTAGAGGACTGAAGGCACTATTAAATGATTTATTTAAATAATAATTAAATATGTAATCATAATGTATTAAATATAATATATATTTCCATATAATAATTACAATTATTTATATAGATAAATAAATCGAATGATTAATTAAGCATAGTGTTGAATATGTACATTTAAAAAGCTTTAACAAATGAAGTTATACTTTTAAAAATGTAATACTGCCTGGAACAGATGTTACATAGTTTGTTTTTAAAGATGTTTAAGAAAGTTGTGCTTATAATGGGGCAGTGGTTGGTGTCCAAGAGAGTCGTACTGTCGGCTTGGCTATGAGTGATGAAGTTCATATTAATGTCATGTATTATTAAAGCAAGATACATAGTACCATATCAAACAGACCTCAACGTTTCATAAAACATGCCATGATCTGCATAATTAATCAACATTCAGTTTGCAAATGACTTAAAGTAGCCTAAAATTAGCAAATAAACAAGTACATAAATAAATGATGAACATACGGTACAAAAAAAGTAATTGTTCTACATGCAAATGTAATTTTTGCAAATGAGTCACTGAATAACTAATAATATTTTGGGGTAAGGTGCATTTATATATCCAAGTACTCTAACCATCCGATTAATAGTTATTCTGTCTTTTACTTATTGGTGTCCATAGGCATATTTTAGACTACCATTCTGTTCTTCAAACAGAATCGAAGCAATTCTTGTGGACTTGAGATCAAACATACGCAATGAAATAATACATTATCAGGGGCCCAGTTTAAGCACTCTGATATATGAATAGACTACAATATGTACAGTCTTGTAATGGCCTAGAATTACACTGGAAATCTATACATCTGTGAGACGCTTCCCTTTATTTACACAGTTCTGATTCGCAACTGTGCAGTTGCCAGTTCGCAGGTTCGCCTCTCGAAAATTATCAATGCTGTTATTGAGGTCATCGTCAATCTCCATGTATTCTGACTTGCTGACGACAGACGAGCTGCGACGACTGGAGTTGGAGTCGGATGCGATGTTCGGGTTGCTCACTGTGAGGAGCTGTGCCTGTTCATCTCCTTCGGTTTCTCTGTGATAGAAATAGTTAAAGTTGGACACAATCACAGGCACTGGAAGCGCAATCGTTAGCACTCCAGCAATGGCACATAGAGAGCCTACTATCTTGCCCCCAATCGTAACAGGGTACATGTCTCCATACCCCACGGTTGTCATCGAAACCACCGCCCACCAGAAAGCGTCTGGGATGCTTGTGAAGAAGGAATCCTTCTCTTCGGCCTCTGCAAAATACACCGCGCTGGAAAACAAGATTACGCCGATGAAAAGGAAAAAGATGAGAAGTCCTAGCTCACGCATGCTGGCTTTCAGAGTCTGGCCCAAGATCTGAAGCCCCTTGGAGTGTCTGGACAGCTTAAATATCCGAAACACCCTAACCAAGCGGATAACCCTGAGAATGGCTAGAGACGTGGCCTGCTCTCCTCCACCCTTCACCTCCTTTCCACCGTCGGGGTCCTCTGCCAACTCCGTTCCGAGCGTTATGAAATATGGAATGATGGACACTATGTCGATCGTGTTCATCATGTTTTTGAAGAAGGCAGGTTTACTTGGGCAAGCGAAAAAACGGACAATCAACTCAAAAGAAAACCAAATGATGCAGAGTGTCTCCACGACAAAGAACGGATCGGTAAAAATATTTGGTTTGTAGTAGAATGTGCTGTTGCCTATCACCTGGAGCCGTCCATGTGGATCCTCTTTCAACTCTGGTAAAGTCTCCAAGCAAAATATGACAATAGAAATGAGAATAACCATGACGGAGACAATCGCGATCCCTCTGGCAGGTCCTGAGCTCTCGGGATGCTCAAACAGCAGCCAA
Organism: Rutilus rutilus; assembly: GCF_951802725.1. Lineage (NCBI taxonomy): Eukaryota > Metazoa > Chordata > Actinopteri > Cypriniformes > Leuciscidae > Rutilus > Rutilus rutilus. The sequence goes on along the minus strand of NC_140212.1, from coordinate 22,381,566 downwards.
ATCTGTCTCTGAAACTCATTTTCCGGCAGTGGGCGCTCTTCCTCACGAATAAAGCCCTCATCCTCACGAAATTTTTCCATAGCTTCTTCTCCAAGCTCATAAAATTTTATTTCCTCAGAGAACATATCCAAGGGTACATTGACGGGCCTTCTTAACCTCCCCCCTGACTGATAGTAGTAGAGTATGGCATCAAAACTTGGGCGGTTTCTGTCAAAGAAGTACTCATTCCTTAAAGGGTCAAAGTAGCGCATCCTTTTTTTGGGGTTGCCTAGTAGGGTCTCTGGGAACTGGGCAAGCGTCTTGAGTTGGGTCTCAAAGCGCAGCCCTGAGATGTTGATGACCACCCGCTCGCAGCACTCGGGGGAATACTGCGAGTCCTGCGGTTGCCCCTGCAGAGTGGAGGACGTCTCGTCTATATTATCTCCAGCAACCACCACAGTCATCCTGGAGATCAAACTCGCAGTACTGGATGGCAGTGGATGTTCAGGTGGGTTGAGTACGCATCCAATGCCCTGCAGTTTGAATAGTCAATGACCCAACAGGACATCCAGCATCATGTTCCACCAAATGTCGACCATCTCCATGTCCAATGGAGCTCTGCATCTACTTCATAGTCGGCCAGAAAATTAAGGGGAGTAATGGGATACGTCAGATACCATGACAGAGATGAAATATGTCCTGTACCTAGATATAAAAAAAAAATCCACAGGGAAGTGATAAGAAATTTCTACTGATCCTAAAGTATATTTTGAATCATATTCAAAAATAAAATAAAAGGTTTTTCAGAACACAAAGTTCCCAACAGGACCATCACGATTTGTCAGTCTAAGAAAATGTCAGATTTTAAACATCTTTGCTCAGTGAATTTCTTCAGTCTACTAGCAAGATATTCTAGTACAATGCACATAACGTTCTGGTTAAGACTGCACAATAACATCTAATACGATTCTAAGGATCAAATAAGATCTGATTGGGTGAAATGAATTTGAAATGGACTTGCTTGTCAAATAGATTTCCAAGTGTCCTGAAAGCAAGTTTAACCCTACAGAAGCAGACAGAACATTTCCTCTTGTGAGACAGCTATGTAGAGAACATATGCTCTTGCTCTTGTATATACACACACACACACATACTCAAAACATGCAATATGGTACTTTATCATTATAATTATTTTTTATTTTTTAACTAGCTCTCAGCAAATATCAGGACACTATTTGCCAATATGATTATTATTCATTTATAACGAAGAGAATGAGAGTGATACCAAATGATGCCAATGGGGATGTTATAAAATGACTGTCTTTGTACTTACGTGGGCAGTCAGATTGAGGAACAGTGCAGGAAAGATCTGCGCAAAACCTCCTATGTGTAATTAAAAATAGATCTCACATTACAGCCTCACATTCATACAGCAAGAATAAAATACATCCACAATACACATCCTACTGCCGTCAGACAACAGCAAACTTGCAGTGCTCCTCAAAGCGGTGCAGCAGAACAGTGGAGACACATACAAAGAGAGAGCGAGAGAGAGAGAGGGAGGGAGGGTGAGCGAGGGAGAGAGAGTGAGTGGGTGAGTGAGTGAGTGGATGTGTAATGCGCAATGCAGACAGACTCCAGTATGTTGCCAAATGTCCTTTTCCACACATCAGATGGGACACACTACAGCTGAAGGAGAAATTCCTGTTTAAATGGTATTTGTTTCTATCATTAGTGTGTCTTTTGTTCACAAATAGCCATAAAAACAGATTAACATGTATATACTAATAAAGTTAAATATATGAATGCACTAATTTGCATGCAACCTCAAACCAGAATTCTACACTTGTGGTATTTTATTTAGAGTAAAAATGTTCATTTAAATTCAACAGTACTCGATGAACATTTTTTGGAGCATTGAGCAGACTTAATGTGTATTCGAGGCATAAACACTTTAAAAATGTGCTGCATCTAAATTAAAACAATGATTCAATAAAATATGATTTAATATGATTCAAGCAATCTGATGTCATTTGCTTCCACCAACAAAGGTACATTTAAAGGGTTGGATGAAGTAAAAACAACTGCACTTACATTTTCAAACCTGTGACCTTGGCTTTGCTAGCACAATGATTTACTTATTTTGCTCATATTTACATACAAATTGTGCAATAAATCAGGGCCTTATCGTGTTTAACATATCTTGACATCTGTGTCTCCAACTGATACTTAAATCAGATTGCAAATAATTGACCTGAGAGTTTGTGGTGGTTGATCACGTTAGAGTTTTCTGCATTAGATTGCATTTAGATGCCTTTTCATGTAGAAATGGGAACCAGTATCTGTGGTCAAAGCATCATTGAGATGTACAATGTGAAGACTGTAGCTCTGTGAATATCATCCAGTCCTCAGCAGACAGCGCAATCGCTCTCAGTACAAGAGATCAACACAATTCTCCATGGCAACCAGGAGTTAGTAAAAGAGTGAGGAGAGGAGGAGGGAAAACAGGGAAAAGGTTTATACACCGCTGCTGTCACTACAGCACAAACAACAAACCTCACACCTTTACAGTGTAAAATAAAATGTAGCTTCTTCATTTCATTTCAGCAATTTGTGTAGATTAAATTTGCTACAATGAAACTGTATTGTGTATGGGTTGTCATTATATTGGTCATTGATCACCATGTTGTTGTTTTCTTTTCTTTGAAAAGTCCACTGGAAAGGTTGCAGAATCTGATTTCGGCAAATGCAACATGATCCTGGATCAACATTTTTGTTGATCCTGGAACAACATTCCAATCAACCAATCAGATTTGAGGTATAAGTTTACAGTTTATGTCAAGTTTAGGCTTACAACCAAGGTTTCCATCATTTTTATGTTTAGGGGTGGATATGTTGGTCCAGGATCAACAAAATATGTTGACCAAGGAACGCAAGTCAAGTCGGCAAAATCAGGACGTGCAAAGGTCTAAAAGAAGAAATGAAGATAAGACATATAAATACTTAAGGAGTATGGCAAAAAGAGAAGAATAAAAGTCCTGTTTTAATCAATTATTTTGTTTTTGTGTAGCTATAACCTATTTTGCTATATCATCCTTTTGACATGAACAGTTTTCAGATGCCTCAGGAATGGCAGTTGTTCATCAGTACCTCCTTTTTCCTGGTTATATCCCACTCTTCAAAGTGTACATTAAACAATGTTTGGGGAAGTTACAGCAGAAATCAACATTTAAAAGAAGGTCCAAGAGTTCTCTTTTCATCTGAACATTTTATTATATATTTTTTTGTAATTATATATATATATATATATATATATATATATATATATATAATTGACCATATATATATAGAAACTACAATGATTTATAGTACAGTTTTATAGTAAAAAAATGTTGCTTAAATGTCATGAAAATACTTTTAATTCAGCAATATACATATCGAATTTGGGGTTAAATGTGACCTGTTCGTTTATTGCTGTTGTTTGGTAGCAGTTTGTATTGTGAAAAGCACTACACATAAAAAAATAAAACATAAAATGCATTGGATTTAATTCAAGGTCAGACTGCATTAAAGAGCACCTCCCCACAAAACTCACTCCTGTTATCTGACCATGCCGTGCTTTCTTCAAGAACGATAAACCCATTATAAGTGTGTTGCATGACCTTTCATAAAGTACTAGAACATGTTTTTACAGGGATCAAGCAGATACTCTAAATTCCCCCTCCCCCCAAAAAAGAGCAATTATTTCAGCTGCAGCTTTATGAATAAACCAATGGAATGTAATTAAACGTAGATTCAGGAATACTCTCACGACCGAGTGTACATGAAACAAATTCCTCCGAGTATTTCTTCCTCGTGTGGAAACCTGCTGATGTGGACCCTCTGCTTTTTGCCTAGCAACAGTCGCTAGTGTACTACACATCTCTGACAGCCCTGTTCCTCATTTCATTTCAAGGATCCTCCTCAGAGCTCATTTCATTTTGAAAGGGTGATCACATTTACGTGAACGCTCTTGAGGATAATGGGTCCTGTTCGTAAACTCCCACAGATCCCCTCACACAAACAAGATCTGCGAGCAGCATTTAGCTTCCCCGCATTCGTTTCAGCAGAAGGACAGCTGAGGAGAGGTGCAGTCTTCCAGTATGAATGTAGCACCCCTCCTCCACTCTCATTCATGAATGCACCGGGCCGTTATATAACACTTGTGCTCTATTTAAAAGAACCGTAGCAATGAAGATGGGCAAGAGACTCACGCGGTGCCCTTCAAGATGAACGCTGGAGCCCTAGGGGCTGTTGGGTCAGACCGCTAGGTGCTATTATTAGCTGCGTGTCACACCACAACCAAAGGAAATGGAGTAGAACTGACAGATGTGTGTGTGCATTCATTGGTAATGTGCTTTTGTGTGTGTGTGTGTGTGTGTGTGTGTGTGTGTGTGGTGATTGCATCATGAAGCACACAATGGCCAGATTTACTGCACTGCACCATTCTGCGCTAAACACACAAGACACATCATTTACCTTGTTTTCTACAACGTATTCAAATTAGTTTCTGTCCCAGAGACTGCTTAGCTGAGCGTACACATTTGACTTTACAAGAGAATGTAATAATGTCGTCATTGGTTTTATTTTTAGGTCCCATGTCTGCTGGGCTCCCATGGGAGTCCTGTTGACACACAAAAAAAAAATATCTGTAAAATGTAAATGTAAAATTACCACATTCGATCAGATTTATTTTTATTCTCATTTAATTCTCTTACAGAATTTATAAATTCTCATACAATTCTTTTTTTCTTTTTTTTTCTTTTTTTGTTAAACAATACTGGCCAGCTGGACATAGTACCTGGCTCAACCATGGCATGGGGCAAGATTATCTGTTTTTCGACCAATGGCAGATGGGGAGTGATCAGGAAACCTTTTTGTAAACAGTCATTATTTTTTGTGCAATTCAATTTGGTGATGAAAGTGATGCCGGTTTTCTTTCTTTCCTTTCAGGAACTTTAGCATTTGTAGGATTCATTTAGTTCTGGACCCAAGAATTAGAGCACCTTGCACAGCCCTGTGGACTGTATGGTGCCCTCTGGTTTGCACCAAACCCCTTAATATTGGGTTTCTCCATTGTCATTCTCATATGGGCAGATCAATCACAGCAAAAATCAATCAATGTCAGCAAAAATAGAAGCATTTGATATGTGATTAGCAATGGAGTCATCAAAGTGTCAATGAAAGAGTTATGGAGGAAGCATATTGGTAAAAAATATTTGTGATGTTTTTACTGTCAGTAGCTGTGTTTACATAGACCCTAATAATCCGTTTGTAATCAGGCTGGCACAGTTGCAATAAAAAATCCACATCAATCGGAATTGGTCAAATCCGATTTAAATTTCATTCGGTTTGTAAGGGGTGGTTTAAACCTTTTCTAATGCGTTCGATAGGACATGTAAATATTTGATCGGATTGAAAACTGAAACTGGAAAATTCTGTGCAAGTGTAATGATGTAGATATGGTGTAAATTGACGCATGACGCATAGAACAAGCTGTTGATGAATATAGTGTAATAAAAATGACTGGTGTGTTGTTGTAAAATTCTCCTTCCATCATCGGTAAAGTGGTGCAGGACAACGTTGTCCCAGCAGTCCTTGCTTCGGACTCTCATCCATTGCTGGATGTACTGCTTGATAAATAATAAGAAGCACGGCATAAAGCTTCATGTGCTCATTGTCTCCTAATTAGGACCCGAAATAGATAAATATTAAGTCTGATTTTTAAAACAAAGAAAATGTGTAGTGGTAGGGGGATTTAGCTATTATACGTCAACAGCAGGATACTCTATATATTAGTGAAGTGTACGCATATCAAAAGATCAATTCCGATTTGAAGCTTGTAACATTAACACACACATTAACCCAATCACTTTATTTAGTTTTCATGTAAACACTGTGTTCGGATCCTCCCCGCCCGCCCCGCAGCACGGTTATAAATAGGGAAGTGGATGCACGCACCACTTGTCTTTCGTTTCGGAGTCTTCATGAAGGTGTCTCTGAAGAGTGTTGATTCATTAAACGAGCGAGTGTGTCGGTGCTTTTACTGGAAGTCTCTCCTGGTACTGGTGGTTCTACAGTGCGAGTGCAACGGTGGTCGTGAGTCTTCAGAGCTCTCAACTGCTGTTTTAACAGCATTCCTGTTTGTGTTTGTTTGTCTGACGGCCGGTTGAGGGCGAAGAAAGTGAGTGCTTCACTGGTACAGGCTGCACCATCCCTGTCAGTGTTGCTGCGATCATTCCCCTGTGTGCTCCGCACTGGTGAGAGTTTTTCATTTCCTGAAAGAGCAACACGGGTGCGTTTGCGTCTTTAAAAAAAAAAGATGTAATTCCACCCATGCGCTTCTGGATGCGGTCGTTGCCTGTCCCCCTCTGACAGTCACATTAGTTGCATCACGTGTTTGGGATTACAGCATGCTGAAGCAGATTTTGTGGATAGTTCATGTTCTCATTGTGAAAACATGACTATTGCGGTGTTGAGATCAAGACTCGCCTTCGTCCGCAAAGGTGGAGTCCCCATTACCACGCCCCACCCTAGGGTGCCGTGTGGGATGGGTGATCAGAGGATCATAGTGATGGCTTCCCCGCCCGGTAACCAATCCCTGTGGGCCCCTCACTCCTCTATCACACCGCAGCCAGTGGAGCCCCCCGTTGTGCGCGCTGGTCACTCTTTAAATGGGTGAGACCCATTTATGCTCTAAGGGTATTCATTTAACACTGCTTTTGCTGTGAATGTACTACAGGGAGACTGACACTGATTCTGTGGATTTAGAGAATGACATGCTGGCTTCACCTCCAAGACCCTACACTCCTGATGGTACCCTAACTCATACCTTGAAGAATGCCTTGAATGAATGTAAAGCAATATTTTTTTCTTATTTTATCCTTTCCATTTTTACAGTTGCAAAAAGACCTTGTGGATGTTTTAGAGGAATTCAGGGGGGGTCAATTTAGACCTGACCACCCATGTCACTGTTGTGGCCCGCCAAAGAAGAGTATTACATAGTGCGTGTGTTGCTCTTCATAAATCCTACTTTGAATGGCATAAAATACCATCCATCCATCCATCCATCTTCTTCCGCTTATCTGGGGTCGGGTCGCGGGGGCAGCAGTCTAAGCAGAGATGCCCAGACTTCCCTCTCCCTAGACACTTCCTCTAGCTCTTCCGGGGGGACACCAAGGTGGTCCCAGGCCAGCCGGGAGACATAGTCCCTCCAGTGTGTCTTAGGTCTCCTCCCAATGGGACGCACCCAGAACACCTTCCCAGGAAGGCATTCAGGAGGCATCCGGAACAGATGCCCGAGCCACCTCAGCTGGCCCCTCTCGATGTGGAGGAGCAGCGGCCGAGCTTCTCCGAGTGACCGAGCTCCTCACCCTATCTCTAAGGGATCGCCCAGCCACCCTGCGGAGAAAGCTTATTTTGGCCGCCTGAATCCGGGATCTTGTCCTTTCGGTCATGACCCACAGCTCATGAGCATAGGTGAGAGTAGGAACGTAGATTGATCGGTAAATCGAGAGCTTCGCCTTGCGGCTCAGCTCTTTCTTCACCACGTCAGACCAGTACATCGACTGCATTACTGCAGAAGCTGCAACGATCCATCTGTCAATCTCCCGTTCCATCCTTCCCTCACTCATGAACAAGACCCCAAGATACTTGAACTCCTCCACTTGAGGCAGGAACTCTCCACCAACCTGAAGTGGGCAAGCCACCCTTTTTTCGACTGAGAACTATGGCCTCAAATTTGGTCACACTCGGCTGCAAACTGTCCCAGTGCATGCTGAAGGTCCTGGTCTGATGGGGCCAGCACAATAACATCATCCGACAACATCAAAAGCAGAGACGAAATCGTGTGGTCCCCAAACCTGATACCATCCGGCCCCTGTCTGCGCCTAGAAATTCTGTCCATAAAAATTATGAACAGAACCGGCGACAAAGGGCAGCCCTGCCCTCTAAACTTTCCCAGGGAGGCTGAGAAGTGTGATCCCCCTGTAGTTGGAACACACCCTCCGGTCCCCCTTCTTGGAATAAAATACCAAACATTGAATTTGTTGGTGAGATAGTGGAAGATTATAAAGGACCACGTCGAGAGTTTTTCAGGTGATTACTGATTTTAAAGTTTTTACACCCAAAAAAAGTTATGATACTTTCAGCATTTAGGGATGTATGTGTTTTTATGAAATGTGACATCTTGATCTTTTTTTTAAAGAATTCTCATGAGCGAAGTGCAGACATCCCTTGGCATTTTTGAGGGGAAACCTGGAAACTTACTATTTGCATATAATCAGGATGCACTGCTGCAGAACAAATACTACAATGCAGGAAAGCTGGCCTAAATGCCTTAATCAGCACCTTTTCCAAATGATGTGTGGTTGTACAATAGACCTTAGCAAGTTTGACCTAGAAACTTTCCACGACACAGATAACTGGAAAATGTACTGTATTAATAAATAATAGTAAAACGTGTAGTCTAATCGGCTTTTGTGATTATGTCATGAGTAGAATATTTTGTCATAATTATGTATTTTAACAATGTGTTTATCAATTTTAACTAAATTAAATTTTACAATGCAAGACCACAGTGGAAATGTTGGAGGTCAAAACAGAACTGGGCAACTGGATTGCTGAATGTGGGTTCCCCAGCATATATTCTGCATTACTTTCTGATTTTCCTGTTATTTACCAACAAGTAATCACCCACTACATGTGCCACAGGTTGGGCATTTAAATGTAATGTCATGTGCATATTCTATATATTTATATATGTCAATATATGGTTGGCTAAGTATTAACAAATACTAGTTTGGAATTTTGACAACTTCATGTCTCTAGCAAGAGTTCTTCAAATATCATTAATAATGTTATTTTAGCCATAATACACTTTTATAAGCACATACATATTCTGGTATGATCACAAAAAGATGTTTGAAACGCAATTAAATACCAACACCTTAAAAATAATTGTTTTCATTTTAGGGTTTCCAGCATGATACAGCAATTCATCGCCGGAATGAATGCTTGTGGCCAGATGTGGCAAGTTGTCCAGAGAAACCGGGAAACCTTTGCACCACTATTCACACATACAACTAAAAAGTTGTCACGGAATGATATGCGAGGACTCTTCGACATTAAATGGAGTCCGCAAGGCAGCAACAAAAGAGATCAGGAAGAGGACACCATCTTTCTTTGGGAGTGGTGGTTGATGTCAATTGAAAGTAAGTAGCCTAGTCATTTGTGTAAAATGCATTATGCAAATGTTGCTATATGATGTTTAATCAAGATAAAAAAAAAAATTCTGTTTATATAGATAACGAGCTAGATGTTACTTTGGAGGATATGCTCATTTTTGTAACCGGAGCAGATTCTGTACCCCCACTGGGTTTTCCACACAACTGTGAAATCCAGTTTTATGACCAAGAACCTGGAAGCCAACGAATTCCATACTCTTCCACCTGTGCCCTCATTTTGTACCTGCCAAGAAGCATTACAGAAGAGGCAATGTTTAAAGACTTAATGCTGATGGCTATTAAGGATTCTGTGGGCTTTGGGAAAGTCAAAATTTGTCATAATGTCTATGAGTGCATGTTCCTGATACACTGTTTGAACTAGTGCAAAAGCGTTTGCTGCAACTTGTTGAAAAATGTGACCCTCTTGGTGAAGACAGAGGTTCGCTGGGAATACCCATTCTCTAAAGAGTTCTGGCTTTCCTGAGGCAATAATACATGTATGGCAAAATTTGTCATATTGTCTATGAAGACATGTCCTCCTCGCTTTCATGTATTAGTTTCTTTTTCTTTTTTTTCTCTGGGTAGAAATTGTTGTTCTCCAGTTTTATGCAGCAGTTTATTTACCATGCTAAGTGTTTTTAATCATTTGTAACCTGGCTTGTCCATACTTTTTTTGTTATTAATATTTTATGTTGTGTTACTGTAAGCTATTGGTCCAGTGGAGGTCTCCAATAATACGGGTGAAGGTTTGTGCACGTTTCTTGTCTTTCCTTTTACGCAACACAAGATTAAATGAAATACATTTTCTCATATGTTTCGACTCGTTATTTCATCTGACTCCATAAATGAAAAAGGTTTTAATGATATCTGGGCATCATTAAAAGTGAACGAATGTTTGATTATTCTTTTTTAACTCTTTAGTTATGTTTTACCCGCTCATATTAGGAAACTATATCACTTAGGCTGCATTTACACTGCAGGTCTTGATGCCCAATTACGATTTGCTGACTATATCCGATTTTTTTGAGGACCTGCTTACATCATCTTTTAAAACTGACCCGTGTCCGATATTTGCATTTACACTATACACTGCTGAAACAACTCAATGTAGACGTTCTGACCCAGAAAATGAAGTAAAACAGCTCGATATGCAATGGATGCAGAAGCAGACAAAATGATTATAGTGATGCGCGGATCGCAGATATATCCGGGGGGGCTCTGCGGATCGGGCGGGTCAAGTAATAAAAATTAATTTCGGGTGGATCGCGGGTGGATATGGTAAATCATTATTAACGAAATATTAACTACATTCTCTAAAATATGAGCATGTTCCATTCCAGTTTAAGTTTCAAGGGAGTAAAGCCTGTTAAAGGTGCCTTATGTAAAAATAAATAAATTCATACTCCACATTCCATACCAGATGGGGGCAGTATACCTCCAGAAAGTGAGTTGGTCTACTCTAGAGTATGAATATCTTCAAGCTACTCCCCTTCACCTTTACCAGTGAATATGTTCATATTCGTTTTGTTCATATTACATTTTTATTGTTAGTTTGAATTACATTAATTTGACAGACAGCATTCGCTGATGTTGACCAAGCTAGCGCCAACATAACCAGAGCTTCCAACTCTCACGCATTCACCGTGAGACACACGCAAACACTTTTCACACGCTCTCACCCCACACATCAATTTTCTCACGCACAGAAAAATCGCGAAGCAAAGAGGACACGGAGACCGACAGACTAGACAGAGCAGGTTAGTTATGATATAAAAAAATCTCAGCTCTCAGATTCTGTCAATTAAATACCGTTTTGGCGCTTGTAAATGTTACACGACAGATCCCTAGCGCATGTGAACCGATCATCTCTACTAGCTAATAGTAAAAAAATCACGAACACTGAAAGATACAGTAACGTTAGGCTACAACTTACCAAAATGTATTCCTCATACATAATATCGACCAATCAGTGTTTTTTATCATCGTGAAGAGGTCAATAACACAGCTGGAGAACAATTATGTCAGATTTACCTCAGGAAAGCCATTTAATAAACATAATATAGGTCACGTAGTTGGCAAGAAAAAAAGAGCAATAGAGATTGTGCTATGTGTACTATATTACAATACTGTATTTATGAACGTTATATACGTTTATCGAACAGCCTTCGATACATTTCTATGTTATAACTTCCCGAAAATCTACACAAACATATAAAACAAACTTCTAACGAAATACTAACAGCATCTTACTTACCAATCCAAACGAAATGTTGCAAGTTCGAAGTCAAACCTCATTTTTTTCATGTCCATTAGTTGTCTCCAGCGATGGAAAGCAGTGCCAATGTTTACTCTGGTTCTGTTCCTTTTTTATCATATTTTATTTGAATGTAGTAGTGGGCAGTAGGCTACTTTCCACACGATTGACATCAGGTTCAAGTACGCCCACAAGCCGTGCGAGTTATTCGTGTATTGCATGTTTGGCTGGTGGTTATGTTGCCGGCATACCGCCTCCCATGGCCGAAACTGGTATTACGACACCTGTCGGGCCGTGGCTATTAATGCTAATGCTAATTGAGGTTGATATCTCTGCAGCACTATAACTTGACATTTTTTTAATGACATCATCGCCCTTATTTCTTCTCATTCTTTTGATGCATGTAGCTCATTTTTTGGATATTTTTACCTCAATTTTTACATAAGGCACCTTTAATGCCATTAAGAAAATGAATTTCTGTCAAATAAATTTTGTTTAAAAAAAAATGTTAATTTAAAAGCAGCGCTCATTCATCAGTGCATCATCAGTGATGATCATCCATTTATCCTCACGCGTAACAACACATAAGAATAATAGTAATTTGACCATTGGGTGCGGATACTTAAATCAGAGAAAATTATTGGTGCGGGTGAGTGGCGGGTGGATGATTTGTTTTTGGCTGTGGATTCGGGTGATGTTGGAGCTCATCCGCGCATCTCTACTGTAATTATCCAGTGTTTTGCTTTCCGCACTGTTTTCAAAGGTCAGCAAAACATTGCTTTTGTAAGGCGGGAAAAAAAAGAGCCTTCTCTTCCATTGCGCCATTAATAAGTCATGTGATCGCAGTTGGTGTCCACCTGAGTTGACGTCCCTTTTTTAATGACGTATGACTCACATTTACTGGGGAATATCCGATTTGTCTGCTTACATGGCAGACACAAATGCACGTATCTGATTCATATCTGATTTATTTCCACATATGAGTGAGGCCTGAAACTGATCTGGGAATATCGGAATCCATGTGCTTTTTTCCTGCTTACACATTCACCGGTCATATCCGATCTGTGCCACATGAAAAAAATCAGAATTGGGTCACTTGAACCAGGCAGTGTAAATGGGGCCTTAGAGGTCCTTGCGTCTTTCGCAGGTCTCACGACACAATCTCGCCAGTTTTGGGTCATCAAACAGAGGTAACTGCCTATATACCTGAGATTTGCCGCATTTCATGCTTACACAATCAAAGATACTTTTGTATAGCCCCCATGGTTTTGCATACACTTGAATTTAAAATAATGTTTACTTCAGTAGAGGTAAGGCCACTGCTGATATGAGATGAGAGTTGACCAATTTACTTTTCTCATAATAGCTCTGGATTGGCCAAGCCATGGTCTCCCACGTACCCTTATCTAAAGTAACATTAAATTAAAACAGAGGTAATTAGACACACCCAGATTTAGGTTAATCAAACAGCATTCGCTGCCCTAAACGGAAATAACTTGTCTCTACAAACCAAGTACACTTGAATCGATGTCAAATCTTAGTCGTCACTAATCTGACGCAAACTTGTGGGAATATACGAATCCGATACTCTACTTGGGAAAACAATCTTAGAGTCAGTCAGAATAAAATCAAATGTTTACAATTTATTGACCAGGTAAAAGAGTAATAATTAAAAATCCATTTGATATAATAAAATCATCGGTCAATCAAATATAATAACAATAATTCAGAAATCGAGGAATTAAAGAAACATTTACCTGGCAATGAAAAACTACACACAGCGATTGTGTGGGAAGTCTACCTACAGACTCCACGAAACATTTGCCCATTTTCCTTATAAACCCAGATAATTCAATATGCTTACCAAATGCTGGTGTCTGTCATTATAATTAGATTTTGGTCCCCTATTGAGAACTGTGAGATCAGAATTGAATGGGTTCTTGTTTTACATACAGGAGGTAGTTTGAATGGAGGATCTGGGGGAGGGAACACCTTTAAGAGACACATCACTTTTGTCATATTTTATAACTTCTTTTAGCTTTTCATTATGGTTGGGAGAATGAGATCATTTTACCAGGCGCACTTTAAATGATACCAAACATGTATAGTTACTATTTTGTACATACTTAAAGGAGTCGTATGTAAGATTGTGGCCAAAACTGGTACTGCAATCACTTTCAAATTACTGTAGAGCGGTGTATCAGGCCAAAACACAACATGACAACATCAACATCAGTTGAGGGCTGCAACTTCACTTTTTAAATGACAATATCCTGGCCGGACTACTGTTGTCAGTGATATAAGTATTTGAAATGAACATGATTTCTTAATGTCTAGTGACATATCAGGGCCATTTTATGATTAATTGAAATGCATTTCTTACATACAGCTCCTTTAACATTGCATAGGTTTTCAGTGAGTTTTAGGTGAGGAGGAGAAGGGGGAGATGGTGAGAGTGAGGTGTGAGCTGCACTCTTTGGTGTGTCTCGGATGTTTCTGTTACATATTATGCAAGAGAGAGTCTTTGTTTCCTCGAGGGGTCGCTCAGGCTTACTGGCACCCGCCTTACATTACTTATATTAAGCATGTGAGCAACTTAATTCATCTTGGCTACAGCTCTTTAAGTTGTAAATAAATGTATTCAAGTCTATCCTCCATCGTTGTCTCCGTACATGAATATTTTGAGCACTTAGTTGCCTAAAGCCCATTAACAGTGTCTGTTGTTTACACTGAGCACAAATAGTTTGCTTTGTTGACTGAGGATAATTAACTCCGCCTACCAGTATCTGAATAGATCTGGAATGATTTGCAATAATGCAAAATTGTGATAGCGCTATAAAAAAATAAAATAATTTAATAATAATAATAATAATAGTTTTTATGAGCATAGGCTATTCGTAAAATACCTATTAAAAATACCACAAGGTTTTCTAACCGTTGGCTTTCTCCATATTTGCTTCATTCTTTTAAATGTTACAAATTAAAACGTTTTTAGTATGTGTTGCAGACCATGAGAGCGAAAAGTGCATTTCTGAAGATTCCACATACCGCTGCTTCAAGATATTTAAATTTTAAAAAGCTTTTTTTTTTTTTATTACTTAAAAAATACAATACAATTATTATTTAAATACACATTTAAAAGAAAAAGCTAATAAAATATGTGGCATTATGGAAATACATGCTTCTCCCAATTCTTTATTATTTACCCATAAAAATAGGGCATGTATTATAATAATACGAGAAAATGTTTCTTACCGTTTTCTCATGTATTTTTACTGAGACATTGCATTGTGTTGTGTTTTAGGGTTAACGGAAATTTCTGTAAAAAATTACTGAATAATGCCTTGGCAAAAAAATTACCATTACATTTCCATCTTTAGCCCCTTTTTTTCCACAATGGTCCACTAAAAATGAATCTGAATCTGTGATAAATTAACTAATATTAACAAATCAAACCATACTGTAAAGTGTTAAAACAAATAATTTACTCAGAACACCTCTTAAAATGAGTCTGTAAGTGTTCTTACCCCATTTAGCAAGAGTGGTTAGCAAGATTTAGCCTTTCAGAACATTATTGTCAGGCTATTTATATGACAATGTGTAGAAACAAAACAGTTATACAAAAAAGTTATTTAGTTTAGACTGAAGTGAGGTGAAACCAGAAAAAAAGTGCAAAGCAAGTTGTTAGCTTGCTGCTAATTTTATTCAATTGTATATGGTAGAAAATTAGACTATTAGTTAAAATAAACTTTTCAATGCTACAGTACTTTTTTTTATTCTACTTTTTAATTTCAATGCTACAGTACTTTTTTTATTCTACTTTTTAATATAGATGAATACCTCTCTCTTCCCTCCCTAAGAGTCCCTGTTATCATGAAGCTACTCCTTACTGATTCAACTGCCCTCTTCTCCTCCTTCTGCCTGTCCCTCTGGCCCTCATCATTGACAACAGAACAAGCTCTAGTTCTGTGATTTTCTGTTTTTCTTTTGTTGTTTGATTCATATTAACAGCATATATAGCAGTCGGTATTGTATATTATGCTGCTTTCATTTTAATACACAGATCTAATATACACATGTAATTTCTTTTCCTGCTGTTTATATTCACAGACATAACCGACTGTGTTTATGTGAACTTTGTGTGTTTTTGACACAACCTTGTGTGTATTTGACAGTTTAAGCGCAATAAGATGTGAAAGAAAGGATTCAGCTACAACCGGAAGTGGCGCAAGTCTTGCAAAATCTCAGCACAAATTATAAACAATTCTTGGAGATCTGGAGAAAAAAGTAATCTTAGGGGTTTCGAGGAGGACGGCAAAGTTCGTCATTTGGACAAAAGACCAGGCTTTTTGGTGTGGACGATGAGTTTTCTTAGCTCTGAAATGACAAGATTTCCCAGAGACTGCAGCATTCCTCACAAAGACACCAGCAATCCTTACAGAGACACCAGCAAGACAAAGAAAAGGCAAAATTGTGGGAGCTTACTGCACTTATCTCAATTATCAGCTTATCTCACTTAAGATCTATAGGATGAGCCATTTCTAAACTCCTTGACTGTTCGACTGAGCAACCTTTTGGAGGATGTGAGGCCTCATGATGACACCCTTCCCCTGTCTTACACACCTCCATCCAAAAAAAATGTGATACCTCAAACCCCTCAGCATGATCCCCAAAAAACATCCGTCCACTGGAAGGTTCGGCCGTCGTGCTGAAGCAATGAAAGCAAGCTTCAAGCTTTAAATGCAGATGTAATGTCATTTTTTGCTTGTAGCATTGGGTTAAATATTTTCATGACATTATTTAGTGTATTGTTCCTTGGGTTAATTATTATTATTATTATTATGGTTGGCATTGTGTCTGTGTGTTTGTGTGTGTGCATAAGGGTTTGACTAAAAATAAAAATGTTTCATGCCAACAAATTTCCTATTGTGTACAGTAGATATTGTTAAGTCTAGTAAGCAATAACAACATATAAAGCCTACTTTTAAATTTTAAGAGATTTTGGTTGGATAGTGGAAGGGTGGTTAGCCATGAGGCTTTGACGCATGAGTACTCTCATACAAACACATTTTAAAAAAATGTTACAATTTTTTCTCCTCAGCATCATGGAGAGAGTTATGATGACAGACTTGCCACAACGTAGGCTGATTAGTTTGCTAGTTGTCTTCTTTACTGTCCATTTCTTTTTTCTTTCACATTCTTCCTGTCCATTAGGCGAGATTTTTGTGTCAATTCTGGCCGTAGCTGTATATCTTCTAGCCACAACCAGCTTTCTGTGCGCTTGCTTCAGATGTGTGCGCTCAGAAAACCATGTATTAGAAGTTTAGACTGATATGGCATTAAAACACATGCAGATAAATAAACTTTTATGATGATGAAGAAGAACTGCAATGTCACATTAGCGTGACCGACTATCCAAGGCCTGAGCTGTAAATGCTCTGCATTCTTCTGGAAAGTGGTGTGGGGAGCTGCAGCTCACTTGCATTTAAAGATCCATGCATGAAAAGAGCATGTTTTTCCTTCCACTCAAAAATGGTAATTTACAACATGGTATAATAAATGATCTGTGTGGTATTTTGAGCTGAAACTTCACAGACACATTCTGGGGACACTTGAGACTTATATTACATCTTATCGGTCCCCTTTAAAACAAAAGTCCAAAAGAGGCTTGGTGCTGGGTGGAACCAGAGGCAGAGACAGGACTTAAAGTAGGCTGGGATCAGGGAATCCAGGATTTTGCACTTCAGGGGTAGGATAATGGTTCATACTCTGTTCCATAATATCCACTTCCACCAACACACCCTCAGCAAGACTCACGGGCATGTGGAGGTGTTGGCTGGGTTCCGGTTCTGGGTCAGTGGGGTTTGTGGGTGAACACATCATTAAAGGAACACTTCAACTTTTTGGGACTTTGGCTTATTCGCCATATCCCCCAGAGTTAGATAAGTCCATACATACCTTTTTCATCTCCGTACGGGCTGTAAGTCTGTTTGACGCACCCACCGCTAGCCTAGCTTAGCACAAAGACTGGATGTAAATGGCTACAGCTAGCATACTAATCCCAATAAGTGACAAAATAACGCCAACATTTTCCTATTTACATGTTGTGATTTGTATAGTCACAGTGTGTACAAATAACAAGGTCATGTGAGACACAGCCATTTTTTAAACGTTTAAATACTGGGAACTATTTTCTCAGAAGGCGAAGCACTGCTACTTGGGCGGAGTGATTAGCGCAGCACCCGAGTGCTATCCAATATATAGATTTTATGGTGGTATCATCTAGACCGGTGTGCTGGGCAAACAAACAGAAGCTGACAGAATATTCCAAAAAAAAAGGTAGCCCGTCATGGGCAAGAGGATTAAACGTTGCTGCTAGATCCATGTTTGAAGGTTCTGTCTTTCTGTTACACCCGGATGACGAGGAGATAAAATAAAGCGGGATCTAATTGCAGCAAAGTATTTATTTTACAAACTCAAAATAAAACAAAGAAATTTGAATATCAAAACACTTGAACAGAAAAACCAACTTAACGCGACGAAGACCGAACAAAGACTAACAGAAAACAGGCTCAATATACAACATACCAATTAACGAAACGAGTGACAGGTGCAGTGAATTTGACAATCAATGAATAGCCATGGAAACAAAACACTAATACAGGCAAAAGAGCAGGAATCAAAATAATAATGCAAAATAAGTCCAACTCAAACACAATCCAGATGAGACAACACTAAACTTGGGTAAGATATTTATCTGATAAAATTATTTGCCAAAAAAGGCAAACTACAGCTACATGTTTTATTTTACTAGAAAAAAAAAAGAAAAAAGGGGAAAAAAAAGCATTTACAACTTTATTTTAAGATGACCATACAGTGTAATTATGTATTTAAGTACTGAGTAATAATAATTAACTACATACACTTACTATAGGGTTAGGGTTAGGATTGGGGTTTGATTTAGGGTTAGTTGCATATACTGTAATTATGCATAATTTATAGTTAGTACTACAGTAACTACATGTACTTGTAACAAGAACACTGAAAGTGTCACCAAAACTGCAAATATAAAAAAGTTCACAGGAAAAAAACATTACATTGACTACAGCATAATCAGTTATTCATATTTCGTATTCAAATTAGTGACAAGTGCATGTGAACATCTAACAAATTCATGCACATTTTTAAATCTTTCTCTACAATTGTCACCTGATGCAAAAAAAGAAGGAATTTAAGTAGTTAATCCTAGACTTTATATGCAATAAGAATGTTTTGGACATGTTGCTGTAATGACAAATCCAAGTCCTAAATGTAGGAGATCAGACACAAATAGTATTCAAAGGGATTTATTGCATACATTTTGTATGTTTATGATTCAAATATATACATTACCTCAGGTATACAACATACTCTCTAAGACAACATATTTAGCAAAATTACTGTACGCCATACATTTACATCATCAACTAGATATTTAATTCATCGCCCTGCTGGGTAAGAAGACTAGACAGAAGACACTACTGGACATTTTAACAGATTCCTGATAGAAACTTAACTCACTCAAGGTCTCTGATGTATTTTTACATGATAAAATTCCTAATGATTCATTACAGTAGCAGCAAGAACATGATAGCAGACAATAGTTAGTACAGGAACTACTCATACACTTCACACTGGACATATCAGACATCTTTTTTTACAGTGTTAACAGAGTGCTAAGGCTCTTCAGATGGACACCAGCTGCATTACACAAAAACACATGCAGTATGAAAACACACAGGAGTGGACAATCTGACATCTTTGTGTCCTAACCAGACGCAACATATCATACATGCTATCTCTGCTTGGTTTGTATTTGTTCTGCATCATGCAGGGTAGCCCCGCCCACAGTGAAATCTCAATGGTTTAAAATACTGCTTTCACATAGACATCAACTATGGTCTGATAGAAAATATGAGAACTGAAAATATCTTAAGCCGCAATTGGTTAGCACTGTTTGTTTATTGAACTCTCATTTTTGGTGAATTGAACTAGATCTATTGTCATGTGGGTTTATGCTAAATTAATTCTGTTGCCATTTTAGATGCTCCTGAAAACCAAATATGCATCACCAAATGTATTCATTTAAATGAAAATTCTGAGTTAAATACAAGCTCAACAGAATTTGTGGCATAATGTTGATTATTAAAAAATAAATAAGTTAGACATCCCAAAAACCTAGGTTATTTGGCCCCATTCACTTCCATTGTAAGTGCCTCACTGTAGCCAAGAAAAATAAATATTATTTTATGTGTGCGGTTCTGGTAAACCCTACATTATTGGACAATATGTCCCCACAAAGATGCCAATATCCAAAATCATTGTCCTTATGAGGAAATTTTTTGGTCCCCATGAGGAAAACAGGTTATAAATTATACTAAATGTAAAAATGTTCTGTGATGGGTTGTGTTTAGGGTTAAGGTATATAATGTACAGTATAATAATCAGTATGTCTATGGAAAGTCCCCATAAAACATGAAAACCCAAATGTGTGTGTGTGCAAGTAATCAACATTATGCCTTAAGTGCTGTCAATTGAATTAAACTTGCACTGAACCTGGACATTTTCTTTAACTGCAAAAAGAGTGAGTTCATGAATGAAGGGATTCTTTGCTCTTGCACAAATTCTTCAATTTGTCTTTGTACTGGCATTGCTGAAAAGTTGAAACATGGGAATCAATCTTAGAAACACAGGATGTAACATGATCGTATATGAAGAATATTACAATCCCAGGAAGACTTTGAGTGCAATACATTCATATTACAGTAAGAAACAATGACATCATTTTCTCAATCTAGAATGGTTAGCATTTTCAGTTTTAAACACTAATGCTATTATACATGATATAAGGCACTAGTAAAGAAAGATATTTACATGAACAACTAGTTAAAATCATGTGCAAAGCAACAAAGATTGTGTTCATACGGTTTATCATGCATTATTGCTTACTATGAACAAATAACAGATGGATATAGTACTAAACTGCAACACTTTGCCCATATTTAATTATTTCTCACAACATTTCATAAATATATATTCATCTTATGTAATGGAGTGCTTGAGAATATGTTTCCCTTCTTTGCATAAACACCACTTCATTTAAGATGCCGTATATAAATAAGGTGGTATTAAAGGAACATGTCCGAAATGACAGTCAACAGTCAGCAGAGATATGACATAACATCTATGTACTATATAGCATAGAAATCACATGTGCTGATATCAGAGATGTGAAGGGATGATATGAGCGTTATGAACGGAGTGTCACATTTGAAGAATCATGCCATGATGTCATGGTTTACTAAGCATCTGATTTAACACAGGATGTCTGTAACGCACTTTTCCTCCCAACAAATGGACACGGCTTTTAAGTATTTTGAAGTCTAAATACAATCGCCATAAATAAAATGCTAAATGTATGGCAATTCATATACATTTTGGCAAATTGGTGGCTAAAGCATATGAATTTGTGCAATCTAAGCTAATGGAAAAATCCTATTGGGTTTGTGTCGAGGGAACCATGGTGATGCTAACGTAGGAGTTGACTTACAAAAATACGTCATCATTGCAGCACTCTACAGATAAATAACTAAAATAATAAAGTGCAGTAAATGGTAAATTAATTAAATAACAAACCAGTGTGTTTATGATAACAATGGTCACAAATACCAGTTTGCAATATCAAGTATCAAAACTAACTGTTTATGCAGCTAAATTAACTGAAAGAGACTGACCCCAGAAGCATCGACACAGTTAAACATGTTAAAAAGTAAAAAATGGCTGTGCCTGCTCTTACATACTACTTCTGTTATTTTAAAATTAGTTAAATAATTTTTACTAAACAGTTTTTCTTAGTTGATGAGTTCAACAGTAGTCAACTAGAAAATATTTATGAAATAATGTATATTATCAATTCTAAAATTCTAATTCTTGTTTCCTAACTAGTGTTACACACCATGGCAATATCCGGGATGGTAGCTGCTAGCAGCAGTGTTAGCATCTGTCATTCATGTAAACTAAGTCAACAACTTAGCTTGGCTTGAATTAAAAGGGACCCAAACTTAAAAATAAAAATAAAAAACTAAATAGGCCTACCTCAAAATCTTAGAATAAATGTTACTCTGGCTTATATGTGACTGTGTCACAGTTGTTTCTGGTGTCCCCTACCCTGGGGCCTCTTTTCATATAGATCATTGCAGTTTAGTAATGATAAAATGAATGTGTTAGTAAGTAAATGTTTGAATCACAGCTCAATATCCAACCCGATCTCACGGCAATTCGTACGTATTTTACGAGTTGCCCAATTCGTATGATTTCGTACGAATTACCTACCCCTGACCCCGCCCCTAATCCTACCCATCACTGGGGTTTAGACAAATCGTACAAATTCGTACGAGTGAGGTCATACGAATTCGTGCGAATTAGCTACCTCGTACGAATTGGTTGTGAGATAGCGCTGCAATATCACATCTAGTCACTGGGCATCAGTGAACATGAAAACCACCACGTTTAAAACAAATTAATGAAGCTGTTTTGCACATGTTATATTGGCATGATTATATCAACACACAAATATGAAATGATGGACCAAACATAATACTGATTTATAATTCACAAATGATTCGCTCAAGGCCTTTTTAATGATTGTTTATATATAAAAGTTTGAACTGTGTTGTACTACAAATTCTGAGAACCATTTTGAGTGATGACAGTGATTAAGTTCATTAAAATAAACTGTCCACAAAAATGAATCAATGCCAGTCATTACTGCTCTGTCTGTCCTATTTTTATCCAGCAGGAATGTCCAATTTAGATGCAGAGAACAGATGATACATGTTTATTTATCTAAACTAGCTTGTAAATGAAATGAAAGAGAAAATAATGGCAGTGTAAAGAAATCATTATCGAGCATCTTGAAGCTTCCGCATGGAAGACCCCGGAGCATTGAAGCTTTCAGATGCACAGAGACAAGCCAAATGATGTCCTGGATGCTGGACATTCATTTGACATGATGCAGACATTCATACTGTATGTATGTGAGTTGAGAAGTCAGCATTTCAAGAGTTAAAATGGATGCAGTACATTTGTGCTTGTGAACAGACATGAGAGTTATTCTTCATTTAAATAGGTTTATATGCATTTCGTCTAGGGAAACATAATGTCATACAATCAGTACCATGATCATCATACGTAAGCTCTGTCACATTGCAACTTCCCATATTTTACCTATGCCTAATAAAATATATTTATATTTTTCAACTTCATAATCCTACACATCGCTATTATCACAAAACAGGCTTAATACATTACAATCAATTTAATTCTGTTGAAGGGCATGTTAGGATGAATTTTTACTTGCTATCTATAGATTATTAGTTAGTGTCATATTTCTCCTGGACTTCTAGCATTGAGTACAAAACCAGGATGGACAAAGCCAGAACAACACACATCCAACAATAAGGGGAAATGCAACATACTGTTTGCTCGAGTTGTTTCCAGAAATAAGGCTTGTGATCTGCTTGACGTAACTCAACACAGAGAGGTAAGCGCACAGTAAAACAGAGAGGTAGATGCTTTCAGTGATGGGTGATTCTGAAACTATAACAATAATCATAAAAGAATTAAAGACACAAACCTGCAGCAACATTTGTGCTTCAGTGTTTGTACTGCATAAAAGGAAAGGTGCCATAATCATGACAGAATTTCTACGTCTACACATTTCCTTTTCACTTTAGGCAAAATTATACTGAGTGAAAATAGAAAGAATATTGAAAATGATTTAGCAAAATTTAAAAAAGCTAGAAAAATAACCTGTCACCAGTTTAACCGATTCCATTTTTATATAAAACCTAAAATACTTTAAAAAATAGATATTTAACAATGTTAACCTCAACAGTCAAGTAATTTGTTGTCATTGGTAGTTGTTCCCGCTGACTACTGAGTTTGTTGACCGAAACAATAAATAAAATAAACTAAAATGATAAATTAACAAAATAATCAAGATTTATTCCATGCCCAACTTTCTATGCATGCCATATGTTTTGGTATAGCACATGATCTGTAATGCTTAAACATGAAATAGGCCTACTGCTGGTCTGAAGACATATATGTATACATATTCACGTGTACGCACAAACTCACACACAACTCATTTTGGGGGCAAATAAACATCAGGAAGCATCTCACAAATTGCTTGTCCATGTAATCTGTGATTTCAAGTAAATTGTTTCTACCTCAATGCGCTTCAAAGCATCTTCTTTATCTTTATCACAATATCACTTTGTCCACGTTTCCTCGCGGTTAGATTCCACATTAGACAACGTGATCCTTTTGAGGCGTTGTACATAATTCCTTAGATAGGAAAAAAATTAATGCGTTTTAAATGCGAACGTGGAGTTTGTGTTGTCCCATGTGGTGCTGCTCTGGTGAAGGTTCATATTGTGCAGCTTATATATGCAGATCTGTAGGATGGAAAGACCATGTTCATGACTGTACCTGTAAATCAAAAGAGAACAGAACTCTTATCCAAATCAAAGTATATTGACAGTAAATTTCATTTACATTTACTAAAGGAATCCAATATTTCATTGACATTATGACACTTGTTTAAGGGGTAAAGTTTAGCTCCCACAGGTCAACCAGAGTTTTTTATTTTTTTTATTTTTTTTATTAATAGAATTATTTATTTAAGTAAAAGATGTTAAAAGCTGTAGCAGCTACTTTATTTTAGCACGACTGAAACCCCAAGAAGCCAGGGCCAGAACTATTGATTTTAGAATACATTATATAAACAGGCTTTATTGTAGAAAAGATGAAAACAGTTAATATATTAATATAGGGTTTCCTAAAGGGGGATTCCCATACACAAAATAAATATATTTTCTGGATATGTTTTGGAATATATGCACATATTTGAAATTGGCCCAATAAATATATTTCATACTTATATTTCATATATTTTTGTTATATTTCAGAATATATTTCAATGTATTTTTTTCTGTACGGGTCCCCAAAAGTGTCAAAAATATATGTGGCATATATTCCAAATACATTGAAATATATTCTGAAATATAACAAAAATATATGAAATATAAGTATGAAATATATTTATTGGGCCAATTTCAAATATTTGCATATATTCCAAAACATATCCAGAAAATATATTTCAAATATAATTCTTTTGTGTATGGGTTTATAGTGTAAAAATACAGGCAACACTTTATTTCAATGGTCGAAATAAAAATGAAATGCGTCAATCCTACATTAAAGGTATAGCGGAGGATTTTCCCGAATTTTAGAAAAGAACCGCCCTCTACACTTCTTGAAAAAATGCACATGCGCAAAACTCTACCTGCTCCCGAGAGGGAACGCCTATTAAACGTGTGCACAAGAGAGCATGCACGAGCTAATCATAGCTTACATTAACCTTTACTAGCAGTATTAAATGGATTTCTCCAAATAGCATGCCAAACTTTACCTGTCAAGTAGAAACTTCGCGACTGAGGCATCAGTGGGAAGCCCAACCTGTGCTTTGAGCGCACGCCATCGTGTGAATCGTGTGCACGAGCACGTACGACAGCCTTACGTAAACATATCACCAGAATGATTGACACTTAGGAGGACCAATAGTCTTGATGATCCACCCGGAAAAAGAAAATCCTCCGCTATACCTTTAAATCTACTGTTTTATATTATATTATCTTTTTAATTTCATTCAGTATTTACACTAAATAATTGAAAAAATAGGAAGTTAAATGGGAAGCAGTAACAACACTGACAGTAACATGATGTTCAGTGTCATGTTCACGACCATGTCGTGAAGTTCAGCGATTTCCCATCGTTTTCTTTGAACACTATTCAACTGGTGGCAAAATGGATGAAAACAGATCCTCGGCGCAGTGTGCGCATCCATGACAAATAGGTCTTTCTGTTTTGATATTTGTTAAAGCAGTATTGATGTTGGGGAGTTTTACAGCTATGGTTTTGTAGCTGGGTTTTAAAGCAGGTTGGATTTTTGAAGACCACTTGATTCTAGGGGTGTAACAATATATCGTGTCACAATATATCGCAATACAAAAATGCAACAATATGTATCGTGGAAAGTGACAATATGTATCGTGGATAGTTCACCCAAAATAAAAATTACCCTGTAAGAAAAAAAAAAAGTTTTCAGAGTCAGTACTACATTAAACTACAATATATTATGTTGAATATAATGTATAATAATGGGGGATTATTTTAAATCATAATTAATATTTTAAATATATCTAGCCAGTGACAGGGATCAAGCATATTCGTCTAAAATAATTCTGTATTTTCAGGTTCAGAATCATGAATATTTTTATTCTGGTGTCACCATTGTCCAAGCCTATTCATTTACACCCACAATGTTATATCAAATTTAGCATTTAATCAACAGTACATTTTTTCTTAAACTTTTATTATATGTCTTGGAGTATCGCAATAATATCGTATCGTGAGTTCAGTATAGTGATATGTATCGAATCGTGAAATTAGGGTGTCGTTACACCCCTACTTGATTCAAATGTGCATGAGAGGACACACAGATGTGTACTTCTTTTGTTGGGGTGGTAGGAGTGTTAAATAAATAAAAATAAGATCATTATGGCTGTCTTTTTTTGTCAATTCAGTTGTTTAATTTCTATAGGTTTGATAACACTCTAAAAGCTCTTAATTCCACAGATACTACTAACTGGTAGGTGTATTTACTAGGTTGCTTCAGAGGCATAAGGTACTGTAAGTATTACATATAACAATGCAACAATAATTAAACAATGCATTGACATTTACTTTTTATACTTAAGTACTTCTGTACTTTTACATAAGTAAAAATTGGTCTTTACAACTTTTACTTGTAAAGGAGTAATATTCGACCAGAAGTATCTGTACTTTCACTCAAGTAAAGAAGTTACTTTGTCCACCTTTGGTTAAATGATTGTTAGGCTGTGTAAACTAGGTCAGCCGATGCACTTGTTACATTATAAGACCATAATTTTACACCATAATGTAATATAACATTAACTACGCTAATATAAATCTCTCTGTGTATCATGAGGTTACCGTAGTCAACGCAGCCTTAAAGTGTCAGCAGAGATTGTGTCAACTAGACTCTCCCCTGTGAAGGCGTCATTGACACGAAAGCTAGTGTCAAGTCAAGTCACCTTCATTTATTGCTTTTAACCATATGAATTGTTTCAAAGCAGCTTTACAGTGATAATAGGAAATTACAGTAACAGAGATTGTTTTGGCTGAACATCAGCTCTAGGATAAAGTTATTGTCCAGCTAAAGTCAGTTTTGATTAATTGATTCACTTCTGTTGCGAAGATCATTAGTTATTAACTTAGGGGCCGCTAACACGACAGCGTTCTAACAGTGCGTTCAACCCTTAACGCGCTCCGGCCCGCTCACTTGCACAACAACAGTGCCTGGTGGCTTGAGAACGCACTCCCGGAAATAGGGTCCAAGGTGCAAACGATTATCAGTTATCTCTGCGCAAACACCGATGTCGCGCACATGCACATCACGTGTTCAGTCCACAGGTATGTGCGTTTGAATATATATGTGCGCAGGTGTGTAGTCCTTCTTTACAAATCAACCCTCAACAATCTACTTGTCAAACTACAAAATACAGAATTATTTATCACGTCTGCTTAGTCACGTGGTGACTCTGTACAGATAAAAACGACAACGTTCGACTGAGCCTGGTTTCTGTCACCTGATTTTTGGTTCCTTGCCACTTTCGCCTCTAGCTTGCTTAGTTGGGGACACTTAATATTCAACAATATTAACGATCTGACTGCATTGACACCATTATATGAGAACTGAACTGAGCTGAGAACCCCTAGCGGAGAACCCCCTGCACTAGCCGAACACAATTAGAAATGTGCCATCTTTGCTCCTTGTGACTTGTGGGCACTAAGTTATGGACTTTTTAAAGCAAATTACCTGAAGCACTAATGCTATGTGGCTAATGGCTTTAGAGCCGCAGAAACAGAGTCCTGCACCTGCACGGGTCTGATTTTGTAAATCCGCACCCGACCCGACCCGCTTAAAACAGAACCGGCACCCGACCCGCACCGGAAATAAAATCAGTTAAGCCTATCACATTATATACACGCTTACAAAAATGCTAGGAAAAAAAAATACAAACAGAATGCAAAAAATACAAGGCTTGTGCTAATACAAAAAATCCCTCGTGTACTGCCTCAAAGTGTCTAATATCATTGCATACAAAGTTCACAGAGACAGCCTGGTTATGGTGTCCTTCGCATCTCTACGAGGCACTTCATTTCTGTCCCCTTTGAAAAATACTGTTCGATAGAACTGCTTGGTTTGTTACCATAGTTATCTGTAGAATGACCCAGCTATATTTGCCTTGCTTCTGTGTGCTGTATCACAAATCTTTCTTAACCTGAGTATCTAGATGGGAAACTCTCAAATACTAGAGTATAGCAGAGAGTTGAGTTTGATAATTTGTCCTTTCTCATGCCCTTGGGAGTGCAAATCTGAACCCATATGTTCTCTCATAGGTTTAGGATCTCAAATCCTGTATCACTAAATTTCTCTCTTCTTTTCTTTTTTGATTTCATCAACATACACATGATAAATGGACATCTGGAATGATTATTTCATACAGTCCTTTACAAAATAAAGAAATATATATATTAGGGGTGACCCCGAATAGTCGAAGATTCGATGCTTCGATAGGAGGAGCCTGATTCGACAACCGATCTCACGGTCGAATCTTCGCAGAGGTGTTATGAAACGAGGAGGATATGCCACTTTGGCTATATGAGGGCGCTCAATGTCTGATTTCACATAGAAGTACCGGTTTTCTGTCAATACGTTAATATTCAGCCTATTATGATAATGCTGTATATAAAAATATGCAAAGAAAGAAGCTTTTAATAAATATTTTTTAACTTGCATGAATAAATCCAAACACCCCGTGACAGATTTAAGTTTCACTTTCAATCCGTGACCGACATAGGAGCGTCTTGGCGGCAAGGATTTAAATCTTTAACAATGTCTGGGATAAGAAAATCTAAAGTGTGAATCTACACCATCAGAAAGGATATTCTCCAAGGCTGGATTTAGCATCAGGAAAACCATGATCACACTTTTGCCGGCCAACGTTAAGTTGGTTTTCCACAGGACATTCTAAAATGCTTAACGTGAAAAAAGCTTTTAAAACGCTTAAAAGGCACTTTAACGTGGCTTAATGCATGTAGCCTACACAGTACACACTTTATTAAGAAACCATACTATGTGCAGATAAGCAGATGAACCCAGAATATGAACGCAATGCGCTCCTCCTATAGTAGCCCAAAGCGTTTTCTTAACATAATTTGATATTTTAATTCGTCGTTAAACGTTTTTCACATTAAGTGTTTTAGGATGTATTTTATCCGCGCGCACAAAAGACTCCAACGGACACAGACGGAGTGAAAGACTGGATTTGTTCTCTCGATCAGGTAGGGTAAGTGATTTCAAAACTTTTCAGCTGGTTCCAATTTGATTTTTGGATACTGTGAAAATTTTTTGCTAAAAAGACTGCCACTCCAGTTTAGCATTTATTGTTGTTTCTGCAGTTAAAAAAGACAAAGTTGAAAATTCTGGCTACTGTCGTTATTTTAATAATTTCTTTATTTTTATTTTATTTATTGATCTGTCAGGGTTATCTAATCTAACTATGTGTGGCTTGTGTTTTGATTGAATATATGTTCCCCTGCACTTTAGGCATTTTGCACACATTTGCTCCTCATCTTGTGACTTGATTCTGATTTATTTCGTTTTGTATTTTTATTTATTAGAAAGGTATATTCTGTTCTAATTTAATTTAGTAAATTAATTGTTTATTTTTTCGGTGCATCGATGTTGTGCTGTACAGAGCCTGCTCGCACAGGTAATTTAGCCGATTTAATTTGATTTGCATGTGAAATGCAAATCCTGTCTGCAGTGTGGCCTTTCTGGAGTTATTCATGTTATTTCTTAGTTTTATTGATCCAAAATGTTTTTATACATTTTCTTCTATATCTTTGTGTGATTTTCTGTACATCGCGGCTTTGAAATGTTAAAGCCCCGCCCCCACCCCCATACACATGATTCGACTATTAGTCGACTATAGGCAATACTTGACGATTCTGATTCACAGAATTTGTCAGATCTTGGATGAAAAGTAGGTCAGTAAACTTAAATAAAATTGTGATATAGACTAGTGTCTGTGAATATAAAACCGCATAAAGAATATTTAAATAGGAATCATGCGTGTCTCATTGAATGAATGTCGCAGATGTGCAGTTTCATTTACCACACACACACACGAGGTGATGTTTTCAGCCTATATGAGGACATGAATGCATGAACTTCATCTACACAGCCGCTCTGAGAATCACTTCAGCAGCATTTTACCGCTTCATTTGAGAAAAACTATCGTCATATCATAAAAACACTTAGAGACTCAAAGGTCTACACGGCAACCCGTCAAAATAAAAGGCTGATTTAATCTTTACATTTTAAATAATTGGTTATTCAAATTTTATTAAACCATTAAAATGGAATCAAGAAAACTATAAAAAGAAAACAGAATTTAGTTAGAAAAAAGATTTTCATAGTGCCCTTAACATATGTAATTTATTTAAAATTTGTAATAAATTATTGTTAAATTGTACAAGTTTCATGATTTTAATTAATTAGACATGCTTTTTGATTACTAAAATTTAATTTAACCATTAAAATGGGAGTCCAAACTCCCATGGAACAGAAAAAAAAAACAGAATACAGAAAAATTAAAATGGGGAAAAAAAGAATTTGGAATGTGAAAAAAAAAAAAAAAAAAAAAATGGATTTGATAGGGCGCTACAACCAGCTTTTTGGTGCATTACTGTCACCTTCTGCTCCGGACGGTGACATCACGTACCAAACCTTGGGCTGATACGTGAGAAATTGTTATAGTTCTGGTTTTATATAGTTCTGGTTTTGTTCTTTTTTTTGTTGCCAAATTGGTTTGGAACAGTTGATGAATAAACAATTAAACTGACAAATTATGCCTGCCTGTCTGTTTGACTGACAGTTTTATTGATCACTGAGATAGCATTGACTTGGTTGGTTCAAGTTGGTTCAATATAAAAAATTATTTTTTTTAAATAGCTTATATGTAGTAAACTAATTTTGCCATATTGCTGTAGCTTAGCTTGCTGTATTTCACAGGGGAGTAGCGTAGTTAAGCTTCATTTAATATAGAGTAACTGCTACAGTAGCTTAGCTCACTATATTTTCCAAGTAGCTTGCCCAACACTGCTAAAGCGGAAGCCCTTCCATCGCAATCAGTGTCCGAATTCACTCACTTGTTTTCATTCAGTCCTTCAAGTGGACTATATTAGTGGAGTAATGTAGGGAATAGTGAATGAGGGTATAGGGGGAAATTTCAGACACAGCCACAGTCTTAACTTAATGGCTATGTTTATGCAACTGGCCTTAAGGCCAATTTATACTTCTGCGTCGAGTGTACGCCGTAGTGTACGTCGTAGGCGACGCCGTCGTGAGCATTTATACTTCTGCGTTATGTCTGTGTTGCTCTGCAGTTACACCGCCAAAACGCAGACGCAGAAGTATAAATTGGCCTTTAGGAGTTAAATTAGGAAATTTAAGTAGCTTTTATAAATGTGCCTTAGAAAAAACATTACTGGTTACTTCAGTTACATTACTTCAGACAAAACAATGGCTTTCAGTTAAAACAGCTCAAACATGCATTTTAGTCTGGGACTAGGCTTAAGCCTTGTCTGTGAATCCGGGCACAAGTTTGATTTGGAAGTTCAGAGGAAACCCTATAGGATGTCTTAGAAATATCAACACTGTGCTGCCGTGCAACTATGTCAATATCACGCCTTTGAAAACCAGAGCTGTTTCTTTTGCACTGCAACAACAACTGCAGCGAGTCACAAAGTCACGCTGACCTATTCAACACCTGTGAGCTGTAACACAAGCCAATAGCACGAGTGCCACACATGACAACAGCATTATGCAGTCGCTCTTACTGTGTCTTGCTCATCATATTTTCCAGCAGAAAAAAATAAAAAACTCTGTTCCTGTCAGTGTTCATTCAGATCCTTAGACAGATTAATATTTTGGAATATTTTGGCCACACAGACGGGCCGCGGCTGCTTAAAGGGTTAGTTCACCC
The DNA here is from genome assembly GCF_951802725.1 of Rutilus rutilus. Taxonomy (NCBI): domain Eukaryota; kingdom Metazoa; phylum Chordata; class Actinopteri; order Cypriniformes; family Leuciscidae; genus Rutilus; species Rutilus rutilus. Next base: position 22,349,827 of record NC_140212.1, on the reverse strand, counting down.
AAAACTGAAAATTCTGTCAGTAATTACTCACCCTCGTGTTGTTGAGAGCTGTCTCATTCCTCCATAGACTTCTATGTTATTGCAACTTGCCAGACCAGAAAGTTTAAAATAGTCCAAGTGACTACAGTGGCTCAACCATAAGTTTATCAAGTGACGAGAATACTTTTTGTGCGCAAAAAAAAAAAAAAAAAAAAATTTATTCAACTATTCATTTTCTTCTGTGTGGGCCTCTGAGTGAGTTCACGTAGTGTAACAGCGCAGCGCTTCTGGGTTGTACGTCTGAACGTAGGCTCACTATTGGCCGACACTGGTCATGTGTGTGATGCGTGTGATGCTGGCCAATAGTTCAGTTGTGATGCCGCGCTGTTACACTATGTGAACTCACGTCAGAGGCCCACACAGGAGAAAATGAATAGTTGAATAAAGTTGTTATTTTAGTTTTGTTTTTTGCGCACAAAAAGTATTCTCATCGCTTGATAAACTTATGGTTGAGCCACTGTAGTCACTTGGACTATTTTAAACATTGTCTTTACTAACTTTCTGGGCCAGCAAGTTTCAATAACATAGAAGCCTATGGAGGAGTGAGACAGCTCTCAGATTTCATCAAAAAATATCTTAATTTGTGTTCCGAAGATGAACGAAAGTCTTACGGGGTTGGAATAACATGTGATTACTGACAGAATTTTCATTTTTGGGTGAACTAACCCTTTAATATTCTAAAGCATAGACCTCTAAATTACCTGAATTGATAATAAATTATAAAGGTGATCAGTATTTAAGTCGTAAAGCGAACAGGATCTATTAAAATTTAACGTATGGCTTCAAATCACCTTTATTTATATAGCGCTTTTTACAATACAGATTGTTTCAAAGCAGCTTTACACAGATAACAGGAAAAAAAATGCAACAAAGTTTGTTTCTAGAAGAAAATAGCGTCACAGTCCAGCTTAAGTAAGTTCAGTGATGGTTCATTTTTGTTGTAAAAAAGTTATTAATTTAGTTCATTTATTTATATAGCCTTTCTGGTGAAAACCGTGATGTCATCGTCCAGCTCAGTTCAGTTCTCATATAATGGTGTCAATGCAGGCATCAATAATATTGTTGAATATTAAGTGTCCCCAACTAAGCAAGCCAAAAGCGACAGTGGCAAGGAACCAAAACTCCATCAGGTGACAGAATGGAGAAATGTCTAATGGTGACATGTATAATGATACTAAGCTCTACAGCGGGTGCCTGAGCCTCCCCAGCTCTACAGCTCCCTACAATTTTCCAATGTAAATCTGTGGTGAAAAATGGAACTGCAGCGCCCCTCTTATAGAGATCCATTGGGGCAGAGTTCAGGCTGCCCCGCTTATTTTCACGTTACTTTACGTAAACCTCGCTCCAGACCAAGACGATATCAATCCACTTCAGCTATGTGTTTGCATCAGGTCAGTAACTAGTTGGCATGTCTGTTCTTCCTATGTGGAGTAACATATCAAATGAATGAAAGTATAAATCCTTTAGTTGAAACGTGTGAATTAAAGCAATTCCAAGAGTGTTCTATGCGTGTGTCGTGTGTGTAATTAATTACTAAATAATCAAAATAACGAAGTTACTAAATAACGAAAAGTAAGGAATTACTCTTAATTTTTCTGTAATTTAATTTCTTACGCACAGTAATCACATTACACTGTTGAAAATGTAATTAGTAGCAAGTAATTAATTACTTTTTTAGAGTAATTTACCGAACACTGCTTGTCAGGTAACATTAGAGCGCCACCCTCAGGCTGAATAACGCAACCACTGCCAGAAGTGTGTCTGTTTGTTTTCAGCGATTGTAATATAAAACTAACAAAATGTTTATCATAAACCACCGCTAAGACGCAGAATTTACCCAACCTAAATGTACGGTCAGAAGCCGCTACTGGTTTTAAGACCAATATTCCTGGGCCATGAGGACGTATATGAGAGTCACATGACGGCCACTGATCAACTGTAAGTGCCAAAGCTTCCTGGATTATGAAAGTATCCACAGCTTGAAATAACATGACCTTTGCCGAAGTGAATGTGACAGTCAAGAGTATGTGTGTGCGTGTGTGTGTAAAATCTATAAGCAGAACACACATTACAATATGACATGGTGGGTTTCTCTACGTCACTCTTATTTCTATCTTATTTCCATGTGACCAGAGCAGCATTCCCTCATAAAACATTAAACACATATGGACAATGCAACACACTAATATTAAAGTGGGTCAGGAAAATATATATGTTATATTTTAATAATATCTGTTTTCATTCCTGTCAAGGAATTCAAGCTCACTTAATATTTATTGATAAACAGTATTTATGCATTGCACTGATATTAATTAACATTTAATTTAATAATGAATTTGCATGTTTTGGAGAAAGACGTACACACTCTTTCACAATGTCTCTCTATGGAACTAGTTTGTGAGGGATCTCTGGTTGGATTGATACATGAGAACACATTTGGATGTTCCCCAATGCATTTTATGATCACTTTATGCCATATTAACCTTACGTATCTGAGATATCACAGACATTTACGCAACATTAGATGCAATATTATATTATAGTAGTTCGAATTTTTAGATAATGTGGAAAAAATGACTAAAATCCTAAATTCTCCCTGAAATCATTTAACGTTATTGTACACTGACTGTATCGTTCACATTGTCTATTTTTGTCTGGGATTATTGAAAATATAAACTCGAACCTCACCAGCAAACACTTAATCTGAACCGTTCCTTGAATCGTATGCTTTAGTTTAAGGTCAAATATTACAGAAAGGATATTGACAAAAGAGATCAAAACAAGCACATACCGCCCCCTAGTGTGAACAAAGAGCACAAACAGAAAGTCTGCATTACCATTTGTTGTTATTATAGATCTAGAATGAATAATTCTTGGTTTGTAATCTGCATACTGTAAGTCTTTTTTGATAACTATATTTATAGACCTGTGTCACATTGTTGTGTAATTGAATTGAGTCATGTGCTTCTTGTTTCCTACATGAAAAACAGGAAACAATGGTATAGGATGTGATGTTATAGCATATAATAATACAGTACATAGTTTGGTTTTCTTAACCAATAAAACAAAAGAGGTGTCTTTCAAAAATAATTCACTTGTACTACCTTGCAAACCATTACATGAAAAAGTTTCAAGATAAGTTTTTTTAAAAGTTGCACTTTTTGTGGTAGGTCTGTTGTTAATATATATATTTTTTTTTTCATCTACTAGAAAGCAAGATATTTCAGGATTTATAATGGCTGTGAATTGTATTGGAAGGATATACTGTGGTGCTTTGTTGATTATGGTCAATCTAAGAAAGGACAATTTTGCGTAACAAATCTGATCCTGTTGCTTCCCAAATTCACATTCACAGAACCAAATATTCTATACTTGTCTTTTTTATATGAAGTAATTTGAGCAATAACTCATACTATATCCTCCTGGGATCCAGGAATAGACTTTTGTCCTCTGTAGTGGAAATTATATTTTAGTGAATTTCTCTGACACCATGCATGTCACAGTTTTATTCTGGATGTCCTGTAAAGAGCACATTCAGGGATGTTTGGAGGTTTCACTGTGAAAACTTCAGAAAGACTTTAAAAATGACTAACATTAATTTAGTGATTAAATGTAGCACTTTTATGGAAATATGATAATATATGGTAATTATCATTTAAATCAGACTACTTTTCAGATTGTATTTCATAAATCAACATCTCAGGAAAATGTTATGGGGGTTCAAATCAAAATATGATTTTCTGTGACAGAACAGGGCATTGATTTAATACATGTACACTGTAGAGGACACCAGGACTTAAATCATGTTTATCAGGCATTTTGGGAGATACAACAAGTGAATAGGGAAATAAAATTATACATCAATATTCCTATGAAATAATAGATATTATTATTAAAATGTTGCCAATTATTACTCCGATTATTACACTCAGGAGGATATCAATTACATTGCCTAAACACAAAAAGTTTCCAAAATACCTGTTTGCAGGTCTTTTTCTGTTTTTAGTGACATGTTTTTTTGTTTTCGTTTTATTTTGTTTCTTACTGTTATTTGTAATGGCCTGTATCAGGGGTCTCCAACCCTGGTCCTGGAGACTTCAGTTCCAACACTTTTTACCGGTTATTTTCAAATCATCTTGAACACCTTGATAAACTGCTTCAGGTGTGTTTGATTAGAGTTGGAGCTACACTGAATGGGTCTGCTAAATAATAATTGTATATAAATATAAAAAGTACTTCATTTATATTTATTAGAAAAATATTGGCATTAGAACTATTACAATTATACATACTCCTCACGAATGGCTAATTCTAAAGTGGACACTTTAGCAGACATGCACACAATTATGTTTGGATGTGCAGTGTTACATACCTCATCCTGTCTGAACTCTTCTTGTTATTGTGAAAATCCCATTAAATGAGCAGAAAGTTAGAAGAACTTGATGATGTGGTGTGTGAATTTTCATTTAGTCCGTTATTTGACGTATAAATGACGTTGCAAGAGTTGATAATCCAGCCAATAGGCAGATGGGGGGTTTTCTTCCTCACAGTGATGTTATAGCGAATCCCTTTTTGAGCTGAATTCGTGATTCTTGATGCTGTTGCAGAGCAGAAATGTAGACGCGTCACCATTGTGTGTGTTGTGGGTTACGTCCTTTAGATCGTTACATTGTATTAATATGTGATACATTGGATGAGCCTCTGTAGCTTAGTTTAGTTTTACTAGGCCTGATAAGAAGGTAACCCTGACTATCTGAGGGTTTATAATTGAATACATTTATGATAGAATGTCGTTGTTTTATAATAAAAGCACCAGAAACCATATTTTATGAGAGTAAATTAAGGAAACAATAATAGCCCAATGTCTCCAGAACCGTCTGGAAAGTTGCTATGGAAACACATTTAGTCTCCTTAAGGTTGCAGTTTTCACCTCTGTCCACTAGATGACGCTATCGTATTGTTAAAAAACAACAACTCGTGCCCAGAATTGAGCGCACATTGTTGGAATCGAGCCTCTGCTCATGCATTCCATGCGCATCTGTTGATAATATGAAGAAATAAAGAAGCTTACGTCAAAATAATGCTGATCATTAAAAGTCTATCCCTGCAGTGCTTCTAACATAGTGCGAATTCCTATTTCCAAGTAATTTCAAGATGCCATAACATTTCAATGCTAATTTGCAATGGCACCGATTTATGACACAACCTGAAAATAAAGTATTTCCCTAATAATTATTAATAATCTCAAATCTGGTTTGCTCTTCTACTGATCATTCTCAATGAAAGCACAGAGATATGTGTTTCTCAGATTTCAAAATTAATCGTTAGACATTAAATAGCAAGCTTAAAAAAAATAGAAAATATAACAATAACAACAGTAAATGAGCTGGGGTAAGTCGTTTTCCAAATGACCTTGCAGTTGAACTGTCCTCGTTAGAAAAAAATTAAATAAATAAGATTTAGCCTATGTTTTTGGTCCTACTATTTTTCTCCAAATAAGCAAATTGGATGTAAACTTTCGCACTGTCTCCGAATTTGTTGAAAAACCAACGGATTACGCACCAATGAATTTATGTCTACGAATAAAGTGCTACACGTTGATTTAATTGGGCTTGCTAATAATAACATACGTTATGTTTTTTCCTATTTGTTTATTTTATTTTTGCGCCTACAGCTAGCCTACGTCTCGCGCTTCGATGATCGGCGATCACAACAATGGAAGACAGTTTGGAAAACAATCGAACAATCACGTTATAGCTAAATTCCGCTGTCGTAGATTCCAAAAGAAGTCCGTGTTCCACGCAGATCATCGGACATCTACTCAAGCCAGCGCGAGGGATGAGGATGTACTCACAGTCACAGAGAAAGGTGCGCTTCTTTGGGTCTATAATTGGCTTTCAACATTCATACATCAGTAAGCTTCCCTGCGTATGCTTTACGCGGGCTGCAGTTGGTGTATTTGACTGAATCCCCATCCTCTGAATCCTGATAGTCTGATTTGGAAAGGGACGCTTTGCTGTCGCTCCTTTTAAATTCCTCAAACGAGGGTTGCTGCTGGCCACACGTTACATGCGTGTATTGCATCTGCTCCCCGTGTTCGGTCTCCCTGTGGTAGAAGTAATTGAAATTGGACACGATGACGGGCACTGGTAGAGCAATGGTGAGCACACCAGCGATGGCACATAAAGAGCCCACTATTTTGCCACCGATGGTGACTGGGCACATGTCCCCGTAGCCTACAGTTGTCATGGAAACCACTGCCCACCAGAAGGCATCGGGGATGCTGCTGAACCCCGAATCGGGGTCGTCTGTCTCGGCGAAATACACGGCGCTGGAGAACAGTATAACTCCAATGAAAAGGAAGAATATGAGGAGACCCAGTTCCCGCATGCTTGCTTGAAGGGTCTTTCCCAGGATCTGAAGCCCCTTTGAGTGTCTGGAGAGCTTGAATATGCGGAACACCCGCACCAAGCGAATGACCCTCAGGATGGCCAGAGACATCGCTTGCTGGCCGTTGCCCTGATGCTCGGCCAACTCCAGACCCAAGGTGATGAAGTAGGGAATAATGGCCACTATGTCGATTGTGTTCATGATATTCTTAAAGAAGGCTGGTTTGCTCGGGCACGCGAGAAACCTCACGAGCAGTTCAAAGGAGAACCAGATGATGCAAAGGGTCTCCACGATAAAGAAGGGGTCTGTGAAAGGATTGGGCTTCTTTAAACTGGCAGTTCCGTTTAATGCGAGGGGCTCCTCGTGCATTTTCCCGTCCTCCCTAAACTCAGGTAAAGTCTCCAAGCAAAATATGACAATCGATATCAAAATGACCAGCACTGAGACTATTGCGATGCCCCTCGCGGGTCCAGAGCTCTCGGGATACTCGAACAGCAGCCAAACCTGCCTCTGGAACTCGTTTACTGGCAAAGGTCGCTCTTCCTCCTTGATGAAGCCCTCGTCCTCCTTAAAATTCTCAATGACTTCTTCTCCCAACTCGTAGAATTTGATTTCCTCCATAAATATGTCCACGGGAACATTGACGGGTCTCCTCAGCCTGCCTCCAGACTGGTAGAAGTAGAGAATGGCATCAAAACTCGGTCGGTTCCTGTCAAAGAAGTACTCGTTCCTCAGAGGGTCGAAGAAGCGCATTCTTTTCCTGGGGTCACCGAGTAAGGTGGCAGGGAATTGCGCCAGGGTTTTCAGTTGGGTTTCGAAGCGCAGTCCGGAGATGTTGATGACCACCCGCTCGCAACACTCCTGGTCTGCCCGTTCATGTTCGTAAACATCTTGGGACAGGACTGTCAATGCCACAGTCTCGTCGAGGTTCTCCCCGGGCACCACAGTCATGTTTGTCCCCTCAAAAGGGCGAGTCGTTTTCGCGCCCCGGTCCTCGCGCTGTTCGTGGAAAATGGTCCAAGCACTTGTAGAGCGGCGCGTGTCGCGTCACTTCGCGCGCATTTTCCTCACAGAGGTGTCTCCTCATTCCCTCCCCAAGATGAGGCTGGCAGTCTGGACGATTGGCTGTCACATTCACAGCATTTTAAGCAGCAATGCCCTCCCTCGCTCGCTACGAGCTCTATGGCAAGCCGGAGCAGCATTTAAACAAATTAATATTATATGTTACAGGTGCTTTATTTTAATTAGTCTATTGTAAGGAGTCTAATATGTCAGTTTCTCTAGTAACTATTCAAGATGTGTGTTTATGAATATTTTTTTGCAATATTTCTACTTGAGTAGGCCTATAAATGTTTATGTTGACTTTTACACTAATTAAATACTTGCCAACCCTGTTGTTACTTTTGCAACTACAAACCACAGGACTAGCACAACTGCATATACAGGTATAAGATGTACACTGGAAAACATGTTTGTAATTGTTAACAGAAAAATACTGTAAAAGTACAACAATAAAAACATGTTAATTGGTCAAATGTAAGTTACCTTATATATGTTAATTGGTTAAATGTAAGTTATATATATGGTGAAAAACTGTAATTGGTTTAACATCAGTCGTTTTATTGCAAAATAACATTACATTTATTTGCAAGTAAAAACTATGAATTACCATATAATTTAAGGTTTTAAAAAAGTAAAAAGACATCCCCAGAAGTCCCTGCGTTACACATCACATATGATTACATTTTTATAAATATTTAGTGTTCTTACTTTTTGTTATCAATGTAGGTTACGTTAGTTTGTTTTTTGTTACATTTTCTGTTATTTAGGTAATTGTAAGTAAAAGGCAAGTTTGTAGAGAACCCAAGTGCAGTTTACAAAACAAGCTCAAACATTAATCAAAGGAATGGCATGAACTCAAGACATGGACATGATGCTTACCACAGTGGTTACAGGGAAATAATACTTGACAAGGATACGTGGCAAACATGAGGGCTTAAATACACACATGACTAATGACAAGACAATGGACACCTGTGAACAATGAAACAATCAGAACATCACACATAAGACAAGGGAACACATGGCAGGATCACGTAAATAAAACAGGGAATCGCATGACAAGACATGAAACATGACTTGAAAGATGAACCAAAACAAGACGTGACAGTAATGTTTATTGCATTATTGTAGGGCCATGTGTGTTACCCTGCTGGTATTTTGTCTTTGTGTGTATGACCTTGTATTGAGCATGTTTTGTGAACAGGACGCATATGATCAACTCTGATTCATCATTTTAGCATTCTATTGTGCCACCTTATTATTGTGTTGTTGTTTATCGGTACATTTTAAGGTTAAAAGGCAGATTTTGGTGGCTTAGTTTAAGTATTAAAGGGTTAGTTCACCCAAAAATGAAAATTCTGTCAGTAATTACTCACCCTCATGTTGTTCCAACCCCGTAAGACCTTCGTTCATCTTCGGAACACAAATTAAGATATTTTTGATGAAATCTGAGAGCTGGCTCACTCCTCCATAGACTTCTAGGTGATCGAAACTTGCTGGCCCAGAAAAGTTATTAAAGAGATCGTTAATATAGTCCAAGTGACTACAGTGGCTCAATCTTAAGTTTATCAAGCGACGAGAATACTTTTTGTGCGCAAAAACAAACAAAAATAACGACTTTATTCCACTATTCATTTCCTTCTATCTGGGCCTCGAGTTAGTTTACGTAGTGTTTTTGCGCAGCGTGTCTGTGTTGTGCGTCACACGCATCACACACATGACCAGCGTCGGCCAATAGTGAGCCTACGTGGTGACGTGTAACACAGACGCGCTGCGTAAAAACACTACGTAAACTAACTCGAGGCCCAGAGAGAAGGAAATGAATAGTGGAATAAAGTCGTTATTTTTGTTTGTTTTTGCGCACAAAAAGTATTCTCGTCGCTTGATAAACTTAAGATTGAGCCACTGTAGTCACTTGGACTATATTAACGATCTCTTTAATACATTTTCTGGGCCAGCAAGTTATAATGCCTTAGAAGCCTATGGAGGAGTGATCCAGCTCTCAGATTTAATCAAAAATATCTTAATTTGTGTTCCGAAGATGAACGAAGGTCTTACGGGGTTTGAACAACATGAGGGTGAGTAATTACTGACAGAATTTTGATTTTTGGGTGAACTAACCCTTTAACATTATATCAGTTAATAAATTATAAGGTTATAAGGTGTTAAATATACATGCATCCTGTAAAACTAGAAACACTGTGCAATGTGATCTAATGAGTATTCGTATGTATTTGTACGTAAAGTGTGGTTCAACTACATTTACATTTACTTACATAGACATTGAGACGTACAATATTGACCCATATCAGTATCTAAAGCGATAATTATTTACATTTGAACTTTACAGATGTACAAATGTGTATGAATCCTTATTTATGAATATTTATATGTGGCATTAATATTTTGATTCTGGTGTATTCAGTTGTCATATCAATGACATTATGTTTTCAGTCGTATTTATTAAACGCAGTTTACTAATTTATTTAATATGAAATTATAACATTTCACTCTATTCTGTGTGACTTCTGCCGCAAACTCGTTTTGAAGGATTACATGATACTCTGGTGCTCTTCGGTCATTTTTGACCGAAATATGTTACAACATTTTTTTTCTTCTTAATCGAAATGGTACGAAACTTGGTAAAGGTTTTGGCACTTGCTTTGTGAGCACACACACTCAAAAAATCATGGACATGATTCAACACATTAAATGGTCCTGAAAAAAATAATCACACTGACCGCATCCAAAATGACCGCATTGGAATTGATTGGGAGACGAATTTCATCTAGTGGAAACTTTTGGTACTGTGGCCAAACTACTTCTTTTTTTTCGATATCTGGCTAAAATTTTTAGTTTAGAGTAAAACATGTTTTTGGAAGAAAAAAAATTCATATAATAATTGAAAATAGTATTTTTCGTCTTTAAAAAGAGATCAAACAAAGTCTGTGCTCTAAACTTAAGCATTCAAGATTTACGACAGTTAAGGTTGGAAATTAAATTTTCAGGTCTATGCTCAAAAAATGAAAAAATGGATTATAAATACAGCGCAAATACTATTTAGTACTACAAAATATATATTTTTTAAAATAAAAAACATCTAACTAAAATATAGTACATTGATTTCATTGAAATAAAAAATTAATTTCTGTAATTTTTGACCGACATGCGAAGAGCACCAGAGGGTTAAACAAGACTTCCCTACACTTTAAAACCTTAAAATGAATAACATTTCTGTGATCCATGACCATGACTTACCATTTAATATTTATATTGTTTGCTGTGGACAGGTGTTTTCTCAGTATATTTCTATGCTGTGACTGCCAATAGAACCATAAAATACACCAAAAATGCAACATAATTTTACAAAAGTAATACATTTTATTTGTGCGCTGTAATCTAGATCTTTAGAATCCATGCGACTGCGAGGAGCAGACCCAAATTCAAGCCTTTATTCAGTGACCTTCATCTCCATTTTCAGCAATGACTGTAAACGTCAAATAAAACTTAAAAAATTGTCACCTCAAGAAACTTTACGTCACATTTTACAGCAGTGATATCAAACTCTCATTGGCTCTTGCCTGCTTCATCACAGATTGCGACATGCTGTGCTTTTGAATGAGAAATACGTGCCTTCATGGAGTGGATCGGGATAAGATCCACTTATTGCGTTTTTCTCAAAGGCTAAGTCTGGATTGGATTCAGAAAGATTATCAAAACATAATTAGAGTAGATAGAGCCCTTCAAAGCTTACACAGTCCTATACCACTTCCTGGGTCAACATTTCATTTAGTAACGTTTGGCAGTTTTGATTTATATACTGTTTAATATTTGATGATTGCGTTAGTTTACATTTGTGCAAGCAATGCTTCTATAGCGTGTTGTTTTTGGATCTGGAGATTTGTATTATTTCAGAAGATACGTAATAGCACACCCTATACCATATAAGAGTGAAAACATGGATTGCCGGAAAATTCTGTCAACGTTGGGGAAAGAGTTGATACCTATGAATTAACTATGATACAAGCTGCACTGTCACAGTATTTTTATGCTGAATTTCTGGCAAACCAAAGCTGCCATTTTTTTTTTTTTTTTACCATAAATTTAGCAGGATCATTTTTACAGTGAATGCATTTTTCATGAATGAACACTTTCCCTGCCAGAGTTATTTTTTTTTTAAAGTTGACAAAAGTTTTCTCAAAAATATCATGGCACCCTAGCCTGACTTCGTCATACTCATATGCTAGGCAGAATGTGAGTCTGATACTGCTCCATAGGGCTTTGATTATGAGGCGTCTTAACCGAACCAGGAAAAAAAAAACCTCTGCACTCAATTGGATAGACCTACAACCAATCAGAGCAACGCAGTAAGTGACCTATGTTGAGTGACAAGTTGTCAACAGAGCTCAACTGCAGGCACACTGGGAGAAGTAGTAAAGTAATGAGTGTAAACGATCTTTGCCGTTGTTGTAAAAATAATTTAAAGGAATACTCCACCGTTTTTTCATATTAAACTATGTTATTCCCTTAACTAGTTGATACATACCTCTCTCGTCTCAGTGCGTGCACTAAATCACTCTGGCGCGCGGCGAAACTTTGTTAGCACTTAGCTTAGCCCAGTTCATTCAATATGGGCCAAGCAGAGAAGCTACCAAACACCTCCACGTTTCCCCCATTTAAATACAGTTTCTCGCGTAGTGTAACTCGATCTAGGACGGTGACACAAAACAAAACGTTGCGCTTTTCTAAGCGTGTAAAATGGATAACTATATTGTATGGCGGAATACCATAGCAAGTGCTTGGAAGCACTTCGATTTCGGCGCAGTAATATCTTCACTAGAGGGAGCGGGGGCCGGTGAGAGGATTTTTCACGAGTGAAGATATTACTGCGCCGAAGTCGAAGTGCTTCCAAGCACTTGCTATGGTATTCCGCCATACAATATAGTTATCCATTTTACACGCTTAGAAAAGCGCAACGTTTTGTTTTGTGTCACCGTCCTAGGTCGAGTTACACTACGCGAGTAACTGTACTAAATAGGGAAAACGTGGAGGTGTTTGGTAGCTTCTCTGCTTGGCCCATATTGAATGAACTGGGCTAAGCTAAGTGCTAACAAAGTTTCGCCGCAAGACAGAGCGATTTAGTGCACGCACTGAGACGAGAGAGGTATGTATCAACTCGTCTTAGTTAAGGGAATAACATAGTTTAAAATGAAAAAACGGTGGAGTATCCCTTTAAGAATTCGCGGAGTACTTACAAGCACGAATAGCATTTTTGAGAGAAATACAAAAGGTGTATGTAGCTTATATACGAACAAGTTCTCCGTTTAGGATTGGATCTCGACAATAAAGCAAATAAATCTGCTCGCATTTGTCGGCCCTGTCTCAACTTTATAACACGGTTGCAACGCGACTTGACTGATTTAAAAAAATGGAAAGACGACGAAAGAGACCAGGCTGAAGAAGCGTGTTCATCTGAGGCTTCAGAGAAAAGAGATCGACAAATGCCTTGATTGCGGTTCTCTGTTCGTCTTTTAAAATTAATGCGCTGTCGATTTCTTTTATAACAGACGTGATAGCGGAATCTAAACATCTCAATTCTCCAGCCGCAGTCATCTTTGTTGAAAACCAATTCAACCCAAGCGCTCTTCGGTGACGTGGGTGATTACGTAACCGCAGATCATCTGTCCATCATCGATTAAAGCCCGCCCTGGCAATTTGATTGGCTCGGCCTTCTGGGACCCGAGCATAATTACTCCTCAACGGATCGAGTCCAGACCGAACTTCCCGACCAAAAAATGTTGTGGGCGGGGTTCGGGCTGGCACCCAGGCTAATGGCACCCATAATATTTAGTTGTATGAATATCTGAACATGCAATATATCAAAAGAAAGATAAGAGTAAAAAAAAAAAAAATTTGATTCTAGCTTCATGCATTCTTTTTTTTTTATCAACAATTAAATGTGGATAAGTTTAATAAAAAACAAAAACATTTTGAACAAAAATCTGAGAAAAACGTGCATAAGGAATGCTTTTATCACTTGTGTCTGTTCCTTTTCTGCCTATGTTTTGAGAATCTCTACTCTTTCAGAAGATGTATAATAGCGCACCTCAATAACTTTATAGGTAATATGTCAACTTTATCTGCTAATATGTATCTTTAAAGGAACACGCCGACTTTTGGGGACTTTAGCTTATTCACTGTATCCCCCAGAGTTAAGATAAGTCCATACATACCCTTTTCATCTCCGTGCGTGCCGTAACTCTGTCTGACGCACCCACCGCTAGCCTAGCTTAGCACAAAGACTGGCGGTAAACGGCTCGTGCTTGACAATACATGCATGTTAAACTAATGAGATACTTACTGTTAATCAAAAAGTAGAAATAGATAGATTTCATTTTAAGGACTAAATGTAAAAATGGCTTGCCATAGAGGGCTGTCTATGAATGTGCACATTTAGAATTAATATGAGAATACACATCCAATTCCAAATGATGTTTAGAAATAATATTGTTTGCAACTTAAACAGACCATCCATAATCTTTGGTGGCAACTTACAGCTGGTTAAAAGTTTAATTTTTTTGGCATTTTATTGTCCTACAAGCATGGAGCACAAATCTCAGCGTTTCCTTACATTTGAAATTCTTCTCATTCCAGGTCTGTGCTTCATTTTAAGCCGTATTTATACCACTCATCTTATGATGTCATTGTTTAAATACTCCAAACTATAAAAATGCTTACAGCTATTATGTAAGTATCTGAAAAGCTCTAAAATGCTTCAACACAACATTCACTGGTGGGTGGAGTTGTGGGCCAAGTTGAAAAGAATGACGAGGAGACCCAAAATAGAAATAGATTTCTTTTCCCATGGAGTAAATCCGGGAGCAGCACAAGGGGAGAAAAAACTACACAAGGGTCGTACCCTTTGTTAAAAAGACATTTGCATAGTTCATAGATTTTCAAGACACTTGTGTGGTACGGCTCATGCTTGTGTGACACAGCAGGTTCATTCGAATTGCCTTAAATTAGACGGAAGTTATATATTAATATTTGATCAACTTTTCCATGTTGATATTTTAGGAAAAGGTCAAAGTAATGAATAAAATCGTCCCTTTCCACATCCACAACATTGTTTTGTCCCCATTCTTGACATTGTATTATGCTTTCAAATATGTGCTTGGTAAATGGTAGTTATTCAACCCTTGCTTTACTACAGATTCCTCCATTAAATCCATGACCAAATGTTTAATTACACTCATTAAGTGTGTAAATGACCTTCACAGTTTTGACTAGTTTGCACGGTAACTCACCCTAGAAATATGCAAATAGTTTATAGCATCATTGCGTTCATTTCCGAACGAATGTGACGTCTGTAAGCTGTTTTCATTTTCTCTTTTTCTGCATTTTTCTTAATTGGAGACCGAAAGATCAGAGGAATGGCAGTTCTGTAATTTAATTGACCCTTTGATATTTTTGCATGTTTTTTTTTCATTTAATGAAATCAGTTCCCACCATATTTATCACACCGCTTGTGAGTCCCGGCAGTCATTCCTCAAGAAACACACAGCTCAGGTATCCAGCATCCTGCGGACTCTATCAAGGTGACTTACGCTCCATCAGAAAGCAAATGCCGCAGTGATTCATGCGTCTTTGAGAGGACGTGTTTTTTTGCGCTGCTGTGGAACAGATCAGAAGAAGGTTTTCCGGTTACACTTTATTTGGTAACACTTTATTTTACAGTGTCATTGTTACATATGTTACATAGTTTTATTAATTATGCATAATTACATGCAACTAACCCTAAACCAAACCAAACCCTAATCCTAACCCACATGTAGTTACTTAATATTACTCAGTACTTAAATTTATAATTACAGTGTAACACCTTAAAATAAAATGTAACCCTTTTAAGGTGTCATTGTTACAGTTTAATTGTACTAAGTAATAGTAATTAACTATATGTACCTTCTATATAATAGGGTTAGGGTTAAGATTTGGTTTAGAGTTAGTTGCATGTAACTATGCATAATTGACTGTTATTACTATAGTAACACTGCATGCAAAATGTGTATCAGGGACACTGTAAAATAAAGTGTCGTCCTGTAGACACTCTGTCATTTTGTCCAGGGATGCATTAAGGAATTGCACAGGTCACTGCTGGTGTCCTGGAACTCAGAGGATGATTAAATGTACAGGCTCCACCTGTAACGTCAGCGGGTTGAAGAAGAAGACGAAGGTCAAGCGAAGATACAAAATACTCAATATTTATTTCCATAGGCAAAATCCAAACAAACACGAAACAGTGTGCAAGTGCACAAACATTGACCGACAACTGAAGTGAGAAGAAGGGAGAACTTAAATACACAGATGATGAGAACAGAACAGGTGATGACGATGATTACAAATGAACTGATTATACAGGGTGGGCCATTTATATGGATACACCGTAATAACATGGGAATGGTTGGATATTAAAGTCCTGTTTGTGGCACATTAGTATATGTGATGGTCACCACCCATCTTGAGGAGTTTGCCCCCTCACATATACTAACAGGACTTTAATATCACCAACCATTCCCATGTTATTACGGTGTATCCATATAAATGGCCCACCCTGTACTAGACAGGTGCAGACACTGAACTAATGATGATATTGATAATTAACTAAACAGTTGAAGACAGTGATGAAGGTGAAAACAAACTGAAAGTCCATGAAAACAAACTAAAAGTCCATGAAAATGTGACACCACCTACATAACATGAGAGCTGCTGATTGGCTGAAAAATGAAGAAGGGTGTCACTTGTTGTGAGTGTTTGTGGGAACACATACAGTATCACTCTATGACATTCGTTTTATCTTTACATTTTATTTTGATGGTCCCCTTTAGACATTCTGTTGACTATACAGTCAAACTAAAATGTATTTAGACACCTTCAACATTTCTCTCATTATCACAGTTTATTCGCTATAGAAAATGATAATAAAATATGACAAGAACTCAAGAGTTATCAAATCAGTTGATATGTTGTCCATCCTTCTGTTAGACTGTCTCACAAATGTATTAGGTTGAATAGCTGTCAGGTGTTAAATTTAAGTACACAATTAGATAATATTAATTTAGGTCAACCAATTACCAAACCATGCTTAATTTTGTTCAGTCTGTGTTGTAAAAAGGTTGCATTAGCAATTACAGAAAAACACTGAAGCAAAACATGGTCAGGTCAAAGTGTCTGAATACATTTTGGTCCCAAATTTTTATAAATTTTACTGGTAGTCCACTGTATGAATACTTTTTGGGTATAATATGTCACAGTTTACTTTATTTTGCTATCCCCACTTTACATAAATGAACTATAGTGTTCTGCACCCACTAGTAAAACATAACCTATCAAAAATTATATCTGGTGTCTGAATAATTTTTGGTTTAACTGTGAATAACTGTGCTGTAATCTATATGTCAACTAACTCTCATTATAGTATTAGTAGAGGATTATTAGACTGCTAGGGTTAGTAGAATAAGTTGAAATAGTTGCAAAGTTACTTGTTAGGGGAGCATCACAATAAAGTGTTAGTAGATATTATGCAGACAGTCAACTAATACTCTGATGAGATTTAGTTGACTTGTAGGTGCAACATTACTTGTAGTTTAGTACAATGTCTAAATGGGCCCATAAAAATAAAGTGTTACCCTTTATGTTTAGAAACATAGAAAATACCAAATGTAAGTGGATACTTGACAAATAGACATGAACCAGATTTAAAATGTATTTATTTGTTCTTATAATTATTTATACATTTATAGAAAAGTTTATGTATTTGAGATAACGAAACTGGTCACAATCTGTTTTTTGCCTTTTGACTATTTCAATGAAAATGAAAAATTAAAGAAATAATTAAGTTAAAAAATATTCAAGTAAAAATATTCCATGCAGTTCATCAAGTAATATGAGCTCATGAATATGACATGCACAATCATTGTTATATATATATATATATATATATATATATATATATATATTATACGGCGTTTAGCATGTCACATGCAGGACATTTCAGCTATAAAGCTAAAGCCTATAGGTAAAACTGTGAAAGCCTGTTTCAGTTTTAAACAAAAACAAAATTTTTTTTTTTTTTTTCACAAATTAATTTCCAAATACCGAAAGTATACATTCTGTACTTTTGTTCATCCAGTAATAGTCTAGCCACAATAAAAGAAAAGGTTGGAATACACTACATGACTTTTGCCCAGATTTGCAGTCTCGAGGAGTTGATGCTAATTGCAAAATGAGGATATCAAACATGTTTAGTATTTAGTTTTGAGCCAGGTTTAGAACACATTTTTTTGTTTTAATTTGTCATGCATCTCCTAGCAACGAGGCACATTTCTGCATGAGTTTGTTGTGCTTGCAACAACTTGTGATCCTTCGTCGTTTAGTGTACAATGCAATGCCTATTCTGCAACCATTTACAAGTGTATGACACCTAGGGCCCTATTTTAAGGATCTAAGCGCATGGTCTAAAGCGCACGGCGCAGGCGCACGCATGTCCGAATCCACTTTTGCTAGTTTAACGACGGGAAAAATGGTCGGCGCTACCGGCACATGGTCTAAAAGGGTTGTCCCTATTCTCTTAATGAGTAATGGGTGTAATGGGTGCGTAACGTGCAATAAACCAGTCTCATCTCCCCATTCTCTTTAAAAGCCAGTTGCGCTCGCGCCATGGTGGAAATGGCGAGGAAACGTATCTGCTCGTGCACGAGGTTAAAGCGCTCAAGCAGACTATCTACAAGACAAGCCGGATTCTACCATATCTTTATATACACAATAATAATCTTTTACATGGTAATCCTTTTATTTTGTAATATTTGGCTAGTTTGTGGGCAGCTGGGCTGTGTGTGTAATAAGCAGAGTGTACGCGCATTGTGCACCCGCCTATAGGCGCACATTACTAATGCTCCCTTTAAATAACAACAAAAATACTGCACCATTAACTTTAGACCAGGTTTTTATTGGTCAATGGCGCAGTCTATTTCAGTTGTCTCAAAATAGCAATGCACCAACAATGCGCCTAAACACACCTAGTTTTCAGACCCATGGGCGCAGAAATGGGAGCAAATGCATTTGCTATTTAAACAACGTGGCGCAAGACGTGAAAATGATAACTGCGTCAGGCTTAAACTAACAAAAAACACTTGCTTCGCGCCTGGCGCCGCATTGCGCCAAGTGTATAAGTGTATAAGTGTATAACCCTAACCCTAACCTAACCCTAACCTGTGTTTTAAAATTTGTTCAGATTTTAATTTCAGTTTAGCAATATAAGCACTACACATAGGGTAGAGTGGGGGAAAACGCCCCCCTGGGGTAAAACGCCCCCCACCTGTTTTTCCCAAAATAACCACTAAAAGTAGTCAAGATACATTTTTACTGTTGCTATGCACTACGTTGATAACGGGGATATACAAATCTCTATGGATAAGCTGACACCAGCGACATATTTGAAGAGAAGAGGATTAAATGGTAAATGCTATAATTTTCAGATATTAGTAAATAAGTGTTTAAGAGAATATTGTTCTGCAGGATATCGCAGTGATGTATGATAGATGAATAGTGAAGTCTGTAGTTTGAGATCATATATTATTTATAAGGAATATAATTATATTTAAAAAATTTTAAAAATTTTAAAAAACTCATAGCTTGTGGGGTAAAACGCCCCCTACGCTGAGGGGTAAAACGCCCCCCCCTGGGGGCATAGTTTCTCTATCATAATTACTATAATAAAATATTTCTGTCTATCAAATCCTTTGTTTTACACTTAATGCAGTATAACTAGGTGGTAAAATAAAAATATTTGAACAAAACATGAAAAAATTATCTCAAGTGAGCATTAACTAGTTAGCTTGCTAGCACAGTTAGCTCACTGAGGGAAGGTAGTTAATTTTGCCTATTTTGAACATTGCTGAAATAAATATTAATATATATACATGTTGATACATTACTTGCCTTTTACCTTTAGAGATTAAAAACTATTGTCTGTTAATTTTGCTGTTGATCTATGAAGCAAACTGGTTGGTAAGAAAGGGGGCATTTTACCCCACCTTGGGGGGCGTTTTACCCCACCGCTGGGGCAAAACGCCCCCTTTGTACAAAAATATTTTCAGTGAAAATACTAATTAATTATGAAGGCTGAGCAATTTTAATATTTGGTGAATAACTCCTGCCATAGTCACTCAAAACCGGGATGGCAATTCTAGTCACATTTATGTTTTGTTTCACTGTAATGTCACATTTTCCTTAAGGGGGGCGTTTTCCCCCACTCTACCCTACCAGATTATCTCTTGGCATATTGATAGCCATCACTGTCTGCACCTCAAAGCCACCGGCTGCTGTCTAGTGTTTTTCGGCGCTCATTTGCATAAAGTTCAGCATTTCTCAACTTTTTGCCACTCTTGCCACTTGCTCTGCAGTCAATCTACTTTTCCACATTCCTCTTTTTACAAATATGATTATTTGACCTACTGAGCTGCTCGTAGCCTCTCTTAATGACTTCCATCCACTCAAAGTCATTTAATTAGTGTGTAATTATCTTTTGCTACCTCACAGGAATTTGAACGCAACTAACTTTGTCAGCAGTTTGAAGATTTCTACTTGCTCTCTTTAAGAGTGTCAAAAATAGCATTTATGGAAAGGCCAAATGAACATTCTCTGTCTCTTGTCACTTTTTGCACTGTTTGCCACATCATAAAGAGAAATCTGAAGCAGTTTATCATTGCATACAAACCTATATTTTGAAGACAGTGAAATGTTACATTTCTGTGCCACTAGTAGTTTAGTTTAGCTGTGTCCAGACATGGAATCTTATATATATATATTTTAGGGTTCTATTTGTACTACTACAGTCTATTTCTAAACAATAAAAATGACACATAGTATCAGTGTTAGATATTGTCGCAATTATGAGAGTTAAAGTATAATGATATAAAGTCCCATTGACAGTTTATATTTCTGCCTCAGAGTAAAAAAAAACAAAAAAAACTATGTTAAACATATAGGGCCCTATTTTAACGATCTGAAACGCAAGTGTCAAAGCGCAAAGCGCAAGTAACTTTGTGGGCGGGTCTCGGCGCTGTTGCTATTTTCCCGGCGGGATAAATGACTCTTGCGCCCGACGCAAATCTAAAAGGGGTTGGTCTGAAGTAGCTTCATTATTCATAGGTGTGGTTTGGGCGTAACGTGAAATAACCCAATCAGAGCGACATCTCACATTCCCTTTAAGAGCAGGCGCGCTTTTTCTAAGCGGATTCCTATTATAACGGCGGATTTGCCAGGCGCGCGCCAGGAGCGGTTCACAGCCGAGGAGACCGACGTCCTCGTCACGGCCGTAAAACACAGAGAAGTGACATTGGGGATGGAGAAACAAACACACCCAAATTAGCTTCGGTTAAACAGGCGTATGATAATTTGGGCGTGTGATTAAATGTGTAAGCTAGATTTATGCCTATTTTATTTTCACATCTTCATGGACACAACAATGATTTCCCTCGTGTATTAATATGAATAAATGAATGAAATCTTTATTTCGAACAATTAAAAAATAAATTAAACCAAAGACAGCAACACATTAAATATCCATCAATAAAAATAAAACAAAATCAAGAAAAACAAAACCTTTTTTTTTTTTTTTTTTGCATAATAATCACACTGTTCGAAAAGGGATATGTAGAAGCCCTAGGCTTATCAAGACCTACAAGACCTAATATTTTTCCTAGTAATAATGTATGATTTGCAAAAATGAAAACGGCTGCTTCTGTGTAGATGAGAGCATCAAATTGTAATGCGCGTTGTGCACACGCTACATTGATTATGGCCAAGCATGCGCCCTTAAAATAGCATGAATAACATGCGCAACGCGCCACTGACTTTAGACTAGGTTTTTCCTGGTCACTGGCGGAATTGTTTTCTAAACCTGCAAAATAGCATGAGGGAACGTTTGCGCCGGAACACGCCTCCTCTTTGCGCTGAACCGCCCCGGGGAGCGCAAGTGTATTTGCTAGTTAACCGACGCGCGTCTGTGGAGGGAAAAGTCCGCTTTGCGCGGGTGCAAAATAGGAATGATACATGCGTCAGTGTACAAAGTCAATTGCGCTGGGTGCAAGATAGGGCCCATACACTATACTTTATGTTAAACATATAAACTATGTTTTTTGTTTACAAAAGAGCGATTCTAAAAAGATGACAGCGCGTATGATCATTATTGAAAAATCTGCTGTCTAAAGGTAAGCTAGAGCTATGTAATGCTAACGCTAACTTCTTCAGTTATTGATTTCCACCTGTATTCACTGCAGTGCTATTGTTTACTATTAACCCACTTTTTGCATGCTTACATCTATTTAAACAATAGAAAATCCTCTGCGTCTTTACAAAGTAAGTTCTTGATATTTACCATGTTCTCTGAGCTCTATGATACGTGTTTGTTGGAGTTCTGGCTCTCAGCGGTGGGTGAGTCTGTAACGCTAAAGCAAACAGTGTGTCGTGAAAGAGAAGCTCATATTTTTAGTCTGTGACTGCCTTTACATAACTCTTATTAATAATAGCGCCATTGATCGTAGCTGAATAGACTGGGAGTGCTGGAGAATGTAGTGTTTTGTAATGAAATTAATTGCTTGACTTTCACTGTGTAGGAATGCTATCAAACATTTAAACCTAGTTTTACAAGCATGCCATATATCTCAAATACTGAATTTATTTTAGAAACCTAGTGTTATGTTAAATTCATTGATTCTGCTCATATAGACAGTGATTATGAGATCACTCACATAAACGTCCTGCTATTTCCTGTCTTTTTTTTTATGAGCTCACAAACAAAGACTAATCACAAGACAGTATTGATCGTAGAGTTATGTAAAAGTGTCGGTGTATTTTAGGCATCTGTCCACAACAGGCTTTACATGTAACCTCATAATCCATTAGTAATAAAACATGTATGTCCTGTTCTGTCTAGTTTCATTGTGTTTCTGTTTCTGATTACCTAGGTTCCTGTCATTGTAAATATAT
Organism: Rutilus rutilus; assembly: GCF_951802725.1. NCBI lineage: Eukaryota > Metazoa > Chordata > Actinopteri > Cypriniformes > Leuciscidae > Rutilus > Rutilus rutilus. The sequence goes on along the minus strand of NC_140212.1, from coordinate 22,327,288 downwards.
ATATATATATATATATATATATATATATATATATATATATATATATATATATTACATGTTAGGGTTCAATTTCTAGTACTACAGTCTATTTCTAAACAATAAAAATTACACATAGTATCAGTGTTAGATATTGTCGCAATTATAAGACTTAAAGTATAATGATATAAAGTCCCATTGACAGTTTATATTTCTGCCTCTTAGTAAAAAAAATATATATATATATGTTAAACATACACTATACTCTATGTTAAACATATAAACTATGTTTTTTGTTTCCAAAAGAGCTATTCTAAAAAGATGACAGCGCGTATGATCATTAATCGTTGACTAATCACAAGCCAGTATTGATCGTAGAGTTATGTAAATGTGTCGGTGTATTTTAGGCATCTGTCCACAACAGGCTTTACTTGTAACCTCATAATCCATTAGTAATAAAACATGTATGTCCTGTTCTGTCTAGTTTCATTGTGTTTCTGTTTCTGATTACCTAGGTCCCTGTCATTGTAAGCTGACCTAGGCTGAATCTGAAATCGCCCCCTATAAAACAGGTCGCTATTTGAGGGGACAGGCATTTTTAGTGGTGTCCGAAACCATAGTGGACGTTATTGAGTGCACTCATTCAATCCCACATTACACTGCAATAACGAGTTTACAACCGATATACGCTCAACGGCTGTCGGAATTCACTCTTTCAAGTGAACAGTATTAGTGGACTAACGTAGAGAACAGTGAATGAGGGTTTAGGGGGAGATTTCGGATTCAGTAGGTGTGCCAATTTGTTCCCTTGGTTACTGAATACATTCACCTGTTGATACCAATACTTGGAGCCAAGCCAAGATGGTGCCGTTGTATGTGGCTCACCATCTGTCGCTTGGTGTGGTGTCCAGTTTGTTTTTTTATTTTGTTGTGTGTTCTATTTGATGCAGTGTGCTTTGCCAGTACTGACTTATTACCGATTATCTCTTTTAAACTTACAAGCCATTTCAAACAAACTGCTTAATCAAGCTTGAAACGGTTCTCACTATGCTCACTATCGTTTCATCCACTAGCGCTCTCTGGAACCAGTGCAAACGAGTGGATTATTGAATGAATGAGGCATTTATATAGCGCTTTCATATGTACTATTGTACACCCAAAGCACTTTACAATCATATCAGGGTGTTTCTCCTCAACCACCACCAGTGTGCATCCATTTGGATGATGCGATGGCAGCCACAGTACAACAACACCAGTGCACTCACCACAAACCACACACCAGCTATAGGTGGAGAGGAGAGAGAGTGATAGAGCCAATTCAGTTAATGGGGATTTTTAGGAGGCCATGATTGGCAAGGGCCAATGGATGTTGGGTCAATGGACCGGGGTTACACCCCTACTCATTACGAGAAGTACCATGTGATTTTTAATGATCACAGAAAGCCAGGACCTCGGTTTAACATCTCATCCGAAGGACTGTGCTTCTTACAGTATAGTGTCCCCATCACTATACTGGGGTGTTAGGACCCACACAGACCACAGGCTGAGCACCTCCTGCTGGCCTCACTAACATCTCTACCAGCAGCAACCTAGTTTTCCCATTTTGCTGCTTTCACTGTTTTCTCTAGTATTGGGATAATGAATCTCTTTGCATTTCAAAAAAGACCTGGAGTTTGTCCTTTTTCCATTTTCACTCCGTTCTCCTTCAAGCCTGCCCGAGAGAACGTATGGTGTCATCTAGCAAGGGCTCAGACCTGGGTTTATGTTGTAGAGTCTTTAATGGTGCCACTTTAAGGATGCCATTGTTATTCCCTTGTTTCCAAATGCAGCGGGCGCGTTCCCTGGTTGTTGCTCTCTCTGCTTTCACCGTGGAGCAGTGTGCACGGGCCATCTCCGCACGCTACCGTGGGTAAAGCAGTCAAAGGAGTTCACTGAAAACCCGCTACGGCTAAAGATGGCTTCGATCAACGCCAGATCTGTGATAAACAAGACTTTTATTATTAATGATTTTTTTCTCCTATCGTGACTTGGAGTTTTTATTTCTCTTCGAAACCTGGCTCACTACTGGGGACTTAAGCCCGTTCTCTGAACTGTTACCTCCAAACTGTTTGTTTTTTAATTCTCCTGCTCAACGGGTCGGGGTGGAGGTTTGGCCACTATTTATAAAGATACTTTTTCCGGTCGCTCTGTCACGTCTAATGGATTTAGTTTTGAACTGCAGTTGTTTGCACTAGAATTGTATGATCCACTTTTGATAGCAGTAATACACCATCCCGCAGAATATAATAAGAACTTTTTAACTGAGTTTGCAGACTTCTTTGGGTATTCAGGCAAAAAAAAAAATCTATTATTATTATTAGGAGATTTTAATGTTCATGTTTGCTGCACTGCTGACTTTCTAGCTAAGGAGTTTACCAACTTATTAAATGCCTTTGATTTAGCTTCATGTCAATGTCCCTACCCATCAGCATGGACATACACTTGATTTAGTGTTATCTCCTGGTTTCTCCCTCTGTGACCTCGAGGTGTGTGAAATTGTTTTGTTTTTCTGATCATAAGACTGTTATGTTTACTGTTCCTTGTGTATCCAATGCTTATATGTTCACCAGTCTTGGATAATTACTTCTACCACCAGGAATGCCTTTTCCTTAGCATTCTGTGAAGCCACTCTATCCATGGAAGACTCTCAAAGTGATCTGAATGCTGAGGAGCTCCTTTCTAGGTTTAATTCCATCTGTGTAAATGTCTTAGACTCAGTGGCACTCTTAAAGACTCTACAACATAAACCCAGGTCTGAGCCCTGGCTAGATGACACCATACGCTCTCTCAGGCAGACTTGCTGAAGAGTGGAGCGAAAATGGGACAAGCTCCAGGTCTCTTTTTAAATGCAAAGAGATTCATTATACCAATATCAAAAAGCAGCAAAATCAAGGTATTTTTCAGAAATCATAATAAAGAACTGTCACAGAAAGAAAACTCTTTTTAATTTAATTAATGTTACTATCATAAATGCTACTTCTGTCTCTTTGTTCCCTGATGTGACTTCATCTATATGTTAAGATATTTAACAGAGAAACCATCTCTGACACTTATCTTCAAAAAATAGTAGATCAGCTTAAGCTTTCTGGCTCCTCCATATTTCTTTAAACAATTTTTTGATGTAGTTGGTCCTCATCTCCTGAGTATAGTAAATTGCTATTAAATTATTGTACCTGATTTGTTAACACATCAACAGTCCACCCCCTGCTTAAAAAACAGAACCTAGGCCCCAACATTCTGGCCAATTTTAGACCTATCTCCAATTTGCCTTTTATCACAAAGATTTTGGAGAAAACAATCCTCCAAGAATTGCAACGTTTTTTAGCTGATAATATGATTTTTGAAAATGTTCAGTCCAGTTTTAGAAAACATCACTCTACTGAGACTGCACTGTTTTAAACAATGTCCTAGTGACTTCTTTCAACTAATCAAGCCAAGTCAAGTCACTTTCATTTATATGGCGCTTTTAACAATATAGATTGTTTCAAAGCAGCTTTACATTGATAATAGGAAATTACAGTAACAGAGATTGTTTTGGCTATACAGCAGCTCTAGAATAAAGTTATTGTCCAGCTAAAGTTTGTTTTAATTGATTGATTCACTTCCGTTGCAAAGATCATTGGTTATTAACTTAGGGCACCATTCTAACAGAAAACACTCAACGTGCTCCCGCCTGCTCATTTGCACAACAACAGTGCCTGTTGGTTCGAGAACGCAAACTCTGAAATAGATTCCAAGGTGCAAGGTTATCTCTGCGCAAACCTCAAAAGCGCAAACCCACGTACACATGCACATCGCGTCTTTAGTCAATAGGTATGCGCGTTTGAAAATACATGAGCGCAGGCGTGTAGTCCTTCTTTACAATCCAACCCTCAACAAACTACTTGTCTGACCTTAAAAATGTATAATAAAGAATTATTTATCGCTTCTGCGTAGCCACGCGTAGCCACATTATCCCAACAACGTTTTATCTGTACAGAGGTAAAGGGAAGAGAAGGAGGCTTTCACAGGGGAGAGACTAGTTGACACTTCAGGACTGCGTTGTTTTTGATATTCTAGGTATTATCAACTGGCGGCAATTTTGAGATCGCAATAGACGTGAAGGACTATAATGCGTTAAGAGCTCCATTTTGTCAGGGATCAGCCAGGCTCCATTACTATCCAATCACAACGATCACTATCACCTGAGTATTAATCACGACCACCTGCACGCCATCTGCTCATCACCACAAACACTTATAAGCACACACCTCACTCTGGCACTTTGTCTGGTCTTGTATGTGAGTAAGGACTCACCTCATTGTCTTCTCCTATCTTCCATGTGTCATTGGCAAAGTCTCTTTGTCTAGTGTGTCTCCTAGTCTCCAGTGTCTTTGTCTCTTCCTGCAGCAGTGTGTGCTTACACCATCCTCCGCTCCATCATTCATGACCTCCTCAATCATCTAAACAGAAAAGACTGTCAGTATCTCCGTTCATCATTACTCATAACATTTACCTTTAAAGGTTCCTGCTACTGGCCCTGGAGATGCTGTTGCCCTACTTCCCCACTGAGAGAGTGAAGGTGGCTTTTATTATTTCTCTGCTTATGGGGTGAATGCTCTGTTAGGCCCAGGCTGTCTGGAACCAAAAAACTGCCTTTACACAGAGTAACTTCACCTCTCACTTCTGTGATGTTTTGGGGATTCCAGATGGTGATTCATCAGTCGGTGAGCAGTTATACCATCTTCATCAAGAGAAAAATACTGTTTCTGATTATACCCTCAAGTTCTGGACCCTAGCAGCCGCCAGTGGATGGAATGAGCGCTCGCTCCTCAACACCTATCGGCAGGGACTAAATCCGTGTCTGCGACTCCATCTCGCTGCATACGCTCGTCTCACAATCACTGAGCGGCAGAGGAGGCTGACCCAGGGTCTTTGCTTGTGGACATCATTACAGCATGTCCCATCCACCGCGATCTATGATGAGTGTCATCCATTCTTCCTCAGTCAACATGAAACCCCTCACCACTGAAGTCATCCTTACTGCCTCACATGTCTCTCTTCCAGTACATGCCCTCCTCGACTCGGGGTCAGCTGGAAACTTCATCTCTGATTCCCTCTGCTGCCAGCTCAATCTCCAGAAAAGGCCCACCAAAACCCATTATCAGGTTTACTTGATAATCGGTAAACCTCTTTTTACTTGATTACATTGTTTAATTAAAGTTTATACATGCTAGTTTCCATGACAGAGTTAAAGAGAAATCTTTTCATTACTACTGGAGCTGCCAGTTTAAGTTTCAAATGATTATTAAACAGCAAGCACAAACTATGCAGAAGTGGCAGCCCTTACAGCGGACTCAGTATCCGAATTCACTTACTCGTTTTCATTCACTCCTTCAAGTGAACTATTAGTGGAGTAATGTAGGGAGTAGTGAATGAGGGTATAGACCATCAAACACAGAACGTTGGCACAACGTACCCAACCTTCGTTTTAACAACATGGCCAAAATAATGGTTGTTAAAACAACTGGTTGTAACAGCGTTGTCACAATGTTAACATTGAACCACTGTTCAGGGCCATTGCTTAAGGTTGTGCCTTGGGTGTCTGGACAACCACTGGACTTCACTGCCCTGAAGCGACAACCAGCCTTATAAACTCCAACCGACCATTGGGCCGTCTCGTTCTTCATCGAGCAAGGATACTAGAGTATTGCGCTTAATTTATCATAACTCAGCTAAATCAGATACTTAATAATTCAAACACAACCTACAACTTCCTTGTCTAATGTGACTTATTTGTTCTATCTGACTGAAGGGCCAGAATAACTTTAGCTGATAATCCATGGAGTTTGCGATCTTGTGTAAATTACAGTACCAGTGTATGCTAACGTTAGCTATGTCTTTTAGTATTCAGATATCCTTTAATCCTTAAAGTTAGGAAAAGTTTTGAACATCATCTGGTCAGGTAGGACAAATATTTTAAATTTATGCCAAAAGTTTTAAGCCATAATGAAGCCAAATGATGAGATCTTGACATTTCAGAACTCCTTGAACAGACAGCGACTTAAGTACGTACTTGTTCCACGTTCATATTTTTTTCCTTTTTTGGAAACGCACAGAGAAATGTAACCGCTCGCGCACCTGTTTACTTTTTCCTTAGATTTTTCTGCTATTTAGTCTCTTGTTTCTTTGCTAGATTTTCTCATGTCTGCTCATACTACTTAACGTTAGTCACTCCCTGTATTTTCCTGTCACGTGAAGCTCCATTTTGCTTTGTCCTCTGCCAAGTTTGCCTGTGCCTGCAGTGTCACCCTCTCTGGTGCCAGATTGTCTACCTGGTTTCGGACTCATGCCTGCCTACTGGTTTCTGGGCTTGCATCTCTCCTCTGGATTTGTTGATGTTTCCTGGACTGATTCCGGTTACCGGCCTTCATCACCGGCTTTCGACTACGCTCCCCTGTCTGCCATGTACAGAACCCGGTTTTGTTCATTGAATGTTCTGATCTGCCTTTGCTTTTTTTCTTTTTTCTTTTTTATACTTAAAATACATTTTTATTTTTTTATTCACAAAGTATGACTCTTGGAAGTGCAGTTTGATTACTATATGCAGTTTTAATAAAGTTGAACTAGCTAACCTTCCATGTCATTTTTACTCTTCAAAGTGCACACTTACAGGTGTTGATTATAATTAATTTACTGTTAGGTCCATAAATAAGGATAAACAATATTTAGAAAGTATACAATTATCTAACATCTGACTGATTAAAAATGAACCACATAACATGCTAAATGGGGGATATCTAGCATTAAATTAATTGCCAGAACATTGTCTCCCAGTTGCTGAATCTCGCGCAACAATGTTGCTACAGCCCTGTCGCGTCTTACAATTCTATTTTGTTACAATGTTGTGAGCACGTAGACAGCGACGTTGCCATAGTAGAAATGCAACGTGCCACAGATGTTTCCACAACCTAAATGTGTTTGCTGGGAGGGGGCAATTTCAAACACGGGGCTAGTTTCCTAGTGTGTGCCAGTTTGTTCCCTTGGTTAGTGATTATGTTCACCTGTTGTTTAGTCTCCTCATTACTTGTGTATTTAAGCCCTTAGTTCTCCTCAGTGTTGCATGCATTGGTTTGCTGTTCCTGTTTTCACCTGAATGTCAGTTTATTAAAAGAAGATATATTGAATTCTCTGCCACACACACACGTACATATATACATAGTGTATATGGCAGAATAAGTGGTTTTAGCATTTGATTAGTTCAGTTTGGAGTATGGTTTGGCTGACCAATAGGGTGGAAGTGGTCACAATATTTAAGGACCCTTATTTTGACGAGTGTTTGTCCTGGCAATTCTGGGTTCTCCTCTCCCTGGCGTTTCCGTTCCCGTTCCTATCCAGTTTGAGAAGAGCGGGTTTGGTGGCGTCGGCGTTGTGGAAAGTTGTGGCGGAGTTTGGAAATGCCAGGAAGAGGAGAATCCAGAATCAAAGGGACCAGTCAACAGTCATCAAAATAAGGGTCCTTAAATATTATGACCACTTTCACCCCATTGGTCAGCCAAACCATACTCCAAACTGAACCAGTCAAATGCTAAAACCACTTATTCTGCTATATATATATATATATGTGTGTGTGTGTGCGTGTGTGCGTGTGTGTGTGTGTGTGTGTGGTGGAGAATTCAATATATCTTCTTTTAATAAACTGACACTCAGGTGAAAACAGGAACAGGAAACCAATGCATGCAACACTGAGGAGAACTAAGGGCTTAAATACACAGTAGCATGGATGGACAGTAACAATGCTACTTGTGTGCTTCCTGTCATCACATCATTGACATCCCACACTGGGTACACGGTGACACACTGTTGTACCCATAAAGGTACAAGTTTTGCACATTTTTCCAGACAATTTAATAAACGAGGATCCACATAAGCAGAACTCAGAAACCACTTTAGGTAAAACACTGTTCTACGGTTGCTTGTCATACAAAACTCTGCTGTAACCTTGGTAAAAGTACTGTAGTGTCTCTAAGAATTCAGGTGATTGTCCTGTCAAATTTGATCTGAAAATGAATATTGTGACCTCAGCCCATCCTACAAAAGGAAAATTTCTCCCAAAATGTACATCCTGTCATCATTTACTGACCTTCATGTCATTCAGAACTTGCATGGTTGTTTATTTTTTCTGTGCAGTGTAAAACATAAAGTTATAGCTTTTTCTGTTTGTAATTTTGGCATCAATTACTGCTGATGCCATCGTTTTTTTTTCGCAGAATATCAACTTAAATCATCTTTTCCTCATACTAACCTATCGTATGACTTCAGAAGACTTGGAATATAGTGCATGGGCTATATTGACAACTTTTATAATACATTTATAATATTTTATGGGGTTTTAATCTTGTCCATTTCAGAGCCATGGTCACTATAAAATGTTTTTGTATGAAAAAGAGCTGCATGAATTATTCTTCAAAACAATCTAATAATGACAGACATTTTCTAGTGAACTATCCCTTTAAATAAAGGAAACCAAGAGCATAAAGGACATTGACAAGAAATAGATATCTAATGAAAGTTCTTAGTAAACAAGGAGTTCCCTGACTTCCTTCCTTCAGTCTATTTTATGATCAACAGATCAGATTTAGGACAGAGCAAAGGTTGCAACATGAGACTGTAGGATCTTTGCGCTAGCATATGGTGGGATATCCCATTGCCAAACCTCCTTGGGTGTTCATCGCATCAACACCTCTGTGCAAGGGAGCTGTGGAGTAAATCTATGAGACAGACTGTACCTTACAGTCATTAACACAGCCTTCATATTCAGGGAAGAGCTAACATATGTTCTATTCAAAGACGCTAATTTATACGAACAGTATATTTACAGGTCTCAATGAGACATTCACTACTGCTTATTGTTATGTTTGTTTGTCACAAGCAATATAACAAATTTAACATGGAAGCTACACCCTAAAGCAATGCTTTGATTGTACTTTAGCTTTAAACAAGCCCACTTAGGAGGAAGCTACACTGTTCGAACATCTGTACATTCCTCTTCGCCCCAGGTGCTATGTGATTATCTTTATGAAGTTCGTTATTGATAAGCACTTGAAAAACAGAGTATTGTTCATCATTTATCTTATCTAATTTTATTTGCAAATTTCTTATCAGACCAGGATGTTTCAGGCATACCTTTGTTCTGTGTAAAGATATTTATTGCACTGAAGTCATTAAAGCAACCTTCATGTTTGGGGACAGCTAACAAAGATCCTAATTATACGAACCTTGAATAACCTTGCAGGATATATAATTAAAACGGGCCATTTGAGGAATATGGTCAGTTAGAGAATGAATTACCACTGGAAGTCAGAAGAATACTGACATACTGTATACATCATTCCATTTGAACTAGCATTCAGATAAGCAAAGGAAATATTATGCCAAATAAAAATAAGCTCAGTTTGAGAAGACATAAGAACACATTTCGTTTTTCATAATCTTAAAAAAATTCTATTTTTTTCTCTCAATGAAAGTCCAGTGTTTTTTGGACATCAACATTCCAAATACCTTATTTTGTGTTTCTCAGAAGAAGAAAAAAACTAAAGAAAAGAAAGAAAGCCATACACGTTTGAGACAATGAATGTGAGTAAATGATGACTTTATTTTTATATATATATATTTCTTTGGTAAACTATCCCTTTAAGACTGCGACTTTTATACACCAGTGTTTGGGTGTAATGCATAACTAAGCAATTAATGAATTCATTAAATTACTTGTCCCTTGTAAGTTACTTTTATTTTTTATTTATTTTTTTCAATTTATTTACAGTTACTTCTGATGTGATTGCATTAAATACTGTATAGACTATTACAATTCTATATAAAAATGGTGCATTTTACATCAAAATTTAACATCTAATGTATGCTTGTAATGTAATCTTCTTTAAAAACTTTGGTCAGTTAAATAATAATTTATTCAATGTTATATTATTTATTTGAAAGAATTAAAAGAGCTGTTTCATGTCTATCCTTGTATTGTTCAACTGATCAAGATTGAGATGAGATTAAGAAAGTAATTAGTAATAAGTAATTCAATACATTTTAGAGAGAGTGATTACTACACTAATCTAATTACACTGTTGAAGGTGTAATTAATAGCTAATTAATTACTTTTTTAGAGTAACTTACCAAACACTGCATTCAACTTACTAATTTAGCCAAAAAGATTACATAAGTTTACAGAAGATTACAAAAAGAATACACAAATTCATTACATAAGATGAAATCAATGTTAAAAAAAACAAGAACACTCACTATACTAGTTATATTTGCTGGTTCAGTCCAAAAACATTAACAAACTCACAGAAAAAAATACGTGTCAAAGTTTCTTTATTCTTTATTCTTACTTTTTCTTTATTTCATTATTAGAGAAAGTAAATAAGTAGTTCATGTGCGTGGATTGATTAGTAGTTCTCAACTGGTTTTGTTTCAGAAATCTGATTTTTACAGCCAAACACAGTACTAATATTGTTTATTGTGAATAAGTAAAAAAATGTCTTAAAGTCAATCATTTGAAATGTATTCATATGTTATTTATCAATATGTATTACTGTAGTGGTGCCTCTCAGCATATCTCATGAGTGTCTGTCAGCTGCAGAGCAGAAAATTTCACTGACCTCATAAAGCATTCATTGAACTGGTGACATGGGGTCAAGGGTCACACTTTCCCTGCTGTCACTGCATGTATTACAGTCTTCCTCATTCAGGCTATTACTTCCCTGCAACTGATGCTGCAGTGTAATGGTTGGTACTGGTGAATTTGGGATCCTATAGGTTTTGTAGTTACTAAATGAACAGAACATCTATAATCAGAACATTTTAGAAATGTGAATCCAAATATGAATATTTAATTTTTAGTTTATTTTTCTGTAATTCCAAATAAGAATGCGCCGATACCAGTATCGGTATCAGGCCCAATTCTACACTCCTGTACTCATACTCATTAAAAGGTCCGATACCAACAACCGATACCACGCAGTATGTGTACAGTGCAGTGCTTGCTTGTGAGAGCAAACAGAGAGCATCTTCATATCAGAGAAGGATGTCTATGAAGTAAATGTATCGAATTAATAGAATGTTAAACAAATTAAATATTTACGTCTATTGTGTGTAAACATCCAAAGCGTGCCCCGGAAAGCCGCGTCTCATACAGTGTTTAAATACTGCATTGAATTCTTTCACGTCTTCTTGCGTTTGACCTGACGAATTTACAAAAAAAATATGTAAAAACGCCCAACTTTGTGAGTATCCTAGTAGTTGAACCATAGCTGGTTATGTCTGAAATGAACGTAAACAGCTGAGAAATAAAACGTGTGTAACTGTATATTGGATCCGCGCATTCGGTCTTAAAGGGACAGCAGCTTAATAAACCTACTGCTGTGTTTTTAATGTTAATCAAACATCAAAGGACAAAGAAATCACTTTCTTTAAAATCAAATGCTTTTGACTTTAATAAAAATGTATCTATATTTAATTTACATTGAAGAGTATGCAGTGTTATTTTACATTTGATTACTTTATTCAAATACTGTACCTGAAACTACAGTTAGAACTACCTGGAAACCTGAAAAGCACTGTTTATTTCATTTGCACCTTTGTTCTGTTATATTTATTTGTGCTATTTTTAACTGGATTATTTGTTCCCATTTTATTAATAACTGTTTACTTGTCTTTAATAATGTTTTAAATTTACGTTAATTAGGCTATATATATATTATATATCATATTCATATAAAAATCGATGAATATGATTCATATTCTTTTGGTTTATACCTAATATACTTAAAAATGACAAATGCAGTGAAAATACAGGTATTGGTATCGGTATTGACAAGTACCAAAAATTAAAGTATCTGTATCGGCCTTGTTCTGGATAAAGTGTTATCGGTGCTTATCTAATTCCAAAGAATACCATCTCCACTACAAGGCTATTAGATGCTTTTTGGAGCATGTCTGGTTCAGTCTAAAATCTTGAGTGATTCTGTGTTTAGCTGCATGATTGACTGATTGATTGTTTGTTTTTAAAGCAGTGAACATAACATTTTTGAGGATGAGGGCATGTTGCACAACCTGTCGATGCTGGCATCTGTCTAGTTAGGCCTCTTCTGAATTTATGGCAAAATACAATCTTGATTGGAAACAACCTTCGACATCAACAGCGACAGATATAAGACGTCTTATCTCAACCTTGAAAAGCAAAAATATATGCTTAGTTACAACAATTGGGAACTGTTCTTGTGCAAAAATGGTTCTATTTTTTTAAAGGTTCCATTAATGGTTGTTAAAAGTGTATATATGCATTTTCATCCACAAATACAACCCTGAAAGGCACACAACTCTGCAACACTGCTACTAAATCTATAGTGTGAAACATGCACCATGAAGCAAGTAGCCATACACACAAACAATATATGCTTACATTTTTTCCCAAGGCTGTTTGCGTAAAACCATCTTCAAAGGATTAATACTTGTGTAGGCCTATACTGTAAGTCATATTGTTTTTTTAGTGTCCCCTGTAACTGCTTCCATGCTGTCTTGTGAAACTAGTGATTCTTTGTTGTCATTTATGCATTATCAATAACATCATTCTACCTTTCCTTGCCTATGACAACCTACTACAGTCATCAACTGAGGAAGACATGGCAGTGAGTAGAGACACTCTCACGCTGAAGCAGCATCAAGAGAAATCAATAAAAGAAAACGAAATCTAAGGAAAAGTGCAATGACTGAAAAAAGCACAACCAAGGTGGAAATGTGGCCACAGGGTGTTGGATTCAAGAGACCGGGTAAAAGTAAACTAATTTTTCTTTAGGACTATACCACTGGCTAAAAGAAATCAAAAACTTGTCAAAGATTTGCACAGTTCCTTACAATTTCAATCTCTATTAGTTTCATTATGTTGTTCCTTCCCTGGTGTCCCCAACAGAACAGATCAGAAGACAGAAGTCTCTACAAAGTTAGCTGAGGCAAATTAACTGGTGATTATTAACCCAAGGAACACGGATGTTTTTGCTAGTGTAAACTTTGTGGGACTGCTTCAAAAGACGATCATTGTTTTATGGCTTAATTTGACTTCCTGGACAACACAGGGACCTTGATCTTCGCAAATATTTCCACACCTCTTTGAATTTATGGTGGAAATGGAAATCATATACTGGCCTCTGAATCTTTGACAGGTGATGTGCAGGACTTTGCAAGTCACACTGAGACGAACATTGACTACAGAATATCGACTGAAGCTCAGCGTGGGCAAGAGATAATGTGATAACTTGAGTCTGTCTCTGCTACACACAGGTGCCTGTAGAGGAGACATCTTCTTTGGCTTTTATCTCTCGCTTTGGTTCTCCTCGATTTTCGCTTGTCCTTGGTTTGTCATCTCTATCAGGATACTGGCTGAAACTAGAACCCACTTCCCCAGCCACAGAGAGAGAAAGTTTGTCACAGGATATTTGATATTTGTGTATTGGCTGGTCCATTAGGTCTATATTAGCACTGATTAGCTGATACTTGTGTTTCTGTATAAAGTTGATTATGACAGTTGTGTTAATATACAGTACTTACATAATAAGACACTAGTATTGGATGATATTGTGACACTTATTTTGTTGCAAGTGTTAACGTGTTTAATTTATCAGTTGGACAAACCAACAATAATGGCCAACAATGGTCAATCAACATCCAGCACCCAATAAACTGATTTGTGAATGGCGCTGTCTCTGCTGTGAAACCTGGCCAAAAGGTTGTGCTGTACTGAATGAATTTACACTTTTGCTTTTTTTTCATGAAATCAGACATCCAAGAGTATTCATGCACTGAAAGTGAAAGTGATGTAGAGAGTGTGACTAAATTAGAGGGGAGGGTCTCAACAAAATTTGGTCACAGGAAACGCATGTAAATACCAGGTGTAAATGGTAATGCGTCTTGTCGGACCACTTGTGATCAGATCACCGAAAACAGTCAAGTCATCTTCATTTATATAACGCTTTATATAACAATGTAGATTGTTTCAAAGCAGCTTTACAGAGATAAGCGTATAATTTAAGGTAACAGAGATTGGTTTGGCTTAATAGCGGTTCTTTAATAAAGTTATTTTCCAGCTAAAGTTAGTTTTGATTGATTCGCTTCCGTCGCAACGATCATTTGTTATTAAATTAGGGGCCGCTAACACGACACCATTCTCTCTACACAGACTTTAAACGCGAACCTGTGATAAACGCTGATGGCGTTCACATGCGCATTAAGAATTGGTTCTATAGTTATGTGCGTTTGAATATATGTGCGCAGGTTTGTAATTCCCTACAAACCAAGTAGTGGTCTTTCCTTATACATTTTTATACAGAATTTTACTGGAGTGGTAAAGGGATCCTCCATAGGGAGAGACTATTTGGCACTTCAGCACTGCGTTGTCATCGGGTCCAGGCGAAGGTCCTTTGTCAGATCTGGATACGGCCTGGATCCGGCAGGCTGCGGGAAAACCTCGGGATAAACAAAGACACTAAAATTAGCGTAGATGCCATTCTTCTTATGATGTAACGAGTACATCAGGATTTATGGGAAGTGTTCCCGGTTCCGGCTGACCTAATCTATGCAGCCTAACATTGAATTATAGAAGTCTATAATGTATTATGTGACTGCTTGGTCAAAGAGATGTGTTTTTAGTCTAGCTTTGAACTGACAGAGTGTGTCTGCTTCCCGGACAATGGTAGGAAGACTGTTCCAAAGTTTTGGTGCTAAATAGGAAAAGGATCTACCGCCAGCAGTCGATTTTGATATTCTAGGTATTATCAACTGGCCGGAATTTTGAGATTGCAATAGACGTAAGGGACTATAATGCGTTAAGAGCTCGCTCAAGTACTGCGGAGCTAAACCATTTAGTGCTTTGTAAGTAATCAGCAATATTTTAACATTTATCTATGCGATATTTAATAGGGAGCCAGTGCAGTGTTGACAGAACCGGGCTAATATGGTCATACTTCCTGGTTCTGGTAAGAACTCGAGCTGCTGCGTTTTGAACTAGCTGTAGTTTGTTTATTAAGCGTGCAGGTCAACCACCCAATAGAGCATTACAATAATCTAGCCTTGATGTCATGAACGCATTAACTAATTGTTCCGCATTTGTCAATGAGAGCATATGGCGTAATTTAGATACACAAACTGAGTTTGTGGCAAAACCTTGTACAGTGCTTGAATATTGTTGTTTTTCAATGCATTTGATAATTCATACTCAAAGTAGTACTGCAATGACATTCATTACACGATTATTAGTTAAAACATTTCAAAATGCACCTGCTGACTGTTTTTCCAGTCATGAATTTGTCATTGAGGATTTCTATAAAATATTGTGCAAAAATCTCGTCTCATTCTCGTGAACCCAATCTCGTGTCTCGTCTCATGTTGTAAGATAAGTGTCTCGTCACACCTCTACCATCTGGGTATTCCGTGCATACAGGAAATGTGCATACTACGCATAGTATGCATACTGAATACTGCAGAAGTAGTAAGTGTAGAATGATAGTATGCCATTTCAAACACACCCATTGAAGTAAATTGTAGGTACTTATTAAGAACATCATAGCCTTTGGCACAACAGTACTACAGTCTTTTCTCAAATGTAGCACAAGTATGAGCTTGTCAAAACCACTGTGGATGTGTTACCTGTGATTCGGAATGAGAAGAGCTAGAAGTTTGTGAACCAATGTTCTTAAATGTGATGATGTCTGCAAAAAACAAATAGGATGTTTAGTCCTAAAAGTATTTTGTAAGGTGTAATTTTCTGTCTTGTAGTTCTGTATCTTGTAGTATTTTTTGTCATATTTTTTTGACAGAATGTTTTATTAAAAATCATTCAATTATTGTCACAATGTGTCTTTTTCATCTCGTCTTCAGTTAGCATTGATAAAATCAACAAAACTCTTCCTCAACAAACATTTTCATCAGTAATTTTGTAGAGTACACTATAGAATCATTTTTAACATTCTAAAGATTTTTATTGTGCTTCATGTGATTTTCTTAAGTATGTTTCTGGATTGGGAATAGAAATGAAAGCTCTAGCATAAAGTTCTGCCAGGAAGACTCAAATGTTACGTCTAATACTTGGAGTATAAAAGATTGTTACTTACACATGTTTGAGTTCGCAGATGATGACGCAAACATTCACCTCCATCCTCCCCACCACCACCAGGATGGTCCCTGTCCATACCTCCCCGGGGGTCGGCTGCGCCCCTGCCTTCATCTTCAGGCAGAATATGCAGAGTCCGCTACCCTCCGAATGTGAACTACGGACGGGGCCTGTGCCAAAGAACTTTACCATCCAATATTTTTTATTTCATTTTCTGGTCTATTAATTAATAAATGTCATTGTGATATCATCTCACCCTCCGAGTCTTTCTGGTAGAAGTGTTTTGGCTAAGATTGGTAGATAGGAATGGGATGGCGACCCAGGAACATTTTATAATTAATAGGCTCATTAAAAGTGATGGATATTCGTTTCACCTGCTCACATTTTATACCATGAATCAAGAGTCAAAAAAGTAAGTGACCAACCGTAACATAACATTATGGGCCAGATTTACAATATAGTGCAAATTTAGCATGAGAGTGCAGTTCCAAAAAAGCACAGATGGGAGCGGAAAGCTCTGCGCGTGATCTACTGATGACGTGCAAATTAAAGAACACAGACACAGTCATATAATTTCCATAATAACCAACACAATCTACCAGTTAGCGTCTGCTTTAAGACATGCTTTTTTGGGGCGGTAAATAATGGTGCAAACACCTGTAAATTGCTGAGCGCAAACCTTAGTAAATCACCTTGCGTGATTCATTTAAATACTCTCCTCCCATGAATTTTGTGCCTGAAAGGGAAACACCAACAAATGCATATGCAGTAAGGTCAGCCGCAAAAATAACACTGTCCACGGCTTTTCAGCGCTAATTTTTTACTGCGTGTCTTTGGTGAATCCTGACAGTAGTTTTTTAATGCCAAAAGGAGGTTTGCGCTGGCTTAAGCTGTTAGTAAATCTGGTCCTTAAGCTCATGTCTGGTCTCCTCTCCTCTCGATTTGCTGACACATGCCTCCACTTTACATTTTCTTCTACCCATTTCACACTAAGCAAGAGGGGCACACTGTGTACACTGTGCATACTTATGTATAGTGATGCCATTATCCATTACAGTCTCACTTTAAACAAGATTTTTTTGCCCCATGAATCAATAGAAAGCTCCCAGTAGCAGCCGCAGAGGTTTGCAGTTGCAGCTTAGCTGGAGAGGTGCATGTGTTGACAGTGCAGTGACAGGTGCACATGCAGTCACTCTTCTAAGTATAGCTGATGGCGTACTAGCATTCTGGATACGTCTTCTGTGTGGGATTAAAATACAAAGCCGTTTGAGTGACTGACTCTCATGAGCTGTTGCATGCTGTGGTGCCCAATTCTCAGACAACTAAAACTCTTATTCGTATTCGTATGTATTCTGGGACACTTGAAATTTAGCTCAGGGGCATTCCAATTTCGCTGCATCATATTTGAGATGTTTCTACACAAATTCAGTTGAATGGACATGGTTTGGAAAAGCACACACCTCTCAACAAAAAGTCTAGCAGCTGAATATGCACATCAGAGCAAAAACCAAGCCATGAGGTGCCTATAGAGACAGGATTGTGTCAAGACACAGATCTGTGGACATTCCCTGGTCTGATGAACCTCAGTTTCGTGTGTCATGTCTGGAGGAAACCAGGCACCGCTCATCACCTACATCATGCCATGGGCATGTTTTTCAGCGACAGGGACTGGTGGACTGGTCAGGGTACAAGTAAAGCAGCAAAATATGGAGATAGCCATATGAAAGAAAACCTGATCAAGAGCATTCAGAACCTCGGACAGGGCAGAAGGTTCACCCTCCAACAGGAAAAAGCACACAGCTAAGACAATGCAAGAGTGGCTTATAGACAACTCAGTGAATGTCCTTGAGTGGCCCAGCTAGAGCCCGAACTTGAACCCAACCGAACATCTCTGGAGAAATCTGAAAATGGCTGTCCACCGATGGTTCCCTTCCAACCTGACAGAGCTTGAGAGGATCTGAGGGGAAGAATGGCAGAAAATCGGCAAATGCAGATGTGCAAAGCTTGTCGCATCATACTCAAAAAGACTTGAGGCTCTAAAGATGCTTCAACTAAGTACTGAGTTAATGGTACAAATACTTGTGCAATGTAATTATTTCTGGTTTTCCTTTTTAATAAGTTTGCAAAAAGTTGTCATATCTGGTTTTGCTTTTTCATTGTGGGTTAAGGAATGAAGATTGAGTCATTTAAAGCCGCTTAGCATAAGGGCTGCAACAAAACAAACTGTGAAAAAAAATTAAGGGGTACAAATACTTTCACAAGGCACTGTACATATAATAAATACAAGCTTTAGAATATAT
This sequence comes from Rutilus rutilus, assembly GCF_951802725.1. NCBI lineage: Eukaryota > Metazoa > Chordata > Actinopteri > Cypriniformes > Leuciscidae > Rutilus > Rutilus rutilus. Next base: position 22,308,823 of record NC_140212.1, on the reverse strand, counting down.
TCATTCATTGATCGTTATACGAACTTCTATGGTCATAGGGCTGGAGCCTAACCAAGTGCAACCTCAACATGCAAACTCAACACAGAAAGGACTCCTGGCTCAGCCGGGGACCTTCTTGCTGTGAGGCAACTGCGCTAACCGCTGAGCCACTGTCACATTTCCAGTCACCGGACCAGTCACCTTAGCACACTTCACTTCCCATAATCCTCTCTGACCATCACCTGCACTCTGTCCTCAATCATCCACACCTGCTATCATTCACCTTCATTAGCTCCACCCCATGGGCAAATTCCAAACGCAAGTGAGCATCCCTATGCCCTACTCCCTTTGAAGGGCAGAGCCCTTAAAATCAGTTGATTCAGTTGCATAAATACAGTCATATATTTTCTTTCAGCTGCCTTCTGAAACTTCCGGTGCAGCAGCAGCTGTTTTTTTTTTTTTTTTTTTTCATGCTTTGTAAATGCTGCCCTACCACTCAACCCAGAGGCTCATAACAGTGACTGTCCTACACCTCTGTTTGTTCACAGCCATGGCAACCTGCAGCTATAGCCCCTAGTATATACTTCCACAGCTGTCCCTTTAACATTCAATACCTCCACTGCTGCACAATAGAGCAGTGCTTAGAGGGATTAGTCAAGCATTTCATCTGGTCTCAGATCCACAGATGACGCCACTGACCATGATTTGTACACCCTTTCATATACTGAAGTAAAGTTTAAGGACATTTAAGTATACTTTATGTAGTAAGTATACTAATATCAATGAACTAATAGTATAGTTTGTAAGTGTACTATTTCAGTACTACTTGGGACTAAATTAGCCCACTTTTTAGTGTATAAATTAAAAATATACTTTTAAGTATTCTTTAAGAGTAACAGTAGTAAACTTTGAGAATACAACTACAAGTTTTTCATTTGTACTGCAACTATACAACATAGTGTTATTAACAAAAAGTTTTAGCATATGAAAGTACACTTTGAAGTATACTCTGAGTAAACTACTTCTTTAGTAGTTTTATACTGCAAGTATACTTGTAGTGAAGTTAGTGAAGGTATACATTTGTTAACACTTTATTTGGATGGTCCCTTTAGAACATTCAGTTAACTATAAGTAACTTTGCAGCTACATGTCAACTAACTCTCACTAGAGTATTAGTGGAATATCTGCTTAATATCTGCAAACTCTTTATTGTGATGGTCCTCCAACAGACACTCTACTGACTATAAGTAACTTTGCAACTACATGTCAACTTATTCTAACCCTAACCCTACTAGTCTACTCATACTCTACTAATACTCTAATGAGAGTTAGTAGACATGTAGGTGCAATGTTACTTATAGACAACAGAATGTGTTAAAGGGACCATCAAAATAAAGTGAAACCATAAATTTTTGTATTTCAAATATACCTTAAACGGTACTTTTAGTTTGAAGGAAAGTTCAAAGTAAACTACTCAAAAGTATTTAAAGGTTTAAGTAAATTCCTATGTACTCTATCAGTGGACTATACACACACACAAAAAAAACAAAGTACTCAAAATTAGGAACATGTCTGTTTTCTTTATAAATTAATATTTTCAAACATGTTTATTAGACAGTATGTAAAACTATGTAAACAAATTGAATAGGTTACTCAATCAAAAGAGTAAACACAACTACAATCACACTAATAGCACACTTGAATAAACTTCTTTTCTTTTTTTTTCTTTTTTTGTAAGGGCACTAGTTTTTTCCACTGTCTAGGCATTTTGTAAAATTATTAAAAATAAAACTGTCTTAGGTGTATGTAAGGAGGTGGTTGTAACACTAAAGATGTGTTACAACCCACCCTGTCAGTCATTGTTTAGCTAGCCATATTAGCATAATGGTTTAAAATTAGCAGGATAAAAATGCATCACATTTTGCCTGGGAAACTACTATTTAATCTAATTTAAGTTAAATGGTTTTATCAGCAAAAATGTAACTACTAAACAAAATATAGTTTTGGTCAAAAGATTTACATTCTTACCACAAAATCTTTTATTATTTTATTTATTTATAAAACCTGTGCCTACTGTACAACCATTCAAATGGGATCTGGGAGGAAGTGGGTAAAAACTGAAATTATCATAAGACTCCTAGCTTATCCTTGATTGGTGGAATTGGTGGTATTACAGCTCTTCCCATGTTACAACCATACCCAGTCTCCCCTACCTAAAGAACATGGGATATCCATTAAATTAAGAAATGTCAGTTACATTATGGAAGTCATGACAGAACCAAATGGTCCCTTCAAATTTTAGAACCGGTTAGACCATGAGCTACAGCATTACTTCTGTCCTGGGGTTCCCCCACCACTGCATATTTTGGATGCCCCCTCATCTAACCATAAGCTTATTAGTAGAGACTGCAAGACTTGAACTGAGTGTGACTAGGGTGACCACAGGACAGTCCCGAAATTAGGAGCTTTGTCTTGTGTCCAGCAAGACGTAAGCAGTGTCCTGCAATTAAATGATGTCAGTATTATTTTTTACTTCCCTAAAATTGGAAAATTTTGATTGTCATGTTGTAGCTAGAGTAGGAATATAACCAACCAACACATTCGTAGAGAGTTATTTTTCACCTGATCAGTGTGGAAGTAATTAAAACTTGTTAAAGGGTTAGTTCACCCAAAAATTTAAATTCTGTCAGTAATTTCTCACCGTCATGTTGTTCCAACCCCGTAAGACTTTCGTTCATCTTCGGAACACAAATTAAGATATTTTTGATTAAATCTGAGAGCTGTCTTACTTCTCCATATGCTTCTATGTTATTGAAACTCGCCGGCTCAGAAAGTTAGTAAAGACAATGTTTAAAATAGTCCAAGTGACTACAGTGGCTCAACCATCAAGCGACGAGAATACTTTTTGTGCGCAAAAAAACTCAACTATTCATTTTCTTCTGTGTGGGCCTCTGACGTGAGTTCACGTAATGTAACAGCTCAGTGCAACGTCAGAACGTAGGCTCACTATTGGCCAGCATCACACGCATCTCACACATGACCAGCATCGGCCAATAGTGAGCCTACGTTCTGACGTTGCACTGAGCTGTTACGTGAACTCACGTCAGAGGCCCACACAGTAGAAAATGAATAGTTGAATAAAGTCGTTATTTTTGTTTGTTTTTGCGCACAAAAAGTATTCTCATCGCTTGTTTCAAAGCAGCTTTACAGTGATAATAGGAAATTACCGTAACAGATTGTTTAGGCTTTACAACAGCTCTAGGATAAAGTGACCAGCTAAAGTTAGTTTTGACTGATTGATTCACTTCCGTTGCGAAGATCATTAGTTATTAACTTAGGGGCCGCTAACACAACACCTTTCTAACAGGAAAACCCTTAACACACTCCAGCCGCCCATCCACACAAAACAGTGCCTGGTGTCTCGAGAACGCACTCCCTGAAATAGGTTAGAAGGTGCAAACGATTATCCGTTATCTCTGTGCAAACCTCAAAAACGCAAACCCACAAAATGTGCATTACGTGTTCAGTCCAAAGGTATGCGTGTTTGAATATATATGTGTGCAGGCGTGTAGTTCTTCTTTACAAATCAACCCTCAATAAACTACTTGTCTGGCCTTCAAAATTTATAATACAGATTTTTTTCTTTTTGGTCACCCTTAGTGTGACTGAAGATTAAGACACATCCAAAATTTGCAGTGGTGGTGGGTCCTCGAGACAAGTTCGAGAAGCACTAAGCTATAGGACTCTTCTAAAAGACTTCCAAGCATTCTTTAGACTTGCTCCTCAATAGTGCTAGTACTTTTGCAAACTAATCGTATGTTGTTCGCTCAATCTGAATAAAACCAATGCAGTATAATTCGCTGGACACTTTAGATCAATAATTTTCAAGTGAACCTGGTTGTTATTCATCAGTGGAGACAGTTTTCAAAAAAATTCATCCAGTCCTTACTTTTGGATGGTTCGCCTATGCTAGGCTAGCGCGAGTCAACGGTGCACGTTAGCCTGCCATTAAAAACAGTTTTACCCACTCCACAGTACACCAAAAGCAAATAAATTATAACGCCAGACTATCGATGTAAATGTCTATTGAGAGAATAATGTTAGAAATCAAAGTACAAAGCACCGGCGAACTATCCAAAACTAAGGACTGGATGAATTTTTTTGAAAACTGTCTCCACTGATGAATAACAACCAGGCTCACTTGAAAATGAGGTCCGATGTCGAAAATCCTGAACCACCCCTTTAAGGTGTCATCCCTACATTTGGAGTCAACCTAGACCCAGTGTCATAAAGGCCTTAAACCGCTTGAACCCTGATAATTGCTGCTCGCAGCTATATTTATTTATGAAATTATTTCTACTTATACAAATGCAAGCAAAGAATTAACTCTTGATCTGATAAGGCAAACAACTGAAAGAAATACAGTACCCTGTACATTGAAAATTGACGATGAATGGGTACCCTGTGCTTTAAAAAGTGACGCCAAGGGGTTCTGATCAAATATGGGACTAGTTGGGAGTGAGAATGTATTGTGTTGAATATTAAAACTTTGCAGGTATGCATTTAATTATAGTAAAGTAAGTGTGGTATTGACACTCTGAAGGTTTTTCTTGGGTTCAGGCATGTTGCTGATGGGAGATTGGCTCTGTGACACTCCCTCCACCATAAGTCTCTGATCTATCATCGGACTCCAACTCAACTGCCACAGGATGCCAGCTGCCAGGATATTGGCTTCTCCACCTCATTCATTTATTAATGCTATTCACACTACAAAACCCTTATTGTCAATCAAATACTGGTTGATAACCAGATTTAATTGCCCAGAGTACGTTAATACGCTATACTTTTTATAGCGTAGAAGACTTCATGGAGATCTAATTTGTTTCATTTAACTACAGTTTGCTTCTCCTAAAATTCCCTGAAAAACAGACACAAATCTCAGATTTCTATATTTCTGTGTAGACTCCAGATAATGAGACACAATATATTTTGGTCTCAGTCTCATGGAAATTTCCATGGGTTAAGCTCACAGAGGTCTCCTTAACAAAATCATACAGCTTTGGCAAGTAATTTAAAGTATTTTTTTCATCAGAATTTACTTTGTTACTTTTGAGGTGCCTTTGTTTGGTGGCTTCATTAATGAATTGTAGGTCTATGACCTTGAATGATGGTCTCTGGCCTTTTTTTTTACAGCCATGACCCACACCACTATGTTGATTAAATTGCTTATTCTCAATTGACATGGCAGCAGTATAAAGAGTTACTTTCTCAATACATTTTTACGACCTTAAGCAAAATGGGGCATGGCCCCATCATTGCAAAACTGTTTATGGCTATTGACATGTTAAAGGATAAATAGGAAATAGTCAATCATTCTTACATAGATCATACACCTGACAGTTCAGTTTCAGGCTTTAGATAACTATTGGTCATTTATTTTTTACTTGATCACATGGAAAGGAGATAAATTAGAATGCTATATTTTACAATATTGTATAAATTACAGTTGTGTTTTACTATTCATAGTTATTATTATTATTTAACTAGATATGGAGACATACAATATATATATATACATAGATATACATCATGTTCATAATTATTCATATTAATGATATTAATTAATGCTATATTATTAATTAAATATTACTGTCTAAATTCTAGAAGGTTAATTGTTTACTAGCCTACGGTTTTTCAAGCAAGTAATATGAGTGAATTATATTGTTAAGAGTGATTTGCAAGGATATGGGCCATATAGTGCCATTTTTTTTTAATAGCTTTACAGAAAATACATGCGTCTATATAAGAATTTAGAGTAATTTGTTGTCAGAGGTGACTGTGTCCAAGTAATCTTTATATTTTAGAAATGTTCTAAGTTCTAAGATAACACAAATCATGCAGTTAGCTAACATCATGCATTTCTAACACGTGTGCATCGGCAGACTGATGAAGACAAACACGAATAAAGTTTCAATACAAGGTTTATTATACGAATCCAAATAGGTACAAATCCAAGGTACAGTAGCAGGACACACACACTTAACTGAAACATGTCCAGACAAACTCAAAGGGAACACATAAGAACTTGTATACTAAAGATAACGAGGTGAACACAGCTGAACCAAACTAACTAATAACATACCATAGAAACTAAAGCGTGGCGGGAATCTAAACAAAGGAACACATGTGACAAATGAGAATGTCTCAAGTTACGACTGTAACCTATGTTCCCTGAGAACAGGGAATGAGACACTGCATCAGAACGCTATTGGGAATGGCTCCGCATTAACCGGTGTCTGAAACGCTTATCTAATCACGGCAATCCTATTGACCGGCGACAGCCTATGACATCATCACTAGTGTGACCTAGAAGTATATAAGGGGAGCCTGGAGAACATGTCAACAACTTATGGTCTGAAGGGACTGTTCAGCAGGCATCCCTGAGGCATGGCGAAAAGACGCAGTGTCTCGTTCCCTGTTCTCAGGGAACATAGGTTACAGTCGTAACCTGAGATGTTCCCTTTCGAAAGGGAACTCGCACTGCGTCAGAACGCTATGGGGAACAATCTACCCAAGCTGCCATGCTGAGGGGAGTGCATGCCAGATTATGATGTGACAAAAAATTTTAAAAAACGGTTTAGTTTCACTGAAATGCCAAAAACACTCCCCCTTCGGGTCACATACAGGCTGTCAGTGACAGTATTTCCTACGGCCACTGCCCAAGCTAAAAGCCTCAAAGAGACCTCCGATACAATGAAGGCCTACCAAGGCCAATCAAAGGTTTTGGAACCAACAACATCCGTGGAAGGGGTTCCTTTAAGGGAATATGGCCAGGGGGTCCAAAGGAGTCCAGTCACTTTCTGAGGGGGACATGAAGTCAATCCCACATGCCACCAGGGAGACTGACCTGGTCTAATTTAATGACCTAGTCTTGCCAACAACCTGTCTGTTTCCTAAACAGAGTCTCTAACATATTTTGCCTCACTTGTGGATAGTGGCAGTGAGTATCTCTACCCAATCCTGGATCTACACAGTGCTTCAAAGCCATGTGGAGGCTGGGCACTCTGAAAGGGACCCTAATAGGTGAGCGCCTCCAGTTCTGAGTCTGATCTAACAGGGAGGCCTCGTGAGAGTCCTTCGACCTTCCAATCCAGACTTAGGGAGCTAAGTATTCATACAGAACGACCCTCAGATAGATTCTGGAACACTATACTCAAAACCTGATAAGTATTGACCAGGCTCTGGGATAGGTTTTGCCTTTGCAATGCTAAGCATCCAACTCGTTGGGGATCCGTAAAATAAACATGATGCGCGTTCTCCCATCTCTCTCAATGTGAAGTTCATTCTGAAACGCGACAGAAAATGATCTGTAACTCAGCGAATGCTTGTCATTGAAGTCTCCATTTTTAAATGATGTAAATCATATAAAAAACGAAATATTCTCTGTTTAAGTAATCCGTATGAAAGCAACGACATGTACAGTTTCTCCAGCACGAGCTCATTAGTTCTACTGTGACCACACCCACGCGAGCACGAGCGATTGACATGCAAATGATCCACGCGGAGTAGGGTGGTCCTTATTTTTAAAGTCTCCAATTGTCATGCTCTTAACCCTTCAAATTGTTCCTTTATATAAGAAAATACAGCATGCTAATTTTTATGGCAGTAACATAATAATTACTGGTAGCTCAATAGCTTTAAACTTTTTGAGATTTTGATGATTTTCGTAAAAAACGATCATTTGAATTGGTATTGTACCTGGCTTGTAAAATTCCAAGAAAATCTCCACATATTCCATATGCTCCATATATTCCTAAATATGTATTTTAGATGCATATCTCAGTTTACTTATTGTAGAAACTAAATCCAAATTAATCCATCCATGACCCGTTTTAGCAGATTTACCTTTCCTGGTGGAATCAATACATATTTCTATTGATGATCACCTTGGTTATTGTTTGGATTTAGAGCACATTTTTTGGTTTAAAAAATTACATTACGTTCCTTGAAATTGACCCGGAACTTTGGCCGAATCAAGCAGATTATCAGGAGGTACAGGCAATTATACATGCAATGAAAGTAGTCAGTGATCACGCCGAGAGGAGTGGCTCTGATTCAAGAATACAATGGCTATCTCACACACTCTGAAGAACAATTGCAGTTTCTCCTTCATGTGGTGGAAGATCAACGACGGATCTATCCAAACTGCAAAAAGCCAACACTGGCTGCTGAGCATCAGAAATGAGGGATTGTTGAAAACTTTGTGCTTTTTTTGAGATTGTTGTCATTGTTGTCATGTCAGTGTTGCTCTGATTTCAATAAAATGTAGTTCATTTGCAGCAACTTTTAATATTACTTACTTGCATATCACAATAACGCCGCACAGCTTAACATAGGCAATCTTCCACATGATTGAGCTACCTCTAGATATCTTTTTTTTGTCAACGTTTTTGCATATTTCCAATTTTGAAGTTAAAAGGAACAGTTTAAGAGGTTAAAAAATTGGACTTGATAAGGACCACCCTAACGCGGAGGAACGCAGACCTGTTAAACGCCCATTACCTCAAAAACAAAGAATCTGAGACTTCAGTATTCCTCCGTTTTTCCTCGAGTTTGGAAGACTGTGTTTGTGCTGTGCTATTTACCTTGTATTTACCTCAGAAGAATTAGAAGAACACGGTTTGATTATGAGAAAGATTTTTAAGTTAAGACACTCATAATAGTAGCATGTTATTTTTGCATAAACTTTACATTGTAGCTACTAGTTAAACTAATGCCAGACTAAAATGTACGTTATGAATATATAATATATATTACATGGCTTGGTTGAATTCTAATGTAGAATGCGGTCTGTTATTTCTTGATAACAGAGCATTTCTATGGACGCAGGATTCTAACCGTAGAGACGGAACGGACTATTTTCTTTAGCGGAAGCAATACAATCGTTTTTAAATCAATAAACTCCTTTTTAAATTAATATTTTGTGTCAAATTATTGATTTATTTGGTAGGCAAATTGTGGAGGCATCCGATAGTGAGGACTGCAGATAGTGTCAGTAATCACTCACGGACCGGATCATAGAGACGGGCATCCTGGAAAGTAGAAATCAGCATAGCACTTTCTAACCCTTGCAAACGAGGGGAGTGACTCTACAATCCAACAGGCAGTGTACTCAGTGTACAGTGTACAGTGGCAGAAGTGCTATCAACCCTTTAAAGCAAGGGGAGTACAGTCTACCGTAATATCGGGGAGGCCTACTGTAAGGCCTATAGCTTCGAAAGTCACAGCATCAGCCCGGGCATTGCTTTGTTCTCTAAACAGAGTCTCTAACACTATTTGCCTCACTAGTGGAGGCATCCGATAGGGAGGACTGCAGATAGTGGCAGTAAGCACTCACAGACCAGATCATAGAGACGGGCATCCTGGAGAGTAGAACTCAGCATAGCGCTTTCTAACCCTTGCAAACGAGGGGAGTGACTCTACTCTCTACAGAGCCCTGTGGAGGCTGTACACTCTGAAAGGGATCCTAATAAGGGGAGCGCCTCCAGCTCTAAGGTTTACATTGCCAACAGGCAGTATACTCAGCAGAAGTGTTATCGACCCTTTAAAGCAGAGTACGAGGGAGTGCAATCTTACGCTACCAGACTATCGAGGAGGCCTACTGTAAGGCCTATAGCTTCGAATGTCACAGGCGTCAGCCCAGGCAGTGCTTCGGCTCTAAGGGAGCATATTCAACCATCCCAAATGGGAGGGAGTAACTAATCTGTCTCTACCTGAGCCTGGGTGGTGAAGGGTGATATCATACGAGCTATGGGTAGCAAAGTACTCTAAATAAAGACCCTAACAAGGGGAGTACTATCAGCATGACCCTGAGGAATGTATCAGGGTTGAGGCCTATTATCTTGTATTTTTTACAAGACAGATTTTACATTCTCTACTAAACCCAAGGAAATGGAGGCCACAATAAGCGGCCAATGACATTCAACCTTATGACTTAGGGCTCAGCAGAAAAAAATTATTTTTCAATGTTAAGGCCTAGCTGGATAAACTAGCTACAATACTCATCTCTAAAGGGCGGAGGCCTGAGCATACTGCTTCTTACTTTCTAGAGAGAAAAGGCCTGACAACGCCCATGAGATATCTGCATGGGAGGCTTTTTGAAGATAGCCTGCTACCTATGCTGCTATCTACCCTGTAACACCACAAGCATTTTTACGCCTAATGCAAAAGGCGGGCTTTGGCTTGACGACTCTTGTAGTAAGAGGAGGCCAGTACTAGGAACAACTAGATTTACAGGAATAAATTATCCTGATGGGCTCTAGCTCTAAGGAGACTACACTCAGATACTGAGAGGCTCGAGTCGAGAATGCTTAGCAAACCGTCACCAATTTCCTAATCACTAAGCCTAAGCCAGAAATCGAGGCGGCCCCGTGAGGGCCGACACATGAATATAAAGTGACTGAAGTTCAGAGCTTGACAGAGCGGTGGCCTCAGTAGAATAACTCCCGATAGGGAGGAAGCCATCTCACTCAAAAAAAATGTCTATTAGGTGCTCGGATGAATGGTGGTCTCACTAGAGAATTTTCCATACAGCCAATCTGTTCACTACTACAGATTGGCACTACCCGTTATATAAGCCTGACAACTCTAACATAAGAGGAGGCCTATGGGAAGGGTATGCATAGCCTACCTATATATAGGAACTTCAGGGCCCTAATTTCACCATCCTATGAAATTTATTTTCCAATTTGGCAGCTGGCCCTTACCTCCAGATACCTCTGCTCTTGGTTGATGAGTTTCTTTAAATTGAGTGTTATTTGTTGTGTGTGTGTATTTGAGTAGATTCTGATTGGTGTTCATCATATTATAATGCCAGTGTAAGAGTTTTAATTTTGAATTTCTAACTATTTATTCAACATTGACGAACAAAATAAAACTTTTCTATTTATGACTCATGTCTTATCACCCACTCACTCCAAACGAACCTGTGTGCCCTTAGGGCTTTTTCCCTGGTTTTCCGGGGTAGCGTAGTCGATCATATATTGCCATTTCTGTTAAAAGTGTGGTAAACCTTTCTCAATTTTCTTACTCTCGTACCGCAACGCTACACAAGAATGACTTAGGGTGAGAGATTTAAATGCTTTAAATCTGTCAGCCGATCAGCCTGGTATGCTTGCAACACCGTCATTGTGTGCAAGGCATCACCAGTCAGACCCGCCACGGCGTATGCCCTGCCATAAGCGTGCTGTCATATTTTAGTGGCTTCAGAGGCAGGGCCGGAGCACTTAGTGACGATGCCTCTCCAGCCGTGAGATAGTTCGCGAATATCTCGTCAATTGGGGCATCGACACATACCCATGTTCACGCATCCCCTCAACATCAGTATAGTTCGCTGATGGCGATGAATACGGGTTCTTCCATGCCTTTCCGTTCTCATTGTGTAGATCAGACAGGAATGGAAGGCTCACGAGAGCTGGAGCTTTATGGCTGGAAAGAAACCATTCATCAAGTCTGTCACAAGCGTTGTCTTCCCTCACGCGCTCCAACGACAGCAGAAGCCTCGAAGTGCGTTCCATAACACTCAACAGCTTAACATACCCGGTGCAGGATGGCTGTGAGGGTTTGGGTTGTATATCCTCTTCACCCTCATCAGCCATCTCCTTGGGCTGGTTGTTTTTATACACAGCAGAGCACTCGCTGCTGGATCAGAGGATGTTAGTGACAACACATCCTCATCCTGCAGCTCACTCACGTGAGTCTCTGAAGGGCATCAGAGATTAACAACTCTCTCAACCTCACAACCCAAACAATAAAAACACAAGTTGTGTGTCATCAAGTATCAATATCTTAGACACAGATGCACACACTTCCTGAAGTGTTTTTCACAAGCCATGATTACTTTTTTTGAAGTTTTCAGGTTGAAGCGTACAAACAAAACAGTCCCTGAAGTCGAAAAACCTGTTGACATGTTCTCCAGGTTCCCCTTATATTCTTCCGGGTCGCACTAATGATGATGTCATAGGCTGTGTGTAATCATTGTGTAAAGACCAAGACAATTTTCCAAATGAATTGTAATAAATTATTTAATAAAGAAAAACGCATGTTACTGGTAACGTTTACACAGTAAAATCCCCATTGTTAAACAAACATTGGTCAGTTTTCTGATGGTTCCAATCTATAAAAGTAACACTGAAGCAATGTTGCAGTTCACTCTGCAAGTGATGATTGAGCAATAGTGAGGACACCTGCAATTAACAAGCAGAATCACTGAAGATAAGAGGATTAACAAGAACAGAAAAAAGAGAAGAGTTGAGCAGAAAGTCAAGTCAAGTCACCTTCGTTTATATAGCACTTTTTACAATACAGATTGTTTCAAAGCAGCTTTAAAGTGATAAAAGAAAATTAATGCAACAAAGATTGATTTGGCCTTACAGCAGCTCTAGAAGAAAGCCATTGTCCAACTTAATCTTTTGATTGATTAATTTCCTTCAACTGAAAACAGAAAACTTTTAATGCGTTAAAACTGTGTTTGGTGGCCTGAGAACGCAGACTTTGAAATAGGTTTCAAAGTGCAAGTTTTTTAAACACAACATCTACAATTGACTTACAGCCACACAGGCTTAGATGAAATCAACTGCAAATAAAGTTTAAATTATTTTGTATGCTATATGTACAAAGGTTGTTGAAGTCTGTTTGAAGTCACCATTATGGTGATTAGTGTCCCATTTAGTTGGTCACTTGGCCATTGAATTTGTTGAATTAATTCTCTTTCAGCAATTGTTGAATTGCTGACTGTTCCATTGAAAGAGCTCTTCTCATTACTGAACAAACCTCTTATTTTTAGGCTTTTATTGGGCATTTTTCATATCTCTAACTGTTTTTGTTATGCACACAAGCTCTTTTTTAGCTGATTTTAACAAGCAGAATCACTGAAGGAAAGAGGAAGAACAAGAACAGAAAAAAGAGAAACACAAGAACTACAACTGACTTCAGCCACAGCCTTAGATTAAATCAAATGAAGATAAAACATTAAATAAACAACTCCACAAACAGCATTACCAGCTTCACTTATTACCAACCAGATTGACTTTATTTCTGTCAGACGTCTACAGAAGTTCTTATTGAGAATTAACAGAGGTTTAGAAGTTGATGTTTTATTGAGTTTCATTTGAAGTTACCATGATGGTGATTAGTGTTTGTTTTTGTTGGGCTCTTGACCCTTGACTTTTGCACATAAGTTTTTCTCTGGCTGCTGTAACTGAGTGTTCATAAAACACGTTTGTTATGGCACAAAAGCAAAGAAAATATATTATCTGGTGTTCATGGTTAAGTATTGATGATGACAGTCATCATTTAGTGACCTGATTCACTGATCTTGTTCAGAGTCTAATCTCTGTTTAAACAGGCGACTTATTATTAGTTATATTCAAAACTGTGATTTTACAACATAAGAGACAACAGTTATCTGACAATCATGTAATATGAAAGATTTTACAAACAGTTTGTGCACATAAAGTTTTCATCCATGGCATTACTAAGACTAACGCAGACATCAAGAATCACAACAATGGTGGCCATAAAAAAATATTCATGCTGCAATGCATGCTGGGTACCAGCATAGTACAAAATGTATCAATGGCTCCCAGTATGCATTGCGGCATGAATAAATAACACAGGTTAATTGTATATTTTTTATTTATTCTTACTATTTGCTTTTATGTTTGCTGTTTTTGTTCTGACTTAAATTGCTTGTTTTGTGATGTTCAGATGTTTATCTGAATATTTTGTTAACTGCAGCTGTTCATCACTAATGCTCAATCATCACTTAATTAATCACTTAATTTCTTGACTGCAATGTATATTTTCTTTTAGGGTGCTTTCACATCTGTAGTTCGGTTCATTTGGTTCGGACCAAGGGTGAAAAATGATACTTTGTAGCATTTTCAGGCGTTTTGGTTCCTTTTCACACCACACTGATTGCTTTGGTCCAAATCAGTTGATGAGTTGAAGAAACGAACAAAAATGCAGTCACTTGACAACATCCACATCACTCGTTGGCCAGATGTGTCTTGAACGTATTTCCATAACTGCACTTCGATTGGTCAGAATTAACGTGCGGGAAAATTCCAACAGACCTCCCGGAAGTAAACAAAGAGGAGGAAAATCCGTTAGACAAACGCCGCTTTTTACTATGGAGAGATGACTGCGTGGGCTGATTGTATCCCTGGTCATAGTTTATTGTATAGTTTGTCTACACCACTTTAGGCAAACAATAACATTTGAGAATGAAGCGAGGATGCGGCTTGAAAATAATGTTTTAATGCACTGCACGCGGTGAAGGCGCATCTTCGAGGAGGTCTCGGTACGCTTGGTTGGTCCGCTTTTGGTGCGCACCCGAGTGCGATTGCTGCATTCACACCTGCCCAAACGAACCGCACCAAGGGGAACGACGAACTCTAGTGCGATTCAAGCGAACTAAATGAGGCAGGTGTGAAAGCACCCTACTCAAGAAGCGTTTCAGTCTTTATGCACATCTAAAACCCCATGCAGTGACATATCCTGTTTCCGGACAACCTACAAGGAACAGTACTCCTATAGTAGGTCGTTTTTTGGATGTATATTACTTTCTGTTCTTTCACTTCCAGCATGTTGAATTTTGCATCACATCCACTTGAGCTATTGCATTTCCAAATCACTTTATTTAGCCTGCATGGACGATGATATGAACATTCCCATCTGGGGGGGGGGTTGGTTGTGGAGCAGAGAGAGCCACATGGGAAGAGCAGACAGCTGAAACGGCAACATTTGAAAATGCTAAATGTCAGACTTGTTTGCATTGAGGTTGGAGGTGGACAGAGAGAATATTTTGATTAATATGTCTCGTGAAAGTAAAAAAAAAAAAAAAAAGTGAAAGCGACATGACGTGAAGGCCAAGTATGGCCAAGTTAGTGCACACACATTAGTAGTGAACACACACACCTGGAACAGTGGGCAGACATTTTGGGAGCGACCGGGGGTTGGGTCCCAGTATCAGTACCAGTACCAGTACCAGTGGGTTCCAGTATCAGTACCAGTACCAGTACCCACTATATAGTTTTCTTCTGCAGTCTAACGTCCATTTTCTTATTGTGGCCAACCTTAGCCTCACTGACTCTCAGTGACATTCAGCATTCACTGCATTTCCTCTTGAATGCTTATCTTATTGACATTTTGAATGAGAAGGCCCAAAATGGATGACGATTATAGGATGGGGTAATTCAAACAATACTTGCACTATTCACATATCTCTCCAGTTTGGTTCTGGTTCCTGGTAACTGGATCCGTTTCTTATCACTATAGTTTGTGTCCAGACACATTATCATTTAATCATTTGTTTTACACTGATAGAGCCACTCCTTAAGCCAACATATCTGCACCTGTTACGAACTGCTCCGAGACTCAAGGGTTGAGGATCCAAATACAGTTTAATGGGTTAATCCACAGACATACACAAAGGCCAGGCAAAGGTCGAAACACAGATGAGCAGTCCAAGACAATATCCAGGGCTAAGGCAAAACCAAGTATATCCAGGGAACAGAAATAACAAAGATCTGGGGAACAAGGCTCAGAAATGCAGTACAAAAAACTAAAACAAAGTTACTAGTAATTTCAAAGTTTTAATGGTTTTGCCTTGCCATCTAAAAATAATTTTCCAAATTATAACAATAAATCTCTTAACATGCTGATTAATAGGCCTAATGCTAAATGTAGGTTTAAAGAAAAAACCCGGCATCACAAACCTGGTTTGAAGGGTCAGAGTCATACACTGCATGATAACAAATAACTATATTTGCTGCATTCTCGGTTTCTGAAGCATTTTAGCGAAAGTATCTTCTTTTTTCTTTTTTTTTCTTTTTTCTTCTCTACATCTCTAGAAAAAAAATAGAGGATATGGTGCCAATTCGCTGTGGTGGTCTCACTTCAAAGTGTAGAAACAGTTTAATTTTGTTTCACAGTTGTCACGGAACAGAAGAATTGCAAACGCTTAAATCAAAACAAGAGGTTCATTGCAGGAAACAAGTGACGTGAGCAGGTGAGTTACTGAAGTGAATGAACAATGCTGTAATGATGATGGTGAATGACAGTTCTTATCTGTTGTAGATGGAGATGCCTGCTGAATAGAGGACCGTATGACAGATGACAGAAGAAGACTGAAGAGTTCAGGAAGAGGATCGCAAAGGTGAGTGTCTCAAAGGTAGGTAGTCAGGTAAGTAGGTCAGTGTAGAACGACGAGACCAGACAAAGGTGAACTGGTATGTGACTGTTTGTATAGTGCGTGGACCATTCTGGAAGTAAATTTCTTACTGAAGTAAATTTTTCATCTCAGTTTTTAGTATTTATATAAAATGAGACAAAGCTGCTATTATTTTAATCTCCTCCTCCTCAATCTGTTTAGATAGTTCTTTCATGCTTATCTAACCAGCAGAAGACACTAGCCGGGTTTAAATCAGTTTAAATCAATCAACATTTTATTAATGAAACAAAACCACATAATTGTACTACACATGTGTGAAATTAATGTGGGGAAAAATAAATACTCTGAACCCCAAGTGGATTTACACAAACTGAGAAAGTCAAAAAGTGTTAGGCTGAGCCCCACTCTCCCCTTACCTCCTTTTTTCCAGGCTACTGCCACGGTGTAAAAAAATAAGCATCATAAAAGTACATTACATTCTCAGAAATAAATTATGTAAATGTTGTACATTTTATGGGTACAACAGCTTGTCACTGGGGTAGTACCTTTTGGGACATCTTTGTACCTTGTTTACCTATAAAAGTTCATAGCGGTATCAAATGGGTACTATTAAAATGAACTTTTTAGAGGTAGATAAGGTACAAAAATCACCTTTTCAGGGAGCTTCCCCAGTGACACTCCCCCAGTCTATTTTTTGCAACAACAGCAAAAAATCTGACTGTGCATAACACATTTTAGATGTTTATAAAAAGTGATATTTAGAATTCATTAAATAAATTGCAATATGTTACAGTATTCATCTTGATCTTTTTCTTTTTCTTTTTTTTTCATGGCCAATTGTTATATATAATATATATAGGCTACACACAATATAGGCTGCAGTTCTGTTTCATTGATTGTTTTGGTTATTGGTGTTGGCCATACGATAGAAATTCCTGAATGTGATGTCACCCATGAATGACCTTGCAGTTTTATTCCTGTCCCACGGCGATCAGACATATTGAATGTGTTGTCCCGTGTGTTCTGGCGGTGGTGAAAGCGTTCGGTTTCCCAGCACACATCACTGTCAGTAAAGCATAGCTGAGGGATGGCATTAGAGATGGATTCCCCTGTGCAAAGGAACCTATTTATATCATGGAATCTCTCATGAGCTGTGTGGGAAACACCCATTGAGCGGAGCACCTGCACAACTGAAAACTCATTTTGATGATGCCCGCCTCCAAATGCCATCATATCTGAGGTGTTTGACGGGTATTATCATCCTGCAGAAAGACAGACTAAATGCAGTAGACTCTGTGGCTCTATTAAAATTAAATATTTTTATAAAAGGGTTTATCAGACTCTCAGATATCTGCTCAGATCAAACTTCTATGAAAGTTAATTTTCAAATATTTAACCATCTTTTGAAATGATGATATGACAAAAAGAAATTGGGTAATTTGATCAAACAGGCTGAATGCTTTAGATAGTCAAAAACTAAACACCACAACATGTTTCAGACTTCATCAAATCCATTAACAATACTTCTATGCTGTTGATTTCCTTTTAAAATTATGTCACTTCAAAAGTAAAACTTTACCTTAACACAGTTATGCTGTTTTATCAATAATCTTAATAATACGAGATCTTAATCTTAATAGGTCCTCAAAAGTGAAAAGTCTGCTTGTTATGAGGGGTTGGCAAATCATTTATTGTAGTCTTAGTAGATGGAATCAGTGAAAGGGTTCCAAGACTTTATTGCTTTGTAAAATCATCACAGTATTTAGCTGGCAAACTTCTTCACTCTCAGATCTGACCTGCATTTAGCTCGGATGTCATTTGAGGTGGGTGGAACATTTGTTAATATGAAAGGGTAACTCAAGCCTGCTGGCTTCCGGAAAACACGGCTCCAAGTAATATATAGAATGCCTGTCCAGTCTGCACTCCAACTAAGGCATTTGATGACAATTACAGATTGACTCAACCACATTCAAAGTGCACATGTGCTTCTCTTTAAAATTGCAGAGGAATGTTAATTCATGTGAAATAAAATGTATTTGATATACACTATATTTTTTAATGAAATCAAATAAGAACAGTGTAGTTACAATTTCTAACAGTAACTGGGCCATGCTGAGCCATCCAACCACAACAACCAGGAAGTCAGTGAGCGCAGTTGATAGTAGTTTAACTTTCACTTTCAAACATAACCAAATATGTATAATATTTGATGCACACAGCAGAGCCTTTAACTATAAAGTCTGGTCCACTTTGCATTTGTTTTTGGCCAACTTAGAAAAGAAAAAAACAGTGATGTAAAACGAACGACCAGTTCATTTTATTTGTATGTGATGTTTAGGGGTGGGTTTATCCAAAATACTTCCCAGATAGCAAATGACATCTGGCCCAGTTGTGGCCCACATCTCCCACATTCTTCTGGCCCACATACCGCATGGAATGACGGCGATGACTCAACCTGAGTGTGGCTGGCAATAGCATACATATCCGGGCCTCATCTGGGCCAACTATGGCATATATGGCTCAGTTCTGGATGCGGCAAAGGTCACATGGGCCACATCTGGGCCACACACAGCAAGCCACAACTCACACTAAAACCAGCTTGATGTGTGTGGGCTAGATATGACCTTTGCCACTGCCAGAACTGAGCCACATGTGTCATAGTTGGCCCAGATATGTATGCTATCTGGGTTGGGTCACCGTGATTTTGCCAAGTAAGACATGTTCCTGGATCAAAAATTGGTGTTAATCCTGGAACAACGTTCATATCTGAAAATGTTTTCCTAAGCATATCTCTACCCCTAAACTTAACCCCACCCATAAGTTATTCCTAAAACCAGAGGGAAATGATAGGTGAATAACACTGATGTAGAAGCACCTAACCCTGGTTGTAAGCCTAAACTTGACATAAACTGAAAACTTGTCCCTCATATCTGATTGGTTGATTGGGATTTTTTCCAGGATCAACAAAGCTGTTGATCCAGGAACATGTTGTACTAGGTGAAATCACATTCACTGAAATACTTGAAACAATTTCATAAATATGTATAGACTTTTTGTCCATCCAAAAATAAAAACGACTAAGTACTACAAAGTGCCTCTAACAAAAATCTTGATTTGGTGCCACTAATTTGGCACATTTTTCTAAATCCAGTGACCAGTTCCACCTCACATGTGCTTAGTTTTGTTTGCCAGCATTATGCATCATATGGTCTGTGAACGGACTGTGGGCGGTCTGTAGGTGTGCCATCTGATGCTGAGACTATGGAAAGCGTAATGAGTGTGGAGGATAACTCTAAATTTCAGGCATTAAGATGAACTCAACTGACTCAAGAGAAATCCATCTGATAAACTCTCACAAGGCCAAATGTGTTTGTTGAGATGACTAATGTGCATGACTAGATGGAAATTACAAATGCATGTCTGTGTTGGGAAGAAGAAATGAATGTAAACTGAACACCGAACTGTGAAAAATTGTACTTAAAGTGAGGGACTCCAAAACTGTTGCTCATGTTGCTCACCTGTCATGGTTTAGCTTTATGATTCGTAAACACATATAAAACACTTTATATGTGTTTAGAAAATATCACTAAATTTACCCATTTGAAACCACATTTTAGCCTGAACCTTCTGTTTAACCTGAGGGAATGAAATTAAACCCGACTAACAGTGTTCTGCTCCGAAGTCAATAAATGTTTTCAGTGTATAAAACCCAGAGGCATATCAATATACTTCATACTATGATATGACAACCCAACAAGCACTAGCCAATCAATACAGTGATGGATACGCCTGAAATGAAATCAAACCCCTATGCCTGTTGATACAGCCTGGATACTGGAAACCCCCGGTTTCACAAACAAGGCTTAAGCCTAGTTCCAGAATAAAATGCATGTTTGAACTGTTTTAAATTAAAGCAACTTGCACTGTTGCTTTAAAAATGTCACTGTCATTGTTTTGTCTCAAGATGCACACCAGTAATGTTTTTTTTCTAAGGCATAAACATTTGCCTTAAAAGGTAATTCAATTCCCTAATTGAACTACGGCCTAATCCTTGTTTAATCTTAATATGTTTGTGAAACCAGGATTTAAGATATCTGTGAATAAGATTCATGATGTCCACCTATTTGACACTGAGATGGCGCTTTCCATGAAATAGGGGAATTTTTTTTTTTAGCAATTACTAAGTGAAAGGAGGTGCTTAGCCTTCATAAAAGGAGCTTGTGGCAAGCAGGTTGGAGCTGAGATCCGTGGGAACGGAGTGAGGCCGGTGGCGCAATTGCTAATGAGCATCACCTGTACGCCACACCGGTCTTGAGTCTCATGGAAGGAGATTCGGAAGGATAAAAGGAGGAGTGACGAGAGAGGACCAGGCCAAGAGTATTTATGTTGGTGTTTTGTTTTAGTTTAAGTGGCAGTACTTTTGTGTTTGTTTATTTTATGATTAAAGTTTATTGAACGTTAGCTGGTTCCCGCCTCCTTCTTCCCTGAACTTTTAACAGTGCTACGTTGGTGCTGAAACCCAGGAGGAAGGAGTGACACGCTGTCAGAGAGCTCACGCTGCTGAGGGGGATCACGGTGCTGAGGAGGTCGGGCAGCATGAAGGAGCTGTGGCTGCCCGAGGCGGTGGTGCAGGAGCAATTGAACAACAGGTGGGTCATGTTATTCTGTATTGGCCACACTTAGTCAAGACAAGTCACCTTTATTTGTTTAGCACTTTTTACAATACAGATTGTTTCAAAACAGCTTTACGGTGATAACAGGAAAATAATGAAACAAAGTTTGTTTCGGCTGTACAATAAGTTCAGTTATTAATTTATTTTATTTATATATATATAGCCGCTCTGGAGAAAACAGTGCTGTTATCGTCCAGCTCAGTTCAATTCTAATGTAATGGTGTCAATGCAGGCAGATCAATAATATTGTTGAATATTAAGTGTCCCCAACTAAACAAGCCAAAAGCGACAAAGGCGACAGGTGGCAAAAAAAACAAAACTCCATCAGGTGACAGAATGGAGAAAAAAACCAGGCTCAGTCGAGGGCCAGTTCTCCTCTGGCCAACGAACGAACAGTGTATGATTATGATTCATACAGAGTTAATATGCTATTATGGTTGCACAGCAATTTCCTGTCTGCCAGAGTGGATTGCACTTGTAGCTCCGTGCAGCTTTGTTTTGAATCTCATATAACTTAATCATCACAATATATCTGATATTATCTAATATTGTCTGTCACATTAATCTGACATCGCTAGCTTTAATCTAAATCGTTATCGCTAGCCTGCTATCCAGCCATCCGTGCTTATGGCTCTTTTTCTCTTGCGCTCTTGCGCCTTTTACGAGTCCATCAAGCAACTGTGCTGAGTCGGATCAGTCAACAAACATGTGAGTCATGTAATTTCTCCTTTTATTGTTAATGCCTGCCACATGTATAGCATAGCCTCTGTCAGCGATGAGGGTTTCACATGTCATAAATTCAGGGAAATAGACAGGCTGATGTTTTGGATGCGACTAGCTTAGCGAACCCCGTACATTGTTCGGTTCTGGCTGTAGAGCCCTCGCAGCAGGGCAACTAGGTGACTGTAAGACGCCATAGTCGCGGGACAAAACACATCACTATTAATGACACGCCAACATTCTGACCCATACAGCAGAAATGGGAGCTCTAGGGCAAGTTCTACCGGGAAGACTAATATCACATCATTCACTAATCACGTCATTCATTAACTACAGATCTAGCCAATCGTCACTCGACATATGGAATATTTAAGCCCGGTTAACACCCATTACTACGTTCGCAGAAACTGACGTCGGCGTTCACCCCCATCCTCCCCACCACCACTAGGTCAGTCCCTGTCTATCCATCGGGGTACGCTCCGCCCCTGCCTTCTACTTCAAGCAGGAACTGCAAGTATCTTCTACTCTCCGGATCTGGATTACGCTAAAGGATCAGGCCCTGTCCTACGCTAAAGAACTTTAGCATTTCAGTACGGGGGTACGCTCCGCCCCTGCCTTCTACTTCAAGCAGGAACTGCAAGTATCTTCTACTCTCCGGATCTGGATTACGCTAAAGGATCAGGCCCTGTCCTACGCTAAAGAACTTTAGCATTTCATTTTGCATACAACTGTTAAATAAATGTTTCATACATTCTTTTGCCTCCCGAGTCTTTCTGACAGAAAAAATTTGACATTGCTATTGTATAGTCTTATCTTTGTTCTGAGGCTGTACTGTGCAGATTTCCAGATGGGCTAGAGTCTAGCGAATGCACTGCAGGCTTTACCTATTCTTGCTTTAATGTCCTTAGCTGCAGCATTGTCCTTGCTCAGCAGACTGCCAAGGTAGATGAACTCCTCAACATCTTCAAGTGGACTTCCATTCAGAATAATGAGTTCAACAAATCTTATGTTGATGCGAATCACTTGGGTTTTGGTGGTGTTTATGTTGAGTCCTATTTTCTTGGCAAAATTGTCCAGTATGTCAGTCTTCTCTTATAGGTGGGCATGCGTAAATGACAAAATAGCTACATCAAGCTGTTGGAAGAGAGTCCACTGTATGCCTCTAGACTTCTCTGATTTTGTCGGTCTCATGATCCAATCAGTGGTTCTACGTTATTTCGGTAGTCCACTTAAGACATTCTACTAACTTTAAGTAACTTTGCAACTACATGTCAACTAACTCTCAATAGAGTATTAGTAGACTGTCAGTAGACTGTTAGGTTATGGTTAGGTGTTAGGGTTCGGGTTAGGAGAATAAGTTGACTTGTAGTTGGCAAGTTACTTATAGTCAGTAGAATATCTGTTGGGGGACCATCAAAATAAAGTGTTAGCAGATGTTAAGCATACAGTTTATTAATACTCTAATGACAGTTAGAGTACATGTTACATGTTACATGTAGTTGCAAAGTTACTTATAGTTAGTAGAATGTCTAAAATGGACTATCGAAATAAAGTGTTACCCAATCAATGGCTACCAGGAACAGGATTGGTGAGATTATGCATCTTTGCCGTACCCCTGACTCCACTGAAAACCACTCAGATAGGTTGCCTTCAAGGATGACACTGCACTTAAACTGCACATCTGACTTCAGCCTTGGTTGGGGGACTGATGTCAATGTCCAGAACATCTACTGCTGGTGGAGGATTGGCAGGCTCTTCTGGCTCAGGACAGTATTTCACAAAAGTGCTGTACCCATCTGTTGGCTTCCTCGCATTCATTTGAGAGGATGTTGCCACTCCTATCTGTAATTGGTACAGTCACTATAGGACATGCAAATTCGTAAATACTCTAAGATTATTATTCACGTCGGCACTAATGATGTCCGAATTTGCCAGTCGGAGATCACTAAAAATAACATTAAAGAAATGTGTGAACTCACAAGTATGATGTCAGGCACTGTAAAATGCTCTGGCCCCCTTCCTGTTCGCTGGAGTGATGAGATACTTAGCAGACTGCAGTCACTCAATGGCTGGCTGTCTTAGTGGTGTATGCAGAATAATATAGGGTTCATAGACAATTGGAAAAGTTTTTGGGGCAGACCTGACCTGTTAAAAAGAGATGGTTTTCATCCCCCTTGGGATGGTGCCACTCTTCTCTCTAGTAATATGGCACTTAATCTTAGAGCTGAACCTTGACTAACTGAGGCCCAGGTCAGGAAGCAGAAAGACTGGCTGAACCAACCGTCTGCTAGCTGCCATCCGTGAGGGGACGAAGGAGTTTCCGCTGTTCGCGGGAGGCCAGACCTGCTGCCGCCAGCCATAATGGGGAGCAGCAGGCAAACCGAGGGGAACGGCAAGCTCGCTGCCAGGCACCCGTAATGATGGAGCCATCATCGTCTCTCGGCTGGTTGAGGACCGAGCAGCAGTGTGTCTGGGAACCGGACCAAAACATTTTTTTCTCCTTTCTCCCCTCTCTCGTCTCTGTCTCTCCTCATCCTTACATCTCCTTTTCTCTCGCCTCGTTTGTTCTTACCTCCAGGTGCTGCGGTCGCTCTCACAGCCCCTTGTGAGTAGAGCGCAGTCTTGAGGGTACCCCCCCGGCCTGCGAGGGGCAATGGTGGTATGTGGCAAGCAGGGACCTGTGTGCCACACCAGTCTCTAGTCTCATGGAAGGAGATCCGGAGGATAAAAGGAGGAGTGACAACAGTGCGCAAGACGAGAGAGGACCAGGCCTGGACTTTTTTTGTTGTGTTTTGTTTTTGTTTGTGCGGCAGTCGTACGTGAGAGGGTGCCGCTTTGGTTTCATTATGTGTTTGTTTTTGTTATGATCAAAGTTGCGATGATCGTTTGCCAGTTCCCGCCTCCTTCCTCCCTGAACCTTTTAACATTGCTATAGACCTGTTTACTTGGATTAAGTTTGTAAAAAAAAAAAATAATAATTCATCCCTGTTACCAAAGTACATAATGTGGGACATAATACAGTCTACATACAGTTTTAAACTCTTATTTATGTGATTTTATAGCAATAAGCCTTAAATAAACTAATGTTGGTTTGTAGTTGTTTATATAGTTCTCATAATCTGTTTTAGCATATATTTTTTTCTTACAATAAACCATGGTAAGAGGGTTGAATGCTTGAGCTTGATGAATGTAGTCAACATTACAATTTGTGTAAAAAAATGAGAAAATAAGTTTATTTACTTTCTTTATCATCATTCTTTGTGTAACTGTGAAATTATGTTGTGATAGGGTTGTGCCCAAAATGTTGGATGTAAATATTACACAGTCACACAAACAAGGACTTGGTAACAAAAATACTCACTGAAATGCAGCTATAAACAGAATTACAGAAGAATAGCATATTTACAGTTTGAAAAAAAATAAGTGGATTGAATATTGTACACATGGGCACACTGAACCGAAGTTTTATTTTGCACTGCAGTATAACCTGGTTGTCCTGGGCAGAGGGGAGAAGTTCACTGAGTTTGGGCCTCTGGTGTGTGGGGTCAGAAATGATTTTGCCAGCTGATCTCTTTACTCTGGAGGTTCAGAAGGGCAGACAGGGGTGGACCAATGATCCCCTCAGCAGTCTTAACAGTCTGCTGTAGCCTATTTTTGTCCAATTTGGTAGCCAAGCAAAATCAGACAGTTATAGAAGTGCACAAGATGAATTGAAAAAACGTTGAGTCAAACCACAGAGTTCTAATTGCCTATTTGAAGTTTAGCTTTAATTTAGACCGTTTATATAAATTAAACGCAATGAGACGAATATTAAGTCAAAATATTGTTATGTCAAAATGATGATGTTAGATACAGTTAAAACATTATGTAAGATTTACACTTTATCAAAGACTTTTAGAGGATTATAAATGTAGGATTTCTATCATAAAGGCTAGTTTAGGGATAGTTTGTTATGCTAATGGATATGACAATGTCCATTTGATCTTGGCAGACTAGATCTGCTATGCATGCTACTCCTGCTGCTGTTATGGCTGCCCATAGCCACCTAAGCTATTTGTTTTGTTGTTGCTTTTTGGAACAATTTATTGTTTTTTGTTTTTTTTTATGCAAAGTGTGCAGCTTATGAGGCCCATTTGAACATTAAGTTCTCATTTCTTAAAGCATAACACATATTCTCACTCTTTACTTGTTCTCATGTATGACACTGCTAGTGTCTTTAGTTGACAAGATACAAAATCATTCACTGCAAAGCATTTCTAAAGAGAGTATTTCTTACGTCCAGTTGAACATGGAAAACGCATACTGCTTCTAATTTCCTGAACAAGTTCTCCAGTCTTCTCTTATCAAGTTATCTCTTCTCTTATCAATATACTCATTCATAGCATTTAAAAAATTGAGGTTGTAAAATGGGGTTTACACAGTGATGCCATAGAATAACCATTCTGGGTTCCACAAAGAACCTTTCAGCAAACAGTTCTTAAAAGCATTATGTTTGATATACACTCACCTAAAGGATTATTAGGAACACCATACTAATACTGTGTTTGACCCCCCTTTCACCTTCAGAACTGCCTTAATTTTACGTGGCATTGATTCAACAAGGTGCTGAAAGCATTCTTTAGAAATGTTGGCCCATATTGATAGGATATCATCTTGCAGTTGATGGAGATTTGTGGGATGCACATCCAGGGCACGAAGCTCCCGTTCCACCACATCCCAAAGATGCTCTATTGGGTTGAGATCTGGTGACTGTGGGGGCCATTTCAGTACAGTGAACTCATTGGCATGTACAAGAAACCAATTTGAAATGATTCGAGCTTTGTGACATGGTGCATTATTCTGCTGGAAGTAGCCATCAGAGGATGGGTACATGGTGGTCATAAAGGGATGGACATGGTCAGAAACAATGCTCAGGTAGGCCGTGGCATTTAAACGATGCCCAATTGGCACTAAGGGGCCTAAAGTGTGCCAAGAAAACATCCCCCACACCATTACCACTGGTGGTGGTTGAGGAGAGATCCCCTGACATGATTGTAAAGCGCTTTGGGTGTACAGTAGTACTGTACATATGAAAGCGCTATATAAATGCCCGATTCTATTCTATTCTATTCTATTACACCACCACCACCAGCCTGCACAGTGGTAACAAAGGCATGATGGATCCATGTTCTCATTCTGTTTACACCAAATTCTGACTCTACCATCTGAATGTCTCAACAGAAATCGAGACTCATCAGACTAGGCAACATTTTTCCAGTCTTCAACAGTCCAATTTTGGTGAGCTCATGCAAATTGTAGCCTCTTTTTCCTATTTGTAGTGGAGATGAGTGGTACCCAGTGGGGTCTTCTACTGTTGTAGCCCATCCGCCTCAAGGTTGTGCGTGTTGTGGCTTCACAAATGCTTTGCTGCATACCTCGGTTGTAACGAGTGGTTATTTCAGTCAAAGTTGCTCTTCTATCAGCTTGAATCAGTCGGCCCATTCTCTCTGACCTCTAGCATCAACAAGGCATTTTCGCCCACAGGACTGCCGCATACTGGATGTTTTTCCCTTTTCACACCATTCTTTGTAAACCCTAGAAATGGTTGTGCGTGAAAATCCCAGTAACTGAGCAGATTGTTAAATACTCAGACCGGCCCGCCTGGCACCAACAACCATGCCACGCTCAAAATTGCTTAAATCACCTTTCTTTCCCATTCTGACATTCAGTTTGGAGTTCAGGAGATTGTCTTGACCAGGACCACACCCCTGAATGCATTGAAGCAACTGCCATGTGATTGGTTGATTAGATAATTGCATTAATGAGAAATTGAACAGGTGTTCCTAATAATCCTTTAATTATATGCTCAATTTGTAAATATATAAATGGACCATATACCAAGTTTGTGATTGAACTCATTACCTTCTATTAGTATCCTAAGAATCAGTCAGCCTAATATGTTTAGTATGTATGTCATAATATGTGCTTTATACGTGACAAAGAATATTAGACACCTTCATTAAAGTTCACTAAAAGTAATCTTCATTGCCACACAGCTTTCACTAATTATCAGATCATTTTAATCTTTTCTTTGGCAGCTGACCACTGCATCTCTTTCTCCACCCACAAACTGCACACAGAGCTGTTATTTCTGTCCTGATGGGTTTGGAGGATTTGGATGAAGTACTATATCCTCATAATGTAGTCAAAGAGGGTGTTTATATAAAGTAACTTGCAATTAATTTATCACAGGAACCATTTTAGGAACACCGTGTGATCAGGAAATGTCCCAGGCTGGACTTACAGTAAACATGGGTCCCCAAGAGTCAACTGCTCTAATGTCATGAGCATGTACAGAGCCCACTGTGCCACAGCTTTCTGGAATTTGTATTTTTACAGAAAATGTTCTGTTTCTTGTTAGCACATCCATCATATTTTTCTTCATTTAAAGGGGTCATTCATTTCTTTGACCTTCCTAAGGCTGACGAACTTAGAACACACAAAAGCTTCTCCTGAAATGGAGCAGTTTCCACTTTGTTGGGACAATCTGTTGTTTGTGGATGAAAACTTGTAAGTATGTCTGTTGTCTAGTTGTGTTTTCTAATAACAGTTCTAAAAATAGCTGCAAGAAGCAATTATCGGGGCCAGTGTAAGGCATTGGCGGGACGAGCAGTTTTAAGGCATTTAAGCACATGCGTAAAAAGATATTATGTTTTATTTAGCAAGCCTGTTATCATCTCAATCATAGATGGAAATGACCATTTACAGCCAATGAAGTAAATTTACCATAGGAAATATATGGATTTAAAGTTTTTTCAGAGTTAATGATAATTCATTGGCCGCCGGCGGACATGTTTTTTGAGATACGTCAATGTACGTATAGACAATAATGGCAGCTCGGACAAAGACACGGCATGCCAATTTCCAAGTCAATCGGACTAACGGTTGCATAGTTATGACCATTTTCATGTCTTTTCAATTTTATAGCGTTGTAGGCAGTGTGAGTACTAGTACCAGCCCTCAAGTTTCAGGTTTCAAATAAAGTTATTGTCCAGCTAAAGTTAGTTTTGACTGATTCACTTTCATTGCAAAGATCATTAGTTATTAACTAATTAACTTAATAATAAGTGAATTATTAATAAGTTAATAATATTTATTTACTGATTTACTGATTTACTTATAACTTTATAACTTTATAACTTATATACTTATATACTTATAACTTATAACTTATTAACTTTAGTTATTAAAGTTATAAGTTATTAGTTATTAACTTATTAACAGTGCTAATATGACACCGTTCTAACAGAAAACCCTTAACGCGCTCCAACCTGCTCATTCGCACAACAACAGTGCCTGGTGGCTCGAGAACGCAAACCTTGAAATTGGTTCCAAGGTGCAAGCCTTGAAAAATGTTAGGAAAAAATAGGTTATCTCTGCGCAAACTTCAAAAACCAAACCTGTGAAAACGCTGACGGCATGCACGTGTATTAGGTGTTTAGTCTATAGGTATGCACGTTTGAATATATATGTGCACAGGCATGTGTAGTCTTTCTTTACAAACTGACCTCAACAAATTGGCCTTTTATATCTGGCCTTTTATAATATTTAAAATTATAATATATTTAAATAAATTATAATACAGAATTATTTATCGCTTCCGCATAGCCATGTGAACTGGAATTATTTTGACAACGTTTTATCTGTAGAGAGGTAAAGGGAAGGGAAGGGAAGGGAAGGGAAGGGAAGGAGGCCTTCACAGGGGAGAGACTAGTTGACACTTTAGGACTGCGTTGTCATCATGTCCAGGCGCAGGTCCTTCATCAGATCTGGATACAGCCTGGATCCGGCGGACTGTGGTAAACCTCTGGATAAACAGAGAGACTAATATTAGCGTAGACGCCATCCTTCTTATGATGTAACGAGTACATCAGGATTTACTAGGAAGTGTTCCCGGTTCCTGTTTGTCAATTACTGTTTGTTTTACCATAGTTTTCAGACAAATATCATGATAAAATGGTGGATAACATTGTACCTATAATGTACAAGAAAAACACACCACTCTGAAATGTCCTGTGAAATCCGTTATTAATTTAGTTCATTTATTTATATATATAGCCACTCTGGAGATGATGTCATCATCCAGCTCAGTTCAGTTCTTGTATAATAGTGTCAATGCAGGCAGATCAATATTATTGTTGAATATTCAATTAAATGTTACATTTACTGTCCCCAACTAAGCAAGCCAAGCTAGTGGCAACAAAGGTGGAAAAAGGCGACAGTAGCAAGGAACCCAAACTCCATCAGGTGGCAGAATGGAGAAAAAACCTTGGGAGAAACCAGGCTCAGTCGGGGGGCCAGTTCTCCTCAGGCCAATGAACGAACAGTGTATGATTATGATTCAGTCAGCAAAAGTCACTAAAAATACTATGTATATATTTATAATTGTAATTTGTATACAAAATATGCCATAGTCATTGCAGCACATAGCAGCACAGATTTATACCAACGAAAAAACAACAACTTTTAAACTAGAAATCATTACTGCGGTTTAACACTATGGTCATTGGAATGAATGAACAAATTATTTACCACAAACCACACACCAGCTATGTGGAGAGGAGAGAGAGTGATAGAGCCAATTCAAAGCATGGGGATTATTATAAGGAGGCCATGATTGATAAAGGCCATTGAAAGGAATTTTACCAGGACACCGGAGTTACACCCCTACTCTTTAAAGGGTTAGTTCACCCAAAAATGAAAATTATGTCATTAATAATTTTGCCAAGAATGAAAATTATGCCATTAATGACTCACCCTCATGTCGTTCCAAGCCCGTAAGACCTCCGTTCATCTTTGGAACACAGTTTAAGATATTTTAGATTTAGTCCGAGAGCTTTCTGTCCCTCCATTGAAAATGTACGTGAACTCACTCGAGGCCCAGAGAGAAGGAAATGAATAGTGGAATAAAGTCGTTATTTTTGTTTACTTTTTGCACACAAAAAGTATTCTCGTCGCTTGATAAACTTAAGATTGAGCCACTGTAGTCACATGGACTACTTTGATGTCTTTATTACCTTTTTGGACATGGACAGTATACCATACATACATTTTCAATGGAGGGACAGAAAGCTCTCGGACTAAATCTAAAATATCTTAAACAGTGTTCCAAAGACGAACGGAGGTCTTACGGGCTTGGAACGACATGAGGGTTAGTCATTAATGGCATAATTTTCATTTTTGGGTGAACTAACCCTTTAAGAGAAGTGCCATGGGATTTTTTAACGACCACAGAGAGTCAGGACCTCGGTTTAACGTCTCATCTGAAGCACAGTTCTTGTTACAGTATAGTGTCCCCATCACAATACTGGGGCGTTAGGACCCCACATAGTCTCAGCCTCAGATGTCCTGTTTAACCATTGGCTGAACGTCTGATGCAAATGGCACACTTATCTGGAAACACTTCTGGAGTTTCGAAGTCGTCATCTGAATGGTTGAATTCTACAGGATGTCTGGGAGACGTGTGTTGTGTTCTTTAACGGTCCGCCTGGAAACAAATGCCGTGACACCAAACTCCCTGATGGAAGAAGAATGCCGTCAACTGTGACAATAAGCGCTTACTGGGATCAACTAATGGCTGGATTTTTATAAGTATGTGAAATTGTGAGATTGTGTGCACATATGTCTACACCCCGTCTGATTATGCATATCCTCATCTGCATATTATTTGCATATGCATATTCATCCACGTGATACCATGTTTAAAGGTACAAGACATTAGGAAAATATGAGATACGGATGTGCCGTCACATTATGTTGCTAAATATCATTTAGTAGCCTACCCTTGCCTTTTTTTAAAATAAATTAATCAAATAGTATAAAATACATTTCTGAGAAAGTTTTTCTCAATCTTTTCCACTGGCCAAATAGTATTTTTAATTGCTTTATATTTTTAATGAAAACAGATAGGCCTTATTGTGCATTATTGATCACTATTTGCGTGAAAATATTTTCTTAGACCATGAGTTCTGCTATATCATGCGTTAAGCAATCCTCTCTGTAGTTAAAACATTAAAACACAGCAACCCACAGGAAAAGTGTTCAAAAGCATTGCATCCACTACAAATATTTCTATTTATTAGAATATATAAAATGTTGTAACTTGTTTTAATGATTTCATGTAATTTAAGTGCTTAACTCTATTAATGAGAATGGCAAATTTAATCTAAATGTGTATATCAGATGTAAAACATAGTTTAAATCATTCTTTTATTTATTTAAACTGTTATTGTGAACATGCTCTGTATTTATGATTAGGACTCATAATTAAGATTTAAAATGGTTTTCCTACATCTGCCGTCAGTCCCTCAGCTCACCATTGGTGTCGCCAAACTGCTCGTACAAATGGGTCAGAGTTTGTATGCAGGTGTGCACAATTTCCCGTCAAGTTTGTTTTTATAAATCACAACTTATGCGTCGGAAGTGGCGTACGCCTCTTTCGGGGCCTGTTTTGTGCTTACGCAACTGTTATAAATGAGGCCACAGACCTTGTGCCGTCAGAAGGTCTGGCTTTGCAAGACTAGGAGCCACACAGACTACAGGGTGAGCACCCCCTGCTGGCCTCACTAACACCTCTACCAGCAGCAAACTAGTTTTCCCAGAAGGTCTCCCATCCAGGTACTGACCAGGCTCAACCCTGCTTAGCCTCAGTGGAAAACCAGTCTCTGGCTACAGGGTGATATGGCTGTGGGCAAACAGGGGGCAAACAGGGGGCAAACAATGGGCAAAAATCATTCATTTGCTCATGGAGAGATACCAGCACTCATTTTAATTTGCGCATACACTCATTCATAGTTTCTGAAATAACATTTAGGCTTAACAAATCACTTTGCAGTTGCTATTTCTCAGTTGCTATGAGTGTGTGTACTATCAAGTTCATACCAAAGACCTGCATCTTTATATGACCCAACAGATAATTAGTTTTTTTCCCCTGTCCTGCTGTGTGAATGAATATGTCAGACTGATAAGGGAACCTCATTTTGTGTCTGGACGCTTGGGAACAAATATCTTGGCGCAAATAGTTTTGGAGGGAAAACCCCCTGAGACAAATAAACATCCTTCAATGTTTGAATTGTGTCCTCCAGGAACTCCTTGGGGCTAAAGAAAGCTTTTATTCAGTGATACAATTTAATCTGAACGTAATTCACCTCACAAATAATCCTTCCAAATAGTCAAGAGTTAAATAGTCAAGGTTTGAAATGAGTCAATGATTATTTTATTTTATTTAGTCAGTTCAGTTGTATGGTAGATGTTGGAGGTATAATTTCCCAAAGCTAAACTCCTGTTGTAGTCTTCAGACCCAAGTTTCCATGCATCCATTCTGTGCCCCAGATTTCATGACTCAAAATATCTGAAAACACATGTCGAACCTTCAGGCATTCAACAAAAAAGCATCCATGTGGAATATCTGAGGGGGAAAAAACAAATATATTAAAGTTAACAAATTTAAATGTTTTTATATTTCAAGGGTAAATGGAAAACAATAAATTAATCAATAAATTAAGACATTAATCAAACAATAAATTAAATAATCATGTGATATAAAATTTTCAGGCTTGTGGCCTTCTCTAAGGACAAACTATGATATTATGTGAAATAACATAGGCAAATAAACTGACATATTTCATATTTAAAAAAAAAGTTTTGAGGTAAATGAGATTCTCAGTTGGATGTGGTTCTTGGTTCTGTCAGAGTCACTCAAGGACATTAACCTCTCTGGTGTGATGTTACCCTAGGGGTTTTTTGCTGTATGTTTTGGATCAATGTCTCAGTGCACTCATGAATTACAGCACGCTTTCCTCCAGGGTTTCAGCTCCTTCTCTTTTTTTAAATTTTCCAGAAGAATCCCCAAAAGACAATGCTGTCACCACGAAAATTCACTGTAGGGATAGAGCTCTGTCTAGGTTGTTCTCAATGTTTTGCCTAAATGTATTGCTGAACATATTGCTTGCTTTCCATACTGAGTCAATAGAAGAGATGTTTTGAAGAATGGTCATGCTACTGTTGTCCATGTAATTACAATGAATGGGTTCGAAAGCTTAAAAGAAAATCACTATAAATGTCTCACAAAAGTCCAAATGACTTAAGAAATCCAATTGCTTTGTGTGAGGGAACGAAAGAGTTTCTGGAGGTCTCTTGAAATGCCTTCTCTTTATAATGTCATTTATGTTTTATGTGTACTAGGTTTGTCAAACATACCGGTACTACTACCGGTACCAGTTGGTACTAAACCTGCAGACAGAGTGAGAATGGCAGGGGAACAGACAACAAGTGGCAAGTATCTACATTTCATGTTTGACAGTACAGTTCTATGTACCGCTTGCCTTTGCCCTATGCAGATAATTCAGTGAGATTTAACTGTGTTGCTGCTATGTCCTTAAATAGCATATGAATAAAGCTGAAATACAGTGCATTCTTTCCTTTATGCCAAAAGGTCAACTTCTGAACTGAAGTCAATTCACAATCACATACTTATGCAAGCAAGCGCTTCTGTTTCTCCCCTCATTGTACTGTAAAATTTTCTCACCGGTGAATGACACATGATGTAATCCAATAATCCAATCCTGGTCGCCTTGCTTCTGGTCTGTGTGTGTTCATGTGTTTTGGAGGAGGCGTTTTGCAGGGAGGGTGGGTGCTTTCAATGCTAGAAGGCTAAAGTTAGCATTTCCCAGATCACCTATTGCACTTTTAAGACAGCTTTTTTAAAATATTGTAACAGGATTTTTCGAGAGAATGTAGACTTTAATGAGCTTGCTTTTTAGAGATTAACATTTTAGTGATTATAAAAGGAGGGCTCTTCTCTTGCTTTCTGTTTATTAACCGATAACAATCTGAATGCAAATTTTTCATAATGTTAAGTACACTGTAAGTTTCTGGATTGATAACTGTTTTTAAATGGGTGATTGAATCGGTAACTGCATGATTGACAGTGGTAACCAACGGACGAGTTTAAAGTACTTTTTTTTTAAGTACTTAATTCAACAGTTTTTGCTCTGGTACCAAAACTGGTACCAAGAACAACTCTGTACAGACCACTGAAATGTTGGTACTGTGACAACAACAATAAAAACTGTTCTCTTGGGCTTCTGGAATAATCTGGTGGAAACATGGTCATTTGAATTTATTGCATGTATTGGGGGTGAATTAAGGGTGATTGGGACATAAGGTCAAATGGGACAGTATAGCTATATAGAGTTTATTTTCTCGCCTGGTGAGTGAAAAAAAAAATATTAAGCTCTAGATGTGAGAGCACATAATCAAAATTGCATGCCCTCATTGGTGTGATATCATGTAGGTGGGCGGGGCAAACATCAAACTGGAAATTGACCCTGCTAAGCATAAGGTGATGAAAATTGCATGAGATTTAGCTTGTTTTAATAACACGGTCATAAAATTATCATAGCTAATATATTGCTCAAACCTTTGATGGAAACATTAATATGATGTAGCCTATAGCTGCAGCTAAATGTGTTAATATCATGTTTCTATTTTCAGAATTAGGTGGTTTTTATTTTCTCCCATCCACCCAAACACAATTTGGGAGAATGTAACAGCATGATTTTGGGACAGTGCTTAAAGGCTATGCTAATTAAGAAAATGATTAACCTTGCAATAGAGAACCATTGTGTATTATCTAAGTATGCTCTAAACTGGTGTTTCTCAGCCTCTTAATTTATGCAAACCATGAAACATTTTACACATTTTTACTCATTTTGTTGCAGTAATACACTATATTCATGTTTCCATGAAAGGTTTGTGCAATATATGAAATATGACAATTTACCCTAATACACTACCTAAGCTAAACCTAACACTAAGCTTAATTTTGACCTTTTAATACATTCCTAACTACATACATACATACATGCATCTTCTTCCGCTTATCCGGGACCGGGTCGCGGGGGCAGCAGTCTAAGCAGAGATGCCCAGACTTCCCTCTCCCCAGACACTTCCTCCAGCTCTTCCGCGGGGACATCGAGGCGTTCCCAGGCCAGCAGGGAGACATAATCCCTCCAGGTCTTCCCCGGGGCCTCCTCCCAGTGGGACACGCCCGGAACACCTCCCCGGGAAGGCGTCCAGGAGGCATCCAGAACAGATGCCCGAGCCACCTCAGCTGGCCCCTCTCGATGTGGAGGAGCAGCGGCTCTACTCTGAGCTCCTCCCGAGTGACCGAGCTCCTCACCCTATCTCTAAGGGATCACCCAGCCACCCTGTGGAGAAAGCTCATTTCGGCCGCCTGTATCCGTGATCTTGTCCTTTCGGTCATGACCCACAGCTCATGACCATAGGTGAGAGTAGAAACGTAGACTGACCGGTAAATTGAGAGCTTCGCCTTGCAGCTCAGCTCCTTCTTCACCACAACAGACCGGTACATCGATCGCATTACTGCAGAAGCTGCACCGATCCGTCTGTCAATCTCCTGTTCCATCCTTCCCTCACTCGTGAATAAGACCCCAAGATACTTGAACTCCTCCACTTGAGGCAGGAACTCTCCACCAACCTGAAGTGGGCAAGCCACCCTTTTCCGACTGAGAACCATGGCCTCGGATTTGGAGGTGCTGATTCTCATCCCAGCTGCTTCACACTCAGCTGCAAATCGTCCCAGTGCATGCTGAAGGTCCTGGTCTGATGGGGCCAGCAACAACATTATCCGCAAAAAGCAGACTGTGTCTTCGACTGTGTCCCTCGCTGGGAGTATGGGGCCCGGGGCCCTTTGCTAAGGGCTGCCCGGTCCCTGTACGACCGGAGCAGGAGCTTGGTTCGCATTGCCGGCAGTAAGTCAGACTTGTTCCCGGTGCATGTTGGACTCCGGCAGGGCTGCCCTTTGTCACCGGTTCTGTTCATAATTTTTATGGACAGAATTTCAAGGGCCGGAGGGTGTCAGGTTTGGGGACCATTCCTAACTAAACCTGATTAATTTAAGCTATTGCAGAGTAGAATGCCACAGGTGAGCCAATGGAATAAAAGTCCTTGCCCAGTAGAAAGGCAGGTCACTTCTTGTTATGGTTATACTTAATTTTCCGCGTTCCACATCATGCACAATCATGTCTGCATGATTACTATTATTAGTATACTCAACCGCGGATGAGGATGCACGCATTCAACACATGCGCAGTACAGTTGCTTTTTGATACTCTACCAGACCTCAGAGGGCAGCAATGAGTCTTGTCATTTGCAGGACATTTGCTCGGAAGAAGAAAAGAAGAAAAGTAGCGGATCTGTCATTGCATACAAAGTTTAGAACAAGAAAATCATGGAGAAGGATATGCTGCTTTGTTTACTGTTTTGTATCACTCATTCTGCTTTCTTCTTTGACTACTGAACAGTACATTACAATTGTGTGTATTGCCACCTAGTGGACACTTCTGTCTCAACACACACCTTGCGCATACGCTGTTGTCCGCGCACCGTACAAGCGGTCACAACAAGTGGGCTGCACATGGGTAGTGTGCGTGGACGTCCTTGGACCCTCCTGATGACGAATATTTACGTTACGCAGACCATCACAGAACGCTAAAGTACACTTTGGGCTCAAGGTGAAACCCAGGCCTCAGTATGAGGAAGCCAGATGCACACTCATCTACCCGGGTAGCCTGCTTTAACTGTGTTTCTGTGCAAAAATGCTTTGATTCTTGCAGTGAAATTATTACTGAGCCTGGGATCCAGGGTCTCCCAGGACACACCTGGAACTGCGATTAAACAGGCCTACAGGAACAATTTGTGTCTGCAAGAGTAGTGGCTTAAGAGAGATTGTCATGCTTTGAAATCACTGCAAATGAAATGGGAGAAACAACACTGCTAGCGTGTATCAGTGCAGCAGGAGAGAATGGCTCGCTACTTGTCATATTCAAAGGCAAAAGGCTTCTGGCTGAATGGTTTTTTGGGGAACCAATCAATACCCTTGTCAAAATATTTGACAGTGGATGGACCAACTCTGAGGTGTTTTTTGGACCGGAGAAAGCACTGTATAGATCACCTGCCCAAAAAAGATCCCCGTCCACATGTGCTTCTGCTTGACAGACACAGCAGCCATGTGTTTAACACTGAGTTCCTTACTCTTATGAGAAACAACAATGTGCATGTTGTGTGCTTCCCTCCTCATACAACACACATTCTTCAACTAGCTGACAGGGCATTCATCAAAAGCTTGAAACATCACTGGAGGGCCGGATCTACA
The DNA here is from genome assembly GCF_951802725.1 of Rutilus rutilus. Taxonomy (NCBI): domain Eukaryota; kingdom Metazoa; phylum Chordata; class Actinopteri; order Cypriniformes; family Leuciscidae; genus Rutilus; species Rutilus rutilus. Next base: position 22,271,001 of record NC_140212.1, on the reverse strand, counting down.
CCAGAGAGAATGGTGGAAGGAAGCTGCAGAGACAATTCTTCCTGCCACTGCTCTCAAAGGCCTGGAAAAATGCAGCAACACCACAGAATACACAAGCAGACTTTGAAGTCAGTGGGATCTACCCACTAGATCCCACCCCCATTGACCAAGCTCTTTTTTCTCCTAGTTTAACATAAGAACAGAATGCAGCACCTGAGGCCCCCCAGACCCTTCAGGATCCTCACTCAAGCCCTTCTCCAAGTCATAGGCCAAGTTCTCCTCCAAGCCCTCGTCCAGGTAATGCTTCATCAAGCCCTCGTCAAACCTCTGTGCAGAGCACCCCACACTTTGTTGACCTGGTTAATATACCCATCCTTGAGCCCCAAGCTTCCACCTAACAAGCAACACACATTTTAAATATGTGGCAAGCAAGTCCAAAGGAAAAACAACAATCCAAAATGCCAAGAAGGAAGAGTCGTGTGTGTTTTGTTTGCAGCAATATTGGGACAACCTAAAGAACAACCTAAAAAAGCTGAGGAATGGATCTCAGGTGTTATCTGGTGTCAGTGGTGGTTTCATGACTCCTGTGGAAAAGATAATGGCATAATTGATGATGACACCTCCTTCTCCTGCAAGGACTGCCTGTTTGTTTGTTTGTTTGTTTGTTTGTTTGTTTGTTTGTTTGTTTGTTTGTTTGTTTTGTTTTGTTTGTTTACTTTTATTGTCCCCCTTGGGGAAAACTAGTTTTGCAGCAAAAGGTAACAAACATACAGACATACATTAAAAAACACAATACAAAATACACATCACACACATTTTCATATATATATATTTATTATTATTATTATTATTATTAGTTTATATATATATATATATATATATATATATATATATATATATATATATATATATATGTATGTATATATGAATATATAAAACACAAAAACAGCTCCTATGAAGAGTTCAATAGACCAACAGCCACCGACACAAAAAAAAAAAACCTTAAATCGACAACTGAAATTCTTTAAATAAGGGATGATCAAAATTTTGTACAATTGAATGTGCCTTATTCAAAACTTGTCTATGATAAATATAAATAGGCTGAATTTGACTTACCCCTATAACTTTTCTTTCAACCTTAACAAGACTATTTAGCCTACTTCTATTTGTCAAAGTTAAATTGCCAAACCAAGCTACAGTACAAAAGGGAAAAACTGATTAAATAAAAGACTATTTGTGATTCTCCCATCTGAAAAGCTATTTTCTCTTTGAAATCCAAGGCTTATTGGTTGGGAATACTTTAAACGTCTTATAAGGAACAAATTCAGTGCAAAATATATCCACACACAACCTTTGTAAATTCATTCATCAATATTGCTTATTGATTAATTATATATTGCATTGCAATATTGCTCATAGCTTCTCCAAATACTGTCCAATCTTTACAATCAAAACATCCCTGTATAGCCAGTGAACTATATAGCTCTGTCCAAATTTGTCCCAAAAAAATGTTTTCCTTAACTTTCTCTCTACGCAGCACTGACTTGTACTGTACACAGGTAACAGGTGAACTGTATTATGATCAGAGAAACCCAAAGGTGGGCCAGCAGTAGATTTCATCGCCCCCTTAATAGAGCCATAACAGAGTATCTTATTTTATCTTGTCTTACAAGTAACATTGATAAAAAAAAGTACCGAATGACTCCTTTTGACTACAATTATTAAAATCCCCAAGAATAAAAAAAATTGGGAAAAAAGTTTTTGGTCTGATGGACTGGGGTAATTTTTGCTACAATTAAATGTGTTTGTTAAACAGTTTATTGGGGATGAGGGACAGTTCACCCAGGTTTTGATTCAGTTGACAAATGTTTTAATGAATTTTGGGGGGGGGATTTTTAATCTGTTCAATGAAATATGGGGTGTCAGGATGAAGATGATGAGTCAAAAGTTCCAATGCAAAACGTTTACTAATAATATAATTCAAACAGGTACAGACAGCCAGAAGGTTCACACACACCTAAATACAACAGAGAACAGACCAAGACTGACTGAACTGAAGGAACTTAAATACTAACACAGATGAATACTGATTAACAGAACACAGGTGATGTAGATGATGATGATAATGATGATGACACGTGACATGAAGACAGGCAGACAAGTCCAATGAAAACAAAGGCCCTGTCCCAAATGGCGCATTTCATGAGGACTTTCGGTCCCGTGGACTTAAATTGCGCGTGCTCACTGAGTCTACGAGTCCGTAGGCCGTCCCATTCAGCATTTTACCGCTCTGAAGTGTGCTCAGCAGCGCCCCCTTTGTACCCTTGAAGCGGTCTTCCGTGAAGCCCGCATAGATGCAGGCTCCACACACTTTAACTACCCAGGAATCCTTGCGAAAGGCCAATCAGACAACGGATGGGAGGAGATTTCGCTCACGAAGAAAATATTAAGTTTTTTATGACCTAGATGTACATTTTACCAGTTGTAACCTACAGTTTATACAAACATTATGGTCACCGAGCAGTGGTTGATGTCTCAAACATAATAATAGCGCGATGAATAATACGACCGCATTATGATTCATTAAATAAATAGAATCGAATGTCAGGGCTTTACTGAGTCATATATAAACATAGTATGAATATTGAAACCTGAAAATTCATCTGAAACTCATGCACATTTTCATTATGTGTTAAAATTGTAATCTTAGTTCAAATGGAACATTATGTATTATTATGTACAACTGTATACATCATTTAAATAAGCATGAAGCATTTATTGTCTAATACCCAGATGGCATGCATAATATCAAAATATAGAACTTTAAAATTAGGCTGTGTAGTTGATGTCTGAGCGCAAAAATTAGATTTCTCCTGTCCAACAACAACCAGACCGTTATTTCCGGTGTGACGATCGAGTCTGTCCCAAAAATATCTCTTAATGCGCCCTCGTGGACTCTGGGCCCTATAGGTCTGCACTACATGACGTCACCAAAGTGTGGACTCTGAGGAAGTCCACAAGTCCGGAGTGTGCCATTTGGGACGGGGCCATACTAAACAGAACACAACTGTGACATGGGGGAAGAGAATTCACTGTAATGTATGAATTGTGGATGTATTTAAACATTGAGTATTAAAATTGAACAGAAATAAACACGAAGTCATGAACAGAAAACGAAATCTTGCATATGAATTTATCTTGCGTAATAATTTACACTAGCTGCAATGATAAGATAAGTGCTGTCCAAATCACCCAAAGGTTGTGTCCCAATCACCCAAATGTTTAAATAAAAACAGGTTTAAATAAAAGGGTATGTCACACTTCCTTTCATTATTATATAACCTTGTTTGTTCCTCAAATGGATAGGTGACTTCAGTATTAAAGAAATTAATCATTTGTTGGGCTGTTTTTAATTTAACCTAAAAATAATATATATATAAAAAAAATTAAAAAACTGTCCCAATCACCATAATTCACCCCTATTTATCAAATACTCTTTTGCAGATGGAATTAAATTTCCTGACCAATCAGAACAGATTTTTATGCCATGGTTTCACTGACATTTTCAGGAAATGAAGGTAAATGAACACAACTTGTAATGTCTCTTTGTTTTACTAATGAATAACCTGATCAAGACAAAATAATACTTTTAAAAAAGAGTCTTTGTCTCGTAACAATTTTTTTTATAACAGAGTTCAAATATTTAGCTTAATGGACCTATTTAACCATTGATACGGAGAGATGAATGAGAAAGTTTGCTAAAACCATGCCCGGACAGCAACATAGTGTCGGCCCAGATCTGGCCCACATCTGGTACGCATGGAATCCTCATGTACCAGATGTGGCCCGGATCAGAGCCGACACTATGTTGCTGTCTGGGTATGATCAAGAACATTTTATAATGTCACTCAGAACAGAAATATCAAAAAGGGAAAGTTCACATAACGTGGTTGTTAGTGCAGATCTTGGGGATTGTAAGACTGCACTCTGTGTAATGGACATCAAGGTGAGCTCAGCAGAATCTTATACAGCTCTTCACTACACTGAGGTGTAATATTCCAATCAATATACTGTGTTATCTAGTCCATATTCCCTACATACCTACATTAAATATTTACACAGTACACCCAACTTAGTATGACACTGAGCAAATCTGTTCAATGAAATGTGGGGGAATGGGAAAAATGCATGGAATGGGAAAGCAGTGACATTGCTCAACATAGCACTCACCTTGTAAAGCGGTAATGCCCAGCTCATCATTACTGCTCCATTCTGATCACAGGTCACTGACTCTGTCCTATCTCTCCTTAACCACTTGAAGAAGAGCTTGCTTAGACAAGGATCTGTGATCTGAGAGTCTTTTTGCTCACATTCTGCTGATAGATGTTATGCTGATAAAATAATGAACAAGAATAACACTTTTATAAATTTAAAGGAACAGCAGAAAAAGTGAAAAGAAACTAAAACCAAAAAATGACAAACCATCATAAAAGTATAATACAACTATAATAAAAGTAGCCCATATGACTCAATGTCTCCTGAAGTTATATAATAGCTTTGAGTGAGAAACAGAACCCAATTTAACTATTTATTCACTGAAAATCTTCCTTTCTGTTGTAGCTCCCACATGTGGCTGTAACGTGTAAGCCGGGAGGAGGCAGCGAGAGAATCCAGATACTAACTAACTAAGTTTAATAGACAAAAAAACACAAAATAATCCAAGAACAAGGGTAAAATCTAGTGATGTTAGCCGTTACACTGAAGCTCCGAAACGTCTGTCAAAATAATGAAACGATTTTCAGTGAAGCGTTGTATCGATGCTTGATTCGTTCGATCAAAATCACATGACCAGTAATGTCCGAAGCTTCGTTTCACACACACACCCACGTGCCTGCTTCGTACTCTTATTCAAAAATGTGCAACACAGGGCTTGCACTCGTGGTTTGTTAAGGTGTATTGCGTTGCATTGAACTGTTTGTTGTAATGCGAGAGTTTATTGTTGCAGTATAAAATATTCCCATTCCACTGTGTTTGCATTTCTTAAAGCAGGGTTTCTCAAACTCGGTCCTGGAGGACCACTGTCCTGGGCTGCGTTTCCCAAAAGCATCGTAAGCCTAAGTTGATCGTAGAGACCATTGGTGGCAATTATTCTACGATCAACTTAAGCTTACGATGCTTTTGGGAAACCCAGCCCTGCACAGTTTAGCTCCAACCCTGATCAAACACACCTAGCTGTGAGTTTCTAGTGATCCTGAAGACATTGATTAGCTTGCTCAGGTGTGTTTGATCAGGGTTGGAGCTAAACTGTGCAGGACAGTGGCCCTCCTGGACCGAGTTTGAGAAACCCTGTCTTAAAGCAATGTCACTGTCATTTACATACATACTCCCACTGTTTCAAAGCACTGCACTGGTCCCATTTCAAAACACTTGAAGCACTACCCTCTCCCCAAGCACCAGTAATTCTAAAGAACACTTCTTACAGTGAACATTAAGCACAAAGCTGCCATAAGCCTTACGCATTTGGACTAGTACATTGTTGGTCTGTAGTACGCAAAGATTTACTATAATCGTGTGAAAGTGTGTGCGTGCGTGTGTGTATTTGTGTGTATGCACCTGCATTAATTTACTTCTTCTATTCATGAGTTTCATTTGTTAACTGATGCATGGAGGAGATCCAGTCGGATGATTAAAGCCCTATTCGGACGGGACCAATTTAACACATATATATATATATATATATAGGTTATATGTGTTTGCGCACGTGATATCAGGAAGCAACATGATACGCACATGACGACAGGAGAGTGACGGCGATATGCAAATCGAGTTACCCCTCCCACTTCTGCTAGTTTTACTGAGATATCTTATCTTGTGCGAATTGGCCATTAAAGCAACACCAAGTAGCTTTTGCTCTCGGGGTCCCCCTTCAGTTGGGAAACAGTATTGTCTAATACTGCGGTCGTAAAATCTGTCATGGTAACACCAGGGGATACACGTGCATTTGTTGACAAGCACCCCGAACTCTGCAGAAGGAGTTCTCACTAATGAGGGTAACTATGGTGACAAACAAGGTACAAGGCAAAACAGGAAGTGAACACAGAAAACAACTGGGAACTAAGAATACACTTTAAAAGTCCTACAAGACACAGTACAGGGATCGTTACAGTGGCGCCAATGATTTGGTCACAAGAACCAATGTCTTTTGATGTCAAATGGCATTAACACTCCATTTTGACACATTTTTTGAAAGGCCAAAGAAGCAGATATTTATCATTCCATTTAGGGCTCAACTTGTGCATCCCTTTATGAATTGGGAACGCAGTCAGACAGGTTACACCACACTAGGGTTAGTAGTGTGGCACAATAAGTGAGGAAAACTCAAATCTCTTTCCTCTTGAAACAATGTGAACCTCCGCCCTTCTCTTTTGTCATTTTTGGGCTTGACACTAAAATGGCAAATGAGCAGAGATTTAAAAAGAATCTACTCATACTCTGATAATCAAATTCATATCATTCCATTTAGGGCTCAACTTGTGCGTCCCTTTATGAAATCAGACAGGTTATGATAGTCAGACAGGTTACACCACACTAGGGTATTAGTGTGGTTCAAAAATCAAAAACACAAGAGGAAAACACAAATCTCTTTTCTCTTGAATGTGAACCTTCCCCCTTCATGAGCGTCTCAAGAATGTGTTTGTCATGAAACACTGCTCAGATATTTCTCAAGACTAATTGTTTTAAACAGCCAATGTCAAAATCTCAGTGCACCAAATTGATGGATGGCACCTATTTACAGGTTTTTTTCCATGTATAACTGGGATAATAAGAGCAGTTTAAGCTAACTTAACCACCAATAGATCCCCTCTATATGTATGTGTTGTGGTGGTAAATAGGCTATAAACCATAATTTACAAACAGGGTGGCGAGATAAAGCTGTAAACGGCAAAAAAGTCATCAGGTCCTTGTGGAAAATCAATGGTCCTGGTGCCCTCGCAGGACGTCGGTGGTGGACAAACGGGGTGGCCACTTGACTTTCAGCAGTACTGATGTCTCCCAACAGAGGTCAGCGCTTTTATTAGCCCATTCAAACCACAAACACAAGGACACACTATCAGCGCTCTGATCTGTCAATGCGCACGGCATCTAGGCCAGTGTTGTTGTTGGGAATTGTGTGCTATCACAGGAGATCAGATGTGGCTCAAGCAGGATTACGCTGGATGAGGAACCGCTCACACAGAGGACGTGACGGCCCTGGCGTGTCTTCAAAACCCCCATAACCTGTGTTAACTATCTGTGAGCCATAGTGTGACCACCACAGCCTGTTATATACACCGTACACAGACGATTCGACAAGTAGATGGTCCCTCAATGTCTCCCAATAGATGAACGCATGTGACACGTACACAACAAAATGATAATGAACCCGAAAAAGGGTATAACAAACATTGTTTTGGCTTTACATATGAGGCCAAAAGATGTTTTATGAGCATTTAATACAGTAAACTGCAATACTGCCACCTGCTGGACACCCTGAGTTTTTATTGTTAGACTTTAGAAACTAGCCTGCAATTTGATTGCAACAAGACATTACTCTGACAAAAACAGATATTTGAGGGTCTTATTCAGAAGGACAACTGTATATTTGCATTATGGATGACTTAACACAGTAGCTTAACACATGGAATTAGCAAACATGTGTTACAGTATGTATACAGTAACAGGAAGTGTTATCTGTCACTTTTTATCTGTTGTCTTTTAGACTTTTTTTGAGGTAAAACTATTACATTTTATGCTTTAAATGTATTTCAGGATGTCTGCTATTAACTAAAATTAGTCAAGTCAAGTCACCTTTATTTATATAGCGCTTTTAAAAATACAGATTGTTTCAAAGCAGCTTTACAGTGATAATAGGAAAATAATGCAACAAAGTTTGTTTCCAGAAGAAAATAGCGTCACAGTCCAGCTTAAGTAAATTCTTTGATGGTTCATTTTTGTTGTAAAAAAGTTATCAATTTAGTTCATTTATATATATAGCCACTCTGGTGATGTCATCATCCAGCTCAGTTCAGTTCTCATATAATGGTGTCAATGCAGGCAGATCAATAATATTGATGAATATTAAATTAAATGTCCCCAACTAAGAATGCCAAAATCCAAAGAGCCATTAGGGGTTTATATGCTGATCTGAAAGCAGTTTTGGAGACGTCTTTTACAGCACAGTTTCGGCATGACATCTGCCCAAACTCATTTAAACGCACACTCATTCACGTTTCACATTTCGCATTCATGTATTTATCAAAAGCCATTAGAAGGCAAGGCAGGGCAAGTTTATTTATATAGCAAATTCCATACACTATGGCAATTCAAAGTGCTTTACAGAAAATAATTAAAATAATCACAAAATAAAAGCAAGGAAAATTAAAACAGTTATAAAAGAATTTTAAAGAGATATATGGTACAGTTATAAAAATGATTTAAAAGAATAAACCGATGATACATAGATAAACTTCTCATCTGGCAAACCACTGGTGTATCATATTTTTCACAACTCCCAGTTTTACTCAGAGATTTTCCTATGGTGATTACGCTGTGTCTGTGGTGTTCTTTCGGCGTGCCTACGAAATCTATTGGACGTCTCTGATGGACCCGGTTTTCCCCTAAAATCAGACAGGAGGAGCTCTAGGACTGACTCACAGGGTTACCTCGGGTTCACTACCCCATCAGTCCGCACATCAAAAACCCATTTGTTCGGAAGCTCTAGGAATGGAATCAATCCAGTCCGCACCCCACAGAAACTCGAGTTTAATCACATCAAACTCACTACTCCAACACAGACCCAGGCCATCAGCATGGTTTCATCTCTCTTACCAAATTCTCAAAGTCTATAAGCGTCTTCCATTTGCTTTACTCTTTTATAAACAGCAACTATTTGAACAAGGTCTCTGTGAGTGCTCAACGCAGCCTGTCTGTATTCCCACGGTGCACTAAATATACATGAGAAATTGCCTAGCCCTGTGTCTGTGCTTATTATAACTTGATTATTCATATCCGAGTCGCGCTAGATTTGTGTGACCAATAATATCTGATTCTGTTTACATGAGTGTTAGGGGGTAACAGTTTAGGACCCAAGGATCAGATGTTTGAAAGAAGACCCGGAGTCAGAATTATAATAAATTGAAGAAAAGTTTTACTGAAGATAGTTTGCAGTTTCATCAGCAGAAGTCAGCTTCAAGACTCACACAGGAGTTCGTAGGCCGCCCCGCTTACAGTTACAAAGATCACAGCAGTTATACCCTACACCAAGATCTAAGCTACGTCATTGCTTCAGGTTGCAGTTTCTGATTGGCTAAGAAATAGATTAACATAGTAATTTTCCACACATACAGTATAAAGATAGACGGAAGCATATCTCCATCGGAAGCAAAAGTTTTTGGGGCAAACCTGACCTGTTGAAAAGAGATGGTATTCATCCCTCCTGGGATGGTGCTGCTCTTCTCTCTAGTAATATGGCACATAGACTTTAGAGCTCAAACATAAATTGGGGCTCAGGTCAGGAAGCAGACAGACTGGCTAAACCGACAGTCTGCCAGCCGTCTCATGTCACCAAGGTCAGATAAATCCCATCACATAGAGCCTCTTTCACCTAGATATCATCATAGAGACTGTGTCTGTTCCCCGAATTATGAAATACAAAAAACTTCCAAACCCATCTAAGGGTAAAAATGTAATTGATGTTCAACAAATAAAAAATAGATATAATACAGATGAGCAAATGATAAAGTTCGGGTTGCTGAATATTAGATCCCTTACTTCAAAAGCACTTATTGTTAATGATATGATTACAGACTATAATCTAGATGTGCTGTGTTTGACAGAAACGATTACATTACTTTAAATGAGTCGACCCCGCAAGATCACGGTTATAAACATGAACCTCGTCTGAAAGGCGAAGGGGGAGGTGTTGCAGTAATTTCTAGTAACATTTTCAAAATCACTGCATTGGCTCCCTATTAAACATCGTATAAATTAAAAAATATTGCTGATAACTTACAAAGCACTAAATGGTTTAGCTCCGCAGAACTTGAGCGAGCTCTTAACGCATTATAGTCCTTCACGTCTATTGCGATCTCAAAATTCCGGCCAGTTGATAATACCTAGAATATCAAAATCGACTGCTGGCGGTAGATCCTTTTCCTATTTAGCACCAAAACTTTGGAACAATCTTCTTAACCTTGTCCGGGAAGCAGACACACTGTGTCTGTCAAGCTCTGGCATTTTGTGCACAATTTCCCCGCTTGAAAGGAACAGACACATCATCAACGAAGGCCTTAACTGGATTCCACTCTTCTTTTTATTGCATCAATTATGATGAATGTTCAAATAGGTAGACAGAAGAAAGGTGAAAAACCTTTAACAGAAATAAAAATACAAAATATGTAAATGAATTGCAAATAAAAGCTTATTAAACATCCATTGTTGTCATTTAAGTCTGTATCTCTCAAATAATTCTCAAATAATATTATTAACATGCTTAATACACTTTTAAGTATAACCTGCAACATACACAATTCAGAAAATTAACATTAACACTTTATCACAATGTGTATATGAAATCAGATCACGTTATTTTAACGATCTGCTTAATCACACGTGAACTTCAGAAATAATATTTTATCGTCGCTCGATCTCTCCCGCGATTAAATCAAAATACAAACGAAGGTAAACAAATCAATACACCAGTAACTTAATAACATTAATATTTGCTACACAGAACTAAATTTAGCTTAAAATAGTCACGCACTGGGCAGTTACAGAAAGTAGGTCACAGAATCTTTCCGTGCCGAGCACAGACAGATAGATATATGCTGCGTCACAAACTAATTCGGCATCTGGCGCTACACTAGCGTCATATTCTCCCAATCACATAAACAAACAAATTATTAAAGTTCTCACCGGCTGCCACTTCGGGATTTGATGATGTATTCAATCTTTGTGCACTTTCTCCGTGTCCAGCTGTTCAGTTTTCGGCAGAGCTCGTCTCCGACTCGTCTCATACACACACTCTTTTTCCGGTTTTCCGCCCTTCGCCCCGATTGGCTGAGAGACTACTATAGTTTTTTCCTTTTCTTTTTTTTTCATAATTAATTTATATTTCTTTCAGTTTGACTTGACACCTCCCACTCGATTTTCCTTGGATACAAGAAGAAATCGCAATGCTTTGAAGGCAAACTGCCTGACACTATTAACTGTAGAGCAGTTACAATGTCACCTAAATTACTTGCTCATTTGCTCCTCAATTGGAAGGAGAACCACTAGTCGTCTGACGTCTCTGTGAAGAACAGTACTTGGGATCTTCACCTTGCGCCCTTTAGACACTGGATAGTCTTTTGCTTTAGCTTTTAAGGGCTTTGCCACAGGAACAGGGTAACTTGGGAAGGTTCGGACATTGACATCCCTTACAACACCCTTGCTGTCTTGATTGACACGAATTACTCTGCCAAGTTTAAACTGCCCTCTGAGTGCATTCTGATCCGCTATCCAAACAATGTCCCCAATTGCAACGTTCCTATGCATGGTATGCCACTTGGTCCTCAAGAATAAATTAGGACCCGCAAGTTGACTCCAGTGTCTCCAGAACTTATCCACCACTGACTGCATTGCTTGGAGGCGTTTGAATGGGTAACTGGAAAAGTCGAATGTTTTGACATCACCACTTTGAGATGCTCTCCCCAGCAGTAGTGCATTCGGAGTAACATACTGGATGCAGTCTTCCTGGGTTTGCGCTCTAGCATCGATAGGCCGTTCGTTAGCGAGATTAGCTGCCATTTGAAGGGCTGTTTGGAATTCACTGTAAGTCAGGGTAGACTCGCCTCCACAGCTTTGGAGCGCCCTCTTGACAATGCGCACTGCAGCCTCCGCAGCTCCATTCCTGTGTGGAGAATCGGCTGGATGGATTTTCCACATCCACTCTGTCCCATTTTGTGCTGCTATTTCCTCTAGAGCAGCCTTGTCGATGCCCTCCAGGAATTTGTACAACTCCTGCAAAATCGGTCTTGCTCCAATGAAATTGGTGCCTGGATCTGAATAGATCTTCTTAGGATAGCCCCTAACTGCAGTGAATCTTTGAAAGGCCATTAAGAAACTTTCGGTAGATTGGGTGTTAGCCAGTTCTGTGTGGATTGCTCTGCTCGACATACAGCAAAATACAATTCCCCAGACCTTCATCAAAGTTCTTTTCTTAACGTCATCCTTCACAGAGTAGGGCCCGAAGAGATCTACCGCTGTGAACTCGAAGGGAGCTGCAGGCTGCGATCTCTCTGGTGGTAAATCACCCATCACTTGCCGACATTTCTTTGCTTTGGTCCTCCTACACTGAACACAGCTGTCGACAACCTTTTGGGCTATTCTTCTACCCCTGATGACCCAAGCCTTCTTCCTCATCCTAAGTAAAGTTTCGGCCAATCCTCCGTGGCTTTCTCTGTGAGATTCTCGGGCTAGCAGTGTAGACACCCAGGCATTATAGGGAAGGATCGGAATGCTAAGTTGATCTTCTTTAAAGGCCTGCACTCTCCCACCACAAACCAATAGCCCAGAGTCTGGATCTTTATAGACCACCAGTCTGTCTCTGGTGGTGTTTGGAAAGGTCATGCCTTCTTGCATAGAAAGGAAAATGTCTCGCAGGGCATCTACTCTTTCTCTTACCGATATGGTTCCTGCTGAAGAGACCGCCTCCCACTTTGGGTTGTTTAGGGTTCGATTCCTGCCAAGGAACTTTTTTACTGCTCTCCAAACCCACGCTACTGTCTTAACTAATCTGGTTAGATCACTGAACTGCTTCATATCAATTAAGTTTTGGACAGCTGATCCTGCAGGTGGTCTCTTGGGTTCAATTTGAACTTGGATGACATCTTCATTTTGTCTTGATACTTCAGCTGGTTCCTGCTGTTTTGCTTTAGATCTCGTCAGTGCAGCTGCAAACGCCTTCTTTTGAAGCTTACTGATGCTTTCTCGGGCGTCAGCTGCTAGATCCTTAGCTGACTTGATTGGCCATTCATCTACTGGTAAGCTCAGGAACTTTGGCCCATTTTGCCACTCCGAATTTTCATCAAGATCTTGAGGATTAGCCCCCCTAGTGATTACATCGGCTATGTTTTGTGGACCTGGTATCCACCACCATTCTTGCGGCTTGGTAATTCCTTGGATCTCTCCAATTCTATTAGCGAAAAATGTCTTATAACCATAGCTTTCTCGCTGTATAGCACCAAGAACTGTTTGGCTATCAACCAAGTGAAACCATTTCCCAACTCGAATTCGGCTATGCTGCTCAAAATACTTCCGCAGCCGGGAGGCAAACACTGCTCCGCACATCTCCGCTTTGACAGCATCTCCTTTGTGGTCTAATGGAGTTAGTTTGGCTTTGGACTCCACTAGCCTGGTGATTGAGCCGTTATCAGAGTTCCACCTGAGGTACATTACCGCACCATAAGCATTCTCGCTTCCATCTGAAAAGGTTATCGCCCAGGGTTCATCACTGAAATTTTGGGGGGTTATAGCTCTAGTGAATTTAATCTGGCCAAGCTGGACGTACTCCTCAAAGAGTTTAACCGCATCTTCTCTGAGACCATCCGAGAGGGAGGAATCCCAAGTTTCACTGACTGGAACTCTTCCATCCTTTGCCTCTTGAAAAGCTCTGCGGACTAGAATCGCTCCTTTCTGCTTGGCTGGAGTCACTAGACCTACAGGATCATACACCCCCGACACCTGACTCAACAACTCCCTTCGTGTCAGTGGATTTGGTGTTTGGACTCTGACTTGCTCTTGCAAGAGATTCTGACCAAGTCTCATTTTCTTCTTTCTCTTAGAGAAATTGATGGATGTCATGACACGGAGCTTGTCTTCTTTCACATCATATCCCAAACCAAGTGCTTTGTTGTCATCATTGTGCATTTGGTTTGGTAAAACCATGATCTTATCTTTGGTTCCCAGGGGCTCATTCTCTGACTCGCTGCTCCCACTTTGACCTGAGAAGACCCATGGCTTGAGAAAAAATCCTCCCGCTGTTAAGATCCGTTCCACATTTGCTACAATGGACCTCAGTTGATGAAGATCATTATGGGACGTAAGAATGTCGTCAACATAGCTGTCTTGATGGAGCACTCTCCGTTCTTCCTCAAGGTGAGCAAAGGATGGCAAATTGGCAGTTTCACGCATTGCCAGCTGTGCGATGCAGCCTGCTGGTTTGTCGCCAATGTTGACTCTTGTGACCGCGTATTCCTCCAGTTCCTCATCTTCAAAGTCTCGCCAAAGGAACCTGTGCATATGCATTTCACGGTCCTCCAACCAAACGGAATTATACATCTTCTTGATGTCTCCTAATGCGGCGTACACTCCACTCCTGAATCTCAGCAGGACAGCACGTATCTGATTAAGAAAGTCTGGGCCCTTTACTAACAAATCGTTCATACTGACACCTCTGAATTTTTGGCTGCTGTTCCAAACAAGCCTCACTGGCGTCGTGACTGAGTGAGGGTTAGGAGCAATAAGATGGCTTACGTACCACACAGGCCCACTCCAGTTAGCTATCGTTTCTTCGGATAACTTGACTGCAGCCCCTCTATCAAGCATGTCCTTCACTTGAGCGCTATAGGCAACCTTCCATTCAGGTTCTTTGGCTAGTTGTTTCTCCATCCTCAAGAACGTAGCCTCAACCGCACCCCTGTTGTTTGGCAAGGAAGCTGGGTCCTCCAACCAAGGATATTTTGTGTGCCAATGCGGCTCTTTGCTGTGGTCGTCCTCCGTGACGTAAGTGAGGCCCTCTCTTACTATTCCGAGTTCCCTCTCCTCAGCAAGAGTCATCTCTTTCCCACCTGGTTGGCAATTTCCACAGCGGCAACCACCACATTTAGGCTCACACGCCGCACCAATGGAATCCCACTTCCACCACTCCAGAAAGTCTCGGCTGCTGGTCAGAGTGCTTGATTCATGAAACCTAGCTAATGGCTGGTTTGGTGGATAGTACTCCGTTATTTCCTCATATTTCACAGCTGCCATTCTCATCGACCTCGCAAAGTGCGTTTTGGATTTGTGGGCCGATACAGCTACCTCTTCGAAGAGCTCGGGGTGCGTTCCTCCAACCGTCTTTCCTAGCGGGCCGTCCCACAGCACAAGGTCTCCGACCACTCGGACCCTCTGCGGGGCTAGTTGCCCCTCTCGATGGCTTATAAGCAGTTCGACCACTTTAGGCCTCGCAAGTTCGATGAGAGGAACGTCTGGAAATAAATTCTGCAGTCGTTCAGGTGGCACTGTTTTGTGAATTTCAGCAATGCTTTCTAGTCCATAGCAGGCCAACTGATGTGACTTGAAAGTGCCCTGAGGAGTTTTTACTCTGATTTTTAGCAGATATCGTTTGGTTTTTACGCGAACTTTCATCCCTCCGACTCCATGGATGACAAGAGTAATTCTTTCACCGCTTAGGTTTAGACGGTTTGCAGCACTGTGTGTTATGTAATTTGTGTCTGATGCTAAGTCAATTAATGTCCCAATTCTCTGTCCAGCATTAGCTGTCACATTGAGAAGCATCATGATTACGGGAAGTTCCAGCAACCCATCTTCTGCCTGCAAACTTATCTGTTCTTTTGTGACGTTGAATGCTCTTGCTGCAGTGTTTGAGAACACACTTCGGCATTGCTGTGCTAAGTCTGGTGGAAGTCTACAGAGGAAGTCCTCCTGATCTTTAGTATAGCTCTTCCTGCTCTTGTCTCTGTCGGGACAAAGCTTGCTCTTTCTCTCATTAGCGCCTCTTTCCTTTCTTTCAGCATTTGGGCATAAATAAAAGTGATGCTCAGGAACACTCTCTTCTTCGCAGTCTTGGTTTTTGCATAGATAGCTGGGTTTGCAGAATGAATGGTCCTCGTGGACTTCGAGGCACCTATTACAAGCTCCCAGTTTCCTTACTGCAGCCTTCCTGTCTGCCAGCTTTAATGACCGGAACTGTTTGCAGAAGTAGAGCTTCCTTTTGTGCTTAACGTCACCACAGACTACACACCCTGATTGGTCGTTGCTTGATTTTGTGGATTTTGTTCTTGCCCATCTTGGCTCAGTTCTTAACTCCCTTTTGTTTGGTTCCTCATCCCTTAGTTGTTCAAGCTGCTCGTAAATGCTCTCTTGCTTTTTGAGGAATGCTAACAGATTGTCAAACCGGTTGTCTGGTGTGACAGAGCTCTGCTGGTCAGAGATGTGGATAAGCCATTCCTTCTTGAGAGACTCAGGAAGTTTTCCTTCAATTGACTTTGTCACTAGCGGATTTTTAATAGCGCCAGTATTTCCAAGGTCACTCAAATCTCCAAGTGCCTTTTCTACTGCCTGAATTAAATCAACTATTTTCCGTGGCTGGTGACTTCTGATAGCAGGCATTTTTTGCAAGTCTTCCACTATTTCAATTGCAATTGCTGTCACATTTCCATAGCGGTTTTCCAAGACGCGGAAAATGTCATCTGCTGTGTTATAAGCGGTTAGGCGGAGATCTCTTACAATCCTCTCATCGAGACTGTCTAATACCTGAATCTTCTTAACTTCCTTGGAACCGGTAGGCTCACCCTGCTTCTGAAGTGCTTCCCAGTCTCTCTTCCACCTATGAAAGTCACGTTTGTTACCAGTGAACTTTGGGAGGGCTGTGGGCTTTAACTTAATTGTAGCCACGGGGTAGTTGGAGATCATTGGTGGAGGTGTTGTCCTCTCTTTTTCCTCCTCTCGCCTCGCCCGAATGAAATCAGCTTTTCTCGAAACTAATCTGGTAACGTTGAGTTCGAGACTCCTCAGGCCTTGGCGGAAGTTATTCTGATCACCTGGTGGGATGCACCGCTGCCAATGGCTGTACAGGTCTTTTGCAGTCTTTGCTAAATTTTGAAGGTGACTGAGCATGAAGTCGTATGCTTCGTGATTGCCATCTGGAACTACTGCTGCGACACGTTCACTCTCAGCTTCGGCAACCTGCAGTGCTGTGGACAGTTCAACATCTCCATACTTAGCCCAGAGAGTTTCTTGAAGAAGACCTTTAACCTCCTTTAGTTTTAACTCACATTCGCTCGCAGTTTTTTCAAGGTCGGCTCTTTGCTGTCCTGTTAGCACAGCTGACTCGTCTGTGTCCAGCTCCTCCTCTAATTCTGCGATGATGCCTGATTCAAGATCGTCATTTGCTTCCATGACTTTCTCTGCTTGCATCGTGAGTTTATTTAAACTGCTCTGAAGATCCTCTTTTGTCATCTCTTTATAGGCTCTGGCTATGGTGTTGACTAGTCGTGTGAATCCTCTTTTCTCCACTGTTCTTTCTGCTTTGAGCTGCTCGAGTGACTTCCCGATCGCCTGCTCGGCCATTTTGAATTATCTTGTGGTTGGGAAGGAATGTATAATTCTTCTAATGATGTCTCTTTGGGTTTCACAGGTTTCCAGTTCCTACTGGTTTCCCGGTTTTTCACTGTCAAGCTCTGGCATTTTGTGCACAATTTCCCCGCTTGAAAGGAACAGACACATCATCAACGAAGGCCTTAACTGGATTCCACTCTTCTTTTTATTGCATCAATTATGATGAATGTTCAAATAGGTAGACAGAAGAAAGGTGAAAAACCTTTAACAGAAATAAAAATACAAAATATGTAAATGAATTGCAAATAAAAGCTTATTAAACATCCATTGTTGTCATTTAAGTCTGTATCTCTCAAATAATTCTCAAATAATATTATTAACATGCTTAATACACTTTTAAGTATAACCTGCAACATACACAATTCAGAAAATTAACATTAACACTTTATCACAATGTGTATATGAAATCAGATCACGTTATTTTAACGATCTGCTTAATCACACGTGAACTTCAGAAATAATATTTTATCGTCGCTCGATCTCTCCCGCGATTAAATCAAAATACAAACGAAGGTAAACAAATCAATACACCAGTAACTTAATAACATTAATATTTGCTACACAGAACTAAATTTAGCTTAAAATAGTCACGCACTGGGCAGTTACAGAAAGTAGGTCACAGAATCTTTCCGTGCCGAGCACAGACAGATAGATATATGCTGCGTCACAAACTAATTCGGCATCTGGCGCTACACTAGCGTCATATTCTCCCAATCACATAAACAAACAAATTATTAAAGTTCTCACCGGCTGCCACTTCGGGATTTGATGATGTATTCAATCTTTGTGCACTTTCTCCGTGTCCAGCTGTTCAGTTTTCGGCAGAGCTCGTCTCCGACTCGTCTCATACACACACTCTTTTTCCGGTTTTCCGCCCTTCGCCCCGATTGGCTGAGAGACTACTATAGTTTTTTCCTTTTCTTTTTTTTTCATAATTAATTTATATTTCTTTCAGTTTGACTTGACAGTGTCAGTTCAAATCTAGACTAAAAACACATCTCTTTGGCCTAGCATACACATAACAAATTATAGACTTCTATAATTCAATGTTAGGCTGCATAGATTAGGTCAGCCGGAACCGGGAACACTTCCCATAAATCCTGATGTACTCGTTACATCATAAGAAGAATGGCGTCTACGCTAATATTAGTCTCTCTGTTTATCCCGAGGTTTACCGCAGTCCGCCAGATCCAGGCCGTATCCAGATCTGATGGACCTGGCCCTTGGCGCGACGACAACTCAGTCCTGAAGTGTCAACTAGTCTCTCCCCTGTGAAGGCCTCCCTCCCCTCCCTTTACCTATCTACAGATAAAGCGTTGTCGGGATAATTCCGGTTTGCGTGGCTATGTGGAAGCGATTAAAAATTCTGTATTATGAATTTTAAGGCCAGACAAGTAGTATGTTGAGCGTCGATTTGCGAGGAAGGACTACACGCCTGCGCACATACCTATAGACTGAACTCGTAATACGCATGTGCACGCCATCAGTGTTCTCACAGGTTCGCGTTTTTGAAGTTTGCGCAGAAAGAACTTAAGAGTTTTCAGTTAAACCGTTGTCGTGTTAGCGGCCCCAAAGTTAATAACTAATGATCGTTGCGACGGAAGTGAATCAATCAAAACTAACTTTAGCTGGACAATAACTGTATTCTAGAGCTGCTATAAAGCCAAAACAATCTCTGTTACGTTAATTTCCTATTATCACTGTAAAGCCGCTTTGGAACAATCTACATTGTTAAAAGCGCTATATAAATGAAGATGACTTGACTTGACATCGATTAGGCAGCTGACACTCGGACCCTGAAGTTAGGCACGTCGTGACCTTCCAGTTCTCAGATTTGGGTTGCTGGGCACCAGCATGTCGAGAACAACTCAGTCAATCTCCCATAATGCCAGTGGTTCCTTAACCTGTAACCAAGAAGACTAACACACACACACCGACACAGCTTTTCCAAGGTTGGATTTGGCCAGGCTCTAACTATAAACAGGAGAGTCCTCTCAAAACATCAAGATAATGTGTTCTTTCTCTCAAAGAGAGCTACACTTTAGTCTAACTGGAAAGTAAGGCTTTAAAAAAAGAAATGGTCCCTTTAAACTTTTGACTTCAATGACCACTATGTTTTAACACTTTGAAGACCTTTCTCTAACACAAAACAATTCCCTATTTCATTTCTGGAAGCCGGGCTAAATAAGCAAGCACTGTTACTGCATTCAGATATCAAATACAGACATTAAATAATACATGAAAAGAGCATTTCAGTAATCACACTGGTAACTTCTATAACAAAGTAAAATCTCCAGAGAAGTCATTCAACTCATTTGATATTTAGAAGGAAAAATATTGATTAATACCTTGATTATAATCACTTACATATACATTGAAGCAGCAGTGGATTCCAATCCACCCCCTTCATGAGCAACACTGCACCAAAATGAAACTTGATGCTTTTCCATTCACTTTAAAATTCTTCAACTTTTGTTAAATTCTTTGACTTTTATTTAGTAAAGTTTTCAAATGAATGCATTTCAATGAATGCAGTTTCATCAAATTATTATACTGTAATGCAAAAAGAATCTTATTTTCATAGCCAGAATGTATCAAAATGGTACTTTTTTATTATTCACATAATCTATAAAGGTATACTGATACAGTTTCAGTGCAGCTCAATATACTGTATATATACTGTATGTATGTATATATATATACTGTATATATATATATATATATCTTAAAAAACAATCATTAAAAGATCACAATCTCGAGTCAAACACCCTTCTTCGCTACAGTTTTTCACAATTGTTAAGACACATTTCTTGAAAACTTCACCCTTTTTCTCACAACATAAAACACAAAACCAAATCTTTAAACTACATTCACAAAACCCCTGAGTCTTCTGGCAAAATCAAACAATGGGCCCAAAACCATTTCACTTGTACTCAAAATTAAACAATGCTTTCAGATCATACACACATCAGGCAATATATAAACACTACAGATCATTCAGTAGACACTACATCATAAAATGGAGAACACAACATCCAGAGCATCGTTACAGAAAAAAAAGAAATCTTTTTTTTTTATAATAAATACAGAAGACAAAATTTGCAATTATGTAAAAAGGTATTGTAATCGCAACTGAGGTGAACATATTGTATACTGTATGTACTGCAAGTATAGTATTATATTGAATATTGTAATGTATAGTATTGAATGTCTGTATATTCAGCATTTGCATACTGTAAAAATGCGGTGGTCAAACTGCAAAAGCCCAAAAGGTCAAAAAATACTCTAAATGAAAAGCATGTTACAGTACACTCCAAAAAGTGGTAAAAACTGAAAAATCAAGGTCAATGAGAGATTAATTCTGCCTCAGCATCACGTCTTCATGTTAGGTCCGGCCTGAGGACTTTGTCCATATCACAGGCAATGATGTTCACTTGCCAGGCAAAGGTAAAAACCCTCTGGTGTGCTGGATCCTATCTTGACAACACTGTCCACACCTTTCTCTTTCTCATCCTCTCCCTCCTCTCCCACCACCTCTTACATGCACTCTTCCTCCTCTTCCTCTCAGATTGTTTCCATCTATTGTTGGTATCAACATTCAGTGCACTTGAGCCGCTGTATGTAAAAGATGTTGGCTGTGTTGTAGTTGTTTAACTTTTGCCACTTGTGTTTACTGTTTTCAACTCAAGTGCATCACAGTGTGATGTGTTTTAGTGAGTGAGAATGTTTATAGTAGAGCTGTGAAATCGATTAAACGCATCTAACTTAAAAGTTTGTTTATATAATACATATGTGTGCATATATACTATATATATATATATATATATATATATATATATATACACTAGAGTTTTGCAAAAAGAGTGCATGAGATTTGCAGATAGTGCCTAACTGCCTGAACTTGTTTAAGGTTTTGCAGAACAAGTGATTTATTCGATTCATTGATTTAGGCCTTTGAGAATTTGGTTCAGAGAAAGTTTATTATTTTAGCAATTGTGAAAAAACTGTAAACCTTAACCTTGAAAAAAATATGATCACAGCAATTAAATCTGGGTTATCGCTGTCACTGACCCAGAGAGAGCAGTAATCACATATAGGTATGAAACAGTTTCACAAACTTTAACAACACAGTATCATTATTTTTGTTACAAATTATCACAGAAGTACTGCTCACTTGCTCACTCAAAAACACTCACTTGTGGGTAAATTAAGAGCAAGCACTGCTAGTTGCTGTTGTGACTTCACAATCTTGTTGCATTGTGGTCTATGGATCTGCCCTAAAGTGTACATGTTGAGTTGACTCGCTCCCTTGGTCAAAATCGAGGGGTCGAGGGTCTGTCCAAATAAACTTGCCATGTCCACTTGACGAAGTTGAACGCACTTTAAAATGGCTTTTTTTCCTGTTATCTCTGTAAAGCTGCTTTGAAACAATCTGTATTGTAAAAAGCGCTATATAAATAAATGTGACTTGACTTGACTTGACTAGGATGTCCTCCGAAAAAGAGTAGGGGTGTAACCTTGGCATCCTGGCCAAATTTGCCAGTTGGCCTCTGTCCATCATGGCTTCCTAAAAAAAACCTCTATATACTGACTGGCTTCATCACTCTGTCTCCTCTCCACTATGGAAGCTTGTTTCCGCCACAGAATAAAAGATAAAAACGGCAATTGCGACTTTTTATCTTTAACTTTTTTTCTCACAATTGTGAGTTTACATCTGGCAATTCTAACTTTTTTTCTCAGAATTGCATGTATATATCTCACAATTCTGACTTTATAACACAATTGGGAGATATAAAGTCAGAATTGCATGATATATTATAAAGTCGCAATTGTATGTTATAAAGTTTATATAAAGAATTAAAAAAATTCAGAGTCTTTTTTTCCTTAGAATTGGACTTTATAACTTGCAATTGCGAGTTTATGTCTCACAATTCTGAAAAAAGATGTCAGAATTGCAAGATAGAAAGTCGCAATTGCGTGTTATAAAGCCAGAATTTCGAGATATAGTCGCAATTGCTAGAAAAGTCAGAATTGCGAGTTTATTTCTTGCAATTGTGACTTTATAACACGCAATTGTGACTTAACAGTATATCACACAATTCTGACTTTATATCTTGTAATTCTAACTTTATAATTGTAAACTTTTAAAATGTTTTATTATGTGGCAGAAACAAGCTTCCAATATGCAACGGTGCAATATGGCTGCCGTCGCATCATCCAAGTGGATGATGCACATTGGTGGTGGCTCATGTCACACAGCATCACAAGGCGGGCTTGATCCCTCTGGAAATGAGGATTTGACTGCGTTGCCTCCCTCGGGAGTGCCAGCGTTAGTCGAGTCAGATCCAGAGCTGATGGCCATGCTTTCCCGGGCAGCTGAAAGCATCGGTTGGAGTGGCCCCGCCCTCCCCCGAACGCTGTAGGCTGGACGATTGGTCCCTGTGCACGGCGTGTGCTGCACTTCCAGCGCTCGCCCCCAGTGCCTTTCTTCCCAGACGTGCATCAGGACGCCACCGGGTCGCGTAAGTCCCCGTTGACTTTTTGTGGCCCGCGGGCGTCCTCCACCTTCACTGCCCTCGTTGGCGTGGCGATCATGGTCTGTATGTTCTCTGCCACTGTTGTGGCACAGGCATAGAGCTGTGGTTCGCCTGCGCCTCCGAGCGCGGGGCCACTCCAACCGATGCTTTCACACCGGGATGCTATGCCTCCCATGTCCTCCCCTCCTGCTCTGCAGCCTTCACCGGCCCCGGGCAGGAGGAGGTCGCAGGAGGACGGCACCACCCGTCTCCGCCCCTTAGCCGGCCAAAACGCCAGGCTAAGCAGCACTCCTGAGACAGGCAGCTTGGAGTTAGGGCTCAGTTCTTCTCAGGAGCTGGTAGCAGGGCCACTCCTTCCCCTGGTGGAGGGCCGGGGGAGAATCTCTTTTTTCAAGAAGTGATGCCCCTTCCTCCGAGCCCCAAGAGTCTGTGGATGACAGTGCGTGCCGCTCACGAGCCTCGCCACTCTCGCCAGACCCCTGCCAGAGCACGCCCCCGTGGAACGCTAGTCCTTCCCTGGCCTCCTCTGGCAGGACATGGCTAATGACCATGCCCCCACACCGGGACGCTATGCCTTCCGGCTGGTACAGTTCTTGGGAGCCTGGCCAGAGCTTCCCAACCTGTCCCGCTGGGTCGCAAGAACCATCAGGCTCGGCTATGCGATTCAGTTCGCACGGTCTCCTCCACTTCAGGGGAGTCCGCTCACTATGGTCGGTGGCTATGCCCCTGTCATGAGAGTGGAGGTCGCCACCCTACTGGCGAAGGGTGTGATCGAGACTGTCCCTCCAGCCGAAATGAGGTCCAGCTTCCACAGCCCCTACTTCATTGTACCCAAGTAAACAGGTGGGTTACGGCCAATCCCAGACCTGCGCGTCTTGAACCGGTCCCTTCACAGGCACCCGTTCAAGATGCTCACGGTCAAACGCATTTTCGAATGTGTGCAGCCACAGGATTGGTTTGCAGCGATCAACCTGAAGGACGCCTACTTCTATGTCTCCATTCTTCCTCGACTCAGACCGTTCCTACGGTTTGCTTTCGAGGGGCGGGCATACCAGTACGCGGTTCTCCCATTCGGGCTAGCCCTGTCTCCTCGCGGCTTCACGAAAGTCGTTGAGGCAGCCCTTGTGCCACTACGGCAACACGGGGTTCGCATCCTGAACCATTTCGACGACTGGCTGATCCTAGCTCACTCTCGAGACCAGGTTTGCGAACACAGGGACCTAGTGCTCTGGCACCTAGCTTGTCTGCGTCGACACCCAACACATTCGCGAGATTCTACAATCTCAGAGTAGAGCTAGTTTCTACCCATGTACTCGCTTCGACCAGCCGGTACTAGATTCTGCTCAGGTGTCTTCGCTTGCTCGCCATTCCACTCCACGGACTGGAAACGTGCGATATTCTCCTCAGGTGAGCCTCCCGAGAAGCCCTGAGTTCCTCCAGCACTGTTGACGTCAATGCCAGAGTTATGCCACCGGCAGCTTTTGCGATTGGCTAGGTACCGCCATGTGCATGGTACCCCCTCTGGGTGACCCCCACGTGTATTTCCAATGTAAGCCTCTCTGAGCATGTGTCTTTACCTTGGCAAGCCACCTTGCCACCCCTGGGGTTGAAATATTCCACCTGCGGCTGGACACCCCAGTGATTCTCCATATGCAGCCCCCTCCCGGGTCATATGTGTCTTCTGTAAGTCCCCCCTCTTCGGGCAGGCAATAATTACATATTTCCACTGAGATATGCTTCCCAGTGTACCTTGGTATTCCTGTGTTAAGTAGGAGTCCTTCGTCCGTGCTAGTCTCACGACAGGGAGCTCAGACTTACGCAGGGCACTGGAAGACAGCCAAGGTGGCGTGATTAGACTGGGAACCCCATTCGTCGTCACAATGTAACTCATAGTGACTACGAAAGGGAACGTCTCGGTTACATATGTAACCCTCGTTCCGAGTGCGTCTCCCTGCCACTTCCGCTGTACCGCTGGAATGCCGGAGTCTCGGCTCCTAAGCGAAGACATATCTGCATGTTGCCAGCGTACTTCCTTATATACCCATGAGGTAAGGCAGAGTTACACTATGCAAATTACGCAGACCCATGGCATTTCTTTGCCATTGGCTCGTTTTATTTCTCAAAGATGAGAGGCTTTCTGAGCGAAACCCCATTCGTCATCACGACGTAACGTCTCCGTTCCCTACTCAGGAAACGAGGGTTACATACGTAACCGAGACGTTCTGTCTCCACTGCATTGGCTCCCTATTAAACATCGTACACATTTTAAAATCTTGTTAATTACTTACAAATTAAATGGTTTAGCTCCCCAGTACTTGAGTGAGCTCTTAGCGCATTATAGTCCTTCATGTCTATTGCGATATCAAAATTCTGGCCAGTTGATGATACCTAGAATATCAAAATCGACTGCTGGCTGTAGATCCTTTTCCCATTTAGCACATAAACTCTGGAACAGTCTTCCTAGCATTGTTCGAGAAGCAGACACAGTTTGAAGTTCAGTTTGAATCTAGACTAAAAACACACCTCTTTAACCTGGCATACACAACACATTATACGTTTTTAAAATTCAAATAATGTAAGACTGCATAATTTTGGTCAGACGGAACCGGGAACACTTCCCATAACACCTGATGTAGTCGTGACATCATAAGAAGAATGTCATCTTCGCTAATATTGGTCTCTCTGTTTATCCCGAGGTTTACCGTAGTCAGCCGGATCCGGGCTGTATCCAGATCAGATGAAGGACCTGTGGAGATGCAACTACAGTGCAGCCCTGAAGTGTCAGCAGAGACCGTGTCAACTAGACTATCCCCTGCGAAAGCCTCATCGAAGCGGCAAAAGTTTTTTTTTCTCTGTAGATATGAGAACAATATCAAAACGATTCCCGTTCACACGGATCCACAGAAACGCTGTATTATGCATGTCAGACAAGTAATTGGTGATGTCACTTTGTAAAGAAAGATTATGCGCCCGTGCACATCCGCATTTAAACGTGCATGTCTATAGACTAAACATGTAATATGCATGTGCATGCCGTCACCATTTTCACAGGTTCATCTTTTTTAGGTTTATGCGGAGCTGATAACGGTATCACTTTTAAAAATCGTTTTCGTTTGCGTTCTCAGGCCACCAAAATGCTATTGTCGGGTAAATGAATGGCGAGAATAAAAGTTTTCAGTTGAAAATGGTGTCACATAAGTGGCCCTTAAGTTAATAACTAACGGATTTTTACAACGGAAATGAATCAATCAAAAACTTACTTTAGCTGGACAATATGACTTGCTTCTAGAGTTGCTATACAACCAAAACAATCTTTGTTGCATTAATTTCCTATTATCACTGCACAGCTGCTTTGAAAAAATCTGTGTTGTAAAATGCGTTATATAAATGAAGGTGACTTGACCAGAATAAGTTGACTAAAGTTAACTTTTAGTAAGTAGAATGTCTGAGGAGCATCAAAATAAAGTGTTAGCAGATGTTAAGCAGTCTACTAATACTCTCATGGCTGATGTAGTTGCAAAGTTAGACCTACTTATTGTGAGTATAATGTGTAAAGCTGACCATCGAAATAAAGTGTTACCATCTTAACATCTGTAATAATCCTTAACACACATTTAATGTTGTACCTAATTTTTCCATAATTCTCCAAAGCACAAAAAAGCAAGACAACTCTTACAATTGATGAACTTCCATCAATCAACTTTAATAGATCATTAGATGATGTAAAAACTACATTGGCATATGTAAGACAAACACTCTTCTATTTGTACTATCCACTGGACAGTCCCCTTCAAAATGACAAAGAAAAACACAGTCCAAAAACATCTAGCTAAACACCTCTGTGTTGTCTTATCTCCTTCGCTTTGCTTCCTTCTCCATTGCAAAAGGACACGTCACATATTGCAAGCCAAGTCAAAATGCATAATTAGCAAACAATAAAAAAAAATTGTCATTTTTTGTCTTCCGTCATTTGTTCCTTGATAAAAGAATATAATTTGTTTTTTTTGTTCAACGCAGTGTTGAGTGTAGTAAAATAGATCTGTATAAGCACTGCACAGTTTCTCCCGGAAATGGATATCTGAAGATATCTGAGGAACACGGGCCACAACGGGTCAACAGAAATCAGGGACGTGTCGCAATGTAGATGGAAGTGATATGAAGAACAGAGCACTGATATAGTTTCATTTAAACATTTCATGTATTCATGGAAAGGGCTGATAACATCAAATCCCACTCATTTTCTCAATCAGCGTTGTCTTGTTTTCCAATAAAAACATTTAAACAGCTGTAGAGCAAGAAAAAAAAAATTCTTTAGAAATTATTGTCTGAAAACAAGTATAAAGTAAATTAGGGAAATGTACCTATTTTACTGGAAAACATGAAAGAAGCTTGTTAAGAAAATAATTAGGTCTGCAGTCTGTACTCAGCAGGAGCGACTGTTATGAAACAATTCAACAGATGATATGCATTCGATTACATTCTGAATATGACAATACAGGACCCGAATGAGACATCCTGTGGGATGAGATTTAAAGTTTGTCAAGAAAACAAAAACAAACAGCACTTTTATGATGTCTGTATACATATATACAATACATACCCATTTATGGTTATACTTTAACATAATATTTTGTGTTGATCTTGTTTTAATGCATTGTACGTGTGACCATTAATAAGTATTAGAATTTGTGGAAATTTATATTGTATAAGTAACACTTTACAGTAAAGCTGTACATTTTAACATTAGGTAACATGAATTAACAATGAAAATTTTTACAACATTTATTAATCTTGGTGGAATTTAATTTCTACATACATATAACTTGATTTAACCTATAATTGCAGCAAAAAAGCTATAGTTAAGTTAACAAATGTGTTTAATTCCAGATTATAGGAACTAACAAAGAACAGTTGTATACATTTATAAATTACATAAATAACAAAGATTAATAAATGCTGTAAAAATACAATTAATTGTAAGCTCATAAACGTTAATGCAATAGCATATGTTAACATATATAACTGAACTGTAGTGTTACAACACAATATTGCATTACATATCCAGACTTCATAGAAATGCTACACAAAAGACAGACACTACCAAGTGTAACAATAATTTAGCTGCATATGAATTCAGTAGATATTCCTTTTTAACTGAAAGGGGGAAAATGATTCTGACTGTGGTTAAATACATGTTTGTTAGCCCTTAAATGTACACACAGATGGTGTTATCCATTATTTAACACTAAATAAATTCTTTACTGTGATCTCCTTTGTTTAGAATGATAGTGCTGTAGTTAACTGTGTACAACTGGTTATTTGCGCTTTTGCGTTGTTAAAGTTGTAACTTCATCAAAGATGTGGCGTCTGTTTTCGAACCACGCAGGAAGACAAACCATTCAGATGAACATGCTAAACTTTCCCTCCAAAAAAAAAGTACCATTCAAATGATCTCCTATTTTCCCCCATTGAGTGTTTTAGATATGAATTCTTTATTTTTATTCATCAGGCAGTGTTCACTTCTAATAATTAAAAATAATAATAATAATAATGCAACTTGTGGTATTCCTTGGAGTGACGTGAGATTAGTAAATGAAAATGTGATTCAACACTTCAGTGAAAAGTAAAAACAGACAAGAGCAAGATGAGATGGAAACGTTATACAGTTAACGGTACAAAAACACTCAGGGTTTTTGGCATATTTTATATGGTGGGGAGACAAAATAAACGTTTTTGGATTCCGGGATCAGGCACTCAAAGAACTCAAATGGCCTTTTTCGTTTCTGTTGTTGGGACAGCCAAAAAAAAAAAAAAAAAAAAAAATCATATATGTACAACGATCCCTCTCTCCAATACTAGTTTGAAATTATTAACAGGCATCAGCATGAAAATACTAAATTCGTCACTAAAAAGGCTAAATTCTGTTGTTATCTTAAATACTTTGTTCTTTTATCTCTATTAATACTGAAAAATTATTTTTTGTTGTTGTTGTTTGTTTTTTTTTTTATGTTTGTACGCTCGCAAGTACACACAAAATGAACAAAATGAAAACATTTCCCTGTCTCGCTTTAACCTGAATTATTATGGCAAACATTGTTCTTTCGGAAAATGCAAACGAGCATCTATTCGGATATATCAATGTACATGTACAGTGCTCTCCATTTCATATGTCGCTTGTCTTCAACTATAACTATGCTAACCCTCTCAATAACAAAATGTGAACAATTATCCCCCCCCCCCCCCCCCGAAACGCACACACCAAACCCCAGTAAAAAAAAAACGCAAAGCATAATAAGAAATGTTTCTATGTAGAATACTTATTTCATATATTTGCAACAGCATTGTAATCTAGTCATAAATACATTAAGGCCAAGAAAAATAATACATTAAAAAACAGTGGGTAAAAAAAAAATCTTGTGAGCACTGTGTGTGTTGGCTTTAAAAAATACTTATGAATCGAGTGATGCTTATTTCTTTTTTTTTTCTTTTTCAAATTTTCCGATTATTTTTTTGGTAAGACATTACCAGAAGAAAATGCACATCGGTTGGATATCACCGTCTGTGGTGATCTTGTGTTTGTGTGGGTTCGGGGTCAGTTGTTTCCTTGCGGCTGAAGCACGCTTTTGTGCAGTACTGCGGAGGGGCCAGTAGTGGGCGCTGTGGTGCTGGTGCTGCTGTCCGCGGCTTTGATCCACGGCAGCGAGAGCAGCGATGCTCCGGTGGTGGTGGTGGCCGTCATAGTCACTTGAATCATCTGGTCGCGCTGGATGAGTCGAATCAGAGTCTTGAGACGCTCCAGGGATGCCTGAGTCTCCTGCTGCTGACCCAGGAGACGCTCCTTCTGCTCAATGCATTTCTGTTGAGCACAAAATTAAAATCATTCACTTAGATTTTGCTGAAAACAGCTGACACAGCAACACCGGTTCAACCAATGGCGTGTGTTTTGGGGCAGGACTATCTGATGGAAGATTCGGAAAACCCTTTTTTTTATCATTCTCTTCAGTGATGCTAGCTAGTGGTACCGAAATTGCTGACTTTTAATCTGAGGTGAATAATAAGTTAATGTTATTCTATGGTCATCTTTTTTGAGTCGCTTCAGGTATGCATCAACCCTGTTACCATATTTTGCCCTAATAAAAGTAAAAAAATATATTCCAAAAATAAATAAAACTGTCATAATGATGACATTGTCCTTTTGGTAAAAGAACTCCTCAAAAAAGGAGTTACGCTGTGTCCAAATATGCCTACTTCCATAGGCCTACTAGACCCATTTAGCATACATATCCGGGCCTCATCTGGGCCAACTAGGGCATATATGGCTCAGTTCTGGTAGCGGCAGTGGCCATATGGTTTTATAGTGGCCACCAAGCCGGTTTTTGTGGTGGCTTGCTGTGTGTGGCCCATGGGACCTTTGCCGCTGCCAGAACTGAGCCATAGTTGGCCCAGATGAGGTCCAGATATGTATGCTATTGCCAGCCACACTCAGGTTGAGTCATCGCCGTCATTCCATGCAGTGGGCCAGAAGAATGTGGGAGATGTGGGCCACAACTGGGCCAGATGACATTTGCTATCTGGGTATAGTAGGTGAAAAATAGTATGTATTATAGTATATATAAATAGTATGTAAATAGAAAAGAGTAGTATGCCCAAATTCATAGTATTCATAAGCGAAAAGTACCCGGATGACATACTACTACTGGCGAGATTCTGAAGTGATAACATAGTGGATGTAGTATGTCCGAATTTTAAATCAAATGTAGTACCTATTATACAGTACGCAATTTCAGATGCAGGCTTCGTCTCTTCTTTAAAAAAAATGCAACCCTGTTACCATAATGATGTAACTGATCATTGATCAATTTATTTTTCTTAGAAGCACACTAGTTTTTTCAAGACTATTAATGTCAACCCCGTTACATTTCTAAAGGTATATCTAAATCATATTTAAATCACATAGATAAAGGTATTATAATGTATTATTTCTTACCTGATAGAATGTTTATAATCTTGCAAACTTTGCAAGATTATCTTGCAAATCTTGTACTTTTTTACAAAAAGAAATGTTGTTTTGAAAAAGACCAAGTTACGTAGCACATTTAGGGTGACAGCAACATGAACACATACATTTATGCTAAACAAAACTAGTAGAGCATGCTAATTTAAAAAAACTAAACCAGTACAACATTAAATACTTATTTGAGAAGTTTAGCACCAGGGCTGGGTACTGACACAGATTTCATGATTTGAATCAGTTCTGATTCACACAAGCACTCAATTCAGATGCGATATCGATTGTTGTTTTATTGACCAGTCGTCTTTCGCAGTTGAATCACAATTGGGATCGTTAAAAGTGAAGATCGATTAAAACTGTGTTCTCTAAATGGCAACCCAGCCCCATTTAGCTCAGTTACTTACAGAGAAAGAACTGCAGAGTCTCTGGTCCTCTTCGCTCAGATGTTCACACTCAAGTTTCAGCTCAGTGTTTCTCCTCATTAGCTTCCTGCGTTCCTCCTCTCTCACTGCACAAACACACATACATCATCATCACTGAGAACAGAGTCCTGAGAAGAGCTAGTGATTTATATTTCTTTGACAGCTCACCTGTTTTATGTGTAACATACGACTGGATGAAGTTCTGTGGCCAAGACAAGTTATCTTTGTTCAAAACCTTCAAAAGAAAACAGAACAGAGAATATGAGCAGATTGTCTTTGTCTTATTAGGTTAAACAACCTTTTAGTAAAAATATCGAAATATCCTTAAAACAAAAATCCACTTACTTTGATAACTACATAAGACTAAAATAGACACAACACTGAACTGATTTCAGCTGAACAACAGCCGAAATGCATTATTTTCACTCTAAAGCTGCTTTAAAACAATGTCATCTGTAATGTCTAAAGCGCTATAAAGGTGACTTGACTTGACTTGATCAATAGATGTCTTGCAGACTTCCCTGTGCTGTTGGGATCTTTAAAATGTGTGTTCGAAAAAAAAGAGAAGCATACTTTCTTCTGGCACTTGGGACACATCCAGATGCCCCGGGTGGCAGTTTTGAGAGGTGGGTTGAGGCAGTCGGGGTGGTAGGCGCGGGTACAGGTGTGGCACGGCTGAAGATCTCCTTCCTGTTTACACACTGCACAGTGATCATCATGCTGCAGCTCCTCCTGTGACACACAAATTTACAGAAACACACCACACAACAAGTTGTCAGCAATTCTTAAAATGTCCATTTTATTTTAACAATTAACTATTAACTCTTTCACATGCAAAACATGTTAAACTGTAAAAAAAAAACATATATATTTTTAATTTCAAATATTCAAACTAAGCCCTCTGCATGATTAGGAGTCCATTATTATCATGTTACCTTTTCCATGGCAATTAATTAATGTGTCACATGAAAGTTACCAACACAATACGTGTCTGACGTGAATAAAACATGTCACTGGAACTGGATGGGGTTTTTTTTACAAATAAAAATGTTTTAATTAGTAATTATGTGTATTTAAATGTCTGAAACAAAATCAAAATGATTTTTGACTAGACTTGTAAAGTGCTTAAATAAAACCGTAATAAAGTACGTAAATAAAGACTTAACTGGACTTTATAGTATTAAATGGACTGAATATTGCAGTTTTCCTCAATTGTATTTAAAGCATAAAGAACCCAAACAGTAAATTTGTTTGTGTGTGTTTTCCACTCAAAAAAGTCAAACAGGTATGGATGAATGCAGTAAGGCTGCGTTAACACTGGCACAAAAAAAAAACAGATTTTTTACTCACATCTGATCTGACACAGATGTTGCACACATGTAAACACAAAAATTTGCACGCTATCCGATTCAAAAACCTATTCAAAACCCGAGGGTCAACCATGTTGCATAGTGAAGTGATCACCAACAGAATCATTTTGGGGAGGGATTAATGTAAACACAGATATCGGATACCAGTCGTGTCTTAAGTGAATGTAAACGGTTAAAACAAAAAATCAGATATGGTAAAAGATCAGATCTGTGCATTAAGACTTGCAGTGTAAACGCAGCCCAATTCACGGTTTCCTAATATATTTTGGTCATTTTTGTACATTATGTTAAAAACATATCAAAAACTTTATCTTTACTTGCCACAGATTCACACATACAGAGTGATGTTAGAGTATAGACGTACCTTCCAGCAAAGCTCCTCAGAGTCTAGCATGTGAAAGCAGACAGCAGGTTAGTAGCGTCACACTGACAAGACTGTGTTATTAGGGTTATTCCAGTTCAACAGCAGTGCTGGTATGTGTTTAGCAAGTTAAAGCAGTGAGTGTTTGGTTTAATAACCTGTTAAACAACTAATTAAAACATGAGCACTTGGTGAATGTGCACATTTAATTCATTCTGTTCAAACATTTTCCTGTTTTCCGTGCATTATTTTTCAGCTCATTTTTGACAGAAGCAGAAATCTATTTTACCTCTCGCCGACAGAAACATGCCACTGTTCAGGTAATTGGATGCGAGTCGTTTGCGCTGAAAAGCAAGATACAAGATGTTTACAAATGAACAGTCCTAAAATGAAGTGATTATTTAAAGGAATTATGACTGGCAGACAGACCTCTGGTTCAAACAGTCCGCTGTATGCAGGGTTAGCTGTGCTTCGCCTTTTCCTTTCCTGCCGTTTACTCTGGATCTCTGATTCAAACAAAAACACCATCTATGATGAATCTTTACACCCCAACATCTCAGTTTTTGTTTGTTTCTGTGTTGAGTTTAAACAATTTCATTCAGAGTTGAGCAGAATTCAGAATAATTGGCTTGTTTCAAATATGAATTTGAAGGTAATTCGCAACATCACACATGATGGAACTGGAATTTGAACTGGTATGTATTTCAAACCAATTCAACACAACATACACCACTAATATTGACTGATTGTGAGGTTTTTTTTGTCCCCGATATGAATAATTCTTTTTTTTCAATTAACTAAACATATTTCTCCAAGATAACTACTATCAAAACAATTAACCATCATTGAAACTATTTCTAATTGTATCAGACAGCACCACAAAATGTCCTTAACAATAAAATACATTTTGACATCAAAATGTCAGTCTATTGATATTTAGCTCCATTTTACACATTTTACACATAACTCACCCTCCAAGTGTTCTGTAGTGACCAGGCCTAGCCCGACCATGAAGGCAATTTTCTGTAGGACAGAAGGTTAATTAAGTTAATACATTAAGCAGTATTCAATGTTCCATGTTAACTTTAGTCTTGCTCTTCTAGACTTATTTTACTTGGGCAAACACTGGCAACAGTTCTTTCACTGACTGTCTGATTCATACTGCACCCAAAACTAGGGCTGCCCTCCTAATAGTTGACTAAACGTTAGTCAACGAGAAGAGACTAAATTTGAATTAGTCGATTAGTCCAAAAAAAAAAAAAAAAAAAATCCACAGGAATTGGAAAAGTCACGCATTGACATGTGACATTGATCCATGTGGTAATATGTAAAATATACCGGGATACCCTGGCTTCTCTTGAGATTCCCCTCCTTCGATATGGTAAAACCCGCCCCCCATGTGGCGGGGTTGTTACAAGCTAGTTTTCACTGAAGTTTTAGAGAGAAAATACTCAGCAATGGTGTTGAGCAATTTGCACATAATTTGTCTTAAAACATATTAGAAACACCACATAGACATATAAACAACATTAAAAACTTGATTTTCACCACAGGGGGTCTTTAACTTCCACGTCTATGCCATCATAGTGCTCAAGACACAGAGTTCACTTCTCTCTGACAATGTGGACAAACTGTGTTCCTTTCTCATAATATGAGAAGACTGAGATTGGAGGACAAAAATAGCGATGGGGAGTCAGGTCTAGCCTAATTGTCCATATTGTTGTAGTGTTTCAGTTTGCTGCTATATATTTTATTTATTAGCTTTTTAGAATTTTCAAACGATGTTGAGGCTAAAGAAACGACTGATAGTCAACTAGGAAAATCTTTAGTCAGGGGCAGCCCTACTCAAAACTGACATTTTCTCGATCTGGCAACCTCTAATCTGATTGGCCACATGCAATTTTACAATTACAAGGTATCAAAATTCTACAATGATCAGTTTTTAAAGGGTTAGTTCACCCAAAAATGAAAATTCTGTCAGTAATTACTCACCCTCATGTTGTTCCAACCCCGTAAGACCTTCGTTCATCTTCAGAACACAAATTAAGATATTTTTTATTGAATCTGAGAGCTGGATCACTCCTCCATAGGCTTCTAAGGCATTATAACTTGCTGGCCCAGAAAATGTATTAAAGACATCGTTAATATAGTCCAAGTGACTACAGTGGCTCAATCTTAAGTTTATAAAGCGACGAGAATACTTTTTGTGCGAAAAAATAAATAAAAAATAACGACTTTATTCCACTATTCATTTCCTTCTCTCTGGGCCTTGAGTCTTTTCACTTAGTGTAATAGCGCAGCGCTTCTGTGTTGCACGTCACACGCATCACACACATGACCAGCGTCGGCCAATAGTGAGCCTACGTGTGACGTACAACACAGATGCGCTGCGCAGTTATACTACGTGAAAAGACTCGAGGCCCAGAGAGAAGGAAATGAATAGTGGAATAAAGTCGTTATTTTTGTTAGTTTTTTGCGCACAAAAAGTATTCTCGTCGCTTTATAAACTTAAGATTGAGCCACTGTAGTCACATGGACTACTTTGATGATGTCTTAATTACCTTTCTGGACATGGACAGTATACCGTACATACATTTTCAATGGAGGGACAGAAAGCTCTCGGACTAAATCTAAAATATCTTTAACTGTGTTCCGGAGATGAACGGAGGTCTTACGGGCTTGGAACGACATGAGGGTGAGTCATTAATGACATAATTTTCATTTTTGGGTGAACTAACCCTTTAAGAACCAGTCACTCAATTTTACAAAAGTTTTTGAGGGTAATAGCATATCTTGAATTCAAGGGAGAGTTTTGCTTGAGGCATTAGTAACAAGATATACTCAAATGTATATTCCACATAATATGAACTGTGATTCTGCGATAGACTGGCCATGCATAGGACTAGCAGTTTGGTAAATGAATGGCATCTAATTCAGTGTTGTTGCACTCAAGTCCAGACAAGACCAAACTCTGACTTAAGTTCGAGACCAACACCCTACTTTCAGGAGAATTTGGACAGCCTGGACTCGGACTCGAACAACCTGGTCTCAACTAGTCATAGAAAATATGGTTTTGGACTCGGACTTCACACAGACTTTGGTTGAGGTCTGGACTTGAGTACTACAATACTGATGTAATTGGTTATTTTCCATGCCAATCAGGTCAATCTCTTCTTGTCAAGAATTACCTGTAATGTGGACCAGACTTTGTGCTAACAGTCAAGACAAGTTGTGTGTGTACCTCTGGATCCTCCAGCTTTTTGGCTGGGGTCGAGGGGTCAGGGCTTGGCTCCTTCACAGGACTGTCAGTTTGTGAAGATGGAGAGCTCTTGCAGTAGCTGGGAATCTGTGGCTGAATGATTATAACCTGCATACACACATTAAACCTCTTAAACAGATCAACTGAACAGTATTCTGGGCATCTAAATTCATAATTTGTCACAGAGTGACAATAACAGCATCATGGAAGTTTAAAGCTGAGCATTATTAGGCAAGTAGGTGATAAGGGATCTTCAGACCTTGCTGTCTGGGCTGAAAATCAACGGTTGCACTTTGATGGCCTCGGTTATTCCTGACACCCCATGGGCGGCCGGCGAGGCTGCTGAGATGATGGCATATGCCACCCCTGGGCTGGCGGAGGCTGTGGACGCACTCGGCACACACAAGGGCGATGAGGAACTCTGTTCCTGCCCGCTGGACAGTCGCTCGTGACTGAAGGTGCTGTTGGCAGTTGGCAAAGATGCGCCTTGGCTTTTTGGGCTGA
Source organism: Rutilus rutilus (assembly GCF_951802725.1). NCBI lineage: Eukaryota > Metazoa > Chordata > Actinopteri > Cypriniformes > Leuciscidae > Rutilus > Rutilus rutilus. The sequence goes on along the minus strand of NC_140212.1, from coordinate 22,234,137 downwards.
CCACAGACATGCTCTGCGGCACGACCAGCGTTTGGCTGGACTGCTGCTCTCGGCATGGGCTGTGGGGAAGGCTGTCTGGAATGAGGGTCTTTGGCCTAACCTAAAGAAAAAAAGAGCACAAAGTTTAGTCCCCTGAGCAGACACCAGCAGCAGATGGTTCTTGGCTTTGGCTTAAAATATTTTCATTTCTTAAATGAAATCGTTCAATCTTTTCATTCTAGATTCTGTTAGCTTTTGGGTAATGTTCGCTTAGTTTCAAGGTGGTTCAGATTAAACCAGGGGTGCCAAACTTAGTTCCTGGAGGGCCACAGTCTTGCAGAGTTTAGGTCCTTGCACACAGAGTCTGACATTTTTGTGTGCGTTTTTTCGTATTCGTCATTCGGTGGCTCTGAATTGTCAAAACACCTCTCAAAATGCTTGCTACGGATGCGAAAAACGTATTTTATTAAAAGAATATTTTTATGATGGACGAAAGATTCGGAGGCAGTGTGTAAACGTGATTGACACAATGTGAGGTCGTTGGGTTTTTTTACCGTCCGAAATTTTCGACAAGAATTGCGGACTACAGTAATACATGTTGTTAATTAATATTACTCGGTACTTAAATGTATAATTCCACTGTAACAAGGACACCTTAAAAATAAAAACAAAACAAAACAAAACAAAACAAAACAAAACAAAACGGTCAACTGAAAATGAGCGGATAACACCGGAAAACTCTCAAGTAAATACACTCCTAGTATGTCCATGTGATGTGGACTAACAAGTGGAAGTGAAAAAAATTCAACATTAAAGACTAATCTTTCCAGCAACTACATTCCAGCCCCTGATTATTACACTAAAAACTGTAAAAATCACAATACAATCCAAATACATTATAATATTTACATTTATACATGGATATGTTGCATTATTATTTTCACACATAAATATGAGCACATGAATGTGTATGTGTGCAAATGTCCAATTCTGCAATGTGTGAGCAATCAATCTTTATACAAAGCTGGTGACAGAGGAATTTTCCTCCTGCCATCGTCATGTGTAGAGCAAGTGCAACTGAAATAATGTGATTCACGAGTCAACTCCAACACGAAGTACTGACTAGTGGCAGATCTAAACGACCAGCTGACTAATCAGTTTGACCTCTAGTAGGTCACTAGCAAGAGAAAAGATGGGACTGAGTACAGGGGGTCCAAAACAATCTCCGTGAATGCCCCAGCAATTTTTACAGAAGGACAATGATTTGTGTATTCATTTTTGTATTAATTAATTTGTGCATTCACTTTTAGTTTAATTCAATTTATTAATTAAGCAATTATTAATTCAGTTAACTCAATAGTTACTAACAATGCATATCCCTTCAAAGAATGAATAGTTTCTCAACTGGTGGGTCGCAAGACCGTTTTAAGTGGGTCGCAGTCAAAGAAACAACAACAGACATAATTCTATGTTTTTCTGATGCAAGACTTTTATTTTGAAGAAATTTTATTTTTATTGTGAGTGAAAGCTTTACTTAAAGGACAAGTTCGGTATTTTACACTTAAAGCCCTGTTTACAGATCGTTTCTGATGAAATAGAACGGTTAAGATTAAAATTTGGACACATGCTGCTGTCCCGAGAATTTTAGGTTTCTTTCGCTTTCCCCCCCACCTACAGAATGGCTGCATATGTGCACTGGAACAATCCTTCCTAAAACGCATTAAACTTTCGTTTACAAAGACGTGAAACTCACCGAGTGGTCAGGGGTGTTCACTGATATGCTCACACAAAAATCGCTGCAAAAGATGCTTTCCAAGAGGTGTTTTACCATTCGTTGTAAAACTGTGGACCTATTTTTCCAAACGCCTCACACCCATACATTCTTCCGTTGAGAGCTTGAATAATAGACACTCCAGCCCAGTTTCCGGCGGCGGAGTAATACCGTACCTCACAGCACATCCAATACAAGTCAATGGAGTTGGACAAAAACTACAATAAAACCTGTTGGAAAGCATCTTTTGTAGCGATTTTTGTGTGAGCATATCAGTGAACACCCCTGATCACTCGGTGAGTTTCACGTCTTTGTAAACGAAAGTTTAATGCGTTTTAGGAAGGATTGTTCCAGTGCACCTATGCAGCCATTCTGTAGGTGGGGGGGGAAGCGAAAGAAACCTACAATTCTCGGGACAGCAGCATGTGTCCAAATTTTAATCTTAACCATTCTATTTCATCAGAAACGATCTGTAAACAGGGCTTTAAGTGTAAAATACCGAACTTGTCCTTGAACACTTAAGTAAAGAGTGCCTGAGAAAAAGGCGTTGTCCTGATTCAGTATCTGCGGTCAGATGAGATGTTGTCAGGTTATATGTCAGTGTCATTATTCCAACATTATTTTCCTAACTTCCTAACGTTACGAAATAAAAAGTCTCACACCTCAGAAAAACAGAATAGGCCACTGTGCTTGTACAGCGCACTTTCTCAACGCGCAAATGCGGCGAGGCCTTGTTACAAATTGAAATAAAAGTGACTGCTATGAATCCCTCTCACTTTCAGCTGCTCCTGTTAGGAGTCACTACAGTGGATTATCCTTATATTTCTTCAGAATGTTTTAAACATGTCCGATAGAAATATTATTCATAATTAATAAGGCACTTTGTGGCATGTAAATGTAAAAAGGTTTGCTGAATTGTTCATTTAGTGTTGTGCAGTACCTGAGGTAGCATGCTGGGTGAGTGTCCTGCCAGTCGTTGCAGAGAGCTGATGTGAGGCACCTTTATCGGGAATGCCGTGAGGGCTCCCAACATCTGGCAGAGAGAAAGAAAACATGTAATGAGAATCATTACTTTACAAAGCAATCATTTCAGACATTAGAGGGACAGAATGAAGAGAAAAGATGTGTAATGGTGTAATTACAAAATCTATTGTTCATGCTAACCGGCCAAATAGTACAGAAGAGCCAGATTCACTTTCATCCTGTCCTTTTCAGTAAATGAACTCTAAAGGTGAACTCAAAAGCACATGCTCTTCGGTAGGACTCATTTCTTGGCAAATTTTGAGTCAGTCATGAGGTGGTGATTCAGGTGATGACTTTCGGTTTAGTGAGGTGGTTTGTTAACTCAATTATTGGTCAGAACAAATAACTGAATCAGTGGATGATTAATCCAAACTGTTATTTCTGACTAATTCATGATCACACTGGTGTCATTTGAAAATTCAAATCTGCATATGAAACAAACATTTAACCGTACAATATCTTTATTTCTTTATATAACAAACATTCAACTAATCACAGAAGTTCAACTATAAAAGTTTATAGTTTGGATCTAAACACTGATGTCTACAGTAGTGGTCAGAATGGATTAAATCACCCTTAGAAAGTAATTTTAAGTAATTCATAAATCCTCTCCCGCGGCCTCATGGGATAGTTAAGTGACCGTTTCAAGGCTCGAATTAGCGACCATTTTGGTCGCATATGCTACCGAAATTGAATCTGTGTGACCAGGGTTTGAAATTAACATCCGCCAACCCGCCAAATGCGGGCAAAAATGAACTGTGGTGGGTAACGCTGTCAAGTCACTCACTAGCCAATTTGGCGTGTTATTATATTTACTCACTTTGCTGGGGAAGTTTGTGTAAGCCAAATCTGCGCAGATTTAGCGCAAATATTCAACTCGTGAGTCAGCATGATATATTAAATACAGCGTATTGCGCAAATCTGCGCATATCTGGCTTACTTGAGCACGTGCACGCAACAAATAATGGCGTGCTTGTTCATTTGCATTGAAGCAATATCGAAGATTGAAAAGCATTTGGTTTACAGAAAAGACATTGTTATTTTCCAACATTACATGTTCTTTGTACTGTATTGATCTGTCCACCTAAAACACATTTTTGGTGAAAAGGATGAGGATAAAATAATTTAGTTTGAAGAATATATATATTCATTTATTTATTTTTATAGGCAGTGATGTAGTTAATTTCTTTTGGTAGCCAAATTGGCCGGTGGGTAAAAAAGTTAATTTCAAACCCTGTGTGCGACCTCAATTTATTTGGAAGCATTTGTGGGAGAGCAAATAATTGTTGTGGTGCGACCTTTTTTCTAGAGACGCACCGGTCTCTCACCGGTTTGTGCTCCAAACACAGGATCGGCAACCGGACAGTTTTTTGTTTTATTTTGGCTTATCTCTATTCCGGACTTCGGAAAATGCATTGCAATCATGTCCGAAATGCCATTTGTGTGAAAATATTACGAAGTCTGTTAACAGGACGTTAACACAGGCCAGAGAAGAGACACGCTGAAGACGGACGCAAAGAGGAGAGCGTGATGCTTTCGCGATGCTCGAAATATGGGAATAAAAACTGAAATATTGAATTGGGGTGGGGGTTTGTATGAATGTATCTCTTAAGGGAACTGACTGTCTTCAGAATAGTTTCGATGGCATTTTCTTTTCCTCTTACCTCCATAACTGACCCCCCACCCCCACATTCATAAAATCCTGGAATCGCCCCGCCTCCATATAAAGTAGTGTTTATCAGCACAGCTGCTTTGTTTACAGCAGTTCCAAAGAAACGCTTCTTTTCCATTAGCGCCATCTGCTGTCAGAGAGTGAATTTGTGTTTTCATTCAGTCCGTCTGTTTTTGTTTTGTGCAGGTGTCTTATGTAGCAATTTCACATGGGTAAAGTCAGCCCATTCTGCATTTGCTCTAAGTCTTGAAATTATGCAATCTAATTTAAATCAAAAACAGCTGCTCATGCTACATGTGTAGCATCTTAGTTTGGATTGTGATTAAAACACAGTGGTTGCCTCTAAGGCCAATTTGGCCCGTTATAGAGCAAATAAACAACAACAAAAAATTGCTTAAACAATGGAAGTAGTAGTAGGTCATCCGGGTACTTTTTGCCTACTGCTTGATGAATACTGTGAATTCAGACATACTACTCTTTTCACATGCAGTTTTTCATCTACTATATATCAGGGAAGTATGCATATTCAGATGCTGCCATCATTTTCATCCCCTCAGATAACAAGCTGGATGAGCAAATTGGTTTTAATTATCTTTGCCGAGATAGGCTCTCCCAGAAAGCATTTCAATTAAATGAACATTTAATCATTATACAAGTATAAAAATGATATATTTTAAAATACAAAATGTATTAAAAAATATATTTTATAACTACAATATCAGATTGTTTTCGCCACTGAATAAAACAATTTCAAAGATAATTGCAACCTTTTATCTCATAATTCTGACTTCTTTCTCAGAATTGTGAGATATTAAGTCCAATTCTGAGGACCTTTTCCTCAGAAATGCAAGTTTATATCTCACATTTCTGACTTTATAACTCGCAATTATGACTTTATATCACGCAATTATTTATATTTATATCACTCGCAAATGTGAGAAAAAAAGTCAGAATTAAGAGATAAAAAGTCACCTTTTTTGTATATTCTTTGGCGGAAACGAACTTACATAATTTTGTAATCCACTCAAATGTATAATAAATTATTAAAAAAAAAAATATATATATATATATATATATATATATATATATAATTATATATAATTAACAATAAAATTAACTCTTCAGACATGTTTCCATATTTTTTGTGACTCCAAAAGTGACTCCAAGTGACAAGTAACTTAAATGTGAATAACTGATTTAAAAGAAATGATACAAAAATTTCACTCTTTTTTTACATTTGCACTAAACACTCCATTTCAAGTTTAAACAGAAGACCTGAAAAAACGCTGACAGACGAATAAAGAATCATGAGAGGTGTGAGCTCTGTAATGTCAACAGTCAACCAGAATTGTTTTGTTAAATATACTTTTGTTTTTATAAGAGCAGTAAGACATTGAGGCTGTGCTGTAGCCTTAAATAAGGAATCATGTGAATGTTTAACTGAGTTTTCGACTCCCTTGACCCCTCAGCAATGAATAAGAGTATCATAAATACAAGAAGCTGGATTTTTTTTTTGCTGTAGCTCCACGGCCGCAGTGTGCACCGATTCCGCACTTTATGTCCTGCTGTCACAGGGGGGTTATATAACCAGAAGAATACAAGACAAGAGTTTGAGCTCTACTGCTTTAAAATCCCTCTCAGTCACTCATCTCTGTCTATTGTGCGCTAGCGAACCAACATGAGGAGGTGGGGCGGCCTGCGGCCTGTTCCCATGACAACGGTCCGAATGAAATGTCTTGCTCCGTCAGGGCTGTGATTTTAGTAATTGCTGAATCCCAGCAGAGAGAGAGAGGCTGTAACCTTGAGTTGCGGCATTCAGCTTGTATTTTGTGAAAGTACTGAATGAAACAGCAGGCCTGCATGAAATTACCCATCAGCCCCTGCAGCAAGACAGAAATGTCAGGTGAACGCTAACAATTCTGTTTTTGCCCGGATGGTCACGAATCAGAAGCTATAAAGCTGATTCTGGCCTGGAGCCTCAATATGCTTTTTAACTGTAAACTGAAGCACCTATTTTTAGCTGTTTATTAGAATTGTCTATTTTTGTGATCCACAAAAGAAAATAGTCAAATTATGAGAGCGCTTCATTTCATAACACGGTCATAGATCTATAAGCATTTAAAATGTACTTACGGACACACAAATCTGAAAAAATGTCTATAGTATGTGACACTCAGTGAGGGCGGTGATGAAAACAAATGAATTCATAATTGACCTTTTTTGACTTGTTTTCCAGTAAAATATCTAAAAATCCTTGAAGCAAGATGAATTTACTTGTGAAGCAACACTATTAAGTGTTGTGAAGCAACACTACTTGTGAAGTAAGATATTAAGTCTTGTAAACTTCTTTTATCTTAATACTAAAAACAAGTGAATCAGTTCCAAATATCACTGAATTAGCTGATTCTACAATTAATTTACTTCAGTCAATCAAACATCTGTCTTAGCATGCATTTTTTCTAAGTAAAAAGTTTATTTAGCTAAATGTTGTTTATTGTTATATTGCCACATATAAATATTCTTCCTTGTGTTAAAAATTGTACTGTATTTTTATATAATGGTGCCTCTAAAAAACATTCTTTATTTTAAAACCAAATACAGAAATATCGAAATCTATACTGAATATTATGAAAATGTCAAATGCTGCTAAAATATTTACAGGTAACAGTTCTACGGCAGAATAGTTAAAAGTTAAAAGTGTTTGATTCAAAAAGAAGAAAAAAGGAGGAATGTTTTAAAGAAATGGCACAATTACAGTCAGAGAGAGCAGTGAGTGTAAATTTGAGGAGAGAAACCAGATATTTCATGTGATATTGTTCATTAAATTGGGTGACCAGATATCAACGTCAACTTAAAATTACCATTTATTAAAGAATTTTATTAAACAATAACATAAAGTTTGCTGACCACTAACGCGGCATCCTTATCTTATGCATCCTACAAATGTTTAACTTGTTGAATGTTTAAACCAGGGCTATAGTTAAATAAGAGTGAAACTACACTAGCAAAATAAAATATGCATTCATTTGCATAATTAAGCTAAACTCTTGTCTTTTCCCTGTCGCTAGTTCAGTACCAGCAAACACCACATGGAGGCGCTGTGAGCAGTTAAAATTCCAGTTCATAAAGTTTAAATCTTCAGCAGGTGAACAGGAGAGGAAATGACACACAGATGAGTGTTTTATAGATAGGAATATATACAGTGAATATATACATGATATACAGACATTTACCTCAATACATACACTGCTGAAATGCAAGCATTATATTTGTTTTTCCACACAGAACAGATTCAGCTCTTTGCTGAAAAGGTCAACTGACTTCAGCCACAGAGACAGAAAAACAAACTTAAAAAGCTAGCATTACTAGCATTTATTATTTTACAGAATTGAAAACTCATGCCACACCAGGAAAAACGATATGTGACCCGTTAGCTGAACCAGCATGCTAATAATCTTTTTTGAAATGAAATGAAGCAGTCAAATTGCATAATCAGAACACCCCACTGCTCTTCTCTCTCTGCACATGTAGACGCTGTGCAATTCAATTAACACTTGGCATTTGCCGTGTCATTGGTGTGTGGGAGTTATTAGTGATGCCTTTTGGACCGGCGTGTGCGACTGTGGCTGTGTTTGTGGCACAGCACCCCAATTCTGACTTATCAGCGGGGCATAAACATTGGAACAGAGCCCGTCTTCTTTATTTAGGTGGTTTGAAGTGCCTCTGTAAGGCCTTACACAAGTGGTTCACAGACCTGGTCCTAGGGAAGTATTTGGTTTCAGATGCAGCAATGCTGTCAGACAGTGGTTCCCAACCCCGTGCAACACTGCACATTTTCTTATCTAAGTCTTCGGCTGCGTTTACACTTGGCATTAACATGCAACCTGTATCCGGATGTTGTCCACATACACATTGAAAAGACAAGTGTAAACGCGCTTCTAATCAGAATGTTATCATTATTTTAAATATATCTAGTCAGTGACAGAGTGCAGACATATTCGACATATTCAGACAGCTTCAGAATCATGAATATTTTTATTCTGGTGTCACCATTGTCCTGTGCACTGGGTAACCAGCATCAAGTCCAAGCCTATTCATTTATACCCGCAATGTAAAACCAAATTTAGCATTTTAAATCAACAGTGAATTTTTTTGTTAACCTTTTACCATACGTCTTGGAGTATCACAATAATATCTTATTGTAAGTTCAGTATCACAATATTTATCGAATCGTGACATGAGGGCATTGTTACATCCCTAGTCAAAACATTTACTAACAGTGATGAATGGAGAAGAAGGCAGGGTTTTGGGACAACTTTTAATTTGACAACATCTTGGTGCTCATGTGTGAGGCTCTGAAATCAGCGAGATGTGACAAGTCAAAGATGGCAACGCATGTTTATATAGAAAAATGACTGAAAAGCAACGCAGTGAAATACGGCAATGCTTTTTGTGCTATTTTTAAAATTCCTTGTGCCAATTTTTGGGCATAAGATCAAAAATATATTTTGAGGCATAAGGTACAACAACTGTTTCAAATAATAAAAGGCCTCAATAAAAGAATAAGAGTCTTAAAGAAACTTTTAGTTGTTTGACATAATATTTTATTAAAATAGGGATAATTTAGCAGTTTTGTTCTGCCTTCCAAATCAAAGCCAACAAGCTTTTTTGCATGCATACAGTATCTGGCCCTCAAGGGCCACTGACCTTACGGGACTTTCGCACCAGAGGAACGTAAAAAGTAAAAAAAATTAATTTACACAGAATTTAACTGGGAGCCAATGCAAATTTTGTATAACAGGAGAAATATGTTCAGAGATGGAAGTTTTTGGTATGACTCGAGCTGCGGCATTTTGTGCCAACTGTAATTTATGAAGAGATTCGGACGGAAGCCCATAAAACAAAGCATTACAATAGTCGATTCGTGATGTTACAAGAGCATGCACAAGTGTAACAGTACTCTTGAGTGAAAGGACAGGACGCAGACGATTTATATTCCTAATATGAAAGAATGCAGAATGGGTACCACTGTTAATATGAGCTTCAAAAGACAGTTCTGTCAAGAATGACACCCAAACTTTTAACCTGCTTCGACAGAGGAACAGAGCAATTATCTATTACCACAGAGGAAATATTTGACTTAGTTATTGTATTTTTTGAACCAACAAGAAGAATTTCTGTTTTATTACTGTTCAATTTTAGAAAAATTACTTGAAAACCAATTTTTTTTATTCACTTAAGCACTCACCAAGAGCAGAAGAGGGAAACTTTGAAGAAGGTTTAGAAGACAGATAAAGTTGGGTGTCGTCGCTCGTCGGCATAACAATGAAAATGAATATCATATTTTCTAAAGATGATGCCAATTGGTAAAAGATAAATAATAAACAAAAGAGGTCCTAAAACAGAACCCTGGGGAACACCAGTGACAACATAGGTGGGTTTTGATTTAAACTGTTTTAAGTTGTACAAATTGATTGTGGTCCAATTAATTATTTTAAACAAAATTAATAATTTGTTTAATTTGTTACATTTATATAGTGCTTTTCTTTGTACTCAAAGCACTTTACATATGGAAGGGGAATCTCCTCAAGTGTACTAAGTGTATAGTAGGTACTACATTTAGTTTGAAACTTCACAACAGTTAAAAAAAGTATGTTCTATATAGTATGAATGTGAATTCCTATAATTTTGACTTTATGACAAAGCAAGGAGTTATAGTTCCTATAACTATTGGCGGAAGTACCTGCTTTTTGGGACCACAGGAACTGGGAACGCTTTTAGTAATAGGAATGCCTTTTGGAGGGGTTCAATTAGCTCCTGCTTCAGAGTAGGGTCTAACCCAGCGCAATAGGAACTACCAGTGACATGAGTGCACGTTGATTGGCTAAACGCATTACGCAGAAGAGGGAAACTTTGAAGAAGGTTTAGAAGACAGATAAAGTTGGGTGTCGTCGGCATAACAATGAAAATGAATATCATATTTCCTAAAGATGATGCCAATTGGTAAAAGATAAATAATAAACAAAAGAGGTCCTAAAACAGAACCCTGGGGAACACCAGTGACAACATTGGTGGGTTTTAATTTAAACTGTTTAAGTTGTACAAATTGAATGCGGTCCAATGAATTAATTTTTAGATTTTAGATTTAATTAAATTTCAGAGTAGGGTCTAACCCAGCGCAATAGGAACTACCAGTGACATGAGTGTAAGCTCATGTTAACGGCATTTACTTGGCACCTTTGTCTGCAGCGTTTCGTTTTTTTCTCATCCACAATTATACGTAGAGCTGCTAGCTGTATCTCGTCTCTTAGCTCTCCTTTTTACTCTTTCAGTCGCATAACTTGAACGTCTACAATCCATGTCTGTTATCACGAAACCCACCAGCTGCAGACTGTGGTTAGATTGTTTTCAAGTGTTTTGATTAGGGTTGGAGCAAAACACTGCAGGACAAAGGATCTTGTGGGCCAGAGTTTCCCACTCTCGCTCACGACTGTGTCAAGGTCAATTAGATCATTTTGACTTTATGACAAAGCAAGGTTAGTTCAGGTTGTAAAATGTCATATGGTTTGACTCAACAAAAGCTTACTGATATGTTTACAATTATTTTTAAAACCATATAAATACAAAGAAAAGGCATTCCCTAACTTAAGGTGTGTTAAAGCGATGCAATGTACTGGGCGGTTTTTTGTGTAGACCGTGTCGCTGATTATAACGGGTGTGATGCAGTTGTGACGCATTGTAACATGCCACTCACTTTTCTTTACCTTAATTTATATAGCGGTTTTTACAATACAGATTGTTTCTAAGCAGCTGTACAGTGATAACAGGAAAATACTGCAACAAAGTTTGTTTCTTCAAGAAAATAGCGTCACAGTCCAGCTCAAGTAATTTCAGTGATGGTTCATTTTTGTTGTAAAAAAGTTATATATATATATATATATATATATATATTAGTGCTGTCAACGTTAACGCGTTAACGCATGCGATTAATTTTTGTCTGGTTTAACGTGTTAAAATATTTAACGCAATTAACGCAGCATCCGTCTTTTCTGCCATCCGTTGGCTAGCTTTACATTATATGATCACGCTCTTATTCATTTAAATGCTTTTAAACATTTCAAGCGCGGCAAGACAAAAGAGAATGCGCTGTCTGTGAATGTCCTTATGTGACACACACACACACACACACACACACACACATAGACAGGGCGCCAGAATCCAGTTCTCTTTCGCGCTTGAACTAACAATAACAATAACAATAATTTTGTCGATTATCCTCATAAGAGCAGTCTTAAATTATTTATATAAAGTCTAAAATGAACAAAGAGTTGCGAGAGAATGAGGCGCGTGTGAGATCCATAGACAGTATATAAACGGTGAGCTCCGCGTGTGTGTGTGTGTGTGTGTGTCTGCTCTTAAAGGGACAGCAGCCAATAAAGCTTCCTGTCAGTAAAGTTAAAGAACAAAGGGAACAGAGAAAATGACTCACTGCTGTTGACTAAATAACTTTTGTAGCTTTAATAAGGATTAACTATTTAATTTATAGTTTATGCAGTGCAGACTGCATATAACTTTGATAACTTTATTACATTTCTGTATATTTCCTAACTGTTAAGACAGGAAGGGCACGAATAAATATGACATTTATTATGGGTTTATGTTAGCATTGTTTTAAGTTCACTTAAATTAAAAACTTATATTTTTGAAGCCTAATAAATGTGAAAAAAAAAATCAGTAGCTGTATTAATATCAGTAATACTGGCCTTCATTCATAAAAAGATGCCATTAAACAATTATTTAAAATATACTGTCTTTATGTTGTTTCTACATTAATTTGATTAACTGTGAAATTATTACATTATAAAATATATTAAAAACGTACAAAAACATTTCTTTTTTTATTGCGATTAATTGCGATTAATCACAGAAAAAATGTGTGATTAATCTAGTTAAAATTTTTAATCGATTGACAGCACTAATATATATATATATACGCTCTGGAGAAAACCGTGATGCCATCATCCAGCTAAGTTCAGTTCTCATATAATGGTGTCAATGCAGGCAGATCAATAATATTGTTGAATATTAAATGTCCCCAACTAAGCAAGCCAAAAGCCAAAGTGCGACAAAGCCGAAAAAGGCAAAAGTGGCAAGGAACCCAAACTCCATCCGGTGACAGAATGGAGAAAAAAACCTTGGGAGAAACCAGGCTCAATCGGGGGGCAGTTCTCCTCTTACATCTTGAGCCCTTACGGAAAATAAACGGATAATGTGTCCCGGGATTTGTCCCGGGATCGTTTGATTTTGGTTCATTCACACTGCCAGTGATTTTCCGGAATCTGTGCGTGCGTTAACACACATCCCGTAAAGATCCCGTAAAGACACGTGACATCGATGTGACATGTAATGTCTCAGCAGTGTCTTAAGTTTGCTTATGAGCTGCGATTTCTCTCTCTTGTGAAAACCACGCTTGTGCTTTTTTTTTTTCTGATTCGATCATAAACTAGTGCATCATGTACCGTTTCATTAGCTGGCGAACGATCCCAGCTTCAGCGTCATCACTACGACACACCCCTTACGGCATTGATTACTGCTTTTGTTCACACAGAGCGCATTCCGGGACTGATCCCGGCAATGTTACTAGGTCCCAATCCCGGGATCGATCCCGGCATCAATCCCGGGACGTGTTTGCATTCACACAGAAGGCACTCTAGCAATTTTACAGCAATTTTTGTGAAAGGGACTGTAGACACTTCAGGCTAGAATTAATTCACTCCGTCATTCTGTGGTAGGGTCATATGCATATGCTCTGTTGTTTGAACAATCTAAGCACTTACTCTGACAGACTTCAAAAGCCTCTAATATACATGCACACAAATGAACAAAGCGATTTTTTTGCCATTTTCTTGTCACAAAATTGTTTGTTTCAACAATGGTAATTAAATCTATTCAACAGATTTCTGGAAACCAACATAAAGAACTTAAAATAAGACTCTTTTGTTATGCATTGACATCACTGGGAAACCGCACGGAGATGCTTTTGAGTGTTGCTAAACGAAAGTAAAGACATCTGTAAAAGAACGGTCAGAGGGAGGACAGAAAAACGGCCTTTCTGAAAGATATGCAGCTGGTCAGCATTTTTATGGACTCTGTGAATAATGAACCCAATCTCTGAGCTCAATCTGTTCTCTTTTGTGTTTCCTGTGTTGAAATGTATGTTGTGTCCTAGAGGAATCTTTTATGTTTTTCATCTCATTTGGACACATGAAAATACATGCATAATTTTATGTCTTTTTTAATAATACACGTGGATATTTTTCTTGCATTGTTTTACAAACGAATATGACAATCAGATACCCTAAATCCCTAATAATTCATTTAAAATCTGTCAAAATCATGTTTTATCTAAAAAAAACTATATATAATTTAAAAGTTATAACACTAAAGCTTTGATACATGAAAAATGGTTTGAAATCAAAATGTCATAGTGATATTTTTTCTTAAACTGTTTACATCTTGTTTCATCATGTCAAATTACACATCATTTGATAGATCTAAATTTCAAGCATAGATATTTTACAAACTATATATCATTTGAATTTTATAACAAACAAGCACTGTTAAAGCTATTTAAAAAAAAAAAAAAAAAAAAAAAACATTGATTTTCTTTATTATTATTATTATTTATTTATTTTTAAATAAGAATTTCAAATGTACTTGTAATTTTACTTGTACTTATTTCATAAGGAAAAAGTGAAAAGGTTCCAAAAAAAAATCTCAACAATTATGATCAAAAGCGATTTTTAATTTATGTCAGGAGTGGACATGAAAACATGCAACAGTCCTGACCTTTGCTGTCCACTGGCGACGCACAAGTCCAATCATACAAACTTTGATATAGTTTTGGCTAAATTCGTGTAATACAACCCTACAAACTACAATTATTTGCAGTTGTATTCTTGTCAGTTCAGTGTAGCTTGTGAAGTTGCTTCATATGGTGCATATGTGCTGAAATGAAGCTTTTATTATGTGCATCCACACCGGACCACAATCCACTTATTATCCAGTTCCAAATGACTGGCCAGGTGGTCTGAGATCTCTCCCCCCTCCCGCATTCATCAACAAAACAAAAAGCCAGTGATTGGTTCTCCTTCTCTAGTGCGATGGGTGTTTTAGGGTTTTGAATCAGTGGGCAGCTGGGAGAGCTGAAAACAGCTTCACTCTATCAAACAATACAGCCATAAAAGGCAGTAAAACAATCCCAGCGTTCCAGTCTGAAGGAGGGGGAAGGGAGAGAGAAGGGGGAGGACAAGTGAAAGAAGCGGTGGAGGGGGTGACTACTCATGCGAATGAAGAGTCTTTTCTGTTGGGAAGGTCTTTGCTATTATTTATTAAGACCTGCTTTGGGACACACTCCAACCAGAGTAGACAGTATTTTTCATTTGATATAAACAAGAAACCAGGGAATATGTTGGAATAACTCAAATTTCAAATACTGTTTTGATAACAGAAGTTTGTGGACAGTTTATTTTCAGTGATTTGTTGGATGAGTGATGGTACAACATTCAACAAACAGGTACAATAGTAGTGTGGGCAGCAAAAGTTGCAATCCTGTTGTACCTTGTGTGTCAAGTGTTGTACGATCTCTGAGCCAATAACACACTACATTTTTTTTTATGTTTGTCAACATAACATATTTGGACAAACATATTTGCAATGTTTTGTTGGCCGAGCAAGAGGCAAGAGGCAAGAGGCAAGACAGTACTGTGAGCTAGAGAAGATCAATATGCCATAATACAGTCCTATAATTGTTTCTAAACATTGGGTTTTGAAGTTTGTGGAGAGATTATTTTTGTTTTATCAGCTAACAAAACCTTCAACAGGCAGTTCACATCACACTGGTTACCTTGACAAAAACCCAATAGGATTTCCCCATAGGCTTTTGGATTATCGCTAAAAACAAGCTCTGTGATCAACAAAAGTTTATACTTGCACATTTTGTCCATCCAGATAATTATCACAGATAAACATAACTTGTATGAATTTTGAAGCCTAAAGTCAGTCGCTGGAAGAAAAAAGCTAAAGTTAGGCTATAAACGAACTACACCACGGTTCCACGTCTTTCAGTCTCTGAAACTCTTTCAGTTTTTATCTAAAAACATTTTCCAAGAACGTTTGACTTACAATAGTTTATAAGAGCACAATTATAAGCAAAACGAGGCTGTAAAAGCGGACTGAGTTTATCTGTTCGGCGAGATTTAATCTCCTCAACAGCCTCTGTAGTCCCATTTAACCACTTGTTAGCAACCGCCTTTTTCAAGACAGCTTAAAAAAAAACACGAGTGGGGTAACAATACTGATGTATTTTATGTTGTAGAATAAAACGTGAAAGTGTCTTGAGCTTGTGTTCACCACAGACCTTATTTCAGCCATTTAACCTAAACCCCGTTCAAAAAAAACATTGACTTCGGGACGATGGAACTGGAAGTGCTAAAATGCAACTCGCTTTCGTGTTTTGGCCTACAAAGTGATGTCATACCTGCACCACTCTATGTTAAACACACACAAACACATAGCTCTTTTGCAGTCTCGCTTTCAGTTTTGTTAAATTAGATATGTCGTCTACCCTGACTTAAAGTGCCCACTTTGCACAAGGATTATCGCTATGGTCCTTGTGACCAACACAGAAAAGGCCACCGTGCTGAATGTGTCATCTGTCACTGCGTGATAGTGTGCATTGCTATAATAATGCTGTGTGGTTGAGGGAGGCAGGACTCACGCCAACGTATTTCAGAAAGCTGGGGTTGTGATGGAGGTGCTTTTGTTGGTTTTTAGATGCGTTTATTTAGTTGTACCTGTGAGTGGCTGATGTTTTGCATAGTGTTGTGTTTGTGTTTAGTTGTGCCACCTGTAGTTGTACCTGTGAGTGGCTGATGTTTGTGCTGTGTATTTGTGTAGTATGAGTGTAACAGTTCTTAGTAAAAATTCCAACCGCACCGTTCTCCGCACACGGTTCAGAACGCACTTGCACCGCGGTTGATCTCAAATCTGATGCGCATCTATAATATAGTTTGTTGAAAATAACTAGGAATGCACCGATACCACTTTTTCCAGAACGAGTCCGATACCGATACTTTCATTTTTGGTACTTGCCGATACCGTATAACCGATAACTGTATTTTCACTGAATTTGTAATTTTCTAAATGTATTGGTAGAGAAACCAAAAGAATATAAATTATATTAGTTGGCTTAATTTGTTCATCAAATAAATATTTCCTTCAGTTATTTTCATGCTTAAAGCAGAACTTGGTCACTTTTTTAACTTAATAAAACTGTCTAGAAATAATTTGGATGGTTAAACAACCTGTTCTGGTGATATTGGTGACTTTCCCCGCTCCCCCCAGCGTTCCCAGGCGGAAAACCAACCTTGCAACTTGGGGACTACCGTCCCGGCAAGATAGATATTGGAAGTCTCGTGAGAAGCGAGAACGAGAATGAGAACAAGCGCGAAACACGAGAACATGCTTTACGGCAATTCGACATAAACACACACACACATGTATGATGTATTACCAGATTACCCACCTCGGTAGACATAGCTCCACACGATACAGTTGGCTTGCTCCGATCAAAACAAACGCACATGAGCAGCGGTAGAGAGGGGGAGGAGGCCGCCGCAAGTGAGTTTTTTACGACTGTGTTGTGAAATATACGCCCCCCCACAGCTGTAGGGGGAGCTCGTGGGGAAAACATGCGACAACAAAAGGGAAAATCAGCGAAGAAGTGACTAGAGTTCGCTAGAGTTGCCGAGTTCTCCTTTAATAAAGCCTGCTAAAATGCATTGCATGAGCTTCTGTTACTTTCACTCTTCATTCTATTGCGCTATCATATTTTATCTTTCATTTAACAGTACAGCACATATTTAAAGCTGCTCCAGAAGGGCTCAGTGCTGAGGACTGGGTCAGTGGTACAAATGTTTAGACACTAGTGAAATATCAATTCTTTATTCCAATTTTGATACTACAACAAAATCTACAGTAATCAATCAAATGTAAAAAAAAAAAAAAAAAAAAAAACTTTTTGTAAAGTTACAAAAGGTAGCCTATTTAGTCAAGAGCAGCGAGTAATTTATTTGTCCTTTAAAACACAGCAGCAGGTTTATTAGAACCCCTTTAAGACCGGACGCACGGACCCCATTTGAATATTCTGTCTTCGTTCACTTGAATTCGTCAGTACAAGCAAGAGACGTGAAAGACAATTAAATTCAGTATTCGCGCGCTGAGACGCTGGTTTTCGGGGCGCGCGCTTTGGATGTTTGCGTTCATGGAAGTTCTTGACTTGCACACGTCCTGTAATAATGTAAAGAACCACTCGTTATTCATAAATCAGGAAACAGTTCATGTTTTACTTACATATACGATTTAGTTTTAATCCAAATAACACGTGCTGAGTGAACGATCAGCAATCAAGAGCATTCAACAGAAGTTCTTTTTCTCTCTCTGTTGTCATTGTTTCTTTGTCTGGACACAAGTGTACAAACGCTGCCTGGTATCGGTTGTTGGTATGAAAGCGTTTTTACGAGTACGAGTACATGAACTCAGTATCGGGCCCGGTATCGGTGCATCCCGAAAAATAACCGTGTAAAACATTCCTCTAATGTATGTTTCCGTCGATGGATGCACACGCAGGCTCCCCAATAATGTATTACAACAGCGATAATCAAAAAACACGAACAAAACGGTCACTCTTTGTAAACTTTGTTCAATGCTAGTGACATATGTTTGAAACATGACCAGTCATTTACATCACCAGAGTGATCATAGTGAGACCCCTAAACTCATTTAAGCCATGCCAATTTAAACATTCAAGAGCAGAACGCGAAAGAGAACTAAAGCGGGCTGTGAGATTTGTGTGCGTGTGTGCGCACATCCGAAGCGCAAATATTGAGTTCTCTTTGAAGTCTTGCACTTGAATGGACAAATTCACACAAAAGTTATGTCAACATGTCCGTCTTGATGAACACACGTAGTCTGTTATGCCTTAAGTGAAATTATACAGTCGAGAAAGACAACGCATGTGTACTGAATCTGTGCATTCTGTCTTAAAGGGACAGCAGCCTAATATTCCTGCTGTCTGTGTTTTTAATGTTAATCAAACAACATAAGACAAGGAAATCACTCACTGCTCTTGATTGAATTGCTTTTGTAACTTTAATAAGGTATTCATCTTTCATTTATACGGTAAAATATGCAATGTGTTTTTACATTTCATTACTTTATTCAATGTCTGTACCTTAAACCTGAAAAACACTGTTTATTTTATTAGTATCTTTGCTCTATTGTCTTTATTTGTGCTGTTGCTTGTAGTTTGATTATTTGTTCTTTGTTTCCCTTTATTTTTATGACATTAGTCTTTTCTCTGAACACAGCACATACCGAACCGTACCGAAACCGTGAATCTAAAACCGTGATACAAACCGAACCGTAAGCAATTTGAACCGTTGCACCCCTATTGTGTAGCTGTATCTTTGAGTGGCTGATGTTTGTGTTGTGTGTGTAGTGTAGTTGTGTTACTGTACCTGTGAGCAATTGATGTGTGTGTAGTGTTGTTGTGTTACTGTACCTGTGAGCGGTTGATGTGGGTGTAGTGTAGTTGTGTTACTGTACCTGTGAGCGATTGATGTGTGTGTAGTGTATGTTGTGTAGATGTGTTGCTGTACCTGTGAGCGGTTGATGTGTGTGTTGTGTAGTTGCGTTACTGTACCTGTGAGCGGTTGATGTGTGTGTAGTGTAGTTGCATTACTGTACCTGTGAGCGGTTGATGTGTGTGTAGTGTAGTTATGTTACTGTACACGTGAGCGGTTGATGTGTGTGTTGTGTAGTTGTGTTGCTGTACCCGTGAGTGGTTCATGTGTGTGTAGTGTGTGTTGTGTTGCTGTACCTGTGAGCGGTTGATGTGTGTGTAGTGTAGTTGTGTTACTGTACCTGTGAGCGGTTGATGTGTGTGTAGTGTATTTATGTTACTGTACCCGTGAGCGGTTGATGTGTGTGTTGTGTAGTTGTGTTGCTGTACCTGTGAGCAGTTGATGTGTGTGTAGTGTAGTTATGTTACTGTACCCGTGAGCGGTTGATGTGTGTGTTGTGTTGCTGTACCTGTGAGTGGTTGATGTGTGTGTAGTGTGTGTTGTGTAGTTGTGTTGCTGTACCCGTGAGCGGTTGATGTGTGTGTAGTGTAGTTGTGTTACTGTACCTGTGAGCGGTTGATGTGTGTGTAGTGTGTGTTGTGTAGTTGTGTTGCTGTACCTGTGAGCGGTTGATGTGTACGGCGGGTGTTTGGAGGTTGATGGGGGACGTCGGGAGCGTCTCAGAACTCAACGCTTTTTGTCCATTAATGTGTGCTGTCACCATGGAAACGGGAGTCTTTGCTGGCACCACGGAGATGGCGATGCTCTGGCTGGGCGGCTTGATGAGGGCGAGGGGTTTAGCGGCCGTCCCCACAGGACAACTTCTGACAGCGAGCTTCTGTCGCACAAAACACACAAACAGCAGGTCATTAACCCTCAAACCACTGACAACCTTCAGGCCCCTGCGCTGGATTAAAACCTTAATGGTAGATCTTACAGGGGCATTTGTCTCAGGAGTTTTCCTTTTGAACCAGCACAGTTCATGTCAGTTGTGTACGCGCGTGCTAATTATCATGAATAATCAAAGTTTTTCCCCAATTTCCAGCACACAGAAGCTTGTACATAATAAAGAGAGCGCGAGGGCTGCTTTGATACTTGCTCGTGCTCTTGCATCAGCTCAAGTTCAGGGACTCAGATTTAAGAGTGCACTTTAATGTCTGTGTGTTTATTGGCTGTTCAAAGTCTTCTTCCATTTCCTCTCATTTATCGTGGGAAATAATACAGCAGATGATCAAACAGTCTTTAAAAGCAGAAAGTAGAGCAGCGTTCACTTTCATGTGTGTGGGGTGTAGACTTGTGTACACTGCAAAGAATATATATATATATATATATATTAATTAGTATTTTTTGTTGTTTTCCAATAAAAATATAAGCATCCCTAGAAAAACTAAAATTACATTTAATTTGAAAATTGTGTAAGATATTAAGACTCATTTAAACTCATCTGTTCTGTAGTTCTTGGCATTTTTTATGCATAAACATAAACAATTGGTTAGATTTAATTGCTTCTTATATATCTGTGTTGCATTCAATATATCTTGAAGTTAATTCAAAATAAATAATCTGACAAGTCTATTTCATGCAGCTTTTCTTCTCAATTAAATATATCTTGTTTTAAGGGTTTTTCAGGATTTCTTGGAAAATAACCACACACAAAAAATAGTTTAAAGCATAAATCGTTCAACAAAATTTCCGATAACTGTCAGAAAAAGTCTTTTCACTTCTTAAGTATTTTATCTTATTTTAAAGGAGCTGTATGTAAGAAATGTATTTCAATTAATCATAAAATGGCCCTGATATGTCACTAGACATTAAGAAATCATGTTAATTTCAAATACTTATATCACTGACAACAGTAGTCCGGCCAGGATATTGTCATTTAAAAAGTGAAGTTGCAGCCCTCAACTGATGTTGATGTTGTCATCTTGTGTTTTGGCCTGATGCTCCACCCTCCACCTATCTACCAATCACGAAGTCAGTAGTGTTTCAGCATCCGGGTTGCCAGCTCTGCTCTAGTTACACAGCTACGTAGCAGCCTACGTTCCTGCTGGATCCTGCAGCCTATCTGGCAACCTCGAGTCAGGGGGGAGGGGGAGGGGATACACCGCTCTACAGTAATTTGAAAGTGATTGCAGTACCAGTTTTGGCCACAATCTTACATAAGGCTCCTTTAAGGATATGGTGCTCTTCGCGTGTCGGTCAAAAATGGTCGATTTTTTTAAAACTATATTTTAGGTTGATAATGTTTTTTATTTAATATGTTGTATTTTTAGGGGATTTTTTAATAATAAATTATATTTGTGCTGTATTTATAATCCATTTATTAACTTTTTGAGCATAGACCTGAAAATTTCCAAATTAAACTGTCGTAAATCTTGAATGCTTAAGAGCACAGACTTTTAAAGACGACACTTGGCAGATTATTGCTGAAGTGAAAAAAGTTTTAAAAAGTCAACTTAAAAAAGTAAAAAATTTACGCGTTTTGTTATGAAAAATGTACAAAAATACTATTTTTTTTTATGAAATATATATTTAAAAAAATCACGTCTTACTCTAAAACTACAAGAAAATCAAAGCCATAATTCTAAACAAGGTGTGTTCAAAATTTGATTCTCAAAAAATGAGCTTTCAGTAAGATTTTGTTTGGCTGCAGTACCAAAGTTTTCACTAGATAAAATTCGTCTCCCATTCATTTCCAATGCGTTCATTTTTGACTGCGAGGAGCACAAGTGTGACTATTTTTTACAGGACCATTTAACCTTTTCGAATCATGTCCATGATTTTTGTTTTTGTTCACAAAGCAAGTGCCAAAACCTTTACCAAGTTTCATACCATTCCAATGAAGTAAAAAAATCGTACTAAATCTTCGGTCTAAAATGACCAAAGAGCTCCAGAGGGTTAAATATTTTAACTGGAAATTTGAAAAGACAAAATCCACTTTTGCACTGGGGTTCTAGAGTCTGATGGTGCACGTAAAAGTGTCGCAAATAATTCCACACACAGAAAACCTCTTTACCTGCTCCGATCAGCACAGTTCACACTTATAAGCGCTTTGAATATTTCATATTCCATTCCAGCGGCCTGTTCTCATTTCTGAACGGCTTTTATGGTTTTCTGAAGATTGTGAGGGGGGAAGGGAGCAAGAGAAAGAGCGAGACAGGTCTTTCATATTCAGCTTTTCATATTCAGAAGCCCATCTATCTGTAAAGGAGCGTTTTCAATATGTTCTTCACATGTGAGCATCTACAGCCAATAAACCCTGACAGACAGATGCATATATTCATAATGCTGCTTCAGTTTATGACTCTGAAGAATCGCATTGGCTCTGCAGGTTTATGTGTTTGCATTGCTAAAGGAAAAGTTATTTGCACTCAAAATTGCTCACTATTATCTGTCACCAGCTTTGTGTTTCTCATTATTGCTGGACAAAATTATCTAAAGCTAAGCATTCACCAAAAAACTCTTAAAACTCTTTCCTTATTTACGACAGTAAATCTGCTGAGAATGAGTGGTGAATTAACCCCAATCCAGAGCAGGTGAAGCAAAAGCCATTTAAAATCACTGCCCATGCTCACCACTGTGGTGTGAATAGGGAGATTATTCGTATGTTATTCATTCATTCTCTCACAATGCATGTGGTGAGCTCTATTGTTTCTAAGGATCAATGTTATCCACAGGAAACCTCACAACCGGCATCTGGACACAACCTTCCACTGCTGCCCCGTTCACCTTAAGACACTGATGATTGTTTCAAAGGTCACCGTATGAACCGACCCACCCCCACCCTCAAACCCAAACCAGAGCAAGGCAACATGGGTAAACTTGGTAGAAAATCATAGCTTTATCATAAGATGATCTGTTTTTTAGCAATTGCTGCTTTCAAATGAAACTTTATGTTGTAAAATGATTCCAGTAAATACTCCCATCAAATGAATGCCACAAAGATGTAAATTATTTATCTGTGAATCATTTTTGGAAACGGTAGTAAATGCAAATGAACCATTTAAACAAAGTGATTCACTTCTCAGTGCTCAAAGTCAAGTCACGTCACCTTTATTTAGCACTTTTTACAATACTGATTGTTTCAAAGCAGCTTTACAGAGATAACAGGAAAATAATGCAACAAAGTTAGTTTCAAAAATAGCGTCACAGTCCAGCTTAAGTAAGTTTATTAAGTAAAGTAAGTAAATTCATTTTATTTAAATTAATTAAATTTTAAATTAATATTAATTTATATTTCTAGCCACTCTGGAGAAAACCGTGATGTCATCATCCAGCTCAGTTCAGTTCTCATATAATGGTATCAATGCAAGCATCAATAATATTGTTGAAAATTAAGTGTCCCCAACTAAGCAAGCCAAAAGTCAAAAGGTAAAAAAGGCGACAGTGGCAAGGAACCAAACCTGCATCCGGTGAAAGAATGGAGAAAAAAACCTTGGGAGAAACCAGGCTCAGTCGGGGGCCAGTTCTCCTCTGGCCAATGAACGAATAGTGTATGATTATGATTCAGGCAGCATTATAGGTCAGAACATTCCGAATATTATCCAGTTCCATCTGGTTGAAGATCATATTCATCACGCCGATATGGAGACGGGTATATGGTAGAACACCATATGATAGAGTTTGAAAACCAATGTACCAATTTGCCACGCTACACTGCAACATATTTTTTTTAAAGTAGTTAATTTCATTATTTCTGAGAACAGCTGAGCTACTGTCACGCTAATGGTCGACTTTATCAGTCATATGAGCAACATCACTTCCTGAAGGCAAATCTGCAGGAGGTTAGTCAGCGTCTCAATCCATCCGTAAAATTTATTTACCATGTTTGACCTAATATTTAAAACTGACGTGGATATTCATCCACACAGTGAGGTGATTGACATGTATGTGTGACATTTCATAAACAAGGGTTATTTCCCAGCATGCTCAGCAGCAGTGAGTTGACGGTCTGACACAGACAAAGACTTTTACAGCGCTGTAATGAACCGCTCGGACCTCTCTCGCCTCGGGCTAAACAAATCAGCCACGTGTCTCGTGTCAACACCGAGCTTCCGGTTTCATTGTGCCCGATGAATGGAACGGGAAATAAATGCTCTCGGATATCAGAAGCCTTTTCAGGAGTCATTTTAACGCTCTTCTCTTTGACAGCATCATGATTCCTGTCAGAAAAACAAAAAATTAACAACAACAACCAACTGTGCTCAAAAATCTGCAAACTCTGATCTTCTAATATCTCCTCATGCCCCTCTGATGTCAATGGTTCCTGTGTAAAGACCTTCAGGTTTGCCAGATTGGGCAACAGCAGCTTGTTACAGGAAATTTGATGCCTTAATTGGGCATCAAATCCTCTTTTCAGAAGATCACGGTCCACCTAGGGCCCTATGAAATCTGTCCCAAATTCTGAGACACGCAGAACATGCAGACTTCATATTTAAACAGCAGTCTTTTGAGGTTTAAAGTGTATAGAAGTATACAGCCCAATTTTTGATTTATTCATCCAAATTTGGCTAAATTCCGTGACGTTCCATTTTATAAAGTAATTCCATTTTTATGA
Organism: Rutilus rutilus; assembly: GCF_951802725.1. NCBI lineage: Eukaryota > Metazoa > Chordata > Actinopteri > Cypriniformes > Leuciscidae > Rutilus > Rutilus rutilus. The sequence continues at coordinate 22,209,451 of NC_140212.1, read as the reverse complement.
CTGGATGTTGCAATTATGTAGAAGCCTATTCACCCCTTATAGAGCTAGAGATTTGCAGAAGATGTGAAGTAGCCTTCATCCAAATGACCTGACCTCGTCCTACCACATGAGGCGATCCCACTGGAGAACGGGATAATCTGGGACTGTCTTGTGCTGTGTGTTTTGGCCTCAGAACCAATAATCTCCTGCCAAACAACAGGCCATGAGCCCAATCCTCAACTCTCTGTGATGATAAGACTGTGTGGACGTAGAGCAACGTTTCAGAAGACACAAACCCCTCAGTCAGAGCTCTAAGATTTCTTCTCATTTTTGAACAGGGTCTTCAAGACTGAGCAATGACTATTGTAATAAAATCTAGTCCACATTGCAAGTTAGTCTGACCGTGAACCGCCAACTTGGACAGGAAATACAACCACAGTTTGTTGTTTTTATATTTTGTTGAAGGTAAATCTTCCAGACTAGACATATTTAAAATGAAAATATGCACCATAATAATACAATGAATTAAATGTCCAAAAGTAGTCAGGAATAGCTGACAACAGGTGGTTCAATTATTGAAAACTTTACATACATCCGCCATATGAGAGAAACTGAACTCTGTTTCAAAACTGCCATCTCACAACTCATGTTAATAGCCTTCTATAATAATCTGATAATCAAACACTATGAAAAGATATCTCAAGGCATTATTTCTTTGATTGTCTGTACAACAAGAATCCCATGGTCTCATGTAATAAACATCAAATAAACCTTGTGATGTGACCACAACAGGAATGAAACTGAATCCTGACTCCAGATTACAGTTGTCAGGGTGAGGAAATTTTCACACCAGTATATTTGTGACAACTCTGGTTTTATCGATAGCATCGGGGTATTTTGAATGCACACTCGCTTTTCACTTTCCCTTTTGAATTTGCAATCTCGCATACTCTGTGTATAGGCTTAAAATTAAAAAAGAAAAACTACAGTAGCACGGTGGCCAAGTAATGTAATCGGTGTATGGCCAAACACCATGTAACACCAGAAACATCGACTACCCTGGCAAGTAAACTCCCAATTTCCCCCAAACAGTTTTATTGTGTGTCTACTGCCCATCTGGGCCCTTCAGTGAGGCCCGCTTTAAAAACCTGACTGACCAATCCAATCTTGGCAACTGTTGGAATGGTTGCATTAGAAAACCATTTCTAACATAAGACTATTGAGAAGTGTGTTTCTTTGTATAGTTTTAAACTCAGAAATGATCCAATAAGACAGTAAAACATTATTGCCAGGACATTTATACTGTAATAGTAAGTAACACAATTGTAGCCAGAGAGGATACAAGCTGTTTTTTCTTCTTCTTTTTCAAATTTTGGTAACACTTTATTTTAATGAGTCCTTGTTACACGTTACATGTTTTTTCTATAGTAATAACTATAAATTAGGCATAATTACATGCAACTAACCTAAACCAAACCGTAATCCTGCCCTTAACCATATAGTAAGTACATGTAATAACTTAATATTACCCAGTACTTAAATATCTAATTACACTGACATATTAAAATAAAGTGTAACCCAAATTTTTAATTACATCTTCAAGAAGTTCATGCTGTGTATCAAACTATGTGTTCCCAAATTTTCATGAAGAACATAAGTAATGTTGTTCTACATTTTCTAAAAGGTAAATTTAATATTAATTACTGAATGTAATTTCCATATTGATTCAGGTGATTGTGTGGTCCTATAATAACTATGGGTGTAAGCAAACATTAATTAAATATCACAATATTATGTTTGACAATACTGTATTGATTCTCAATACAGTGTCGATATGTTTACTTGAGAAATTAAAAACTGGCATACGGTGAAGCTTTAAAGCAGAATCTAAGAATATATACAGCAGAATCCTGCAAGCACTTTTATTATCCTTTTAATTCTTTTTTTATTGCCAATACACAGCTCTACATATACAGTAACTAAAGAGTTTAAACTAGCAAACTTAAAGATCTCCCTTAAGTTTTCTGTACCAAAATGTAGAAATTAAGAGAAAAGTATATTATTATTGTAATAGTATTACTGTACTGTAAAATAAAAACTAATATTCAAAAGCAATTATTATTATTATTTAAAATGAATTACTTGAGATCCTTTGAAAAATCAACAGTGTGAAGGTAAAGTAAAGAAGAAGAAAAAAACAGTTAAATCACTAGTTCCCCAGCTGTTAAGTCCAAAATGTCTCCAACGCCTGCCAGTCAGTTACATAACACCAAGTAATGAAGTAATATTCAGGTGACACCTTAGCATGATTTGTAAGTACAGCATAAGAACACAATCAATAAACTAATCAAAATCAGAGTCAAAGTCAAAGTCTGTTTACTGCCTCCATCTCAATGATCTCAAATCCCAAAAACTCATTTCTTTAATAATGCGTCTGATCGATGAAAGCACAGCTCTTCCATTCTTCAGCACAATGAAATTGGGTTTGAGTATTGTATTGTATTGTATTCAGAAACTGGTCATTTTCTTGCTTTAATAAAGATGCAAATCAATATTCAGACCGCTGCCCGTGTTTCTGTGAGTTTCAACATGGCACTTCATCTCAGAGCGAATCACTATTTCATTACACGCACACAAAATGAAATGCCACATGTGAGCTCCTGCTGTATGTCTGCTGGAGAAATCAATCTTTACTGGACTATCGCAGGCGTTGGCGTGTGAACGTGACGAGTGAAACTACATCTTGTTTCTTTTATTGTGTGTGGTGGAGCACGACGGCAAACTGAGTTCAGTTTTAGTTTGACTCTTCTGTTTGCTGTTAACTGCTTGCATCATTTCCAGAACGATTTTCCAGGTGAAAATGTGCCGTACGCTTAACATTTCCTCTACGTTTGCTAAAATTAATTTCCACTGAAAGGGTACATGAAATCTTGATTGGATTTCTCTCCTAGGAAAACTGCCTGCAATACTGTGAGGGGGAAAAAAACCCTGATTGTTTCTCAAACATTTCTGGATTGATCGACATAAAAAAGAATAATTGGAATTTTAAGTAATTATTAATAATTCTGGTAACAACACACAAGGTGCATATGCAGTAGTATATACACCATGAAAGTGTAAATATGCTTCATGGGCGGATCTACAGGGGGGCAAGGTGCCCCTCCACTCTAGAGCCTTGCCCCCCCAGCTGCCCCCCTAACTTTGGTGATCCAAAAACTGTACTTGTAAAAACAACCCGCCACTATGTCCACAAGCTTCTCAAAACAGTGAACTAAACAATACATTTACCAAAAGTGAACAATTTCATTTTTAATTTTAAATGTATTATTAGCCCCTCCCCCCTGCGTGCAGAGCGGCGTTCGCTCAGTCTGGCTCACACACAGTGAGTCTGCTGCAACACGACTGGAGAGACTGAGCTGCCCCAGAGCCTCTGAAGGTGAAGTGAGTTTCCCCAGTGTGTAGTTTAAACACATGTTTAACTTAAAGTTACATTTGTAATGAATGTATTGTATGCTAAAGACGATTCAGCATCAGCAAAAACAGAGAGTCTATTACGTTAGCCAAAATCAGCGGTCAAATCGCTCCCTCGTGATTTGTAAGAGCACTCTTCCCTTTGATTAGCCTAATTTTGATTTTAGTAAAGACAAGAACAGCTTAATAAAAAATATAAAATATTGTTTGTATCCATAACGTTTACTGATGGTCGCCGTTACGCTGACGTACGTTACGTTACAACACACAATACAGTGCCAGTTAGGAGATCGATCATTTGATTAGCTAAGCAGTCCTATTAAATCCAATTCCTCTCAGATATCACAGCAATGAAACCAGGTTACAACTGGGGAAATAACAAATACAATAGGATTAAGTATGGGCGTTAATAGTTGGGAGAAAATATGATGCGTAATAATGATTAGATCTGCATTTGGTCTTAAAGAGGCAGCAGTCTAATAATCCTGCTGACGATTGCTCCATTAATGTGAATCAAACAACAAAAGGCAAAGAGAAAATCAGTCGCAGCTCTTGAATGATATAAGCTTTAATCTATCTATGATAAACTATGCAGTGCTATTTTAAATCTGACATTATTAGATGTTTTTTTAGCCCATATTACTCCTGAACAGTAATGTCAGTAGACATTACTGAAATTAAAGCACTGGATATATAATTTGTATATTTGTTTAATTGTATACTTTTTTTGTTTGACCGTGTGTTTGTACTTTGTTTTTGGTGTCCTATGTCTTCTGAATATAAAACACAAAAGCCTGCACCCTTCTACATAACATACATGTTTTATTTGTTTTGTTAAAGCATTGCTTTTTCTTTTGCTATACATATTTATTTTACATTTCAAAATATAAAGCAATATTAATTGTGTTCTAAATTATTTTTTTCCCTTTTTTTTTTATATAACAAAAAGAACCGATAGTAATACTGTTAAAGTACCGGATCGATAAGGAGTATTGGTAAGAGTAGTAATACCAAACGATACCCATCCCTATTGGCAGCAACGAATTAAAAGTTATGGCCAATTTAACTGTGATTAAATTCAGTATATACGTCTGCCATATGTTGCCACCCCTCAAAAATTCCTGCCCCCCTCTCGCCACCCCATAAATATTTTTCTAGATCCGCCCCTGATATGCTTTCAGATAATTTTAACAACCAGGGAAAAAAGGCTAAATAAGCTTCATTCAGCATCATGAACGAATTCACATTTTTATCAAATAATAAATGTATTTATCCCACAATGTCTTACACTTGGCAGTTGATAATTCTCATTCACGTCCACAGAAAACAACATTTCTACAAAACAAACTGCATACGATTGAAGGTTATAGCTGCTAATACTCAATTTCCATTGATGGGTCCAAACAGACATATCTGAATACAAATAAGGGGCTGTTTACACGACAACGTTTTCAACTAAAAATGTAAAACTTTTTATGCATTTTGGCCGTTCGTTTACACAACAGCGTTTTGGGTGCCTGATAACGCAAACTTTTGAAAACGGGTTTCACAGTGCAAGTTTTTGAAAACGCTTTCCGTGTAAACAATAAAAACGCGAATCTCTGAAGACGATGACGTCATGCACATGCACATGCGTATTACGTGTTCAGTCTATAGTGTTTCATCGCCATCTAATGGCCTGGCAGGAGAATACAATGTTTTTTGTCGTTTTTTTTCGCGGATCTGTGTGAATGGGGATCGTTTTGACAATTGTGTTGTCTGTACGTGAAAAACTGAAAGGAAAAACTTCTCCGTTTTAAGCATATCGTGGTTGTGTAAACGTACCCTTAATCTTTACCCAGTATTTAATATGTATCGAGAATGATTCTTGAATTAAAGTTTGACTCCCTGAATTGAAATTTAAACAAATCATGAGGTAAAAATAAAAAAAAATACAAATTTAAACAAAACAAGTAAAACAAATTGACCAATGGGGAAGAAAAGGTTAGTCCTAAACCAAGTCAAAATTATATTCACAAGTAAATGTATTTTCTTTTCTTACATTAGTGTTAATAGCAAAACTCAAAGCGCATCATTCTGAAGAGATGTATTGATCGTCGCTGATCTTTTGTTTGTGAATAATCCACACTATGAGGCTACAGATCTGTTATGACAAACTCATAACTGCTTTATGACATTTAAAAAAAACGCTGTCACGTTCTTTAGTCTTTACTATAACCTTTTCAGCTTTTATTCGATTGTTTTAGTTTTTAGCTCTGCTGTTAAATACGGTTAATGGATCCCGGATCAGGATATGACAGGAACAGCACATCCACAGGAAAAACATAAGCCTGACAAAGCTTTCTGTGCTGCATGATAGATTATTCTCTCAGATCTTCATGTGCCTGTGCTCTACTTTTCTTTTAAGGAGCATGTCTCTGCACTAAAAGTGTCGAAAACATAAAACATACAAAAAAAAAGTGCATTAATACTTTATAAATACCACCACAAACAGTCACAAAGTAAGCACTTTTGTCCTTTAAGGCCCACAGTAACGACTATGATATGTACATGAGATATATGAATGCAACAAGTTTGAAAAACAAGACTGCAAGATAGCAAGATAAGAGTGTTAGTCGAGGGAAAGATTTGATCAAACTTTATTTTTATGTCTTTGTAATTACACAATTATGGAGTAATATTAATTAGCAACATGTACTTACTATAGGTTTAGGGTCAAGGTTTGGTTTAGTGTTATTTAATTTGAGTTATGCATAATTAACTGTTAGTAAATACATGTAACATGTATATACAGAACATTAAAATAAATGGTTACTGAAGATTTTCATTGAGTAACTGAAATGTAGGCCCCTTTCTCACATAAAGCTATTTTATGACTTCAGTGTACTTGGAATACAGTCCACCAGTCTTATGAATGGCTATTATGGTGCTTTTTAGATCTACTTATAGGAGCAAACTGTAAACGTTAAAATACTCAATGTTTCAATAGTATAAGTACAAGACATTAAGCCTTATGAAGTTGTAAAATTGAATACAATTTTGCACAGTAAACACCAAATTCATGTTAACATGCATATTCACCTTCCATTGTGAGTTCCTCATCAAAACCTCATTACTGTTTTAAGAAAGTGAGGGATGAGTCCTTATTTTTTAATTAATAAACATTATTCCTCAAATACTGTCGATTGAGTTTAAAGGGATAGTTCACCCAAAAATGAAAATTCTGTCATTAATTACTTACCCTCATGCCGTTCCAAACCCGTAAGTCTTTGAAACTGATGAAGTCTGATGAAATCTTAGAGTTTTCAATCCCACTGACATGGTACGCAACTACCACTTTAACGCTTAAAAAAGTTCATAAAGAGATCGTAAAACTAATCCATATGAATTGAGCGGTTTAGTCCAAATTTTCTGAAGACATGTTTTATAAATTGAATCGCTGGCCAGATTTAATTTAGTATTTTAATCATGTATAAACATTCATCAACTCACACATCAGAAATGGTAAACGGAAGCTCAAGTATGTTCGCTTGACATGCGAGAACCAATGAGGTTCATTCTCGTGTTACGCAGCACGTTTGAGCTTCTCCAAGAACCAATGAGGTTTGTTCCCGCATGTCAAGCAGGTTCGGTTGAGCTTCTGTTAATGTTTTCTGATTAATGTTTATATGTGAATAAAAGCCTAAATTCAAAAGAAAGTTTGGACTCAACCGCTCGATTCATATGGAATAGTTTTACGATCTCTTTGAACTTTTTGAAGAGACAAAGTGGTAGTTGCTTAGCTGTCAATGGAGGCTGAAGATGTATTGAATCTGGAATATTCCTTTAATGATGACAAAACAATTTTTGGGTGAACTATCCTTTTTAACATCGCTGTAGTGAACACAAGAACATTGTTCATCTCACAAATGCAGCTTTTGCACAGTATAAAAGTCAGGAGGAAAACGTGCATTTGGAGTACAAATGCAGAAGAAAGACTGCTTAGGCGTTTTCTTGCTCGTATGTGTTCAGGCAAAGTGCTTGCAGTGACCTTGTCAGGAAAAAAACAAATCAAAGTCTCATTCATTACGATGGGTGACTCTTTGTTCTGCCCGTGTCTTTGAGTGACAGCACAAGGACGGCCTCTCTTTCCTCAATTATTTCTGTCCTCTTCTGTTTTACTGTCACCCTAACAAAGACAGATTGTGAAACTGGAGCTTTCCGAGACACAAGCTACACCTCATTTGAAGTACTTTTCAAGCTACTTTTCTCGGAGGAGTCTGTCGTCATCTGACTGTTCGGCGGAAAAATGCATCTGATGGGTCGAGCTGATGTCACTATTGATCATCACAGTTAACATGGTCAGATTACCATGGTTTAAAGATTCCCTACAGATTCCAAAGCTTCCTGGGAATTCTCCATGGATCTGAGAAGTCGTCCGATAACCATCCACATGAGACACCGACTTCCACCAACGCTGATCAATGAAAACGATCATGTCACCCTTCAGTAGTACTGTTTTAAAGTGGTTTATTTTTGGCCCTGCGTCACATGGCATGGTTTTGAACTCCAGTTTGGATAAGTCCACCATCATATTGTGATCTGAATACTTTTTTGTGTCTGTAATGAAGATATTCTGCCCAGTTAAAGGTCTTCAGTCACACTTAAACCCACATGAGGTGTTCTAAATTAAAAAATGGAGTTAGATCAGCGGGCAGGAGATGTGAAGTGTCTTTGAGAGCCTGTGAGGCTCTCTTTATTTACAGTGAGTCACTCAAGCGCTCTCGCTACTCTTTCCTGACGGGCGGTGTGTATTTAAACTGTCCTCAAGCTATTAATAGCTCCGCTGCTTCATCTGTGAATGCTGAATATGAAGCATGCCACCTTCCGGCTGCTGAATGCCAACGACGCCAAGAGAACATCTTTACAAAGAAGACGGTCATGAATCCTGAAGCACCATGTGCTAGATGCCAAATGCCAAGATAACACCGGATAAAGCATATAAATAAACAAAAACATGCTTCTATCTATAGTGACATTTATAACCTGAGACATGAACACAGTACTCTTTGGTGTCCCATGACTTTATATGAAGTATTTAAGGCCCAAAATCCCATCTTTTCTTGTTGTGAGAATCATTAGGTTTGATAAACTGTTAAAATGAACCAAGCAGGAAAAGTAGCTAGTTTTCAAATGTTCGTGTCCGCCTCCATAAAAGTGTTTTGAGATTTTTGCTCGTTTCAACTCAAAGGTCTGAACCGTGTCGAACAATCGTACAACAGTGTCATCATTTTGACTATTTGTTTAATTAATATTTAATTCATTGCAGAGAAAAGTTAATTGAATTATTTAAAAAAGTAATTTTAAGCTGTGTCCCACTTTTTGTGTGCAAATCTGATCCCACATGATTTTCCAAACATTGCAAAAATTGTCTGTCCTTAAAATTGCTGACACGCTGGATGTGACATAATTTGTACCCTTCCAAAAGCATGGAAAGAAGACAAGTAAATGGTCTCATTTCATTCTCTCAATTTTAACACAAATAATCGTGTTATATTTCACCATGTTAATGTACAGGGAGGAAAAAGGATAAAACAAATGCTTTATCAATAAGTACAAACTAAAATTTGGTCCCAAACTAGCTAAACCCTTACTGAGTGAAAGCGTTCAATCTAAATCTGCAGTTTAATTTTAATTTTTCAACACTTTAAACCATTCTCTCTAACAACATATATAAGTGCTGATTGGTTCAGACCAGCTCAGTGCTTTTAACGCAACAAACTGCTGTTCCTCCTGTTGTGATCCTTTTATTGAGCTGTGTTTCATACAAGATATATGACTTACACATCACTCTGACAGTAAAGGCATGAGCAAACTGTCTTTACATGAGTGATGTAACTACCAATAACAGAAATAGGTCAGTGGTTCTTATAAATGACTTCTAGTTATGTATGTATTTAGACCTGCAGTCCATATATACAGCTGCTAAATCTGTAAGCTGTTAAGCATTTTAATTAACTAAGAGAGATAAAATATCTACATATATCCAGCTATTTTTATGATTCCTGTCTTTCTAAAAATAAATGATAAACATCTTACAGATTCTGCATGTGAATAACTGCGTAAATGAGTTATTGAGTCATGAGAGTTCAGTAAAGCAGCATTACTTAGAATTATAATTAGTTTGACTTCCCATGAATTGTGAAATATGAATCAGCAGTCAAGCCTTCACTTTACTAGAACAAAATCAATTCTGTGAACATTTTGTTCCATGCAACACTGCATGTTTCCTCTAGAAATTAACCTTCATTACTGTTCTTTCACATTCAACTGTGTTTTTATATAAGAACAGTTTCCTGTAGAAACACAAGCTGAGCATTTGAATACCAAGGTATGACTGTGCCATCATAAAGGTTGAGTTTCAATCCCATAATGCTACTGAACCCTTGACATGGAAAGAAAGGTATAAAGTGTCTGCTCAGTATATAAGTGCGGTGGTCAAAAGTCAAAGTCACTGTTCCTTCCTACTTGGATACAGTTGTTTATGATGTTCACTACGGTTTGGTGGGAACACATGCATACTACGATCCCAATATTAGGTGAAATGGGAGAATTGTTGTTTTTACTCAACCTTCAATTTGATGAGCCAAGATCTTTCAGTCTATGCTGTGTTCTTTCGATGCATGAACAAAACTTCACTAAACACCGCAATGAGCTAAGTCTCAGCTTTTAAATTCTGTCAATTTTATAACGAAAATTCAAACAATAAATGTCATTTTGATGCTCTTTAATGTGGTGTCAAGTAATGTTATATTTACCTCAGGAAAACTCATTAGTCAGCTACAAAAAAAAAATAACTCTAGAGAGGAGCATTTTGCTAGATATATGCACTATATTATATATTCATAGTTGTCTTCATTATTTAATACGCTTGAATAAATCTGTTATGAAAACAAGTTTGTATTACAGCCCCCATTTAAATGTTTACATTTCAACAAATTGGAGTAGAAACATAAATATATCAATTCAAATATGACATAAAAACTGCCTTATGTGCAATTTAAATGCTTATATACGACTACATTTTTGGAGTGTGAAACGATTAATCGCATCCAAAATAAACGTTTGTGTTTACATAATATATGTGTGTGTACTGTGTATTATTATTTTGCATATATAAATAAACACACATGCATTTTTAAGAAAAATTTGTTATTTACATATAAAATATTTATATTTATATATAATATAAATTATATATAAATGTATACAGTATATACATGCAAATATTTTTTAAATATATACATGCATGTGTGTGTGTATTTATACTGTATATACAAAGTAATTACAGTACACACACATAGGCTATATTATGTAAACACAAACTTTTATTTTGGATGCGATAAATAGCGATTAATCGTTTTACAGCCCTAATTGATTATTATATAAACGTTATTTTCGGTTTCTGTTTTCATCAAAATGAAAACTTTAATTTCGGTTTAAGTGTTTATATTTTCGGTGCATCACAATCAAAAATTCTTAGTAAAATACTACAAATTCAGTCATATGTGCTTTTCATTTCATAAAGGCTCTTTTTTGGACTGGAGAGGACATTTTGAGTGCTAAATGTAACAGTGTGTGTTCAGTTTTATCTGATCATAATCAAGAAAAATCTGTTTTTCATGACACGATTCCAAAGCTGAATCAGGCTTCAGAAGTAAATGAGCTCACAGATTGCAGCAAAAGCAGTTGTTTTATATTTAAAAGGATGTGGGTGGTAATAAACACCCACACACATGGAATACAGTACCAACCGTTGGTGACCTATTAAAGCCCTGCCCTGTCGCCCCAATAACACTAGAGCATAAATATACATAAGCGTAAAGACAAAACCTCACATATCATCAATCATTAAACAGTCTTTATGTATTTTAAGGGTACCTCAATAATGCATCAACTACTGACGGCCTAGAAGAGCGTACAGATTAGAAGAGGGAAAGAACACGCCCCCTGGACTTTACTACAGTGCACTAAAAAAACAACATCACAGCACAAGAGCATGCTAATCACTTCTAGCCTTTACAAAATGGTATGCTGGGTAGACTCCAAAAACACTGAGGCCTAGATTTCTGTATTTGAATTGCACATAAACTTTCCATCCATTTGGATGACAGTGTTTTAACATAAACTTAAAGTGATGCATTTTCGTCAGTCATACATAAATAAAACTGGTAAGATTTCAGTAATAGTACTAATAACTTAATGCATTTTGAATCCACAACAACCAGGTTTATATTTACCATCACTTCACCATCAATCCAAATGGACTGAAATTAAATAGGCCTACTCAATTCAAATATATAAATCTTAAATTTAGGCCTAAATATTTATGACCGTTTATTTCTAGCCTAAAACAGATAAAACAGGGCCATAACTGGCAAATTTGTGTTGGTAACTATAAGGTTTTAAGTTCAAATAACTTACTATTTATTACTAGTTGATTCATAAACTAATACCTTCTATTATTGATCAGGATACTTCTAGGGTGCCTGCAGTACGGTGGCCCAGTAGTGCACAACACAACGAAATTTAAAAAGCAATCATAAGTTCACTTCACAACGGAAATAAGCCACAACACAACGAAATTAAGCCACAACACAACTGACTTACTACAGAAGTCTTTATTTACTCACTGTGAACTTATGTTTGCTTTTTCAATTTGGTTGAGTTGTGCAGTACTGGGCCACCGTACTGTAGTATGAGTCATATATATATATATTTTTTTTTTTTTTTTAAGTACAAGATAAACAGGGTTCATGCAAATTACATGTCTTACTATATTTCTGATGGTCAGAATCTGTGAAACAATAAATTATTGATCAAATGAAGACCTTTTCCCAATCACTGGCCATAGTAATGCTGACTCAAACACATTTAAACTATTCAGGCATCATATTCCATCATATTAAGTAGTGCAGGAAATGGACCGGAACATCAAAACCAGTAAAGCAAGTTGAGACTTCATCTTTTGAGGAAATTGTGTGGTAAATCTAACAGACAGTTGGGTTCTGTTCCAAAATACTAAACAGCCTCGCTGTATATTATAGGCAGTTGCCTTCTGAAACAGCATTATCATTGAAATAACAAACATAAATGTATGGCATGAAATAAGATCAGTTTAGCTATTCGTATTGATATATTATTTGGTACTAAATTTGAAGAATATTTCAAATTGCGTCAAGAGACTTTTTTCACAAGCTCATTACAATGCTTTCTTTAAAATTGGCCGAAATATTATAAGGCACTGTAAGTAGGTTTTGGAACAGGGCCAAGAGTCATCACGTTGACTTGTTCAAACAAAGTAATCCTATTGGTCATCTAACGTGATCTAATCTCGTTACCTTATTAGTCTCACAGCACAGAAAGCCAGAGCGTTGAAGCAAATGTCACGCTCAGTGACGGAATGGGCCTCATGCACTCTAGAGAAATTTACTACAGGTCTTAGTGAGCACATCTGTCAAGCTCTAAAAAGGATTAAAGAAACATCATAAAAATGGTCCATATGACTTGGGCACTATATTCCAAGTCTTCTGATGTTATATGATGGCTTTGTGTGACGAACAGACAGAAATATAAGTCCTCATTCACTGATAATGTCCCCCCCTTCCTTATTGAAATTCAACAGTTACAACGGAAGAGAACATTCTCATTAAATGCCACTTGGGACTGTTCCTCCCAAAAAAAATTTGGTATGAATTTGGACAAATTGGAAATAGTTGTGGATAAGAGCAGCTTTGTTGTTTTACTAAATATCTCCATTTTTGTTCCTTAGACAAAAGAAAGTTAAACAATGACAAATGATGACATTTACATTAACAAGACACAATATGAGTACATACTGGCTGCATGGCATGTGTTGTTACAGTATATAAGAACATATACTTTTTTGGAATGATATTTAAATAGAAGACTCATTAAATAAGGTAAAAAAAAAAAAAAAATCAATTTATAGGATCTGGAGATATTTCCAACTGGACACACAGATCACATGTCTTTGAAAAGCCCTGCTATCTCAAGAAGAATATTAAAGTCCCTCTGTAGTTAATCATTTTATCCATTAAAACTCATCTTTGATCACCAAAATGACATTTTTTAAAGTTTTTTTCCTTGAAAAAATATTCTTCATGCCTTAAAATAGCTTGAATGTAACTCTACACACTTGCCTCATTTAGTAAATTCTAAGTAAGTTCTATAAATATATGCAAACTAGCCCCGCCTCCACTCACTCACACCAGCTCAGAGATGCACTCGTTGACGTTCACACATTGATCTGATTGGTTACAAGGTAGTTTGTGACCTAGCGATTTCAAATCGTGTTTTTGAGATTGTCTTTGGTTCACTGCAGTTTTAAGGAGAAAATACTCAATACGTAATGTGTTGACATGAATTTGCACATAGTTTGTCTTATAGCATATTAAAAACACCACATATACATATAAACAACATTAAAAGCTTGATTTTCAGATTCAGGTCTTTAAGACAATGGAGATGATGACAAACTTGATCACTTCGGTCTGAAAGGCTTTAATGCTTCACAAATATTATAAAGCAAGGCATAAATCACTTACATGATTTAATGTCTTATGAGATTGTGTATGAATGGCTCTAGAAGTGTTTCACAATAATAGAGTGAAATACATCAACAGAAATAACCGCATGAATGATTTACCGCAGACGGTGTTGCTATGAGACACAAGGACAGATCAAAAACACTGCTAGAATCATTAAAATGAAAAGCTTCAACTGGTCGTCCATCATGTCTTTTTCCTACAGGTCTTATAACCTCACACACTGAGCTCAAACATCATGTCTGAACATGAATGATTCGCACTGTTGTCCTAGTATCAGACTGTGTTGCCATTGTGTTTGCCTAATCAAATCTGGATGAACTTTGCAAAAATATCAATCTTGTCGATAAAAATGGATTGCGTGTAGTTTAGATGATGTTGTGACATCTAGTGACTTTGATATTCTGCTGAAAAAAAAATAAAAAATACATTTTCCATATCCTGTGAAGTGATGCAATCGAAACCATGTTTTAACCAAAGGCCTTTTTTCATCTCCATATCTGAATGTTCTGTACAAAAAACAGGGAGAACAATTGAAGATGCTTCATGATCCTCCTTTTCATAAAATGATAGTCAGTTATGACCAGAATAAAATAGTGGAATAGTAAAACACCATAAAACTCATCATTAAAGCACCAGTCAGTCCACATAGCTCGCATGCTATTATTTCAAGTGTTCTGAAGCCTTATGAAAGCTTTCCGTTGGGAAATGACCCACTAAAGCTCTGAAATTGACTGAATACATCATATGGACTAGGATTGGGTAAAAAAAAATATATAGATTTTTCGATTTTAATCGATTTTTATTTGATAAAACAATAGTAGGCTAATTCTTAAACCCCAAGAATCAATCTTTTGGTCTATGATGTTTTCAGCTGATGAATGAACAAAACTTTGTAGCATGGCTCCCAATAAGCTTTGTGCTTTGTTACTTCTGATATGAAACATTGAATTAGCTTTCAAATTCTGTCAATTTTATTACGAATTTCAAACAATAAATACCGCATTGACTAGGGGGTGTGAATCACAGGGTACCTCACGATACGATACACGATACAGCAATTCTGTGATAATCGATATATTGCTAGACAATCCTATAATGATACATTATTATATGTATGACCTATGAAAACAAAATGCCTGTGAAAAGGTTAAGTGCAGGTTCTCTCTTTATTAAAGGTCCCGTTTTTCCTGTGTTTTTGAAGCTTTGATTGTGTTTACAGTGTGCAATATAACATGTGTTCATGTTTCGCGTATAAAAAAACACCGCTTTTTTCACACAATTTACTTATCTGTATACCGCTGTTTTCACTGTCCTAAAAACGGGCTGATAACTTCCTTGTTCTATGAAGTCCCTCCTTCAGAAATACGTAACGAGTTCTGATTGTGCCAGCGGTTCCTGTGTTGTGATTCGACAGCAGCTTAGCGCACGTTGCCCGGAAAGGTCACGCCTCTTACCATAACGTGGAGATGCATGCGCTCAGTGTTATTACATGAAAATAACAGCGTCTCGACGACATGGCGACAAACACACTCTACAAACGCAACTCTTCCTCTTCTCCGTGGGAGCGCAACAAGACCACGTCCCCTTTTTTTGTGGGCGGAGGTTAGTCAAAAAACTGTTCTAGTGACATCATTAAAGCAGGAAGTAGAGGGATGAAGTCCAAACCGGCCGTTCGCTGTATGCTTTGAAAGGGGACTTCTGTTAAATAAAATATCTCGCTTGGCATTGAACTTTGAGCTTTATAATTTTACAGGTATTATTTATGCTCTAACAGCAACATTACACACTAACTAAAGTTTGAAAAATGGGATCACGAAGAACAGGACCTTTAAAGTCCAAACTGTTAGAAAACAGTACAAAATGTTTTTCAGTCTGTGAATTAAATTGAACATTTGAAGTAAATTAAACATTTTCAGTGAGATCAGGGTTGCATGTTCGTGGCACTGCCTGTAAACTTTACTTTTATCAGGCAAACATAATCCAGCCAGTAACTTGTGTCAATACCCAGCCCTAATATGGACTATGCCAGGTTGATGTCAAGCACTGATTTTGACCTCAAACCTGTGATATTTTTTGATTTAAGAAATGCAGAGTGAAAAACAACTTCAATTTGTGTGGTTTATTAGCTAACATACGACTTCCGAAAACTTGAAATACAGTGGACAAGTCATGGATAGTTTTTGTCCTTTTTATATGGAAAAACAATTATGGAATTGTAATTTTTGGATAAACTATTCCTTTCAAAGCAGGTCAGTAATCTCACTCTCAAACTAACCTCCAGCTCCAGGAGCTCGTACATGTGTCTTCATTAACATCAGGATCATTTAGCAGGGCTTTCCCGACCACAACGCAAAAAAAACGAGGAACTCGCGTCCTGGCCAGGACTGCACGGGAAAACAAACGAAGAACTCACTACATCTACACAACTGATGCTTTGTGATTTCCTCGAGTAAAGTACCTCACATAAAAGTACCAGAGTTTTAACATCCTGTTCCAGACGAGAATAAATCAAACCCACACAACATCAATAATTCAATTTCAATCCATATTTGGCTTTGAAAATATGGGTACTGTAAAGCACAAGACGGATACGAAAAATATGATATTTGTGTCCATTCGACTTTGTGTTCAATGGAAGAGAGAAAAGGTTTGAAGAGAAGAGAGAAGAGAGAAAAGGTTTGAAGTGAATGGTGACCATTTTCTTTTATGGGTTATCGGTATTTACACTTCCGTGTCTTATTACATAATATGCACATAATAGATTTTTAAAATTACACAGATTCTTTTTAGGGCTGAAACTAAAGATTTTTTTATCGATTAGCCTAATCTATAGATTATTTTTCAGATTAATCAACGGTTATTTTTCCTAGTTAACCTATTGTTTATTTTCTGAATAGTCGATTCATCTTTTGGTTCATTTACCAATAAATAATAAACATAACTAATCTATGTATGAACTTTTATCTAATGATACTATTTATGACTAAAGATCAGGTTTATGCAGTATAGGCGTTTACTACGGCTGCGTTCACAGTCACTTTTTGGGATTTACAGCAGCAACTGCTTACAAGTGTGAAACCTGAAATGTTTTGTTCAGTCTTGAGATTAAAGTAGCTGTTTGAATATGTTAATTCACCCATATGATCAAACAGCTCAAGTCACAACAGCATTCTAACCATCCATAGCAGTAACCATAGCGACAATATCAAAAATAAAACGGTGAAGTTTAACAGTGATTGTCAGTGAGTTATTAAATAAATGAGTCCTATCGAGGCGTAAGTTCATCCATTAGATACAATTACGTTAAATGCTTTGTAACTGGTTGCAGAGAGTATGCTTGAGCCATGCGTCTCGCGGCAACGCACCCCCTGCATTCGTATAAAACCGGATGCTGTATAAACAGCCGTATTAAAGGGATAGCTAGTTCACTCAAAAATCTAAATTAGCCCATGATTTACTCACCTTCAAGTCATCCTAGGTGTGTATGACATTCTTCTTTCAGACGAATACAATCGGAGTTATATTTAAAAATGTCCTGGCTCTTCCAAGCTTTATAATGGCAGTGAATTGCTGTTTCTGTTTTGAAGTCCATAAAAGTGCATCTATCCATCATAAAAGTGCATCTATCCATCATAAAAGTGCATCTATCCATCATAAAAGTGCACCTATCCATCATAAAAGTGCATCTATCCATCATAAAAGTGCATCTATCCATCATAAAAGTGCTCCACACGACCCCGGGGGGTTAATAAAGGCCTTCTGAAGCGAAGCAATGCATTTGTGTAAGAAAAATATTCATATTTAACACAAAGTAAAATTCTAGCTTCCGGCCAAATGAACATACTCAGTCTACTTGCGTCTATGACATCAGAAATAGCGTAGTGAGTCATGGAATAGCCTAAATATCAGCAGTACGTCGCATAAGTTGCGCGTGCATTTTCATTCGGCTGGAAGCTATTTTACTTTATAAAGTTTTAAATTTGGATATTTTTCTTGCACAAATGCATCACTTTGCTTCAGAAGGACTTTTTTAACCCCCCGGAGCCGTGTGGAGCACTTTTATGATGGATAGATGCACTTTTATGGACTTCAAAACAGAAACAGCAATTCACTGTAGGCCTAAAGCTTGTAATATAAAGTATTTTTTAATATAACTCAGATTGTATTCATCAGAAAGAAGAATGTCTTATACACCTAGGATGACTTGAGGGTGAGTAAATCATGGGCAAATTTTCATTTTTGGGTGAACTATCCCTTTAAGCACAAAATATAGGACTGACAACCGTATTCTAGTGCCGTGTAAAAAAATCACTATAATAGTCTAAATACATACACTGCTGTTTGGTTGTTTTGAGGTAGAGAAGCCCTGAGAAGTTGTGCTGCTGTGGTAGGCCTGTGCCATTTCAGTTTTACACCATTTTATTTGGGCTCTGTTAAAAATAAATCCTGCCCTTTAGATCGGGCTCAATATTTCTGTGATAACAGTTGATTTTCAACAAGCCCAAGAGTCAGAGCCACCATCATTGGATGACCATAAGCAACGCAGCGATTAGACGCATTCAACGCAAATCGACTCATTTACGCAATCGATTATGTCGACGCGTCGATCCAGCCCTAACGCTTTCACATATGAACATTACAGCTGCTGTCAGTCTGTGGGACAGAGTTACATAAATCACTCTGGACAGAACGCTGAACTGCTTTCAAGCTAAGAAATACAAGTGCTAATGCATCAAACTTATTCAACCTTTAAACATTTACTTTCAAATTCTTCTGTCTCTATAAAATGAGATTTTGGGTGAACCATTCATTTATCACATGGAAATGTGTGTCACATCTCTATGAATCTGAATAAACAGACATTGCAAATGTTTTACTGCAAACTAACGAAAACAGGGATATTTTTGCAGGAAGCAAAACCTTATTCTATTGCAAAAGACAAAAACAGCACAATTAATTTTCACTGTGCATAAGGGACACACACAGGGATCAGTTTAGGAAGGATTTGTGAGCCCTGAGAGAGACCAAAAATTGAGCAAATCAAAGCTCAAGACTTACAGCAAGTTTATGAGTGTTTCTGGATCAGTGATGCAACAACTAGCAAGAAGACAACAATACAAAACCCTCTCGCATAATATGTGTTAAAAACTCACAAGCTAAGACAGATATTTATATATGAATAAAAGTTTTTTGCCCTGCGGGGAACACAAGATACTTACAAAGGCTTCACACAATTATGATGTTCTCAGTTAATAAATACTGGAGGGTTTGCTTCCTCCCATCATCTGCATTCATTTACAAGCCTCCTTCAAATGAAAGTTCGGGTGAAATATGAAAGAGGATGGGTCAGTAGTACAGACCCAGATGACAAAAATATCATCTTCAGTTACATATTTCTAGCAGTCGCTTATAAATGTGGTGGTTAGGTTTGCAACATTCTGGATTTTCTACGTACCACACATTTAGAATTCACTTCTCAAAGACTTTAATGGTTAAACAGGGAAAAACTGTTAAATAAATTATAAATTGTACTACAAAGTCACAGCCTTTGTTGGGGTTATGAAAGCCTAAACATGAGAATGTCTTGAGAAAGCAACGTTTTATGTTTTAAAAGGTTTACATTTAGCGGTGAATTATGACACCTTACTTTAAAACCTCTGGAATTAGATCTCTGAATGCGATATATGGGTATGATTATTGCATTATAGAGACATCACGGTGCCTTATAATACTGTATATCCTTTGATATAATCACACAATAACAAATATATCATACTTGTAGCCCATTATGTGTATTTACATGTATTTGAATGCTTTCCCTCTAGTATTTACTGCATTATTTGACTCTTAAGCATGAATAAGTTAGTATTGTTAAGCATTTAAACTGTGATAGACACTATTAATTAGGAGAACCTCATAAGGAGTGTTATAAGGCCTACAGAGGCTTGTGTGTAGTGTCTTGTGTGATGCTGACTAGTGTTTTCTCCTCCCTTCCCCCTCTCCAGAATGGCCATGAATGAGCCCTCCCCCCAGCCAGAAACTCTGCAGACTTTTGCTCCATGTTAGGAAGAAACCAACACCCCTTCAGCACAAAATGGAAGCTTCCACTATCAAACTGGGGTACACCAAAAAAAAGCCTCACAACAAACATTTCACACAGTGGCAACATTTGACATTTAAAACACGTTGAAATGCAGGCGCGCGCCGCTGTCCGAGGTGCTGAAACTGCGTTACGAACTGAAACTCACAATCGAACGGACTCGAAATTCAGTCATTCTGACAGGCGAATTCAGTGAAGGATTGAGAGCTTGTGTCTAACAAACCAACAAACCAAGGCCAAGCAGACGAATTACCAGTGAACACATGAATAATTGCTATCGGAACGCTATAGTATTGATGACCTTGCTTTTTGAGTCGCGATTATTAAAAAAAAGTGAAAGTGAACTGCAGAGATCGAATCAAATTCTACCACGTCGTCATGTGACCAAGAAATATAACCCACCGGGAAGACTGTCGATAAAGTATCGAATAAGTGCGTTGAGGTTAGGTACACACTGGACAGCGATGTTTTAATGCAACATGGCCGAGGAAGTGAGCAACTTTCCTTCACAAACTCTCTGGAAACATGTCGACCTACTAAAAATGGACGCTACAATTTACTAAAGAACCAAGACGATGTTCATGTGCACATAAAGCAGTTGTTGTTTATTATGATTTCACTGAGCCCAGCTAATTTATAGTATTTTTAATGTGTTTTTCCTTGTATGAAAGGGGGATTTGTTTCCAAAATGTCGCTTAATGCATTCATGAGGCCAAATATAATCCCTATTAAATGAATTATTACTTGTTTTTCCACTTAAAGCAGTTATTCTGCTTTGCCTTTAATGTAGTTGTTTCTTAAGCTCACCGTTATAATATTAAACACATTTAATCAACACGATTCTTCCCCAAAAACAACCTAAATGTTTTCAGAACTTCACAAACCCCCCTTGTGTTATTTGGCAAAGTCACGTAAAGGACAAAGCGTTGAGAACGTCCGTAAGAACTAGTGATGCCGATAAAGTTTCTCGCCCCAATGTAAATGCCCCATTCTTCAACGCTTCAAATAAAATGAATTACCTGTGGGTCCCGCTTCATTAGTGCAACTAGTTTCTAAACGAAGTAAAACAACGAAAATGCGTTTCGTTGAAAGTGTTTCAAGTTAGGATGTGAGGGAGGAACAAAGCGGCGAGCAGCGAGTCCGTTTGAACCTCATAAATATTCAAGTCTCGTCCCGATCGCTACACAAAACCGCCGCATTATTAGTGCAAATCGCTAAAAACACGCCGCACGCGTGAAAGTGCATCAAAGAACGTTTTAACAATATGCGCTCAAAGTGATTATGGCGTCATAAAGGCGAAAGAATGTTACCGTTGTATGACTCTAAAAGGCTACGAATTCCACCCGAATTAAAGCGTTCGAACACGGCTGATGTCCGTCTTATAGCGTTTTATTCACGTAAGAATCCCAGGAAAGCTTGAACAAAATGCCATTTTTATTTACCTGATGACATTGGACTTCTACTTTGAGTGCTTCTTGAAGGCCTTGTAGCTCCATATTCCGACTTCAGAAGCACTTTTCCTCCACTTTCGACGCGATCCGCGTTATTTGTGGCGTAATACAAATATTTTAAAAGCAACAATAACAATCGCAAGAACTACTCGGGCTGCACAGCAAGTTCTCGCTTCTTTACTGGCCGTAAGACTCATCACCCACTTTACGCCAGTATAAACAAAAGTGCTCAGAAAGCGACCTAAAGGTTCCAGCAGTCACGTAAATTCACTCCGTAATCCACACGGCAAACGCCTGAACGACCTATCCGTAACGTACGGCTTTATTTCTTAGTCTTTGAGTTGAAAAATGTGGAACTATATTTTGTCCGAGTGCGCGGCGTGATTTCACTTTGCCTGGGGAAAAAGTTGCGCTTCGGTTGTCAATGCTAATTCGGAAAAGTTCCCGGATGGAGCAGTGAAAGAAGAACTCTCCCTTCCTCTGTCGCGTGCACGCGCTTCCCTCAGTCATGGAGTCATGCGCGCTCCCGCAGTTCTCTACATAAACCAATAGCACCAGCAGAACTATAGGCATAAAAATCAAACAATACGGATGAAATTCCATATTTCTGTTACTTGCTTTGTGGATAAGAGAAGATAAGTATTCTTAACTGAACAGAGCTGCTCACACTTACATGTTCTGTTAAACTAAAAAGAGAAAAAGACATGATTGTTAGGAAATATATATATATATATTTTTTAACACATTTTAAGAAAGAAATCATTTACCTGTTGAGAGTATGTTGACAGTCTGTGAAGTTGTAAAGCTGAGCTCCAGAAAATCAGTAATGAGGTGGCTTTGACAGTTACAGATTCGTATTTCGTATTCGTATTTTCAGATTTAGTGAAAAAAGTTCATTATGGAGTGTTGAGTTTTAGTGGCAAATGAATGGAATTTCTTCCAGTGAAAATCTGTTTCAAATTGTGCAAAATGTGTTTTTTTGATCTGTTATTTTGGTCTATGGAGACGACGAAAACAAAGGCATCGAATTGATTGGCATAACCTTTTTTTTAGCTAAATACTATTTTCATTTTAAAATAACTAAACAAAAAAAGTTTGAAAACTTCTAGAATTAATAGAAAAAAATCTGACATTTTGGTAAGGTACTGGTTTTATATTCTCATAAATAATCATAGTCACAATGCAAAGTTTATTAGATTCTGCATTAGTATGTATATGTTATTCTAGCAATAAATTATATGTAAATCAAACACTGTGGCTGAATTAAAATGATCTGATTTGATTATGAAGGAGACCAAAGAGAGTGTGTATTATGATTAAGTGTGATCTGTATGAATGATTTGGGGGGTGTATAGACACACAACCCCCTCATAGACCCTCACAGACCTCTGTATAACCCCCACATCGCGTAAATGAACACAAATCCCTCCAGCTATTAAAATGCAAATATGGGCCTCTGTTCTGCTTTTATTAGTCAGTAACATAGTGCTTGCTGCATTACTTCACATTTCCCTTTATCATAAAATATTTCTGTTGCTAACATAATTTGCTACATGAAATCTGGCGTCTAAAGATAAATCTACTGTTTACTTCTATAGTTTGGTTCAGCTGCTCCAATAATGAAGCAAAACTCTGAACATGTATTAATGTTATTACTCATTTACAGCTAAAGTTATAGAATGAGCATACATACTAATGTGTTTTGTATTTAACAGCTGATCATTTTGATCCTAGTTGGGTTTTACTCCACCCTGTCCTCGTCCCAACCCCCATCCAACCTCCCAGTGGTGCGCCCTCCGCCCCCTTCGATCCTCTAAACACAAGTCACAATGCCATTGGAGCTTTACAGCGTGCTCACGCACTGCTTTGCCCTGCCGTCCAATCAGGAGTTGCGGCTGTGGCATATGCATCCAGACAGAAGGGATGAGAGCCAATCAGCTTTCAGGACAGGAGGAATGTGATGTGGAAGTTAATGTGATGCAGAAAGGGCAGTCCAGTGCATTTACTTACAACTGACTGGAAACCTTCTTCTGCTTGATGTGTGTGCTTATGAAGGAAGTCAAAAAGCATTTTGAACAGAGGATATTTGGAGATTTTCCAGCATTTTAATCATTGTTTTGCTTTCGTTTCACATGGTTGTGACTAATATTTCATTGGTGTTTGTTTTAATATGGTCGTAAAAAAAGTCAATCATCATGGTCAAAGCACTAATGGCCCATGTGGATCATTAGCAATCTAATTAAAATGCATCTTATGATGTGGTTTTTATAGCAAAGTCCATCTTGAATCTTTTAGAGTTTGATGGAACGGGTTACAGCAACACAGGTGTCAAAAGAGCAACTGACTTTTAAAGGAAATCAATCCCTCTTACTGTGAGATTAAAAGAGAAGTAAAAAAAAATACCCCTGTTTAAAAAGCTGTAAGGCGTGCCATGTGATCATAATATGTGAGGACTCATATTTTACATTTACATGTCATAGAATGTCACAGGACAATGTGAAGACATCATTTGTAGCTCAAACCCTTGTTTATCCTTTTCATTTTTATAATTTATTTGTGTTGCCTTCTATCCTTATGCTTGTCGTTTAACACATAAGAGTTTGTTTTTATTATTCATACCACAACAGTAAAGAAGTGTCTTTATAGAAATTGTATAATATATAGCATCTGGATAAAGACACAAAATTGTTTCTTTATTTTAAACGAACAGCGATATTTGTAATCATGTCTAATAAAGTGAAAAATGGTGTGTATTAAATTTAACCCTCAATCTTCCATCGGGTTCCCCGGAATTATATATATATTTTTTGACATTTTGAAAAATTGAGTGTTCATCGGAGGGGTCCAAGACCCTAGGACTTTTGTCGCACTTGAACCACCAAAAAAAAAAAATTACCGTAAATGGATTCGAGGAGTTTTGTGGTTAAATTTTAAAAAGTAACAAATCCTTCCCTTGCGGGTCAATTTGACCCCCTTAGAAATGAATGGAATGCGAGGAATGCTTCGGTACACATAGAAAAACCTAAAAATGCTCAAAATTAAATTACCTTGCATATTGAAAAATAACTGACTTTAGGGCCCAGCGGAACAGCTCATTTGCTCCAAATAATGCTATAAGGCCATCTAGTGGCAACAGTCATGAAACATCATGTTATATAAAACATTTTCCACAAGAGGTCGGCAAAGACACCC
Organism: Rutilus rutilus; assembly: GCF_951802725.1. Classification (NCBI taxonomy): domain Eukaryota; kingdom Metazoa; phylum Chordata; class Actinopteri; order Cypriniformes; family Leuciscidae; genus Rutilus; species Rutilus rutilus. The sequence goes on along the minus strand of NC_140212.1, from coordinate 22,184,648 downwards.
AATGTAAAATATGTTGAGCTGAATTAAAAGATTTATGCATGAAATTGTTAGTTATTTTGAATTTAAGTTGAAAGAATTAGAGGAATTTGCTTAAATTACGAAATTACTATTTATTTATTTATTATTTATTGATTAAATCTAGTAATTAAAAGGTAAATAAAATGAAAAAAAAAAAAATCTCCACACAAAAAAATGCATTACAAAATAGAAAAAATAGTATCAAAATGAAATAAAATAAGCTTTCTGGGAAAAAAATAAAATAATAATTTTAGGGCTTGGGGTCATTTTGACCCACGAGGGAAGGATTTGTTACTGGATGCGAGGGAAGGATAAATGAAAACATTTAACAGATTTCTATGTACACTAATTAAATTGAACTATACTCTTAGTACACAATACTTATACAAATGAACTAGATAAATGAATTTATTTCTATTTAAAGGGATGGGAACCGATTGGGAAAAAAAAATAAAGATTCCTTATCATGTGGCTCCCTCTACTGGACAGCATTAATTCCACTGCCTTCATCTCAATATAATGTAGATGATAGATGTTTTGAGAAGTTTGAAGATCTGACAAACACCCTAGGAGGATTTTGTAAAAGGATTTTTGTTTTGTTTTTTAACAAATTAGAGTGGTGGATAAAGAAAAAGAATCATAGATTTTTTTAAATATTGTTCCTGCTTAAAGCAAGCATTTGGAAGAAATACGATTTTTGATTCTTCCACACACGGTTATGGAGTTATAAGCTCAAATGTAAAGTTGCTTATAATAGCACCACTTTGTGGCTGATTTTCACAAATATTCTGTAAACATATTCATTTTATGATATACAGATTTTATATTTATTAATATATTTTATTAGCTTCTAAAATTGGATTGGCTGCTGGTGGCCATGTTTATTTATTTTTTACATATATTAGATGATATGTTAGGAAGTCCACTAAAGAAGATTCGTACCAATTTTCCATTCCTTGGGTCATACGATTGTTGAGTTATAGGGCCCTATTTTAACAATCTAAGCGCATGGTCTAAAGCGCATGGCTTAAGTGCACTTAGGGCGTGTCCGCATCCACTTTTGTTAGTTTAACCACGGGGAAAAATGGTCGGCGCTCCTGCCGCATGGTCTAAAAGGGTTGTCCCTATTCTCTTAATGAGTAATGGGTGTGTTTTGAGCGTAACTTGCAATAAAAAAATCAGAGTCTCATCTCACATTCCCTTTAAAAGCCAGTTGTGCTCGCGCCATGGCGGATTCGTATTTACATGGTGGAATTTGCAAGCGGAAAGACTGAACGCTTAATTTATTTATAATAATTTTTATATTGTAATCCTTTTATTTTTTATATTTGGCTAGTTTGTGTGCTGCTGCCCTGTGTACGTAATAAGCAGAGTGTACGCGCGTGTTGGACCCACCTGTAGGCGCACATTACTAACGTGCTCGAGAGAGAGAGAGAGCTGGTCCTGCTCTAGGCAACAAAAAAAAGACTGCGCCAATGACTTAAGACCAGGTTTCTTTTGGTCAATGGCGCAGTCAATTTCAGTTGCCTCAAAATAGCAACGCGCCAACAATGCGCCTGAACACACCTCGTTTTCAGCCCATGGGCACACAAATAGGCGCAAATGCATTTGCTATTTAAATAACGTGTCGCAGGACGTGAAAATGATAACTGCGTCGGGCTGAAACTAGAAATAACACTTGCGTCGCGCCTGGCGCTGCATTGCGTATGATAGGACCCATAATGTTTTTACGTTGTTGTTGTTGTGGCGGAATTTTACGAAACTTGGTGTGCGCCCTCAGAATGTTCAAAAAAAAAAATTTATTTGTGTGTCAAATTTCGTAATGCTTGGACATTGCATTCAGCAGATATAGGTCAACTCATAAAAATGGGCGTTGCATGACCAATTAGTTAACTTATATATTTGCAATGCTTTGACTTTTTGCCAGCACTGCTAGCTGCTTTGGTGAAGATCGGACCAACAGCCTAGCAGGAGTTTTTTAAGTAGGTAGCTTTTTAAGAAAATCCATGACGGTAAAATTTTATAGGCGGAAATCGGAGATGTACATTTTGTAGGGTTTGACTCAAGGATTTAGCGGAAATAACAATTTGGTGTGATCCAACATGCAAACTGCCTCATTATAGCGCCACCTAATGTCGGACAGGTGTGCACCTGAGTAACGTTGCACGATTGTGATCCATCCTGCCGAGTTTGTGGTTTCTGACAGCCATACACTTTTAGGACAGAAAAATAATGAAGAAGAAAATCAGTACAAACACCTTCAGTGCTTGCACCACTAATTAGCAATTTTTTAAAGGGAGTTTATTATTAGGAATTGAGGGTTCGGAAGGACAAATCTCATTCATTTTCTCCATAAAGAAATATATTTTTTAACTTTTTTTTTTTTTTTAAGAAAGAACTAACAATCATAGTGTAATTTCAATTTAATACCAGTAGCCTATGAGATATGGTAATACTTCTTTCAGTATACCACACTTCTACTACATCTAAATGAACACATATTATAAGTATAACACACATATACTTAACCACTATATTTTGCAAAGCAGAAGTTATTTTCTGTGAATATATGAGACTTCAGAACCAGTGCATTTATAAACGATATATGCACTTGATCACATTGATCATTACACAAACACTGTATGTAATGTCAAGTACTTGTACAGCTTGATATGGTGTCATTTAGAGATGTATTATCATTTTAAATGATTACTGTCCTTGGTAACAAATTGTTCTCATAAACTGGATGCAGCATCTGGGACAAACTTCTAGTATCACCTATACTAATAAAGCCACAATCTGTCTACTCTAAACAAACCTCCTCTGGAGCTCACGGATCTGTTACCATGACAACAACTCCAAGATCAGAACAGAGCAGTCTAACCCTAACACACAAAAGAACGGGGCCCTGAACACTAACCATAATAACTAACAATGCTTATATATTTAGAAATGAAGCATTAGGTCAAACATGTATTAAATAAATAAAAAATATCATGATTTTAACAGTAACACACTGTAAAAATGCTACACTGGAAACCTGTTATTTGGTTAACAGATAGTTTTTTTGTACCATATACGGTGAATAACTGTGATAGATCTAACTGTACATTTAATGTAATTTTACAGTAAAATACCAGTTTTTGGAAGTGAAAAAGAACAAGTCATTATTAATATTAAGTCTGTAAAACCTAAAGTGTTGCTTCCGTATTTTTTACAGTAAATTTCTGGCAAACACAGCTGCCGTTTTTTTACCCTAAATTTAACGGATTTTTTTTTTTTTTACAGTGTACATTTTGTTTCATATTGACTTTAAGCTCATGGTACAGTAAAACAACAAACGTTACATTAGCTATATGACACATAACACAAATTACATTTCTTTGACACACGTGAACAGTCATGACATCAGATCTTTGATGTCCTGAAACACACTCTGACTTTAATAAGAGAGTTTCCTGGAATAGATGAGTGTGTGTCACTTGAGCTCGGCTCTTACTGTAAGCATCACAGCTGAGAGAGAGGAGATCTGATCGCACCGTAACCTTCATCAGCACATGCCAGCAGGAGTAGTTTTAGAATGAACTCATGTGCCAGTCAGGGAAACATGACAAACATGCAATACCTTAAAAACATCAATATTCTAAGTACTGTATTTCCACCACACGTATTTTAGGCAAAAATGAGCATAGTTTTCTTTTAGAGAAAAACATTGCAATCATAAGTGCTAATCTAACTTGTCAACAAATCAATTAGGACTGGCAAATGTTGTCACCTAGTCAATATTCCTGAGACAGGCTGGTTTTATGAATATTCAAATGAGATGATGCAGTGGTTTAGTGCACATGTGGGCTCTACAGGTTTGAGTCTAAAGCTGTGCCTTGCTCTTTTATTCATATTCTGTTCTCTTACAGTTTTTTTCAATCGCTAACAAGCGCTTACCCATACTTCAGATACTTTTTCTAAACTCTTAACACAGACTCACACCTACAAAACACAATTGGCCAAATGGTTAATTGTCTTCTCAAAAACACATTTTGTTAAATATATACTAACTCTTCATTTCAAAACAGAACACATGTTTCTCTGCACACACTAACTTTACCAAAACACTGGAAATCTGACTCAAAATGAAATTTTTCTGTCAAAGAACAACACTTGTTGTCACTTCACAAGGTACATGCACTCAATCAAAGTACACCAGGTTTCAAAATACTGGCTATTGTTGACATTACTAAAACTGCATAGACTTTTATGTTTCAGTTTTACAGGTATTTGCATGCAAAACGTGCAATCCACCGTTTTACACTACAGTTTTTTACAATCGCTATGACAGATTTTTCAATACATTTAACAAGTTTCCTAAACTCTTAACGCACCAACACACCTAAAACACACAATTGGCAAAACGGTTAATTTCATGCTCAAAATCACACATTATAAACTAAACTGCAAAACTAATTTTCAAAATACAATAATACACTAACACAATACACTATGTCTACCAAAACATTAACACATGTTCTCTTCCACCAGGAACATATAGTCAATCATAGCACAATGTCATAAAAAACACTAACATCAGATGGAATTACAGAAACTGCATTACTTTATATGTGTCAGGTCTGCCCTTATACAACAGACATATTATTCTATAGGTATATTATACTATATCTATTATATCTATAGATATTGTATTGATCATAGATTGTGTTTTGCACTGCAGTTTCTTTTGAAGTCTCTCTACATTTTTGTTTTGTTTGTAATGTAAATGCATTTTGTTGTTGTTTTTTTGCAGCAGAAATTCAATACAACAAAATAAATGACCCTTCTTAGAGTAGCTTTATGGAATGTATGGTTTATGAGAAAAAGAAGACAGAATTACTGCTGTAACGGCTTTATTTGCAACAGGACATTTCTGCAAGATAACAAAAATATGCAATATAGCTGCCATTTACAGTATTACTGTATGTGAAAATACAAAATATACAAACAGAAAAGGTCATCTTCTAATCTGCCCGGTCTTCTGCATTTGTCCACATGTTCTCATCCACATCACACCTGATATCTTCCCTGGCAAGGTATCTTGGGAAGAATCTTTTACAGTAACATGCCTTATCCACCCCTGGCAGTGTTCAGCTGTGATGTCTTGGTATACAGCATCTTTTGCATACAGGAGGGACATTTGGTCCTGTGGACTATGGTCAAAAACCTTTCATCTCCAGGCTGAGAAAACTCCTCAATGGGGTTGAGGAAAGGGAAGTAAGGGGCAAGGAAAATGGTCATCATCCTCTGATGGGCGTCAAACCAGGCTGTGACTAGACGGGAATGGTGGAATGCCACATTGTCCCATATTTGCATAACTTCAATCAGCTGTTTCTCACTAGCAATGGAATGATGTGAAAATACAAAATATACGAACAGAAAAAGCAGAAGAATAAAAAAAATAAAAAGATCTTCTAATTATTTGCATAATTCAATCAGCTGTTTCTCAGTAAGAACAGAATAAAATACAGGGGATATATTTGTGTTTCAATTCACAATATAAGCAGCTGTTTACTTTGACTTTAGCATGTAAGGTTAGGTTTAGAACATGGTGTTATCTGTTCTGACATACAGTGTTACAGCATTGGTAAATTTGGCAGTAAAAATCCATTGTTTTGGTCTTGTTTGAGCTTGTGTGTAAAAGAAGTTCAAGCATTTTAAATTTGTGTTAATTGTATGCATTTTGTGTTAAAGCAACAAGAAATGTGTTAATAGTATAGCTTACACAGACGGATGTAGTGCTAACTGTGTTAAGAGTTTTGGAAAATTGTTAAATGTATTGAAAAATCTGTCATAGCAATCGTAAAAAACTGTAAATTCTTGGTTGGGAACTGTCCACATGTACAGTTCTGTTCACATTCATAAGCATTCCAGGTCATAAACCTTCCACCTTCACATTACATTTTGTCCAGGTTGACGCCTTTTGGCCAGATTGAATCCTGCCTCATCTATATGTATATGAATTCATGAGGGGCCTGGCTGGCCTCCAATTCCATAACTCTCAAAACAAAGTTTATGTAAATCATGTCATTACTGTATACTGTACTGTAACCTATTACTGTGTAGGTTACCTACTTGCAAAGTGCAAAGCTTATAGAACTGGACATTGAATTGAATATACAGTACACTATACCTGGACATATTGTCGTTGTAGCTCCTTGACTCTCACTGATATATTGTTTTTGAACTGATATCATTGCAGAAGCAGAGGTTTTTATAAACTTTCATATTGTGAAATATTAGTACAATTTGAAATAACTGATTTCTGTTTAAAAATATGTATGTCATGTAATAAATTGTGTAAAATGTAATTTATTCCTGTGATGAAAAGCTGAATTTTCAGCATCATTACTCCAGGAAGATGCATATGGACTCGAAAAGCTTGTTTCTTCATGACATTGTTCAAAAGCAACACATTTTGCTAGCAATCAAAATCACATTTTGCTAAAATCATGAAATTTACAAAAATGGTAAAAGTTAATGTAAATGGTAAATAAATAAATGCAGTCCATACTGTATCTAAGGTTTGGAATATTGTTTTTGCTATTGTGGGATGTTGTGTGTTAACATTTGTAAATACTACAAAAACAATCCATCATTTTGTTGGGAGGTATAGATTGTCTGTTAAGAAAATGTAAGCATTATGGAAACGTGTTCACTGACTGCATATTGTGTGAAAACGACAAGAAATGTGTGAATGGTATGGCCACAAAAGACCGATGCTGTGCTAATTGTGTTTAGAGTTTTGAAAATGTGAACACTGATTGGACAAACGCTTGTTAGCGACTGAAAAAAACTGTAATAACATTCTTGTCAATGTAAAGTACAAAAAAAAAAAAAAAAATTAAATATCTGACTTTTTAAAACTTCACAAACTGCATACGCTAAATATCCTGAGATTATATTAAGTAATGCTGAACTGCTGGAATTCCAGATCTGAGGTGGTTTGAGTTGCCAACGCAATTTATATGAACAAATTAAAACACGCTTCGTCAGCTGTAAATACTAAATTCGACTTGGCAGGCAGATGTATTTGAATGCATATCATCACAGTTTTTGACATTTATGGTTCATCTCTCCTTGCAGAGGCAGAAACAGAGAATCAAAACATCAGAACAGATCTGAATAAACATCTATGTGTTATGCTAACATTGCATATGCTATATATATATATATATATATATATATATACACACAAAAGAAATGTATTTGAAATATATTTTCAGAATATATTTTTGGAATATATGCAAATATTTGAAATTGGCCCAATAAATATATTTTAGTTAAATATATGTAAATTTAAAAAGTCAACATCTTCACAAACAAACAACACATTTTCAATTTATTTTTTAAATAGACCACTTCAGCCGTGGATGTGCGCATGGGAGAGAGCAGTGCTCTACTTAACCCACCCACATTTTTCCTACTGGTTGGGGATCGAACCAGCAACCCTTCGGTTACAAGCCCGAAGCCCTAACCAGTAGGCCACAGCTGCCCCTTAACTGACTTTATTGGCCTAAAAATAAATATACACACAGAATGCAGAGTTTTTTTCCCCATTTTTACAGAATTGAATACAGTTATTTAATAGTGTGTGTATGCAGTGTTAGACTTCACTTCACTGGACTTCACTAGACTTGCACTTCACTGTTGGAGTGTCACTGTTATACTTGCATCATAAATATTGTGCATATTTTCAATATTTAAATGACTTCAGGAAAGATGTCAATAAAACAACAATAAATCTAATAATTGCACTTAGTGTTAGGTACGTGCCACCTAATATGGCCTAATAGTCCTAGGAAAGCAACTATCTGTCATTTTACATTGCAGTAATTTAAATGTAAGTACAGTATTTATTATAGCTGTGTGTCATAATACAGTAGTGAAATATGGTATCCTACTGTTGTGTATAGGGGAAAAGGTAGAGGAATTACTATGATCAAAATACATTTTCGACCCTTCTTTAGCAAGCTAAACATTTTATGACCATATATTTTGTCATATATTTTACATTACATGTTATAAATGTAAATATATTTCACACTTGACATCATATATTTTTGTTATATTTCAGAATATATTTCAAAATGATAAATATAAGTGAACAACAATGCAAATATATTTCAATATATTTGGAATATATGCCACATATATTTTTGACACTTTAAAATATATTTCAAATTTATTTATTTTTTTCTGTATGGGAATATACAATTGTGTACTTTGAGTCCTGTTTAGTTTTAATATCCATCACAATCGCTTACAGATTTCACGTCTACAGGCAAGTGTTCTTGCTATTTTAATGTAATGGTTGTTTTGGATGACAACTTTCATTTAAATGATTAAAAAGATTGTACCGCAGTAGCTTTATGGTGCTGAAATATGGTTGAAGACATGCAGATAATGCCAGAGAGATGGTTCCATTAAGAGAAACCAATTAAATTTCCTCTTAATTTGTCCATTCACTCCTATAATTACAGCATGTTAACTAAATCTGCATAATTAGACTTTCACTGATCTGTGGTGCCTGATTGACATTTAAATATGTCATCTGAACAAATTAGCAATTAGAGACGCATACCGCAAAAAAGAAAAGATAATCAGCCCACGACTTCATTAAGACACTAGTGAGGAGAACCCAAGACCGCTTTGAGTCACATATAGGTAGAAAGTCAGATTTTTTCTAGTTAGAACACCTCTACAGACTGCCTGCTATTATTAAACTGTTTAAAAAAAAAAACTTAAAAGGGTCTAAGTGAGTGGATATTGGCTGCAATAAGCTGCAATATGGACTCAACCATATGCTAATAGTCAAAGGTCTATACATGAGCATATTGGAAGTTTATTCCCATCAGATTTACAAACATTTTCGTCTTTCTTTTGATGGAACCAGCAAAAGTGATCAAGAGTGTTCCACTGTTCTGCTACTTATATTTAACTCTTCATTCTTAAATACAAACATTCTATTTAGATTTTTTTTAATGGTTTGACAGTTGACAAGTGTCTTAAATGATTCTTTTTAGTAATTTTTATTAAACAATCTAAGTGCTGGAGCTCTAAAGAACAGGGGGTTTCGAACTTTTTGATGCCAAGGTCCCCCAAATATATGGATTCAGTTGCGAGGAATATAAAAGGCAGCTATTCATTTTCAGTAAAGGACCCATTGTGTGAGAAAAATACTGTGATGTGTGTTTTCCCTCAAAAATTAAATAATGGGCTTGTATATTGTTATTGTTCTAATAGCAAAGCAAATTATTGAAATATGTTCTTGTATTATGTTGACAGAATTTACACCATCTATTCCCAACACATTTTCAATTAAATTAAAGTGATTTTTTTCCCGTTTTCTTTTCTTCTCTCCAATAAATATGATTTACAGAGCATAGTGCCATTAAAGCTCCCAGAAAACAAACCAAAGTGTGACTATGATGAGGAGAAACTCCACTGACGGTTAACACAAACCATTCTTGAACATATTGTGAGTGTGACCACGCTACAAATAGTTTGGGTCACAAAAATATTAAATTATTTGTATATATATAATTTTTTATCTGCATATATTTCTATGTACATGTAGTATACAAACGTTTTAATTTAAATAATTTGAATGTATTATAATGAGTTTGCACTGAACAGTTCAGCTGTATTTTCTGAATTCTGGGTGGCAGTTGAGAGAGTTACCGTGGCGACTGAAGCACATCCTCAGATCAGACAACAAAGAGGACTGTTTAAGCAACCACTAACTCTTGTCTCTCTCTCTCATTTACTGCTAACTTAAGGTTAGTTAAAATCATAAAATTTCATATCAAACTGAAATTTTGATAACATCAAAGCTGCTGCTAAGTTTTTCACTGCTTACTGTCCTGCTTACTCCCCGGGACCTGGAACAGTTTGTACAATACAAGGAAAAAGATATATATAAGAAATATTTTATTGACAAAATTAAACAAATGGGGTTATGTCTTACTGTTATAAATAGGGTTGTCAATAAAATAAAATAATAGCAATAAAATGTTATATCATACATATGAAAGCAATGTCTTTAGTTTACATGTTTTGACAGCCCTAAAAACTGCTAACCATATTAGCAACTCAAGGACCCTATACAGTGGGGGTAAGAGGTTCTTGATAAGAAGAATGTACTAACTTGTTAATAAAACCCCTTGTCTGCTCATTTGCATCTGGGTCCTATCTCTTGCAGAACTGTGACAAAACGAATCGGCCAACACAGGACCCAGCAATGAGCATCCGTGTAGTTCCCCCCATAACTGCCCAAGAGAGACTGGCACTCCAGCGTGGATGTTATCGCTTCGCCAGCAGGGCCTGGATGTGCAGCCTTTTGCCCTGTTCTTCTGGACTATGGGTAAAGGCATTAAGTACGATGATGCGTCCCTCATGGTTGCTTTTAACCTCTGCCTGGATGACCCCTTGCCACAGTGGGAGATGAAGCAACTGGGAATTTTGGATTTTTGGAACTTCACCCACTATCTGCATCACCGCTAGGACTGGCAGATACTGACACCACCAGAGTCAGCTTGCAGTGACAAGATCTTTCTCTGACTCCAACTTTAAAGCGTAGACTGAGAAGGAGGAGGGCAGCCCAGACCACTGTCTCTGAGTCCACGGAGTCAGTTGCAGTCATAGTAAATGCAATCCCTGCAGAAGATTCCAAGTCCTTTCCAGTTGTCTCAGAGTCTGTCACGTCCATCCTAGTTACTCCCGAGTCTGTCAAGTCTAGTCACCCCAGGGCCATCCATGACAGTTCCAGCCATGCCAGATCCAGTCAAGTCTGCCGGGTGTCGGCTGAGACGTTCCTACAGTTTCTCAATCAGAGTCAATCAAGACCACTGCAGTCATCCCAGAGACTGGTGAATTTTCTGTAGTCATCCCTGAGTCTGTCAAGCCTGCCCCAGTACCTCCAGAGTCTGTTTGCAGTGACCAACTTGCTCTCCCACCTTCGAGTCAAGTCCTGAGCCAGTCGAGCCCGCTCCTGCCAGTCCTGAGCCAGTCGAGCCCGCTCCTGCCAGTCCTGAGCCAGTCGAGCCCGCTCCGCCAGTCCAGAGCCAGTCGAGCCCGCTCCGCCAGTCCAGAGCCAGTCGAGCCCGCTCCTGCCAGTCCAGAGCCAGTCGAGCCCGCTCCTGCCAGTCCTGAGCCAGTCGAGCCCGCTCCTGCCAGTCCATAGCCAGTCGAGCCCGTTCCTGCCAGTCCTGAGCCAGTCGAGCCCGCTCCTGCCAGTCCTGAGCCAGTCGAGCCCGCTCCGCCAGTCCAGAGCCAGTTGAGCCCGCTCCGCCAGTCCAGAGACAGTCGAGCCCGCTCCTGCCAGTCCTGAGCCAGTCGAGCACAAATTGTCATGCCCTCAGAAGCAGAGGTAAAGGAGGCCCCATGTTGGCAAGTAAAATACCCTTCTTTTAGAAGCCCCTAGCCCATTGGCCCAGGAGGGCCCAGGTTCAGAGATTCCCAAGTCATTGGTCCAGGAGGACCTAAGTTATGAGGTTCCTAAACCATTGGCCCAGGATGGTCTGAGCCAAGAGGCACCTTGCTTAGTGGTCAAGGAGGACCTCATTCAGATGGTCCAGACTCCAGCTGTCCCAGAGCCCGCTGCGGAGGAAGCTGTCCCAGAGCTTTTGCTCTTGTGCTTTATAATCTAGTTTGAGTTCTCTTTTGTTTTAGAATTTTATTTTTAGTTATTTTCTTCAGTTCTTATTTTTCCTGTCAAGTGGAAGTCTTGGTTTTCTTTTGCAAATCCAGTTTTTTATTTCTGGGATCTTATTTTTTTTTTTTTTTTTTTTTATGAATCGTCTGCCCTGCCCTACTGTCTGAACTGTGGTTCACGCTTCACTCTCTCTGCTGTCTCAAGTTTTCAGTCTTGTTAATAAAAAACCCTTGTCTGCTCATTTGCATCTGGATCCTATCTCTTGCAGAATTGTGACAAGAATACAAAAATAGGATGCAGGAGAAAAAAGTTTAACACTTACTTTACCAATAAAAACAAAAAGATCTAGTCATTTTTGTATCTAGTAAGTACATGGACAATAAAGTGAGATTAAATGCATAAAAAAAATGTTTTATTTAACATATTTAGTTATTGGGGGTTTGCATAGTATTCTGATTCTGAATTTCACTGATTTTATTCATTGTGAGGAATATTGATTTTTTTTTTGTTGTTGTTCAAGTGAGATGAGTAAATGCACGCTATGGACCATCAATTTTACTTGATGCACGCTCACATTTAGTCTAGAACTACAATAACCATCATGTTTACACACAACGCCTCTGCACTTCAATTTCTCTCAACATGGGCAAAAGAGAGCTGTCAGTCAATAAATGGGAAAACAAAGAAACTTGCGTTACTTGTTTGAAAAAGTAACTCAGATATTTTGTTGTACATTTTAAAAGTAATGCGTTACTTTACTAGTTACTTGAAAAAGTAATCGGATTACGTAACTCAAATTACTTGTAATGAGTTACCCCCAACACTGCTAACTTACTCTAGTACTCAACTGAAATACGGTATTGTATTGCTTGAACAATCAAAAAATATATATATATTCAAAAAGGATTATTCAATTTGATGGAATTTTACTATTAATTAAATTGCGTAAACCTTAAAAAAGGCTTAAAATTGTTGCTTTGGATGAAAGCACCTGACAAATGAATAAACCTAAATGTGTTTGGCTACAATGACAGAACCTGTCAAGACATTCAAAGTTTCGTCAGTGCTTCACAATATAAAGTCAACCTTGAGTCAAAGGGTTTGTTAACACTATAAACATTCCTGTAGCTCAAAGCATGTCACAATACCAAGGTCACAGGCTCAATTCCAAGGAAATGCAAGAACTGATAAAATGATTACCTTGAATGCAAGGTAATTTACTTTCATAAAAGTGTCTGCCAAAGACATAAATGTAGGCTAAATTTGACAAACGCCTGAAAGGCCTTCTACGTTGTTTAATGAATTTTTCACTTTTAGTCATTTGAAATGATTGTAAACATGGCACAGTCAGTCTCGTATTATGGCTACAGTCACCTCGGCTTTATCCCATCCATCTGGTGAGGGCTCTCCTGTGGCCACCAGGACCTCTGGCATAGTCCATATCCTGCTTTCTGAAACACCTGCTTCTGAGTTGGCACAGAAGTGTGGGATCCTGAGAGATTGGAACACAGCCATCTGTTTCTCCATGCCACTGTGACCAGAAGTGCCTGTAATCTGCCTACAGAAGGAAACAAGGCTGAATAATATCCACACACACACACACACACACACACACACACACACACACACACACACACACACGCACACACACGCAGGTTGACCCATGCTGTAGCACTACAAAGCCATCTCACACATAGATCAACTGTAGATGTTTGCTCAAGATAAACATCATCATGTAGAAAGTAGAAAGAATACCCAAATGCTCATATCCAGCAGTAGAAACCTCTCCATAGCCAGACTGACTATTAAAATGAGTTTACTTGTAAAGACTAAATCGTGTGAGAATGAAATACATTGAGAATTTGCTTATAAAATAATGCTTTAGGGGAAATAAATTGAGTTTTATAACAGCAATAAGGTTGTGCTACTGTGAATAATGTATGCTATCCCTTACAGCACCTTTGAATATTTACATAATTTATTTCTTAAATATAACGTTGAAACAAAATAATTGACGCTATATTACAGTTTTTTTCAACTGCTTACACACAAAATCCTTACTTGTCACACAATTTCTGAAACCTGACACTCGAACACCAGAACCACACACCAAATCTGCAAACCCATACACTAATTCTCGGCCTTCGACTCAGTTTTCAATTTCATAAAACACTTTTTGCAAACCACAACACACAGGTCTCTATGTAACACACACAAATCTAACAGGACGTATCTTGATTTTATTTTTTCAAACACAACCTATCAAAATGCCACAGTAATTCATCAGTGCCTCACATGAACTCCTCACATGTGCAAACACTCACTGCTTTACTTAACACCAACCAATCATGGCTTTAGAATAGGCCTATAAATAGGCCAAAGGTCAAGTTATATGTTTTTCAGACTGTGTAATACTGTATTCACAACCACAAATGCTTACAGTAAAAAACAACAACAAAAAACATATACATTATATATATATATATATATATATATATATATATATATATATATATATATATATATATATAGCCCTTTATATATAGTTTGGTTTCAATCTTGCTTTCCTGTTTGCCATGAATTTTTCAACATCTCTCTGCCAATTACTTTTAATCTTGAGATGTGTTTGTGATATTTTGAATGCAGTGCTTCATTTTAGAGATGTGAGGCATTTTGCATTTTGTGTGTGCAATTCTTGGATTTGAGTGTAAAGTTTTGAAAAAAAGAGGCAGAGGTTTGAAAATGTGTTAAAGCAGTTAAAAAAAAAAAAACTGTAAGCGAATTTAAATTTTATTTTATCTTCAGCACTCCAGACATGCCGCATTCATTGAGAGACTTCATTTCCCACAGACTCCTGCGGCCGTTACTGCTCTTCGCACATGCGCAGTGTGAGATTCTCTTTGCACATGCGCAGAACACTTCTCTGTGTGCACATGCGGAGTGTGAATGCGTTTGTAAGATGGCGGTGTGAGCGCGCGGCCTGCTTCTGTATGCGCGAGATTGAGATTCCCGCGGTCATCATTCAAGCACAAGCAGTCGAAAAACTGTGTGTGTGGCGCGAACTTGTGTGAGGTATGTATATAACTTTATTAAATAGTGGTTTGTTTCACACTGATCCATGATACGTCGTATTGTCTTTATTTAAGAGCCGGCCCGTCATTAGCACGTTTAAACCATCGTATTCACACAAACGCACCATATAAACAGATAATATCGCTGCTAATATAGTATAATGCGATTTGAGTCCGAAATTAATCGATTAAAATCATGTTTGAGCTATTTAATATTCATCTGCCGGTAGTTGCTCAATCTGTCACGTCATTCAAATGAAATGCGCTTCAAAGTCGTAATTAATGACTCATGTTGCTAAAATCTTTCAGATTTTAAAAGAATTTGAAAGAATTTCAGCATTATTTCATTTGTTTAGATATTATGTGATTTTGAATGTGGTCTCTTCTTTAGTGAGTCAAATGTGATGGTTTGGTTGACCGATACAATTTACCTAAATAGGACTCCTTCCTGGTCATGAACCCGAGACCTCAACCGAACCTCGACCTCAACTGATCCACACCGTAGACCTAAACTAACCCTACACGTATTGTGTACTTAAGATCAGAGGACTAAACCAGGTGTCTACTAGGATCAGTTGATTTTTGATCCAAAATCTCCTACTGGTGTAACTTGCGTCACAAGCTTCCTTTACTTTGTAATCTAATCTGGCATTTTTCCATTTAGTTCCAGTTCTAAAGGAAATTCCAATAATCCCAACTCTGTTTCGTTTGATTTGTCTCTATCGTGTTTCCTGAGTAAACGTCTGCCATGCATTTTATTTGACAGCTGAGCTGTGATGGCCAAGAGGATTGCAGAGAAAGAGTTGACGGACAGGAACTGGGACCAGGAAGATGAAGGAGAGGAGGTGTGCAACCTTTCAGTATCTACACACTTTCACTATGAAACATCTTTACATTCCCAGTGGAAATGCTTTTATCCATAGTGTCTAAAAAGACACTTAACCACACTAGCCTATTTCCGCTCTGTATCCATTTCTGCAAATCCCACAACTACTCAGATTTAATTTTACTTGTACATCCTTATGAGAGATGATTTTATTTCAGATTCAAGCATGCCAAAAAAAAACCCCGGTGTTTAAGCGGTTAAGTGCTTAAGCCAAGAATAATTGAACGTTTGAATATATTGTTTTGTGTCTTCAGGCAGGAATGTTTTCAGTTGCAACTGAAGATGTGATGAAGAATCGCTCCATCAAGAAAGCCAAGCGTCGTAACGTCGGCTTAGAGGTAACACTCCTCCTGTGTCCCGGCAGGCATCCGGTCATGTGTTTTGAGGGTGATTTATAGATGAGTTTTGTTGTTTTGTAACAGGGAGAGAGTGGAGGGGCCTTCAAAGCTTTTAAGGGCTTCTCTCTGACATCGGCCGCAGGGACAGCGTCATTCTCTGGCTTTGGTAATGGCGCTGGTTTCAAACCTATGTCCAGCCTGACCAATGGCAGTGTGGCATCAGTGGCTCCATCTTTTGCCAGTTTTAACGTTCCCTCGTTTGCTAAAACTAACAGTGGTAAGTGTTTTTATTCTTTTTTTTTTCATTCATGAAAAAAAGTTAATTGTAGATGTAATCTAAACAATGATTAAGGTTTATATATAAATCTTATACAAGTTGTTTAGATGTGTAAATAAAATAAAATATACAAGAAATTAAATATAAAATTAAAAGAGGTTTTTTTTAATGTATTGTGCTGCATTTTAATGGGGTAACTATCTATGATAGATACGACAGAACAAGATAGGCTTTTAATAATCTTTTACTGCGCAAACTGCTTATGTGTGCATAATGTCAATTCATGTCCTCTCACACCAGTGTTGTGATCTAACAGACACCCGGTAGTGATTACCACATCATTTAGGGTGTTCACACTGCAAGCCTTAGTGCTCAATTCCGATTCATTGCTCAGATCTGATTTTTGTATACCTGTTCACATTGTTGTTTTAAACATGGCCAATATCAGATTCCAGTGCGAACAGATCATGGTACTGAACTGACCCTCATGCGCAAAAGAATGGTAAAAAGACGTCACACAGAAGGCTGCCATATGGAAGAAAACACATAGGACATTCAATTATTGTGTGATCTGCCGCAGAATCCAGGGAATTAATGCACATGCAATATTAAAAACAAAGACGAGAATGCGAAAAGAGAGTTTTAAAATATTTATGATACGAGCCCCTCGTATCTTTTATGAGGCGTCGCTTTAATACTTTTGCTCTGACGCATCACTGTCCTTCACTGACTACCTTTCGCAACTGTCTTGATAACTGCAGGTATGCAAAATCTCAATATGACTGTTCAGATTGAGGTCGCATTATGTAACTGCACTCTGAACGTAGCCTTAGAAACATCAATAAACTCCATCAAGAGACATTTTATGCAAATCCACAATATAAAGATCTTTATAAACCAATCAAGTATAATAATGGGAATATTGAATTTCGGAGAGAGTTTTCCCATGCTGACTGTCGTAACCGAAGTATGACTGACAGCCGCAGAGGAGAGAGTGTTTCAGTGAAACCTAAATTTAACGATGTAAATATTCATCTGTCCTTTGATACAGATGTCTCCATTTCCAATTCGCGAGATCTCCATTTTCACTTCATCAAAATTTTACTGGCCCCACCACAAAGAAAGTTATAAAATAGTTATTGTTTTTGACCCATGTAACCTTGTATAGTAATAAGGTTATGACACCAAAATGTTAGATACCAGTGAAATAAAACAATGTCAGATTTAAGTGCTTTTCAGGATCTTCAGGTAGTTCTAACAGTAGTTTTCAGGTACAGATATTGAATAATCAAATCAAAAAAGTTAAATAGATTTGAATAGTAGCGGTCGAACAATATCTCGCCAAGGCCTATATTTGGCATTTTTTTAATATCTCGGCCGATACGTTTTTCTGATTAGCCGGTGTTAGAAGCGGTTTATTTTCGATGGCACACCTGACTTTTATTTTGACGAGCGGCCCTGAGAATGGTAGTGTCTGAACACAGCCCTCACATTGTTCGTCTTCATTAGTTTATGATCTCTGTTTAACAACAGTCATATCTCATACTAGGGCTGGGCGATATGGCTGAAAACTGTATCACGATATAAGTGTTTCATATCGGTCGATATCGATAATTATTGATATTTTTTATGACATATTTAAAATAAGGACCAGTCCAGGAGACAAATACATTACATTTAAAGATTTTTTATTTTAAACTTTCTGATTATAATCCCATCAGTTATAAAGGCAGAAATGTCAACACGACCATGGAAAACACTGGGCGATATGGCAAACATATAATATTACGATTTTTCAGGAAAATCACGATTAATGATTTTATCATGATTCTTTTTTATGTTGGTTTTACTATTTTGTGGCTGTTTTTAAAATATGGACATTAGTTTGGCTGTAATGCTCAAAGCCTTAGGTAACAAAATGTAAAATAAAAAAGAATGGCAGACAGGGGCGAAGATAAAAAAGTTCTCATTATGTTCTTTGTTATTAAATATTAAGATCAAAGATACACATTACACGTACACACAAGCTAATATACAGATTAAATAAACAGTGCTTTATGTTTTCAGCTACAGTAGGTGTATTTAACAGTAGCATTGAACAAAGTAATTAAATGAACAAATATGAAAATAAAACAAAACAGACTTCACTGTATAAATTATACATTGATACGTATTAAAGCTACTATTAAAGTTATCAGTCAAGAGCAGTGAATGATTTTCTCTTTGCATTTTGTTGTTTTATTAACATTAAAGGGATAGCTCTGTTTACTGTTTGGATAGCCACATTCTTCAAAATATTAATATTTGAAAATATAAGAAGGAAATTAATACAGGTTTGGAACAACATTAGAGTGCGTAAATAATGAGAGAATTTTTATTTTTGGGTGAACTATCCCTTTAAGGACAAGCGGCAGCGTGTTTACTATTACTATACTGTCTCTTTAAGAGCTGCGCGCGACGCGTCTAATATACACGCATTTGACAAGCAGATTTTCTCTCAATTTTCTCAAGTTTGCTTTCACTTTAGACATATCCGACTAGTTTATGTAAACCTTGTGTGTATATAACAGTATTAGCACAATAAGACTCGAAATATAGTCCAGTAGGCGCTGGTAGACAGAGTGCATGTGAGCTTCACATGTACGCGCTGAGAAACGCACACGTTAAAACAGCTAATAAGCACGCGAATAACAGAGAAACTGACGATGGTCTTGCATAATTTGCAGACGACATGGTCTGACTACGGTCAGAC
This sequence comes from Rutilus rutilus, assembly GCF_951802725.1. Lineage (NCBI taxonomy): Eukaryota > Metazoa > Chordata > Actinopteri > Cypriniformes > Leuciscidae > Rutilus > Rutilus rutilus. The sequence goes on along the minus strand of NC_140212.1, from coordinate 22,165,605 downwards.
TTGAAGTCAGGCGAGCTGACTTTTCCTGTTTTATCAACAATCGCTGTATCACTACACGCCGGTTCTGTTACTGAAGAATCCAACACGAGACAACAATATTGCGCAACCATACTGACTGGCTGTTGCGTGTCACCCCCTACGTTGCAAGGTTACCAGAGAGTTGAGTGCCTTTGTTCATGCAACCAAATTTGCTTTCGCAACCTCTGGTTTCTTCCGACGAAGAAAAAAAAAAAATTATCGAAAGTTTTATCGAACGCATTTTTTATTGATATTGATTACGTGTCTATCGCGATACATATCGTTATCGTTTTATCGCCCAGCCCTATCTCATACATTATTAGACAGAACTGTTAAACAAAGCAAGTAAACGGTATGCGAAAAAGTATAGCGTTTGCTTTTATTTTATTATTATTAATAGGAACTCAGTACTTTCTGATTTCAAGTCAACATTCCGCAAATTAAGGATGGGCATTTTTCTAAAATATTGCATTCGATTATTCGGGCTCATAAAAATCGAATATTCGTTTATTGAAATGACGTTTAACGAGAAAGACGTTATTTTTTAAGTAGAAATTGTTTTTGAAGTTAAGTTTAAGTTTTTGTCACCATTTCTGAACAAGCTTACGATTAGGCAATATACACAACAAGCTTGCTATATATCTTAAGGTTTTCTTTTAGTTGAAAACATTAAAGGGCACCTATTATGACTCTTTTCACAAGATGTAAAATAAGTCTCTGATGTCCCCAGAGTATGTATGTTAAGTTTTAGCTCAAAATACCCAACAGATAATTTTTTACAGCATGTTTAAATTGTAATTTTTTGGGGCTCAGATAAACGCGCTGTTTTAGTGTGTGCCCTTTAAATGCAAATTAACTGCTGCTGCACGGCACAGGGGGCGGAGCCTCACAAGCTCGTTCTCAGGACAACCTCAACAGAAACTCTCAGTTGCGGTGTTCATTTCGACTCGGAGTCGGACAATAATGCCCACAGAGCCAGAGAATATATGCTGTATGGACATAGAACAGGTATAGTTTAGTTTAATTATGGTTATAACTTATTTGTCATCTGCTTTTATCCACTAATACAAGCCTGCTGTAGCAAAACCCGTCCGAATAATGATCGCTTAGGAGACATTCTTCTCTACAGCTGCTCAAGCGTCGAACTATGGCGGACTCTGTGTCCAGCTCACTCAGGGCGGGTCTATGCTCAAACTGAAGTGTCACTCAACAGTCGTGGGAGGGGCCTGCTCAATTCTACGTCACATTGCACCGATTCTGAGACAGTGCTTATGATTTATTGAGATAGTAAAAAAACCACTGGGTGGATTTTTATCATTCTAGGGTGGTTTTGCTCACACACTGCCAACACACATTTATGTTCAAACACCATGTAAAAGTGAATTTTGCATAATAGGTGCCCTTTAAACAATTTGTGTAAACAAAAAATATAAAGAACAATCATTTAAGCTCAAGCAGCGGTAACGAAAAAAAATGCTAATAAAGCAGACTGCGGCAATTATCGTACAGAATGTACACTCGAGTCAGCATATGGTTATAGTGTTTATATTTTTTCACATTCATGTTGAGAAAAACAATAATATCCACATGCTCGAGTGAGAACGCGCTGCGCTGACAGACGTTGCAGAGACACAGTGTGCTAAGCGAAGTTTCTAACAGCACTTTGCATTTTCCGTTCTCCTTTCTCCCTCAACGAAACTTAAAGGAAGTATAAGTCTCAAAATTATTTTGCTATCTGATAAGGTAATGTATCATCTCGGCTAACTTGGGTTACAGCTGCGCTTGCCTGCAGTCGTGAATGCAGTGATGAACAGCTGTCTTTCTTCATGTGATTTCTCATTGTGGTGATATAAGTCATATTCATTCATTTGATCAAAAGGAATTCCATTTTGTAAGATCATTTCAGGGTTTTTCCAAAATTGGTCTTCGGTGGTGGCTGACCGACATGGTCATCCACACACAGCAAAGAGTACTCTAGTACCTACATGATCCGCAAGCCCAATATTGACAAATGTTAAATTTAAAATAAATACAAAGAAACAGTTTGTGATTTTTTTCTTAAAGAAAAGAAAGTAATTAAATGAACAAATATGAAAATAAAACAAAACATAGACTTCACTGTATAAATTATACATTGATACTTATTAAAGCTAAAGTTATCAGTGAAGAGCAGTGAGTGATTTTCTCTTTGCATTTTGTTGTCTTATTACGGATAGTTCTCCTAAAAATTCAAATTATCATAATTTACTCTCTCAAGTTGTTTTAAACTCGAATAAGTTTCTTTCTTCTGTTGAAAATAAAAGTTATTTGGAAGATTGTGGGTAACCAAACAGTTGATGTACCCCAGTGACTTCCATAGTATATTCTCCTATGAAAGTCAATGGGGATCAGCTACTGTTTGGATAGCCACATTCTTCAAAATATTAATATAAAAAAAAAAAGAGAAGGAAATTAATAGAGGATTGGAACGACATTAGAGTGCATTAATGATGAGAAATTTTATTTTTGGGTGAACTATCACTTTAAGGACAAGCGGCAGCGTGTTTAACTATAACTACTGTCTCTTTAAGAGTTGCGCGCGACGCGTCTAATATACACGCATTTGACAAGCAGATTTTCTCTCAATTTTCTCAAGTTTGCTTTCACTTTAGACATAACCGACTTTATTTATATAAACCTTGTGTGTATTTAACAGTATAAGCACAATAAGACTCGAAAGATAACTTAGTCCAGTATCCAGGCGCTGGTAGACAGGCTTTTAGTGCATGTGAGCTTCACAGCACACGTCAGAACAGCGCATCAGCACGCAAATTAAATGTTTAACCGACAAGGCATTAAAGCACATGCAAATTATGAACTGCAGTGTCCCGTTCCGCTGCGTTAACATTTATGTGAACATACGTCGCGTTGTTTAGTATGTTGGGAGGCGCCAGAACAGATATAATGCACGATTCTACGATATTTCTTCAAAAGCAGATCGTGGAGACATTTTAATCGTCCACGATCAAAAATCGTCATATCGCACACTCCTAAAAAACCACTTCAAACTGGATAGATTTTTTTTTTGCGTTTATTTAAAGTTATGTCAGCTGCATGTGCGGAATGCTTGTCACAAGCTGTAAGAGAAGATAAGGCAACTTTTTTTGACTGCAATTCACACCCAGCGCTAATTCAGCAAAAATATTCTCCGAATGCACCACGTGAAACATGGATTCGGTCTTCCGACCTTTATGATCAGTTGATTTTGATGCGATGGAGAGAGCAAAGACAGAATTGAAGACGGAGACTGCCCGTGCGGGGGTGGGGCGCTGTGATCCGTCACTCCGTCAGTAGCCTGCTTCACTCACAAAACCCAATTACTGATCAAATAAGGCTTTGGCGGGACAAAAAAATCTTTTTGGCGGCCGCCAAAAAATTTTCAATGTACGAAAAACCCTGCATTTTCATCAAAGTAATTCCAAACTTCACGAGGCAGATGACAACATTATGTGATCAAATACAATCAACTTGTTAACACGCTCCACAGCGCCACCACATTTAATTATAACTGCAAGTTAGTGCTTGGGATTTATCATGGATTCATTTACGGCCAGCAAAGCAACGTAGTAAAATTCGAATCGTATTTTATTTTTCAAATATTAATTACAGATTGAATATTCGTGCACACTCCTAGTTAAATGCAAATGTAGATTTATTATTAATTGATTGATTTTTTTTGTGTTATTTGGACGTACAGCACATATGCTGTGCTACTATTTGTCTTGAAGCCAAAGATGAAGCGAAAGAGTCGTGCGCTGACAGTACTGCTCTTTCCACCTTAATAAATAATCCAGTTGTTTGTGGCTCACTATGGATATGGTCTCAATTCATTGTCTATTTTGGGCAGCAGTATTCTCAGATCTCCACAGCTTTTGTATTTGTGCTTTATTCAGTTGGCAATCACAGAGACTGTTTACCTCATCAACCACAAACTGGTATTTTTAGTGTTGTGGCACCAACCCAGTCTGACATGATGCCCAGCAGTGAACACTTTGAGAATTAGCTTCCATTACACTCATGAGTTTGAACTGTCACACAACCAATGAGATTCATTAGTGCACCACAAGTTTTGACATTTTTACGTTATTAATTGCCTAGTTATGCATATTTGTTCTCTAAAGAAATTGTTTCTGACTGATAGGACATGTATTTCTATGTCAAACAATTAAGTCATCAAAAAACATTTCAAATGTCATCCAAAATGTTTTCAGGGAACTTTATAAATGAATATTGCCATCAGAATTGTTATCTTTTGATTTTGCATTAATGTTTGAAGGGGTAAATTATAAAGAATAATAAGTTGGGCATTGAAACAAAATTCAACATTCTGGTTCTGATTCAATATGTAATACATGGGTTGGCATTATATAATTGATGTTAACTCAAAACCATATTACATTAAATATTATTATTACTCTGGTCTATGTTCAATTGTTCAATCACCAAAAAACAACATAAGGTGAAGTTTTTAGATTTCCCAAACTTTATGTATTTTCTCAATCTACTTTTGAGATTGTATTCCTATCTTGATCTAATACCATTTTTTTAAATGTATTTCGTAAACATTTTGATACCTGGCTAGTAGAGGTCTAACGATATTCAAACTGAACTGGAAATACTCTCATGGCATACTGAATGGGCCCCGCCCAGCTCTAGCCCATTGTTGAGGTTTACCGTATGTCACAAAACTAGTTTTTCTTCCTTGACATTTGATGAAATCGTAATTAGGGGTGTAACGGTACACGTATTAGTCTCGTGAATTTTCGTGTCGTGTACAAGACGAATACAGCGTTGTAGCATAACACCATTAACTAACAAAACACGGAGCTTATTGCAATTATTGGTACTTTCGACAAGAAACAAAGTGCTATTTTTTTTACATTATGTCCATTTTATCACGTAATTCAAACAATAGGCTAAATGCTGTTTTGACTCTCTTTAATGTGGCGTGGCTGATCACTATATAGGCGCTAGGGGTGGTGAAAAAAATCGATTATTGATTAATCGCGAGTATGTTATGGACGAGTATGAATCGATTATTAAATTTTCAAAAATCGATTTTTTATAAAAAAAATAAAAATTGGATGCCACGATAAAAAAATTAAATAAAAAATCCACTCTGCGTGCATTTAGAGCATGTTATGAGAGGCGAATCACAACTACTTCAGAAAACCCAGCACAATATAGGAACTACCAGGCAGTGACGTATGTGTATTCTGAAATAAAAAGTATTTCACCTCAGAAAAACGGACGTTCCTGTCCTGTCAGCCGTTATACTGTACTCGTAGTAGCGCACACTCTTCAATTGCACGCGCAAATGCGGAGGGGCGCGCCGTGTATCGCTTCACTGTATAGTGCAAAGTGCAAAGGAAACTACGAGCATGCAACGTTGTTACGTTGTAAATTAGTAAGTCATGAAATAAAAGTAAAATACCAATAAATCACGTTACTGGTACATCGTGTGTTAGCTGAGAAGGATTTGCATGCAGGTATGATTTTCATTCTATTCACCAGGAGCAGTTTCCATGTTTCATTAACAGTTCTTGTTAGTATTGTGTATTCACCATGGTAACTGTCGTTTCAATATTAACGCCAAAATGCCACTTTATTTTCACTTTGTATTTGTAAAATACTGTGGTGGCTCATACCAACATTGTATTAACAAAAGCTAGTTTGGGACTGCTATTTAATATCTTTAGCTGAACACCTTGTCTTTCTAGAAGAAAATTGTCCAATTTCTACAGTATGTTGGTTCTGATCTACTTCCTAAAGGAAATAAGCCTTTCATTTATTTGTTATTGTTTAGTTCAACTTGATGAGTCACAACACAATGTGATGTATTCATTTCTGTGTTCTACAGAACATAAGCTACATACAAATAATTCTGAAGTTATAACTACACGACACAGAAAGTGCTTTGAGTTGTTACTCAATAAAAGAGTTAAGTAATTCAGCAGCTGACTTTTTTTAATACTGCAATCACTTTGTAGTGTATTTTCGTTTACTGTTGTGAACTGGAAAATCAATAATCGCTAATCGAGAATCGTTAATAATCGAAAATCGACTGTAATCGAATCGGGACTTCAATAATCGTAATCGAATCGGGAAATCAGACAGATTAACCACCCCTAATAGGCGCCTATATAGGTAAAAGCAGCGCAGCATGGGTGATCATGATCATCTCTTCCTAATAAATGTGATTGAACATCTGAAGTTATGTTCAAAGATACAGTACAACTTACTGAAACATATTATATTTCATGTAATCGCTCTGTGTTTTTACTGCGGAAAGACATCAGTAAAACAGCTTTAAAACAATATCCCACGTAGCATTACATTTACCTCAGGAAGACCATTCAGTGTCCACAGCTTGTTAGTCAGCTAGAGAAATTAACTCTTCACTAAATGTATGCACTATATTAGCCTATATATTTTCATTTTATTTTGCTTAACCGGTTAGTGATTTCTTGATTATTTAATGTCTTTAAAATATCTGTCTTGAAAATGACTATTTCAACAACGAATTGGAGTAAAAACATAATTAAATGTAGAAGTTAATGCAAAAACTTCCTTATGTGCAGTTTACATGTTTGCATACAGTTTGTTATTTGAGTGTTCCAACTTAATTTAGGCAAATAGTCTGGGCTCTGTTGTTAACCTTTAATATTATAATAGCTAATGTGCAAGTAAGGGATCCCTATATAGTTTACAGCATTAGCAGCATACAGTATTTTTTATCCTTAAGAAACTTTTAATTTCAACTGAATTAATTCAAAAACAGAGACACAATTTGTTTAGTAAACCACTGTTTAAAGGGGTGGTTGAATATTTCACTTTCCTCACTTACTTTAGTTAGTGTGTAATGTTGCTGTTTGAGCATAAACAACATCTGCAAAGTTATGACGCTCAAAGTTCAAAGCAAAGGGAAATATTTTATTTGAAAGAAATTGCTTTTTAAGGACTACAACAAATGGCTGGTAGGGACTACACGACATTCCTCCCGGGTTAGTGACATCATGAACCCTAAAATGTACATAAACCCCGCCCCAGAACACGATTTTCTCCATCTTTCTGACTTTGGGTTGAACATAAAAGGCTAAAAGTTGTAGAAATGTTCAGTGCATGTCTGTGTGAGGTAAAAGGACACAAGCTGTTGAAACTCCGCCCTCTGTGTTGGTAGCAGCAGCTCATTTGCATTTAAAGGGACAGACAAAAACTGTGTGTTTTTGCTCACCTTCAAAAAGCGACAATTTTAACATGCTATATAAAAATATCTGTGGGGTATTTTGAGCTAAAACTTCACACACTCTGGGGACATCAAAGACTTATTTTACATCTTTCGAAAAGCGCATTATACCACCCCTTTAATATAAAAAAAGCAATTTTATGTTTGTTACAGGGTTTTTCCTGGGTCAAAATTGGTCTTCGGTGGTGGCTGACCGACATGGTCATCCACACACAGCAAAGAGTACTCTAGTAACCACATGATCCGCAAGCCCAATATTGACAATAAATGTTGAATTTAAAATAAATACAAAGAAACAGTTTGTGATTTTTTTCTTAAAGAAAAGAAAGTAATTAAATGAACAAATATGAAAATAAAACAAAACATAGACTTAACTGTATAAATTATACATTGATACTCATTAAAGCTAAAGTTATCAGTGAAGAGCAGTGAGTGATTTTCTCTTTGCATTTTGTTGTCTTATTAGGGATAGTTCTCCTAAAAATTCAAATTATCATAATTTACTCTCTCAAGTTGTTTTAAACTCGAATAAGTTTCTTTCTTCTGTTGAAAATAAAAGTTATTTGGAAGATTGTGGGTAACCAAACAGTTGATGTACCCCAGTGACTTCCATAGTATATTCTCCTATGAAAGTCAATGGGGATCAGCTACTGTTTGGATAGCCACATTCTTCAAAATATTAATATTAGAAAAATATTAGAAAATATTAGAAGGAAATTAATAGAGGATTGGAACAACATTAGAGTGCATTAATGATGAGATCATTTTTATTTTTGGGTGAACTAGGCCTATCCCTTTAAGGACAAGCGGCAGCGTGTTTACTATAACTACTGTATCTTTAGAGTTGCGCGCGACGCGTCTAATATACACGCATTTGACAAGCAGATATTCTCTCAATTTTCTCAAGTTTGCTTTCACTTTAGACATAACCGACTTTGTTTATATAAACCTTGTGTGTATTTAACAGTATAAGCACGAAAGATAACTTAGTCCAGTATCCAGGCGCTGGTAGACAGGCTTTTAGTGCATGTGATCTTCACAGCACACGTCAGAAAAGCGCAACAGCACGCGAATTAAATGTTTAACCGACAAGGCATTAAAGCACATGCAAATTATGAACTGCAGTGTCCCGTTCCGCTGCGTTAACATTTATGTGAACATATGGCGCGTTGTTTAGTATGTTGGGAGGCGCCAGAACAGATATAATGCACGATTCTACGATATTTCTTCAAAAGCAGATCGTGGAGACATTTTAATCGTCCACGATCAAAAATCGTCATATCGCACACCCCTAAAAAACCACTTCAAACTGGATAGATTTTTTTTTTTTGCGTTTATTTAAAGTTATGTCAGCTGCATGTGCGGAATGCTTGTCACAAGCTGTAAGAGAAGATAAGGCAACTTTTTTTGACTGCAATTCACACCCAGCGCTAATTCAGCAAAAATATTCTCCGAATGCACCACGTGAAACATGAATTCGGTCTTCCGATCTTTCTGATCAGTTGATTTTGATGCGAGGGAGAGAGCAAAGAGAACTGAAGACGGAGAGTGCGCGCGCGGGGGTGGGGCGCTGTGATCGTTCTCTCCGTCACTCCATCAGTAGCCTGCTTCACTCACAAAACCCAATTACTGATCAAATAAGGCTTTGGCGGGACAAAAAATCGTTTTCAATGTAGGAAAAACCCTGTGTTAGTGTTCTTATAATAGGCCATGACGCAGCGTTGAATTGGCTGGCCAACACACTGTAAAGTCAGAGAGGGAGGATGGGCGGCAGTCGTCACACTGTTAGAAATGCTGCCTCTTCAGAGCTCTTAGTCACCCAGCGTCTCTCTCTTCATCCTCAGGTCCCTTAACCTTCAACAGCTCCACCCCCTCCAAGCCCACGGTTGATGTCACCTCCAACGGCTCCGCCCCCAGCAGTAAAGAGTACAACCGTCAGCTCACCGCGCTCAACTGCTCCGTGCGCGACTGGATCACCAAACACGTCAACGACAACCCCCTGTGTGACCTCAACCCCATCTTCCGGGACTACGAGCGGCACCTGGCCAGCATCGAGAGGAAATACGGCACGTCAGACAGTGGGGCGGAGAAGCGGCTTGTGTCAAGCGGAGCAGGAACCACCGTCTCCAGTCCTGCTGTCAGTGGAGCAGCACCGCAGCTCTTCTCCTTTAAAGACAAGGATGATGACAAACCAGCAGCTGTGGCGGCTCCGGGCGTCTCTTTTAATTTCGGCCAGAAGGTGGACAGCTCTGTGCTCGGTGCGCTGGCCTCCAGTGGAGCGCCATCTTTCTCCTTCTCCACCTCCTCCTCCTCAGGCGTGTCGGTGTTTGGATCAGCGGTCAGTAGTGTCAGTCCTGCGGTGTCAGCCAGCAACAGCCAGACTGCAGGTGTGTGTGTTCACTTGTTCACTAATACAGCAAGCGCACTGATTCATAGGTTTTTGCTGTAAGGTTGTAAGTGGTGTTTAGTTTATTTCATGGCATCTTTCGGTTTCATTTCAGTCTAGTGGAATATAGGGTTTATTAGGCAATTTTTCTTGATATATTAGCTGTTTGAGCTATAGGGAAATTGTGTAATGGTACATTTCAGTTGAAATGTGGGAGAAAATGATTTATTCTTTCTGTAGAGATTCTGCAGAAATGGACCATGTTTAAAGGAATAGTTTACTTAAAAATGTTATTTTGTTTCAAACCTGTATTAATTTCTTTCTTCTGCTGAACACAAAGGATGATATTTTGAAGAATGTCATCAACCAAACAGTTGTTGACCCCACTGACTTCCATAGTATATTTTTTTTTCCTACTATGGAAGTAAATGGCTACCATCAACTGTCTGGTTTACTGACATTCTTCAAAATATCATCTTTTGTGTTCAGCAGAAGAAAGAAATTAATACAGGTTTGAAACAACTTGAGTAAATGACAAAATTTAAATTAAGTGAACTATTCCTTTAACATACCCGAGTTATGCATCTCTATAATCCCAGAACATCATTCATCTGCTTACAGAAAAGGGCGAAATAATGTTTATACAATAATTCAAGATGCACCTAACAACTATTTTGATAGTAGTTTATCAGAATTAAAAAAATCCGGATTTTTATTTTTAGATTTGGCATAAAATAGTTTTAAATAAATATTAGAAAAACACATCTTTATAAACCTCCCCAATTTTGCACAGTATTTTTTTTATAAATATATGCAAATTGAAGGCTGTAAAAAATGTAAAAACATGAATGTATGCTGTTGTGTGCATATATATATAGATATATATATATATAATAATTATTATATATATATATATATATATATATATATATATAATAATTATTATATATATATATATATATATATATATATATAATTATTATTATTATTATCATTTTTTTACATGTTGCATTTTATAATATTAGTAATGAAGTCAACACCATTATTCAATATCCTGCAGAAACTATCGATGTACATAAATAATAGTCTAAAAAGGTCATAAAACACAGTTTCACCATGGCTGTAACGCAATAGTCACTAATTTTTCTCTTTAGACAAAACGTAATGTGCAATGGAGGTGTATGTTTTCAATATCCACTGGCTAAATCTTGTGTACCTTCCTCAGGGGAAGAACATGCGTTCAAGATACATGTGACTGATGAAGGGTGTAATTGTTACTGAAATTATCTGGACAATTTTCATTTTTGATTTATCAATTAGAACTTGCAGATTACATGATTGTGCTCCCACAGAACACGCTTATAACAAGAATATTTATGATTATTGCACAAATGCTGATAATGAATATAAAATCAGCAGAAGTCAGACTCGCATTTAGAGTATCAGTCAGCACATTTCAGTAAAATGCTGCAACATGTTTTTTCATGTGAATTTCCTGTGCTTCTGTTTTAGATGAAAATGGGGAAGAATCAGAGGAGCCGCCTGTTCCTGTGGTGAAAGAGATCAAGGAGAAAGATGCCTTCTACTCCAAAAAGTATACATCACGTACCCGTCACTCTTTAAACACAACACTCGTGTCTCTCGTATATGTTATGTTTCAAAATTATCTTTCCGCAGGTGTAAGCTGTTTTATAAGAAGGATGGAGAGTTTAAGGAGAAGGGGGTCGGGACGCTGCATCTGAAGATGGTGGCTGAGAGCAAGCTTCAGTTGTTAGTGCGCGCCGACACAAACCTGGGTAAGTCATCATGCATACATCAGTCAACTAAAGCAAGATACTTGACATTGTCTGTAAAGAACCTTTTTTAGGCTGATTATATTGATGACAATAGTCTGGCTCTGTTAATTGTGAGATGTAAATTGTGTGATTAAAAAGTCACAATTACAAGAAATAATCAGTTACCACTTTCTCAATGGCGCCTTTTTATCATATTAAGTGTGAAATAAAATTGCAGTTATTAGATGAAAGGTACATGGTGTGTTTGTTTGCCATGATTAGAGAAGATCTGGATCCCCCTGCAGGATATTTCATGAAATGCAGTCATCTAGCTTGTTGTTTAAAGTGATAGTTCACCCAAAAATGAAAATTGTCATTAATTACTCACCCTCATGTCGTTCCAAACTAGGGATGTAACGGTATGAAAATTTCACGATTATAGTGACCAAAATTATCACGATTATCAATATTACGGTTTTGTTAAAATGAAACGAAAATGTTCAAAAAGAACAAATAGGCACACTGAAAACATTTCAACAAGTTTTATATTTTGAAATCAACAAATAAAATTAGCAGCTCTATGCACTTTTGTTAAGCATACACATTAAATGATATGACCGTCGTCAATAGTAACACATTATAATAGCGCATATCTCTTCTCTAACCGCAGACGCGCTCTCTCGTTTTATTAAAATGCTATTATAAATTAGGTCAGTGGATAATTCAGCAGCAAATGTTATTATAGTTATTATAGTAAAAAAAATTTAGTTTGGAACTAATAGAAGGTAAAATGTTCCACATTGCTCTTTGTATTGTTCTAAAATACATATAAATAAATAAAATAAATGTATTTGCATATACTATAAAGTGAAAGACGTTTATTTTAAATGTATAGTGCCGCTTTTTCATGAGGCAACAATATTTGATAGGTAGGACAGAACAAGACCATTAATAATCTTAATCTTTCATTGGGCAAAAGTATTGTAGGCCTAATATGAAAGGCTTCAATATAGAGCACATCCCGTGCACAGAATGATGCGCTTGATGCGGCGGGGAGGATTATGGGTGATGAATCTCCCGAGCGCTGTCACTGCTTTCCGCCATGTCTTCTCGTACAAAAAAACAATGTTGCGCTGCGGCTGCGTCAGACTGATGCTGGACAGGATTTACTGCGAGTTTTCAAAATCACCATAATCAAACACGGTTTTCGTGATAATTAAATTTTAAACGATAATCCTAAACATCAGGACATTTTATCGTGGTTTATTGTGAAACCGGTAATCGTCCCATCCATAGACTTTCGCTCATCTTCAGAACCCAAATGAAGATCTTTTTGATAATCTGAGAGCTTTCTGTCCCTCCATTGACAGCTACGCAACTGACACTTTTTTTCAAAAAGTTCATAAAGAGATCATAAAACTAATCCATATGATTTGAGTGGTTTAGTCTAAATCTTCTGAAAAGACTCGATCGCTTTATCATGAACAGATTGAATTGAGGCTTTTATTCTTATATAAACATTGATTAGTTTTACGATCTCTTTATGAACTTTTTGAAGCATCAAAGTGTCAGTTGTGTAGCTGTCAACAGAGGGACAGGAAGCTCTCAGATTTCATCAAAAAGTCTTACGGGGTTTGAACAACATGAGGGTGAGTAATTAATTACAGAATTTTCATTTCTGGGTATTATTATTATTATTATTATTATTATTATTATTATTATTAATACCTTATAATATATTATATTATTAGTCATAGCCAGGAGGGCTGTGGATGATATCGGTCAACACAGTTGTCAAGTCACTGAAATATACCCAGATTTTGTGTTAAATAAATGTATTAAATAATGGGTATTGTTTATATGCACACAAATGATTTCTAAAAGATCATGTAACATTACAGACTGTAGTAATGGCGGCTGAAAATTCAGCTTTGCCATCACAGTAATAAATATATTCAAACAGTTTTTTTTTTGTTTTTTTTTTGTATTTTTGATCAGATAAAAGCGGCCTTGGTGAGCAATGCAGAAAAGACATGCATTACAAATCTTAATCCAAGCTTTTGACCAGTACTGTAAAAACAGTAAAAATCACACTACTGGTTAAAAGTTTGGATACATTTTTTATATATATAGTTATATTATAATTTTTCACTAATTAGTAAATATATAGGTAAAATTGCTGTTTTTATTTTGTTGTTTTATTATTTTAAATATTCTTGAATGAAATGATGGTTCCTCTGCAGGGCTCAACTTTAAGGATTTTTTTTTCTGTCGGGCCAGTGGTTTATTTTTATTTTTATTTTTTTAATAAATAAAATAGGCCTAGTTTTTGACCCATAACCTTTATAAATTAGGTTGTGACATCAAAAACTACTAGCCTAACTCATATAAATTTCAAATGTTGTAAAAGACAAGTAAACTGTCAGTACTGAAATAAGAATAATTGCGAGCACAAATACAATAGAACACATATACAAATAAAATAATGTTTTTCAGGCAAGTATACCAGTAAAAAAATCAGGCAAGTGACAGTTGCGTCAACTTTCCCGAGTGACGTTTACGATTGACACAGTCCTTATTGTCGAGCCCTGCCTCCAAATTTAGCTAATACCTACATTTTAAGAGATATGCATCATAACTAAATCTTTCTGGCTATTTGCTGTGCTTTACTGGCTCTTCTGGTTCTTCATAGGGAACATCTTGCTGAACATCATGGTGCCCTCTTCCATGCCCTGCTCACGAACTGGCAAAAACAACGTGATGGTGGTGTGTGTGCCAAACCCTCCCGTGGACGACAAGAACCCCAGCACACCCGTCCCGCTGCTCGTGCGTGTGAAAACGGCAGAGGACGCAGACGAACTGCATGGGATCCTGCAGGAAAAGAAAGCCTAACGCATCATCCACCCTCGTTCTTATGTGTTTGACTGAACGTGGCTCTCGCACGACCCACACACCTACTCTGTCCGTCTGATCTAGAACTGTTTTTTTGCGTCCCGTTAATCGTCTAGAAGAGTGATGGAAACCAATGGGTTCTTCTACTGTGAAATCACTCGTGGTCCTACTGTAAACGCTGCTCATCGTATCAGAGAGGCCACATGTTATAGCAAAGACACGAGTCTGGATTCATCGACATTCCTTTGAGTTTTAATTTAGCTGCTATTTAAGGAATTCTTCGAGGTTTAGACAGAGCCGACTGTTTTACGTGGATTGATTTGTTTTTAATTGGGAATCATTTTTCAGAGGCAAGTACGTGTAAGATCTTTTCTGTACGGTTTTCCAATGCTTGCTGGAGGAGTAATTAGAGGTCAGTATTACATTTGAAATGTTTTTTTTTTTTTTTTTTAGAACAATATATGCATCAGATTTCCACTGCTCTAATCAAAAATAATCCCCCACAGTTCTTCATAGGATGAAGTGATCAGATATACCTGGTGTTTTTTTTTTGTTTTTATGGCTCATTTTCTCGCAGTACTTGCTGTGATGGTATTTATTTTGGTTGAGGGCATGTGTGGATGTATGTAAACCACAGAACTGCTGAGGTTGAGAATGAATGCTGGCTTTATGGCAATCTGTCCTGAAGATGACCTCTGGAAGTTTTTTTTTTTTTCCTGTAAGTGGCCTTTTTTACTGCCTTACACAATGAGGTATGTGTTTAAAGTGTTGAGCAGCACTCGATCTACCTTACATTCATTTACTGGTGAATAAATCAACTGAACCTGACAAATGACTCGTTTCATTTCCAGCAATCATGGCAATAGAAATGGTTCTTTGGCACAAATGAATTTCCCACTTACTGACCTCGAGCGAATCGAACAATTAAAGGGATAGTTCACCCTCGTGTTGTTCCAAACCTGTATGAGTTTCTTCTGTTGAACAAAAGATATAGCGAAGATATATACCATTAATTAATTGTGCTTATAAAAGCGATAAAAGCATTAAACGCACTAAGCATTTAAAGTTCCCCAACGGACCAATTATCTGCGTATTATGACCGTTTATTTGTCTGTGCTTGAGTGGCGTGTGCGAATCACAGTATACTCTGCGCGCGTTCACCAGCGCGCTACAAAAGTGTGATAAGATTTGCACAAGCCATCGCGACGCTGATGATAAAATGTGCAACTTATTTGAAATCTATTGAGAATTTGCTGCTTTAAAACACAATGGAGAATGTCAAACATAATCTAAAACAGCCACATAAACTAAAAAAGACTAATGAAAAGGAGAAAACATCATTCTGCACCAACATAAATTAGAAAGCTTTTTATACTCATGACCACCTTTACTAGTTTATCAAATTCTATTGTTTGTATTGTGGTACATTTTTACTAACTTGTAGAATTTATAATAGATTAGCCTATTTGTTAATGGATTAGATTTTTCAATAAAGATTTATATTACAACTGTGGCATGTTGTGTATATATAGTTTCTAAATGTGAAGGTAGCTATTACAACTGAAAAAAGGAAGAAAAAAGTTAACATTGGCCGTAGCATGGTAATGCGGAGCCATCAATGGTCTTACCTGTAATTATGTCCTTACTGTAACAAATGCAGCCTTATTGTTAAATGATTACAAGACCTATGTCACTTTTTAGGCCAAGTACAAGTTCGAATCAAGAGGACCCTCTTAAAGTATTGACTTAACAATGGGTTTTCCCCGATATGTGTTCTGCTAATAATGACAGATATTAGGAAAAACCTGGCTTTCAGATATTCCAAGAGATGACAAGAAATTTACATTTTCAATATAAGAAAATGTTAAAGTTAGTTTGACCCCATGGCACTTTGATTAAAAAATTCTGTGAAACTGATACTGTTTTTAGGTGCTTGAATAAAATAAAATACACTAGTATCCTATGTAAACAAGTAAACGCTAACTAGGCTATTACTTTATTGCAGTTATGTTAGCAATGCATGTGCAATTTGCAATAAACAAACAAATAAATGAATCTCATGAGGGAGCATGTCCCGGGACCCCGCTAAACGGTTCACACTTCAACTGTTCAAACCAAAACTTCACCCATGCCGACATTCTTCAGAATATCTTCTTTTGTGTTCAACAGAAGAAAGAAACTCATACAGGTTTGGAACAACATGAGGGTGTGTAAATGACAGAATTTTCATTTTTGGGTGAACCATTCCTTTAGATTTATACAATCATAAATTGTATCATAAATCATAATTAAGTCTGTTGTATTTGATAATTTATTGTAGAAAAATACTTTTTATTTTAGAACACACAATAACATTCTGCCTTCAACCTCTTTAACCATATTTCAACTTAGTTAGAAGAGTACAACTACAAACCAACATTTGATCAAATGAATTGCTAGTACTAATTAATAGTTCACCCAACAAATAAATTGTCATTATTTACACACCTCCATTTGATTCCAAAGCTGTGAAACACAAAAGATACTTTGATGAATGAATTTGGTGATCACTAACCATTTTATGGACACAAAAATATCAGAAACCGGGGTTGTAAACCTCTTATTAAATAAGTTAAAAGTTGAATATAACAGCTTGTGCATTGTTTGGTGGTTTTATGCGTTTAGAGGATAAACAACATGTTCTGAAAGTTAAGCACGCACTTTCACAGGCATTTACTATGACTATCTGTAGATTTATGATGTATGGTCAAGCACCAAGAAGAATCAGTTGAAGTGCTGCCCCCTTGTGTTTCTGTGAGTTTTGACAGGACTGACTAAAGCCTGATGATGTCTAGTCTCGCGGAGCCAGACCTTCAGCCAGCCGGCCATCAATATTTAGGAATATTACATAATTTGTAAAGGAGTGAAACTTGCAAAATGAGGGGGACGGCAATATTATTTTTCGGTAATTATTCAAATTAAAATAGATTTTCACTATAAGGAATTTACATTATTCTAACTTTAGAATGCACAAACTTTTCTTCAGGGAGAGCATTTCCCCCGGACTCCCCTAGAGGAACCTCCAGACCCCATAGTCTCTCTAAAACCTGTGGGGAACACTGTTTATTCTATGAACTACATTCCAGCATAGTATAAAGTTTGGTTTTAGTAAGGCTGTTTATGCCAAATTCCTACCCTACCTATCTTATGTAACTTGAAAATAGTTACATCAGACAATGTTTGGCTCTTTTTAGGTGGCAGGAGTGAAACTTTGACATCCTCAAATGTGTTGTATGCTTTCAGAATAATGAAGGCAGAGAACAATTAGAGAAGGAAAAAAGGTCATATAACTGCCATAAATGTGGGAAAAATGTCCCCGGACAAACTAGATTTGGGCTAAGCCCCGAATGTTTACAATGTCTGGCTCCGGCCCTGAACCAGACTATTATTCTAAAGTCCCCCTGTAGTCAACAACTTAAAACTCATCTTTAATCACCAAAATAACATATTTAAGTGTTTTTTTTCCTTGTAAAAATTATTCATGCCTTAAAATGGCTTGAATGTAACTACACCCTTGCTTAATTTAGTATACGTGGATCTATGAATATGCAAATGAGCCCCGCCTCCACTCACTTACTCCAGCTCAGAGATCCACTCATTGACAATCACACATTGATCTGATTGGTTACAAGGTAGTGTGTAGAAAATTAATGAATAAAATGATAAAACTGTATTTTAAACTAACCATGATTCTAACAGTAATAACACATAAACTTTACTTCCTCTTTCCAGGGCTAACATTCTAACACTTGGAAACACATTGTACTAAAAAGTTCTGTTTTTGTCTATTTGAGTTATGGAAAATTGTCTGGTGCTGACTATAACAAAAGCAAAAATATACTGTCTCTCTTGTCCCATGACATATTGAATAATCAACAGAACTCTTAACCCTTTACTTGTGTTTTTTCTATGTTCCAAGATATTTTTGCATAGGCCACTAACAGAGGGTGAAAAGGAGGGGGCTTGCTTCATATTAATAGAAGGTGACAATATTAAAGTCATGAGTTAGGCAGGTGATTTGTTTTCTATGTGTCATGTCTTTATCCTATAAAACCTGATGTATTAATCTATGTGGCTGAGAGATTTCTTTGAGAACTGCTCGAGAAACTCTCCCGGCCGTAATTAAAGCATTTGAAGGACAATTGCTAGAGTTTGTCTGTCATTTATGCTGCGCAGCAACAGAACAAGTAAGTCAGGAAAGTGAGTTAGAGTAGGACTCGGCCAGTTGTCGACTGAAGACGCAAGAGCTAGAGTATAAAGGTATTGGGTGTCGATTAGTAGACGCCCCAGTTTAAGGTATTGGGTGTCGATTTGTAGACGCCCCAGATAAAGGTATTGGTGTCGATTTGGAGACGCCACAGATAGTAAGATCAATTGGCTGTCGATTTGGAGACGCCCCAGAATAGTTAGGTTTAGGGAAAAATCTACCACATTTTGGCGAGCCAGCCAGGAGCCCAAGGATCCTCCCTTCGTCGGCTGGGGTTTCCGGTCAAGCGGACAAGACTAGATAAGTTCTGATAAAGAGGAACTTTGTTTTATTTCTCATCTTGTATCATTTAATTCTGCCAACTTTGCAGCAGCAGACCCCACACCGACGGAGGAACCATCCCAGACGGGCAAAGAAAAATAACTTTTAGAGTGAGGTAGGAAAACACAAACTCTAGTTTTTTTTGCCTTTAATGTGTAATTTTTTTTTATTTTAATTCTCTGTTTATCTGAAATTTGAAAAGAGATTTTGAAAGTATGAAATTTTTATAATTTAGAAGATTGAAAAAAAGAAAAGAAACACTGGCTACACCCAAATTTAAACGGTGTTATCCTATGGAGAAGACGAAAGCCAACTAAATTCACTACTATGATATACTTTTTATTTAACAAGATATACGTATGTACGGCGACGTATAGGATTGAGATTAAGTGGTCAGATAGAACAAATATTTGAAGAAGATTGTTAGGAGTGTTAGGAATCGGATGCACCAGAGCGTGGCATCAACCTCACCCAGAACCAGAGTTACTAATAGGGCAAACATCTCTATATTTAATTACCAAGCCAAATTTAAGACCTTATATAGATAGGGCCACAGGAGAATTAGGATTAATTCCTATTGCTACCATTCCAAGATATCCACAAATTTGGGCTTGGAGATATAAATCTGATATATACCCAGTAAATTTAATGTGTAAGATTGTTTCCTTTTGTTTTGTTTCCTTTCTGTTTCTGCAACGAAGTACTTGCTTTTCTTTGTTTGTATATTGTTTATTTCTATTAAATTGCTTTTGCCAATTTTTCTGCAATTGAGAAAGTTCATTGTTGCAACAGTTAACTAGTTGAAGAACTGCTTCTAACTAAAAATGGGGAACTGTGGTTGTGGTAAAGAAGGAACTAAAAAAAGTAATATTCAGGGCCCTTTGAAAGAGTTGATCAGGAAGTGGAATTTGAGGGATGAACAAATTGCTCAAGTTCAGCTGTGGTCAAAATTTACAAAGGGACAGTTTGCTGATTGTGGGACTTTCAGCATTTCAATTTTAGGAGAGACACGGCACCTCCTTGAAAATTTGCCCATAAAGAAACGGAAAAGGATTGACTGGACACTCTTCCGAAGATGGGAGCGAGAGGCCGAAAGACAAATGGAAGGTGCGAAAGCTGCAGATTCTTTGATTGCTTTACAGACGAAAAAGAGGAAGCAGGAATTGCACGACATGCAGCCACTGCCCGTCGTAAAGCCTCCTCCATACAGCGTGGATGCTGCTAAAGATGAAGATGGGGAAGTTGGACACGTGTCAGGAGCTGGAGGCTCTGCAGGCCTGCTCCAGGAGAAAGAGGAAGTGGAAACGGAGGGCGAAAGTTCGGATGGGGACGAAGGTGATTCGGGGGTCATCTACAAGGAAGTAAGAAAACTATAAGATGAGGCAATGACACCAGAACTCAAAACACCACTCAAACGTGTGTTTAAAAGTCTCAAAAGAAAAGCAGCTGAAAAACCATCTCTCCCACACCCAATGAAAACTCGGTAGTTGGGGAAAAACCCAAAGAAGCCTGTAACCTACCTATGCTTCAGTTTCCAGGTGCAGATGGGCCTGTGTGGATCTGGAGGAACTACGAAATGTGACAGCTGCCCTTCCAAACCCAGAAAAGGGAGTGGAACATTTCATAGTCGCAGTAACAAATGTTGATGTGACTTATAAACCCACAGGTCGAGACTGGGCTGCC
Source organism: Rutilus rutilus (assembly GCF_951802725.1). Classification (NCBI taxonomy): domain Eukaryota; kingdom Metazoa; phylum Chordata; class Actinopteri; order Cypriniformes; family Leuciscidae; genus Rutilus; species Rutilus rutilus. The sequence goes on along the minus strand of NC_140212.1, from coordinate 22,144,999 downwards.
ATTTTCAGTGGCAAATTGGGGCTGAAGTGGGATGAAATTCGTGGAGTCATTCCAGCGGCTGTGTTCAACCCCGCCCTGCAGCGCCTGGACGAAGGAGGAACTGAAACTCAAGAATGGAGAGCTCAGTGGACAGCGATGATTGAAAGACTGAGATTGGCCTTCCCCATCAAACCAGACTGGGCTGCCATCACTAACACAAAACAAGTGAAAGGTGAGGCTGTTACTGCTTATCTTGCATGACTAAAGACTGTTGTCGATGAATGGGCAGGTCTTCCAGAAGGAACTGACAACACTGGAGTTCTAAAACTCCAGTTTTGTCAACGGCCCTGCTTCCGAACATTCAGGGAGCTGTGCGACTGACCTGCATTGCGTGGGAAGCGCAAGATCTGGAAGTGGTGATGCAACACCGAAGCATGCCGAGCAGAATGATGAAAAAAAAGAACACGGAAAAGGAGAACAAATTGCAGACTGCCCAGTATATGTGTCAAGTTACTTTTTGGATTTCACACATCAGTTCTGCCTCTAACTTGAAAAAGGGCTTAGTCAACAACGGACACAGGAATCATCTCAAAAAATGGCTTTTACTTTCTCTTCAATAAAGTTGTTACAATCTTGATTTGCAGTCTGTTGATTTCATTCATATCACAATAGATTGGAACAGATGAACTTTGTTTGCAGTTAGATTAGTCTTGAAACAGTCATTCCTTTTGTAGAAAAGCTCAAGCTCAAATTAGGTTGATAACCTTTAAAGAAGAAGAAGAAAGAAAAAATAATACAATTCCTAATTACAATCAGACACTTGACAACCTATGCATTAACACACAAGATGGCATTTATCTGAATATAAATTAATTGAGCATCAAACAGTCATCCTACCAGCAGCGTCTCGGGTTGATTAATCACTGATGCGCATCCAATTTCTGTTGTACTCTTTCACTCATACCTCATAACTTTTTCCAGTAACAACGTTTTTTCCTCAAAAGGAGATAAACTGGATAAAACCGCAGGACAAGCGCTCTCACTTACGATTGTTTCTGCCCGTGTTTGGTGTTTAATGTGCTCTAATTACAAGCGCACCTGATAGAGATTCATCACGAATTGAGTTCGGCTTTTTCCGACGGATGACGGACGACGTCATCTGGATGACGACGCTCTTCGTGGCTTTCCGTAACATCAGTAATCAGTTCGGCATACAAGTTTTTTCTTTTCAGTCGTCCCCAATAATGTTTGAACTAATATAAATAAATGTGTTTAACTTCACACCTCCCACTTGACATTCTTGATTCTTAAATCCAAGAGGTCACAATCAACTCCTTTCTTCCAAATTCTTGGATTGCTCTTCCACTGGGATCAACACAACTAACCGCCGAACATCCCTATGAATAACTGTTGATGGAATTTTAGTGCTTTCACGTTTGGTGACCTTTTTCGTGTCTGATTTCTCAAGACCCGAACAAAAGACTGGGTGACTTGAGGAAACTCTGACGTCAACATCTCTCACAATACCTTTAGGATCAGCATTCGCCTTGATGACTCTTCCTAACTTGTATTGACTCCTCAGAGCATTCTGGTCTGCAACCCATACAATGTCTCCTTCTGCAACATTCCTTTCCCTTGTGTGCCACTTACTCCTTATGAACAGGTTTGGTCCTGCTAGCTGGCTCCACTTTTCCCAGAACTTGTTAATTTCTCCTTGGATAACCCTTAATCTCTTGTATGGGTACCCTGCAAAATCGAAATCACCTGGATCTCCTTTTGGATTTGCTCTTCCCAACAACAGGGAGTTCGGTGTAACATACTCCAAACAATACTCACGACTGAGTTTGTGCGTCTATGGGCCTTTCATTTTCCAGATTTGCTGCCATGTACAGAAAAGTCTGGAATTCTCCCCACGTGAAGATACCATCACCTCCTAGATTAAGAAGAGCTCTCTTCACCACACGAACAGCAGCCTCAGCCGCTCCATTCCTATGGGGTGAGTTAGCTGGATGAAACTTCCAAGACCACTCGGTTCCATGTTTCCCGGCTTCCTCTTCAAGTTCTGGTTTCTCTACTCGCTTCAAAAATTCATAAAGATGCTCCCACAAAGTTTAAGCCTAGATCTGACCACACTTTTTTGGGATGTCCTCTCAAAGCAGTGAACCTCTTGTAAGACAACAAGAAACCCTCAGTGGATTGATCGCTTACAACATCTGTGTGAACAGCCCTTGAAGCCATGCAACAATACACAATCCCCCAAACCTTCAATCGCACCCTTTTCCTCACTCCATCTTTCACTTCATAGGGACCGAATAGATCTACTGTAACAAATTCAAAGGGTGCAGCTGGTCCAATCCTTTCAGGTGGGAGATCACTCATAATCTGCTTGCACTTCTTTGCTCTTGCTTTCCTGCAGATGACACAACTTTCCACCACTCTTTTGGCCAATCTCCGACCTTTTACTACCCACGCTACTTTTCTCATCCTAAGAAGTGTCCCAGCAATCTCCTCATGGTTTGCATTATGCGCTTCATGAGCCAGTAGCAATGATACTCGTTCTTCCATGGGTAGTAATGGAATGGTGAGTCTATCTTTCCCAAAGACTTCATATCTTCCTCTACACACAAGAAGTCCGGTGTTTTCTTCTTTAAACACAACCAGTCTACAGAGTGTGGTCTCAGGAAAAGTTGTGCTCTTTTGTGCCGCCAAAAAGAGTGCCTTCAAAGCGTCCTCTCTTTCCTTCACTGTTAGCACAAATCCACTGATTCCAACTATATCCTCTTTTCCAAATGCTGAATTTTTATCTCTTATCTCCAGCCATTTCCTCACGCTGCGCCACACCCAGCCGATGACCCTTGCCAACCTTGACAGACTACTGAACTTTTCAACATCCACTAGTCCTCCAGTGATTAGTCTGCTCAGCATTTTCATTCGAAAAGACTCCTCAGGTACTGATACTTTCTTCTCTTCAGTTATTTTCTCCATCTGAGCTCTAGTCACTGCCGCTAAGAAGACTTTCCTCTGGATGCTTGTTAACTCTTTCTCTAGCATCATCAGCAATTTCAGCTGCTGATCTCTTGGGACATTTTTCCACTGACCTTTTAAGGAACTCTGGTCCATTCTGCCACACGGAATCTTCATCAAGATCTTTAGAGCTTGCCCCTCGTGTGATAATATCTGCGATGTTCAGATTCCCTGGAATCCACCACCAGTCGCTCCTGTCTTCTGAATCTCTCCGATCCTATTCGCAAAGAAAGTTTGAAACCCATAGCTGTCGTGCTGGATGGCTCCCAGTACCATCTGACTATCCACAAGATGGAACCATTTCTCTACTTGGATTCGTCCATGTTTTTCGAAGTATTTCCTAAGACGTGTTGCAAAGACTGCGCCACAGACTTCAGCTTTTACAGACTCCCCCTTCGGTTCTAGTGGTGTCAGTTTGGCTTTAGACTCAACTAAGCGAACATCCACTCTTTGGCTTGTATCCCACCTAAGATATAATACTGCACCATAGGTCTTGTCACTCCCATCCGAGAACGTGTCTCCCCATGGCTTTCCTTTCCAGTTCGAAGGCGTAAGACTTCTGTGGAACTTCACTTTCTGGAGTCGTACATACTCCTCAAACAAATCAATAGCTTCTCCCCGGATTCCCTCAGAGAGTGCAGTGTCCCATGTATGTCTTGTTAGACATCCACTTCCAGCTTCCTGGAATGCTTTTCTAACGAGAATCGCGCCCTTCTGTTTAGCTGGTGTGACGAGACCAAGTGGGTCATAGAGTCCTGCCACCTGACTCAATAGGTGTCTTCTCGTCAATGGATTTGGTGTCTTCAGCCTAACTTCCTCTTCAAGGAGATCCTGCTCAGTCCTCACCTTCTTTTTCCTTTTGGAAAAATTGACAGAAGTCATTATATACAACCTATCCTCCTCTGCCAGGTATCCAATTCCAAGGGCTTTATTATCCCCTTCCCCCAGTTGATTAGGAAGCACTACAGTTTTTTCAGGAATCAGACTTGAAAACTCTGTTTGTTTTTTCAGATCCAGACCTCCCACTTTGACCAGACCAGACCCATTCTTTCAATGAGAATCCACCAGCTTCCAGGATTTCCTCAATGCCCTTCACTATCTCGACCAGCCTCTTCCGATCATTTTGAGATGTGAGGATATCATCCACGTAGCTGTCTTCTTCTAGGACTCTCCGCTCCTCTTTCAAGTGAGCAAAAGCTGCTAAACCAGCGGTCTCCCTCATTGCCAGCTGTGCGATACAACCTGCCGGGTGATCTCCAATGTTAACTCTGGTTATGGCGTACTCCTCTATTTCTTCCTCAGGTGTATCCCGCCAAAGAAATCTGTGGAGATGCATTTCTCATTCTTCCAGCCATACCGAATTATACATCTTTCTGATGTCTCCCAACACTCCGAACACTCCCTTCCTGAACCTGATTAGGACGGCTCTGATAGAATTCAACACATCAGGTCCTTTCAGCAGGAGGTCGTTCATACTCAGCCCCTTGAATTTCTGGCTGCTATTTCACACAAGACGCACAGGCGTGGTGACTGAATGTGGGTTTGGTGCAACTAGATGACTTACGTACCAGACTGGACCTGTCCACTTGTCAAGCACTTCTTTTGTTAGCTTTACTGCGGCAACTCTTTTAACCATTTCATGAACCTGTGCCGTGTAAACTTTTTTCCACTCAGGCAACTTACCAAGCTGCTTCTCGGTTATCAGGAATGTCGATTCCACTCCGTTCCGGTTGTAAGGAAGAGAAACAGGGTCTTGGATCCATGGGTACCTTGCGTCCCAATGGGGTCGATCACTATGAGAATCCATTTGCACATAAGTAAGGCCACTTTTTATGATCTCTAGCTCTTTCTCCTCTGCCAAAGTCATCTCTTTTCTTCCTGGCTGGCAGTTCCCGCAGCGGCAGCCTCCACACTTTGGCTCACATGCAGCTCCGATGCTATCCCAGCTCCACCATTGAAGAAATTCTTTGCCACTTGCAAATGTGCTTTTTGCATCAATGCAGCCATTTTGTTTTCTTTTGGGGTTTGGGAGGTAAACAGTGGTTCACTTTCTCTAAGAACTTCTTTATACTTGACCACAGCAGTTCTCATTGACCGTGCAAAGTGTGTCTTCGACTCAAAAGCTGTGATACTTACTTCCTCAAACAAGTCTGGGTGCGCTCCACCCACCATTTTCCCAAGTGGGCTGTCCCAAAGAACAAGATCTACAATTTTTACTCTTTGTGGTGCAAGCTTTCCTTCCCGATGACTGAGAAGAAGTTCTATCTCTTCAGGCCTCCTTAGCTCTGCCAAGTCTACATCTGGAAAGAACTTTTTCAGTTGCTGTGGACTCACACTCTTATGCATTCTTGCGATCTCTTCTAAACCATAACAGACAAGCTGGTGGGATTTCTCTGTTCCTGCTGATGTTCTTACTCGAATTCTGAGGAGATACCTTTTGGTTCTTACACGGATAGCCATCTTACCCATTCCATGAACAACCAGGTTGATTTCTTCTCTGCTCAATCCGAGCCTGTCGGCAGCTTTATGAGTTATTTGTATCAGATGCCAGGTCAATTAGAGTTCCAATTGTTTGTCCTGCATTGGTCGTCACCTCTTTGAGCATCATAATGACTGGAAGCTCCTGAAGTCCATTTTCCTCCAACAGTCCTAGTTTCCCTTCTTTGGATCTTTCCCTCATAGCTCTATTGGTAAACGCTTTCATACACTTTTCCGCCATTTCAGGAGAAAGTTCAGAGAGGAATTTTTCTTGTTCCACAGTTAACAACTGATTCCACTGCTTCCCTTTTTCCCTTCTCTGGTGGTGACTCTGCCTTCATGCTCAGATCTGGTCTCCCCTTTGGGACAGAAAAGATAATGATGATCTGCAGAGGCTCCTCCTTTGCATTCTTTTCTCCTGCACAGAAATACATCTCTACACTTGCTGTCATCTTCATGATACCCCAAGCACCTCCTACACAATACGAGTTTTCTCAGGATTACCTTCTTTTCTGCGAACTGCAGTTCCTTGAACTTATTGCAAAAGAAGATTTTACCTTTGTGCTTATCAGATCCACACACAATGCACACACTTTCAGACGGGGCTGTCTTTGTTGATTTAGTGAATGCATGACTTCTTTCTGGCTTTCTTTCTTGCCTTTCCACTTTTTCTGTGACTCTTAGTTGCTCAAGTCTCTCAAAGATTCCTTCCTCTTTCTTCAAGAACTCGAGAAGCTTGTCAAAGTGGTTTTCTGATGTAGACATTCTGATGTAGACATCTTCAAAGGATCGATTGCTCCTGTCTGCCTCGCTGCCTGCTGTGAGTGTGTTTGCTTCGGTGCTGTAAGCTCCGTCTTAGCCTCGTATTTCTTTGTTTTGAACCATCATTTACTACAATTTGTAGTTGTTTATACTAAATACAGCTTACCCAACATCTCAGATTGACATCGCTAGCTTCCGTTACTACTAACACAACACGCTAATTCGCTACTGCTAGCCTGTTAACGCGCCACCCGTGCGCTCAGCTGTTTTATTTATTTATTTTTCTCTCGCGCTCGCGCCTTTGAGTTATATAGAATTCATAGACAATTGGAAAAGTTTTTGGGGCAAACCTGACCTGTTGAAAAGAGATGGTATTCATCCCTCCTGGGATGGTGCTGCTCTTCTATCTAGTAATATGGCTCATAGTCTTAGAGCTCAAACATGACAAATTGGGCACCAGGTCAGGAAGCAGACAGACTGGCTAAACCAACCGTCTGCTAGCGGCCTCGCGTCACCCAGGTCAGATAAATCCCATCACATAGAGCCTCTTTCACCTAGCTATCATCATATAGAGACTGTGTCTGTTCCCCGATTTTGGAAATCCAAAAAATGTTTAAACCTATCTAAGGTTAAAAATTTAATTGATGTTCAACAAATAAAAAACAGCTATAATACAGATGAGCAAATGCTAAAGCTTGGGTTGCTGAATATTCGATCGCTTACTTCAAAAGCACTCATTGTTAATGATATGATTTCAGATAATAACCTAGATGTGCTGTGTTTGACAGAAACCTGGCTAAAACCAAGCGATTACATTACTTTAAATGAGTCCACCCCGCAAGATTACTGTTATAAACATGAACCTCGTCTTAAACGCAAAGGGGGTGGTGTTGCTGTAATTTATAGTAATATTTTCAAAACCACTAAGAAATCAAGTTTCGAATATAATTCTTTTGAAGTGTTAGTGCTTAATGTAAAAATATATAGTAAAAATGATAAATCACGTTTGAGATTTGTGCTGGCTACTGTATACAGGTCACCAGGGCACCATACAGACTTTATCAAAGAATTTGCGGACTTTCTATCAGAGTTAGTATTGGCTGCAGATAAAGTACTAATTGTTGGTGATTTTAATATACACATCGATAATGAAAAAGATGCATTGGGTTTGGCATTTAAAGACATTGTAAACTCAATTGGAGTTAGACAACACGTGTCAGGACCTACTCATCGTCGTAATCATACTCTAGATCTAATATTATCACATGGAATAGATGTTGATGCCGTTGAAATTCTGCAGCAGAGCGATGACATCTCAGATCATTATCTAGTCTCGTGTAAATTACATTTAGCCAAGGCTGCAAAGCCGACTCCGTGTTTCAAATATGTTAGACCTATCACTTCTGCTACTAAAGATTGCTTTATTAATAATCTTCCTGATCAGTTTCATCATTTTAGCATCCCGGATAGCTTAGAAAAACTTGATATTGCAACAGAAACTTTTAACTCTCTCTTTTCCAGCACTTTAGACACAGTTGCTCCTTTGTGCTTAAAGAAGATTAAAGAAAATAATCCAACGCCGTGGTACAACGAGCACACTCAGGCCCTTAAGAGAGCAGCCAGAAAAATGGAGCGCAACTGGAAGAAAACAAAATTAGAGGTATTTCGCATTTCATGGAAAGAGAGCTCGATTGCTTACAGAGAGGCTTTAAAAGCTGCTAGATCTGCTTATTTTTCAAACCTATAAGAAGAAAATAAACATAATCCTAGGTATTTATTTGAAACAGTGGCTAAACTAACGAAAAAGAAAGCTTCAAACACAGAAGGTTCCAAGCAGCACAGCAGTAATGACTTTATGAACTTCTTCACTTATAAGATTGATAATATCAGGGATAAAATTATAACTATGCAACCGTCTACTACAGTATCGCATCAGGCAGTGCATTGTAGTCTCCCTGAGGAAAAATTTGATTCATTCATTGCTATAGGAAAGGAAGAATTTACTAAACTCGTTAAATCATCTAAATCTACAACATGTATGTTAGACCCTATACCCTATATATTAGGGAGATAAGGTTCTCCCTAAGCTACTGAAAGAGATGCTTCCAGAGGTCATAGATCCTCTTCTTAATATCATTAATTCCTCTTTGTCTCTAGGATACGTACCAAAAAACTTTAAGCTGGCTATGATTAAACCGCTTGTTAAAAAAATGCAACTTGATCCTTCAGAATTAGTCAATTACAGGCCGATCTCGAATCTACCTTTTCTGTCAAAGATATTAGAAAAGGCAGTATCTTCACAACTATGTTCCTTTCTAGAAAGAAATGATATCTGCGAGGATTTTCAGTCTGGATTTAGACCATACCATAGTACTGAGACTGCTCTCGTTAGAGTAACAAATGATTTGCTCTTATCATCTGATCGTGGTTGGGTCTCTCTATTAGTGTTACTCGATCTTAGTGCTGCGTTTGACACCATTGACCACAACATTCTTTTAAATAGACTAGAAAACTATGTTGGCATTAGTGGAATTGCACTAGCATGGTTTAAATCATACTTATCTGACCGTTATCAGTTTGTAGCAGTAAATGAAGAGATGTCTTATCAATCACAAGTTCAGTATGGCATACCACAGGGCTCAGTACTAGGACTGCTGCTGTTCACTCTGTACATGCTGCCATTAGGAGATATCATTAGGAAACATGGAATTAGCTTCCACTGTTATGCCGACGATACTCAGCTCTATATTTCTTCAAAACCTAACGAAACTTACCAATTCACTAAATTAACAGAATGCATAGCTGATATAAAAAATTGGATGACTCGTAATTTCCTACTTCTAAATTCTGAAAAAACAGAGATTCTAATTATTGGACAAAAAACTTCCTCACGTAATAACCTAGAATACTGTCTAACACTTGATGGCTGCTCTGTTAAGTCTTCGTCGTCGGTTAGGAACCTGGGTGTGCTCTTTGATACCAATCTTTCATTTGAAAGTCACGTGTCTAGTATCTGTAAAACCGCATTTTTCCATCTTAAAAATATATCTAAATTACGTCATATACTCTCATTGACAAATCCGGAACAATTAGTCCATGCGTTCATGACCTCAAGGCTAGATTATTGTAATGCTCTACTGGGTGGTTGCCCTGCACGCTTAATAAACAAACTACAGCTAGTTCAAAACGCAGCAGCTCGAGTTCTTACCAGAACCAGGAAGTATGAGCATATTAGCCCGGTTCTGTCAAAACTGCATTGGCTCCCTATTAAACATCGCATCAATTTTAAAATATTGCTGATTACTTACAAAGCACTAAATGGTTTAGCTCCGCAGTACTTGAGCGAGCTCTTAACGCATTATACTCCTTCACGTCTATTGCGATCTCAAAATTCCGGCCAGTTGACAATACCTAGAATATCAAAATCAACTGCTGGCGGTAGATCCTTTTCCTATTTAGCACCAAAACTTTGGAACAGCCTTCCTACCATTGTCCGGGAAGCAGACACACTCTGTCAGTTCAAATCTAGATTAAAGACACATCTCTTTGACATAGCGTTCACATAATACATTATAGACTTCTATAATTCAATATTAGGCTGCATAGATTAGGTCAGCTGGAACCGGGAACACTTCCCATAAATCCTGATGTACTTGTTACATCATGAGAAGAATGGCATCTACGCTAATTTTAGTGTCTTTGTTTATCCCAAGGTTTTCCCGCAGCCTGCCGGATCCAGGCCGTTTCCAGATCTGATGAAGGACCTTCGCCTGGACCCGGTGTCAACGCAGTGCTGAAGTGCCAACCAGTCTCTCCCTATGGAGGATCCCTTTCCCACTCTACAGATAACGCGTCGTCGGGAAAACTCAATTTGCGTATCTACCCCGAATTGATAAAATAAAATAAAATTCTGAATCAAAACTATAAGGAAACACCAGTAATTTGTTTAGGTTTGGTTTGTAGGGAATTCCAAACCTGCACACATATATTCAAACGCACATAACTATAGAACCCGTTCTTAATGCGCATCTGAACGCCATCAGCGTTTCTCACAGGTTCGCGTTTAAAGTCTGAGAGAATGGTGTCGTCTTGGCGGCCCTAATTTAAAAACAAATGATCGTTGCGACGGAAGCGAATCAATCAAAACTAACTTTAGCTGGAAAATAACTTTATTAAAGAACCGCTATAAAGCCAAAACAATCTTACGTTAAATTATACATTTATCTCTGTAAAGCTGCTTTGAGACAATCTACATTGTTAAAAGCGCTATATAAATGAAAATGACTTGACTTGACTTGACTTGACTTGATGTGACCTCACTTTCAGGAGCCGTCACCAAAGCAAGCCAGTCCCTTTTCATGAACTCAGGAAGTTTACTTTCTATGGATTTGACTACAAGAGGGTTTTTAGTGACCCCCGTGTCTCCAAGGTCAGATCCACTAAAGCCTTTTCCACTGTTTGGACTAGCTCAATCACTTTGCGTGGCTGGTTTCCTCTCATCACAGGAATTCTCTCTAATTCCTCCACAATTTCCATTGTAATCGCATAATTGTTCCCATATCGATTTTTAAGCACTCTGAAAATATCTACAGCAGTGTTGTAGGAGGACAGACGGAGATCTTTCACAATCCTGACATCTATGCTGTCTAATAATTGAATTTTCTTGACTTCCACAGATCCAGAAGGTTCTCCTTGTTGTTGAAGTTTTTCCCATTCCTTCCTCCAACGATAAAAGTTTCCTATTTCCATCGAACACAGGCAAACTTGCTGGTCTGAATCTCACAATTGGTGCAGCTTGAGCTATAAATGCCGTTGCGTTTGGCATAGTTATTATACTGGGGTTTGTGACTAATGCATCTTCAGCGACCCTCCGCGTTCTGGCAAACTCACCCTTCCTTGCTTCGAGGTCATTGCTATCTTCCTTTAGCCTCCTCACACGTCCTTCCAAGACTTTCCTTTCGTCATCAGGGGTCCATTTCTCCCAGCTTGACAAAGCTCTTAGTGCCTCTTTAACAAGTTTTGCAAGAAAGTCAAGTTGCACTTCATAGTTTTCATACTCACTGCTGTCAATAGCCATGCTTGCTACTCGATCACAGGTTTTCTCCGCTGCAGATATTGCACCAGTCACTTCTTGCAGTCCATATCTTGACCAGAGATTATTTCGAACAATTCTTTCAACTTCATTAAACTTCAAATCGCACTCACTTGCAGTCTTCTTAATCTAGGAGGTGGTTATCAACTGTCAAGTTACTTTTTGGATTTCACACATCAGTTCTGCCTCTAACTTGAAAAAGGGCTTAGTCAACCACGGACACAGGAATCATCTAAAAAAAAAAGCTTTTACTTTCTCTTCAATAAAGTTGCTACAATCTTGATTTGCAGTCTGTTGATTTCATTCATATCACAATAGATTGGAACAGATGAACTTTGTTTGCAGTTAGATTAGTCTTGAAACAGTCATTCCTTTTGTAGAAAAGCTCAAGCTCAAATTAGGTTGATAACCTTTAAAGAAGAAGAAAGAAAAAATAATACAATTCCTAATTACAATCAGACACTTGACAACCTATGCATTAAGCGTCTCGGGTTGATTAATCAATGCGCATCCAATTTCTGTTGTACTCTTTCACTCATACCTCATAACAAGTTTTTTCCTCAAAAGGAGATAAACTGGATAAAACCGCAGGACAAGTGCTCTCACTGACAATTGTTTCTGCCCGTGTTTGGTGTTTAATGTGCTCTAATTACAAGCGCACCTGATAGAGATTCATCACGAATTGAGTTCGGCTTTTTCCGACGGATGACGTCATCTGGATGACGACGCTCTTCGTGGCTTTCCGTGACATCAGTAATCAGTTTGTGACAGTGCAGTAAACTATACGGCCATGTTTATGTTTACTTTCACTTTCACTTTTTAACGGAAAGGGTGGAGTGATTAATTAATGGCGGAAAGGGAAATGGAGGTTAGGCCTATTTAATAAGGTGGAAGGAGGACACGTCACCAGGGTATGTTTCGATTCGTGAGAAGGAGAGTGAAGTAAATGGTTACCATGTGGAGTGGAAGACGGCGGTTGTTTGAACTGAGGCTTTCCGCGCACGCTGTCTGATGCGACGTGGAGTCTGGCGATTCCATAGCGACGCACCTTAAAGACCGGCTGTTGTGGGTGAGCGGTTCACTCTCAAACGAGTCCAAGGCCGTTAAAATTCCTTCCTGGAGCCAGGCGAGGTCCAACTACACTCTCCAGTTTGCGTTTCCGTCCGCCAAAATTGGTCAGTGTGCCCGACACGCAATCTCACACTACACTCATTCACACGCTATCAGACACACACGCATTCCATTCACATCCGCACATTTGCTTCTTGCTTATTCGTGTTTTTTGATTAAGTTGAATGCATTATCGTTGATCTTTGAAGTTTTGCCTTTTGTTTGAGTTTTTCACCCGCGAAATGTGAATTGAATATGTTTTTCCCTTTTTCTCTTTTGTTATATGGAAAGTTTGGCGTGAATATGGACGCACGAATCTGCCAGTGTTGACGCCCAGCTAGAGTGTGACCAGTATGACCTGGGATTTCGTTTATAGCGTTTATGTGATTGTGTGAACACTGATTTTGAACTGTGAAATTTGAACGTTACATTAAGAACTATATCTATCTCTTTATTTGTTTATTGTTTGTTTAGTTGTTTGGTTGTTTTTTCGAAATAAGTATTTTTTTTCTTAAAATAATGTTTGTGGACATTATGTAATAAATTCGAGTTAAATTGAGAATACTTTGGTTTTGTGTGTAATCAGTGGTTTTCTTTGCTATCCTGGGTGTTTGATTTTTGTCAGTTTTTAGAAAACTGTCTGGCGCCCGAATTTTTCGTTAAAAAATAATAATTTAAGTTAGGGCAGCCACCACCACTGTTACAGAGTGGCGCCCGAACAGGGACTTGAACACAACTGAGTGTGAATATGTGAATACTTGCGAATGTGACTTTGATTTGACTTATTTGAATGTAATTTTTTTTTTACTTGAATTGTTATTTTCTTTTTGTATTTACATAATTGGGAAGTTTTGAATTTTGGAACTAAAGTGTGGGAATCCTTTTTACTACACCTGTCAAATCTTATTTTTATTTTATTTTTTTACTTTTTGGACAATTGTTTTGAGACACTTGCTTAATGTTGTGAACTGTGTGAAATGTGACCTACATTTGTACAATTAAGAGGCAATGTAAATTATATGAATTAACTGACATACACAATACTGATTTGCAACACTTTTATTGCATCATTTATTGATATCATATTTTCTTTACATAATCATGGCAGAGCACCCTTCCCCACACTCAACCTTTGTCGAAATGGAGGCTCCGGATGTGGCCACCCCTAATTGGCCACCTGTGCACCGTCCAGCCCCTCAGGAATCCTATGCTCCAACCTTCTGCCACACGCCCACCCAGTTCAGTCGCATTGTGCAGCCAGGACCACATGTGCAGTTTGTGTCCACACCTTTAGGTGGCAGCACTCCAAATAAACTTTTCCCACGGGAACCAAGACCTCCAGAACCCATGCAATTATGCACTCCATCACCTGGGACATCATCTCCAGCTGCTGTTTCACCACCACCTTCTTCATCTTCAGGGGTACAGTATGACCTGCCTAGAACTCTCCCAACACCTGGAAGAGAGTTTGGTCAACTCACTGCACGAGCACAAGGTAACTGGGACCAGTTGCATGATTTCATGACCAAACAAGAGAAAGCTGTAACTGAACTCACTAAGGAACTAAAGTCCAACTCGTCCAGCCATGAGAGCCAGATCACTAAACTCGCTGGAAAGATGGACGAAATCAAGCAACAACTCTCCACTACATTATCTGAAAACAAGCAACAAGCTGAAACTGAGTCTGATCAGATAATTAAAGCTATGAAAATGATGATGGCTCAGGAACTCCAAAAGGTAGAGAATACCTTAGTGACAGAAGTGCGCTTCATGGTGCAACAATTGCAGTCTGAGATTCAACAGGATATTCAATCGGTTCAACAGCACTTTCAGAAGGATTCTGATCAACTGCTGGAAAAAAGTAGTCAACTGACATTACTCACTGACAAATTGTCCACAAACATGAAAGAACTGCAAACTAAAATAGAAGCAAAGTTTGAGAGTCAAGAAAAAAGAATAACTGACCTGAGTGGGAAAAGTATTTCTCTTCATAACCCCTTATCTCCATCACCATCACAAGTAACTTATCCAGCAGCCCCTGCTACTGCTGTTAAAACTGACCACATCAAGCTAACATTTCCCACATTTGGAAGACCATCTGATGACCCAGATCCTTTGCTGTACATAACACGATGTCAAGACTTTCTTGCTGTACATCCGCTAATGGACGCTGACATCTTGGCCACCTTCAGGACAGTTTTATATGGCACTGCGCGTGACTGGTGGGAAGTTGCAAGATCATCTGTCACCACATGGAGTGAGTTTCAGTCTGTTTTTCTTGCTGCTTTTCTAGCTGAGGACTATGAAGATGAGTTGGCTGAACGTGTCCGCCATCGGATTCAAGGCGAAAAGGAGTCCATTAGGGATTTTGCTTTCACCTACAGAGCTCTCTGTAAAAGATGGAAGCCAAGTTTAACTGAAGCAGACATAGTTAAGATGATCCTTAAAAACATAAAACCTTACCTCGCTAGTCATCTTCGTAGCCATGTAACCACCGTGGAAGAGTTGGTTCGACTGGGTCACCAACTGGAGAAAGACCATGAACAACAGAAGCAGTGTGACAGCAAAGCTGGTTCCAAAACTGTTGTAGCATCACCCAGAGGGATGACTCCTGTCCAACCTGCTGTACAATGTTGGCGATGCAGAGGATTTCACGCACCAGGTACATGCCCTCACTTTACTTCTCCAGCTCAATCAACCCCGTCTTCAGGTTATCAGCCACCTAGTAATAAACGGAATTTCCAGTCACCCAAGCCGCCTGGCCAACCTTCCAACAATTCCGTGTCTTCAACAACTATGAAGAATTCTCAAACACCCCCAGGTAAACCCATTTCCACCATTACATCTAGAAGTACATCATCTACTCCTATCAATCCTGCCAGCGTGCCTCAACAGTTGATTGTGCCTGTTAGTGTTGGCTCATGGAAAGGAAAAGCCATTGTGGACACAGGTGCAAGCTATACCCTTATCCATGAGTTTCTCTGGAAGAACATTGCTCAATCACCCCATGATCTCCAACCCTGGACACTTGGACCTTTGTATCTCGCTAACGGTGAAGCAGAGGTTCCTCTTGGATGGCTGAATATCACAATTAATCTTCATGACCAAGTATTCACCATACCAGCTGCAATTCTAGCATCCAAAGCTCTGTCATATTCAGTAGTCCTGGGCCTGGATTTCATCTTCTTTAGTGGTTTACAAATAAGTGTAATCGACAAAAAGTATACTTTCAAATCTACTCCTGACGTGGAACACCCATTCCAACCAGGCTGGGCAAGTGTACCTGAGAACAGACCCAGAAAAGGAAAGCAACAAGGTAATACCAACCAGAGTATCTCTCTCTTGAGTTCAATTCCTCCCCCTCAACCCAAATTTACATTCAGCACAGATGACATGGACATTAAAAAACTTTATTGACAGTGCAGTGAATGGAGCCCACTTACCGGCTGATGGAAAATGCCAGCTACGTCAAGTCTTGGAGGCCAATCCAGAGGTATGTGCGCTCAGACCAGGTCGCACTGATGTTCTCCAACATCGTATTTACCTCACCCAGCAAGTACCAATAAAACAACGACCCTATCGCATGTCCCCTGCCAAACAAGCTGTTGTGGAGAAACAACTAGAAGAAATGTTGAGTGCAGGCATTGTGAAACCTTCTCATTCAGGTTGGGCCTCACCTGTCGTCCTTGTCCCAAAAAAAGATGGGAGTCTCCGGTTTTGTGTAGATTACCGTAAGGTAAATGCTGTTACGGAAAGTGATGCATACCCATTGCCAAACATCGCAGAGATATTGGAATCTCTTTCTGGAGCTGCTATTTTTTCAACCATTGATCTGAATAGCGGTTACTGGCAGGTGACCATGGACCCTGAAAGTACAGCGACGACAGCATTTATTACACCATTTGGATTATTTCAGTTTAATGTTATGCCATTTGGATTGAAAAATGCCCCAGCTACCTTCCAAAGATTAATGGAAACTGTTTTGGGTGAACTACGTGGTCACAATTGCTTTGTGTACATAGATGACATTATCATCTATTCCCCAACCATTGAACAGCACTTCCTTGACATCCAGAGTGTCTTATACAAGCTGAAAAAAGCAGGCCTGACTATTAACCTTAAAAAAAGCAAATTCTGTCTGCAGGAACTAGCGTTCCTAGGCCATGTCGTGAGCATTCAAGGCATCTCCGCTGATTCCAGCAAAGTTGAGGTCATTCGTTCTTACCCAATTCCAAGAAACCTCAAGGAGGTCCAGCGATTCCTTGGTTTAGCCGGATGGTACCACCGGTTTGTCCCATTCTTTTCCCAGATCGCTGAACCCCTCAATGCCCTAAAGAAGAAGGACAGAGTTTTCCAGTGGACGCCACAATGTCAGCAGGCTTTTGAGCAGCTGAAAATAAGCTTGATGACACCTCCCATTCTGGGACACCCAAATTTACAGCACCCCTTCATTGTCTACACAGATGCTAGTGAGACCGGTCTGGGCGCTGTGTTGACACAGAGGGACCATGGGAAAGAGGAAGTCATAGCTTATGCTAGCAGAGCTTTGAACAAAGCTGAAGTGAATTATTCTGCGACGGAAAAAGAATGCTTGGCAGTAGTTTGGGCTCTGGAGAAGTGGCAGCATTATCTGGAACACAAGTTGTTTACTGTTGTTACGGACCACTCTGCACTGCAATGGGTGATGGGGTCCACCAAGACCTCAAGTCGTTTAATCAGATGGGCCCTACGACTGCAGAGATTCGATTTCATTGTTGAATACCGGAAGGGAAAGCTAAATGTGGCACCTGACGCTCTCTCTCGAATCCCCATCAGTGTGAGTTGCAACTTGTATGCCAGCCACAAGGAGTCAGAGGATCTCCCAATCTCTCTGGATAAGATCTGGGAAGAACAACATAAAGACACCGTAATTATGAAAATATTGCAGACTATGGCAGAAGGTGATGACAACCTGAAAGAACAATATGAAGTACTGGAGGACAAGCTTTACCGTAAAGCTCACCTGGCTGACAACCAGTTGCATTATCGTGTTTGCGTTCCTAGTAGCCTCATTCAACAGGTACTTCAGCATTATCATGCTAGCCCCTTGAGTGGCCATGGAGGAATATTCAAGACCTATAAGAGAATTCAAGAAGTGGCTTTCTGGCCAGGAATGTGGAATGATGTCAAGCAATGGGTAAAGAGATGTGTAAAATGTCAACAACTTAAGAGTGACAATCAAAAACCTGCTGGCAAAATGCAACACACCACTGTCACTCACCCCAATGAAATGCTGGGTGTGGACATAATGGGGCCTTTGCCGTGTAGTTCCAACCGAAATGCATATCTCTTAGTCTTCATCGACTACTTCACTCGATGGGTTGAGATGTTCCCCATGCGAAATGCCACTGCACAAACGGTTGCTGCCATCTTCAGGAAGGAGATTCTGACCAGATGGGGTGTGCCTGATTTCCTGCTGTCTGACAGGGGTACACAATTTGTGTCGTCTGTATTTAAGGATGTCTGCGAAAAATGGAATGTAACTCCTAAACTGACTACTGCATACCATCCTCAGACCAACATGACTGAGAGAGTCAATCGCACACTTAAATACATGATAGCGGCATACCTAGATGAAAATCACAACAAGTGGGATCAGTATTTACCGGAGTTCAGATTTGCCATCAATTCTGCTGTCCAAGAGACCATAGGAATGACTCCAGCGGAACTGCAACTGGGAAGAAAGCTACAGAGTCCGATGGACAAACTTCTCCGAGGTAAAAATCTCAATCCTGATGTGCCAGCATACGATGTTGTTCATTGTTTAACCCAGCTTCAATCCAAAGCTATGGAAAACAGCAAAAAAGCTCATGTTAGACAAACAAGAAATTACAACAAACACAGACGAGAACTAACATTTAAAGAAGAAGATCGTGTGTGGATAAGGAACTTTCCACAATCTAGTGCAAAAGCTAAATTCACTGCTAAACTAGCAAGTAAATGGAAAGGTCCTTACCGTGTAATAAAACAGCTGGGTCCACTGAATTACCGTGTTGCACTGGAGACTACTGGGGAAGATGTCCGAACAACCCATGTGTGCAATATGAAAATGTGCTACCCGACAGCCGAAGAATTAGAGTCCCAAAGTAAGGAAAAACTCCGAAAAATATTCCAAGACAACTCCGATGAAGAAGAGGAGTTTCTGGGATTTTAACACTCCCAAATAAACAACCATGGGTTGTTTTCTTTCAGGGGGGAGAGAGTGTGACAGTGCAGTAAACTATACGGCCATGTTTATGTTTACTTTCACTTTCACTTTTTAACGGAAAGGGTGGAGTGATTAATTAATGGCGGAAAGGGAAATGGAGGTTAGGCCTATTTAATAAGGTGAAAGGAGGACACGTCACCAGGGTATGTTTCGATTCGTGAGAAGGAGAGTGAAGTAAATGGTTACCATGTGGAAGACGGCGGTTGTTTGAACTGAGGCTTTCCGCGCACGCTGTCTGATGCGACGTGGAGTCTGGCGATTCCATAGCGACGCACCTTAAAGACCGGCTGTTGTGGGTGAGCGGTTCACTCTCAAACGAGTCCAAGGCCGTTAAAATTCCTTCCTGGAGCCAGGCGAGGTCCAACTACACTCTCCAGTTTGCGTTTCCGTCCGCCAAAATTGGTCAGTGTGCCCGACACGCAATCTCACACTACACTCATTCACACGCTATCAGACACACACGCATTCCATTCACATCCGCACATTTGCTTCTTGCTTATTCGTGTTTTTTGATTAAGTTGAATGCATTATCGTTGATCTTTGAAGTTTTGCCTTTTGTTTGAGTTTTTCACCCGCGAAATGTGAATTGAATATGTTTTTCCCTTTTTCTCTTTTGTTATATGGAAAGTTTGGCGTGAATATGGACGCACGAATCTGCCAGTGTTGACGCCCAGCTAGAGTGTGACCAGTATGACCTGGGATTTCGTTTATAGCGTTTATGTGATTGTGTGAACACTGATTTTGAACTGTGAAATTTGAACGTTACATTAAGAACTATATCTATCTCTTTATTTGTTTATTGTTTGTTTAGTTGTTTGGTTGTTTTTTCGAAATAAGTATTTTTTTTCTTAAAATAATGTTTGTGGACATTATGTAATAAATTCGAGTTAAATTGAGAATACTTTGGTTTTGTGTGTAATCAGTGGTTTTCTTTGCTATCCTGGGTGTTTGATTTTTGTCAGTTTTTAGAAAACTGTCTGGCGCCCGAATTTTTCGTTAAAAAATAATAATTTAAGTTAGGGCAGCCACCACCACTGTTACAAGTTCGGCATACAAGTTTTTTCTTTTCTGTCATCCCCAATAATGTTTGAACTAATTTAAATAAATGTGTTTAACTTCACAATATGTTTTACCAATCTCAGCCAAATAACCAAATGTCAAGAAACAACTATCAACCGCCAAGTAATGGGAAGATGGGAGATAGATGCAGGAACTGCGGAGAGAGAGGACACTGGGCTAAGGATTATCCAAACAACTACCAATGCCAGCAACAGCCGTATTCAAACCAATATCAACAGCAACGGCCGAGCTATCCACCAAGAAAGCAGAACTACAGGGAGCAAAGTGCTTCCTCTTTCCCTCCGCCCCCACCGATGTCAACAAGGACTGCATAGGATGAGGAGGGAGACACTCAAACAGCAACTCAACTGATACAACTGACTAAAGACCCAAATTCAAACCCAATGATGACAATATCTGTACAAGGACTTTCAGTTTCGTTTCTAATTGATACCGGAGCCGTATTTTCAACCCTCACGACCAAGACTGCATCCAGGTTTGACAAATTACCACTTTCTGATCAAACTCATAAAACGTATGGTATATCAGGTTTAGCACAAATTGATAAATTGTCAATGCCCTTAACAGTGATAGATGGGGATAAAACATGTACACACCCATTTCTGATTTCTGAAACATGCTCTTTAAATTTATTAGGTAGAGATTTAAAGGTCCCGTTCTTCGTGATCCCATGTTTCAAACTTTAGTTAGTGTGTAATGTTGTTGTTAGAGTATAAATAATATCTGTAAAATTATAAAGCTCAAAGTTCAATGCCAAGCGAGATATTTTATTTAACAGAAGTCGCCTACATCGAACGGCCGGTTTGGACTACATCCCTCTACTTCCTTCTTTAATGACGTCACTAAAACAAACTTTTTTTAAAACTTTTTTGACTAACCTCCGCCCACAGGAATACACAAAAAAAGGGGGCGTGGTCTTGTTGCGCTCCCACGGAGAAGAGGAAGAGTTGCATTTGTAGAGTGTGTTTGTCGCCATGTCGTCGAGACGCTGTTATTTTCATCCCGGAGTCCAAGTCTACTCGATCCTCTTCATCAATGTTCTCCGGGTCTGATTCCGGCTCAAATTGATAGGGTAATATTAAAGACATGTTTACAATAACACGATGTTATAAACTCCATGTTATGGTAAGAGGCGTGACCTTTCCAGGCAACGTGCGCTAAGCTGCTGTCGAATCACAACACAGGAACCGCTGGCACAATCAGAACTCGTTACGTATTTCTGAAGGAGGGACTTCATAGAACAAGGAAGTCATCAGGCCGTTTTTAGGACAGTGAAAACAGCGGTATACAGATAAGTAAATTCTGAGAAAAATACTGTGTTTTTTTACACGCGAAACATGAACACATGTTATATTGCACACTGTAAACACAATCAAAGCTTCAAAAACACACGAAAAACGGGACCTTTAATGTCTAAATTAGGAATGACAATAGATGGACTGTGATGTAGAGCTTAGATCGGGCCCAACAAATCAAGCCCGACCCTACCCGAGCCCGAGCACGTTGTGTCCGAACCCGGCACGGCCTGACACGTTCACTATAATTATGAGCCCGAGCCCGATTTAAACCCGACCATTTTTAATATGTGGGCCGTTATAACCAGAGGCGGCGCCAGAATTTTTTTTTAACGCAGGTGCTGCTGTGCTAGATTATTTAGGCTACAGGGGGGAGCTGCGCAGTTATATATATTATATAAATACTATTAATAAATTAGCAAAAATTGGCCACTCAATATTTAATATTCAATTATTTTAATTATCACAATTAAAGTTTTAATTTTATTAAATTGAACAAGCAAAGCACAACATTCAGCATTCAATCAAATATTCTTAAAGATTAATTATTATTAATAATGTTACTTCAACATATTGTTATTTTAACGTTATTTTAACATAATATGTGTGTGTGAGCAACAGCGTGTGTTACGAGTTTCAAATGGTGTAAGTGACCGCGGCGCGCCGGCGACTCCATCCATGTCATGATTATAGTGTCTGCTATATTGCTTTTTATGTATTAAACTCCAGGCAATTGGTTGATGAAAAATATATCAAAATTTAAGATACAATTTATACTAAACGAAATTTACTTTAAAGAAAAGCTTTCTTCAAAACAAAACTTAACAAACTTTAAACTAAATGTGCTTATTTAATGGCTAAAACACGTAAGGTACTACAGACTTTCTTTTTGTACAAATTGCAGCACATTCATTTAATTTTGAATTTTGCACATGTTGAAAGGCATTTGTTTGTGCATAGTAAAACATATCTGTAACATTTATCAAGTTCATAATTGTGCCTGCATTTATTAATTATTATCTTAATGAATAATGCGACAAGGAAGAAGCATGTAAACTGCGTTGTTATAAAAAAATAAACCGTGAATAATGATGAACACAGAAAATGATGGCCTAAGACTATAGGCCTACTACTTTAATATAATTAAACAATGTTTTAGAACATATAATATTTTTTAAACAAAATAAATATTTGTAAAGCCTATTATAAAACGTAGGCCTATAGTGCAAAAACGCTGCTCCATTCTGGTAGCCTCCTGCTGTGTATGAGCCGAGCCTGTAGATGAAGTGTGAGAAATTGATTAGGCCAAGGCTGCCTGCTATATATGTAATCATTATATAATACCATATTAATCACAAAGCTATAGCCTACTTACATGTTTCTACATGTTGTCATGCAAGAATAAGATTGCGTCCACAGTTTCTGGTTTCAGAGCGGTCCTCCTCTGCTCTATCGTTCGGCCAGCTGCGCTGAACACCCGCTCGCTGCTGCTGCTGCTTGCTGGAATGCAGAGGACGGATCTTGCCAGCCTGGCTAGTTTTGGGTACACCAATCCGTTCACTTTCCACCATTTCAGTAGGTCCCGGTCGTCATCCATGGCATGCTTCTGTGAATTGTACATAGCCACCTCATCCTCATCTGGTTCGTTATCATCGTCTTGGTTCTCCCACTCAGCAAATTCGGAGTCTCTCCTGGGCCTGGCTGCTGGTGGTGTGAAGCCAGTACTGCTCATTGCACTGTCAGCCGCTGCAGCATCTTCCTCCACAGGCAAGAGTAGGGTGCGAACGTGGGCATGTACTTCAGCTATCTCTACAGGAGACATCATCCTCAATTTGTTCAATTTGGGCCAGAGGAAAAGAGCAACTTTGTGCAGCATGTTCACCTTGATTTTTTGCACAATGAACTCAGCATGTCTCTGGCGCACAAATGCTTGAGTCGGTGGGAGAGGGCTGGCAATGTCTCTTCAGTCTCTCAACCCAGAGGCAGACCAGGTTTATGGTTGCGTATTTGTCGCCCTCCAACTCTCTCTGGGCATTATAGAATGGCTCCAAAAATGTGACCAGAAAGCTCAATAAGTCAGGTTCAATATTTTCGATGCGCTCAACCTCACCGCGGGTCTCCAGTTTCTCCCGTAGCTCTGAGTATATGTCTTGCACTGACTTGAGTGTGAGGTACACTGTGCTGAATCGCGTCTCCCCCATCTGTAGCACTGTCTTTGACAATTGCACAACCAGGCCAGATTGTTTTAGATATCTTACAAGTCCTTTCGCAGCAGATATGGTCTCTCCTATATCCGGCGCGTTTTCGGACAGTGCGTCGGCATGCAGACCGTGGCGAAGGACAGTATTAATTAGGTGATCGAGACAAGAAAGCCTCCTATATGGTTCCAGGGCTTTGATTATGTTGCTGCCTTCATCTGTTACCCACACTATTCGGCTGAGGGAGCTAGGGTCGAGGCCAAATTTGTTGACCAGCAAGCACACTATCTCGCGTCTGATGTTTTTTCCCGTTTTAGCATCTTCCACGGGAAAGATTGCGGTGGTGAGAGTTTTACCAACTAAATTATAGTCGTCGGTGATATAATGGCACGTTATTGCGATGTAACTTATCTTTTTGTAGTCATCAGTCCACATATCTGTGCTCATTGCTACATCTCCATTCTTCAGAGCATCTTTGAGCGTCTGTGCCAGAATTTTCCTCCTCTCATCTGCCTTTTCTATGCAAGCCTTGGAAACGGTGCTATGGTGAGGCAGAATGGACTGGGCCGATACACGACCATATGTAGCACCAACATTGATTAATTCTTGAGCTAGCCGCTCGAAGCCCTGGCCACTTACAACGTAAAATGGCCTTATGTCCCTGCAGCAAAACTCAACGCATTTCTCTGTGATGGCTTGCCTCGCCCTCTGGGGAATGCTTGGAAAAGTAACAAAAGAGGACATTGAGGGCTGAGGCTGACTACTTTTATCATTTCTGTCATGGCAAGCCTGCTTCATGTGTCTGTTCATAGTCGAAGTCCCCGTTTTTTTGCTGTCATAGGCGAGCAGCGTGCCGCATTTAATGCACGAGACAAAGCCAACACATATGTTGTCACTCCCTACGACTAGCTTAAAATGTTTCCATACCTCCGATTTTCCTTCAAACTTGCTCAGAGTTAATACTCCTGTTTTAATTTTTTTCTTTGCCTCTTCAATCTCCATGTTGCACTATAGTACAGAATAGTAGGCTGCTACAGCATGCACAGCAGGTGTGAAACGTCGAGTGTGCGAGACTTCGAGATGAGTACGAGTGGACGAGACGCTGCGCATGACACGTGTGATAAAATGAGGTATGTAACTTTCAACTCAGAGAACCAAACAATGGGTTTTGTGTTCAAGATAGTTTTATTCACTGTTTTGTCTTATACATGTGTCGAATGGAAGGTGCACATTCCAGTGCGACTCATGTTTGTCTGTCTTAACTTTCTGTGCCTGTAAATAAGAAAAGGTGAATGTAAATTATACAAATAATGATTTGTTTGTTAATTGTGAATCTCTTGTCTTACATTCTTCCTGGAATGTCCTAATAGGAGGGGCTCGCGAACAGGAAGCCTGATTTATACCTTCCCAGAGGAGGAGGAGTTCAAGTAGTGAGAATGTGAAATATTATTACATTGAATGCATGTCTTTTAAGATTCTCGTTGGTTTTCATGTTGAAAATGGAGCTTGATAAAGAAGATGCTAATATTCATGTTGGAATGTTTGATGTTAAATTTGGTCTCATAAATAATTTATGTAGATTGTAATTGAGATAGCCTTGCCATTGGTACATTTGAATTTGAGGGGAGTAGCCTCAACTATAAAGAGTCTAATTGTTTGGACAGAGAGGGGGGTGAGAGAACAAAGGGTGACTGTTGGGCCTGTAGCCAACGGGTTTGATGTTCCTCACGTAAATATTATTTTGCTATGTTTTTTTTGTCTTTTTTTTTTACTTTTGTTTGTACTTTGTTTTTTCTTGTATTGAAATTTTGGTGGATGGAACCCTGTTGCACTGCTTGGAGCATGCCCTTAAGAGAAAATTAAATCACCTTTAAGAGACTTCAGTGTTTTTACCTTTTTTTTGCTGCCTGCCTAGCCACAGCTAAGACCATCTTTACCACAAATGGTGTCAGAAGTGGGATTATGACGTCTCTGTGGGAATTGGCAGTAGAAGAGGAAAACTGGAAGTAGTAAGATGACGACTAAAGGGCATTTTGGTCCTCTACGGACTACCAGAGCACATCCTGTTTTGTTCTCAGAGGGAGAAGAGGATACAGTGGAAGCTCAGGTTGGTGAATTTGAGCTGGGGGCTGGTGCACAGGAGGAAGCCATTTCAAGCATGTTTCACCAAGCAGGCAATATTCAAGAAGAAGAGACTGATCTGGTGGTAAGACCCAAGACTGGGACAGCTAGTACTCCTCGTGATGATAAAGACAATGTTGTTGTGGGACAGGAATTTTTTACGGAAATGAGAGATTTCATGAGACAACAACAAAGAAATGAGAAAGTTTTGTTTGATGAACTGCATGATTTGAAATCTACCATTTTTCAGAAATCTAGAAATGAATGGGGCTTTGAAGAGCAAGTCAGCCAACATACTCACCACCCCTTACCTACACCAAGAACTTTCCATCCACCACCATTACGAGGTATGATGCATTCACCTCAAGTTCACCCTGTGGTTGATAGCATACAAGCTATAAGCCGATCACCAGCAGTACCTTATAGACGTTATCATGAACCACGAATTCCTGAATTCATTGAGGGGGAAGATGTGGAGAGTTTTTTCATTCGTTTTGAACGTATTGCAAGAACGTGGGGATGGCTAATGGATGAATGGGCAGCTCGAGTTGTCACTCTGTTAACAGGCAAGGCCTTGGAAGCGTATGCTGGCATGGATGAACAACGATCCGGTTTTTATGAGGACATCAAGGCTGCAGTACTAGCTAAGTACAATGTAACGGAGGAGACTTATCGCCAGCGCTTCAGGAGTCTCACAGTGCCATCTGGTGAGAGTGTCAGAGAGACATATAATCGAATTAAAGGGTTGTATAAGAGGTGGATGCGACCTGAAGTCAAGGCTAAGGACCAGATAGGAGAGACTATCATTCTTGAGCAGTACTTGAGGATTCTTCGTCCAGATGTGAGGACTTGGGTTAAAGAAAATCAACCCCAGACGGGAGAGGAAGCTGCGAGATTGGCAGAGAGGTATATGGCCGCACATCGGGAACCGCAACGGGCTTACAGAGGTACTGTGGGTAAGGGTAAAACTGAGGAGCCCAGTGATCAGACTGTGGGAGTAGTGGGGAAAACTTCTACTTTTGCTAAGGGGCCTCTGATCTGTTTTTACTGCCAGCAGCCTGGGCATAAGGCATCTCTTTGCCCATTAAGAAAACCCAAGGTAACGAACATGTGTTATGTTCCCCGAGAGGAGTGGTCCAATGAACTGGTGAAGTCCACTAACAAACATAGACATATTTTATCAGTAATTGTCAATGGTCATCCTGCTCATGCACTTGTAGATACGGGGAGTACACAAACCTTGGTAAAATCGCATTTACTGAACTGTGAAATGTTAAACTATGTGGATACAGTGTGTTTAGGATGTGTACATGGGGAAGAAAAGACCTATCCAACTGCTGATGTATCCATGGTTATTGATGAACAGGCATTTTTGCTGAGGGTGGGGGTAATTGACAATCTGGCTTATGATGTGGTGTTAGGTGATGATTTTCCTTCTTTAACTGATCTGGTCAATGCAACACCCAAAACTTGTGCAGTAGTAACCCGATCACAAACTAAAGGGCTACAACCCCTTCCCAATGCTCATGCGGATTTGTTTGGGTCTGGGGGGAAGATTAGAAAGAGTAAAAGACAACGAAAGCAAGAAAAACATAGGGGGAAGGTTAAGGCCCAGGATGTGGTGCCATGTCTCCCTGGGCCTGAGTTAGATTTCATTGATCCTCAATGGAGGGTGCCTGATAATTTGGGGGAATTGCAGAGGTCAGATGTTACCTTACAACCTCTGTATCAAAAATTGTGTGAGGTAGATGGTAAGCCTGTAGGTGTACCACAGTTTGGTGGGGATCAGTATATCTTAAAAGACAATCTTTTGTATATGGCAAACACAGAGAGTCCCAGATTGGTTGTGCCTACTGAACTGCGTAAGATGATCTTACATCTGGGTCATACTATACCCTGGTCTGGACATTTAGGTCAGCAGAAAACTTATGGGCGAATTAGTCAACGATTCTACTGGCCCAAAATGTATCAGGAAGTGCAAGATTACTGTAAGACCTGTACTGATTGACAGCTTGTAGCTCCAGTCCGTAAGGCAGATCGAAGTTATTTGCAGCCCTTACCAATCATAGGTACCCCTTTTGACCGAATAGGTATGGACATAATTGGTCCTTTAGTGAAGACTAGTTCAGGTAACCAATTTGCCCTGGTAATTTGCGACTATGCAACTCGATATCCCGAAGTGTACCCTTTGCGATCAATCCAGGTTAAACATATTGTGAAATGTTTAATTGACCTGATCTCCAGGGTTGGAGTACCTTCTGAGATTATTACTGACCAAGGGACTAATTTCATGGCTAATGTGATGAAGTTACTGTATAACCAATTGGGCATTAAAGGTATCCGAACTACACCGTTTCACCCCCAAACTGATGGGTTAGTCGAGCGTTTTAATTTACATTTACATTTACATTTATTCATTTAGCTGACGCTTTTATCCAAAGCGACTTACAATTGCTATATATGTCAGAGGTCGCACGCCTCTGGAGCAACTAGGGGTTAAGTGTCTTGCTCAGGGACACATTGGTGTCTCACAGTGGATTCGAACCCGGGTCTCTCACACCAAAGGCATGTGTCTTATCCATTGCGCCACATCACCCCCGAAAAGCATGGCACACTGAAAAGCATGCTAAAAAAATTTGTGGCTGAGACAGGTAGAGATTGGGATAAATGGATTCCTTTCCTTTTGTTTGCATACAGAGAGGTGCCCCAATGTTCAACTGGTTTCTCTCCTTTTGAGCTTTTGTATGGCAGGCAAGTTCGAGGTCCCCTGGACATGCTCAAAGAGGAGTGGACGGCAGAGAAACCAGCCCAGCGCAGTGTCGTCTCTTATGTATTGCAGATGAGGGACAAGTTGGAGACATTCCGGACTTTGGCCAAAGAAAATCTACAAGAGGCCCAGAAGAGACAGAAGGTATGGTACGACAATCATGCCAGAGAAAAAGACCTAAAACCTGGACAGAAAGTTCTGGTATTGTTACCTTCAGGTGCGTGCAAACTGTTGGCCAAGTGGCAAGGTCCGTATGTCATAACCCGAAAACTTGGCCCTGTAACATATGAGATTCTGTGTCCTGAAAGAAAGCGTCCTAAACAGATCCTTCATGTTAACCTGTTGAGGGAGTTTAAGGAGAGGGGGCTTGAACCTAAAGATCAAATGGCACTGATGGTGCGGGCAGTCATGGAGGAAGATGAATTAGAGATGGAACCAACTCGACTTTCCGTGGAGGAACCTGGCCTTAATTCACATTTAAGTGAACAACAACAACAACAACTTGCAGAGGTACGTCAATCTTTTCCATCTCTCTTCCAGGAAAGACCGGGGCGTACCAAAGCAGTGACCCATAACATTATCTTGAAAGAGGAAGTTCCAATTCGACAGAAGCCTTATCGAGTTCCCGAGAGGATGGTAGAGAAACTGAAGGAGGAGATTGAAACCATGTTGGAGATGGGAATAATCGAACCTTCCCAAAGTGAGTGGTCAAGTCCTATACTTCTGGTTCCCAAGAAAGATGGTGGATTGAGGTTCTGTACAGATTTTCGAAAACTGAACAGCGCTTCCTGCTTTGATTCCTACCCAATGCCTCGAATAGACGAACTGATTGAAAGGTTGGGTAAAGCACATTACATGACTACACTAGACCTATGTAAAGGATACTGGCAAGTGCCCCTTGACCCCTCTTGTAAGCCATACACTGCATTTCGTGCCCCCACAGGACTATATCAGTATAATGTAATGCCTTTTGGGTTACACGGAGCACCAGCAACGTTCCAGAGACTTATGGACAATGTACTTGCTGGGTGTGACCAATATGCAGCAGCTTATTTAGATGATGTAGTGATATATAGTGGAACATGGCGGGAACATTTAGATCATCTTAGTGAGATCCTACGAAGGCTTCAGAAAGCTGGACTCACAATTAATACCACCAAATGCTCGTGGGCACAAACAGAGTATTTGGGATACCTCATTGGCCATGGTCAGATTAAGCCACAGGTGGAGAAGCTTAAGTGTATTCAAGACATTCAAAGGCCACAAACAAAGAAACAAGTGAGATCATTCCTTGGTTTAATTGGGTGGTACCGTCGTTTTATTCCCCATTTCGCATCTCTGGCTACCCCATTGACTGATCTAACCAAAAAGAGTCCCTCTAAGTTTCACTGGACAGTGGAGTGCGAAGGAGCTTTTACAGCCCTTAAAGAGATGTTATGTCAAGAGGCAGTGTTGCAGGGCCCTGATTTCTTGAAGAGATTTCTTGTGCAGGTAGATGCCTCGGATGTCGGATTGGGAGCAGTTTTGGCCCAAGGAGAGTCTGGGAGTGAGAGGCCAGTACTGTTCTTGAGCAGAAAACTCTTCGACAGAGAGAGAAGATATTCAACGATTGAAAAGGAAGGCCTTGCGATCAAGTGGGCTATTGACTCTCTCCGATACTATCTACTTGGGCGGGAATTCACCCTGCAAACTGACCACCGAGCCTTGAAATGGATGCAAACAATGCAGAATAGTAATTCGAGGATACTGCGCTGGTGCCTGGCTCTGCAACCATATAAATTTACAATTGAGCATTGTCCAGGTAAGAAAAATCTCATTGCTGATTATTTGTCCCGTTTATCAGACTAATCTCATTCAGAGGAGGGGGAAGGGAGAAATGTGATAAAATGAGGTATGTAACTTTCAACTCAGAGAACCAAACAATGGGTTTTGTGTTCAAGATAGTTTTATTCACTGTTTTGTCTTATACATGTGTCGAATGGAAGGTGCACATTCCAGTGCGACTCATGTTTGTCTGTCTTAACTTTCTGTGCCTGTAAATAAGAAAAGGTGAATGTAAATTATACAAATAATGATTTGTTTGTTAATTGTGAATCTCTTGTCTTACCTTCTTCCTGGAATGTCCTAATAGGAGGGGCTCGCGAACAGGAAGCCTGATTTATACCTTCCCAGAGGAGGAGGAGTTCAAGTAGTGAGAATGTGAAATATTATTACATTGAATGCATGTCTTTTAAGATTCTCGTTGGTTTTCATGTTGAAAATGGAGCTTGATAAAGAAGATGCTAATATTCATGTTGGAATGTTTGATGTTAAATTTGGTCTCATAAATAATTTATGTAGATTGTAATTGAGATAGCCTTGCCATTGGTACATTTGAATTTGAGGGGAGTAGCCTCAACTATAAAGAGTCTAATTGTTTGGACAGAGAGGGGGGTGAGAGAACAAAGGGTGACTGTTGGGCCTGTAGCCAACGGGTTTGATGTTCCTCACGTAAATATTATTTTGCTATGTTTTTTTTGTCTTTTTTTTTACTTTTGTTTGTACTTTGTTTTTTCTTGTATTGAAATTTTGGTGGATGGAACCCTGTTGCACTGCTTGAAGCATGCCCTTAAGAGAAAATTAAATCACCTTTAAGAGACTTCAGTGTTTTTACCTTTTTTTTGCTGCCTGCCTAGCCACAGCTAAGACCATCTTTACCACAACACGTGACGTGCTTTATCAAGGGCCCGACCCGACCCGGCCCGAGGACAGTGGCGGGAAATATCGGCCCGAGAATCTAAGCTCTACTGTGATGCCGCAGGGCTACACAGAATCTCCAACTGTATTTACAGAAGAACTTTCTAGAAATTTGGAAAGTTTTGTCCCACCAAAGGGGAGTACATTAATTCAGTATGTTGATGATCTATTAATCTATTCTCCAGACCAGCGTCAGCGCTGTGGTGGGGCATTCGAGGGCCGTGCCCCCCCCCCAGCGGTTATTGATGCCCCTCCTACCACAGGCCATGGCGTGGCCCAAAAAAGAAAAAATTATTATTCTTTTTTTTTTATATTAAATGTACAAATTGTAAGTTACATGAAATTAAATGAAATGAATGGGGAAAACGCATAATTTTGGTTGTTCACGACATGTTACTAGGCTTAGTCATCATTGGTCAATGCTTATTGGTCGCTGAGTAAACTTGTTACATTTGATTTGCAGCGCGCAAAATCCATTTCAAGTTGTTGTTGTTTGAATCGAAAACAACAGTTTGTCCGTCTATATCATAGACAGTTAGCGGCTAACTGTTAACCTAATTCTCGACAAAAAATGGATTTACGAAAATGGTTTAGTCCTCCTCAGCCTCTTCCATCAGCAGACTCTGACACTCCGGCCACCAACACCTGTACCACGGTCTCTGAGAGCCGAGCTGGCCCTTCTGTTAATGCGAGCTCCGGACAACCGCCAACAGACTTAACTAGCGCAGCCATAGAGCAACAATCTACACGCCCTCCAAGTCAGCGCACAGCGGTTGATGATATCGGGACTGACAGGCCTGTCCAAATTGTGTTAAAACAGTATCCTGTAACTGTTTACAGTGGTAAGGGGCGATCATTCGTTGATAAATGGTTTCACAACAGAGAGTGGTTGGAGTACAGTGTCAAGGCAGACGCAGCATTTTGTTTTTGCTGTCGGTTGTTCAGCTTTACTAGAAAATCTGGAACATTGGATGCCTTCGCTAGTGTGGGCTATCGTAACTGGAAACACGCTATGGCCAAAGACCGTGGATTTCATAAACATGAAACTTCGAAGGACCACATGTCTTGCTATGCAATGTGGAAGGAGTCGTAATGGATGCGTCGTAATACGGGGAATGAGGTATCAACCCTTGTCAATGCAGATCAACTAAGGAAAAACCGGTATTATGTGTCTTCATTAATAGATGTGGTTGGGTTCTTGGTTGAAAACCAGTTGCCAATACGGGGGAAGATTGACGCTATTGATGACATGTCGGAGGGGGGGTCTGGACTTTTCCTGTCCATGCTTTATTACACCATCCAAAAGGATCATGAATTGGCTAATGTGGTGAAGACAATCCCTCGCAATGCCACTTACACCTGTCATGATATGCAAAATGAACTTATAAGAACACTCAGTAATGTGGTGACAGAGGCTATAGTGGAGGAAGTTGGTGACTCTTATTACACTCTGAAAGTTGATGGGACGCGTGACCCCACAGGATGTGAAAATATATCGATTGTGCTTCGATTTGTGAATGAGTCTTACGAAGTGACAGAGCGTCTACTGTGCATCGCTACGGCTCAGAAAGGTGACGCACAGACATTAACTGACACCGTTCTGACTGAGCTTAACAAAGTTGGCCTGGATAGCTAAAAAATTCTGAGTCAGGTATATGACAGAGCTGCGCTTATGTAAACATGGTGGTGTTCAGAAAATTCTACAGGACAGACTTGGACGTGAGATACCATACGTGCACAAGGGCGTGGCCACAAGGGTGGCATGGGGTGGCAGCTGCCACCCTAAAAATTAGCTTTGCCACCCCATTTGCCACCCCAGATGACTATACTGATGTAATGGACAAACAGTTTTCGGAATTGGTTTACGGGTGGGTGTCGATTTACCTTCCCCCCATCGGCTTTTATTTAAAAAAAATGTTTATCTTACTTAAGTCGATCAACTGCGTCACGAAAAGCACTTATTAAATATGATCTATAATTCACAATAGTTTTAGTTTTAAGTCTGATGTCTTCATGTAGGCTAGATAAAGTGCATTTCTGCCCTTCAGCAGGCTAAGTGTATAAGGCAGATCGGAATGAATCAATAGCTGGTGCTGTAGCCTAACTGTGTTGGACTCGGAAGAAGAACGTGCTTGTCTTGTCCAGAGACGAGTAGGCTATAGTTGTGAGAATCTCCACGCACACGAAAGCAGTCTTTTCATTTGAATCGCACATTCTGACAGGTGTAATGGTATTGAATACATTTTCATTCAAATCGCAGTGATTTCAGGAGACATAGCCAAATCAGCACAATATATTGGAGATCTTAATTCTATAAATGTTTTTAATTAATATGTTAAAAGTTTTTTATTTAATTTTTAAATGGTTGACATTTTAGTTGTAACATCTCCGAGATTATCTTGACAACAGACTTGATTGCGGATTAATTACTAATTGATATTAAAATGTAAATACACTCACCTAAAGGATTATTAGGAACACCTGTTCAATTTCTCATTAATGCAATTATCTAATCAACCAATCACATGGCAGTTGCTTCAATGCATTTAGGGGTGTGGTCCTGGTCAAGACAATCTCCTGAACTCCAAACTGAATGTCAGAATGGGAAAGAAAGGTGATTTAAGCCATTTTGAGCGTGGCATGGTTGTTGGTGCCAGACGGGCCGGTCTGAGTATTTCACAATCTGCTCAGTTACTGGGATTTTCAAGCACAACCATTTCTAGGGTTTACAAAGAATGGTGTGAAAAGGGAAAAACATCCAGTATGCGGCAGTCCTGTGGGCGAAAATGCCTTGTTGATGCTAGAGGACAGAGGAGAATGGGCCGACTGATTCAAGCTGATAGAAGAGCAACTTTGACTGAAATAACCACTCGTTACAACCGAGGTATGCAGCAAAGCATTTGTGAAGCCACAACACGCACAACCTTGAGGCGGATGGGCTACAACAGCAGAAGACCCCACCGGGTACCACTCATCTCCACTACAAATAGGAAAAAGAGGCTACATTTTGCACAAGCTCACCAAAATTGGACAGTTACATTTATTCATTTAGCTGACGCTTTTATCCAAAGCGACTTACAATTGCTATATATGTC
Organism: Rutilus rutilus; assembly: GCF_951802725.1. Taxonomy (NCBI): domain Eukaryota; kingdom Metazoa; phylum Chordata; class Actinopteri; order Cypriniformes; family Leuciscidae; genus Rutilus; species Rutilus rutilus. The sequence goes on along the minus strand of NC_140212.1, from coordinate 22,111,015 downwards.
AGAGGTCGCACGCCTCTGGAGCAACTAGGGGTTAAGTGTCTTGCTCAGGGATACATTGGTGTCTCACAGTGGATTCGAACCCGGGTCTCTCACACCAAAGGCATGTGTCTTATCCATTGCGCCACACCACCCCACACAGTTGAAGACTGGAAAAATGTTGCCTCGTCTGATGAGTCTCGATTTCTGTTGAGACATTCAGATGGTAGAGTCAGAATTTGGCGTAAACAGAATGAGAACATGGATCCATCATGCCTTGTTACCACTGTGCAGGCTGGTGGTGGTGGTGTAATGGTGTGGGGGATGTTTTCTTGGCACACTTTAGGCCCCTTAGTGCGCCCGTGTGGCTTTGTTTGTGTGTGTGACTTTTGAGTTTCGCTTGGCTAAATAGGAGGGCGTGGCCTGCTGTATTCAATAACGAGATATTAGGCGTGAAATAGGTTAGTACACCGCGGAAGTCCTCATCGTGTGAAGACCGAAGAGTGTATAGACCAACGACTCTAACGTTACGTTAGGCTACTCCACCGAGCAAGGACACCGACAAGGCACTTGAGTATTGATTTTCTTGTTTTTCCTTTCTTTTACCTTTCCGGTGGCTTCTAGTACTATATTCTCTTTTCCTATTGGTCTCTGGAATTGCCAGTCGGCTGTAAACAAAGCTGATTTCATTCTATTTCTAGTCATTTGGGTCTCAGCCTACTGGCCCTGACTGAAACCTGGATCAGACCAGAGGACACTGCCACACTGACTGGTAGGGGTGGAGGTACTGGTCTGCTCATCTCAAACGATTGGAAATTTGATCATTTACCACCTCTGTGTGACAACAGCTCATTTGAATCACATTCAATTACCATCACCAGCCCTATTAAAATCCATTTTGTGGTTGTATATCGTCCCCCAGGGCAGCTTGGCAGTTTCTTGGAGGAGCTTGATGTGCTACTCTCATCCTTTCCCGAGGACGGTACTCCTCTCATAGTTCTTGGAGACTTCAACATCCACCTAGAAAAACCTCAGGCTGCTGATTTCCACACTCTGCTTGCCTCATTCGACCACAAACGAGTATCTACTGCGGATACTCACAAATCAGGTAATAAATTGGACCTTGTTTACACACGCTACTGCTCCACTGACCATACACTGGTCACTCCACTGCACACCTCAGATCACTTCCTCCTCACTCTCAACCTCAACCTGCCTCAGAACACAACACACACTCCTCCACAGGTCACCTTTCGGCGAAACCTACTCTAGTAAACCTACTCTCACCCTCTCACCTATCCTCGGTTGCTGATCCGACGGTTGCTGCTCGCATCTCAGCCTGCCTGACAGACATTTCTGGCTGGATGAAGGACCATCACCTTCAACTAAACCTTGCGAAGACAGAGCTACTCGTGGTCCCGGCCAACCCAACACTTCATCACAACTAGTTGAGACCGAATGTTTACCACAGAATCATTCGGCTCAGGCAGCAGAACTTGCAGCACTCGCACGCGCATGTGAATTGGCCAGAGGTCACTCAGTCACTATATATACCGACTCACGATATGCATTCGGTGTATGTCATGACCATGGAGCGGTTTGGAAAAAAATCGAGGTTTCCTCACTGCTGACGGAAAACCGGTGGCACATTCAAAATTGATTGATAAATTACTTGAACATTTGTTAATGCCAAAAGAAATAGCAATTTTCAAATGTGCTGCACACATGAGAACCGGTGACGAAGTATCAAAAGGTAATAATTTTGCTGACTCTGTAGCAAAAAACACAGCGTTGACAGGATGCAGAGACTTTATAGGTTTTACATCCCTTTCTACTGATAGCACCCAAGTACCACCGTCATTGAGTGAAATTCAGAGACTGGGTACTAACCGAGAATTGAACATTTGGTCAGAGAGGGGTGAAAAAAATGTCGAAGGTGTCTGGAAAGATTTCAAAACAAACAAACCATTTCTACCTAAACAACTGTATCCTAATTTTGCAAATTGGGCTCATGGGTTAGACCATGTTTCAAAAGTAGCTATGAATGATCTGATAAGTACATCCTGGGTGGCTCCAGGATTTACATCAGTAGCAGAGAAATTCTGCTGAAATTGCCACATCTGTGCAGTGAATAATGTGGGAAGACAGAGTAAAAAAGCTATTTACTCTGCCCACCCCACACCTAATCTTCCTTTCCAGCATCTGCAGATGGATTTTATTGAGCTGACACCATGCCAAGGATATAAGTATTGTCTTGTGATTGTTGATATGTTTTCAAAGTGGGTTGAGTGTTTCCCATGCAGAAAAGCTAATGCTGTGGCTGTAGCAAAAGCTCTAATAAGGGAGGTGATTCCCAGATGGGGAATACCTGAAAAATTGTCTAGTGACAATGGAACTCATTTTGTAAATAACATACCTACAAACTCAGAAGGTCTGAAAAAGGTGACATTTTATAACACACACCCCCCCCTCCCCCCAATTCAATTTTTTTTTTACTCTTTTGGCCTGGGCAAGCCTTTCAAGGGCCCGTTTTCTCTGTTTTGCCATGTGCCTCTTTCGGGCCACACCAAACAGCAGGTGTTTCAATCACTCATTAACGTTAAACCAGACACCAATGGGTCTTGTTTCATTACGTGTTCGTTTTCATTTCGCTCATCTCTTACGACAAGATATACATAAAAAAATCAGATAATGTTAATTTTGACAGCAAATTTTGATTTAGTTTTAGTCATAGTCTTTTGACTAAAATACCATTTAGTTTTAGTCATCTGAATTGTTTTAGTTTTAGTCTAGTTTTAGTCGATGAAATACAATAAGATTTTAGTCGACTAAAATATAATGGGTTTAGTTCAATTGTAATGCATTCATTTAGAATGTCTCTAAAATGTCCAAACCCATATACTCCGGGATAAAACATCTATTAACCTGTTAATGTAATTGATTTTAAAGTTTGAACATGCAATACAGATACATATTTAACTACTGTGACTTAAAAAATATCTTAAAATTAAATAAAACCACTTTTCCTAAAGTAGAACAGTCTTCTTTCAATTAATGATATATGCATTCTTTATAACTACTAGCATACATCATTATTTATTCTTTCAAGCAGACATATTTAAATGAATTAAATATAATTAATCCTTATTAAAGCTATTAACGAGCAGTGAATGCTTTTCTTTTTCTTTTGTTGCTTGATCAATATTAAGGACACAGACCGCATTAGGTTTATTAGAGAGAGAGACTTAACCAGACAATAAAGAACAAATTGTGTAAGGTTATGGCCGAAACTGAAATGACGTGGGTTCAAGCCCTGCCCATTGTTTTAATGGCCATAAGAGGGGCAAAAACAACCCTCAGCCCACATGAAATTCTTACAGGTCGGCCCATGCGAGTAGGAATCGAACCTCCTCCCAGGAGGGTTTGGCGGGGGTAGACGAGCAAATGAGAAAATATATACTGTCACTGACCAGAACTATTAATTCATTCGCAGGTAAAAGCTGCCTTGCCGGTTCCAGGTACAGAACTGCAGCACTCTTACGAACCAGGACAGTGGGTCTGGATCAAGGACCACAGACGCAAGGCGTGGAACAGCCCGAAGTGGCTGGGTCCATACGAGATCATTCTAACAACAAATACAGCAATCAAGGTTGCTGAGCGTGACACCTGGGTTCACGTGTCGCATTGCAAGCCCCACCAACCCCCAGCAAGTGGAAAGTAGGGGAAAAAAGGGCGTGCTAGTAACGTACCTCCTCTACCAGCGAGGGAAAGGCCTTGCTACGGCTCGCAAAGAGTCATCAAGGTGAAGATGGAGCGATTCAGATGATTCAGACGGTCCATACGAGATCATTCTAACAACAAACACAGCAATCAGGGTTGCTGAGCGTGACACCTGGGTTCACGTGTCACAATGCAAGCCCCACCAACCCCCAGCAAGTGGAAAGTAGGGGAAAAAAGGGCGTGCTAGTAACGTACCTCCTCTACCAGCGAGGGAAAGGCCTTGCTACGGCTCGCAAAGAGTCATCAAGGTGAAGATGGAGTGATTCAGACGGTCCATACGAGGTCATTCTAACAACAAATACAGCAATCAAGGATGCTGAGCACTGATATGCAGTAATAACCTGGGTTCACGTGTCGCATTGCAAGCCCCACCAACCCCTAGCAAGTGGAAAGTAGGGGAAAAAAGGGCGTGCTAGTAACGTACCTCCTCTACCAGCGAGGGAAAGGCCTTGCTACGGCTCGCAAAGAGTCATCAAGGTGAAGATGGAGCGATTCAGACGGTCCATACGAGGTCATTCTAACAACAAATACAGCAATCAAGGATGCTGAGCACTGATATGCAGTAATAACCTGGGTTCATGTGTCGCATTGCAAGCCCCACCAACCCCTAGCAAGTGGAAAGTAGGGGAAAAAAGGGCGTGCTAGTAACGTACCTCCTCTACCAGCGAGGGAAAGACCTTGCTACGGCTCGCAAAGAGTCATCAAGGTGAAGAGGGAGCGATTCAGACGTCTGTGGGGTCAACGGGACGACCAGCGCACCTGGGAGCGAATGTGGTCTGACAGAATGTTTAAGTATAGTATATGTGTTGTTGTATTCATAAGTGTGTTGCTTTTGATCATGTTACTGTTTCTGTTTGGATTTTCTCCAGGAAGTAATCAGGGTAGAAAAAAAAGGGAAGTGCCTGTTCATCATGACTATTCATCCGACACCGACCCAAACCAATATGGGTTAAATTTGTTCTGGAAATATGCTGATTACACAGCTAAAAAAATTTGCACCTAACAAAGATTGTTATGTCTGTGCTCATGCCTCCTTTCCGCCGCGTATCCATATCCTCTGTTGCCAGAGCCAGTTGAGGGTCACAAATTGAAGTGTATTTTATCTTACATAGCTGGACCGTGGTCAGAATGTTCCCGAAAAATCTTCCATAAGAAAATCTTCCACCTGAATGTGATAATGTAACTATTCCGGCACCAATGCTCTCTCTCTCCACTGAAGGCAAAAAGAAGGTCTGGCCTTTGCCAAAGCAGAAATTTAAAGAGTGTTATAGGTCAAAAAGGGGAAACCAATCCTTAGGGATACTTGGGATGTGAAACCATCCACGAAGTTAGCTGTTATGAGCCCACAGGTAAAAGTGACCACCTTGCAGGAGGGGCTTACATCCTTTTTGACTACTACTGGTTGTGCGGTCATACTGCATATCCCAGTCTGCCTGTTTCATGGAATGGTCTCTGCGCTTTGGTTCAGCTCAGAGCAAAAATTAAGATTGGCTATGTGGGAAAACCTCAGAGAGAGAAAAGGGCCTTAAAGAGAAGGGATGATGACACTTGGTGGAGACATGACATTTCTGACACCCCCGAAGAAAACCTTGTAATTGCCAAAACTTCTCAGTTTTGGAAGGCTTTTCTGATACATAATGCTGTAACTGACACAATGAACTGGATTAATAGAATCCATTTTGAACTATTCCGATTCGCAAACGACACCCAATTGGCTCTGGCACTCTTGAAAAGCGAGGTGGGGGCTATCAGACAAGTGACTCTGGAAAACAGAATGGCACTAGATGCAATTCTTGCGGAGGAAGGGGGAGTTTGTGTTAAAATTGGCAAAGAATTCTGTACTTACATTCCAGCTTATGATGCAGATGGTAGTACCATTTCAAAGGTGCTAGACGATATGTCAAAGGTGCGGAATGATTTGTGGCAGGATGAACAGGCAAAGAACAAAGCAATAGGATGGGGGTTAGATTGGATTGCTGATGCTTTTGGTAATATCTTTGGACCCATTCTTAAGCTCTTATTGCCATTAATTGTCACCGTGCTCATTGTAGCAATCGTGATCGGATGTGTAATCAAATGTATTCGAGTATGGGGAGATTGGTCAGAAGCATTGTGGAAGAAGAAGAGGACCACCACCGAATGCAGTTGCGCCCAATTGACCGTACAGAGAGTCATTACCGTAATGTTCCAAATTAAACAAATCTGGGAATTAATTATGGTCGTTCCAAATACGACCAGAGAGGGGAGTGTGGTAGAAAATTAATGAATAAAATAATATAACTGTATTTTAAACTAACCATGATTCTAACAGTAATAACACAAACTTTACTTCTTCCTTCCAGGGCTAACATTCTAACACTTGGAAACACATTGTACTAAAAAGTTCTGTTTTTGTCTATTTGAGTTATGCAAAAATTGTCTGGTGCTGACTATAACAAAATCAAAAATATACTTGTCCCATGACATATTGAGTAATCAACAGAACTCTTAACCCTTTACTTGTGTTTTCCAAGATATTTTTGCATAGGCCACTAACAGAGGGTGAAAAGGAGGGGGCTTGCTTTATATTAATAGAAGGTGACAATATTAAATTCATGAGTTAGGCAGGTGATTTGTTTTCTATGTGTCATGTCTTTATCCTATAAAACCTGATGTATTATTCTATGTGGCTGAGAGATTTCTTTGAGAACTGCTCGAGAAACTCTCCCGGCTGTAATTAAAGCATTTGAAGGACAATTGCTAGAGTTTGTCTGTCATTTATGCTGCGCAGCAACAGAACAAGTAAGTCAGGAAAGCGAGTTAGTTAGAGTAGGACTCCGCCAGTTGTCGACTGAAGACGCAAGAGCTAGAGTATAAAGGTATTGGGTGTCGATTAGTAGACGCCCCAGTTTAAGGTATTGGGTGTCGATTTGTAGACACCCCAGATAAAGGTATTGGTGTCGATTTGGAGACGCCACAGATAGTAAGATCAATTGGGTGTCGATTTGGAGATGCCCCAGAGTAGTTAGGTTTAGCGAAAAATCTACCACAGTAGTTTGTGACGTCAGAAACACCAGCGATTTCAATCAGTGTTTTTGAGACTGTCTTTGGTTCACTGCAGGTTTAAGGAGGAAATACTCAGCAATGGTGTTGACTTATGAATTTGCACATGGTTTGTCTTAAAGCATATTAAAAACACCACATAGACATATAAACAACATTAAAAACGTGATTTTCACCACAGGGGGACTTTAACTGAGTCTTCATCTGAAAATTACTGTTATAAACATAAAAGTCTCGCATGAAAGTTGCTGTAATTTAAAGTAATATTTCCAGTATTACTCTGAGGTCTGGTTTCAGGTATGATTCTTTTGAAGAGATGGTGCTTTATGTAAATGTTATCTAGTGTACACTAAAATTCCCTTTTGACATTTGTACTTGCTTCTGTATACAGGGCATTAAGCCCATTTGTGTGATATTCAACAAAACACTTTTAAGCAAAAAATAAATAAATCAACAAGAGCTTTTTTATGTGTATTTTCATAAAGATGTACAGAAAAGGTGTATATATATATATATATATATAACCAACATAAATATGACAACATGCACATTTACTGCTGAATTACCACTTGATACAAAAAGCGCATGTAAAGCATTTAACAAACTGGGACTTCCTTAAAAACAGCCTTCCACTGAAGCTTTGCACATACAGCATAAAGAGAAATAAAACAGGACTAGGGTCTTAAAATAGATTGAACAACAACTTCAAAATGCTGCTGGCAAATCTCCCTATCAAATATCAAATGGATATTAAAGCTGTCGGATCAGTTATTACATTCAGCTGACACACACATACACACACACACACACACGTAAGTACAAAACAAAGTAATACTGACACTTTGGGTTGGCTAAACATGTTCAACTCCAAAAGCCCTTTAGTGCAAAAGAGTTTTCAAAACTGAAACTCGAAGTCGACCGTCACCAAACGCGAAGAAATAACAGCGAAAAAAAAAAAAAAAAAAAGCAGTGTCACGTTTAAGAACAAAGTGTCTTTGTGGACGGAGATGTTTCCAAGAACTGTGCTCAGGTGCTGTCGTCATTCCTCTCAGGAGATACGTCATGTTCACTAGTATTTGGATATCATAAATCCCCTCAACAACATCAAGTAATGACAATCGTGTAAGTAAAGGAGGACGTTTGCTGGACATTAGCAATGGGCTATCAAAAGGATGGCGTGTGTTATATATCAGCTGGTTAGTGATGTATTAAGGCCTAGAGCTGCGAGGAAACGTCCTTTGGAAAATATACTATGCACAAAATCAGCAATATGGTGAAACCTACGAGTGTCTCTTGAGGGAGGGAGGAAGGGAGACGGCTGTGGTTGGTGCATTTCACTGAGTATCTAAGCAGCAGTGTATTTACAAGAACGACATTCGTTTTTTGTGTTTCATTTCCCAATACACACTTCCCTTTCGCATCACTTTAGTTCCAGGTCTCGAGCCGTTCTGGAGGGTGTCTCGCTGAAGAACAGGCACTTCTTGATGGAGTTTGTTCCCTTTTCCTCTTCTCCGTCACTGTTGTGTACTGTTTGTAGTTTTTTTTTGGTTCTCTGATGGCGGTTCCTCAGGGGCCTGATGTGAGGAGGCACTTGGTAACTGTTTTTTGAGGAGTCTGGAAATGCTATGTCATCAAAATGGGCTTTTGTCTCACCTCCAGAATATCTAAAAAGGAAACATTAGAGCCATTAGCATTACAAATAATGTTCAAGGCTAATGTACAGAAAATAAGTTTGTTTGTATTAACAATAACATTGTTTGTACTATTTTAGCTTAAAATGTTCCCAGCGTTACTCGTCGTAATTGCATTCTTACTAGCAACAATTAAGTTAGAGAGCTCTCGAATTAATTTCTTACTAGTAACATTTGAGCTCTCCAGTTCAATTCTTACTAGTAACATTTGAGCTCTCTATAATTCAATTCTTACTAGTAACATTTGAGCTCTCTATTCAATTCTTACTAGTAACATTTGAGCTCTCTATAATTCAATTCTTACTAGTAACATTTGAGCTCTCTATTCAATTCTTACTTTCTATTCAATTCTTACTAGTAACATTTGAGCTCTCTAATTCAATTCTTACTAGTAACATTTGAGCTCTCTAATTCTTACTAGTAACATTTGAGCTCTCTAATTCAATTCTTACTAGTAACATTTGAGCTCTCTAATTCAATTCTTACAAGTAACATTTGAGCTCTCTAATTCAATTCTTACTAGTAACATTTGAGCTCTTTAATTCAATTCTTACAAGTAACATTTGAGCTCTCTAATTCAATTCTTACTAGTAACATTTGAGCTCTCTAATTCAATTCTTACTAGTAACATTTGAGCTCTCCAGATACATTTTTGCTAGTAACATTTGAGCTCTCCAGTTCAATTCTTGCTAGTACGAATTCCAATTAGATTTACTCTTACAATTAAAAACTTGTATTCTTTAGATGCAAAACAGATTTGAGATTACGCCCATTTCCCTTGCAAATCCCACCTGCTTTAGATGTTGTACACATTGCAATATTTCAAAATAAAAGCCCTATTAGCACTTTCATTGTGTCAGAATAACCACAAGACTGAGATGACAACTCGGATATGTTTTGTTATTGAAAAATAATATTTAAATCACTACATTAATTCACATCTTTATACTCAAAATGCTTGAGAGCAAAGAAAACTCACCAGTACGGTGCCCTCAACCAAACAAAATATCATTTCATTTTGGTGTTTAACATGTATGCAGAAGTTGAGCTACATATAATTGTTAGGCTTTTCATCACTGTGACAAATGAGTTTTAAAATGTATTTCTTTCTCTTGTTTTATCCATCATGATTGTTTTAATTTTCCAATAATTATATATGAATTACATAGAGTGATGGAAAATGGCACTATTGTACTAGCGCACCATTTTCATTACAGCATCTATATGGGAATTTAACTTGCATAAAACAGAAATCACACTTTTTTCTTTCTTTTTTTTTGTCCGACAGTTTATAAATTTGTCAGACATTGAGACATTTTACGCAGCTTTACAGTGATAACAGGAAAATAATGATTCAATGATGCAAACAGAATTTTCGTTGGCTAAACGGAGCAAAACCAGACAATATTGTATGTATAACTCACTCAATATTTAACTCTTGTAAGTTAAAATGCTCGCGATCGCGCTTATGCACTGATATTTGGGAAAACGTCACTCTTGCTTGTGTCATATGCACGCATATTACTTAACCCCTAAGTCATAAATATATAAAAAAACACATACAGGGATATTTTTTTTTCCCCATAACCTAAATTCTAGGAGCAATCTAACTTCATTCTAATAGGCTTCATCACACAGTGAATGCTTTTGAACTCTCAAGATGTGTTTTTGTTTGCTTTTTGCAAAGTGAGTGACATACTCAATAACATTAAAATGACAATTACGATATTACTGTAGATGATAAATAAATACCGCACAGCCAAATCCAAACCCATAGCCAAAATTACCATCCGTGATGTAACAGGACCCAGCCTCAGCAATATTTTGTGAGTAGATAATGTGAATAAAACCCTTGCGATGCTGAACAAAATAGGCATCATTTTACAACCAGGTAATTTACAACCCATAAATAAATATGCATATAACTGAATATATTTTCTGTTTGAGTGCAAATTCATGAGCTTACAGTACATAGCCTACCTATCTTTCTTCTCTATAAATCATAATATTATGATTAAATCAACACTAAAAAAATAGTATTACTTACAGCAGTGGTTCCCAATTCCAGTCCTCGGGACCCCTTGCTCTGCACATTTTGTATGTCTCCCTTATTTAACACACCTGAACCAGATCATCAGCTCATTAGGAGAGACTCCATGAACTGAACTGAGTGTGTCAGATAAGAGAGACCTACAAAATGTGCAGAGCAAGGGGTCCCGAGGACTGGAATTGGGAACCACTGACTTACAGTATATATAATTCTTAAAAGATCATTGGAGCCTCAGTGCTGCTATTCATCATTAAAAACGCAACTTTATGAAATGACGAGGCACGATTAATCATAATGAATGTGCTGAATAGAGAGCGCTGTAATGCAGTTCTTACTAGTAAGAATCGCTACTGTAGAGCTCTAAAATTGTTTTACTAGAAATTATTTTACTAGAAAGAATGCCTTTACAGAGCTCTTCGACTGCATTCTTACTAGAAAGAATTCTAATTATAGAGATCTTACTCTACATTTTAAGCTAAAACGGCTTGCCATTTGTATGGAGGGCAGGTGTGCTGTACCTGTGGTGATACGATGCAAAGGAAGAGTCACATAGGTGAGATGAGAATACAGCAGAAAATACTCCTCTTTTCTGTTCAGCTTGAGCCAAGAACCCACCAGCGAGCGGCCCGTCCCTGATAGAGAGCGGGAGCGCAGGTTTGTAGTGTTGCACAGGTCTGAGGAGAGAGAAAAGAACCTTACATTTTACTTGGGATGGAAAGCCTGACAACCTAACCGTTTTTAACTATTTTAACTCCAGAACCGTGTGGGCTAGATTCAAAATTCAAAATTTACTTGGAGTAAAATCTAAAAATGTATCTTTTTGGCAGTTTAATTTCCACCGTGAAAATGTTGTAAAGATATGTTAATGAATTGTCCCGGCGACATCCATTTGCACAAATTGATCTATCCGTTTTATTGATCAATATATATTTACGCAATGTCCAAACTTAACAAAACTTGATACACAGACAACAGGGGCCGGTTGCACCAGCTGTGCGTAAGTTACAACTTAGCCTAGTTTTGGCGTAAATGGACACTAAGTTACGACTTACGCACTTCTAGATATTTTTGCGTTGCACCATTAAACTTAGTTGAAGCGTAACTCTACGTATAAACTAAACATTTAAGGCAGCCTCCGATCAGGAGTAACGGTTGGAATAAAATATCAGACAGACTGAACTGCATCAATAAGCTCTTCTTTTACCTGACAGACTTCAATTCTTTAGCCATATATGATAATGCTGACATTTACACTCGCTTACATTTTAAGAGAGAGAACATTATGTGAAAAGATTACTTTGTTAGTGGCTCTTGAACACGAACCCGTCCTAAACAGCCCGCCGCTGTGTGCATCGGTCTATGTTGTGCATGTCAAATATCAGTCAATCAATAAATGTAATGTCTTATGTTTTTTGTATCAATATTTATTTATTGATCCTTATTAATTTAATTTCAAATACAGTTTCTAAATGTTATTTATATATAAAAACACTTATGTTATTAATGATCAAGTAGGCTATCGTATTTAATGGAAACTTATTTTTACCGTTAGTAACGTGAGGCAAAAGAAGTTAGAATGAAGGATAAACTGAAATTCACGGCATTTCAAACTACTTTTGCTCACGTATTTTTGAAGGCTGCTATTGGATCATCGAGACTAAACGTCACATTATGTTACTACGCATTACTTTATGGAGAGCTTACGACCTTCTAGCAACGTTCTGCCTTACTAATAAATGGTGCAACGGAATAAAATACAGAGTTAGTTACAAACTAGCTAGTAGTTACTAAGCCTCTAGTGTGGACTTTATGTTCCAATTTAAGAAAGCACTTACGAACGGCTGGTGCAACCCTACCCAGGATATTCTGAGGCTGCACACAAGTTTTGTTAAATTCCACCCATAGGGTGCGTTACAACTTCAAACCCACGGTAACTCCACAACTCTATGATCCATGAAGTTTAAATTTGGTACACATGCTAATACGTTCATTAAATATCACTCTGACAAATCAACAAACATGGTAGCCAATCATATTTCAGCATTTTCTCAATGTAAATGACAGATGAGGGATTTAAAGGATTAGTTCACTTTCAAAAAAAATGTTGCTGATAATTGACTCACCCCGATGTCATCCAAGATATCCATGTCTTTCTTTCTTCAGGCGAAAAGAAATTAAGGTTTTTGAGGAAAACATTCCAGGATTTTTCTCCATATAATGGACTTCAATGGCAACCAACGGTTTGAAGGTTCAAATGTTCAGTCTCAATGCAGCTTCAAAGTCTCTACACGATCCTAGTCGAGAAATAAGGGTCTTATCTAGCGAAACAATCTGTCATTTTCCACACACAAAAAAATAAATAATAATTGCGTCATCATATTGGAAAGGTCAAGGTCATCTATCTAAATTATTTGTCTGTGTACTCCAGTTCAAAAAGGTAGGGAAGGCTGAAAAATTCCATCTCATTTTCTCCTCCAACTTCAAAATCGTCCGACATCTTTGTTTTAATTTATTATTATTATTTATTTTGTTATTTTTCGTGACCCTTCCAACGTGATGACGTAATACATGGCGCATCTCAGAGATGGTACAAGACGGGCATTTGTGGTTAAAAAGTGTGTATATATATATATATATATATATATATATATATATATATATATATATATATATATATATACATACATACATATCTTTTTTTTGAAAATGACCGATCGTTTCGCTAGATAAGACCCTTATTTCTCGACTGGGATCGTGTAGAGACTTTGAAGGTGCATTGAAACGGACATTTGAACCTTCTTTGAACATTGGAATAGTTGGTTGCCATTGAAGTCCATTCTGTGTAGAACAATCCTGGAATGTTTTCCTCAAAAACCTTAATTTCTTTTCGACTGAAGAAAGAATACATTTATTAATGAGTGAATTATCAGCAAAACATTTTTTGAAAGTGAACTAATCCTTTAATACTAATGTTGTCCACAAGAGGAAGCCACTGGTTAAGAAATGCTTTTAATTATTATCTCTTTCTGATAATTTAAATGGCTGAATATTTCCTCATTTTCTTTTTTCTTTTCTTTCATTTTCAGTTTGTCTCATTTAGCATTGTCATGTGTTAGTAACTGGTTAGTATTATTAGTGGAGATTACATACTGTCGATTCTACACCGCTGTCTTTGCAGGACAAACACACATTATCTAGAGACACATACAGCTATATTACATAATTGTCTAAATGAGCTATTGGTGCTTGGACCCTGATAAATCGCAGCTTGCGGCTATATTAAAAATTTATTGTTTCAGGTTTCCTTGTCCTGTAAGTGGCCCCTAAGTAAATAACTAATGATCTTTGCAACGGAAGTGAATCAATCAATCAAAAGTAACTTTAGCTGGACAATAACTAGAGCTGCTGTAAAGCCAAAACAATCTCTGTTACTGTAATTTCCTATTATCACTGTAAAGCTGCTTTGAAACAATCTGTATTGTTAAAAGCGCAATATAAATTAAGGTAAAAAAACAAAGCAAAAGTAGAGGTAATCAGAACACTGTGTGTTTTGACCAATTGCAGAGCTACTTCGATTCTTTGGCTCAGTAATTCGCAGTTTAAGACTGCAGGAGATCGTCAATAGATCAGAACATAGATAGCTGCTGGAAACTTGTCATTTTTTAATTAGAACACATATAGCTAATTTGACCTCTAAAAAAGTAAAAAGAATTGTTTTAAAATCGTTTTAAAAATACAAATCTATAAGATACGGCACTAAAACAGTTCACTGTTGTTTGTCACTACTGTTCCAGTGTGTTTGTGTACCTTCATCATCCTCCTCTCTGAAAAACTCCTCACTGTCGTTGGCCGAGTGCGATTTCTTCATCTCAGCGTTTCGGTTTCGGGGCACTTTCCGGCGAAGTGAAGGTGAGAAGAAGGAGGGTCTGTTTCTCTCTGGGGTAGGGGGAGTGCTGAAAGATGTCACCTAGAAGGAAAACAGGACTGTCAATTCGTTTAAAAATGCACATGAATTAATTATATAATACAAGATTTGATAGATTCATTTTATTATTTATTTATTTATTTATTTTTTGTGTACTAAATTAATGTGCTAAATTGATGCCCCAATGAAAATCAAAGTTGGAACACTTTTTTTAAAGGGTTGTTTAACACAAACCTATGTTATCATCAGTTATGCATGTGTTCCACGTTATGGAAAATAACATAACGCATAACAAATAATCGCAGCCTTTGCGATTTCAAAATCGTGAAAAGCCAAATCTATTTAAGTGCGATTACATGTAAATTGCGATTAATCGTGCAGCCCTACTGCCAAAGGTTTATATGGCCCACCCTTTGCAGCTATAACAACTTCAACTCTTCTGGGAAGGCTTTCCACAAGGTTTAGGGGAATGTGTTTATGGGAATTTTTTACCATTCTTCTAGAAGCGCATTTGTGAAGTCAGGCACTGATGTTGGACGAGAAGGCTTGGCTCGCAGTCTCCGCTCTAATTCATCCCGAAGGTGTTCTATCGGATTGAGGTCAGTCAAGTTCCTCCACACCAAACTCGCTCATCCATGTCTTTATGGACCTTGCCTTTGTGCACTGGTGCGCAGTCACGTTGGAACAGGAAGGGGCCATCCTCAAACTGTTTCCACAAAGTTGGGAGCATGAAATTGTCCAAAATGTCTTGGTATGCTGAAGCATTAAGATTTCCTTTCACTGGAACTGAGGGGCCAAGCCAAACCCCTGAAAAACAACCCCACACCACAATCCCCCCTCCACCAAACTTTACACTTGGCACAATGCAGTCAGACAAGTACCGTTCTCCTGGCAACTGCCAAACCCAGACTCGTCCATTGGATTGCCAGACAGAGAAGCGTGATTCGTCACTCCAGAGAACACGTCTCCACTGCTCTAGAGTCCAACGGCTGCTTTACACCACTGCATCCGACACTTGCATTGCACCTGGTTGTGTAAGGCTTGGATGCAGCTGCTCGGCTATGGAAACCCATTCCATGAAGCTCTCTACGCATTGTTCTTGAGCTAATCTGAAGGCCACACGAAGTTTGGAGGTCTGTAGCTATTGACTCTGCAGAAAGTTGGCGACTTCTGTGCATGTGCTGACCCCGCTCTGTGATTTTTCGTGGCGTACCACTTCGTGGCTGAGTTGCTGTTCCCAATTGCTTCCACTTTGTTATAATAGCACTAACAGTTGACCATGGAATATTTAGTAGTGAGGAAATTTCACAAATGGACTATTGCGCAGGTGGAAACCTATCACAGTGCCACGCTTGAATTCACTGAGCTCCTGAGAGCGACCCATTCTTCCACAAATGTTTGTAGAATCAGTCTGCATGCCTATGTGTTTGATTTTATACAACTGTGGCCATGGAAGTGATTGAAACACCTGAATTCAATGATTTGGAGGGGTGTCCCAATACTTTTGTCAATATAGTGTATATGAATCTACATTGTGGGACAACAGTTTCAAAGCTTTTAAAAACTCAAAGCACAGTCACATTTATTTTCAATGCAGGGAACAAATGCGAACTCAGTATTTGTGTAGTAATTTAAATTGCAGCATATTATGACTGATGAATTGCAAACAGAAGCAGAGTTGAACTGACCCTCTCGTGGATGGGGGAGTCTTGGTCCTCTTCAGTTCCACAGGGTGAGGTGTCTCCAGTGGGCACTCGACTCACGGCCATCTCAGCGTGACCTTTCCCCTGAGGACCCTTCATACGCACAAACTCCATGTTGTTGTACTTGTAGAAGCCGAATGACATCCGCTGGGCCATCTTAGCGGCCACACTTACCTATCAAGGCAAAACATACCATAAAATACACACATGAAGCATATACAAGATAATGAAAACGTTGGACACACACACATGGAAGCGTACCCGGTTGTCATAGACCTTCTTGAGGGCCTCGTAGCGGATGGAGCCCTGGAAGATGACGCCCTGGAATGTGTTGCTTTTGTCACTGGCCACCAGCTCCACACAGACCATCTCACCTTCCCCAACAGTCATATCGTTGAAAACCTGCCCAGAATACACACACCAATCACAGCCAATCAGGACAATTACACCACTGCTCATTCAGACGGACTAATTATTCAGGCTGTTACTTATGTTTGTATTCATAATAAATAAGATATCATTCCAAAGCTTAAACCAGTCAAAAATTCATCCAAATTATATTCTTTGTACAAAATAACAAAATGTACATTTGCTTTACAGTAAACTTAAAAGGATATTTCACCACTGGAAAGATGAATGTGTATTTAAATTGGGTCATTTATGTAGTAGAAATGTGAAATTATTTTAGAAGTTGGTGCCTTCTAGACTGAGAAAAGCCAGAAAATGTATTTTTGGCTCATGTGGATGAAAGACAAACAACTCCCAGAATGCACTTGTTTCGCTGCCCGAAGAATTGATACAACTAGGCTACTAGTTGACTAGAAACTGAAAAGATGCCGTTGAAAACATGCGGAACTAGCTCCTACATGGCTACATGGCTGTAGTCTCTAGCCTCTGGCAAAAAAAGCCTCAGATGACGCTAAATGGCGATTTTTGCGTCA
This sequence comes from Rutilus rutilus, assembly GCF_951802725.1. Taxonomy (NCBI): domain Eukaryota; kingdom Metazoa; phylum Chordata; class Actinopteri; order Cypriniformes; family Leuciscidae; genus Rutilus; species Rutilus rutilus. Next base: position 22,093,907 of record NC_140212.1, on the reverse strand, counting down.
TCTGAGTTTTTTTTTTTCAGATTCACAATACAGAAATCTCTCGTCTCAGGGGGACATGAGGGAGGGAAGCACGGTCATTTGAAAATACTACCGGGTTTCTACTGATAAAGCTTAAAGGTCCCGTTTTTCCTGTGTTTTTGAAGCTTTGATTGTGTTTACAGTGTGCAATGTTATATTGTTATATGGTATATTATATGTGTTCATGTTTCGCGTGTAAAAAAACAGTATTTTTCACACAATTTACTTATCTGTATACCGCTGTTTTCACTGTCCTAAAAACGGGCTGATAACTTCCTTGTTCTATGAAATCCCTCCTTCAGAAATACGTAACGAGTTCTGATTGTGCCAGCGGTTCCTGTGTTGTGATTCGACAGCAGCTTAGCGCACGTTGCCCGGAAAGGTCACGCCTCTTACCATAACGTGGAGATGCATGCGCTCAGTGTTATTATATGAAAATAACAGCGTCTCGACGACATGGCGACAAACACACTCTACAAACGCAACTCTTCCTCTTCTCCTTGGGAGCGCAACAAGACCACGGCCCCTTTTTTTGTGTATTCCTGTGGGCGGAGGTTAGTCAAAAAACTGTTCTAGTGACATCATTAAAGCAGGAAGTAGAGGGATGAAGTCCAAACCGGCCGTTCGCTGTATGCTTTGAAAGGGGACTTCTGTTAAATAAAATATCTCGCTTGGCATTGAACTTTGAGCTTTATAATTTTACAGGTATTATTTATGCTCTAACAGCAACATTACACACTAACTAAAGTTTGAAAAATGGGATCACGAAGAACAGGACCTTTAATGCTAATCGGTGAAGTATCCCTTTAAACTTCTTTAAGTTTTTACACTTTCATTTTTTGAAGTGTATTCACTTCTCCAATAATCTGTCCCAACTTTAGGTCTCTATTCAAAAACATTTATGAATTGTAAGCATTTAAGTTCAAATCTATCCTCAAAAAAACGGGTTTACAGTTACGGGTGACAATTAACGGGTTTAAATGGTTTTATTTCAGCTAGTTGTCAAGGCAATGTTTCTCATTTCCATTTAGTTTGAATTAAAGCACTAAATTAGCACCAAAAGCACTAAAACGAAATAAACGTGGGCTGTGCAACGATTAATCGCGATTTTGTGTTTGTGTTTACATAATATATGTGTGTACTGTGTACAATTATTTTGTATATATAAATACACACACATGTATATATTTAAGAAATATTTGCATGCATACTGTATATATATTTATATATATTTTATATTATATAGAAATATAAATATTTTATATATAAATACACATGCATGTATATATTTAAGAAAAATTTGTTGTGTATTTATATATACAAAATAATTATACACAGTTCACACACACACACACACACACATATTATGTAAACACAAACTTTATTTTGGATGCGATTAATCATTTCACAGCCCTGAACTATAGACATAAAAAACATTTCATAACAACTTTCATTAACAAGTCATTAACAAACTTTACAAACGTTAACGTAATTAGTTGTTATATTTTCACATAGATAGAAATAGGAGATAAAATAAGATCTTATTTAGCATTACATAATGATTAACAGATCATTATTTAATGTGAATTAATGTTATTCAACTTTCAATTCATATGATCAAGCATTTTTTGAAACTATACAAATGTCATTAAACTTCAGGTCATATATTACTTAATGCACTTTTTTTTTTTTTTTTTTTTTTTAATGTACAAATGCAAAAAGGTGTTTGGTAGCTATGGTAAATTTAACAATATAATAATGAATGTTCTTACTTTATATATGAGGTGTCTTTATGGTGTACTTCCATCAAAATAATTGTTAGGTACAATGTACTTATTGTATTTCATGTTCTATTGCAAAACATTCTTGCTGATATTGAGGTGATATGGGTAAGGTTAGGGACAGGTTTGAGAGTTAAGGGGTAAACAGTGTACAGGGGTCAATTTGATTAAGGGAACATGGTTCAAACTGTTTATGTTGCATTGTTTTGATAAATGAACAAGTATTTTCTTTATTTTTTTTTGTTTTGTTTTTTTGTTGATGTATGATTCAAGGAATATCCTGTCTAAGAATATAGTATACTAAGTGTTGAGGCAATAAAAACATCCTTTGCATCTAAATTACGTATGCGTTTGGGGTTGTCTAAAGTAAATATTTTAGCAAAACTTAACTAACCACCCTTCACACAACCATTGTAACAGTAGCTAAAAGTACAATACAAATAAAGGTACTAAATGATTAATTGTAAACATTTATAAACATTTACAAATGTTGAATAGTTTCTGCAAAAAGGTGAACAAATAATTATAAATGATTTGTAAAGATGTGTAGAAAGGGTGAATTTGGGTCTTTTCGGACACTTTTGCCATTGAAATGACTGTCCATAAAGGTACTAAATGATTAGTAAACATTTTTAAACATTTACAAATAACGAATAGTTTCAACTTTAGATCGGCTACTGCAAAACATGACCAAATAATTAATAAATGATTTGTAAAGATATGTAAATAGTAGAAGTCTGCACACACACCACAAACAAAGACCAAATGTGTGACCTTTAAAGACTGTGGTTATGAGTTAATGAATAATATGTTAACATGAAGAGTGTGTGCAGTGCTTAATTAAACAAATTTTTTCACAACATTTGTAAATGTAAAAAAGTTCATAAGCTAATAAATAAATTGAAGTTTAATGAAGTTTAACGTTAGCATTTTATTTACATTACACAATGATTAACAGATCATTTAAACATTAATACGCATTTTATCTTATAGCTACTTAAATACATATTAACTAATTATCCCTTAAAGCATTATATAAAGTTTCTTGATTTATGTTTAATGATTTATTAATGATGCTTTTAATCATTGTAAACCATCTGTCAAAATCTTTTGGAGGTTTTTAAAAAGTGCTTGATTATATGAATTGAAAGTTTAATTACATTTAAAAGTATTTCAATTTACATTAAATAATGATCTGCTAATCATTATGTATTTGAACAAGTTCATTAGTGCAAGCACATTATCTCATTTCTAGCTATGTGAATATATATAAACTAACGATCTGTTAAGCATAATGTAATGTTTGTTAATGATTTATTAATGAAAGTTATTATAAAGTGACTAAAACATTAACTACAATGAGAAAATGTACAAATAATTAAAAAATGATTTAAAAATAATAAAAATAATAATATATAATAATAATATATCAACAATCCTACAATGACACTATAACACTTCGATTATTTAATGGCATTTAAGTGTGAAACATAAAAATTCATGAAAAAAGAAATTGGAATGACTGGTTTGGCAAACAGAAATTGTGACAACCTGTCCGATATGACATTTATGAATGCTCTTGTCCACAATTCCAATGTTTCATTTTAAATCTACATTCTTTACATCTCGTATTAATGTATGTCAGTGTGGTTTTAATGACTTCACTTGTTACAGATTCTATATATGATGATATTAAATTCTCGTTTGGAGTACAGGACAAAATTTATCTTAATTTAAGACTAATTTTAAGTTCTGACAATCATACAAATCACTCCTCGAGCATTTATGGCTCAAAACCTCACCTGACAGATATACTTCCTTACATATTACAGTATGACGTAACCGAAATGAAAATTACAATCTTTGGTAAACAACTTTTTGAGCTAAAACTGATTGTAGCCTTTTCTGAATGAGAAAATCTGATCGTCAGCCAACATACGTATCGTCTAACATTTGATTGGATTTATAAATACGGTTGTTTTAAGACAGGGCTTAATCTGTGTTTGTGTAATCTGACGGAAAAAGTAATGTGCTAGTGTGTCAACAACATCAGCAAAATCACATAAACCTGTCCAACCTGTTCGTACACACCTCAGAAAGCGATCACTGCGATATGACCTGAAAGCTAATGTACTTCATTTCCTTATCTCGGAGGACACACACCTTTGATTAACCTCATGATGTTGCAGTACACTAGCAGTTTTGTTCTAGCATCGTTGCTCCAGCAGCACATTTGAGAGTTACCTCCTCAAAGTTGTCAATCATGAAGAAGATGTTGGGGTAGCTCATTTTGGATTCTTCCCCTTTGCTGTCCATTGGGTGTTTGCTTGGAGAGGCAAACACTTGCTGTAAAAAAACATTTGAAACACTTTGAATTGAAACGCTTTGACATTTGAAATGTTTTCATTGAAAACAGTTGAAACCGCTGTTTTCATTAGAATATACGCAGTAATGAAGTAATGAATTAATTAAAGATATTAAATATTTTAATGGTAAAACACTGCTGCGTGATTATTTGCCCAATACTATGACAGACATGTCATCACCCTTTAAGGAAGTAAATTCTTCAAGGACTAGTAAATGTCTCGGTTATCACTTTGTTTAGTTCGGTTCTCCTCATTGCACACATACATCATGGAGACGTCTATTTTGTGTCTGTTTTCATCTGGAACATGTTTTTAGAAAATAGTATCATATTCCACCTTAAGTGCTGGAAGGTAATAGGGTTGACAGTCTCACAGTTCAAATCTAAGCAACTGTTAATTTTTTTTAGTAAACAACTGACTATTGAAACATTTATTAGATTCTTTTTTATAATAAACACCTTCAAGTATCCTAACCTTGAGCTTAGACTAAAAACGACAAATTGAACTTTAAGACTGTCAACCCTGTTACCTTTCTGTATATCCCAATACACAAACTGCACAAATGTTGTCTTACCTGTGATTTCTTTTTGTGGATGTGGATGTCTCCTGCATCTGAGCGTGTGCAAACTGCACATGTGACCACGTAATCCAGCTGTGGGACAAAAAGAGTTCATAGGCAAAACCACACCAAAAACAGCATTATGAAAACATCAATGACGCAGAAATATTGGGTTTATTTGAGTTGTTGACATTGCACAAATAAACCCTGATGGCGTCGTATCGTTGAGGTTTGCTTACTTTCTGCAGGATGAGATTGAGATAGACGCTCTCTTCCCAATCGATGTCGGGATCACCAAGTCCAGGCAGCTTTTTAGAGTCTCTTCTGTAAACCTCCACCTCCACCTGAAACCAAAGCAAGTCATCGTTACAGCAAATAAAACAACTTCAGATTCTCTGTCTGGTTAGTGCTTGGACATTTCAAAATTGTCTTTTTGGTATCAAAACATTCACTTTTTGGTGATCTCTGATTGGCATAATATGTCATTATTAATGTAGGCAAGATTAAACATCTCAGGCTATGTTTAGCCTTGTCAGGTGCTTTTAAATGGCAACTACAGTTTTATGTTTCATAAATCAGCTTTGCCAACTGCATCAAAAATGACATTGAGAAGTTCTCCATCTCATTAATCTTAAATAATGTCCAGATGATTGATTATAAAGCAATTTTCTCAGTTATATCAGCAACTACTACAGATGTTTGTGACTTAATTTATTTATTTACTCCGTAATTCTTTCCTGTTTGGGAGAAGGTGATAAAGTAACAGAGTAAAGGAGACAGGACATACTGGGCGTTAAAGAGAGTTTACCTAAAAATAACAATTCAAAGGACAGTCCACCCAAAAATGAAAATTATCCCATGATTTACTCACTTTTGAGCCATCCTAGGTATCTTATTTCAGACAAACACAATCTGAATTATATAAAAAAAATATCATGCTTCTTCCAAGCTTTTATAATGGTAGTGAATGGGACCCAATATTTTAAAGCCCAAAAAAGTGCATCCATCCATCATAAAAGTAATCCATATGACTCCAGGGGGTTAATAAATGCCTTCTAAAGCGAAGCAATGACTTTTGTAAGAAAAATATCTATATTTATAATTTAGCTAGTTAAAATAACTAGCTTCCAGCAGACGGCCTATGCAAGAAGACTTACGCCAAAAGAGTAACTTCTGACGCGATGTATGACGTGGGATGTAGGAGTAGCGGAAGCTTAGACGCCTCTCGCGGTTCAGACAAATAGAGCTGGACAACAAACTCAAGCTCCTCCAACATTTTTCTTTAAAAAAAATCCTCATTTTGGACTTCTAGTTCGTGACCGTGTTTGTCACTCCTCACCGGAGCTTACACTACGCTAACGTCGTACGTCAAGAATGCACGTACGGCTGTTGCCGGAAGTCAGTCATTCATTATAGTTCATAAAATTCGAAATATGTTAATTTTTCTTACAAAAACCCATCGCTTCGCTTCAGAAGGCATTTAACAACCCCCTGAAGTCACATAGATTACTTTTATGATGGAAGGATGGATACACTTTTTTTTGGCTTCAAAATATTGGATCCCATTCACTACCATTATAAAGCTTGGAAGAGCCAGGATATTTTTTTATTTATCTCCAATTGTGTTTGTCTGAAATAAGGTAGTTATATACACATAGGATGGCTTGACAGCGAGTAAATCATGGAATAATTTAAATTTTGGGGTAAACTAACCCTTGAATCATTTACTCACACTCATGTCCTTCTAAACATGTATGACTACCGTTTGTTGCAGTGCTCACAAAAAATTAAATAAAAACTAAGGCATGTATGAAATGTTTTAATTAGGTGTGAAATATTTGGATCAATTAATTGATTGACAATGAATAGGTTCATCTCACCTTTTTCCCTTCCGTTTCGTCTGTACTGACATACGAGAGCTTGCGACGCACATAGAAGAGCATATCGTCCTGACGGGGTGCCCATTTCTCCATGAAGTATGTGGAGAACATCCATGTCCAGAACACTATACGGTCATCCTTGAAGCACCCTAAACAAAACAAAACAAGAATCAAGTACAAGTAAATGCACAATATGTTTGGTTTTAGTACACACACACATATATACAATAAGTGGACAGACTGGAAAAAATTACATTTTGTATATGGATGTCAGCTTAAGAAAAATTCTGACCATTGTTGTCAGATGTTATTGGTGATATTGAATGTTAGTGTAAACTTGACAAACAGTTTTGACAATATTGCAGTCAATATGAAATCAAAATTGATCCTATTTACTTGCTTAATACACATCGATTAAAGCTTATAATCTTATGCCAAAATTTGAATAAGTTGCTCCACCTCTGAAATGACTTTCCTTTCTCACTGCATAGATAATATTATTAACCAATGGTAAATTAGTCATTTGCATTCAGTTCTAGGGTATGTTTACACAACAACAATGTACCAAAAGCAGAAAAGTTGTTCTTTGTGTTTTCGAAAAGGTTCGTATACAAATGACAACGTTGTCAAAACGATCCCTGTTCGCACTGATTCGCGAAACGACTACAAACGCTGTTTTATTCATGCCAGGCCATTAGTTGGCGATGCCACTTTGTAAAGAAACACTACGTGCCTATAGACTGGACATGTAACACGCATGCGCATGACATTACCGTTTTCACAAATTTGCGTTTTTGTAGTTTACACAGAGACGATAACGTTATTGTTTTCAAAAACTTGAACTCGTTTTCAAAAGTTCGCGTTTTCAGTCCGCAAAACGTCATTGTCTTGTAAATGAACGGCCACAACACATAAAAAGTTTTCCATTTTTAGTTGAATGAAAACGGTGACGTGTAAATGGCCCCAGTTCTCAAAAGATGAAATGAATACAGACTTTGTGAGTCTTACAAGGTTTGAAAACATATTTAAAACCTATTCAAAAGTAATTGAATTCCGTCATGTCATCATGAGCTGCTTCTGAAGCATCCTTAAAGCTACACTGTGTGATATGCACAATCATGCTATGGTTAGACAAGCAACTATAAACCTTCGAATTTACACAAATAGGCTGAATTACCTGTCGAGAAGAAAGCAGGCAACTTCGGCGTCCGTTTTAAAATCTTTGCTCCTCATGAGCTCTTTCCATCTGGGAAAAGTTACTACAGTATTGAATTTGGTCTTGCTGATTTGCCTGTCGCGTTGACGTTTTAATTCTCTCTTTCGCTTCCTTGGCTACGAAAATAGGCGTGATCCTCCATCAGCAATCTTTCAAATCTGCCGGCAGTCGCTGTAAAGCGCGAAAGGCGAAACTTGAATTTACAGGTATGTCCCTCTTTGGCTAATGTAGTTTCAAGATGGAGGGGCAACATGGCGACCGGCATTCGAACCCCTCACCCGTATGTACTTTCAATGGCAGATTATAAACTTACGAGAATACTTTATTACTTGAAAGAAGTAAATATACATTAATGAGCACATATATTTTTGAAAGAACTAAGTGTTTTTTGCTAAGAATCAACTAAAAAAATTACACAGTGTAGCTTTAAGTTAAATATATAACAAATTTCTAGCAATCAATTCAATTATATTTCGATATATGTAAAATAGATATATCTAAAATAGTTTAGTTTCAGACAAGCAAGGAATATAAAGTGGCAGGAGCCGCTAAACACGTCACATTGGATGTTGTCCACTAGTGACATCTTTATTGCTGTTAATGAGCCATTTAGTTTTGTCCAGACTGAGAGTTGTTGTGAAAACCGGAACCGTTCCAGCTCTGGCATCAGCACCTTGCCAGTGGAAAGTACTTTATAGTAGTGGCTCCTAACATGACATTTACTTCCATGGATCTCAAACTGCCAAAAAGAGAAATGATCGTATGACCTGGACTCTCATATCCTCGTTTAGAAAGAGGAAGATGTTCAGTTCTGCCTGAAGATCTACCACTCAACAAGCTTAAGTTCTGAATCTACAAGATTAATGCCTTCATTTGCCCATGATTTACTCACACTCAAGCCACCCTAGACTTTCTTCTTTCAGCCGAACACAATCGGAGTAATATAAAAAAATATACTGGCTCTTCCCAGCTTTGTAATGGCATAGTTTTTATGAAACAGAGTTTTTGAAGCTCCAAAAAGCGCATCCATCCATCATAAAAGTAATCCATATGGCTCCAGGGGGTTAATAAAGGTCCTCTGTAGCGAAGAGATAAGATGGGTTTTTGTAAGAAAAATATCCATATTTAAATCTTTATAAACTATAATCAATCACTGGCTTCTGGTGACCTCTGACTCGACGCAACTCCACTGGAGTCGTATGGATTACTTTTATGATGAAAGGATGTGCTTTTTGGATCTTCAAAAACTTGGGCGCTACTTATGCTGCGTTCCAGGCAGGTTTTTGAGCACGTAAAGGACTTCAAACCACGACTCACGACTTTGTAGCGTTCCAGGCCAGTCACGCCAAACTACCTGAGCCCAAGGAATTGTGGTAGCCAGATGTAAACAAACCATCATGGTGGACCTTACGGGGCTTATGCGCATTTGTAATAATTTCTGTCGCCAAAGGTGCTTACTCCTTGTTTATTTATTATTATTATTATATTATTATTAATTTGACTGCAACGTTATATTGTCCTAAAGTGTATTCTCACCGTGTACCATCTGCAGAAACACTGCATCCGTAGGGGCTGCCATTGTTGTTTTGTATGGTTTCGCGGGCTATGTGACGTCAGAGCTCGTAACTGGGAGTACATCGATCTAGTACGAGTTCACGGGTGGGAAGTCACGGGTTTGACTGCCTTTCTAGTGCACTTTCACGGGTATAAGGTTGGAAAAACACGGGTTACAGGTTGCCTGGAACACACCATTAGTGCCATTACAAAGCTGGGAAGAGACAGGATATTTTTTAATATAACTTGTGTCCGGCTGAAAGAATAAAGTCATATAGGATGGCTTGAGGGTGAGTAAATTATGGGATCATTTTCATTTTTGGGTGAACTATTGCTTAAACGGCTAAATTTGAGGATAACTCAGCATAAGGTTGCAATATCTACTTATATACTGCTATTTCCCCAGTAAACAGCAAGAGTATGATATCTTTCTCTGGTAACATAGCTGGATAAAGTTTGTAAGGCTGTGAAGAACAGAAAATCCCAGGTTTATTAACATATCCTGAAAATGATCCACCTCCTAGATGCTTAACTAACAGGATTGAGAGAATTTTTAACATTTCAGAATAAGGTGAAATTAAGTTAATAGAGTAGGTTACAGCATTTGCTCATTTCTACATTTTTTTCAACATTTAAAGTTGTGTAAATTAACATTAATGTATTATTTATGAACAAAACATGAAATAACAATGAAAAAATAATGTGTTAGTTAACATTAATCTAGAATAATAATAAAAAGTTCATTTTTAGTTTAACGCATTAGCTAATGTTAACAAATTGAACGGTGCAGTAAAGTGTTACCAAAAAATATAACACCTTATGAGATGTGCAAGTTGTAACCAGAGGAAGATGTTCACAAAAGCAGAAGTGAAGACCGTGCAAAACGCAAAACATTAACAGTGTGTTGCACAGAGAATGAAATATTTAACAGGGACAAAACATCAAAGAAAGACGACAGGGAGAGAGAGAGAGTGACGCACAAAGACCATAATCAAAAATGGAAAATGTCTAAAATTTCTTCTGTGCTATTTGGCTTAGTTGAGTGAGGTGAACTGAAATATCTATATGATTCAGAATATGAGAGTCACTCTAATGTGTTTATGTATGATCTTTGATGATGAATTTGCATGTGACTTGAGTTAGTTATCACTAGAATGACCCTGACAACAGGACACTGTAATATGAGAGCAGCTTCCCTGCAGAAAAAGCACCTAACAGCCAAAGAGTTCATCAAAAACCTTTTGCTGTGTTGTTAATAGAACGGAAAAAGCCAAAGGGACAGTCAATGAAATCAATCAGTCACAATACAGACAGTACCACACTGAGTGATGTAATTTTCAACAGGTGTTCGCTATGAGGGAGTTGTATTGTGATTAGATAGATAGATAGATAGATAGATAGATAGATAGATAGATAGATAGATAGATAGATAGATAGATAGATGTCGAATTGAACGCTGGAGTGAGACGACAGCACTATGACATCACAGGCTCGACAGCGCGGCGGCGCGCCTCGTGAATAATGATGTCATATGATAGAGGACCACCGGCTGAAACAAAAGCTGATGACCGCGGCCTGTTTTCGCGCCTGGATGACATGATAAAACCAAGTTCTGCTGACGTGTCTGCGGCGTTCATGAAGGACAGAGAGGCTGTGAGTGTTCACGGCTGAATGTATCGTTACTGACCCAGTCCGCTGAGGTCCTGTTTGACGCTCAGGCGGTTGCGCTCGTCCGCGATGGCCTTCAGCATGTGCTGCAGGGACTGGTCCGGTTCGGCGGGGTCGTCGCTCTGTCCCGAGAGCGCTGCCATGATGCTCGCGGAGGTCATGACACGATCACACCGCTCATCTCACGGCAACCCTGTTCATGACACGAGCCCGAGCACAACAACACGAGCGCCCTGCACTTCCGTCAGCTGAGACGCGACGCGTGCGCATGACTCGCGTCGGGAACACCCCGTGCTCTTCCTGACGTCATGCCGTAGGCGTCGCTCATACAGGGAGCCACTTCTACTAACATCACTAATAAACTAGGAATACAAATGTGGAAGTTTCTTGAAACAATGTGAGGATTTTTTGGATGATTCTATTGATGTTTAGTTTGCTTTTCATCTGCTTATCATTGTTTCCGTTTTGTGTATCTATGTTTTTCCTCTTGTTTGTTACATGTAAAACTTTCTTTTGATGCTCTTTAATGTTCTCCTGAAGGTGTTGTACAATATATCATTCCCTCGGGTCAAAATCGTTTTCTAAAAAGTTTAAAAAAATAATAATGTTCATCAGAGGGGTCTTGGACCCTTGGACTTTTGTCGCACTTGAACCACGAATACACACAACAACAACAACAACAACAACAACAACAACAACAAAATGTAATGGTTTCGAGCAGTTTTGTGGTTGAAATTGTAAAAAGTAACAAATCCTTCCCTCGCGGGTCAATTTGACCCCCTTAGGAATGAATGGAATGCGAGGAATGCTTTAGTACACAAAATTATTTTATTATGTCTACACGTGTGTATATATATATATATATATATATATATATATATATATATATATATATATATATATATATTATTATTTTTTATTTTTTATTTTTACAGTTTATGATCTGAATGCATACTGAAATAACTGACTTTAGGACCCAGCGGAACAGCTCAGCTCATTTGCTCCATAGAGCATCTAGTGGCTAGAGTCATGAAATATCATGTTAGATTATTTTTTCTGCCACAAGAGACCGGCAAAGACACCCAATGTAAGATAATTTGAGCTGAATTAAAAGGGTTATGCATGAAATTGTGAGTTATTTTGAATTTAAGTTGAAAGAATCTGAGGAATGTGCTTAAATTACTATTCATTTATTATTTATTGATCAAATCTAGAAATTTAAAGGTAAATTAAATTAAAAAAATGCCAAGAAAATCTCCCAAAAAAATTACTTTAAAATATATAGAGAAAAAAAATGAAATAAAATAAGCTTTCTAAAAAAAAGAATAATAATAATAATAATTTTAGGACTTAGGGTCATTTTGACCCGCGAGGGAAAGATGCGTTACAAAAAGCGAGGGAAGGAAGAGGGTTAATCATATAAAAAAAATATATATAAAAAAAAAAAAAACATTGCGGTACTATATGGTTATCCGGACCACACCTGACCACACGTGACCACAACCGCTCTTGGTTGGTCGTAACCCCAGTGAGGGGTAGGTTTAGGGGCGGGGTTGGGGTGGGTCATCTCATGTGGTCCGGATAACTGTATAGTACCCTAATTGCTCTCACCTCATGTGTTTTATGTGGAATAGTACATTTTATTCTTAAAAAATAATCACATTATTTCTTAAAATGTTTTTTTTTTTTTTTTTTTACATATTGTTTTTTTCATGGTCTTGTGGAGAGTCACATGATGTATAGCCTATATGAATATAAAAATAAAAAAAAGATTTTGAATTGTTTTATGTGGTTAGGAGATTCATAAAGATAATGCAATGAATGTATGAAATACTCAAATGGTGAAACATTGTTTCAGCATCGTGTACATTACAGTAAAATAAGCAGAAGACAACATGATGTGATTTTATTCAGAAGCAGTTTTATCAGTGTTATCCTGGACATGTGGCTGTTTATATTCATATTAAACACACATCAATCAGCTAGTGTGCACACACAGCTCAGCACATCTCGTGTACAACCTCAGGAAATACTGGAAAATAATGACACAGCTCCAAAGCAAACAAATCAATGAGCATCAGTAGCAACATTATGAAACATGTATATCCACAGAAGGGCATGGACGTAAGGCTTCCACATCAGGACATTTCAGTGACGTGGACGGTTTCCAAACAAATACAAAATAATGGATGGTTGGAACCGAGTATCCTTCAGATTTTACACACATATGCTGTCCATTAATAACTTCATCTGCTGGTTTTACTTCTTATGTAGCAAATACAGGAGACTGGGGCTAGTTGTCACCAGTGTTTGGGTAACGCATTACAAGTAACAAGGTATGTAATCAGATTACTTTTTTCAAGTAACTAGCAAAACTTTTAAATTACAACAAGTAACTCAAGTTACTTTGTTTTCCCATGTATTGATTGACACCTCTTCTGACCCCATGATGGCATGTACTCATCTCATTTGCACAAAAATAAAATCTGTTTTTCTCGAAAAAGAATAAAAACAGTGAAATGCAAACTCAGAAATTCTTTATGTATTTAATCTCACTTTATTGACCAAAGTCTTTGCTGCTGACCTTTGACGATCCAATTCAACCATACTAACAAAAATGACTTTAGATAAAGATCACATTTGTTTAATTTTCTTTTTTAGTTTATATTGCTGAAATTTCTTCTGTGATTCAGAATGTCAGCACAGCTGAAAGGTTTGTTTGCGCTGCGCCCTCTACTGTACAGGAGTGAATTTGCATTTCCTTCATTTCACTTTTGGTGTGAAAGGGCCTTTACATTAGTCAAAAACAAACTTTTTTTGTTGTTGTTATTAAAAATCAAACAAGCAAGCCCAGCCCAGGTGAGAAAAAGTAACGTAACACATTACTTTACATAAAAGTAACTAAGTAACGCAATTAGTAGTAACTTTCCCAACACTGGTTGTCACATATCGTCACCTTCCTAAAATAATTGCCCAAGTCATTTTTTCAGGTTTCTCAGAAAACACAAAAAACTGAACCAATAATTGAGAGGTTGAGTAGATTTTCGTTCTTCTTGATGCAGCTGTCAATTTTTGTCATTTTTGTCAAAAAATGAAATAGGCAATTATTTTAGGAAGGTGACGATATTGAAAAAGTGGTAAAAAAAATAAAATAAAAAATAAACTGTTTAAAATGCTCTGAAGTCCAATGTAAATGAATGCCCAACTAAAATTTACTATTCAAATTTTGTAATGCACATTGAACAAGCGAACTCAATAAAAGCGCCATTACACTCATCTTACATTTTCACCGCTTTTTTTTAAACTGCTTTACAGTTTGAATTATCTCGAAAAGGCATATAACAGCCTATAATATTTGCATTGCATTTATTGCATTGCATTGTCCGAAATTTTTGCACGTTAAAAAATAAATACGACCTCACATTGTGTCAATCACGTTTCAATAAAAAATTAAAAAGTGACAACTAGCCCAGATTTAATCTAATGGACCTGTCTTGACTATAAGCAGCACACATTCATCATCACATTCATGTTGTTTTCACAGATTATTTTTATCTGCTTGTTATTATATGTAAACACAAACTCTTCTTCCAAAATTTGTCACAATGCAATTGCGAGTGCGTTCTCAGCTGTGCCGCAAGGGGCTCTATAGGACATTAGCATGAATGCTCGATTTTTCCTTCAAACCAATAAAGTAAGATGAAATAAAGCAGCAGTCCTGTGAATGAACTCAACTTATAAAGATCTCGCAGGCTTACTGTAATGCACACGGCACAGACTGTAGCCGATTAAAAGCACTTCATTGATACCGCAGTAAACACACTTTTATGCTGCCGTGAAGTCGGTTGAAGTGTACAAACATCTTGAAAATATCTGATTCACAAAAAATTCACAATCATAAACTGATGAATCTCAGTATATAACATCAGACAGGACACGTTTTAGAGACGTATGGCAGATGGAAACTAACACACGCTGAGCTTGTGTGCTGTCAGGGTGGTAAAAAAGGCAAAATATCAGCAGATAATTCTCTGAACACGAGCCTGAGTCAGACATGTTGTTTGCCGATAGAGAATAACAACTCATGACACCGCAGCAGCAACTACACTATCTTTTACAAATAATGAAGAAAATGATTAAGTTTGTTAATTAAGCCTGCAATCGAGTGCATAAGTCTGTTAGTGTGCTGTGATGCCATTTAAATAACCATCTCTAATGTGTCAATGAAGTGTTCACTTTGGCCTCTCATTACGTATTATTGCCAGTCCGATGAATGAAGATCCCTGTTTATTACACTGTTCACATCTGCAGTGAGAATGAACACATTTCCAACTACTTCACAACACACAACAACTGTGTCGACACAGAGACTGAAACCTTGAATCCAGAGAGAGAGAGAGAGAGAGAGAGAGAGATTGCTGATATAATGAGAGCTAGATAATTAGACACACATATATAGAGAAATATAGACTGTTAGAGAGACAGAGAAAGAAAAAAAAATATATATATAGACTGATTGTTAGATATAGGCAGACTTACATAGATTGTTAGACAGACAGGCAAATTATATATAGAGAGAGACAAACAGATATAAAGAGATTCAGACAAATTGTTAGATGGATATATAAACAGATTGTTAAATAGATTGTCAGACAGACAGAAGATTGACAGATATAGATCGAGGGATATAGATTGTTCGATAAACAGTTTTTAGACAGAGATAAAGACAAATTATTAGACGAAGCATTGACAGAAAGAATGATTGTAGAGATGAAAAGAGAGAGAGAGAAAGATAGAGGCATAAGGTCAACAGATAGGTAAACAAACCAATATATTGATACTCAGAGTCAGATGTTAGAAAAGGTAGCAAAGAGACAGGCTGGCAAATGGTTAAACAGTCAGAATGAAAGATAGGTTGACAGATGGAGAGACCGATTCAAGGCTTTAATCTGAAGTGCATCAGTGTTGTTGTCCATTTTTAATAAGTAACAACAGACATCATTTATTCTAGAAGTTTCCATTTGCTGAATCTGCTTGCCTTCTCACAAAAGTGACTTGGAATCAACAGTTTAATTCTCAGCACTGGTGTCAAACACCTCTGATAAAAGTCTCGTCAGATCCCTGAATGAATGGATGATCACAAGCCGTGCCTCCTAATAACCCTGCGTTCTCAGTTCCACTGAACGCATCCGTAAAGGTGCTGTCACACAGAGCTCCAGGATCAGCTCGTGGCAGTTATTGTTTCGGTTTCTTGGACAATGTGCTCGGCTAGCTGTTGTTATCCACTGTCATGTATTTGAGCGCGGCGAAACCGTAGCGCCGAGACATGTTCTGCTGAAACTCTTCCTTCAGCGTCTTCAGACAAGCACGGTACTGTTTGTTTGAGCGAAACTTGGTGATGTCAAAACTGGGAGCGTGCGGCATGTGGATCATGTAGGCGTTGGGCAGAACCACAAACTCGTACTCCTGAAAATACACAACAAACAACATCACATGCTGAAAGATCTATTTATTCTCAGAAAATAAGATTACAGTTATAAATATAGCTGATATTATCGAGGTCCAAGTGGTTTAAGGCCTTTAAGCACATGCATAAAAAGATATGTTTTATTTATCAAGCCTGTTGGAAATGACCATTTTCAGCCAATACAGGAAATTTACCATAGGAAATATATGGATTTAAAGTTTTTTAACAGTAATTCATTGGCCGATGGCAGACATGTTTTTTGATAGCATTGTTGACGCATAGACAGCCTTAGACTTAGACGGCCTTAAAATCTTCGAAAGTCAAGTTAATAAACAGATCACTGAATATTTTGAATGCCATCGTATTTTCTCTGCTAATGCAATCTGGTTTTCGAGTTGGTCATGGATGTACTTCAGCTACGCTCAAGGTACTTAACGATATCATAACCTCTATCGATAGAAGACATTATTGTGCAGCCGTCTTCATCGATCTTGCCAAGGCTTTCGACTCTGTCAATCATCGTATTCTTATTGGCAGACTCAACAGCCTTGGTTTCTCAAGTGACTGCCTCGCTTGGTTCTCCAACTACTTCTTAGACAGAGTTCAGTGTGTAAAATCGGAGGGCCTGCTGTCCAGTCCTCTGGCAGTCTCTATGGGGGTGCCCCAGGGTTCAATTCTTGGGCCAACCCTATTCTCTATATACATCAATGATGTTGCTAGTGCTGCTGGTGATTCGCTGATCCATTTGTATGCAGACGACACCATTTTATATACATCCGGCCCCTCTTTGGACTCTGTGTTAATTAACCTTCAAACTAGTTTCAATGCCATACAACACGCCTTCTGTGGTCTCCAACTGCTTTTAAATGCTTGTAAGATTAAATGCATGCTTTTTAATCGAACACTGCCCACAGCTGCCAACCAGACTACCATCACTACTCTTGACAGGACTGATTTAGAATATGTGGACTCTTACAAATACCTAGGTGTCTGGTTAGACTGTAAACTCAATTTCCAGATTCACATTAACTATCTCCAATCCAAAATTAAATCTAGAATCGGCTTCCTATTTCGCAACAAAGCCTCCTTCACTTATGCTGCCAGATATGCCCTTGTAAAACTTACCATCCTACCGATCCTTGATTTTGGCGATGTTACTTACAAAATAGCCTCCAAAACTCTACTTAGTAAACTGGATGTAATTTATCATAGTGCTATCCGTTTTGTTACCAAAGCCCCATACACTGCTCATCACTACGATCTTTATTCTCTCATTGGCTGGCCCTCACTACATATTCGTCGCCAAACCTATTGGCTCCAGGTCATCTATAAGTCTTTATTAGGCATATCCCCGCCTTATCTCAGCTCGCTGGTCACCGTAGCAACATCCACCCGTAGTATGCACTCGAGCAGGTATATTTCACTGGCCATCCCCAAAGCCAACACCTCTTTTGGTCGCCATTCCTTCCAGTTCTCTGCTGCCAATGACTGGAATGAAGTGCAAAGAAGCTAGAGGTTCCTATTTCCCTCACTAACTTTAAGCATTAGCTGTCAAAGCTGTTTATCGATCACTGTACCTGTTAATAGCCCTTTTATTTCCGTTTATTGTGCACTCCAGTATTTTTATTTGCACTTCATTATTTGCATTTTCATTTTTCCAGTGTCAATTTAGTGTAAATGTGTAATTTATTTCGCCACTATGGCCTATCTATTGTCCTATTTTCTTAATTATATTGTATTTTGCACTACACTTGTACTTTGTATATGGATTGGTTTATTGTTTGTATGTTTATTTATTTCTATGTGTAATTCTGTGTTGTTGTTTTTGTCGCACTGTTTTGCTTTGTCTTGGCCAGGTCGCAGTTGTAAATGAGAACTTGTTCTCATCTGATTTACCTGGTTAAACAAAGGTGAAATAAAAATAAATAAAAAAGACACCTTTCCTATGTGATTACGTAATGCGCGGTGCATTGCAGTGCTAGTGCAAGATGATCATTTGTGGTATAAAAGTATATATATTTTTAGGTTTTTTAGAAAATGACAGATGGTTTGTCTAGATAAGACCCGTATTCCTTCGGCTGGGATCGTGTAGAGTCTTTTAAGCTGCATTGAAACTGCAATTTGGACCTTCAAACCGTTGATTCACGTTGAAGTCCACTATATGGAGAAAAATCCTGGAATGTTTTCCTCAAAAATCTTAATTTCTTTTTGACTGAAGACAGAAAGACATGAACATCTTGGATGACATGAGGGTGAGTAAATTATCAGGAAATTTTAATTCTGTAGTGAACTAATCCTTTAAAATGATGGGTTCTGCTATTTAAAAAAAAATACTAATCTGTCACACCATCCGTCTAGTCAGAGACTATTATGAAATCCAAAAAAGCTTTTTAATGAAATTTAAATAGTATTAATGCATACAAGTGTTACCTGAGCGTCCAGCTCCATGATGTGAGCTACTTTATTCCACCCAAACCCCACAAAGCGCCGGTCGTACTCGGGGCTTTCTCGTCTGACCATCACATACGGCTCAAAGTCGGCCTCCCACTGAACTCGGTATGGTGTTGTAGCGGTTCTCCATTTGGCAAAGTCTGTGGGAGCATGACCTTTTGTCCAGACATGATATCTGTGGACAAGTAAATGATTATTATTTTTTATAAAGTCATCGTAAAACGGTCAAGAAAGTGCAAAAACTTAAAAAATAGCAATAATAAATATAGCTAAATATATAATATTCAGATAAGTTTGGTTGGTTAAATCGATTAACTGAAATGAATTGATTCAAAAGAATCATGAAAGATTCAGTCACAAATCTAAGAAAATATCATCTGCCATAAATTTAGAAAATTTCTGAGAATTTTTTAAGTATTGTTTTTACCTGAATGTGAACAGAGTGCCCATATCGAGCTGTGACAAGAGCTCTGCTTTAGATTTGGGAAAGGACAGCCGATAGCGCAGTGTTTCAAACGCCGGAACCACAAGAGCCTTTTTAGTGTTCGCCATATCAAGCTGAACAACTGATTTCCTAAAACAGAAACAAGATGGATTACTTGTGGAACAGATCACTTGTACAAATCACATTCACAACCTGAGAACATTTTGCTGACACCAATAATGGAAAACATGATTTAATGTACATGGGTTGGCACTCTTGTATTTCTTATTTTATTTGTTTTTTCTTACATCATATCATCATATTTTAACAAAGTGACATCAAAAATGTTTATGAGCACATGGTTTAATCTAAGGCAAATTTCTCTTACAGTCTTTATCAGTATTTCCTTAACAAATGTTCAACAGATTTTTTATAAAGAAGTGCAAGAATGTTGACAGTATATAATGTGTTGATACAAAAGTATCAACACCTGCTTGCACTTGCCAAATAACCCCGAAACATTTTGAGAGTACCAGGGTTGGCAAAACATTTTAAAAGACAACTGTCATGTTTTTTGTTTTTTTGTGTTTTATTATAATGCATTATTGCATAGCACACCAAAACGGGGTGACAGTACCAGAATGGACCCTTTTCACTACGGATGTCTTGATCAAGTTTTTTGTGCTCCCAATCCGATTCGAGGAATTGAATTTTGAGTATCTGCTGATACCGAGTCCCAATCCGATACTCCGGTACATTAAAGTTACCGAGATCCAGAGCTGAAATCTAAAAGGGCCATCTATCACTACGTAGTATTATAACAATTACCTGAGTAACCCATATCAACGTGTTATGACAACGATGTCTCAGTCTGATAGGTAAACTTTCGAGTTATTCATTACAAAACTGTGCATCAAATATGCACGAAGGCTTGAACGTCACCCAGACAGCAACATAGTTTAGGCCCAGATCCGGCCCACATCTAGTACGTGTGGAATCAATATTATTTCATTTATTAATTAATTGTTTTAATTATTTCGTTAATTCCTTTTTTTTCTATTAGTGACAGTAGGCTAGCCTAATAAATAAAACACAACGCCATTTTAACAAGGCCTTTATTTATTTGTTACATTATCTGCAATGATAACGGAAACCTGTGCAGCACAACTATCAATTTATTTATATATTCAGTTTAATTTTCTTTTGATTAGATAGAACTATATACTATATACTTTATTTATTCAAATTAAACTGCACGTTTCCATTGATTGTGAAGTTAAACATCAAAAATGGAAGATCAATCTTAATCGTCTGTCATTTTCTTCTTGTTATGAATTGTATTCTATTTTCTGTTATTACAGTTAACTACGCGAAGTGATATGGAACTGTAATGCGGTCAAGACCTGCCTGGAACTACTTTACCCGTGCGTTTCCCTGAAAATAATTGCACACCTTAGAACGTTCGTCAACCAATCAGATTCAAGCATTCAACAGCCCCGTAGTATAAAAAGAAACGTAATCGGCCCCAATACAGATCCTTGAGATCGGCTCGGGACATCCCTACTTTTCACATTTCCGGGGTTCTCAGAAGCAGAAGTCATCATAGTTGTGTAAACTTCTATAGCGATGAACGGGAGACGACACCAAATATAATTGTTGCATTTGCATTTAATCTAAAAGAAAAAGAAAAATCTGCATTTCCACAACTTACTTTCTTTTTCTTTTCTTTTTTGAGAAATTGATTACAGATGTCAAATTTGCCATCGCTCCCTCAGCTGTTGCATTAGAAACACCCTCACAGCAGTGTTAATTAGTTTTTGTCATTTACTGACAAGGTAATATAACACAAAGTATAGCATTATAAATGTATTACGTTTAAAAAAAAAATATATATATATATATATATTTAAAACTTTATTAGATTTGCGATGTTGATAACTGTGGAAACACATCATCACAGTCTTTGAAAAGGCTCCATTTACACAGTTTCCTACTCAAATTATAAGTATATGAATTTAAAATATACTGTTACGGGGTTAAATAAAGTAGCACATGGGGTTAGTTTTAGAGTTTTTAATGATAAGTAATAACAATCTGTAACCACATATTTAGGTTTGTGGTCAACAGTTGAGATGAGACCAAACCAAAATGGACCAATGTTGTTTTACCATTCCATATTTAGGTTTTGTCTTACCTGAGATACTCATAGAGTCCATACATGGGCAAGAAGTCAATATCCGACAGGAACATGTAGGGTGTGTTGACCTGCCCCAAAGCAACATTACGCAGCAGGTTAACAGGGTAGAACTGGCCTTCTTTATAGACTATGTGGTATCCCACGTTGCTCCTGCTCATCAGAACCTCCGAGCCCTGAGCATATCGCAGAAACTGCTGGGCTTCGGCATCGGAGAGGTAGAGGGCCAGACTGATGGGCCCTTCCCAGTGTTTACAGATGGCCTCTAGCATCTGCAGCCTGGAACAAAGAAACACTCCAGTAACTGACCAAAAACATAACAACATACAATCTGATTCAGTGGGTCCATTTATTTTATTTTATTTAAATAGAAATTTTCCCCAGCGTGATTTAATAATGATTCAAAGAGCATAATGTGCTTCAATGGAAGCAAGGACAAGGTTCCCACCCCTTCTGACCAATTCATTTCCATTGTTTTCTTTCCAGACGTTTGTAATGACAACATTTAATAAAAATAATTTAAATGGGGCACCGATTGAACGGCCACTGATCTCTATTCAGTTTTTGGTGACTGGCATGGAGAGCTGGAGGGCAAAACATCCATAGAACTGCAGCACAGGCCTGTCAATTTTTCAACCCTGTTCCTGGAGGCAGACCAACAGTGCACATTTTGGATGTCTACATTATCTGACCCATATATGTCTGGTCTTAGAGTCTCTACTAAGGAGCTGATGAGTTGAATCAGGTGTGTTTGATTAGGAAGAGTTTGAAAAAGGATACACTGGACTAAACGTTAATAGCAGGGTTTCAGTCATGTGATTATGATGATGCGCGAAGGCGGCGCGATTTTAGACGGAGGGCAGGAAGTAAACATGGAGAATACGTCTATGGAGGAAACCGTTGCGGAAAGTCCGTATTGTACGGATTTAGATCCAGTTTCAAGACATAGATACAAGGAGTTAATTAACAGATATGTTGGACATAACCCGTACCTCATGAAGATGAATGAGTTTTCGGTACAACTTAATGATTTGCCGACAGTCGAGGCTGTTGACATCACCAACTATAGTTGTATAAAACTTCGTTTTTTGGTAAATGACGTTGGCCCAGTCTACTGACTCAACGTCACCCAAAGCGCTAGGGCAGCCTAAAAAATCCCAATGAAGTCCATTTTAGACTACCGATAACTTAATAATCATTACTAGGTAAATGAGCATTTAACGAGAAGAGGTTTAGTCGACCAAATTTTAATTAGTCTGTTAGTCGCAGAAAAGAAAGAAAAAAACTCCACAGGAAGTGGCGAAGTCATGCTGCCCTGACGGACAGATTGTTAACACGTCTGGTCTCTGTGGAAATTACACTATGTCCGGCAGGAAATCCAAATGTTCATCTTATCATTTGAAACATGTAAGGAGTAGCCTTACGTTAGCTACTTTACATGGCCGCTCGCTCTAATGTTAAGCTAGATAAATGTGTGTTATTATTTGGCGCATATCTAAGTGTTCATGTGAAGCTTGCATTTTTTCCTGATAACAGCGAAAAAAAGTAAAGATTCTGACTTTGTTCTTGAAATCGCAATTTTATATCTTCCAATTCGGACTTCATAACTCGCAATTGGCAGTCTACGTCAATTCAGAGGAAAAAAAGAAGAACTGTGGGATATAAACTCGCAATTCTGAGGAAAAAAGGCAGAATATAAAAAAAAAATGTTTGTGGCAAAACATAATGAAATGCAATAGAATGGTGCAGTGTGACATCACTTTGTAGGCCAACCGGCAGTTAGCATCACACTGGTTTATCACACTGAATTATCTCTAAAAACAAGCTCTGTGATCAACAAAAGTTTATACTTGCACTTTTTGTCCATCAAAATAATTATCACAGATAAACACAACTTCTATGAATTTTGAAGCATAAATGCAGTTGCTGGAAGTAAAAAGCTAAAGATAGGCTATAAACAAACTACACCACGGTCCCACGACTTCAACGTCACCACCACTAAGATTCCGACAACTCTTTCAGTTTTTATCTGAAAACATTTTCCCAGAACGTTGGAGCTAGAATTGTTTATAAGAGCAGAATTATAAGTATAATGAGGATGTAAAAGGGGACTAAGTTTACTTGTTCGGTGTGATGACGCTTAATCTCCTCAACAGCCTCTGTAGTCCCATTTAACCTCTTGTTAGCAAAAACAGGAGTGGGGTAATACTGATGTATTTTATGTTGTAGAATAAAACGTGAAAGTGTCTTGAGCTTGTGTTCACCACAGATCTTATTTCAGCCATTTAACAAAAAAACTCATTCAAAAAACCCATTGACTTCGGGACGATGGAACCAGAAGTGCTAAAATGCAACTCGCTTTCGTGTTTTGGCCTACAAAGGGAAGTCATACCTGCACCACTCTCTACAATGGTGATTAAGAGATGAGCAAACAAATGTTCCTCAACAGCCCAATACTCAAATTTTAACATGATTTTTCTAAGTACAGTAAAGCATTCATCTTAAATATTACTAACAATATTAAAATGTTATTCTTACATTTACTTTATAAAAATCAGCAAATCAAGATTAAATGATTAAATTAGCTAGTTAGATTAATTAGTAAAAAAAAACTGAAGGGGGATGCTTTTAGAATTATACTAAAAGGCCTTTTACTTGCAAAAAAGAAAATCTACTAAATATAAACCATTATAAACTATCAATTAAACAAGAGAAAGCATGTAGCAAATTGTGCACATTTTTTTGATCATGTTGATAATTTATAGGCTTTTAGGCTTTATAGGGTTAATAATTAGTGGTTTGCATTACAACAAAATACCAAGACGGGAAACAAACCACTGATAATAATGATTAGTTTAGTTTTTAGAGTAGTTTTAGAGCTTGTACTGGATATATTCTCTTATTTTTTTGCGTATTACTGATGTGTGTGATCTCATGATGTTTACACAGTATATCACAATGATCTTTGATGGTTAAAAAAAAAAAAAAAAAAAAAACGAATCAAATCAGCTTTTAATTGTATTATTTCACAAAATATAAATCCTCAGAAATTTTAGAGTGTGGTACATTTTAATGCAGCATGTTAACTTGAAAAAGTGTGGCACGAGGCACTTTAAAAATAAATATTGGTGATCTCAAATATCCTTATCTACTAATAATTACACTACTAATTACTTTTACAGAGCACTCACATTTTTATTAATTTCTAGTCAAATAACTACTTTATAACTGAGCATAACAATAAACAAAATAATAAATCACTATAGATTTTACAGACCTAAATATACTCTGATATTTCAAAGACTATGGGAACCCTGAATATTTTAATCTGTACAAGAAGATATATATATACACACTAAAAGTCAAAACTGCTTACTGATTAGTAACCAAGAAAGTGCATTGTGTAAAAATTCCATTAAAAAAACAAAACAAAAACATTTTCAATATATCAATGGTTGAATTATAAACACCTAAGTATACACAAACAGCATGACGTACTAAACGGACTGCACTTCTATCCCTCAAAACACTTTCATTCAAGTCGAACTAGATGTGGCATCTACTCTGACAACCTTATTGCTCTTGAGTGCTATACTTGGCCGTCAAAGAGGTCATTCCCTCCAAGATGACAGCGGATTGCATCCGTCACTGTTGACAAGAACGATAACCCTCCGCCACTGGTACTGACTGATGAGTTGTCTGAAGTAGCCCGAACATGCCTGACTAAACAGAGCCATCCCTCATTACACTGATCACAAAAGCCGTGAAGCTTTGACTCAAAACATTCCAATGCGGTTCTTTCCAGAAGCAGTTTGCTAGTTAATGTCATCAGGATGATGAATGATGACAAGGCAAATCATTTTAATTGAGTTCAGGCCAAAGCGTGAATGCCATTGCATATGATCATGAGTAGAGTATTAGGATACAGTGCGGTTCAATTAGCAGGAAACTCATTTCAGTGTTCATTTACAACATTAAAGGGGTCCTATAATGCCCTTTTCACAAGATGTAAAATTAGTCTCTGATGTCTCCAGAGTGTGTATGTGAAGTTTTAGCTCAAAATACCCCACAGATATTTTTTATAGCATGTTAAAATTGCCACTTTTTGGGGGTGAGCAAAAGCGCACCGTTTTTGTGTGTATGCAACCGTCCTTTAAATGCAAATGAGCTGCTGCTCCCGACACAGAGGGCGGAGCTTCAAGAGCGTGTGTGTATGTGTGTGTGTGTTTGTGTGTGTGTTAGCAGCTCCGATTACCTCACACAGACAAGCACTAAAATGGCAGAAACTGTTCTTCCTTTTATGTTTAAACTGCATATAATGGAGAGACTTAACAAGAAGTGACAATATATAGAATACAACAGGACGTTTCTGAATTCTTAGTTGATGAATTTATGTTGCTGATGTGTAGTTAACTATCTTCAATTAACATATTCTGTTATGATAATCTAAAAAATTGGTTGTGTAGGAACTGTTGTAAGATGCCTACAGAGTGACATGCTATTGCATTTGTGTTACGTACTGTATTGCATGTGAAAATGCACATATATAAGGCCATATATAAGGCCACTCTAAAATGTATAGTTTTACTGTATTGGGGGGGTCCGGGGGGTCCGAAAACCAGTCAGTCTAAGGCACACCTGTGCAATAATCACGCTGTCTAATCAGCATCTTGATATGCCACACCTGTGAGATGGATGGATTATCTCGGCAAAGGAGAAGTGCTCACTAACACAGATTTAGACAGATTTGTGAACAATATTTGAGAGAAATAGGCCTTTTGTGTACATAGAAAAAGTCTTAGATCTTTGAGTTCAGCTCATGAAAAATGGGGGCAAAAACAAAAGTGTATCGTTTATAATTTTGTTCAGTGTAGATATATATTGTTCAGTGTAACTAATTTAATTTTGTTCAGTGTAACTAATTTATCATCAAAAATATGATTGCAGTTCATTATTTATTTGAAATATTTATTGTAGTATAGTTGTATTTATGCATAAATAACTAATTGATTTCTTTTTTCAGAAAATGAATACAGCAATATTTTATTGGAAAGGGCAATAGGAAGAGTGAAGAGTTAGCTCTATGTGATGAGAGTGAGGATGAGTTAGCCAAATGATAGGGATCTACTTATTTTTGGTTTGCAAAGAGTTCCAAGTATATAAATCTATCAATTTCAAAAAGAATTGTGCAATTAAATAGAAAATAAAATCATAATTTTATAGAAATTTGACCATTTTCCATTGTGGATATGATCCACTTTTTTTTTTTTTTTTTTTTTTTTTTTTTTTGATTTGTATGATTGAAGCTATTTCAAGTAATTAAAAACTTATTTGAATAATATTTCATGGCTAGAACATAATGCATATCATAGAGGGTTAAATGGCATCATCCATTAATGTGCCTTATATTGGCATGATGTATTAAACATCTGTTGGTGAGGGGGTGTTGTAAGTGGGCCTATGTTTTCTTACCTGTCCATAGAAAGCTGGGCCACCAGCGTCACGTCTGTGTTATCTAAGGTTGGTTCATACTCATAGTGCAGGAAATAGACGTGTGTGCGGTGCACAGTAAAGCGCTCCCGACGAAACTCGTAACATGGATCATCTTCATCCAGCTCGGATAGGGTCTTTTGGAGCTGCAGGAATATTAGGAAAACAAGTGTTATTCTTTCATGCTGCCTGAACAAAGAAATCATTGCAGACCTTTACAACTTTAAAAGTTGCAGTTGAAGTTGCCAACATGAAGCACAGTGAAAAAACTCACATTCTCTGAGTTGTGGTCTGTTTCACTGGGACAGCCAAAGAGCTCGCGCCTCAGCAGATTCCCATCATACTCCAGGAACGTCAGATAGAGATTCCTGAAGAACTCCACGTGTTTGTTCTTAACACGCAGTTTCTTCGGAGAGTTCCAGTGAATCACCTGGAGTTCAGAAATGTGGGAAATTATATGAATCAACCCTTTGCTTGATTTGGTCTCTTGTTGTTTCTTTCAATATTAAGCACATACACTATATTGCCAAAAATTTTGGGACATCTGCCTTTACATGCACATGAACTTTAATGAACATTCTTAATTCGTAGGGTATAATATGTAGTTGGCCCACCCTTTGCAGCTATAACAGCTTCAACTCTTCTGGGAAGGCTTTCCACAAGTCTTTATGGACCTCACTTTGTGCACTGGTGCGCAGTCATGTTGGAACAGGAAGGGGCCATCCTCAAACTGTTCCCACAAAGTTGGGAGTATTAAATTGTCCGGAATATGTCTAGGTATTAAGAGTTCCTTTCACTGGAACTAAGGGGCCAAGCCAAACCCCTGAAAAACAACCCCACACCATAATCCCCCCTCCACCAAACTTTACACTTGGCAAAATGCAGTCAGGCAAGAACCGTTCTCCCGGCAACCGCCAAACCCAGACTAGTCCATCGGATTGCCAGACAGAGAAGCGTGATTCGTCACTCCAGAGAACACGTCTCCACTGCTCTAGAGTCCAGTGGTGGCGTGCTTTACACCACTGCATCCGACACTTTGCATTGCACTTGGTGGTGTAAGGCTTGGATGCAGCTGCTCAGCCATGGAAACCCATTCCATGAAGCTCTCTATGCACTGTTCTTGAGCTAATCTGAAGGCCACACAAAGTTTGGAGGTCTGTAGCTATTGACTCTGCAGGAAGTTGGCGACTTCTGCGCATGCGCTGACCCCGCTCTGTGATTTTAAGTGGCCTACCGCCACGGTGGCCTACCGGCTGAGTTGCTGTTCCTAATTGCTTCCACTTTGTTACAATACCACTAACAGTTGACCGTGGAATATTTAGTAGTGAGGAAAGTTCACGAATGGACTTTCACCTATCACAGTGCCACGCTTGAATTAACTGAGCTCCTGAGAGCAACCCATTCTTTCACAAATGTTTGTAGAATCAGTCTGCATGCCTATGTGCTTGATTTTATACAGCTGTGGCCATGGAAGTGATTGGAACACCTGAATTTGGAGGGGTGTCCCAATACTTTTGGCAATATAGTGTATGTAGATGAGGTGTTTATCCCGTCAGCTATCCAACTTATTTTTAACGTAAGAGATGCACGGCCTCTGTCTGACTTCCTGTGTCATCAGCTTCCCTATTTTTAGCTGTAAAAACAGCTCGTTATGCAGCTTAATATTGAAAACTTGTATGTCTTACCATATTATTTGGCGTAATTATGAACACACTGGTATAGTTTCACCATCTACTTCACTTTGTTATTCTTGTAGTTATTTACCTATAGCGGTCAATAAATGGAAGTCTCACATATTCACAGAATAAAGTGTTGCAAAATAAGGTGGATACGTGTGAAGAAATTGTGTGCTCCCCCTTGTGTCAGCTCCACAGTGATGTCACCTTGAGGTCGGACACGTCTTTGTAGCACTTCTCAGAGCGGGTGTGATCCGACAGCTGAACATTCCAGAAGCAGGGCAGCTGGTGCACCAGGAACGGGTTCTGCTTGATCACAGCGTTGAAGATGTCCTGCAGGCACAATATTGTTCATAAAATTGATATTATGTTAATCTTCTAAAGCAGCTCTACTCTAAAATAAAATTGCATCTGCATTTTGTTGTTTATGATGATAGAATTCACAGTGCAAAATTCATTCAGTGAGTACACAAAAACAAACGCCTCTGATTGGCTATTGCATTCATATACTCAACAAAAACGTGATTTGTTATGCTCAATGCTGCAAAAAACAATGTATAAAAAGAAATCTTTGAATCAACATGAGCAGATATATATGCATTTCCGCATTCAACACTTTTCATTCATTTTCACATCACTTTCATTGCGACAGTCATTGATTTGTTTAGTTGTTTATGAGCAATTTTTTGCCCCTGTATCTTAAATTTTGGGGGCATTTTGGTGCCATTTCTTGCCTCTAGTCTGTTCATTTCCGACTCTGATCTGATCTGAACTGCACTGCACTGTGCACGGCCTCTCAGCAATCCAACTGGCGTAAATCTGTTGTAGCGTCGGAGAACTTTAATCCCTGTGTACTTCTTATTTATTGATAAACAAATCAATTGAGGGTCTCCCATGTGCTTTTTATGTGAAGCGCTATTGGTATTGCTGCATGTAGCATCATACAAATGTGCATAATTGAAAATTAGTCACTTATAATGTTATACTGTCTAAGTAGACAGCAGGGCAGCTCAGGGAGGATTGAAACAGAGCCCATGTGTTTACCTGATCAGCAAGTGATGTAGACAGCATGCTCATGAGCTCTCTCTCTGCCGTCAGCCGCCACATCTGTTCCCACTTCAGCTTCCTCAAACGATCCAACAACAGCAGAATCACACCTTCAACACACACACAGCACTTATAATACAGTGGATGTTGTATAATCTAAAAAATGACTATTTCTATTTATCAGAATCTTTGGTATTTGTTCTAAAACTGGTCTTCCCTTCAAGCGTGATAATCAGAAATCTGGCTGACGTACCGGTGTTAAAGCCTCTGCCTAATGCTGGCCAAGGCCGATGGTTTTTCCACAGGTTCCCCAGGTACCAATCGCTCTGATTCTCCACTAAACCAAGAACCTGCTGACCTGAAACACACAAACACCACCACAGTGACTTAGCATCTTAATTTACATTACTGATCGGTAGCATCTGAGTTACTAAACATCACTAAGAAAAGTAGGAGAAGCCACTGTATAAAGTAATTTTCATATTTAATAAATAACTTGCTTCTCAGAGCGCACAGACGAAATGAAATAAACACGTTTCAGAGGAAGCCTGATGTTTGGCTTTGACGACAGACTTTGCTCAGGCATTTCAGAACAACCAAAACACCATTTCAGACACTGTGCAAAAAGATTGTTTTTTTGCGCTGGTTAGTCCAGTTATGTCATCCAATCGCAAAGTCACATGTTTTATTGATGTGCATAGAGGAATTTATTTAGTAAATGTGTTTCCATTGTAGTTTATGCGCATTTTTCTTATCGGATTAAAAAAATATCCGATTCAAACGAGAGCACAATTTTTTTATGCGCATTTTTAGAATGTATGCGCATCTTGGCGTTTCCATCCAGTGGAAAATTTGCAACAAAATACGTGGATAATGCTAATGATTGTGTCTTGCTCAAATGTTTGATATACATTTCTGAATTCATCATATATAAAAATTTTGCACCAAATGACATTTTACAAAATGACCTAACATAAAAAAATTATTAAAGGTCAAAATTATCAGATTTTTTGTTTGTTTTAATTGAGATTGAGTAGAGATTTATAATTTTTCTGCATGCTGGATGGATGCACTTTTACCAAATATTAATAAGCAGAAGAAAAAAAAATTTAATTATGCAGCTACTTAAGTTTTTCTTTTCAAGAATTTTAATCTTTTTTTCAGGTTTTTCTCTTCACTGTGATATCAGAACAGCTGTGTCACCCTGACATTTCTGACTCTATGCCCCCTAAAAACATGAACATGAATTTCAATACAGAAATAAAAAAAATAAAAAGTATGTGGTGTGAATTAGCATATTGAACAAAATAAATAAATAAATAAATGAGTGTCACATCATTGATTTAATTGACATGAAATCACATTTGTGTGTGGAGTAACAGACGGGTACTGAAGATCCTAACAAACGGTCAATAAGACATGCACTTCTCTAGCTTTCCTTTCATCTGTTCTTCAAGACACAATAATCAAACATATTCAACAAGAGCGTGTCGTTGTTTCTAAGCAACAGGGTTTCATGTCGAAGGTCAATCCGGTATAGGTTGCCCATCCACATCTGGCTGGTTACGTGAGTACAGTACATGCGAGTAACATGCGAATAACACTTCAGGCATGAGACGAGTCATCTGAAAGCTCACCAGCCACAAAACTTGCATTATTTCATTAAAATACATTTGTAAAGT
Source organism: Rutilus rutilus (assembly GCF_951802725.1). Taxonomy (NCBI): domain Eukaryota; kingdom Metazoa; phylum Chordata; class Actinopteri; order Cypriniformes; family Leuciscidae; genus Rutilus; species Rutilus rutilus. The sequence continues at coordinate 22,062,434 of NC_140212.1, read as the reverse complement.
GCAATCGACACAAAAACAGCTATCATTTCAATGAAATCTTATTCAAAAGTACCTTTGAACTTGTGGAAGACGACCCACAGCTCAGCGATGTCTGTGGCAAAGGTGATGTCAGTATCCAGGACGATGACCTTCTGTAGGTCGGAGGGCAGCGTCTTGGTCAGCACCAGCTTCATCAGGCCATAGATGCCAGAATAATGCTTGTTAGGGATCCAAGACACCTCAGACTGGAAAACACACAGAGAGCAAACAAAAAACATCAAATTAATTTAAAAACTTCAAGACTGCAAAAATGAAAAAGGCAGGAAGTATGTGTGTTATTTCAAATTATTTACTCCGTAGAGCAGCGTTGCACTGTCTAAAATAAAAATGGGGTCCTTGGTAAATTTTCGGATTGTGAAAAAAATAACTCCCAATCGAAATGCCAAATAAGGCAGCTGCAATACTTTTTGCCACTGATTTAAATGTCAGAAAGTATTACATGTTTGGACTAACCAAAATGGTGCTGATTCTAATGCTGGTGCTGGTTCAGTGGTTTGGGGTTTAGTCCCGGTTGAACTGCCCAAATGACGGCCATGTCTGTATGTGCATGGGCATTCTGATCATTGATGATGATCACTGAGCATTACAAAGCTCCAACAAAGCTTATGAAGATTACTGTTAGAAATGACTGTTATATATAAATGTTTTTTACTGCTCTGATTCAATTATTAACCGTTTTAACTGTTACTTTATTTGATTTGTATAATAACACAACATAAGACCAGAATATTATTCTCTACACTACTCCATCTCCTAAAGATTCGACAAATTGAATCGCCTTGATCACGGTTCTCTGTTCCTCTTTTAAAATGTGCTGTTGATATCTTCTATAACAGACGCGATGGCGGAATCTACACATCTCAATTCTCCAGAGGCAGTCATCAAACGAATTCAACCCAAGCGCTCTTTGGTGACGTGGATGATTACATTACTGTTGATCATCTGTCCATCATCGTATAAAGCCCGCCCTGACAATTTGATTGGTCCGAACAGCTCTGGTTCGAGCATAGTTGTTCCACAACGGATCAAGTCCAGACCGAACTTCCCGACCTAAAATGTTGTGGCTAAGTTCAGCTGGCATCCAGGCTAATGGTATACTGGAACACAATGAAAAGCATTTCATGAGTTTTAAAGGCTTTCATTGGCAAAAACTTTCAATATATGCAGAGTGTCAATATTTACAGTGTTGACCCTTCTTTACAACCACTGCAATTCGCTCTGGCATCCTGGATACCATGTTTTGGGCCAAATCCTGACAGGTGGCGATCTGTTCTTGCCTTATTAGTGCTCGGAGTTGATCACAATCTTTAGGCTTCTGCTTGTCCACTCGCCTTTTGAGAATCGATCACATGTTCTCTATGGAATTACGATCCGGGGAGTTGCCTGGCCACGGATCCAAAATTTCAATGCAATAATATCCGAGCCACTCTTGCCTTGTGACATGCTGCTCCATCATGCAGGAAAATGCATGAATCATCACCAAATTTTTCCTGGACTGTTTGGGAGAAGTTACACGTGCAGGATGTTTTGATGCATGGCAGTGTTTGATACATGGCAGTGTTTGATACATGCCAGTGTTTTGGGGCAAAAAAGTAAGAGCCCAGATCCTTGGATGAAAAGTGCAGGGCAGGGAAGGGAAGGTAACCCATACCTGGAATTTGTCCTCTACATTTAACCCATCCACATTATAAGTAGTGAGAAGTGAACACACACACCGCGAGCAGTGGGCAGCCATTCACTGCGGCGCCCAGGGAGCGACTGTGGGTTGAATGCCTTGCTCAAGAGCACCCAAGTCATTTCCTGTCGGTATTAAGAATCCAACTCGCGACTTTTGGGTTACAAGTCCAACTCTCTAACCATTAGGCCACAACTGCCCCAAAGCAACCTTACACATGGATGGTCTCAGGATGCTTCACTGTTGGCACGACAAAAGACTTGTGGTAGTATTCACCTTTTCTTCTCAGGATAATCGAATTTCCAGATGTCCCAAACAGTCGGAAGGGGGCTTCATTAGAAAAAATTACTTTGCATCAGTCTTCCATTGTCCAATCCTTGTACTTCCTGCAGAATTTTATTCTGTCCTTAATGTTTTTCTAGAAGAGAAGTGGCTTCTTTGCTGCCCTTGTTTGCACTAGGCCGTTGTCCAAAAGTCTTCGCCTCACTGTGCAGTAATGGCACTGTTTGGGAGAAGTTGCTCTTGCAGGATGTTTTGATACATGGCAGTGTTTGATATATGGCAGTTTGATAGATGGCAGTGTTTTTGGGTAAAATTGTGAGAAAGCCTAGATCCTTGAATGACAAGTGAAGGGAAGGGAAGGAAAGTGAAGTGAAAGCAAAGTATGGTAACACATACTCGGAATTTGTCCTCTACATTTAACACATCCAAGTTGGTGCACACACATTCGGAGTAATGAGTAGTGGACACCTGCTGCCAATATTGAACGAGCTCTGCACTGATCGTGACATGATTCTGTAGCTGACTACTCAGGACAAGACTGTCCTGGTGCTTGCTGGACACTCTGGGATGTCCTGAAACCTTCTTCACTGAAGTTGAACCTCTCTCCTTGAAGTTCTTGATGAATGGTTCTTTCGGGTGCAATTTTCTTTGCAGTGATTCCTTTTGAAGTAACCATTGCTAACACAAACACAATGATTGGAAGAACTTCTTCCCTTCTTTTATAGCAATCAGTCTGCTTCTATAATCCAATCAGAGTGATAGAGTGATTTCACCTGACTAGTACTCGTTCACATTTTGAAATGATTTTAGTTGGTCATTTTGTGCCAGCGCCAAAAAAGTATGAAATTTGAAGTCAATTAGAAGTCAATAGTTTTATATTGGTCTGACATTTATAACAGTATTATAATTACAAGTAGTTTACTCATTAATAAACACTGCTTTAAATCCAAGTTGTGATTAATTTTACAGCTGGGTGATTTAGTTTATGAATCAGAATCTTCATTAAAGTTTTAATCTCTAAAAAGAAAATTAATCAAGAAAAATACTTCTGGCATCAAGGCTGCTGAAAATATGCATCACCGTTGAGCTCTACTGAGCAAAGCAGTGGCCACACAAACCTTCAGCTCATCAGCGTCATAGAAGTTGACATGAACGGCCGGCACCATCCAGGTGTGAAAGAGGTCAGCCAGGATCTTCCGAGCGATGGAGTCCGTGATAATATGGAAGTGGAGTGGGTTCCGTCTGACACATAATGGGAGAACAAACATTCGTTGTCACACTCGGTTTTCAGCATTCTTACTTTTATTACTCCAAGCCTACCTTAAATAATAATAAATAGGACTAATACCTATGATAAAAAGAGTGAAAGATTGACTCGTGATTCCAGTTGGGTCACCAACATTTTTGATGCAGTTGGACACTCAAGCTCTGTTCAAAAACGTACTTCACTCTAAAAAATGCTATGTTGGCTTTAATTAACTTTTTCATGTCAACAGTTGGCTTTCATTAACTTTTTTTATGTCAACAGGTCCCACGTAACTAGGTTACGTTGGATTTATGTAACATTATTTATTTATAACAACCTAACTGAATACTGCTCACTATAAGGAGCCGTGAATATCCTCTGAATGTGGACAACCACAATGACTCTAAACTTACCTGTGAAACAGAACTGACTTGACCAAAGTGACGACATCTCTGCTCGCATTGTACCCCGCACACACGATGGCAATGTGAATGGTCTGTGATGAGAAAGACAAGTAGTGTTCGCAACAGTCTGAAGCAGCACTAATGCAATAAATAATGGTTTTAAAATATGATACTAAATCTTCAAAATCAATTTTATAAAATGTAAAAGACATAATGCTAGGTTGTTATGCAGTTTCTCAATGGCTGCTAGAGTGTTATGCTTTTGTTAGAGTGTTCTGGATGGTTTCTAGGGTGTTGCTATGTGGTTGCAAGAGTGTTTTGGGTTATTTCTATTTTCATAGCCATTTCTACTGTATGCAGTTACTTGTGTGGTCATTGGTATGTAGATGCTAGGGTTTTCTGGATGGTTACTAAAGTGTTCTGAAGTGGTTTTTAGGGCATTGCTATGCGTTTACTAAAATGTTCTGGATGGTTTCTTGGGTGCTCATATCAGCATGCACTTTCACCGCGGTTCATAAGAGATGACATCTATAATATGGTTGTGCAAAAGTCTTAGGCCACCAGATGTTTTAGTAATGGTATAATGACCTCATATATATTTATTTCTCAGTCTCTTAATTAGAATATAACCAAAAAATACAGGAAATTTGTATGTAGTATTAAAAAAAAAAAACAGGAAAAAAGCCTTCTATGGGCTAAAAAGGCATTTTTTAAGAATGGGAAAAAAACTGGAAGACAAAGAAAACTTTCAAAATCTGATGAGAAGTTTCTCATAGTTTCTTCTTTGAGAAACTGGAAGAAGCCCAGGAGGACAGGTTTTTTGCTTAAAGAAGACATTTTGTTCTGAATTTTTTTTTATCCATGATGCATCCCTGAAGTGCCAGCCTCATCAGCCCTGTGAAGGCCTCATCGACACGACCAATCTGACTTCTGACCTGTAAAGCTGCCTGGATCGTAATCATACACTGTTCGCTCGTTGGCCAGAGGAGAACTGGCCCCTGACAAGGTTTTTTTCTCCATTCTGTCACCTGATGGATTTTTGGTTCCTTGCCACTGTTGCCTTGGCTTTTGGCTTGCTTAGTTAGGGACATTTAATATTCAACAATATTATTGATCTGCCTTACTTAGGGTGGACGATGATGCAATTTTCTTCTAGAAACCAACTTTGTTGTATTATATTCATGTTATCACTGAAAGCGCAATATAAATAAAGGTGCCTTGACTTGACTTAAACAGAAAATTATGTCAATCAATGGATATGTCTTAAATCAGCGGTTCTCCACTGGTTTGAGCATGGGACCATGGGCATCGAAATTTGGCCTAATTCCTAAAAGATTATATAAATAATTGTAAAAATAATAATACATTTACTATAAAAAAAAAACTAGCAAATTTATTTCACAAAAATGGTTGACACACAAGTACCATCCCACTTTACCAACCAGTTTTTGTTAATTGGATAAAGTTAGTAAGTTGGTACCACAGTCATTTAAAAATATACTGAAGTAATTGAAAATAAAGTGTTATTTTACCATGGTAAATACACAATACTAACATGACCTGTTAATGCAACTTACAGACACTAATCCTGATTAACAGAAAGAACATAAATCCTTCACAGCGAACACACTACATATCAGTTACAAAATTTATTGGTACTTTTTGGTAATTTTATAACTTACTAATTGACAACGCATGCTCGTAATTTATTTTGCACATTATATATAGTGAAGTGATATACAGTGCGCCTCCACATTTGCCTGAGACTTTTTATTTCGTAACAAGTTACGAAAATGACAATTACATATAGCCTGACAACATCTCATCTGACCGCAGATACTGAATCAGGACAACGTGTTTTTCTCAGGCACTCTTTACTTAAACTAATCAAAAAAACGTTCACGTACGTCTTTCAAAATAAAAGTCTTGATTTAGAAACCAACCAGTTGAGAAACACTGTCTTAAATTAACATAATGTTACGTCCGAGGACGTGTGTTGTAGCCTGTGTGTACGTGTCTTGTTTGTTCTCTGCTTGCTCTGTTTTTCTCTTTTGTCACGAGACAGGTGTTGTAATCAGCTGCGTGCAATCTGGGGATCCCTGCGGTGATTGGCTAACGAGGAAGAAGCGGAGATATAAGGAATGGTGGATCTGTGGAGAGGAGAGAGACTTCTTTTTGCCAGGACTTTTCTCCCTTCCGTTCGCTCAGACTCATTGTTGTTTCTTTTTTGTTGATCTGGTGCTGAGTAAGTGAACTCAGAACTTTGTGGTACATTTAAACAGAAAGTGAATTTAACTTGCTTGATTACTTCCCTGATTTATATTAAGTATGTTTGTCTCAATATTTTCATTATTCTTTTGAAGTAAGGAAATGTAGGGGGAGGGTGCCATTTTAGTTTGTACTTTTTTTTTTTTTTGTATCTTTAAAAGATACATTTTATTTGTATCTTTGTTCTGTTGTATTTATTTGTGCTGTTTGATTATTTGTTCCTTTTTTCTTTATTTTTATTTAACAGTAGTTCTTTTTTTCACCCTTGAACATAGCACATACCGATCCGTACCAAAGCCGTGACCCTGAAACTATAAATTGAACCGTTACACAGTTGCTAGAGCATTCTGGGTGGTATCTAGGGTGTTGCCATGCAGTTGCAAGAGTATTCTTGGTTTCTAGGGCCTTTCTATGCAGGTGCTAAAGGGATCTTTCTGACCAGTTTCTGATACAAATTTGACATCACAAGCAAGTTTTAAGCAAGTTTCCATCCATCCCTCCTTCAGTGTAACTCTGTGGGATTTGTTCACTTGTTTTGCCATCCAAAATCATAAAATCGTAAGCCTGATCAATAAGTTAAGTAACAACACACCTGACCTCTCCTCAACAAAACATACTGTATGACTTGAGGACAGGATCAAGGTCAGGGTATTGATAATGTCTGAATCTGTGTAAGGTATTAATTCAGAATACTAACCTCACATTTGTTCACCACAGGCTGAGGCACACAGTCCGAGCTGTTGCCTGAGGCAACTCCTTTTTTAGCCTCGCTATCACCTGTACCCTCTTCAGTGGAATGGGTGTGCAAGTGGTTGCCTTGGCGACCGTTGCTATGATGGCTGCTATGGGTCGGGACCCTGGGCAACAGGCTAATCTCTCTCCGCAGCGCATGGTTATGTTCCTCCACGTCTCGAAGCCGCAGCTCCAAAGCCTGATGCTCGGCGGCCGCACCGATCAGCACCGATGACTGAGCATCCAACGGTGACAGAGACAGCGGTTTGACTGAGGAGGAAACAGAGACAGTCGAGGATCATTTACTAGTTTAACATCTGTCCATCAACACACACTGCTGCAATAAAGTTTGTCAAATGTCCAAATTATGAGTGCAGATGCACTTTTTCTAAGGATACACAAACATAATGCAATAAACATAACTGCTTCAAAATTCACATTTTCGGTAGGAGTGTGTGTAATTTACGTAGGAGAACAAAACAAAGTATCATCAAGTTAACCACAGCCTTTATTTGACTTGATTTAATTAATTTAAAGGAAAAACCCCAAAGGAAAATTTCAAGGGAACCACTAGTGAATTAGTCTTGTTTGACGTCATCCCTGCAGCACTCTTTTGCTCTGGGCTTTTTCTTTCTCTTTTTCTCTTTTTCTCTCTCTCTCTCTCTCTCTCTCTCTCTCACACACACACACACACACATATCCTGTACAATTAACTATATGTTTTATTAACTTTTTTGTAACCAATTTAAGTGTAACCATAACCAAATACTGTTATTAAACCCTTTCAACAATAAATAACTAGTTTTGATTCAGTATTAACATTAAAGTGCTACCTATTGGTTTTTCATCAGATATATATATTTTATTTTCTTGTTCAAGTAATTTCACTTGCATATACATCACAATAGAGAAGAAAAGACTTTATTTAAATGCCGACTTTAAAAAAAATATATTATATATAAGTTCTTTTCATGAAATACATTCAAAAAGATGTCAATACAGATGTCAATTTCAGACTGAATTAACTGTTGCATTTATTTTGAAATATTCAACTCAAATAATCAAAGTAACACTGAGAGATAATGTTTAAAAAGGTTTCAAATATGTGCTGATAACTTTTCACACAAAAAAATGTTTGCCTACAATTTGAAAGCAGCAAAACAATATATAAAATACAAGTATTATATTTGTCTTTAAAAAGGACATTTAAGCACAAACTGTGTTAACAGCTAAGATGTCCCTAGTGAAAAATAAATATATTTCAATGTATTTGAAATACGTTTATTTTATGCTAAGTATACTACAAATACATTTACATATTTATGTACTTAATATAAATACGCAGCAATTGTACTTTTAGTACACTAAATTGAAAAAACTTAAATTATATGCTACTTAAAAATATTAAATTATTTATACTGCTAAATTAAACTCATTTTGTACTTAATGTACTTTAGTTATCCATAAAGAGTGCTGAAGTTCAACTTAAGATATACTTAAGTATATTTGATTGTGCTAAAGTGTAACTATTGCAAGTATAGGCTACTTTAGGTACACTTTAAATATCTTGCATTTAAAGAGTGATATTAAACAGAGATCATACTATCCTTACTAATAGTAATATCAAAACACATTTTAGGCTTAATATTAAGACATGTGCAATAAAGTACTCCAAATAAAGTTTAATTATAATTATATAAGTAAGTCTTAAGTGATGAGTCAGTAAATAGCCTATGTTAATGGTTTGTAGTATACTTAGTATGACATAAATGTATTTTAAATACATTTTGGTATAGGTTTTTTTTTTTTTTTTTACCAGGGGTAGAATGTATTGCAAGAACACATTCACATGTCAAACTTCAACACATTATTTGAGCTGTTCAACATCAGTGAGCATGAATCAGAGCAGTAAATATTTAATTCACAGTAATAAAGTGACAGCAAAGACATTAACTTTCAGCCAAAAGTCATTAAAAGCCAGTGGAGTAAATCATCAGTTTTAGACAGGCTACAGTGACTTCATTCATTCAGCACACAGTGAAAATACACTTCACTTTGGTCAACTATAAAGTACGAGGTAGTGGAATGAACTAGAACAAGAAAATTCCGTACATGTTTATATCACTGTTACATGTCAACATTGTCAAAAATCATTTAACTCTCACATTACTCTACAAAATTATCTTTTTCAACTTTTTTCTTCATATTTTCAGATTACCCAAACTGTTTTTTGTTTTTGTTTTAAGTTCATGTCTAACAGTTGCAATTATGTAATTACGTTTTTCTTTATCAGTATATAAACGGCTTAAGCATAAACCGATCGACACAGGTAGATTTTGCCCATTTACTCAGATTTCTTCTGGCATGGAAACAACTTATCCTGCATTCTTAATGAAGTATTTATTGAATTTTTCAAATACCGCCAAACAATTGCTGCATCTATTCAATGGTCACAAAGAGCGCTATGTAGACACTTTATTTCAATAGTCCACTTTAGACATTCTAGTAACTTTGCAACTACATGTTAACTACCAGTCAATAGAGTATTAGTAGACTGCTTAATATGTGCTGTACTATATTTTGAATGGTCCCCCAACATACATTCTATGGATTATAAGTAACTTTGCAACTACATATCAACTTTTTCTACTAACCTGAACCCCAACACCTAAACTAGTCTACTAATACTCTAATGCAGTGGTCTCAAACTCAATTCCTGGAGGGCCACAGCTCTGCACAGTTTAGCTCCAACCAGCTCCAACTCACACCTGCAAGGAAGTTTCTAGTAATCCTGAAGACCTTGATTAGCTGGATCAGGTGTGTTTGATTAGGGTTGGAGCAAAACTGTGCAGAGCTGTGGCCCTCCAGGAATTGAGTTTGAGAGCATTGCTCTAATGAGAGTATCACTGACAAAATTTATTCAGACACCTTCAACATTTCTCACATTATCACAGTTTATTCGCTATAGTTAAGAAAATGGTAATAAAATATGACAAGAAGAACTCAGAGTTATCAAATCAGGTGATATTTCACTAGTTTTGGCCATCCTTCTGTTAGACTGTCTCACAAATGAATTAGGTTGAACAGCTGTCAGCTGTTCAATTCAAGTACACAATTAGATAATACCAATTTAGGTCAACCAATTACCAAGCGATGCTTAATTTTGTTCAGTCTGTGGTGTAAAAAGGTTGCATGTGTCCTGCACCCACTAGTAAAAAAAATATAAACAATTATACCTGGTGTCTGAATAATTTTTGGTTTGACTGTAGTTGCAAAGTTCCTTATAGTTAGTAAAATGTCTAAAGTAGACTACCAATATAAAGTGTAACCGGGACTCTACTAACTGCACCACCTTTTTACTAATGGTTATAACCCACATAACTAACTCACTTTAACATGGCAAATGACATGTAGAGATATATACTGTCGTGAATCAATCAATTAAAACAAACTTTAGCTGGACAATAACTTTATTCTAGAGCTGCTGTAAAGCCAAAACAATCTCTGTTACTGTAATTTCCTATTTTCACTGTAAAGCTGCTTTGAAACAACCTATATTGTTAAAGGGATAGTTCACTTTGAAATTAAATTTTGGTATGTTTTAGCTTACCTCAAGGGCATCCAAGATGTAGGTGTCTTTGTTTCCGCAGTAGTTTCAATTTTGATATTTTTAGGTCACACCGTTCTTGTCTGTCAGTCATATATTGCAGGTCTATGGTCACCACCTCAAAGAGCATGCACAGAGAAGTCCAAATTAAACAATTCCCCATCGTAAGTACACATTGATGGCCTAAGACACGAAACAAGCGTGCGCCCTCAGATCACTTGGACATGGCTGTGTACAAGAGGTAAAAACGATATAAATACTGTTCGTTTTCTCACACAAACCGCTCGTTTCGTGTCTTAGGCCATCAATGTGTACTTACGATGGGGAATTGTTTAATTTGGACTTCTCTGTGCATGCTCTTTGAGGTGGTGACCATAGACCTGTCACCTGCATTATATGACTGACAGACAAGAACGGTTTGACCTAAAAATATAAAAATTGAAACTACTGCGGAAACAAAGACACCTACATCTTGGATGCCCTTGAGGTAAACTAAAACATACCAAAATTTAATTTCAAAGTGAACTATCCCTTTAAAAGTGCTATATAAATGAGGGTGACTTGACTAGAGCCCTATGATTTCCACGATGCAAATTATATGGACGGAATCCAGTCACAAATGCAACTTACTGTATAAAGAGGAATGTTTCAGAATTTTGATATGGACTAGTGTCTGTGAATATTAAAGCTCAAAAAGACTGCTATGTAAATCTGAAGTCTGCGTGTGTCTGTGTATGAGCGCTGCAGTTTCGTCTAGTACACACACACAGAAGTACGCATGACGCTCATGGTGTTTTTAGCCTCTGCCATCTCACTATATGAGGACATGAACTTCATCTACAGAACACTTCACTGAGAGTCACTTCACCAGCATTTCAGCATTTCACCATTTAATTTGATATCATATACAAAAAGAAAATCTAAAAAAGTGGTTTAACTTGAAGAAATTATAACAGAAATATAAATTGCATAAAAGAGTGTGCTATAAATAATATTAATACAATTTATTAAAACTTTATTTTTAAGAAATATAGCATGGTTTTATGTTTTGAAAAAATAAAAGGAATGATTACATTTGAAAAGATGAACTACATTGTTAATTTTATAAATTGATGTGATTACCTCAATTTTTTAAAGTAAATTTGTATTTGATATTACTATGTTTATTTACTATACTCCTGACAGTGAAATAAGCCACTATAAAATAAACTTATGTAAATCCACTCTTAAAAAAAATAAAATACTGTGATATACCATGTAACCTCCTGAATCTTAAAAAATACAGTGATAAAGATTTTTGCTCATACCGCCCAACACTAACAATAATGGTTTCTATTTTAATTCACGTGCCCTCGTAATCTTTAATCAAAATAACTTTCCCTCCCTCTTGCAGCGACATCTCTTCCCTTCTCTGATGACGAGGGGAGGACAACCAGTCACTCACATGAGATCCACCAATAGCAAACCAAAACCATTCAATCAATTCCCCATGGACAAAACCAAGTCCAGCCCAACATTTGTTCTTGTTCAAGAAGCTGTTTCACTCAGATATAAAAATCACAATAGGGAAGAAAACACTATTCAACATGAAAACTTTCACTTAGACCACTTGGATAGCCTTCAAAATTGAGATACGCACAGAAGTATTTAAAAATGTATCTTGACCATATTTCATGGAAAAATAACTATTTCACAATTTTTTTTATAGTCCAGGTGATATGTGCAATATTTGAGGTGATATGTTAACTTTTTCATAAAAGCATGAAACTTTGTTTCATGAATCTAGTTTGGGGCCCTGAACATTTTCAGAAATGGAGCCATCGCAAAAACGCCTCGTGGTTCCCATGGCGGCCATTTTACTCTTCGCCATAACCAAATTATGTATTTTGTATCATATCTCCTGAATCAAACATGATAACACAGAAAAGATGTCTACCCCTATGTTTTGATGAGAACGGTATCATTTTCAAAACTCGTTTTCAAGAGCTTGCACTTTGAAACCTATTTCGGGGTTTGCGTTCTCGGGCCACAAGGACTCCGTTGTCGTGTGGATGAACGGCTGGAGTGCATTGAGTGTTTTCTGTTTTCAGTTGAGAACGGAGTTGTGTAAGCGTCCCCTAAATTAACACTTAATGATTTTTACAACGGAAATTAATCAATAAAAAAAACTTAATTAAGCTGGGCAATGATTTTCTCCTAAAGGTGCTGTTCGGCCAAAACAATCTTTGTTGAATGAATTTCCTATTATCACTGTAAAGCTGCTTCAATCAATCTATATTGTAAAAAGTGTTATATAAATGAAGGTGACTTGACTTGACTGCACCAGTGCATCCTTAGTTGGGGGGATTTGCTCCATTCTTCCTTCCTTTCTTTGTGAACAACTCAAGACGAGCTTGATTGATGTTGAGTTCGCTGCTGGTGCGATCGTAAAGGGAGAATTGTGAAGAGCTCCACAATGGAAATGACCTCCTCTGGAATGCTTTTTGGAGCCTTTGACAGAGCCATGAAGGCCTATGTTGCCATGCCATCTGCATTCCAGGTATCCCATACTGTCTTCTTGCCCCTGGTTGCAAATGCAGAGACTGTGTCACAGCCAGTGAATGATGGAACACAGGAAGGGCCTTGAATTTGTCAGGACCCAGATACTTGGCAATCTCATGGGCAGGTATGTGTCTGAAGTTCTTGCCAGTCCCAAATGCCACCCACAACTCCTCAATGTCCAGCTGTGACACATGTGCTATGGCTATAACCACAACAGTTGGTCCACAGTGCGCAGGTTGATCTTTTTAAATCCTTTTCTTGCAGTATCCGCCGCATGGAGTAGCATCCTTGTATCTGCCTCTTCATGTGTGCAAGGGGTGCAATCTGATCTGATTCTTGTGGGTGAGATGATTAGGTCTGCATGTCTAAACAACTTGTTTGATAGTCGACATTTCCTCATTTGCTGGCCAGAAAGTAAAAGAGCTCTGTTTTGTTTTTATCCACTCCCAGGAAGCCTTTACAGTTGGTTTGTTAACTTTTTTTACTTGTTCTTGTCCCCCTTTCTGGGAATTTAAGCTGTTAATTTCATAGCAGTCCCATACAACATCTACTCTGTTCACCCTTTCAAGTTTTTCTTTAATAAAAGGTATGAAAATCTTGCTGGAGAAGTCATTGAAGGTTTTAGCTATGCCTAATTTCAGCATGTTGATGACTGCTGACCCATCTAATATTTAGACCTCACTGTCTGGGGCACTGTTTCGTGAGGCACTGTCTGGGGCACTGCTTATACTGTTTTCTAGGCAGATTAGCCTTGTATCCCAAGCGTAGCCCACCATGAAGTGAGAGTGATGGAGGGTAGGCCTGCATTTTCTTTTTTGAAGAAGTTTTCTAGGTTCCCATCACTGGTCTGACAGGCAAAATAGAGTCTGGAAAACCATGCACAGTCAGTTTTTAGCGAGTTTTGTCTTGGACTGTCCTCTTATCGGAGCTGTTTTAAAAAGAGGGAGCTTGTTCCTCTTCAAAGGGGAAGTGATGCGTTTTGTGCCTTGCATCCTCTCTGCAACAAATTGTTTGTACTGCTCTTGGCCCATCCTCTCTGCAACCCAAACAGCCTCCACAACAGCTTGGTCTGCTAATTCTCTTGAGTTCAGCTTTGGAAGGTTGTTGCTGTCCTCTGCGAAGGGGTTTCCCATTTCCTCAATCATGTCAACCAGAAACATCCTTACTGCTGAACTCCATGGCACTGTCAAACCCATTACTTGTGCTGGGTACACACTACAAGATATTTGGGGTGATTTTGGACCAATTTCTCCCCTTCCGACATGCCAATGTCCCAATTATTTTGATGGTTCTATGGATTATCTTATCAGATTTTCCTTTGGTGTGAGGTGTGTTAAGAGTGACCGAATCTGCTCAGAAGAACTTCAGAACCACCCCCGATCTCGAATAGAATCAGAAATCCTGTTGTGTGAGGGGAACCATGAGGACAAACATGCGCACGCTCTGGAGATTATCACGTGAAACGAAACAATACCCAATCAGAAAGCGAGCTGACGGAAGACTCACCTCCAGCTCATGCTGTAACATGTAGGGCCCTATTTTAACGATCTGAAACGCAAGTGTCAAAGCGCAAAGTGCAAGTAACTTTGTGGGCGGGTCTTGGGCGCTGTTGCTATTTTCCCGGCGGGATAAATGACTCTTGCGCCTGGCGCAAATCTAAAAGGGGTTGGTCTTAAGTAGCTTCATTATTCATAGGTGTTGTTTGGGTGTAACGTGAAATCAACCAATCAGAGCGTCATCTCACATTCCCTTTAAGAGCAGGCGCGCTTGTTCTAAAGCGGATTCCTATCATAACGGCGGATTTGCCAGGCGCACGACAGGAGCGGTTCAAGGCCGAGGAGACTGACGTTCTCGTCAGGGACATTGGGGATGGAGAAACACACCTAAATTAACTTCGGTTAAACAGGCATCTGATAATTTGGGTAAATGTGTAAGCTAGATGTATGCTTTTATAATAAAATGTCTATCTATCTATCTATCTATCTATCTATCGTAATAATGTATGATTTGCAAAAATAACTGCTGCGTCTGTGTGTAGATGAGAGAATCAAGTGTATGCGCGTTGTGCACACGCTACATTGATTAAGGCCAAGCATGCGCCCTTAAAATAGCATATGAATAACATGCGCAACGCGCCACTGACTTTAAACAGTTTTTTTTTCGGTCAGTGGCGCAATTGTTTTCTAAACCTGTAAAATAGCATGAGGGAACGTTTGTGCCGGAACACGCCTCCTCTTTGCGCTGAACCGCCCCGGGGAGCGCAAGTGTATTTCTTAGTTAACCGACGTGCATCTGTGGAGGGAAAAGTCCGCTTTGCGCTGGTGCAAAATAGGAATGATACATGCGTCGGTGTACAAAGTCAATTGCGCTGGGTGCAAGATAGGGCCCGTAAAGTTCATGTTCACACAGTCTCCACGATTTCATCTAACATTTTTCTTTTTCTGTAAGGTAACGGACACACCCAACCCATGCCAAAGAACGAGCGCTGATGAAAGCCGACTGTGTTGACTAGAGCCAACGGTGTGGAACACATCGGAAAAACTAAGTCGGCCGACAATCAAAAACTGCCCAACTGCCGGCTTGGTGTGTCCCTGGCTTAAAAAGCAATCCATACACTATAAGCACCATTTCTTCTTGCCGGTCGTCCACCATGTTTGTTTACAGTAAAGTCACGTTTGATGCGAGAGATTTTGTGAGATTTCCCTTGTTCACAGGTGGGACTATGTTGTCTGTGAATGGAATTTGTTAGTGTGAGGTGTGCTTTCCTGGTCAAAACTCCACACACTGGAGGAACAAAATGGATAAATCTATTATTTTTTACCGTCATGTTTGTGGTCTCTCACATTTAAAAAATATTATAAGATTTTAAAAATCTTTTAGTGTGGCCCCAGCTTCAGATGATATTCTAAGATACTGCGATTTCATTGTAATCCTTCTCACAACGTCACTGAATTCACCATTAACTATTCACCTGAACATGTTGTATATGTGTACATTGTAATCCTTGACCATAAAAAAAAAAATCCATGTTATCATGTTTGGTTCAGGAGATATAATAGAAAATACATAATTCAGTTATGGCGGAAAGCAAAATGGCCACCATGGTTGCCACGAGGCGGTTTTGCGATGGCTCCATTTCTGAAAATGTTCAGGGCCCCAAACTGTATATGTGTAACAATTTTCATGCTTTTATGAAAAAGTGAACATAATTTTCACATATCACCTGGACTATTAAAGATTTACAGATAATGATGTTTGAAATGTCATTCGTATTGTTTATTTTTATATTATATTCAAAAGCAATTTTTTTTTCATAGCTGGACATGTTGATTAAAAGTTAATTAAATTAACCAGAAAAATCTTTAAACATTTTAAATAATACTTGTAATATTTATGTGCAACTCATAATTTTTTTTCAGCAACACTTTATAATTAGTATATAGTAATAAATTACTTAAAAATCATTTGCAAACTATTAGTTTATGATTATTTCATAGTTAATATATTGTAGTCTCTACGTTGTTAATATATTATTAGGCTATATACAAATAGTGACTTCTTCATTCATTGTCACTGTAATTAACACAATTATTATTGTTTAATTAGCTCACATGTAAAGAGTTAATGCTTTTTTATGCTTTGTTAACAACTTATTATCCATTAATAGCTTTCTGTGATAGGGAAGGTTTAGGGATAGAGTTATTATAAGGGGGTATACAGTTAGCCTATATATTATGCAACCATTATGCCAATGGAGAGTTACTGTAAACTATACATGCCAACATGTATGTGTGTGTGTGTGTGTGTGTGTGTGTGTGTGTGCTTAATATATTTGTAAACATTTTAAGGAACACTGATTATGAATGGAATTAATGTCCAATAAAAGTTGGTTTAAAGCACTTAATGATAGATTTCCCATTTTCCATGACCTAATCTTTTCCTAAAGTAAGAACTATTTACTCCTAATAACCATTCATCAATTCCTTTTCTATGACCTAATTAAACAATAAGAATTGTGTTAATTACAGTGACATGAATGAAGTATGTAGCCTATTAATACAGTATATTAACAATGTAGAGACTAGAATACACAACCTATGAGTAAAACTAATAATTTGTTAATAATTTGTAAGTACTTTATGACTGTATACTTATTATAAAGTGTTACCAACTTTTCTATAGAAATTCTCAGCGCCGTGTTTCCTATTCATGAAACACGTGTTTCCTGCTCATGATGCATGTTATCGTACCTGTGAAGTTTGCGGATGACAGATAGAGCCAGGTGAGGGCCGGGATAAAGATCAGGGCGAGGGAGGCAGCCACAAACTTCCTGCGCCCACGACACATTCCCAGCATCCTCTGCAGCCAGAGGGTGTCTGTTCAGAGACCTCTATGTGGGCATCAGCTTTTTGGATGGGGGGTGCATGGCACTGCTCAGTAAAAATACAAAATAAAAATAAAGTGTTAGCCATTGCACAAATTTATTGATGATAACAAAATGCTCATCTACCAGAATCAGTAAAACACCAAAAATGACTTCAACTGGCAACCCAAATAGATTTTAGAGTTTGAACTATCTGCATTATATTAAAGGGATAGTTTGCTAAATAATAATCTGTCATCATTTACTCACCCTCAAAATGTTCCAGGCCTGTATGAGTTTCTGTCTTCTGTTGAACACAAAATATATTCTGAAGAAAGTCTGTATCCAGACAGTTGACGGAAGTCATTGACTTCCATAGTTCGGAAAAAAAAAATACTATGGAAGTCAATGGGGACCAGAAACTGTTTGGTTACCGACATTCTTCAAAATATCTTCTTTTGTGTTCAACAGAAGAAAGAAACTCATACAGGTTTGGAACAAAATGAGGGTGAGTAAAGGATGACAGAATTAAAAAAAATTGGGTGAACAAACACTTTAATTTGACTGTTGAATCTCAGAGTGTTTGTCAAGCCAAGTGTACATAAAGTGTGTAATTTGGGACAGGGCACAGGTTCCAAATAAAAGAGAAAATAATCAAATGAGAGGAAGCACTTTTAATTTGTCAAGTAATTTATTAATTGTATTATCCAACAGCATGTATTACTACATATTTAATATACAAATCAAGTTTTAATGCATTTCCAGAAAAAAACAAATAGTTACTGTGATATAAAATGACTCATACTGTAATAAAAGCCACTCAGGTTACCTTTTATGAAATTCAAACCTAAAACCTTTCAGTCACCTGCCAAGATCTGCACCACTAACACCACAGCACCATCTCAAGTTAATGAACTAGTGAGCATGTTCAGATCTCTTACTGCAGTGCTAAAGAACAAGCTGGAACATTCATCATGAGGTTGGTTTCTCAGATTCAGCAGCTGCTATGTCAGCACAAAAGACAATATTCGAGCTGTGGCAATGCAAAGCATCTGAGAGTAAATCTGACTATGTTCAAATCTTCATATTCCCCACTTAAGAACAAAAATACAGATCAATGCTGTTACTCATGGCATCCTTCCTTCCAATGTGCCAATATACCACAAATGAACACCGGAAAGTCCTAGTGTCTATGGTAGTTTATTTACTACATTCATGATGACAATACTCAGCTTTTAACAAACTTATTTTATCAATACTTTTTAATCAAAATAATGTAAAGGGAACCTAAATTTTGTCATCTCAATTAGCATTAACAATTATTTACCTTTATTCAACAGTGTTAACAATTAGCAATTATTTACCTTTATTCAACAGTGTTATAAAGAATTACAAAAATATGTATTATTTTTGACCAAAGTATGCACTCTAGAGGGAAAATCAACCATGCATTTCAGTTTAAAAATCTATGTGCCTTATGTATTCATGGAAGAGTTAAATATCGTAGATCTTCCTGCCAAATTTCTCTAACTCCAAATTTATATAGCACAATTGTAGGCCTATATAATTAGAAGAAGCATCTTATATATTCAATCAATAAAGCAATTCCTTAGAAATACTTTAGTAAAAATCCAAGACATGGCTGGCTCCATAAAGCGCCATAGCTGACAGTTTGAAGAGCCTTTCACTCCAAACAAAACATTTACAGTGACATCCTCAGACTTCAGTGGGTAATTAAACTATCATAAAGCAATGACAATAAGCATGGATAGCGCAGGTGACTGGATTTAAAACCATCTAAAGAATTACCACGATAACCAGTGTCTGGAGATAAAAAAAATTACTAAAGTAACCATAGTTTCACCCAAAATACCACAGACACTATCACTGTTAGTGCAGTAAAGCTGTGGTAAATATTAGCACTGTAATAAACGGATGAAAACAAATATTCTGAAAACTTCTGACACTGTTAGAATAAGTCGTATGCATTACTTTTATGATGATTGGATGCTCTTTTTTGGGCTTAAAAAATCTAAATCTAAGGTAGGCCTACCATTCACTCACATTATAAAGCTTGGAAGAGCCAGGATATTTTTTAATATACTGTAAGTAACTCCGATTGTGTTTGGCTGAAAGAAGAAAGTCATACTCGTTGGATGGCTTGCTGAAGGTGAGTAAATTATGGGGTAATTCTAATTTTTGGGTGAATTTCTACTTTTGTCCAATTTTATTAAACTTTTCCCAGACAGCAACAGTGTCGGCCCACATCTGGTAGCCTACACGTGAATCCACACGTCCACACGCTCCTGGTCGCATTAAAAAAAAGGGATACTTCTGATCAAATTACTTTTACGCAGGCTATTGACTTTAGAGATCGTTGTTTCTTTCTGAAAACAGTGTTTTTAAACTGTTTTAATATTTTTGTTTCAACACACAGATTTAAATGTCCCACGCTCAGGTATGGCAGTGACATTATCTGTAGCAAAGAAGCCGGCCATTTTATTACAAAAATATTTAAAATATCAGGTAATTTGCATAATTGATGATCATTTGAGATGTGATGGAAATGGCATTTGTTCTTTACGGTTCAGGGGAAATGACGCACGTACGTCTTTGTTGAACAATATTAGTGAGCGAATAAAATTAACTAATGAGAGAATGGGGAGTGTTTTATGAGACTTTATTGAGGATTACTCCACAAAGGCCAAAGTGGCATATAAACATTGATTATGTATTACAGTTGAATACACTAGTAATTGGTCATTATTATGGTAGGAAATTGTATGGCTGTTATGCATGCCGTCTCACCTGTGATGCTGAAATCACTGTGACTGGACTAGTCCTTTACTGACAATAAAATATAAAACAACAGACGAAAAAATTATCTTCAGTATCCGTATGATATGTGCATGAATGAAGAACTGATGGCTTTAATGCCAACCGTCTTCACCAACCCAGTCAGAACCACCGTGAGGGTAATATCACAGATATGTCAGTGTCTCAGATCGCATTTGTATCCATTTCAGATCCAAGATTAGCGCGTGAAAATGCCGCATGCTGGATTTGATGAATGCGGTGAAATCTTTTTTAGAAAAGATATGCTGGAAATATCGTCTTCTGCTTCCCTGCACGCGAGTTATACATCACATTCCGCAAAACGCGCCGTTTATTCGATCAATTATCTGATATCATTGCGTATAATGTGAACACTGCGGCCTCTCTACACAACACTCCCTGTTTGTTTCCCATCCTCCTTCAGTTCTCATTCCCAACATATCCTCCAATCACTGCCTCAATCCACAATCCACAATCCAGTCCAGGCGGCTGTGTTTTCACTAAAACCCGGGAATGGATTTGATTCTGCTTTGCTTTCTAAAGCTTCACAGTACTGTACAAGAAAGCATCAAAAAATATAGCTAGCATGAGCTAAACTGTTTCTTTTGATAGCTTTGAAGTTTGCAGTTCCCCTTTGCAGTTTTGTCTTTGATGTAGACGCCCTTAGAATGTGTTGTTAGCCTCCTGATAGCATCATAAATTAATAATTAATAATTAATTAATTAAATTCATAAATTAAACTAAGCAAGTTTGCTCAAAATTACTTGTTTTCCATATGTATGGTGTTTTGAGAAGTTTAGGCTTTGTGCAGACAAGATATAGAGATATAACAGTCATAATGGGTCATACCAGTCACATGTAAAAACTATATCTCCTAAACTGTTTA
The DNA here is from genome assembly GCF_951802725.1 of Rutilus rutilus. Classification (NCBI taxonomy): domain Eukaryota; kingdom Metazoa; phylum Chordata; class Actinopteri; order Cypriniformes; family Leuciscidae; genus Rutilus; species Rutilus rutilus. The sequence continues at coordinate 22,041,556 of NC_140212.1, read as the reverse complement.
ATAGATCAAATTTATTTTGATAACTGGTCCACATGGTCTAGAGCTGATGTGTGCAAAGTTTGGCGAAGGACTGACAAACGTCCTATGGGAAAAAAGTTTTTTTTTTTACAAATTAGAATGAGTTCACAAGCTAATCTCTAAAACATTGAATAACAGCTAAATAACAAAAAAAAATAACAAACTGTTAATTGTAATTGTAATTGTAAAAACAAAGAACATTCACTCAATCAGTAAGGGAGTAATTACTCACTCATTCACATACTCATTAATTAACTTACTCTTGAAACTCACTGTTGAAGTCAGATGTTGAGCCTTGAGTCATCCGAGATTCTACAGCAGGTAGGGGAGAGTGGGGTAAGATGAGCCATTTTTTACTTATGTGGTCCTCGAGATAAGTGTAATGATTTATGTCTGTGTTCCTCTGTCCTGTCCCGTGTTCAGCAGTTCCCCGTTATGTTGATTAGTCTCCCCAGGTGTTTCTGATTAGCCACGCCCCCTTGTTATCTTGTTTAGCTTGTCTGTCTGTGTATTTAAGCCCTGTGTTTAGCTTAAGCCCTGTCTTAATCGTTAAAAAGGATTTATTGTGCAATGATCAGACCAGTAATAGATTATGGATGCATAGTATACAGTTCAGCATCAGCATCCAAGTTAAAGGAAATAAATGTTATTCAGTCGCAAGCATTACGAATAAGTTGTGGGGCATTCAGAACATCCCCTATCCCAGCAATGCAGGTAGAAATGGCAGAAATGCCTCTGGACGTAAGGAGGCTACAATTAAAATTGTCATATTGGAGTACACTAAAGGGACATGATGAGAATCACCCTGTGAAAAAGATCCTAGAAAAATGCTGGGAGTATGGAAAAGGAGAAATTAATAGTTTTGGATGGAATGTAGAAAAAGAAGCCCAGAACATAGAAATAAATAATATAAATATTAGTCCCACAGTGGTAATACCATCAATACCTCCATGGCTTTTCCCTAAACCTGGTGTAGATCTAACATTGCAAGACAAGTTGAAAAAAAAGGAAATAATCATAACAAAGGATACAGTTGTGAAGCAGCATCTAAGTCAAGAATATTACAATAGTATTCAAATATTCACGGATGGATCTAAGAGTCCAGATACTGGACATACAGCGGCAGCAGTTTTTATTCCTCATTTTAAATATAGTATTGAAAAGAGAATTACAGACCATGTTTCAGTATACACCACAGAAATGATTGGTATTTTAATGGCACTTCAGTGGGTGGAAGACGTTCATCCTATGGATGTAGTGATTTGCTCAGATTCATATTCAGCTTTAATGAGTATAAACAGTGGAAAGTCAGCATCCAGGCAGGACATTTTGTATGAAATACTTCAAAATCTGTACAGAATATACAGAATAGGAGTAAACATTTCATTTTTATGGGTTCCAGCACATGTGGGGGTAAAGGGTAATGAGGAGGTTGATCAGTTGGCAAAGAGATCTTTGAAACGCAATGTAATAGACATTAATGTATCACTGAGCAAAACTGAAGTTAAAGCAATAATAAAATCTGCTCTAAACAAAATGTGGCAACAGAAATGGGACAAGGAGACAAAAGGTAGACATCTGTATAAAATTCAAGATAAAGTTGGGGTTGAGAGAAGTAAATACGGAAGCAGAAAAGAAGATGCCATAATATCTAGGCTTCGAATAGGGCACACATGCCTTAATTATTCACTGTTTATCATAGGAAAAAGAGATTCTGAGAATTGTGTTAAATGTGGCTTGTCAGAAACAGTTGAACACGTGTTGATTCATTGCATAGGATACAACAGAGAAAGAATCAACTTTATAGAATCATTAAGATACATAGGTATTAATACACTGTCAGTAAAAAACATATTTCAATACGCACAGAAAGAGACAAGGGTTTATAGTGCTCTAATGAGGTATCTAAGAGAAACAGGATTGGTTAACAGAATATAGGTTATATGATTTTTTTTTTTTTTTTTTTTTTTTTTTTTTTTTTTTTTAATATAATTAGTTGATTTTTGCTTCACTCGATTAACGCTTCACACTCCTGTCCAGTTGGTGGCGGTAAATGCACCATTTAGCTGGTTTGCCAACCGCCATAAAACTCCGAAAGAAGAAAGAAGAAGAAGAAGCCCTGTCTTTGTTAGTTCTTGTATATTGTTGCACCATGGTGGTTGTTCTGTTCCTGTGTCTCAGTCCTGAGTTTGTATATGTGAAGTTTTGAGTTTATTTAATAAAAGACTACTGCACTTGGATCCTGCTTCCTCCTCTGCTTCAACTAAGACGTAACAGAAGAACTGACCAAATTATGGATCCAGCAGTACGCATCCTTCAACTCCGTCAAGGTAACCGACCACTCGAGGACCACACCCGAGATTTCCTAGACCTTTCACACCTCATTGACTTTCCAGATTACGCACTCATTGATCTTTATTGTTATGGGCTCAATAAATATTACCAGTCAAAACTTGTTTGTGATGGTCCTCGAGGCTCGCTTGCAGGATTTATTAACTTTGCCCTTTTTTGGAGCGGTTCATCAGTTACTGTGGGCTTTACAAATGAGGAGCCACGCAAGCTCACAGTATTACCTAAAACTGAGCCAATTCACGTCATGCCCACTTTAATATTGGCAACTCCAGTGCTCACACCGCTTGCCAGTGCATTCACGCCAGAGCCTCATCCTGTCATGGCCGTTGCCGAGACTGAGCCTCTTCACATCAGCCCTGCCGAGCCTGAGCCTCTTCACGTCAGTCCTGCCGAGCCTGAGCCTCTTCACGTCAGCCCTGCCGAGCCTGAGCCTCTTCACGTCAGCCCCTTCACGTCAGTCCTGCCGAGCCAGAGCTTCACGACATCACGTCTGCCAATCCAGAGACTGTTCACGTCACGTCTGCCAATCCAGAGACTGTTCACGTCACGTCTGCCGAGCCAGAGACTGTTCACGTCACGTCTGCCGAGCCAGAGACTGTTCACGTCACGTCTGCCGAGCCAGTGTCTCCGGACAAGATGGCCGCCGCCGAGCCAGTGTCTCCGGACAAGATGGCCGCCGCCACGTCGCCTGAGCCCTCAGCAGAGATGGCCGCCGCCACGCCTGAACCTGAGCCCTCAGCAGAGATGGCCGCCGCCACGTCGCCTGAATCCTCAGCAGAGATGACTGCCGCCGCCACGCCTGAACCTGAGCCCTCAGCAAAGATGGCCACTGCCACGCTGTCTGTTCCTGTTCCTGAGCCGGTGTCTGTTCCTGAGCCGGTGTCTGTTCCTGAGCCGGTGTCTGTTCCTGAGCCGGTGTCTGTTCCTGAGCCGGTGTCTGTTCCTGAGCCGGTGTCTGTTCCTGAGCCGGTGTCTGTTCCTGAGCCGGTGCCTGCTCCAGCCTTTGACCCCGTAGCTGCCCCCAAGAAAACATTTTTTGGGGGGGCAGTAGGTCCCACGATGGGACCATGGAGGCCGCACCGCCATGGTCTCCTGAACTGCCGTCTCCGCCGTGGCCGCCCGAAGGGTCTTCTCCGCCGTGGCCGCCCGAGGGGTCTTCTCCGCCGTGGCTGCCCGAAGGGTCGTCTCCACCGTGGCTGCCCGAAGGGTCGTCTCCGCCGTGGCCGCCCGAGGTGTCTTCTCCGCCCCGGTCGCCTGCACAGCCTGATCCGCCCCGGTCGCCTGCACAGCCTGATCCGCCCTGGTCGCCTGCGCTGCCTGATCCGTCCTGGCCTCCCGTCCTGCCACAGTCTCCAGGCCCTCTGCCGCTCCACGGGCCTGGCCCTCCATCCCACCCCCGGGTCCGCCTCCTCTCCACCACCCTCCTGAACTATTGTTTTTGTTTTGATGGGCGTCGGGAGCCGCCCATAGAGTGGGGGTTATGTAATGATTTATGTCTGTGTTTCTCTGTCCTGTCCCGTGTTCAGCAGTTCCCCATTATGTTGATTAGTCTCCCCAGGTGTTTCTGATTAGCCATGCCCCCTTGTTATCTTGTTTAGCTTGTCTGTCTGTGTATTTAAGCCCTGTATTTAGTTCAGTCTTTGTCAGTTCTTGTATATTGTTGCACCACATTGACCAAGGGTGAGCACCCCTGCTGGTTTTCTCAGGAGGTCTCCCATCCAGGTACTAACCAGGCTTGTTAACCTCTTACAATAACAAAGGTGTAGGTTGATGACGCATAAGCGGAATTATGGAACTTGTCGTCATGCCGAAAGATCTAATAATGTTTATGGATGAGTGAATACATTGATGTTTTTAACATGACTGTGGTATGAAGCAGGTCACGATTGCTAATGAGAGACAGATATCAGTGCCACATGCGAGTCCCGTGGATATAAAGGAATAAGGACATTTCATTCTACCGATCTACCCGCAAGTGCTGAATTAATAGTCACACATACCCCTTTTCCACCAGCATGAACCGGGTGCCAGTTCAGAGCCAGAGCTATTGCCAGTCCGGAGTTGGTTCGACTGACGAGCTCTCCCGGTTTGCCTTTCCACAAGGTCACTGTATACATCTCATGTTGCCCAGCAACGCTAGCATGGCAGCGCCAAACACAAACACACCAGGCTTGTTCGAGATGGTTCGGCTTCTCGCAGACCGATCGGCTCATGACATCAAAGCACTGCGAAAGCGATCCAAAAGCACAAGGAGTCGTATGCTCTCCAAACACTCCCGCAGCTCCGATCGGTCCGTGCCGCTCCGATGCATCTCGAACAAGCCTTCCATCAACAATGGAGGTCGTTGCATTACTATTGATGCTCATGGCTTTGCGAACCTACATCGGCATCCAAACACGGCGAATCCAACGTGTTCGTGCAGCTCGCCGTAACTTGCATAGACGGAGATTACAATCAAGCTGCTATTAGCTTGATTAGCTGCTATTTGAAAAATGGCGGTCACAAGTTTCTGTTCGTTTTGTTGGTCACGGTAACCCCGCCCCCAGCCCCTGACGCAAGCGGTTCTTACTTCTAGACCAGCAATGTTTTGGTGCTACTTAAGAACCACTTTTCCTGGTTCAGAGCTGGTGCTTTGGGTGTCAAAAAACAAAGAACCGATTTGAAACTAGGCTCTAGCTCCGAACCAGCACCAGCACTGCCTTGGTGGAAAAGGGTTAACAAGTCAGTTTATTTGGCGAATTAAACTTGTGAGGTAACGCAGCGCTGTTTCACTTGGTCTACACTATCACACTAAACTGCATTTGAGTGTCTTGAAAGTTATAATGTTATTCTATGTGTTTGTTTGTTTGTCTGTATGAGACTAGCAGTAAGCTAGATGAACATTAGAATAACATACTGATCATATTCTAACATTTCATCATGTTGAGCTATATAACATTGATTAGTTTTATGTACATTTGCTCACCTGTCTAATAAAGTACATGCAAGACGTCTCTGTCAAGTCGAAGTTTGTCACGGACTTGGAGCTCTCGGCATCTCGAAAACACCACGCCGATATTGATCCTCGTTTTAGTTCTCCTTTTGTCCCAAAGTCTGCTTGCCATGGTCCATAATGTTTGAACGAAACAACTCCATGAGCGTGCCGCTAGACGTAACAGTTGTCGCCATGGTTACTATGGCAGTACGAGCGGAAACCAGGGATAACGCGGAAATTACGTCATTGACAGGCGACAAGTGAACATGGACGAGCGAGCCATTATTTAAAATTGGAATTTCTCTGAAATTAAAAATCTTCTGGAACTTTTGGGATACTGGAAGTACACAACTGCAGGAAATATATCACACTTGTGCAAGTGATTTTTGATTATTTTATTACAAAAATCGTACACATTGTAGCTTTAAACACCTTACAAGAAAACCAACACATTTTAAAATAAAAAAAATTTGCATTTTGATTCCCTGTTAACTGTAGTAACAAACTGTCAGAATAATATACCCATTTGTTGACATTTAGCGAGAAACCTTATTTAAGAAAATAAAATCTTATGTCAGAGGTTATGTCTACCTTCAACAATAAGGGTGTCCTCCCTCGAGATGTAGCCACACCCTCCAGTGTCATATTGCATCAACCAAAACCATTTTAACATTTAAAGAAATAGTGTATCTTTAATTAAAGGCCATTGTCATGCTCTTAAAGCGTTAACCCATTGAGCACAGTAAATCAAACTAAACGACCCACTTTACCTGCATTCACCCTACATTTATTTTTTTAAGAGTGCATTTACTATTGGAAGCTATAGCCAAAAATCCTCTGAAAAGAAAAAACATGGGAATGTTCAGGTTATGAAATATACTTTAATGTAGGACACATACAAATAATACACAAGGAAAATCATGATTATCCCATTTGAATCTGCCCTTCCACCATATCCGACTCCCTCATCTTTGACTCTCAGTTCCTTCCTCCACATCTTTTCTTGGGGAGCGCTTCAGTCTTCTGCCACAGACTTGGAGTAGTAATACCAATCACACCGAAAGCAATTATCTGTCCAGCATTCCCACTGAGTTTACTCTCCTCATCTGAACCCATTCCCAGATCATCCTCCTTCTCATGAACCACCACCGCACGTCCCAGAATGGAATAAGGCCCAAAGAGCTTGGTGTCTGGAAGCGTCAGGAACTGCCTTATAACTCCTTGCTCGGAAGCAAAGTTGCCCAGGTCTCCAGGATGATGAGGGTGGTCAACGCCGTTTGGATTATAATGAGGACCAACAGTGATGCTGCCTTGACTGAGGTCTCCATACTGATGGATGTGCATGGCACGCTCTTGATGATCGATGGCAGGCAAACCACGGAGGTTGATTTTCATTTCTAAATCTCCATTGGGGAAGAGCTGCTTGAAGAGGATTTGCCCAATGATCTTTGGCTGGTTACGTGGCAAATTGGGGCTGGGAGTTACTTCACAAGTGGCATAGATTGTGTTGTCAAACTCCACGACTTCCGGCTGTGGAGCTTCGGCAGGCAAACAATCTGGATTTCTGGAGAACTCTTCTCCTTGTATATGCAGCACCAGCAATATCAGAGGGAATATTAGGATGATTTTCTCCATGTTGATCTTTAAAGCCTACAATGAAGAGTGGATTCAGTGAAATCATGCCGTTTGGTTTAAGAATGTAATATTTTTGATAAAAGGTCAAAGGTTTGAGAATGGAAGTTGCATTAGGTAAAATAGCACAACCAGATTAGTTTGCAACGGAAAACCATTCTTATATGGTTTTCCGTTGCAAACTAGTGTCGGCCCAGATCCGGCCCACAACTGGGCCGTGTGTAATCCATGTGTACCAGATGTGGGCCGACACTATGTTGCTATCTGGAAAACTCTATAATTTTTTAATTGCGATGTACCCGTATGAAAAAAAAATGCACTTATTGGTTCTCTTACGAGAGGTTCTCTCGTATTGCGTAAGTTGCTTACGCTACGGGTAAAGTCATCTTTTCTCGAGATCTGAAGCCAAAAATTATTCTTAATTTTGTATATATTGTCAACGCAGTGCGGCAGCCAGCAGACTATAGCAGGCTGTATAAGCGTGCTCATTGGCTGTCCTGCGGCAACTGCAGCAGCCTACCGGTGAGCCCTGTGTGACGCTTTGCACCCTCCACGCGTCATAGCCCGCCAGAATGGGTGTGGCTTAGCGCATATAAGGAAGGGCTCAACAGGCTGAACTCTGATTTTCATCTCTTCAGCGAAGCTCTTCGCATCGCTGGATCTTGAGAAGTTCAACCCGCTGTTGAATCAAGCGACCAGCAAGCCTAGGAAAGCGTCTGAGGAATCCGGCCGTCTTCGCCGCCTTCAGCCATCCGTGCCTGCCGCGCTATCCGGCGACGAGTATCCTTTTCTGCTGTGTGTGTTCGCCGCAGCGACACACACTTTCTATCTAAAAGAGCGCGAGGTGTTTTTGTAAAAATGCCTCGCTCTTCCTGTGGCTCGTGCCGAGCCCCGCTCAGCACCGGAGACCGCCATCTGATCTGCGCTCTCTGTCTGGGCCGCGAGCACGCAGCCATCGCACTCTCTTTGGGCGGCTGCCCTGAGTGCGGCAAGCTTTCAATCTCGATCCTGCGGGCTCGACTTGAAGCTTTCAACGATGAAGCTGTCACTCCGCCTGTCTCTGCTGGACCGCGCAGGAAGAAGCGCCGCTCCCAGAGGCCACCAGAGACCGATGTGGCACCTAAAAGCTCGCCGGAACCCTTCCCTCGCGCTTTCGCCGCCGCCGGACAGGCTGCCTCAGCCTTGCACTCCATGGCAGTCCTACAGATCCTCCAAGCCGATCTCCTCCGTGACCTGGATGAGAAAGGCCCGGATCCTGCCTCCATCACCGATTGCACAGTGCGACAGATCTCTCCCTTCGCGCTACTAAATCCGTTGCCCAGGCTCTTGGAAGGTGCATGTCCTCGCTGACCGTCACAGAGAGGCACCTCTGGTTGACGCTCGCCGACATAAGGGAGTCCGAGCGGGCTGTTTTCCTCAACGCCCCGCTCTCCCCCACCAGCTTTCCGCTCTGCCAGTCCCCGTAGTCATGGCTACTGCAGATGTGTATTACGCAGCCAACGAGCCGGTGATACAACCCGCTCGCCTGCATACAACCGCCGTTATTACGGCGACCCAGAGAAATCTCAAAAAGAAATCTCACGAGCGCTCACACTTACTGACAAACACTTTACCCCCGGCGCCACTCTCACGCCCCGTTCCTCGCACAATATGCTCCCCGTCCAAAGCCACCGGGACATCATGTGTAAAACGGCCAGCCATCGCTGTCTGCGAGCCGAAGAAGGACGGAGCTCTCAGACTGATACTAGATCTGAGATATTTGAACAAAGCTTTTATGAGAAGACCGTTCAAAATGCTCACAACCAGACAGATTCGCCTTCGACGGTTGGGTATATCAATACACCGTCCTGCCGTTCGGCCTGTCTTTAACACCCCGTACATTCACAAAGTGCATGGACACGGCTCTCGCTCCCCTGAGAAGTCAGGGCATGCAGATTTTGAACTATTTGGACGATTGGCTGATTCTAGCACAGTCAGAGAAAGAACTTATTTCTCACAGAACAGTGCTTCTCAGCCACCTGGAAAGCCTGGGTCTCACGGTCAACTGGACCAAGAGCTCATTACTGCCCAGTCAGTCAGCCTCTTTTCTGTGTATAGAACTGGACTCTGTGGCAATGACGGCCCGGCTGTCGACACAGCACGCGCGCCGTGTTCAACGCCTGGCCGCGTCTTTCCAGAAAGGCAGCATCGCACCTCTAAAAACATTTCAGAGGATGCTGGGTTGTATGGCATCAGCTGCAGCAGTGCTTCAGCTGGGTCTACTGTGTATGCGCCCGCTGCAACGCTGGTTGAACGCTCGAGTGCCTCACCGAGCCTGGGCGTCCGGCGGCATTCGAATCAGAGTGACTCAGAGCTGCGTTTCAGCACTGAGACCCTGGTTAGCGGCCGACTGGTACCAGCGGGGAGTGACAATGGGAGCTGTCTCGCACCGGAAGGTTATCTCGATAGACGCCTCCAACTTAGGCTGGGGCGCTCTTTTCGAGGGCAGACCGGTCTTTGGCCTGTGGTCAGACCAGGAGAAATGCCTTCATATAAACTGTCTGGAGATGATAGCGGTCGAGAACGCGCTGAAGCGTTTCCTCCCACACATACGCCCCGGCCATCATGTTCTAGTCCGCTCGGACAACATGTCCGTGGTGTCCTACGTGAACCACCAGGGCGGTGTCAGATCCAGGATTCTCTGCAAACTGACAGAACGCCTTCTTGTGTGGGCCCTTCGCTCGCTGAGAGCCGCGCACGTACCGGGCCACAAGAATGTCGGCCCAGACAGACTGTCCAGGGACAATATTCCCCCGGGAGAATGGTCCCTGCACCCTCAGACAGTCCAGTCACTATGGCTCCTTTTCGGCAAAACGGAAGTCGACCTTTTTGCGTCAAAAGACAACGCTCATTGCCCGAGATTCCTCTCGAAGAGCGAGGACGCGCTGGCCCAAACCTGGCCCAGCTGCCCGCTGTACGCTTTCCCTCCGATCTTGCTGTTACCACAGGTAATCAAGAAGATCAGGGAAACGCGCCACTCAGTGCTCCTCATAGCCCCGCGACGTCGCACGTAGCCCCATGGCCGATCCCGGTGAGGAAAGATCTTCTCTCTCAAGCCGGTGGATCGATTTGGCATCCCCATCCAGAGCGCTGGTCTCTGCATGCGTGGATAATCAACGGATACCCGTTGTTTTGCCAGAAGGGATCGTGAACACGATCACGCAGTCTAGAGCTCCTTCTACAAGAAGACTCTACGCGTCTAAATGGTCAGTGTTCTCCAATTGATGCGCTATAAAGAGCCTGGACCCACGCACGTGTGGGGTTTCGTGGGTGCTTTCCTTCCTTCAAGAGCTGTTGGACAAGGGCAGGTCCCCTTCCACGCTCAAAGTGTACGTTGCGGCTATTGCAGCGTTCGCGGAGTCGACGTGCAGCCGTGCGATAGGAAGGAACGAGCTCATCATCCGCTTCCTTAGAGGAGCCAGGAGGATGAATCCCCCGCGGCCCCCTTCGGTTCCTATTTGGGATCTTTCTTTGATCCTAGAGGCCCTGAAAGCTTTTCCCTTCAAACCGTTAGAATCCGTGGACCTAAAATACCTCTCGTTCAAAACCGTTTTCCTGATAGCTCTGTCATCAGTAAAACGTGTGGGGGATCTACACGCGCTATCTGTTAGCCCCGCATGTCTCGAGTTCGGACCAAATGACTCTAAAGTCATCCTCAAACCGAGACATGGTTACGTCCCCAAAGCGATTGGCACTCCCTTTAGAGCGCAGATCATCTCCCTATCGGCTCTGCCAGCATCCGATAGCGAGGACAGTGATAACCTCCTATGCCCCGTCAAGGCGCTGAGAGTTTACATCACGCGCTCCGCCGCCTTCAGGCGTTCTGAGCAGCTCTTTGTTTCGTTTGGTGGGCGCACCAAGAAAGCAATAAACACGTAATTGCTAGTAATACAAAATTTCAGTCATCGGTCAAGATAGTATAAGCTAGAACAGGGAGGGATTAAGGAATAATGAGAGCATAGACAAAGGAATAGTGAAAGCATAGAAGATTTTTTAGCAGGATGCAGTTAAGTTCTCACTGTTTTTTTTGAAAAAAGGACATATTTGGCTTCCAGGATGGGGTTGGGAAGATCATTCCACCAGCAAGGAACAGTGAACGAATTTCTCCCGATTTCTCTCAACATGGGGACATGTCGGTCAATACAGTTTTTGGTAAAACAAAGTAACTTATTTGAAAAAGTATTGGGTTATACTTTACTAGTTTCTTGCAAAAAATAATGTGATTACGTAACTCTCGTTACTTGTAATGCGTCACACCCCAACACTGGTTATGAAATATGTGCAATTTTTAGAGGACTGACTAAAGATCACAAATATCAAAGTTTAACGATCATAAAAGGACAAAAAGCTATTCAATGTTAAAGGAAGTGGTAAAGGTGGTAAGTGAAAAACTTACACCCAAAAATCTACAGATTAGAGAACCGTACGTCCTTAAAAATTTTCCCAATTGAAGAGGACACAACTATGCAAGTTTGGAACAAAAATCATGGGTCAGGTGTGATGCACTTGCAAATTATTTAACGTGTTTCAACTGTCCCTCTGTTCCAACTGCACAATGCACAGTCTGCCCCTATTCTTTCAAAACCCTCTACATTAGACGATTGGCTCGTAGGAACATAAGACGTCCTCCTTAAGTTACATCACTTCATTTACCAGCCCTCATAAGAGAAAGGAAGGAAGAAGTTTTTACTCGCAGAAAGAAGATGAAGATGATCATATGCTGACTGAACCCAAGAATAATCTTCAGCATTGACATCCATGTTTTATGTCAAGCGAAAAGACAGATCACATCAGTGCAAAGGTGACTCAGTTTATTTCAAATATTTTCATAAACTGGAGGAAATGTGATGTTTTCATGCTTTGTTTTTTTTTTCTTTTTTTCAGAGAAATGGGATCTGATCATGGCGTCATGGACCGAGTGTCATATGCTCATCCCTTGATGTTTGGATCGTCTTTGAACCACCAGTATTTCCCCTTCAAAGATGCACTGAAAAATCCCCAGAATGACCAAGAGCAAGTCAACGGTCAACGGTACATCGGATGTTTTTCCTACCTGTCCTACCATGGGAACTTCAGTGTGCATGACCTCTCCTTGGAACCTGCATTCATCCACAGACGTAATGAGAGAGAGCGGCAGAGAGTCCGCTGTGTCAATGAGGGATATGCCAGACTCCGTGAACATTTACCACAGGAATTTGAGGATAAGAGACTCAGCAAGGTAGAGACACTGCGGGCGGCCATAAGCTACATTAAACACCTGCAGGAGCTTCTGGAGCTCAGTCTACCTTAGGGAATGTCAGGACTGTGTTCAGAGAAGGGCAGAGGAACTCAAGGACTAGTGTGAGTGGCAGCATTGATCTGGGACACTGTATGCTTGCCATTCAATTCTTTATTGTTTCGTTACTTTTAAAACACTGATGTGATGAAGCTTGAACAAATGTAATGCTTTCCAGATGATACACTCTTTAACCAATGTCTTAGAGGTGTTTGTTTGCATACTGGTTATGATTCTGAAAATGGTTTCATGGTTTCCTTTCAGGAGCATGTACAGGTATGCTTAAAATGTATGTGAATGTTGTTTTGACTAAACAACAATTAATCAAGGAACAAACCAATAAAAAAGGTTGAATGAGCCCTTAAATGAAAAAAGACATTCATAAAACTATGCCTCTAATCTCATTTTTAAGTCTGCATCTTAACTTTTTGAGATTCCTTTGCTCATAAACTAAAAAATGTTATTACTAAACTAAAATGTAACTGAAGGTAACTAAAATGTTATAAAATGTCAATGGTAAAAAGGGTATTTGAAGAGTTTAATTAAAAAAGTTAAACACTGGTTTAAAATATGCAATGTTTTAAAAAAAATGTTAATATAGTTAAAAAATATAAAATAAAAAAGAATGTTAAAAATATTTAATGTGTTAATTTCATCATACAATTATTTTTCCTTCTGTTTTCTCCTTTCCATACTTTGTTCTAGCACAAAACGTGACGACCGTGTCATATTTTCATTAAACACAATAGACAGATAGGCTACAACTACAAACATAATATATAAAAATGTTGGTAACACTTTACAATAAGGGTTCATTCGTTAAACTTAGGTAACTACATTAGTTAACGTGAACAAACGAAGGAACAATACTTTTATATTTATTAATCATATTTATTAATCCTAATTTACATTTAAATACATTTTTAAGATCAAAAGTTGCATCTGTTAATATGCAAAAAAAAAAAAAGGTTAATCAATGCAGTGAAAACATACTGTTCATTGTTAATTCATGCTAGTTAATGCATTAACTAATGTTAACAAATGGATCTTATTGTAAGTGTTCCCAAAATGTTAATAAAAATTAAGGAACCTTATGGAATAATTGTAATTTCACATCTGATGAAACTATATCTTTGTCTATTGTCTATCTACACTGCTAGCGATATACTTTTTGACAAATACTTTTTGAAACCACAGTTTAGAACAGTCTGAAACCTAATCTAATGGTCTTGTAAATTAGTCAATGGAGCTGAAGTACCGTATTGTTCACTATAGTGTATCTACAGCAATTGAATATTAAATCAATTTCCATTGCAACTTGAGTTGTTGCGGTGCACATATAAGCAAGACCCAGTGCTACAAAAGAGAAGTTAGATAGAAATAGCCACAACATCCTAATAACATCTTCAGCTAATGTTGTGATTCAGGCCTTCGGGTGATGCAGTCATTCTAACAAATATGGTAGTGGGATTTACATTGAATCAGTCTGTAATGAGGAACTGAAAATCTTGGGAGATGCAAAGATGATGTCAAGATTTTTTTTGTGTAATAATAATATAAAATTTTAATGATAAATCAAAGGAGATTACCTGAAAGTCATTATCCTTGACAATGTTGTGTTTAGAATTGAAACTAGCGATGTCAGATTTTGGAATTTTGATCTTTTGATCTACTTGGTCAAAGGGGTTGGCAAAAAGAAATTTTCACGATGGAGGGGCTGTTTACATGACACCATTTTCAACTAAAAGCGGAAAACTTCACAAAATCGTGTGTTGTAGTTTACAAGGAGACGATAACGTTATCGTTTTCAAAAACTTGCACTTTGAAACCAAAATGCATAAAAAGTATTCTGTTTTTGAAAACTGTGTTGTGTAAAATGCCCCCAAAAGGGCAAGCAAAAAGATACCGTTATCGTCTCAGTGTAAACTACAAAAATGTTTCAAGTGGCCTGCTACTGGCCTGGCATGCATAATACAGCGCTTTTAGTCATTTTCAAGGATCTGTCTGAACAGGGAATTTTTTGACATTATCTTCTCTTTGAGAAAAACACAAAGGAAAATCTTTTCTGTTTTTAGTACATCATTGTTGTCTAAATGTGCCCTTAGTTTGATTCAAACATTGAAATACATTACATGCTGAATAATTTTCAGGGTTTTTTATTCACATCGAAATAGTAACGGGATACTTTATCAGACAGCTCTTTATTCCGCATGCAGCATGTGAACGACTCTGGACTGCAGGCAAATACAATTTATATCCATAACAATATAATAAATAAATAAAACTTATTTTAATGTGGGCATGTGCCCCAGTATTAAGAAGCACTCCTAATGCTATGAGATGCTTTGGCAGGTGGTTGTTTATTTCTAGCTTTTATTCTAATATCTTCTAGAAGAAATTGATACAATTCTAATACTGTGCACATACTGTATGGGTATGCTGTATTGTTTTTATAATGCATGGCCAATTTAAATCTAAAGGGATAGTTTATCAACAAAGATGCAAATTCTGTCATTATTTATTCACTCTCAAGTTGTTCTGAACCTGTATACATATATTTAAACTGCTGAACACAAAAGAAGATATTTTGAAGAATGTAAGTAACCAAACAGTTGTGGGGCACCATCGACTTACATAGTATGGAAAAATACTAATATAAAAAAAAGTATAATAATACTATGGAAGTCAATGGTGCCCCACAACAGTTTAGTTACAAACATTCTGTAAAATATCTTTCTTTGTTTTCAGCTGAAGAAAGAAATTCATACAGGTTCAGAGCAATCTGAGGGTGAGTAAATTAGTTTAAGTTAATTTCACTATTCTCTAAAAGAATGAGTCCTTCTCATTGTCAAGTCACCTTTATTTATATAGCGCTTTTTACAAAACAGATTGTTTCAAAGCAGTTTTACAATGATAACAGGAAAATTATGCTACAAAGCTTTTTTTTTTTTCTAAATAAGGTTAAGGATTGATATTGCTTTCATTTAAGCATGTGATATTATTATAAATCATATTCACCATCTCTTCCCCCTATAAGTACGCAAAGATTTAACACCCAATCCCTCTGTGGACAAGCCTGCCCCATCTGGATAATATGTTCTGGAATGTATTCTTTACTTTGAAAAGGAAACAGAGGAAGTATAAACCACATCAAGCCACAAAAATACCCTCTTCACCTCTACTTATTCTTCACGCTTTAGCTAAACTACTGGGAGTGGCATGCATGTTCTTTTCTTGCTAATGTACCAGCAAACTCTTAACCACCGCAACTGACCGGGAATCAGTGGGAGGCAGAAAACCAGCAAAGAGGAAAACCAATGAACCATGAAGGCTGGAAGAACGCTCTCTGTCAAGGTGGAATGAGAGTGTCAACAAAGCCCTTTCACAGCATCCGTGTGAATAGGAGCTGGTAATTAACAGAGATGCTGGTACCCTGACTGTAATGGTTCAGTGGTAGGCAGCGGGAGGGAGGAAGTTCAAATACACAAATAGCACAATAATAGCCTTCCACCAAGATCACAATCACAGAAACACCACCAAGCTAGAAACCAAATCTTCTAGCTTGCATTTTGTTTCACAAATAGAAGTGCACAAGATCTATCAGATGAAAAGTGATCCAAGTGTGAACAAACTTTTGCTTTTACGTAAAGTTCTAACTTTTCTAACTTTTATAGTTTTAAGTATACTTTATGTAGTAAGTACTTATGATACTCATAATACTTTATGAACGTTAAATAATTTACTAAAATACTTGTTGCACATTTTTATAAAAGTACACTTGAAGTACTCTCAGTAAACTACTTTTTTTTAGTTGAAGCATCTTTAGAGCCTTCTTTATACTGTTATAACAAGTATACTTGTTTACTCTAAGTGAACTTTACATGAAGGTATTAATTTTTATACTTGAAATGTAACTGTACATTAAGTTTAAAGTAAAATACTTTTTTTTTTTTTTTTTTTTTTAAGTTAAAGTTTAAAGTTAATTCCTATGTACACAGCGGACTACACAAAAATTTCACATACTCAGAATTAGGAACATTTCTATTTTCTTTATAAATCAAATAAGACAGTGTGTAAAACTATGTGAAAAAAGTATTGAATAGGCTACCAAATCAAAAGAGCAAACACAATTACAAGCCAAGTATACTTAGAATAACACACATTATACTTTTATGTATATCTTGATTAAAAAAAAAAAAGTAAAAGTATAGGCCAAATATAGGCTATGTAGAGTTTTCTGTCAGTATAAGTCAAGTAAACTTAAGTGTAATTTTAAGTATATTTCTAAAAAGTACATAAAGTATATTTCTGAGAAGTGCATAAAAGTAGACTGAAAGTATACTTTTTTTTAGTTTAAAAGAAGTGTACTAATAGCACATTTGAACAAACTTCTTTTTTGTAAGGTTGAACATAGGGAGGTAAAAGTCAAAGGCTGGATCCCAAATGGCACACTCCAGCCTTGTGGACCTCCTTCGAGTTCACACTTGGTGACGTCAGGAAGTGCAGACCTAAGGGGCGCTGGCCTTGAGTCCACAAGAGCGTATTTTGCCACTGAAAGTCAAACAGCCACGATACTCTGTCAGCAACAATACTCAGGGCTGTGGCGTTTAAACGATGTTCAATTGGTACTAAGGGTAAAGAGTGCCAAGAAAATATCCCTCACACCATTACACCACCAGCAGCAACCTGAACCATTGATACAAAGCAGGGTGGATCCAGGCTTTTATGTTGTTTATATGTCCATATGCTGATCCTACCATTTGAATGTAGCGGCAGAAATCGAGACTCATAAGACCAGGCAACTTTTTTCCAATCTTCTATTAGTATCAGTTTTAGAGAGCCAGTGTGAATTGTAGCTTCAGTTTCCTGTTCTTACAGTATATGACATTGTCACAGGGTGACAAATAAGCCCGGGACTATCCCTGCTAGAGAAATGTCCCCGCTGAGATTTGGGAAGCGAAACACCGTCCCAAAGCCTGGGTGAGTGCCTGTCGCTATGGTAACCGAGTGGCGGATTGACAGCAGGTGTGGGTAATTTGCGCTGAGCGTTTGAATGGGGCCACACTAGCTCATGAGAGTATAAAAAGTCAGAGGAAGAGAAAGAGGAAGAGAAAGTGAGGGTCGTTCTTCCCCCGCTTGGATGTGACTTGTTCCTGTTGGGAAGTGTTCTCTGAAGTGTGTCGTTGAGGGCTTGTTGCGAGGAAAAAGGAATATCGTGTGTATGAGGAATTGAAGGCGGAAAGAGAGAGGGAAAGAGGAAAGCACATCGTCTGGATGGGAGAGTGAAGATAAGTAATTGATTATTGAATCTGCTATTGCACGCTTGATACTGAGATAGATGTGGGTTGAAGTGCTTGGAGTGCGCTGTATGAATAACACTGAGTGAATTAAACTGATTCTCTGCCGTTCTTATCTCCTCCTTCCGTTCGGATGGTGAAGCGAATCCAGTTCATGCCTATGAAGAAGTGTTTAGAACTTCCTTTCTCACACCGCCGATCCTTCGCTCTTTAGATCGAGACCCAGGGTGAGTGCCGGTCTTAATTACACTTTAACGAGTGGACTTGTGGTGTTTGAATTGACGTTCCTATTGGAGTGTAATTGCTGTGGGTGTGTGGAAGACTGCTTTTAACTGCCGTGCACTCGCCCAAGAGTCAGACTGGTATATTGTACATCATCAGAGCCTGGAGAGATCGAGTATGCCCAACTGGGGAAAGGGTTTGAAAAGACAGTTGGTGTGAAGTCTCTGTTTTCCCCACGACACATGTGAGAACATTATATTGCTGTGTGAAGTTATGATTCTGTCTGCCCTAGAGAAAACCCAGCTCAGTCTGTGACTGAGTTCGCTACAGCCTTGAAGCCCACCTGCATGGTGTGAAGTTCCTGTCTTCCCCACGACACCTGTGAGAACATTATATTGCTGTGTGAAGTTATGATTCTGTCTGTTCTAGAGAAAACCCAGCTCAGTCTGTGACTGAGTTCGCTACAGCCTCGAAGCCCATCTGTACGTGTGAAGTTCCTGTCTTCCCCACGACACCTGTGAGAACATTATATTGCTGTGTGAAGTTATGATTCTGTCTGTTCTAGAGAAAGCCCAGCTCAGTCTGTGACTGAGTTCGCTACAGCCTTGAAGCCCACCTGTATGGTGTGAAGTTCCTGTCTTCTCCACGACATATGTGAGAAACACTATACTGCTGTGTGAAATTATGATTCTGTCCGTCCTAGAGAAAGCCCAGTTCAGTCTGTGACTGTGAGTCCGCTACAGCCTTGAAGCCCACCTGTACGGCGTGAAGTTCTTGTCTTCCCTACGACACATGTGAGAAACACTAAACTGCTGTGTGAAGTTATGATTTTGTCTGCCCTAGAGAAAGCCCAGCTCAGTCTGTGACCGTGAGTTCGCTACAGCCCTGAAGCCACCGGTACGGTGTGAAGTCCCCGTCTTTCCTACGACACACGTGAGCCGTTCTACCTGTGACCGCGGGTCCGCTACAGCCCTGAAGTCCATCTGTAGGGTGCGAAGTACTCACCCGCCCAAGATACCTGTGGGAGTTGTACACCGCTCCTGAGCTTGCCCCCTTCTGCCCTAGGGGAAGTCTCGTACGGTGTTTACGGAGGACCTGCTGCAGTTCTACCTGTCCACTTCTTACCGTTGTAATTGCCCTTGGTGTAGAAGGAGTTCGGTCAACCTACTTACCGTAAGATACCTACCTGCACATTATCGACTGCTGTGAGCTGTCCCCCACGTGAAAGAGGAGAGGAAGCTTTGGCCATCCGCTCATCGGAGAACTCACCTGTTCACCACCTCCCATTGGGAACCTGATACCAGCTTGGGAGAAGGAGCTCGGTCAACCTACTTACCGTAAGATACCTACCTGCACATTATCGACTGCTGTGAGCTGTTCCCCACGTGAAAGAGGAGAGGAAGCTTTGACCATCCGCTCATCGGAGAACTCACCTGTTTCACCTCCTCCCATTGTGAACCTGATACCAGCGTGGAAGAAGGAGCTTGGTCAATCTACCTACCGTAAGATACTTACCTGCCCATCATCGACTGCCGTGAACTGTCCCCTACGCGAAAGAGGAGAGGAAGCTTTGACCATCCGCTCATCGGAGAACTCACCTGTCCATTACCTCCCACCGTGCACCTGATACCAGCTTGGGAGAAGGAACGTTGACAACCTACTTACCGTAAGATACTTACCTGCCCATTATCGACTGCTGGGAACTGTTCCCCTCACGTGCAAGAGGAAAGGAAACTTGGATCATTTACCCACCTGTGAGGAACTCACCTGTCCAATACTTACCTGTCCAGTACCCTTTACTGGGAATCGCCGCCTGTGGGGAAGGGTGTGTCTGCTTGCCCCGCCTGGGATCCTCCCTGGACGAGGGAGAGAAGACTTTTAGATTAGGATTATCAATTATTTTACTCTCAATAAAATTGTTACTTTTATCCTCTGTCTCTGGCCTCGTCTCTGGCACGCTCCTCAAAGTGTTCTTGGTCTAGGGGTGGGTGTAGTCTGGTTCGGCCCATCCCGAACTGTGACAACATGAGTGGTATACCCGGTGTGGTCTTTTGCTGCTGTAGCCCATCCGCTTAAAGGTTCGATGGGTTGTGCGTTCAGAGATGCTCTTCCGCAGACCTTGGTTGTAACAAGTGCTTATTTGAGTTACTGTTGCCTTTCTATCAGCTCGAACCAGTCTGGGGTGCGTTTCCCGAAAGCATCGTTAGCCAACTATGGTCGCAAGTTCCGTCGTTATCAGCATAGTTCAACGAGTCTGTGTTTCCCGAAACCATCGTTCCAACGAACATTCGCAAACAGCATCGCAAAGTTGTGTGGTTGGAACGACAGCTCTCGAGCTGTGGTTAGAAGCATAGTTTCTAGTTTGCATGACATGTGGACTTAATAAATCCTTATCTTGAGCAAAATAAGCAAGATGACATTCAGTAAACCCTGTGTCTTTTATTTAGAATACATAGAAATGTCATTTACGTCTTTGAGTTTGTCAAGAGATTTAAAGCACCATTTTTGAAGACTGCGCATGTGCGAACGTGCTCTACTAAGTAAGAACGAGCCTATGATTGAATCTGGAAATAAAGCGAAATAACTGAGAAAAATGAGAAATAGTCCTCAGATGCCATGTCTGTAATTTATATCAAAACATCTAGCATTAATTGGATCTCAAACAGTTTCATTAAAAGAAGTCATTACTCCACCACGTGCGTGACGTCATAAACCAACGTGGTTGAACGACCACTTTGCGACAATATGGTTTCGGGAAACAGTCGTGACTAGCTAGTTGGTTTCTTAAACGATGCATTGTACTATGGTAGTGAAGCATCGAGTTACGTTGCTGTACGGGAAACGCACCCCTGGTCATTCTGATATAATCATTGTTATATAGCTCAACATGGTTAGCTCAACATGCAGAGACAACACTATTTTGTCAAGTGGCTAACACAGCATAATCAGAAAAAGCTTTATTTGTAGTAAAAGTAATACAGCATTTTCTCCACCATAGAATATTTTAAAAATGAATTACAAGCCATTTCGCAAGACAAATCATCCAGCTTTTATTAATATGATATTCTAATATCCATCTAGCTTAGCGAAACACTGCAGTGTGCATTCTGTGCAACTAGTAATGATTGTTTACATGCTGCGTTACTCCACAATTTTAATTCGTCATATAAAGTGACCTGTATGTGAATTTAAGTGACCAAACGTAACTGTAACAAATTTCAAGTTCATGGAAGAAGGAGGTGGACATTAAACGTAACTTTAATCATAAAATAAACATAAGCAACTAAATGAAATGAGCATCAGCAGCAGACTGCAGCATATGAGCACAATTAAAACAGCAAGGTAAAATGTCCCAGGCTCTAGGCCCTGCCCGACAGTACTGTTCATTAAACTTTAATAGTTCATCCATTATGAACATGGTTTCTGCCTGTTAGATGTGGAAGTGAAGACGACACCTCCCATGATTCTACACTCATACACTTTTGTTATTGTTTTGAATATGTGACCTCTAGTGGTGAAACTTACATACTGTGCCTTTAAACAAGTAAAAATGTGTCAGTTTTCAGCATGTGTTTGCAGCTACCGCCGATATTTTGTGTGATTTGTATGTCCAAAAACTTTCTGAGGCCAGTGTAGACTGTGAGCTGTGTTTGATTTGACGCTAAAGCATGTAGCCACATGTAATTGTGGAAAGGAAAGAAGTCATATTTATCTTATAGATAAGCAAAAATGGCTTTGTGTGTGTTTTGGTGTAAATGTACTATGTGATATGGAGATAGCTCTTATCAGCTGCTGGAAAATCATTGCCAGACCACCAGGGTACAAACTGTAACGTGTTCTCACAAAGGAAGGCCTTATAAACACAGCCAGTAGAAACAAGGGCATGAGGGCACAGGACGATCTCTGAACATGTGCTGGTAATATCACACTAGTTCAGTGTAATGGGTTATTTAAATATTTTATTGTTAAGTAGCAAGGGATTCATGTCTTTATCTATTGTTTCTTTAGGGCTTAGAAATCTCACTAAATGATACGCTTTTTATATATATATATATATATATATATATATATATATATATATATATATCTCAAACAATTTAAATCTGATTTTTGTTTCCTGCTAGAATGTCACTCATCGCAATGGGGACCGGACTTATGGATGTCTCATGGTATGACACATTCAGCCGGTGTTTGCATTTTTAAAAAATCTATTTGAAGGCAAGGTGATTCTCAAAGTGATTAGGGGGGAAGTTATGTCTGCCTTTTTCTTAAAATTTCAAATTTGACATGTATTCTTGTTTGTTTATGGTTATAATCAGCAGAAAGAAAATGAAGCCTTTATTAGTCATTTAGAGGAACATTGGTTAAAATTATTGACCAATTATCCCAATTCCATGCTTATTTTTGATGGAAATGTTAATGTGGCTTTAGATAGTAGGATAGACTATGGCCTCCAAAACTCCCTGACAATATTAGTTTATACTTGGAAGTATTTATGCAAAAATTCTTCTTAATCGGTAGTTGGAGGGAGTTGTGTGGAAGAAATGTAATATTAGTTATGTATTAATACAAGTTATGTATTATGTTTGCATTTTCTATATGTTTAATTTTCTATATTAATTTACTTGCTTAGAAAGGCAGTAATTAGATAGTAAGATAATTTGCACGAGGATTGCATGTTGAGTCACATGCTTCTCTGCTACTCTGATAAAACAAAGAACAGTTATTGATCTTATGAATGTATGATGTATATGACCATTGTATACATGGCTGGAAATGAGAAATGTGTGACCATTATATGTTTGTAACAGAGATTTGTGTGTCCTCTCCGCTCAAGGATAGAATATGATGAACAAGCCTAAAAATGTTCCACGTATGGCTGAAAATATTTTCATTGGCCTAGAAAGATAACAATCTGGGAGTCAAGACTATAAAGGAGGTAGGATGCCCTCCCTTCACTGTCACACTCTACAGCCACTTTGTATGACTGTATGATTGCTGACCTTTCCTTGCAAGGGAATAAATAATCTTTAAAGACAATTGGTACATGTTTGTCTCTTATTCAGTGATTGCCACCTCAGTTTGGTGTAGTTGGCAGGATTACTTGGATGTGCCTCATGGACCCGAGAGCAGTCGGTGACTGATCATCCTGGATTGAGCAGTTCCAGCCCTACCTCGTAAACTTGAGAGACGAGGGGCCGACCGCCAGGTCCCAGGAGGGACACCACTGGAATCACAAAAAGAACTGAAGTGGCATAAGCTCAGACTGGTAAGAGACAAAATTTAAATTTAAAAAGGTACCTGAAAGGGAGTGACTCATGATGGTTGATGAAACTCTGTGGTGACTGGTACTGGAAAAACTAGCTGAGTGGGTTCAGTTAATCCACGGTAGTCTAGGACTATGAAACGTAGTGGGGAAGCGACCCCAAGGGTCCAGATGACCAAAACTGAGAGAAAGCTCTCCTGCCCAATTTAGGAGAAAATTGGATCTCTCTAGAGAAGTCTAGAGTTATATAGGTGCGCCGAAAACGACCACAGAGATGAACTGGCCATCATGGGGAAGTCCCGGAGTAAAAAGAGTAAAAATTATCAATATGATACACTGGTGTTTTGTCAGATGAGAAAAGGATTAATCAAATACCACTTCCCTGAAGAGGGAATTTTAAGTGTCACTAGGCTGACAGCAGAGAGAGACTCAATTGTAGAGGGGAGTGAAAAACAAAAAGGCTGTTGTGCTAAACGTGTGTGTGAATTGTAAGCCAACAATAATGTGCTGGTTAGATGAGGCAGAGCGCAGAGAAAGAAAATCGATGCAGAGGGAACTGGCGTGTAGGGGAGTAGGGGAAATAAATGAAAATGAGAAAAAATCTACTGCACCAACACTTATTAACCCTTTTCCTGTTCTGTCCCTTTCATCACCACCACCTTATCTGTATCCTGTGGCTGAGCTGCAAGAGCTGAAAATGGATCCAGACCTCGACTGCTCTCCCCCAAGACGACAAGCGCAAGCATGAACGGAGGTGAAACAGGGCCCATTTATCAACAGGAGAAAAAATAACTTTAAGTACAGCTGGACAACACTTTTTTGGGCCTATCACTGTGCTATTCCTCAGGCCGACTGAAATGGCGGTGCAGAGACCCTGGCACCCATTCAGAATTCCAGGGATGTGTGGTATAAGGGATACCATGTGCATATTCACTGTGTTATCGTGGGGATCTGTTTGATAATCATCTACTCAACGGAGGTCATCAAGGAGACTGAAAAGGTTGACAACCACAATGTGAGTACCAACAGTTATGCAAATGTGAGTCATCACCTTGTCAAAAGGGCAACAACACTGACAATAGTAATTCCAGTACACAGTTTAGCAGGGGACATAGTCACTCTGGTTGAAGGATCAAATGCCAGATTCGAGTGTAATCTTTATGAGAAGAACATTCCCTACTGTGCAGGCTATGACAGCAAAACCAGGTATGCATCCATCCATCCATCTTCTTCCGCTTATCCTGGGCCAGGTCGCGGGGGCAGCAGTCTAAGCAGGGACGCCCAGACTTCCCTCTCCCTAGACACTTCCTCCAGCTCTTCAGGGGGGATGCCGAGGTATTCCCAGGCCAGCCGGGAGACATAATACCTCCCCGGGAAGGCGTCCAGGATTGACCGAGCTCCGGGTGACCGAGCTCCTCACCCTATCTCTAAGTGAGCGGCCAGCCACCCTGCGGAGAAAGCTCATTTCGGCCGCCTGTATCGGGATCTTGTCCTTTCGGTCATGACCCACAGCTCATGACCATAGGTGAGAGTAGGAACGTAGATTGACTGGCAAATCGAGAGCTTCGCCTTGCAGCTCAGCTTCTTCTTCACCACGACAGACCGGTACATCGACCGCATTACTGCAGAAGCTGCACCGATCCGTCTGTCAATCTCCCATTCCATCCTTCCCTCTCTCATGAACAAGACCCCAAGATACTTGAACTCCTCCACTTGAGGCAGGAACTCTCCACCAACCTAAAGTGGGCAAGCCACCCTTTTCCTTACTGACTTGGAGGTGCTGATTCTCATCCCAGCCGCTTCACACTCTGCTGCAAACCGTCCCAGTGCATGCTGAAGGTCCTGGTCTGATTGGGCCAACATGACAACATCATCCACAAAAACCAGAGACGAAATCGTGTGGTCCCCAAACTTGACACCCTCCGGCCCCTGGCTGCGCCTAGAAATTCAGTCCATAAAAATTATGAACAGAACCGGTGACAAAGGGCAGCCCTGTCAACATGCACCGGGAACAAGTCTGACTTACTGCAGGCAATGCGAACCAAGCTCCTGCTCCGGTCGTACCGGAGCCCTTTAGCCCTTAGCAAAGGGTCCCAGACCCCATACTCCTAGAGCACCCTCCACAGAACGCCGTGAGGGACACAGTCGAATGCCTTCTCCAAATCCACAAAGCACATGTGGATGGGTTGGGCAAACTCCCATGAACCCTCCAGCACCCTTGAGAGGGTATAGAGCTGGTCCAGTGTTCTATGACCGGGATGAAAACCGCACTGAATCCAAGGTTCTACGGTTTGCCAGATCTCTTCGAGGCCAACCGATAGTCCTTCTCCATGGCCTCACCGAACTCTTCCCAGGCCCGATTTTTTGCCTCCACAACCACCCGGGCTGCCGTCCACTTGGCCTGCCAGTACCCGTCACCTGCCTCAGGAGTCCCACAAGCCAGCCAGGCCTGATAGATCTCCTTCTTCAGCTTGACGGCATCCCTTACTTCTGGTGTCCACCACCGGGTTTGGGGATTGCCGCCTTAACAGGCACCGGAGACCTTACGACCACAGCTCCAAGCGGCCACGTCGACAATGGAGGTGGAGAACATAGTCCACTCAGTACGTTTTGGTCTGTCGAGTCTGTCCGGCTTCCTCCCCTGCCATTGGAGCCAACTCACCACTAGATGGTGATCAGTTGACAGCTCCGCCCCTCTCTTCACCTGAGTGTCCAAGACATACGGCCGGAGGTCGGATGAAATGACCACAAAGTCGATCATCAACCTCCGGCCTAGGGTGTCCTGGTGCCACGTGCACTGATGGACACCCAGATGTTTGAACATGGTGTTCATTATTGACAAGCTGTAACTAGTACAGAAGTCCAATAACAGAACACCGCTCGGGTTCAGATCAGGGGGGCTGTTCCTCCCAATCCCTATTAATGATCTTCCACAACACTGTCACGGAGTTATATGCCGATGACACTGTTCTGTACACACATGCAAAATATGCTCAGCTAGCAGCTAAGAAATTAACTCATGCCATGCAAGATGTTGTTGTGTGGCTTGAACAATCTTGTCTTACCTTGAATATCAGCAAGACAAAAGGTATGTTCTTTTATAAAACCAAGGGGCAGATTCAAACTGCTGACATTTTTATTAAAAATGAATCAATTGACCTAGTTACTGAATTTAAATATCTTTCATTTTAGATTTTAAATGAATTTAATAGGTATCATTTTAGATTTGAATCTTAACTTCAAGAAACACATCAATAAAATGACAAAAATTATAAAATATAACTTGGCAAACTTCAGACAGGTTAGATCATCCCTCCCTATGGATGTAGCCAAATTATTTATGCATGCTTTAATTTTATCACATATTTCATACTGTATCACCTGTTGGGGACAGGCCAGTGAATCTGCCAGTAGACCTCTAGAATCAAAATATAAGCAAGCTATAAAAATCCTTGATAAAAAGCCATTTCGGAACCACCATTGCAAGATCCTAGAGAAACACAATTTATTGAGTTTTGAAAATTTTAGACTCTTTTCAAACTTGACTCTAGTGTATAAGATTCTATACGGCCTGGCCCCTGTATGTTTACTGTTTTTTGTTTACAATCGCCCTGCAATTTCTGTAAAATATACCAGAATAGCTTCTATTTTTGTCTGCAACATACCTCTTTGCTGTTCAACCTTTAGACAATCTGCTTTTTCATTTAAAGCCACTACACAGTGGAATGCAATAACAGATGACATAAAGAGCTGCAGTTCCATTAAGAGTTTTAAATCACAACTGAAATCTTTTCTGAAGACCACTTAAATCTGTACCCACTGACACTGATGTGGTGCTGACAAAATGTGTTTTGTGTATGTGTGTTTAGGGGGTGGGGGAGTGTTCTTTGTATGTTGTTGTTTTTTTCCCTGCCTGGGGACTGCAGTTGTAAATTGGCTAACTCTGGTACAATGCATCAAATGGTGACATTTATGTTTGAAATTGTACATGGCCCCTAATAAATAAATAAAATAAATAAAAAATGACAAAGCCAGGATGGAGAGTAGGATGGTCTGAATGCAGAATCAGAATTGATGTGGAGAATGCTACAATAAACTGTTCACTGAACAACGGCACCCACACCATGACCTTTATGTGTCCTTTCGACAGACCAAGTGACACTTCAGCAGTTTGGGTATGTGGAGACAGGGCTTTTATTATGTTCTACCGAAGAAATTGTCAGGCTGTTGCTATCCAGCTTTGATGAATGTGGGCACATCATCAGTGTATTTACCAGGAGAACAACCGCCAATGGTAAGACAGAAAAGAGACATCAACAACATTTTGCAAGGAACCCTGCCAAGTAGCACAAAGGATATGTACTTTCTGACCCATTGACCTCGGGGAGCTAATGTGGGGTGGTCCATCTTTTTAGGAGGAACTACTGTAGCACTGAATAAGATCAATGGGTTGGCATGGACTGTGTTAGCAATAGCAAACAGTACTGAGAATGCTTTGACAATGGTTAATGATGAAATGAAACAAAAGAGAGATTCAGAAGCTGATTGGTGTTAGACATGTTAACTGCCGAGAAAGGAGTATGTAGGAGGGGTATGTACAATTTTGGGAACATCATGTTGTTTTTACATTTCAGACTATAGTGACAACATAACCAATATTATTGAGCACATGAGAATGGCCGTAAGAGAACCACCCAGAAGTGACAACTCATGGTTTGAATGGTTCACCAACCTCTGGGGAGGGTGGGGCTAATGGATATGTCATACAGTACTGCCAGTGATAGTGATAGGAGTTTTGGTGTTGCTGTGCCTACTATGTGTAATTCAATGTATTTCAGTTTTAGTGGAGAGACTGGTGAAAAGTACAGTCTCATACCAAATGCTTCAAATGTCTAATTATGAAGATCCAAAACCACAGAAAGTTGATGATGACACAGAAGAAGTTAAAGTGAAATGTATTAATTGAGTTTAGATATGTTTTTCCTATTCTGAGCATCTATACTATTTCTGGTTTATACTGAGGTGACTGAGGGTCTGACCTAGTGTCAGGAGTGCATTAACAGTGTTTATTAATTTAGCCCGGCTTCAGATAAAAATCTTTACATGCTTGCTTATAACAAAGGGACTATCCCCACAAAAACATCCTAAGCTTTCTTCTTTTTAAATCTTTTTCCACAAATTTAAGAGAGTGATCATTTATATGAAAATCAGAGATGAAGAGTATAAATGTGATGTAGTGACTTATATTTGCTGTATTATTATTATCAATGAATGATAAAAAGAGGGGAACTGTGGAAGAAATGTAATATGTTATGTATTTTATTTGCATTTTCTATATGTTTGATTTTCTATATTATTGGAATTGCTTAGAAAGACAGTAATTAGATAATAAGATAATTTGCACAAGGATTGCATGTGGAGTCACATACTTCTCTGCTACTTTGATAGAACAAAGAACAGTTATTGATCTTATGAATGTATGATATTTATGACCATTGTATACATGACTGGAAATGAGAAATGTGTGACCATTATAGGTCCGTGACAGAGGGGCCTCCGCTCAAGGATAGAATATGATGAACAAGTCTAAAAATGTTCCATGTATAGTTGAAAATATTTTCATTGGCCTAGAAAGACAACATTCTGGGAGTCAAGACTATAAAGGAGGAAGGATGCCCTCCCTTCACTGTCACACTCTGCTGCCACTCTGTATGACTGTATGATTGCTGACCTTTCCTTGCAAGGGAATAAGCCACCACAATTTGGTACCAGGAGTGGTGTCTGGATGTGCAGCCAGCTGCTATAGATAAGGGTTGTGAATATTCCATAATCACGAAGTAGTAGTGAAGTAGTGGAAAATAAACAATGTTATTTGTTCAAAACTCCACAATGGGCTTATGAATGGGGCATTAAAGACACAAAATGGGCTTCATTAATGTGTCAAAGGTCAAAGGACAGGGTTAAACTACAAAGTGTAGATATTATGACTCCGGCTGACTTACAATGCACATCACATGTCGTGGTTGACAGAGACAAATTTATGAAGAAAAATGGTTGGCAGAACCGACCAGTGATTAACTATATGTTCTGGAATGATCATATGTGTGATCTGTCTGTAAGCTTAACAAGGCATCAGTGTTCTTTTTATCTGGTTCTTTATCTGGTTCTTTTTATAATTTTTCCATCACCATTTTCTGCCCATAAGAGCATCTTTATTCACACACACACACCTTCTAGCTTGTGATAATGTGAGTGTGTTCTCTTCTTACTGGAAACTTAACAACTCAGTTCTCACTTATAGTGAAGTAAAAGATGAAATCAATTAGATAATTCACAAAAATTGGAATAAAGCAAGAGAGGAGAACAGTTACAGCATCAACTGGGAATTTACTATGTATGAAACTGGCAAATATCTTACAAAATGTAGTAGGGATTTGGTCAAAAAGAAAAAGAAAACTGACGAAAATACCATATGCAAAATCATTAATCTTTTGGTTACACTTTAATTTGGTGGTCCAGTTTAGACATTCTGTTGACTATAAGTATGTTGCACCTACATGTCAACTAATAGTCATTAGAGTATTAATAGACTGTCTGCTTAATATCTGCTAGCACTTTATATTGTGATGACTATAAGACTATGGGCCCTATCTTACACCAGCGCAATGCAGCGCCAAGTGCGATGCGTTTTTTTGCTAGTTTCATGTTAAGGCTATGTTAAGGACGTGTGTCCTCTTTCTTTTGTGAAATAACGGTAAACCACTTTATTTCTGTTTGACTAATGTGCAATTTTGACACAAATTAATTCATTATGATCAATGAATCACTTTTTATTGTAAACCTGTGGTAAAACATCGATGCTTCTAAATCTTTAAGTAAACAACAAAAATCCCAGCAAAAGGTCACTTTTATCATGTTCGTTTTGTGATCGCACTAGTTTCCAGTGATTTCTTTCCGATTAGTTTTCTGATAAAACTTCCATTTGTTGGTGAAATTATGGATTTGTGTGACGTTGTTCCAGAGAGGCGTGTTACGGGCGTGTTTTAGTGTTTAACAGTGGAGGCGCAGCATGGTTTTGGGCTCAGTGCTACAGGCCCAAGGCTTTTAGCCCGGCATGGCCCGTTTGAAGCCCTGGCTCGCACTGGCCCAACAGTGGAAACGCGACTAATCATTCATTAATTATGAGGAAAGCATAGAGAAAACATTACTTCCAGCCACTTTATGCCAAGGGTTAATAACTCTTATCCCAAAATTAAATAAAGATCCCCTTTTCGTAGAAAATTGGGGTTCAGTCATACTGTTGAAAAATTATTATAACATAATAGCTTTAGTCCTAGCAAAAAGATTAAAATAAGTTTTGACCTCTATCATTGACAAAACAGTCAGGGTTAATACAGAAAAGAACCATTTCCAATAATATTGTTACGTAATGCAGACAAGGAGAGAAAGATGGAAGGGTAAGAAGAAAGATGAGTTTATTGAATAACAAGTGGAGAGAATGATGGATATAACAGTGGGTGATGAGACAGATGAACACAGGAGGGAATGGAGACGCTGGAGACAGGGATATAGTCCACAATGTGAAAACGAGACCGGACGATGAGCTGGGGTGAGGTGTCTGTAGTTATAAAGGCAGTGATGAGGGTGATGATGAGGTGCAGGTGTGTGTGATCATGAATGACGTGCAGGTGAGAGCCAAGGAGGGTGATGGGAAATGAAGTGCAAATATGTGACAATTATACAGTTAGTACTAGATATGTTACACTATTTAGACTTAATTAACGGTAATGGCTTCATTTTATTTTTAGATTACTACAACTTTTGAAAAATAGGAACACACATTTTTATTTCAGGCTCTTCAAAAAAATTGGCTTTGGCGACTCCTGCAGGATGGTTAAAATGCTATGCATGGAAATAGCTCAAACGAAGTAATGGTACTTCACCCAGATTCTTTTTAAATCGAGGAGTTAGACAAGGATTTCCAGTTTCTCCTTATCTATTCTTAATTGCAACACAGTTCCTTAGCTCATATATCAATAGTAGTATTTTAAAGGGTCTAACAATTGGCAACACTAAAATAATAATTAGTCAACTAGCTGACAATACAGCTTTATTCTTAAATGATTCATTACAAATTCTAGTGGCTTTGTGCTTTCTTCAGTTTCCTATTCTGAAGTTTCAAGGTTACATTTTAATTTTAATAAATGTGAATTGCTATCAATTAAAAATTGCTCTATTACTTCAATTGCGGTTATTGCTGTCAAAACTACACACTGTAAAACCTAAGTTACAGTATATGGACTAAATAAAAATGAGGTAACTGCACTCAGATATTACCTAAAGTTATGTGGTTATCTTCATAGAACCCGGACCATTTACAAGGAGGGACAGAGCAGTGTAGAATAATGGTTAAATATGTGAAAAATAGCATGAACACATGTTACAGTGCACCCCACCACAACGCCTTGATACCAATCTATATATTTAGCTTCTAAAGACCTGGTTTGCAAATTCCAAATCGGATAAATATAATGAATTCTTGTTACAGTAAAAGGATTTATCTCACATAACAACCACAAAGCTTAAAAAAACAAGCTGTGAAGTTGAAAACCAGACTGGGAACCAAACGTTTACCTGTAGTAGAAGACCTGAAACATGCTGCATTCATTGTTTATATGTGAGATTCTGCTGCTCTCTGCTGGACTATCTGTAATTCCATTTTGGTTTTGCATTAACTTGAATTGAGCTGAATCAAAAGGATGGTTGAGTCATTAATAATAATAAAAATAACAACAACAATAATATTGAAGTTCTTGTTTCTTTAATTATAATTTCAAATGTACATAAAATGTCCAAATTTAAAAATTCCACTAATACATTGAAAATTGCTAATTTATACATCTGTTAAATTTAACAGATTATGTTGCTTATGGTAATTATGTTAGTATGAGCAGTTGGTAAAAACTGTAAGAAGAATATGTTTGCTGGTTTAGAATTTCATATAGGCCTAATAGTACTGTAGATGTCAGTGACAGTGGCAATGATTGTTAATGTAATGCTGTGTGCATTGTGTCACTGACATCTGACATGTTTGGATTTATGTCTTACATTTGGCAGATATTGTGAGCCATATTTTGTGCAATTATCAGTATTTACAGTATTTACAGCCTTTAAAGGGATAGTTACCTAAAATTGAAATTTCGGTCATCATTTACTCACACCCATGTTGTTCCAAATACGTAAACCTTTCGTTACTTCAGGACTTTCATTTTTACTAAAATCTGTGTGATTTTTGTCCCTCCATTGAATCGAGCAGTTTAGTCCAAATTTTCTGTGGAGACACGATCGCTTTATGCGCTGAACAGCTTTAATTTAGGCTTTTATCCACATATAAACATTAATCAATGTTCACTTGACACGTGAGAACCTATGAGGTTGTAACTTGTAACTGTTTATGTTCACTGATCAATGTTTATATGTGAATAAAAGCAAAGATGTAATGTCCAGGGGTCAGAAAGTAAAAGTCTTAAAGATTTTACTAATTAGTTCTATCTCCTGGCAGAGAAACTGCTAATTAGCAAATCCAGGTGATTGGAACAAAATACTGAGGAGGACTTTAACTTTCTGAACCTGGACTTTACACCTCTGAATAAAAGCCTAAATTCAATCTGTTCATCATATAAAGTGATCATGTCTCTTCAGAAAATTTTGACTAAATTCATATGGATTAGTTTTACGATCTCTTTATGAACTTTTTGAAGCGTCAAAGTGGTAGTTATGTCAATGGAGAGTACAGAACTGTCTCAGATTTTAATAAAGATATCTTAATTTGTGTTGCGAAGATGAAGGAAAGTCTATATAGACTATATATATATACAGTATAGTGTGTGTGTGTGTGTGTGTGTGTGTGTGTGTGTGTGTGTGTGTGTGTGTGTGTGTGTGTGTGTGTGTGTGTGTGTGTGTGTGTGTGTGTGTGTGTGTGTATTTCCCAAATACAGAATTACATGTAATTTTAACATTTATAAACATTTACCCCCCTCTTCATCCCCTATAAACCAACAATCCCTCAGGTTGTTAAATTCTTATATTCTAATTTCTGTTCCATGGCTGGTCTTTAGAAGATCTTGACTGTATTAAAGCAAACCTATTACAAGTGATCTTGTAATATTCATTTTACATTATATTAATTAATTGTGTCATTCTTTTAAATTACATGGTCATGGGTTTTCAAATCTTTTAAAAGGTTTTGGTTGATAATTAATTTTCTTTAATTTCAGATATAACATCATATCACAAAGTCATGCTTATGTCTAAATTATTTTTTTCTTTGAAGGCTTTACATATATATATATATATGTAAAGCCTTCAAAGAAAAAAATATATATAGTATATATATAGTATATATACTGTATATATATATATATATATATAGAGAGAGAGAGAGAGAGAGAGAGAGAGAGAGATAACCAGAAGTCGCTCACCTTATTACAGAACCAGGACATATGAATAAAGACAGCAGCATAATTACATCATCACACATTTTGTCAGAGAAAACATGTTTTGAAGTAGAATTCTCATGTAAGCCTACGTTTTTTAATCACTAATAAGTCAGACTTTGATGTGTATCAACAAATATTTTGGGAAAAAACAACAATATGGGTCTCTTTCTGATAAATAATGGAAAATTTTCTTTTAAAAGCTATTTTAACTATTTACAATTCGCTGTTTGATTTGGTTGAAACCATTTTGTGATTAAAGTTGTAAATGTGCGGATGTGATCAATCAGATGTGCTGTAAGACACCAGCTGCTGAAGTTGTGCCTTCTCAAGCTCCAACATGAAAATCTGTTGATTCCGTCTATTAACATCCTGTATATAAAATCCACACAGTGCATGTTATGCTGAATCTGATACTGCACAACAGAAACAAAAACAACAAAAATACCACTATTATTATTACTCATCATCACCTTGACCAGTGTAGCATTGCTCCACCGGAGGTCCCAATCTGAACCTCCAGTCTCTTCTGGTGCCAGATTGTTCCAGAGACAGGAGTCGCTCATCAAACTACCCAGACTCCCATTAACACGCTGCATACAGGACCGCAGAGCACAGGAGCAACTGACCTGTAAGGTACAGGATCATTATTTACGCATTTCGGACAATAATGTAAAAAAAGAAAATCAAATAAAGTACATTAAAAAAAGTTTAGTATGTTTGCTTTCATCTAAAATTAGATGAAAGCTTCTAGATGAAAGCTTCTTCTTCAAGGCATGTGATTTATTGTTCGCTACTGACTTCATCCTTTCATGTGCATACACTTCATGAACTCAGGGTCAAAGCCTGAGTCAACAGACAAATTTGATTATCAGCATTCATAGTACCAACAAAGTCATACTCGAAACTAATCCTATAACCCTGAGTTTGTTTAACTATACCATCATGATACGAGCCCCAGTTTTTTATTCTTTTCACTTGAACGTGACATACAATTACAAATACAGAAGTGGGAAGGAGGATCTTCTATGGCGGCTTGTGACAGCAACATTAAGTAACCTCTGGTTGATGCCATAATAAAACCATTATTTGGGGGAAAAAAAACTTTTTATTCATTGATAGCCATTCAACAGCAGATAATGTTTTTTAAGCAACATCAATTTCATAGTAGTATGATAGATATCAGTTACACCAGGTTGTTGTTACACAACAAACATTGTTAAGGGTTAGATTAGAGTTAGTCCATTTTTTTTGCGTGTTGGCCAGTGGTTTTCAAACCTGGTCCAAGGGATCCACAGCACCACACATTTTGTTTTGTTTTTTGTTTGTTTTTTACCTATAGAATGTTCTATGTCTGTAAAGAAAACTCTCCTTGCTAATCAAAAACAAGCCTTAGAAATCTGACTTTTGGGGAAAATACAGTGAGGAAAATATTTGAACACCCTGCTATTTTGCAAGTTCTCCCACTTAGAAATCATGGAGGGGTCTGAAATTGTCATCGTAGGTGCATGTCCACTGTGAGAGACATAATCAAAAAAAAATCCAGAAATCACAATGTATGATTTTTTAACTATTTATTTGTATGATACAGCTGCAAATAAGTATTTGAACACCTGAGAAAATCAATGTTAATATTTGGTACAGTAGCCTTTGTTTGCAATTACAGAGGTCAAACGTTTCCTGTAGTTTTTCACCAGGTTTGCACACACTGCATGAGGGATTTTGGCCCACTCCTCCACACAGATCTTCTCTAGATCAATCAGGTTTCTGGGCTGTCGCTGAGAAACACGGAGTTTGAGCTCCCTCCAAAGATTCTCTATTGGGTTTAGGTCTGGAGACTGGCTAGGCCACGCCAGAACCTTGATATGCTTCTTACAGAGCCACTCCTTGGTTATCCTGGCTGTGTGCTTTGGGTCATTGTCATGTTGGAAGACCCAGCCTCGACCCATCTTCAATGCTCTAACTGAGGGAAGGAGGTTGTTCCCCAAAATCTCGCAATACATGGCCCCGGTCATCCTCTCCTTAATACAGTGCAGTCGCCCTGTCCCAATTGCAGAAAAACACCCCCAAAGCATGATGCTACCACCCCCATGCTTCACAGTAGGGATGGTGTTCTTGGGATGGTACTCATCATTCTTCTTCCTCCAAACACGTTTAGTGGAATTATGACCAAAAAGTTCTATTTTGGTCTCATCTGACCACATGACTTTCTCCCATGACTCCTCTGGATCATCCAAATGGTCATTGGCAAACTTAAGATGGGCCTTGACATGTGCTGGTTTAAGCAGGGGAACCTTCCGTGCCATGCATGATTTCAAACCAAGACGTCTTAGTGTATTACCAACAGTAACCTTGGAAACGGTGGTCCCAGCTCTTTTCAGGTCATTGACCAGCTCCTCCCGTGTAGTTCTGGGCTGCTTTCTCACCTAGGATCATTGAGACCCACGAGGTGAGATCTTGCATGGAGCCCCAGTCCGAGGGAGATTGACAGTCATGTTTAGCTTCTTCCATTTTCTAATGATTGCTCCTACAGTGGACCTTTTTTCACCAAGCTGCTTGGCAATTTCCCCGTAGAACTTTCCAGCCTTGTGGAGGTGTACAATTTTGTCTCTAGTGTCTTTGGACAGCTCTTTGGTCTTGGCCATGTTAGTAGTTGGATTCTTACTGATTGTATGGGGTGGACAGGAGTCTTTATGCAGCTAACGACCTCAAACAGGTGCATCTAATTTAGGATAATAAATGGAGTGGAGGTGGATATTTTAAAGGCAGACTAACAGGTCTTTGAGGGTCAGAATTCTAGCTGATAGACAGGTGTTCAAATACTTATTTGCAGCTGTATCATACAAATAAATAGTTAAAAAATCATATATTGTGATTTCTGGATTTTGTTTTTTTTATTATGTCTCTCACAGTGGACATGCACCTACGATGACAATTTCAGACCCCTCCATGATTTCCAAGTGGGAGAACTTGCAAAATAGCAGGGTGTTCAAATACTTATTTTCCTCACTGTATGTTAGATGGGGCTTTAGTTCTATTTTTCTAAGTTGGTTGTAGATGTTTAGTTGTTATGCTTCCAAACTGAAACTGCATTTGTATATATTTTCTGAAAAAGCCAGAGAGGGTGTTCAGACTTATAAATGTGCAGGGTTTGAATTAAAGTCTGCAGGAACAGGCCTCTAGGTGTATACTTCGGTGACACTTTATTTTGATGGTCCCTTTTGAACATTCTGTTGACAATATATAAGTAACTTTGTAACTACATGTCAACTAACTATCATTAGAGAATTAGTAGACTGTCTACTTAATATCTGCTAGCTCTTTACTGTGGTGGTCCTCCAACAGACACTCTACTGACTATCAGTAACTTTGCAACTACATGTCAACTTATTCTAACCCTAACCCTAAACCTATACTTCTGTTTTTATGTGACAGCTTTACTCAGGTGTGTTTTGTGATGGTACGTACCTCTCCTTCCAAGTCTCCCGTGCTGAAGCTAATGTGCCTTTGTAAATTCAGCTGTAGGCGATTCTGGTACCACAGTTGTATTTGTTCCACAACCTGTAGGCCAGCCCACAGGACGTCCTTCTGTCTTTCCAGATCTCTAAGTCTCTTCAGCTGAAAGAAATACCTTAAATTAGTGAAAGAGCATAAATATTGAATCTCACACCACAATATCAACTGCAAGTGTGGTGGCACATTAGAAAGACAGAATTACGACTAGAGCATATATTGGAGAATATATTGTTTGTGATATTGATAATCAGCTGATATTTGGCCATTTTGAGATTACTGCATTGGTCGATAACCTGCCTGTTTGGCAGTAAAAACAGTTGCTCGGCATACAGGAAATATGCAAGTATTATGTAAAACTAATATTTAATTCAGCAAGAATTCATACTTTTCTTACATCCCTGGACGTAAAGTTTTCTTTTTTTGTTGTTTATTTGCATTCTTGGTGATGTGATGTATATTGTGTTTTGTGTGCATTTCTCTCTCTTTCTCTTTCCCTCTGTACAGTGCTTAATTGGGATCAGCTGCGGGAGATTGCGTTGAGTAGTGCTTAAATGCTGGGAAAGATGGCAGTTATGGAGAGCTTCTTGTTGTACTCCGCAGTGATTATCATTGGCATTCTGTCCTCCATCTCCTGCCCTAGACATCCAGTTATTGCTGTAGCATTGTGGTAGTGGTTTTTCCCTGTTTCTTTGTAACTAATATTTCTTTCGGAAGCCGTTGGGAGGAGGTTGCCCTTTTCTTTCTGAATCTTTTTTTCTCCTGTTTATTGGTTAGTCAAGGAGTAAGGGAAGGCTCTCATATTTTATTTGGGATTTTTCTCTGATAGATAAGTGATAGGTAAGTTAAATTTCATCCCTTTAGTCAGATTAAATTTGTTTATTATTTTGGCCTGAACCCCTCCTGAAGATCCACACTTCCTGTTATTTATGTTGTTTTGCAACTATACTGTCGTCCTGTAGACCCATGATTGTCTGTGAGCTTGGACAGGACAGGGGACGTAGCTGTTAAAAAACATAGTTCCTATTTTCTTTTTATCCTTGTCACTGACATCCCCAACCCTAGACTGGGGAGGACATAACACTTTTGTATCTAATTTATAATTTTATTTGAGATTAGTCACCCTGCCTTAACAACTGCTTAGCAATTCCCTAGCAATTCTCTAGTCTTGCGTAGCCAGACCTTCACGGCTGAAGAGGCCGTCTGACTGACATGTAAAACCACACAGTTTGTTTTGTTTCACAGTCTGAAAATGTAAATTCGATTTCCCTACTATAACAGACAGCTGTGTAAAATTTCTGGACGTCTTTTACAGAGTCTATGCCATGAACTTCACATATGAAAATCCAATGTTTAGTTGACCATGATAAACGTTCATTGTCACAGCTGTAAAAACATGACAGCACATCTTTGTTTCCTAAAGGACTGTTAAAGAACGCGGCACACACGTCTTGTGGAAATCCTATGGAATTTAACCAATCAGATCACAACATCAAAACTCCAGGGCTGCGTCCGAAACTCAGGCAGGCTTATCAGGCAATGACTTGGCATGCAGCGTTTGCGCACGAAGGTACCTCACAAAACTGATTTCAGACGGACTTCTGAGGCAGCGTAAGAGTTTAATGATCTACAGCAAAATAGAGTGAGCTTTGGTGAAAACTAAGCAAATATTTAATTTCTACCACAGTAATTTCTCGATAGATTGACATCAGAAGTGGAAAACATGGGCTATTTTTCATTTTTGGGTGGTATCCTTTTAAGCTTTTGGACGCAGCCCTGAAGTGTTTACAATTTTGTGTGTGCCTCAGACATCTGAGGCTGAGACTAGCAGCTGCCTTGCAGCCGCTTAGAACCTTAGCTACCGTTAGCAATTATCCAGAACATATTACGTCTAGCAACCAAACATCTTAACTGCAATGCAACCACTTAGCAATGCCCTAGCAACCAAAACACCTCAGCAACCATCAAAGACATGCTTAGCAACAACGGAGAACACCTTGGCAAGCATTTAAAATACAGTACATGGCCTACATAGTTCTCATTTTGTCTAAGCCATCTAACCTTCTAACCTCGTTTCAACCTGCCCAAGTATGCAAACTACATAAGTCTTAAACCTTCAAACTACAAATTTCAGACAAGGCTTTGACAAATTTACATTCAACATTTGTCTTTGCAATCTTTCATTTTTAAGTTTAATCACAATAGACTGTCCTGCTTTTTCCAAGAGGAGGTTTTATATGATTTTCTCCCTTTTATGAACTGTCCCATCCCATCTGAGGAACATCCCCCCCAGTCTCTTACCCATTGGAAGCAGTGCAGAGCATCAGGGCTGTAGAGGTTGTTCTGGAGAGGGATAATGAGGACGGTATAAGAGTCATCACATGCCATGTGTATAAAGATGTCAAGATATAAACACAAAATGAATATTCGGGAGAGAGAGAAACAAGAAACTGAGAAATACGGAGCCTTGTGAGAGTGAGCGAGAGAGGGAGGGACAGATGAAGAAATGCAAATAGAAAAATTCTGTCAAAGCTAATGATGAACAGTATTTGCGGTTGTGCTGGGTGCATTACTCACACTGCAAAACCAAACCAATAAACATCTAATTGCACATACAGATGATAACAGAGACCAGATTTTGGAACTGTAAGTTATTATTTCGCTCAGCAAATAACAGTCAATAACAAAACCTGAGCTGTCAGTTGAACAGTCCTCCCATCATTTTGCATTCCTGTTCCAACATGTTAGGGAATGTGACTGAACCTGGTCTGAAATAATAACAGGCGTGTTAACACAACTATTTGAAAATAAACCAATACAATTTCAGATGTAATACCAAGGGTGTTGACAAAAACTGAGCGTTTGGACCACATTTATAAAGAAGTTAAATTTATAAAGAAATGCAACTTTGCAGTTGAAACTGCAGTTCATTTCATATAACTTAAATTTTACATTGGTTGCAGAAGACTTTAAATATAAAAACATGACACAAGATAAATTATTTAAGTGTATGGTTTTATTATAAAGTATTACTCCTCATACTACTTTAAATGTCAATACAAAATACTCTTTAAAGGTACAATATGTAAGAATGTTGTCTCAAAATATCCAAAAAACACTTGCACAGTGTTATATTTCTTTCAATTATGTACCCACATTATCCTAAATGTTTCCAAGAATTCGTAAATTCAGAGAAATTCACAATTTTAAATAGTGCCCGTCACTTGTCGCCTGTCAATGACGTAATATGCGCATTATCCCTGATTTCCGCTTGTACTGCCAAAGTAACCATGGCGGCAGATGTGGACAACTGCTTAATGTTTAGCCTCACACTGTTGTTATTTCGCTCAAACATTATGGACCATGGCAAGCAGACTTTGGGATAAAAGGAGAAATAAAACGAGGATCAATATCGGCGTGGCGTTTTCGAGATGCCGAGAGCTTCGTGGCAAACTTCGATTTGACAGAGCTTCACAACTTGACAGAGACGCTGCTCTTGCATGTGCTTTATTAGACAGGTGAGCATTATAGCTATTATATAGCTATTATATACTTATATAACATGATGAATGTTGATCTAGCTTACTGCTAGTCTCATATAGCCAACAAACTAACACATAGAATAACATTATAACTTTCAACACACTGATATCTGTCTCTCATTAGCCATCTCTGTCTGTTTTATACCACAGTCATGTTAAAAAACATGAATGTTTTCACTCATCCATAAACTTATTAGATCCATCAGCTGACGGCAATTTCCATGATTCCATGGATATATAGGAAATATATTATCTTCCTGGCCAAGAAAGAATAACCATTTCCAACTAAAGTAAATAAAGTTTTAGCAGGGTAATAGCATAGGTATCACTAGATCAAGATGTTTAATGACTTCGATATGTGGCAAACATAGAGACAATAAAGCGTCGATATAATGGTTTAATAAATGAAACTAGGGTAGGCTACACACACAACTAAACTAAGCAAAGATTATATACAAAA
The DNA here is from genome assembly GCF_951802725.1 of Rutilus rutilus. Lineage (NCBI taxonomy): Eukaryota > Metazoa > Chordata > Actinopteri > Cypriniformes > Leuciscidae > Rutilus > Rutilus rutilus. Next base: position 22,000,470 of record NC_140212.1, on the reverse strand, counting down.
TCAAGAAAGTAAAGAAAAGTGAAGAAAGAGAGAGAGAGAGAAGAAAAGAGAATGGCAAGATTACAATCAGTTAACCACAACCTACGAGAAACATCAGATAATGAGGGTCACCATGAAGGGGCACAATAACTTAGAAACGCATCTAAAAGCAGCGAACAGGTACTTGCATTGACTTTGGTTTCAAGTCCAGATGCAGGAGATTCTTGAGATTCTTGATGATTTTTGTCAGGAAGCATTCGTTTGGGTTCTTGGGGTGGTCCGCGTTGAATCCAAAGAAGTTGACTTGATGAAGTTGCCGGAAGAAGACAGGAAAATGTTGTCTCAAAGAGATTGAGCAAAGATCTGAACTAATCAGATACTCTTAAAGGTCCTATCAGTTCACACCCCTTTTGTTGAGGTGACCAATCTAAGATGACCTGGAGAAAGTCTTTGTTCCATCTTATCACCATTTGCATGTTCGTGCTGGCATGGAGAATTTGTGCAGTCTTTACACAAAAGTATGGTACAAATATTTATGATGCAATTTATCAAAACATGTTGTACACCATTGATTATAAAATCAAAAGGAGATTATTTTGATACTAAGAAAGAGGGGATTTGAAGACATTAAAGCAGTAATACATCATCTTTGGATATCAACATTGGAAGTTACTCTAACATAACTAAAGAATCATAACTAGGCTAATAAAACATAGGGACATGCATAACACACAGGAGAAATACTATAAACATTTGGGAAAGTCTGTGGATATGAATGGAGTAAATGTCCTTTGTGTATTGGAGTTTGTCTCTATAGTCTTTAGCCAAATGGCTAGTGTCTCCTGTGTTGTCTTTGAAGCTTGTAGACACAGTCTCTTGCTGAGATCGTTCAGTGGAGCTGAAGTGATAACAGCCTTTGAAGAGAACTGGTTTTAGGGCTGATGACAACAGGGGATAGGGGGAAGGTTTTATGATGTTTAGGTCATTTTGATTAAGGCCATTCGGTACACTGTCTAACTCCAATAGAGTTAATAATGTCTTTAAATGCCAGTCCCAATGCATCTTTTTCATTATCTACATGTATATTAAAATCACCAACAATTATGACTTTATCTCCAACCAGTACTAACTCTGATAGAAAGTCAGCAAATTCTTTGATAAAGTCTGTATGGTGCCCTGGTGGTCTGTATACAGTAGCCAGCACAAATCTCAAACGTGATTTATCATTTACACTATATATTGCTATATTAAGCACCAACACTTCAAAAGAATTACATTTGAAACTAGACTTCTTAGTCATTCTAAAAATATTACTATAAATTACAGCAACACCTCCCCCTTTGCCTTTCAGGCGAGGTTCATGTTTATAACAGTAATCTTGCAGGGTGGTCTCATTTAAAGTAATGGTTTTAGCCAGGTTTCTGTCAAACACACATCTAGATTATAGTCTGTACTAATCATATCATTAACAATAAGTTATTTTGAAGTAAGAGATCTAATATTCAGCAACCCAAGCTTTATCATTTGCTCATTTGTATTATATCAGTTTTTTTATTTGTTGAACATCAATTAAATTGTTACCCTTAGATGGGTTTGGAAGTGTTTTGTATGTCCTAATTCGGGGAACAGACACAGTCTCTATATGATGATATCTAGGTGAAAGAGGCTCTATGTGATGGGATTTATCTGACCTTGGTGACGTGAGACAGCTAACAGACGGCCGGTTTAGCCAGTCTGTCTGCTTCCTGACCTGAGCCCCAATTCATGCTTGAGCTCTAAGACAATGTGCCATATTACTAGAGAGAAGAGTAGCACCAACCCAGGAGGGATGAATACCATCTCTTTTCAACAGGTCAGGTCTGCCCCAAAAAAACGTTTCCATTTGTCTATGAATTCTATATTATTTTGCGGACACCACTTAGACAACCAACCATTGAGTGAGGACAATCTACTAAGTATCTCATCACTCCTGCGAACAGGAAGGGGGCCAGAGCAAATTACAGTGCCTGACATCATACTTGCGAGTTCAAACACCTCTTTAACATTAACTGGTGATCTCCGACTGGCGGAGTCGAACATCATTTGTGCCGACGTGAATAATAATCTTAGTGAATTTACGATTAGCATTAGCCAGCACTTTTAAATTTGCTTTGATGTCAGGCGCTCTGGCTCCCGGCAAACATGTGACTATGGTGGCTGGTGTCTCTATTTTCATGTTCTGTGTAATAGAATCGCCAATAACTAGGGCACATTCAACAGGATTCACAGTGGGTGTTTCACTGAGAGGGGAGAATCTATTTGAAGTTATAATCGGAACGGAAGAGCTGTGTTTTGTCCCGCCACTACAGCACCTCACCATCACCCAGTTGCCCTACTGCATGGGCTCTACTTCAGCCGGAACCGAACAATGTAAAGAGTTCACTAAGCTAGTCGCATCCAAAGCAGTATCTAAAGCCCTTGCACTCTTACAATTAACCTCGATTAAAGCTTGGATGCGTGTCTCTAGTTCTGAAATCTTCCCCGTCAGCTTTATTATCTCCCTGCATTTATCACATGTAAATCCTGTGCTGACAGAGAAGGATATGCTAAACATGTTGCATGAGGTGCAAGTAACAATAAGAGGAGAAGATGACATGACTTACCGTGTTTGTTGACTGATCCTATTCACCTAAGTTGTTTGATGGACTCCTAAAAGGCACGCGCGTGAAAAATAAATAAATAAAGAGCGCACGGATGGCACGCTAACAGGCTAGCGAATTACTAGCATGTTGTGCTATCAATAACGATTTAGATTGCCGCGCAAACTGCGCCGTTCACAAGGGATGTCAGAAGCGGACGGTCACGGGGCTAGCTTTCTTTACGTTACAAGAAAGCTACCCCGCCCCTCGCGCCCCGTTCTGCGTCACTCACCGGCGAAAGGAAGAAAGAGAGTGTTTTTAGTCCCGCCGAGGCCGGGACCAACCTCCATTCTCACACATTTCTCAGTCCTCTCCTAAGTTCAGGTGACTGGAAATATCAATGGTGCAGTAAACAAACACGCCTGCAAACAAACACCGTCACAAGACATGATGACGCTCTCTGGCTATTCGCCTATTACGACCCCTCTTCCCGCTCTCTCTTTGTTTGAGCCCCGCAAACTGCGCCGTTCACAAGGGATGTCAGAGCGGACGGTCACGAGCAATGTTCAGCACCCCGCGTGCCTCACTCACAGTCTTTTTCAGAAAGGAGGAGAGAGAGTGTTTTTAGTCCCGCCGAGGCCGGACCAACCTCCAATTCTCACGCATTTCTCAGTCCCCTCTTAAGTTCAGGTGGCTGAAAATATTAATATTGCAGTAAACGAGCCTGTTATAATACACGCACGCCTGCAAACTAACGGCGACACAAAACATGATGACGCTCTCTTATATGCTCGCGCTAACCAAAAGCTTATGTGTTTTCCCCCTGTGGCTCAGTGGTGAAATCTTAGGCTTTCGCGTCAGAGACCCGTGTTTGAATCCTGGCTCTGGCGGCAGATAAAAATTATGCTGTTCGCTTCTCCGAGCTCGCGGCCAGCTTCCTTACTTACAGAAAGCGAACCCGCCTCTCGCACCCTCCCGCTCACATGATGGTGCTCGAGTATTTATGAGCGTCTAAACATTTCGCTCTGTTAGTCCCCTTAAAAAGGCGACTGCAGATGTGTATTTTGCAGCCAACGAAAGGGTTGTACAACCCGCTCACCTGCACCCAAACACCGTTTTTACGGCACCCCAGAGAAATCTCATAAACAGAAATCTCAAAAAGAGCATAATGTCTGGTTGTCCGGCTCACGCCGCATGTGTTTTAAGTGTAGAAAAGGTGCCCACGTCTCAGTGTTCACCCCTACACACAAGCACTATACCCCCCGTGTCTCTCACGGAGCCCACTCTCATAAAGCTGGCAAAAGCCGCTCGAGTGTTAGATGTAGGAGATGTGCCCGCGACCCCGTGTCCACACCTACTCACTGCCCGCTCCGTTACACGGCCACTTCCTACCGGTCACGTTACGAATGTAAGTCTTGTGCCCGCTCACAAGCGCTCACACCTACTGACAAACACTTTACCCCCGGCGCCACTCTCGCGTCCCGTTCTTCGCACAATATGTTCCCGGTCCAAAGCCACCGGGACATCGTGTGTAAAACGACCAGCCATCGCTGTCTGCGAGCCGCCGTATTCGAGCACCGAGAGCGCGCGCACTGCGCCCGCGCCTCCGAATCAGGTTCTCGAGCCCGCGGAATGCGGCAATCGGAACCCGGAGGCCATTCTGCCCCTAGCCGTACATGCAAAAGCATGGGAAGCTATTCCAGGCGCGTCAGAATGGGTGCTGAGCACAGTAAAGCAGGGCTATTCATTGCAGTTCGCTCGCCGTCCCCCGCGCTTTCAAGCACGAAACCGAGACGAGAGTGAATGGGGAAGTAGCACACCTACTTCGTGCAGAAATAGCAAAACTTCTGTGCAAAGGGGCCATAGAACCGGTACCTCCTTCTCTGAGCGATTTTGAACTATTTGGACGATTGGCTGATTCTAGCACAGTCGGAGGAAGAACTTATTTCTCACAGAACAGTGCTTCTCAGCCACCTGGAAAGCCTGGGTCTCACAGTCAGCTGGACCAAGAGCTCATTACTGCCCAGTCAGTCAGCCTCTTTTCTGGGTTTAGACCTGGACTCTGTGGCAATGACGGGCCGGCTGTCGACACAGCGAGCGCGCCGTGTTCAATGCCTGGCCGCGTCTTTCCAGATGGGCAGCGCCGCACCTCTAAAAACATTTCAGAGGATGCTGGGTTGTATGGCATCAGCTGCAGCAGTGCTTCAGCTGGGTCTACTGCGTATGCGCCCGCTGCAACGCTGGTTGAACGCTCGAGTGCCTCACCGAGCCTGGGCGTCCGGCGGCATACGAATCAGAGTGATTCAGAGCTGCGTTTCAGCACTGAGACCCTGGTTAGCGGCCGACTGGTACCAGCAGGGAGTGACAATGGGAGCCGTCTCGCACCGAAAAGTTATCTCGACAGACGCCTCCAACTTAGGTTGGGGCGCTCTTTTCGAGGGCAGACCGGTCTTTGGCCTGTGGTCAGACCAGGCAAAACGCCTCCATATAAACTGTTTGGAGATGATAGCGGTCGAGAACGCGCTCAAGCGTTTCCTCCCACACATACGGGGCCACCATGTTCTAGTCCGTTCGGACAACATGTCCGTGGTGTCCTACGTGAACCACCAGGGCGGTGTCAGATCCAGGATTCTCTGCAAGCTGACAGAACGCCTTCTAGTGTGGGCTCATCACTCGTTGCGCTCGCTGAGAGCCGCGCACGTACCGGGCCACAAGAATGTCGGCCCAGACAGACTGCCCAGAGACAACATTCCCCCGGGAGAATGGTCTCTGCACCCTCAGACAGTCCAGTCACTATGGCGCCTTTTCGGCAAAGCGGAAGTCGACCTTTTTGCGTCAAAAGACTACGCTCATTGCCCGAGATTCCTCTCGAAGAGCGAGGACACGCTGGCCCAAACCTGGCCCAGCTGCCCGCTGTATGCTTTCCCTCCGATCTCACTGTTACCACAGGTAATCAAGAAGATCAGGGAAACGCGCCACTCAGTGCTCCTCATAGCCCCGCAATGGGAGAACCAAACCTGGTTCCACGCACGTGTGGGGTTTCGTGGGTGCTTTCCTTTCTTCAAAAGCACACGACCTGCCCTTATAGCTGTTGGATAAGGGCAGGTCCCCTTCCACGCTCAAAGTGTACGTTGCAGCTATTGCAGCGTTCGCAGAGTCGACGCGCAGCCGTGCGATAGGAAGGAACAAGCTCATCATCCGCTTCCTTAGAGGAGCCAGGAGGATGAACCCCCCGCGGCCCCCCTCGGTTCCTATTTGGGATCTTTCTTTGGTCCTAGAGGCCCTGAAAGCATGGCTTCATCGTGGGCATGGTCCAGCAGGATTTCTATCCACGACATTTGTATGGCGGCAGGCTGGGCCTCCTCCTCTACATTCGTGAGGTTTTATAACCTGGAAGTTCCCGCCTTGCAGGCTAAACAAAGTGATGTGTATGTTCTGCCCAGTTGTCATGTGCAGGCTACTCTCATGTACTACTAGCTCTTCTGGTTGAGCTGCACTAAGGGATGAGATTCTCTATACATAGACCGGCGGAGCCGCTCTGTATTTCCCAATCATATGCTTGTGCACTTGTGCTGGCCCGCGTTGCTGGCCGCCTATTCTCCATACAGCTGCATAAGGGGGTGATACTCTCTATACATAGACCGGCGGAGCCGCTCTATTTTTTTCCATATGATGTGCTTATGTACTTGTGCTGGCCCGCGCTGCTGGCCGCCTTTCTCCACATGTTTATACATAGACCGGCAGAGCCGCTCTGTATTCCTATGAAGTGCTTATTACATGTGCTGGCCCACGTTGCTGGCCGCCCGTTCCCCGGGCTTCCCCGGGACTCATGCTGTGGATGCTCGGCGCGCACGGCGTTGACAAGGGGTTCCTGTAGCGTAAGCAACTTACGCAATACGAGAGAACCTCTCGTAAGAGAATGTACTCGGTTACCTAACGTAACCTCGGTTCTCTCTAGAAGAGGGAACGAGTATTGCGTAAACTGCCGTGCTCGCGCCACAAGCTTATTCGCTTCAGTCAATGAAAACCAGAGTTCAGCCTGTTGAGCCCTTCCTTATATACGCTAAGCCACACCCATTCTGGCGGGCTGTGACGCGTGGAGGGCGCGAAGCGTGATGCCGTGACGTCACGCAGGGCTCACCGGTAGGCTGCTGCAGTTGCCACAGGTCAGCCAATGAGCACGCTGATACAGCCTGCTATGGTCTGCTGGCTGCCGCACTGTGTTGACAATAAATACAAAATGAAGGATAATTTTGGGCTTCAGATCTCGAGAAAAGATGACTTTACCCGTAGCGTAAGCAACTTACACAATACTCGTTCCCTCTTCTAGAGAGAACCGAGGTTACGTTAGGTAACCAAGTACGTTTATTTCGGTCTCCTCCCCTTTTTTATAGAGGAAGCGGTGTTTAAACACCTCATTCTTTTTTTCAGTAAATTTATTCATTGCTTTTTTTACTGCTGGTTTTTTTCTATTTTTTTAAGAAGATGAAGTCTATATAACTCCTTAACTGACAACTGAAAATACAGTAGTAGATTAGAGTGACATAATGTAGTTCTAAACTAATTCTACAGAATTAAACTGTGGCATTTACTGAAAATCACTGAACTGTGTTTATCTGTGCAACAGAAGTTGATGGACCATCCTCCTGCTGTTCTTCCACACTCTGGGGGCGGGGGGAGAGATAAGAATACCCGTTTATACTTAGATTTAAACTTAGATTCTATAGGCTACTCCACATAAAAATGTGAAAAAATCTGAATGTGTAGACACATAATATTAACATTACCTCTGTAGGCCTCTCTGTGGCAGCAGAAACTCTTTATCCCCATCGTCCTGTGAAGATGAGCACACTTGGTTGAGTACACTTTATAACACTATTTGTCATAATTTCTGGTGCACTGAGTAGGCTACTTACAACTACCTGGGGTTCTGTTGGGACAGGAGGCTCCAAAAGACAGATATTAACATCAGAATCTGTTGGGACCAACAAAAAACCCAAACCAAAGTAAAATAAATGGAGAAATCAAAAATAGCCTATATAAAAAAACAACACATATGTAAACCTCTTACATTTTATGAAGGCCTGTGCTGGAGTAGTTTTCTCTCCCTCCAGAAGGAGGCGTTGTAGTTGTTACGAGTGTTATGTTTAACCTTTACTAGCATGAGAGTTAGAAAAACAGCACATGTTGAAATATGGTTGACAGCAGAATCCAATTCTGACTTGATCTACATTCATCCTTCTTTGTTGTCTTACAGAAAGCATTGCTTGTGAGTATTTTATGTTTAATATGAGTCTTGAAGACAATTTTCGTGAACATTTATGTTAAACAAGATTATATTTGATGGTTTTTTAGTTTTGATGAATGTTAGCCAGACTTTGCATAAATACATGTGAATATACATTAGAATACAGTCTACATACTGTTTATTCGTTTCTTTTTGTAGTTTCACTCTGTCAATAATTAAAGGATACGTCAATAAAAGGACATCACACCTGTCAATTGTCGAGGAGTTTATCTATCTGCATAGCTGTGTCTGAGTCTAACAGTGAGGGCAGAATAGTGAAAAAGCACCTATCTGTATGCAACAACAAGTGGATGTTACATCAGCCTCAGCATAATCTACTATGTCTGAAGAAGGGAGAAAAAGCTCAGCGTCCGTCTGCTCCAAGAAATCGCATCACTCCAAGAGCTCTAAAGGTTCAGTTAAATCAGCTGCCAGTATAGCCGCTCTCAATGCTCGAGCTAAAGCTGAAGCAGCTCGTACAAGAGCTGAATTTGCAAAAATGGAAATTGAAATGAAAGTTAAGAAAGCAGAGCTTAAAGTAGAAGAGGTGCGCCTGGATGCCACACTACAAGCACTACAACAGCAGTGCGATGCAGAAGCCGCACAAGCTGAGGCATATGTCTTTGAGAAAGCGGCCACTGATCTTGAAGAAGAATCTGCATCAGGGTCCGTGAAGGTAGATTCCACAGAACGTACTCGGGACTATGTAAAACACCAAATAATCCTAAAGGCAGATTCAAGTCCATTTCGCAACACAGAGCACAATGATACTCTAGCAACAACCGTCCCATACGAGCCACCAAAACAAGAACCAGGCCAGTCTATGGACACAGAGTACGTCCATCTACCCTCGAGTGCAGACAAACGTAAAGATGTTCCCCAACTTTCCCAAAGCATTCCTGTGCGGAAATTTGGAGCATTACCGACACATCATAGTACGGGATACACTCCACGAGATGGCGATATGACTGATATAGCCAGGTTTCTAGCACGACGTGATTTGCTCACTGGCGGCCTCAGAAAGTTCAGTGACAAGCCAGGTGACTATTGGGGATGGAAATCTTCATTTAACAATGTTATTCATGATTTGAACCTGTCTGCTAGCGAAGAATTTGACTTATTGATCAAATGGCTCGGAGCAGAGTCCGTTCAATATGCAAAACGTCTGAGAGCAGTGTATATTAACAGACCCTCTGAAGGATTGGGCAAAGTATGGGAAAGACTGGACGAGTGCTACGGCTCCCCCGAAGCCCTGGAGAAGGCGCTACTCGACAGACTTGAGCGTTTTCCGAGAATATCCAACAAAGACCCATACCTCTTGAGAGAACTTCAGGATCTTCTCCTAGAGATAGAGGCTGCAAAGGATGAAGGCTATATCCCAGGCCTACTGTACCTCGACACTGCAAGGGGCATTCATCCTGTTGTGGAGAAGTTACCCTTCGGTTTGCAAGAAAAGTGGATGACGTATGGGCCTAAATACAAGGAGGAGCATTCTGTATCATTTCCACCATTCTCAGCATTTGTCGCCTTCATTAGCAGGGAATCAAAAATGCGCAACGACCCAAGCTTTAAGCATTCAGTGCAACCCGGTCTTGTACCCACTAAGATGAGGTTTCAGGATAAGCAGAGTAAGAGAGAAGCAATCTCAGTCATCCGGACCGAAGTGGTCAGCACTGAGCCAAATCCAACAGCAGGAACAAACATCCATGACCCAAATAAAGAATGCCCAATCCACAAGAAACCTCACGCGCTTAAAAAATGCAGAGCGTTCAGAGAAATGCCTTTGGAGGAGCGTAAGGTCTATTTGAAGAGGAATCTGATATGTTTTCCGATGTTGCGCATCCACTAATCATCAGGCAAAAATATGTAAAGCCGAGACCTTTTGTGCAGAATGTAACTCCAACTCACACATTACTGCTCTTCATCCTGGTCCTGCACCTTGGGCAACCACCACAGAGCCTGCTTCCGACAACGGCGGGGAGTGCAATATAGCTTTACCTACGGCCACGTCTACATGTACGCAAGTCTGTGGGAGTGAAGTTGAAAGTCACTCATGTGGCAAGATCAGTCCTGTATTCATTTATCCACAGGGCTCCCCTGAGAAGAAACTCAAAACCTACGCTATTTTGGACGACCAAAGCAACAGGTCACTTGCCAGATCTTCAATCTTCGATACGTTTGGCATCACCAAAGGCTGCTTCCCGTACAAGCTGAGAACCTGTGCAGGCCTTGAGGAAGCTACGGGGAGAAGAGCATACAACTTCATCGTCGAATCTGTTGATAGCAAGTCACGCCTAAAGCTCCAAACACTTATCGAATGTGACATGCTGCCGGACAATCGCAATGAGATTCCTAGACCTGAAGCTGCTCGTAACCATTTCCACCTCCAAGACATTGCATCCGACATTCCAGATGTTGATCCTGACGCTAAGATCCAGCTTCTCATTGGTAGGGATGTTATTCAAGCACACAAAGTTCTTGACCAACGAACATTTTTGACAATGGTCGCCCGAGTCACTTCCTTCCATGCAAGAACTTCATCCAAGTAAAGGAACGCATCATCCCACAAAGCCACAATAATGTCAGTCTCCCTAACCATACTAAGAACACATCCATCGGAGAAACCGTGTTCCAACAAACAAGTTTGGATGAGAGACCAGGTTACTCTCAAGAAGAAACTGCCTTCCTGCAGAAAATGAATAAGGAAGTCTATCAGAATAATAAAAATAGTTGGGTTGCTCCGCTGCCCTTTCGTTCACCTAGGCCACGCCTTTCCAACAACAAGCAGCAAGCCGTCCAGCGCCTAGCTTCAGTTCGTCGTATGCTGAACAAATGTCCTCACATGAAAAGTCACTTCCAGGAATTTATGCAAACCCTTTTTGACAATGGCCATGCTGAAATAGCGCCACCCCTTACTGGACAAGAAGAGTGTTGGTACCTTCCCTTCTTCGGAGTGTATCACCCCCGCAAGCTGGACCAAATAAGGGTTGTCTTCGACTCTAGCGCGCGACATGAAGGAGTGTCCCTCAGTGACGTCCTTCTTACCGGTCCGAATCTCAACAACAGCCTGCTGGGAGTGCTCATGCGGCTCCGTGAAGAGAAGGTAGCTGTAACAGCTGATATTAAGCAAATGTTCTATTGCTTTGAGGTCAGGGAGGACCATCAGAACTTTTTGCGTTTTCTCTGGCACCAGAATAACGACATGGAACAACCAATCGTGGAGTACCGAATGACGGTACACGTCTTCGGCAACAGTCCATCGCCTGCTGTAGCAACCTATGGACTCAGGAGGGCATCAGAAGATCAAGAGAAAAGAGACAATACAACAAAACATCTTGTGGAACGTCATTTTTATGTCGATGACGGGCTTGTCTCCCTGCCATCAAGTACTGAGACCATCTCTGTCATTCAAAGGGCTCAAGAAACCTTGGCCTCATCTAACTTGAGGCTGCATAAGATCGCCTCTAATGACATCACAGTAATGAAAGTATTCTCCAAGGAGGATCTTGCAAAGGGTCTGAAAGATCTCGACCTAGGAGCAGACAGTCCACCAATGCAAAGGAGCCTCGGAATAAGCTGGGACATTGCAACAGATGAGTTCACCTTCCAAGTGTCTACTGCTGAGAAGCCCTACACTCGTAGAGGGGTACTTTCCATCATTAACAGTCTGTATGACCCTCTAGGTTTCGCAGCTCCGGTCAGCATCAAAGGCAGGGCCCTTTTGAGAGAGCTTTCAACGGATGCAGGTGAATGGGACGACCCACTTCCAGAACGAATGCGAGAAGAATGGAGTACATGGAAGGAATCCCTGAAGCATCTTGAACAAGTGCGAATACCAAGAATGTATACATCCATATCCTTCTGTGGTGCAGCCAAAAGGGAGCACTGTATATTCTGTGACGCATCCACCAAAGCTATTGCTGCCGTAGCTTATGCAAAGGTCACAAATACAGAAGGCAAGAGCGAACTTGGATTTGTGTTTGGCAAAGCTAAACTTGCCCCACAACAAGAGATAACTATCCCGAGGCTGGAACTATGTGCAGCTGTTCTTGCCATCGAGATTGCAGACTTGATTTCAGAGGAGATCGATGTTCCATTCCATTGTACAAGGTTCTTCACAGACAGCAAGGTAGTACTTGGATATATACAAAATGAATCCAGACGATTCTATGTCTACGTGTGTAACCGAGTTCAAAGGATTAGAAAATCATCCAGCCCAGAACAATGGAACTACGTGCAGACAGATCTAAACCCAGCCGATGTAGCTTCCAGGTCCATTCCAGCAAACACTCTGATGTCCAGCATGTGGCTCAAAGGACCAGATTTCCTGCTACGAGCGCACGCAAAAGAGACCAAGTGCTGTTTTGAGTTACTCAGTCCAGACTCTGACCCTGAGATTCGCCCTACGGTGACGGCCTTTGCAACTCGTCTCACCGACTCTTTCCTAGATCCAAGTCGCTTTGAGTCCTTCTCATCTTGGACATCACTGCTTAGAGCAATAGCAAGACTCGTTCATATCACCAGATGCTACAAGGGAAATGCTGATGGAAGCAAGTGTCAAGGTTGGCATATTTGCAAAAGTATCACCCCAGAGGACTATGGGAAAGCAAAAAGCGTTATTCTGAGCTGTCTTCAACACAAGACTTATCCTGAAGTCTTTGCATGCATCGAAGCCCAGAAAGAGATACCAAAGCAAAATCCACTCAGAAACCTGTCGCCCTTCAAAGATGACGCTGACTGCCTTAGAGTTGGAGGTCGTCTTTCACAAGCCGACATGCAAAATGATGAAGCACATCCTTTCATCATCCCAGGAAAGCACCATGTAACTGGTACAGCATTATCACCAACAAGTACAGCATCAGGGACGCCATTTTACAGAGGGCGCTGTAAGAACAGCTGGATTATGGATTGTTGGCGGAAAATGTCGCAAACTGAGATGGAACACAGAAACCCAAAAGATGTCCGACCTACCAATTGATCGCGTAACTGTCTGCCCACCATTTACTTACGTAGACAAATGTCTTCGGACCCTGGACTATCAGTTCTCGTCAAACTCGTGGAGGTCTTGCCAATAGTAAGCGCTGGGCTGTCATTTTTACCTGCTTGGGTACTAGGGCTATCCATATCGAGGTAATCGAGTCAATGGAGTCATCCAGTTTCATCAACGCCTTACGACGGTTCATCTCTATTCGTGGACCAGTAAAGCAACTCAGGTCTGATTGCGGAACCAACTTTCTGGGTGCATGCAAGGAGCTTGGTATAACCTCAAACCAGTGTGATAACCCGGAGATACGAGATTTCTTGGACAAGAATGAATGCACATGGGTCTTTAACCCACCTCATGCCCCTTACATGGGAGGAAGTTGGGAGCGCATGATTGGGATTGTGAAACGTATTCTCGACTCAATGTTAACTACCAACTCAGTTCAGCTGCTGACCCATGAAGTTCTCGTTACCCTTCTTGCAGAAGTAACCGCCATCGTGAACTCTCGACCTCTCATTCCTGTCTCATCTGATCCCGACTGTCCCTTCATTCTTACACCTGCTACACTCCTCACCCAGAAGACTGGATCTCCACCTATCCCTCCTGGAAGCTTTGGCAAGTCAGACTTGTACGGACGCCAGTGGAGACAGGTGCAGCATCTTTCTAATATCTTTTGGCACCGCTGGAGAACTCAATACTTGCCAACATTGCAAGATCGAAGAAAATGGCAGACGAACAGGCCAAATCTACAAGTAGGAGATCTTGCACTTCTAAAAGACAACCAATCCAAAAGATGCCAATGGCCCATGGGAGTTGTGATCAATACCTTCCCCAGTCGAGATGGAAAAGTCAGGAAAGTAGAGATAAAAGTTGCTTCTGGGGGTACGTGCAAAACTTTCTTGAGACCAGTTACAGAGACTGTACTTCTGCTGCACAACTCCAATGAATGTAGCCAACAGTCCTAAGAATTAAGGGTGACATCCTATGGACGTCAGGCGGGGAGTGTGCTGGAGTAGTTTTCTCTCCCTCCAGCAGGAGGAGTTGTAGTTGTTACGAGTGTTATGTTTAACCTTTACTAGCATGAGAGTTAGAAAAACAGCACATGTTGAAATATGGTTGACAGCAGAATCCACTTCTGACGTGATCTACATTCATCCTTCTTTGTTGTCTTACAGAAAGCATTGCTTGTGAGTATTTTATGTTTAATATGAGTCTTGAAGACAATATTCGTGAACATTTATGTTAAACAAGATTATATTTGATGGTTTTTTAGTTTTGATGAATGTTAGCCAGACTTTGCATAAATACATGTGAATATACATTAGAATACAGTCTACATACTGTTTATTCGTTTCTTTTTGTAGTTTCACTCTGTCAATAATTGAAGGATACGTCAATAAAAGGACATCACACCTGTCAATTGTCGAGGAGTTTATCCAGTGTTTCCCCTACCATTATATAAGGGGGGCGCCCCGCCCTCCTAACGGCTCCCCCCGCCCCCCTTGGAGGTCAAGTAAATTTGATTTGATTTTCTTTATAGCGACAGATTACAATTTGTTATTTTATAAAAAAAAAAACCTAAATGGCCCTTAAGTAATATGTTATTTATCTTATTTCCACGATGGCATGTCTTTTCTGTCTGTGTTTACAATTATCCCAATGAGTGCGCACACTCACACACAAACAAACACTTGCGTCACATACAGTTGAGCACTAGCGGACAGAGAGCGCGCGGCTGGAAATGTGTCGCTGAACTGAAGATGGCAACACTCACTCTACTGCGAGTAGCAGCCGGAGTAGCTCTCCTGCTCCAAGTCTAACGCCCGTTTCACATATATTTCGTTTGCGGTGAGTATTTTTTTTCCGTACCCATGTTAACAGAGCTTTCACACTGCACGAGGATGCAGTCCGTCGATGATCGATCTGTTCCAGTTGCGGTGCGTATACAGCAGTGCAGAGATCGTTTCTGCACTGAGTCTATTTCTGCTGTGCTGCAAACGCTGAATTAAAGTGACAGCGCATGTTTCGTGGTCAAAATGAACACCGATTGACCTGAAAATGTAGTAATTTCACCATAAGTGCGATTAATTAAATAAAATGTAGTAATCTCACCATAAATTGATTTAATTAATTACTACTTTTTTTCACTTTAAGACTGAGTTAAAGCAAGGAAAACTACAATTTACCTCAACAAGGCGACATAATGAACAACACTTGGTCTTATTCGTGGAGGTGGAAAAACAAGTTCTTTGTGACATGCAAGATTTATTGTATTAAAATACAAAAGATTTTAATATAAGTACATGGTTAAATATTTTACCACTTGCTTGAGCAACTTAATATATAATTATATAGAAGTAATGTATTGAATAATACATTGTTTAAATTGTGTTTACGTGAACGCGCGTTCACAGCAGTGGTGCGTCTGACAGGATTATTCTCTCCAATAAATGCATCATAGAAATAAAAACTTCTCATAAAAAAAGCCCATTTAAAATTTATATATATATTGGTTAGTATTTATAAATCTTTTTTTAGTTGTTAGTTAAAAAATAAAACTATTTAAGCTCTGGTCCATTAATATTAACAAATACTTCTATAAATTTAACAAAGGTTATTTGCAAAAGTCAATTTTAAAAAGATTTAAATATGTTTATTTATTTATTTAAAGAGATATCTTATGTTAACATTTTTTAACTTTTACAAACCATTACCCTCCCAGACAACCAATTTATGTGACAGATAGATAGATAGATAGATAGATAGATAGATAGATAGATAGATAGATAGATAGATAGATAGATAGATAGATAGATAGATAGATAGATAGATAGATAGATAGCGTCTGTGTCAATTTTCCCCAAACCAACCAGTTTCACCTCTGATATTATAACAGTTGGGTAAGTTAATCTAAAATAGTTATTAATTACTAACTACAAATGACATCTTCAACAGTGTAATTAGATTAATGTAATAATGACTATCTTTAGAAAGTATTGGTCTACTTATTACTAATTACTAAATCCCATATCAACCTCAACCACTTGACCAATACAAGGAGAGACAAGAAACTGCACTTTTAATGCTTTCAAATAAACAATATACAATTGCATGAATTATTCTTGAATTGACCAAAGTGTGTAGAGGGAGAAGGTTACATTAAAAATATACCTTTTAAAATGTATGTTAAATATACAGAATTGTTCTATAGTCTAATGCAATTACATCAGATTTTACTTTAAATTACAGAAGAATTAAGAGTAATCCCTTTAATTAAATTACAGTATTTAGATTACTTGGTAATTAATTACACCCATCACTGTATAACAGTAATTAAAATGTAAACTTACGCATTGACTCGAGCAACTATTTTCTCCCTAGCTAACTCTCTGTCCTTCGCTGCTGCAGCCTATATTTAAAAAATAATAATAATATGTGTTCGTACTCTCCATATGCTTGCAGAATACTTTTTGTCTGGCGCTGTTGCCATGGTGACTCATAATATCTGCACTCCATTGATAATTTTTTTTTATAGTTGTGGTGCACGCACTTAACTCAGAGTCAGTCAACTCAGAGTTGATTGAACTAACTAATTTCAGCTGTTCTGTAACCTGAAAACTCAAGAGTTTCCCATCTCAGGGTAAGTCAACTCAGAGTTCAAGTTTTAACTCAGAGTTGGTTGAACCTCCTTTCTAAAACAGGCCCCAGGTGTTGGTGGTTACCTGTTGATGGTTTTATAAATATTATGAATTATTGTGGTTTTTGAAGTTGTGCTAATATCACCTTTAGCCTACTTAACAAATTATGTCTTGCTGTATTAGTTCCACCAGTACTGCAGCAATCAATTAGAAGATTTTAATGAACATATACAAATGTAATTGTCTGTGACACACAGATATAAAAAATCTGCCTATGAATCTCAGCAATGGTGACAATGACTTATGATGTACTCGTTACATCATAAGAAGAATGGCGTCTACGCTAATATTAGTCTCTCTGTTTATACCGAGGTTTACCGCAGTCCGACGGATCCAGGCCGTATCCAGATCTGATGAAGGACCTGCGCCTGGACGCGACGACAACACAGTCCTGAAGTGTCAACTAGTCTCTCCTCTTCTGCCGGATCCAGGCCGTATCCAGATCAGATGAAGGACCTGCGCCTGGACGTGACGACAACACAGTACTGAAGTGTCAACCAGTCTCTCCGTTTACTGAGGTCAGCTGGACCCCGGCCGTATCCAGATCAGATGGTGGATCTGCACCTGGACCCAACCATGACGCATCCCTGAAGTGCCAGCCTCATCAGCCCTGTGAAGGCCTGATCGTCACGACCAATCTGACTTCTGACCTGTAATGCTGCCTGGATCATAATCATACACTATTCGCTCGTTGGCCAGAGGAGAACTGGCCCCCGACTGAGCCTGGGTTCTCCCAAGGTTTTTTTCTCCATTCTGTCACCTGATGGAGTTTTGGTTCCTTGCCACTGTTGCCTTGGCTTTTGGCTTGCTTAGTTGGGGACATTTAATATTCAACAATATGATTGATCTGCCTTATTTAGGGTGGACGATGATGCAATTTTCTTCTAGAAACAAACTTTGTTGTATTATTTTCATGCTATCAATGTGAAGCTGCTTTGATGCAATGTGTATTGTAAAAAGCGCTATATAAATAAAGGTGACTTGACTTGACAAGCAACAAAATATTCAGATAATTGGATCAACTCTGAACTTCACAAAAAAGCTACTAAATGTCACTACAAAAACAACAGCAAAAAATAAAAGATAACATTTAGGGTCAAACAAAATAATAGGACAATTCAGCTGCATAATTTATTCATGCTGCAGTGCATGCTGGGAGTTTTGTACTATGCTGGTTCCCAGCATGCATTGCAGAATGGCACTTTTGATTGCCACCATTGTTGAGATTCATACACTGATTGTTGATGTCTGTGTGTCACCATGACACAATAGATTAATTTGTTGTGCTCATGGTTGTTTAAATCTGATTGCTGCTGGATCACAGGGATTGTATCATAAATGTATTAACTGTTCAATAAACTTGTTAGAATTGGTTATATTCTAATGACATCAGTAAATCAGGTTATTTCATAATGATTATAATCCCATCAACAGGTATCCATCATCACCTGATCTCATTTCACTTTAGTTTTTTTTAGTTTTTTTTTTTTTGCTGCTGCAAATGTGTTTAACAAACACACTGTCACAGCAGCCATAAAAGACAAAAGATATAATAAGAGTTGAGAGCCCCAACTAATGGAAACACTAATCACAGTTATGGTGACTTATAATTCTGAATAACAACTTTTGTAGACGTCTGACAGAAATAAAGTCAGTCTGGTTAGTAATAAGTGAAGCTGGTAATGCTGTTTGTGGAGTTGTTTAATCCTCCTCGGCTGAGATCTTCACAGATTTAATGTCTTCTTTTCTCTTTTGATTTCATCTAAGGCTGTGGCTGAAGTCAGTTGTAGTTCTTGTGTTTCGGCTCGGCTCTATTTCTGTTCTCTTTTCTTTCTTTTTTTATCAGTGATTCTGCTTGTTAACAGGCTTATTAAGGCTGAGATGACTCCATATTTAATATACACTGTAAAAATGAATATGCTATTAAAATTCAATAAATAAATCAATAAATTCAATAAACACAATCAATAAAATTGTGGCAACAGATTACAAGCAATATTATGAATTAAATTTAACAAATTAGAATTGAGTAATAATTAATCACATTAATTCCTTAAAAGTTAACCATTTAAAATGAGTAAAATTTACAATTTTTTTTTTATTGCCAACATTGAAGACACCTGATGTTAACAAGCAGAATCACTGAAGTAGAAAACCGTAAATTAAGTCACCATTATGGTGATCAGTGTTTGTTTTAGTTGGGCTCTTGACCTTAAATCATTGACTTTAGATTTTGTTTGGCTGTTGTACCTGAGTTATAACAGCCAGATGAACAAAGAGAAAAGGTGATCTGATGGTGTTGGTTATGTTTTAACATAATCATTATTTCACAATCATTTGACCTGAATCTCTGAACTCATATAGATCCCAATTTACTTGGGAACCTAATTTACCAGTTTAGATTTACTTTATTAATTATAGCAGCACTGTTCTTGCACAGCATAATATTTTGAACTTTTACAATGTAATCCAAAGATTTCTTAAACGTGTCTCATATACAAAAAATATTTTTTTTGTTTTTATATAGTTTTTAGACACACATACATCAATAATCAGCCTGTGAATCTCAACAATGGTGACAATTATAAAGCATGTTGCAGTGCATTCTGGGTGCCACCAATCAAAACTCATTCATGGCTCCCATCATACATTGCTGCATGAATAAATAATGAGCTTATGATCAGGGGCGGGCATTCAATTGCCCCCCCTATAAGATGTCTTGTGAGTGGTTCATTTTACGGCCAATCAGTTTATAGACTCTACTGAAGTTCGCGATTCAAAGAAGTGCAGTGCCAGAGAAACAACGGTCGTCGCGGACTTGGACTTTTACTTTATCAAGTGTGGGAAGTCAAGACACCAAACAAAGAGCTGGTAGGTAACCTTTATGTATGGTTTAATATGTTTGTATGGTTTTCTCAGATCAATGTTTTTACCCCGTCAGGCTCTGCTCGCGTTGGGCGTGGTTGATTTCAATCCAATGTTCAGTCAACGTTTAATAAAACACAATAAAAGTAAAATACGCTGGGTGCTATCAAACAATAAACACTGTCATGGTGATTTGCATATTTTGTATCAGTTTATTTTGTGACAGTGACCACATAGCAAGATTGCACCAAATGACAATATGCACAGAATGTTCCAAAAAAATTAAAAATAATAATAATAATAATTGTCTGGTGACACGTTACTTGTTAATGCATGAGAGTAAGTCTAACTGACTTACTGAAGATAGTCAGTTAAATTGTCAGGCCTAACTTAGTCATTTACACGTGAAATGACATGGATGCATTCTGTGCATTTTCATTTTTCATTCACAATTTGAACAATTTTTGTTGAGATTGAGAATAACAGACACACATAAGTGTTTCTTTTGAAGGCAGGGAAGAGAGCAGTGCCAAGCCATGAAAAGAAGTAAAGATATAGGGAGTTTCTTAAAAAAAACAAAAACAAGTGTAGACGCAGAAACAACTGAAGAAAATGTTACTCAACAAGAAGAAAATGTCAGGCAGCAAGAAAAAATTGTCACTGGAACAGAATCAGCCAGCAAGGAATCAACAGGCCAGACAGACAGTGATGCCAGTGGACCCAGCCGACAGCAGTGGCCTTCATTTTCCTCTGTGCTTCCTGCAACTTCAAGTATGTGAAGTGTAGAGGGAATTGTAGGGATATTTGAGAAATATT
Organism: Rutilus rutilus; assembly: GCF_951802725.1. Taxonomy (NCBI): domain Eukaryota; kingdom Metazoa; phylum Chordata; class Actinopteri; order Cypriniformes; family Leuciscidae; genus Rutilus; species Rutilus rutilus. The sequence goes on along the minus strand of NC_140212.1, from coordinate 21,980,223 downwards.
ACATTTCATTTGTATGAAGCAAACTAAACCGGTAGTATTCATTGCCTGTACATGAATTTGCCCTAAAAATACCATGAGCGTATTTATTCTGCTATAGTACTCACAGAGCTTGTTTTGTTTTATCATTGATGCAATATTTACTTGTGACATTTCATCATTTCTCAGGATCATCATTTGGTGGGGATAAACAAGCACCTTCATCTCCAGCAGAATGCAAAGGTATGTATAGTTGTAGTTGAGACCTGAAAGTTCTTTTGTTTGCACATGTTCAGCAAGTGATGTTAAATGATGTTTGATGTCTACTCTGTTGATTATTATTTTACTGTATCTGCAGATAATTCAGCTGTAAGTGACCTGTTTGAATTTGAAGACCACGAAGAAACTTTGTGTCAGCATAGGTCAGGGGGTGATCGTGACAGACCTCAGGCACTACATGCCAACATCTCCACAGATCACATTCTGCCAGGACCACATGGTATGCTCCAGTTTTTTTTGTTTACTGACATATTTCTAGAAGGTATTGTCTAAATGGGTGTTAATGATGAGCTTGTGTTTTTTTAATTAAATTCCTAAAACCTTAAAAATGACCGATTGCCTTCATATTATTGGAGGGTCTGGTTATGTAACTAACTTTCATTCAAACTTAATTTGCAGAATCAATTGTATGTATTCTAGGTTGATTTAATTGACAAACTACACCTTCTGCACTGATAATTATTTTAACTATTACTCATTGTTTAAATTGATTGAGGACCCCTGGTAGGCTAGTCATCGCTATAAGAAGACCATTCTCTTTATTTGCAGACATTTCACAGTCTCGGGCAGTAGGACCAACACAGCCGCACTTGAAGGTGTTCCCTCGAACCATGAAGGGCGACCGGAAAAGAGCTTTCAACAAAATGTGGTACACACAACACCAATGGCTGGAGTATTCTGTAAGCCGAGACTCTGCATATTGTTTTCCGTGTCGACACTTTTCTCTCCCCGGTATTCAAGAGACTTCATTCACATCATCACTGGGCTATTCTAACTGGAAGAAGGCAATGTATAAAGATGGAGGTTTCAAGGGACATGAAAAATCTGAAAATCATGTTAATGCCATGATAGCATGGAATGAACACAAAAAAAGAATCTTGACAGACACTTCAATGTTAAATGCCCTCAATAAGAAACACCAAGAAATAGTCGAACAAAATCGTACCTACATTAAAACAGTTGATGAGGTACTTTTGTTTACTGCAACGCAAAACATTTCACAAAGGGGACACCTTGAGACCGATGCATCTACAAAAAAAGGAAACTTTTTAGGCATTATGGATTTGATTGCTAAGCATAGTCCAATTGACAAGAAATTAAAAGCTGTGGGGAATGCAAAATACACAAGTAACACTATACAAAATGAAATTCTTGAATGTCTGACAGATATGGTACGGGAAAGCATCATCAGTGAAGTCAAGGAAAACAAATATTTTTCCATCATTGTAGATGAAACAAGGGATTTAAAAAAGAAAGAGCAACTGTCATTAGTACTTAGGTACTATTATAATGGTCCATGAAAGCTTCCTTGATTTCAAGCAAGCTACTGAGCTTGATGCAGAGGGACTCACTCAAAAAATAATACAATGCCTGGAGACGTATGGACTTGAGTACAGGTCAAATCTAGTGGGGCAAGGTTACGATGGGGCCTCAGTCATGTCAGGGAGACACTCTGGAGTTGCAGCAAGGATTAAAGCTAAAACAAATCACGCTTTTTATGTGCACTGCAACTCACATTGTCTTAACCTTGTTTTCGTTGACTCAACAAAATCAGTGCCTGAGTCTGAAACCTTCTTTTCTTTGCTACAGAAATTGTATGTGTACATGTCAGGCTCCTATGTGCACCAGAAATGGCTCTCTGTGTAAAAGGAAATGTATCATGGTGCCCCAAGAGAGCTACAAAGGCTCAGTGACACCAGGTGGGCATGTCAGTACCAGGCTTGCAAAAACATTAAGGACAGACTGCCTGCTGTATTGCGTGTGCTATACATGATATTGATGTGGAGAACAGAGGAGAACGCTCTGTGGAGGCACGGGGTTTACTTGCCCAACTGGATCTTACCTTTATCGGAACACTTGTCATCTTTTCAAAAGTCCTTGGAGAGGCGAAATTCCTTGCAGACATGCTTCAGTCAACGTCTCTTGATTTAGCGAAGGCCGTGGACTTAGTTGATGCATTTCAAGACACCCTCCAAGACCTAAGAAGTGATTCATCTTTTGATGAAATCTGGAAAGACACTGTAGACACTGGAAAGCAGTGCAATGTTGCAGTAGAAACTGTGGTGAAAAGACCACAAAAAATTAGTTCTAGATTGAGCGGGTTCAATTGTTGAATCCACTGTTGGACAGCAGAGGTGTAAGGAAGGAGACATGGAACTGTTCAGAAGTGGTATATTCTTCCCCATTCTGGACTGTCTGAGTGGGGAGATGCAGAGGCGTTTCAGTAAGTCAAACTGCAGTACAATGCAAGGTATACAAGCACTGAACCCTAAAAGCAGAAACTTGTTGGATGAAGAGACCATTTTTAGCTTTGCTAGGATTTATGAATGTGATACTGATGACATAAAACATGAACTGCATCAAGTAAGGAGGGTGTTAGAAAGGAAATTCCAGACTGGAATTGAATTGTCTAGTCTCCTAGAGTTTACCATCTTCCTTGAGCCATTCAAAGAAGTGTTTTATCAGCTTTTTCGTTTGTGCTGCATAGCTGTGGCCTTACCAGTCAGCAGTGCAAGTTGTGAGCGCAGCTTCTCTGCACTTAAGCTCATAAAAACACATTTATGACTGATGACAGACTCAGTAATCTTGGAGTCTTAAGCATTGAGGTGAGGAGAGCCAAATGTCTTGACTTAGATGATTTTGTTAGACGGTTTGCCAGTCACCACCGAAACAGAAGAATCCAGCTGTTTTAGTTGAGGTCTGCCTTCTTTCTTTTTCGACTGTTTTCCTCTCTTTCTGCTACTGTTTTTATTGTTTCTAAACTAAATACTGTTCTTAGCAGAGCACAATGTAATGGTTCCATATTTTATTTTTAAACTGTGGTGTTTACATTTGAACTGTTACAGTGCTAAAACTTTTACTCTGTGTTACTCAGCTTTTTTGTAAATTAATCTGAAAGACATGTTGAATGAAACACTATGATGTTTTGGCCAAACCATTTGAATTATTACAGTGGGGGGATTTTTTTTATTTTTTTATTTATTATTATTTGAAAGAGAGTGTGAATAAAACTACTGTATATTGTAATGGCCAAACTAATTAAAAGAAAATATTTGACATCGTTTCTGCTTCTGGGTTTTTAAAATTGCTCATTATTAAAATAGCTTTTATTTTATAAACTTGTTAGTTTTATGAAAACACTAAAAATAATAAACACTGGCTCTTAAATTTAACTTAATGGATATATACAGGGATGACAAAAAAACTAAATTAATCAGAAATGTGCTTTATTATTTGTTTACAAGTAACTTTATTCAAGTTAAAAAAATAATAAAATCAATAGGATTTACGTAATATACTGTAGAATTTAGCTTTTTTTTTTGGTCACTGGCGGCCACCCCGTTTGGAGGCAGTGCCCCAGCATGGCCCCCCCACTGAAAATGCTCTAGACGCTTATGATCAGAGGTGATCTGTTTGTCACCATTGCTGAGATTCATACACGAATTCTTGATGTCTTTGTGTGCCTACATAAAACCTTTTTCTTTAAGTTTTTTTTTTTTTTATTGATTTGATCATATGGATTTCATTGAAAAGGCAAAAAATATTATGCTGTACAAGGACAGAGCTGCTATAATTAATAAAGTAAACCTAACTCAGAAATTGGGCTCTATATGAGTTCAGTGATTCAGATTAAATGATTGTGAAATAATGATTATGTTAAAACACAACCAACACCATCAGATCACCTTTTCTCATTGTTCATCTGGCTGTTATAACTCAGGTACAGCAGCCAAACAAAATCTAAAGTAAATGATTTAAGGGTCAAGAGCCCAACTAAAACAAACACTGATCACCATAATGGTGACTTAAAATTATGGTTTTCTCCTTCAGTGATTCTGCTTGTTAACATCAGGTGTCTTCAATGTTGGCAATAAAAAAAATTTGTGTAAATTTTACTTATTTTAAATAGTTAACTTTTAAGGAATTAATTTGATTAATTATTACTCAATTCTAATTTGTTAAATTTAATTAATAATATTGATTGTAATCTGTTGCCACAATTTTATTGATTCGATATAGCGTATTCATTTTTACAGTGTACACAGGTTTTGTGGCTCAGATAAGGTCCAGTTCTGTTTTATTTTGCTCTTGGCTGACATGTGGCCAGAGGTGTCAAGTCCAGGTTCAGAAAAGAAAAAGTCCTCCTCAGTATTTTGTTCCAATCACCTGATTGCTAATTCAGACAGGAGATAGAACTAATTAGTGAAATCAGCTGGCTGAGTTCATGGGTGGAATAAACATATGGCAGGACTTCTACTTTCTGACCCCTGGACTACACACATCTGCTGCATAGCTTGTTTATTCTTGTAGCCTGCCTTCCAGAGAATTAACATGCAAACGCTTTGCAATTCATCCATTGGGTTATCAAGGAATCAAACTAATCAAGAGTTCTAGACATTGAAAGATTGTTTTTGTTTATTTTAATTTTACTGTTCTCATAATTGCTGTATGAGACATTTATAAACGACTGTGCCTAGGGTCTTGAAGTTCAATCACATCACATGTGGCCACTTACACGTATGCCCACTTGGCATATGTAAATCTTTAGCTATTTACAGCACCACTGGTCACTATATGATAAAAGAGAGAAAATTAATTTTAAGTGTGTTTATATTAGTTTAAATTTACACGATGTGGCTGTATTGTTCTGTTCCAGTGATGTTCTTTGACTCAACCTTGAAGGGAAAAGATACCGCCAATGAGTTCAAACCCTGTTCCCCACTGCCATCTGCTGAAGCCTTAGCAAGCAAAAACCTCCTGACCCGCTCGAGGCATATGTACCCCTCGGGTCCCAGCAAGTTCTCACCTAGGTGGTAGGGCCCAGGGAACCATTTTGCCACTTTGCATACCTTGTTTATTTGTGTAGCCTGCCTTACAGAGAATAAACATGCACAGACTTTGCAATTCATCCATTGGGTTATCAAGGAATCAAACAAATCAAGAGTTCTAGACATTGATTGGTTGTGTTTGTTTATTTTCATTTTGCTGATCTCATAATTGTTGTATGAGATTTTTATAGACAACTATGCCTAGGGTCTTGAAGTTCTATCACACCACATGTAGCCACTTACATGTATGCTTACTTGGCATATGTAACTGTTTAGGTATTTAAACCACCACTCGTCACTATATGATAAAAGTGTGAAAATGAATCATAAGTAGAAGTTTATACTAGTTCAAGTTTGCTCGGTGTGGATGTATTGTTCTGTTCCAGTGATGTTCCATGACTCAACCTTGAAGGGAAAAGATATGGCCAATGGGTCAAACCCTGTTCCCCAATGGCATTTGCTGAAGCCTTAGCAAGCAAAAGCCTCCTGAACCGCTCAAGGTATATGTACCCCTCGGGTCCCAGCAAGTTCTCACCAAGGTGGTAGGGTCCAGCGAGCAATTTCGACACTTAACATACCTTGTTTATTCGTGTAGCCTGTCTTCCAGAGAATAAATATGCAAACGCTTTGGAACTCATCCATTGGGTTATCATCAGAGGTGTATAGTCCAGGGGTCAGAAAGTAGAAGTCCTGCCATATGTTTATTCCACCCATGAACTCAGCCAGCTGATTTCACTAATTAGTTCTATCTCTTGTCTGAATTAGCAAATCCAGATGATTGGAGCAAAATACTAAGAAGGACTTTTACTTTCTGAACCAGGGCTGCGTTCAGCCCCGACAAAACGTTGCACAACGTTTTTTAAACAGAAACGGTGATGCGTTGAACACACTGTTCTGATGACGCAAGAGCTGCAACTATGGCAGCTGAGAAGGCCATTCTTTGTGTTCTTTGTGAAGAATTTTCTGAGCCTGATGAAGTCGGTATAAATATGTGTTTAATACTACAAAATATGCCTGATGTTACAGTTACTGCACTTGCCGCCCAGAACAAAAGAGATCATCCCAATCGAGTGAAGGGATTTGTGGAAACTGAAATGGAAGCACACATCTTACCTAATTCAGACTAAAACACATCTATTTAGCCTCACATACTAACTTTATTTGTAGTTCATACTGTTTTAATACCCTGTATTTTCTTTCTCATTTTTAGGAAAAGCACTTAATTACCATTGCTTATTTCTATACCAAATGTCATACACTTGCAATGAAGCTAAAAATATAAACAACTACATCATTATGTTGATATCCTAAATTTTTACAATAAAACTTACGACAAACATGTCTTCTAATATCCTCAGTTGTTGCGTATACCGAGCTGCATCGAACACATTTGTAAATTACTTTCCTTGAACCGATTGTGCGAGTTCACTTTAATACCGCATGCTTTATATACATGTTGCTGCTGATTGGACTGCAGTTCTGACACACCCACCAAACAAGAGAAACCGTATCTCAAACCCCGTTGCACACCGGTGCACGCCGTTTCCAGGAAACATGACGTTCAACCCGGAAACCGTAGCAAAACGTTGTGCACCGTTTTGAACTTGAACGTGCCCCTGGACTTTACACCACTGAATACAGACAAACTTACATTTCAAATGTTGATAGCTAATGAATGTATCCAGGCTGAACAACCACCATGTAGAACAGGGCCGGACTTGGACAAAATTTCAGGCTGGGAAATCTGTAGTAAAACCATGGTTACATTTCTTAAAGGAGAACTCCGGTCAATTTTAACATTGAGCTCATTTTTTTGTACATTTGGAGTGCTGTCAGTACAGAGAACAACGACAAAAATCGGGGTTGCCTACACCGAGTTATTCTATTTTTAAAATTTGCACCCTGTTGACTTCAATGGGGCAAGTAGTAAACCTGCTTTTAGCCTCTTGACAGAAAACAGGATGTAAACACAGGTATTTGCGCTGGCTTAAATAACATCATTTTTATAGATATCTTTCACATCTACTGCAGTCAGATTCACTCGTGTTCACTCAGAAGGAATCACTCACATTTTCTGTGCACTTGTAATGACACATCAAGGATGTTAAGAGGCTAAAAGCAGGTTTACAACTTGCCCCATTGAAGCCAACAGGGTGCAAATTTTAAAAATAGAATAACTCGGTGTAGGCAACACCGATTTTTGTCGTTGTTCTCTGTATTGACAGCACTCCAAATGTACAAAAAAATTAGCTCAATGTTAAAATTGACCGGAGTTCTCCTTTAAGAGTTCTGTTGTTGCCTGCCCTATAGCTGCCTCTAAACCCATAATAAAACAATGTGAATATTTGTCTGCTAAATTACTAGATAATTAGATAATTACTAGAAAATTAATAGATAATAATTATGTCCTTTGAGTGATAATAGTAATTGGCTGCTACTGCTATCAGCTGCTAGCAGTTTAATGCTTACCTAAGTAAACAAAGAAAGACAAAAAAATTTTTTACATTATTACTTATAACAGCCCTTTGACTTTAGCGTTTAGCCCTGATAACTATTTTATCATTCAGACACACACACACATCAAGAATCAACATATGAATCTAAACAATGCTGACAAACAGAAAAACATAACTTTGAACATCGCAAAGCAAGCTACTAAAAAGTCGCATTAAAAGAACAAAAAGAAAAAAGAAAATAGTAAAATTAACAGAAATTACTAAATCATAATTTATTTATGCCGCAATGCATGCTGGGAGCCATGGATTAATTTAATTTGGTGCACCCAGAAGGCACAGCAGCATACTTTTTTTTTGTCACCAGTGTTGAGATTCATACGCTGTAAGTGATAGAGTTAGAGATGAGAAGTAATCAATGGTCAAGAGCAGTGGTGGAAATGGGCAAAATTCACTGGGCGGACTCTATAAAAAAAAAAAATAGAGGTCATCTGGCTTTAGATGACCTTTCAGATGTTTAAAAACCTTTATAATCTATAATAACTAAATTATATAAAGTATTTATTTAATGTTTCATTTTTCGACCCCCTGGGGTCGGCTATTGCAAATAATAAAAACAAAACATTGTGTTTTTTCGTAAAATAAAATATAAATAAACATGATGCGTTGCAAAATGTACGACTTTCTGTGACTATATAGCACTGCATCAGCAACTACACAGTTACTGTCTTTTAAATAAAGCAACATGCATCATCCGTGATTCTCTGCTCATGCTGGATTGAAGAACAAGCTCTACTCTTCGGCACAATGGTGACCCACAAAACTCGACAGAAAAATGCTTTAAATTCCAACAGAACATTAAACACTAACAGACCTCTCAAGATCTCAGCATCTTCACTTATTACAATCCAGACTTTATTTCTTTCATACTAACATTCTTATTGAGAATTAACAGAGATTTAAAAGTTGATGTTGTATTGAAAATAACAACTTTATTTGCTGATCCTTTGATGGATCCCTGATCCATCCTTTGATGATCACTGTTTGCTTTAGTTGGGCTTTTGACCCTTCAGTTTTAACATTATCTGGCTGCTTTAACTGTGTCTCTGACACATATTTGTTATGGTAGGAAGGAATCCAAGAGAAACTCAGATCAGATGATGTTGGTCACTTTTTAGTGATGATAATCATCATGTAGTGGCCTCATTTATTGACACCACCTGAAGTCTATTATCTAATTAAGTTGTTAAATATTGGTTATAAATGTTGCATGGCAATACTGTGCTGTGATACTCTGAAAGATTTAATAAAGTTATTATAGGCCTACAGACACGGTTTTGACACGATCGTATAGACTCACACAAAATCAGCGAATGAATCGCAACAATGGTAACAATGAAAAAAATTCAGATCAACTCTGAACTCGTCACAAAATAAGCTACTAAAGTCACAAAAAAGCTTTGTTGATTGTCACCATTGTTGAGATTCATATGTTGATTATTGATGTCTCTATACTCAAAAAAAAAAAACTGCAGAAAATTTTCTGTACAATATATATATTTATTTATATTTAATTTAGATTATCATATTACTGATGTAAAATATCACAAGGGTTATGTGAAAATGTGTTACATTAAACATACTCTATATGTAGATTACATAAACTCAAATTATATACTCAGAGATTTGACTCAAAGTCATATCAGTGCATCGAGTCACCACATGATGACTATGACATCACCATAAACAGCACAGCGATCTGCCGACGTTTAAAGTTGTGTAGTGTGAACTAGGCATAAGGCTGTGGCTGAAGTCAGTTGTAGTTCTTGTGTTTCTGCTCGGCTCTATTTCTGTTCTCTTCTTTTCTTCAGTGATTCTGCTTGTTAACAGGCTTATTAAGGCTGAGATGACTCCATATTTAATATACACAGGTTTTGTGGCTCAGATAAGGTCCAGTTCTGTTTTATTTATTTTGCTCTTGGCTGACATGTGGCCAGAGGTGTAAAGTCCAGGTTCAGAAAGTAAAAGTCCTCCTCAGTATTTTGTTCCAATCACCTGGGCTGCGTTCAGCCCCGACAAAACGTTGCACAACGTTCTCTTACGAGAGGTCTCTCATACTGCGTAAGTATCTTACGCTAGGGGAAAATCCCTTTTCCGTGAGATATTGAAGCCAAAAAATTATCCTTAATTTGTATTATTGTAAAACGCGTTGCGGCAGCATACAGACATAGGCAAGACGGCTCGTGTGCCTGACTGACCTCAATTTCTCACACATTTCTCAGTTCCCTGATCAGGCGACTGGAAATATCTATATTGCAGCAAACGAGCCTGTTATAATACACGCACGCCTGCAAGCAAACGCCGAAGAAAACATGTGACGCTCTCTTATATGCTCGTGCATCTGAAAGCCTTTGGGTTCCCCCCTGTGGCTCAGTGGCGGAATCTTAGGTTTTTCGCACGAGAGACCGGTGTTCGAATCCCGGTCTACCAGCAGATATTTTGTGCCATCAATGCTCGCTCTGTCAGTTCCCTGAAAAGGCGACTACAGATGTGTATTTTGCAGCCAACGAGCGCATTGTACAACCCACTCGCCTGCACCCAAACACCGTTTCTATGGTTTCCGTGCGTCACTGGCGAAAGGAGAAAAGAGAGTGTTTCTAGTCCTGCTGCGGCCGGACCGACCTCCATTTCTCACACATTTCTCATTCCCCTCTGAAGTTCAGGCGACTGGAAATATCAATATTGCAGTGAACGAGCCTGTTGTAATACACGCACGCCTGCAAACAAACGCCAGCATGTTGACGCTCTCTGTTTCTATGGCAACTTCTCGCTCGTTCAGTTCCAGTAAATGTGACTGTTCCAGTGTATTCTGCAGTAAACAAGTCGGCGACACAGCCCTCTTGCCTGCACACAAACGCCGCTTTTACGGCTACCCAGATAAATCCCATAAGAGTGTATTTTCTGGTGTCCCGGCCACGGCCGATGGTGTTATGAGTATAGACAAAATGCCCACTGCCCAGTGCTCATTCCTACACACAAACACAGCCCGTCACACAGGGCTCGCGCACATGAAATCGACCCAGATCGATTGCGCATTAAACGTGGTAAATGTGCCCACTGCCCAGTGCCCACAAACACTACGTTCTGCATGTCTCAAGGTTTCTGTAAAAACGAAACCAACGTGCATTCGCTCTGCTCAGGCGGACAATGCTCTCAGTGTTGTAAATGTGCCCGCTATCCCGCGCCCACATTCACACATAGACATGACAGGTCCTACGGGACTCGCCCAGCCCTCCCCCTCTCGGTTGACCACCGCAGAGGAGTCGAGCGCGCGCAATCTGCCCGCTGTTATCAGCGCGCCCCCTGCCTCAAATGTCATAAGCGCGACGCTTATGTTGCAGCACACCGAAGCCCCTCTGTCGCTGAGCGACCAGAGTGCGCTCTGCATTCAACCCCTAGCCATTCGTGCAGATGCATGGGCAAGGCTACCCGGGGTTTCGAAGTGGGTGCTAGACATTATAGAAAGAGGCTATTCGCTACAGTTTCGCCGACGCCCTCACCGCTATGCGACGCGCATCGAAACTACGGTAAAAACAGAAGTAGCACACCTACTTCCAGCCGATATTTTGAAACTGTTGAGCAAAGGGGCCATAGAGCCTTTATCTCAAGCTCAGAGCGAAGGAGGGCTATACAGCAGATACTTCCTGGTACCGAAAAAAGACGGGGGTCTCAGACCCATACTAGATCTAAGGCAACTGAACAGAGTGCTTGCGAAGCGACAGTTCAGAATGCTCACGACCAGAAAAATCCTCGCGCAGATTCGCCGAGGAGATTGGTTTGTGTCAATAGATCTGAAAGACGCATCTTTTCAAATACAGATAGCGTCACGTCACAGGCGATATTTGAGATTCGCCTTCAAGGGCCAGGCATATCAGTACGCAGTCCTACCGTTCGGCACAAGCCTAGCACCCCGTACATTTACGATGTGCATGGACGCAGCGCTCGCACCCCTCAGACTTCAGGGCATGCGAGTATTGAACTACTTGGACGATTGGCTGATTCTAGCTCAATCTCACTCGGAGCTCATAGAGCCCAGAGGATCCTTTTACTCGATCACCTCGAGAATCTGGGTCTCAGAGTCAATTGGGCGAAGAGTTCTCTGTCCCCCAGACAGATAATATCTTTTCTGGGCACAGAACTGGACTCGCTGTCTATGATAGCGCGACTGACACCACAGCGCGTACTGGACATTCAGCGCGCAGAGAGCTCTTCCGCTGTGGCGCATCGGTCCCGCTCAGGAAATTTCAGAGGATGCTAGGTCTCATGGCCTCAGCATCATCAGTACTTCAGCTGGGCTTGCTTCACATGCGCCCGCTACAGTTCTGGCTGAAAGCACGAGTACCGCGCCGAGCGTGGGCTTCCGGTCTGCTTCGTCTCAAGGTCAATCAGAAATGCATCGCAGCTCTGAAACCTTGGAAAGCAAACGACTGGTACCGATCAGGTGTAAGCCTGGGGACTTCCTCGAGTGTGAGGGTGGTGTCTACAAACGCATCCACCTCGGGATGGGGAGCGCTGCTCGAGGGCAGACCGTTCTTCGGCCAATGGTCAGAACGGGAGAAGCTTCTGCACATAAACTGCCTCGAAATGTTGGCAGTAGACAACGCGCTAACGCGTTTTTGTCCCCAAATAAGAGGACACCACGGCCTGGTCCGCTCGGACAACATGTCAGTGGTGTCCTACATAAATCGCCAGGGCGGCCTCAGGTCCCGAAACCTGCACAGGCTGACAGAACGCCTTCTGGTGTGGGCTCAGCGCAACCTGCTCTCACTGAGAGCAGCGCACGTGCCAGGGCTCCTAAACGTAGGACCGGACAGACTGTCCAGGAACAATGTTCCGACAGGCGAGTGGTCTCTACACCCACAGACAGTCCAGCTGCTGTGGAAGAAATTCGGCAGAGCGGAAGTAGACCTGTTTGCGTCTCAAGAAAACGCTCACTGTCTGGAATTTTTCTCCAAGAGCAGCTCGAAGCAAGTCTCGCTCATCTGTCTTCAGACAGACGGAGCAGCTCTTTGTTTCGTTCAGCGGACGTTCCAAGGGACTAGCCGCGTCGAAACAGAGCCTGTCCAGATGGATAGTTGACACCATTGCGCTGGCGTACACTTCCGTTGGGTAGCATACAGTGCCCGTTGGGTGTCAGAGCGCACTCCACGAGAAGCATGGCTTCATCGTGGGCCTGGTCAAGTGGGATTGCCTTGCAAGATATATGTATGGCGGCAGGCTGGGCCTCCCCGTCTACATTTATAAGGTTTTATAACCTAGAGGTTCCCGCCTTGCAGGCCAGGCTGTTGTCGGTCTAAATAAACCAGTACTGTCTGTTCTGATGCTATCGGTTCAGAATACTGTGTCTGCTGAGCACTGCTCGCTGATCGACCATAAAATGTTATGGGCAAATTAATTAAGACCCACAATTTTCCATCAGTTCAGGCCGAACTCCGCCCTGTCTATATGATGTCATTTTGCGTCTGAGGGACGCTGCTATATGTGGAAGAGCGCGGCTCCGCCCCTCCCTCTTCCCGGACTCCCTGTGAGTTCCCTTGGTGATTGTGCACTATATGAACCCCGGGCTTTCGCCCTAGGGTCTTTGGTATCAGATCCCAGCACGCACGGCGTTTTACATTGGGTCCCCTAGCGTAAGATACTTACGCAGTACGAGAGACCTCTCGTAAGAGAACGTACTCAGTTCTCTCTAGAAGAGGGAACGAGTACTGCGTATCTTGCCGTGCATGCACACGCTCTGGTTCGCTTCGGCGATGAAAAACCAGATATTAGCTGCCTGCGAGCCGGATTTATAGGCCTAAGCCACGCCCGTTTCGGCGGGACGTGATGCAGCGGGCCGCGAAGCACTCTCATTGGGTCTGACATCATGCTAGGCCTCGCTCGATAGGCTGCTGCAGTTGCCGCAGAACAGCCAATAGGCACGTGAGCCGTCTCGCCTATGTCTGTATGCTGCCGCAACGCGTTTTACAATAATACAAAGGTTTCCAGAAAACCTTAGGTTTCCAGAAATCAATTTTTTGTAGGACCAATCAGCGAACAGAGGGAGTGGCTGAGAACGATGACGTTGATGTGATCACACACATGACTAGCGTCGGCCAATAGTGAGCCTACGTGTGACGTACAACACCGACGCGCTGCTCTTTCAAACTACGTGAAAAGACTCGAGGCACAGAGAGAAGGAAATGAATAGTGGAATAAAGTCGTTATTTTTGTTTGTTCTTGCGCACAAAAAGTATTCTCGTCGCTTTATAAACTTTATAAAAGACAGACATCTTATTCTAAACATAATCCTCTGATCATTCGGACTTGTTGTTTCCGGCCGGTTTCGGCGCATGACATACGACGTAACGACCACACGTTAGCGATTGGCTATGGCAGATCCTGAGTGACTCTGGGCAGATCCAATAGTTTTGAACTTTAACAGAGAACCCGCCTACAAGGAAGTAAACGTTTCTCAATGGAGAGAGGCCAGACTCTCTGTACAAATGAAATGTACGAGAGTCTGGTAGAACCAGGCTAGCGGAGAAGGCCATTCTTTGTGTTCTTAGTTAAGAATTTTCTGAGCCTGATGAAGTCGGTATAAATATGTTTAATACAACAAAATATGCCCGATGTTACAGTTACTGCACTTGCCGCCCAGAACAAAAGAGAACATCCCAATCGAGTGAAGGGATTTGTGGAAACTGAAATGGAAGCACACATCTTACCTAATTCAGACTAAAACACATCTATTTAGCCTCACATACTGACTTTATTTGTAGTTCATTATGTTTTAATACCCTGTATTTTCTTTCTCATTTTTAGGAAAAGCACTTAATTACCATTGCTTATTTCTATACCAAATGTCATACACTTGCAATGAAGCTAAAAATATAAACAACTACATCATTATGTTGATATCCTATATTTTTACAATAAAACTTACGATAACATGTCTTCTAATATCCTCAGTTGTTGCGAATACCGAGCTGCATCGAACACATTTGTAAATTACTTTCCTTGAACCCATTGTGCAAGTTCACTTTAATACCGCATGCTTTATATACATGTTGCTGCTGATTGGACTGCAGTTCTGACACACCCACCCAACAAGGTATCTCAAACATAGATATATATATAAACACTAGATACCTCGTACGCGCTGTTGGCCAATGGAGGTCGACGTCCGCACACGGCGGCCATCTTGCGACAGGGTGCTCGCTCACTCGTTTAATGGTGCATGTACTTTAAAATAACCATAACTTGCTCAATTTTCTACCGATTTTCAAACGGTTTGGTTTGTTATAAACGTCAGAGATGTAGTTACGACACTGCATACATAAACTGCATAGGCTACATATGAAAAATTGTAACATGCATGTTCAAGCATTCGGAATTATAGCCATGTTAATAACGTTTGTAAGAAACCAAACCGTTTGTACATCCGTCGAGATTTCATCGAGATATGAGGATTTGTGTACGTGCTTGATCATTCACCTTAATGCACAGAGCACTGCCGTAAGATGGCCGAACGGTGATGCCGGAAGTGACTGCGCCATAAGACATCTAGCGTTTGATGATCTCAAACCCCCGTTCCACACCGGTGCACGACGTTTCCAGGAAACATGAGGACACGACACGTTCAGGACACGTTCAACCCGGAAACTGTAGCAAAACGTTGCGCACCGTTTTGAACTTGAACGTGCCCCTGGATTTGCTAATTCAGCCAGGAGATAGAACTAATTAGTGAAATCAGCTGGCTGAGTTCATGGGTGGAATAAACATATGGCAGGACTTCTACTTTTTGACCCCTGGATATACACCTCTGAATTTAAATTAGCATATTTTACTTACATTTTACGATTTAGTCTGGCAGCCATAGCTGCCACTCAATTTACCCTTTTTTATGATTTTTTTTACAATGAAGGTATTTGTTTGTAATAATTCAGAAAATACCTGTGAAATAACAGTGTTTTTCGGTTTATTTAAATTAGAATATTTTACTTTCATTTTACGATTTAGTTTGGCAGCCATAGCTGCCAGTCATTTGACCATTTTTTTAACGATTTTTTTTAGAATGAAGGTATATTGTGATAATTCAGGAAATACCTGTAAAATAACAGTGTTTTTCAGTTCATTTAATTTATTTAAAGTAGTTTTACTTTAATGTTACAGGGTTTTTTTGGGCTGCCAGTCATTCGACCGTTTTATCATTAATTAAACGTTTTGTTTAATTACAAATTATATTTGTAATTTTACATATATTTTTATGTAATTTAAGAATACGAAAAAATACTGTATGAAAAATACAGTAGCTATATTTTCTGTATAAAAAATGTGAATAACTGCAATTTGTCATTAATGTCCCAATACCTAAAATAACAGTTTTGAGTAAAATTTACAATGAAAGAAAATTAACATCAAAACATCACAGTTATTTTCTGTAAAAATTAGAAAAAAATTTTTTTTCACAGTTTATGGTCACAACATTAGTGACAACAACACAAATGTTTGGAAATGTTCAATAGGGGTGCCATCTCTGTATAAATTTGTAGACATATTTAATGAGGCATTTGTGTAATTAAATAATAGTTAATAGTGTCTGATAGACCTGTTTAGACAAGCTAAAGCATAAATTCAATAGGGTGTACCATCTCTGTAAAATTGTATACATTTTTATAAATTTGTAGACATTTTTAATGAGACATTTGTGTAATTAAATAATAGTTAATAGTTTCTGATAGACCTGTTTAGACAAGCTATCCATAAATCAAGCAAAACCTTGCAAATTAGCCCTGCAACTTGAAGAACACATATTGTAGAGACATTTCATATTGTTATTTGATGATTTGATAATTGCATTTAATATATTATACTTTTAATAATACATTTGCAATGGGTTTGTAAAATAAGTTTTTATGCATGTTTTGGTTTGTGCATGTTTTTATGCATGTCTTTCTTGTATTTAGTTTTGACCAGCACAGGTCACAGCGTGTGTCCCGAGCGCTTCGAAACAGTGAATCATTTTGCAAAGCATTTGGTTCAATTGATTCAATGCTTAGGAAAGGTTCGGCGTAGCAGACGAAAATCAAATGCAGTGTGTAGCTCCTCCTCGTCACGTTGCAGATCAACGTGACTGGAGTTCCTGGTCGCGCGCCTTAGCTGAACGTGACACGAGAAAAACACTGAATGTGTGTCAAGCGCGCGCGGGGGGGGTTGTGGTGGGGGTTGACCTACTTTTCACATGTGTATGATGATACGTTAGGTTAAGACGTGGAAAAGGTACGTCAATTTTACAAATATATTTAGACTATTTTGTGTTGTTAGCAATGCATTATTAGATAATTTCTTGTTTTTGACTTTGAGTTACATAAATGTTCTTATTGAATGCAGTAGTGTTGTGCGTGTCACGTGACTGTGGGCAGTCCTGCCATCATAACAAACAACTTACTAGAAGTCAGATGAGTTTGAGAGCTTCGCTTCTCCTGTCGTGTTTGTAGTTCAGGTCGTTAGTTTCTGTCACTGATCAGAAAGTGCATTAGTAACGGTAGCTGTGGATTTAATCTCCCTCATCCAGAGCTCTGCTCTTACTCGAATGGTGAGTTATATATATAATTATATTATTATTATTATGATTATTATGATTATGATTATTATTTTATTTATTTTTTTACATTGATATATATCTATATAGAGGGGGATTTGAAATGCTTGTCCTCTGTTTTATTGGTAACGATTTTTAAAGGTATTTGGTAATGAGTGACGGAACGGTGTCAGTCATTCCTGTTGTGTTTTCTATTCTCTCGTGCGCGCGTGCTCGTGAAGTGTAGTAGTGTAGTGTACTGGTAATTTAATAGACGTGCCGCGCCTACTTTTTCGATGTAAACAAGTCACACTCACAATTTTTTCCTTCAGTGGTTTATAATAGTGCGATCGTACAGAGTAAATTTAATTAAAATTACTGATTTGACTCATGTACGACTCTTTGAAGCACACTGTAATCATTCGATCAGTCATTCGATTATTATATTTATAATTTGATATTAGAGGGGAGGGGGGGGGGGGGGTTATACCATCCTGAGGAAATCATGATCATGAACAGGGAAAGCCTAAATAAAAGGATTCTTTAAGTAGTTTCGCATAATCATATTATTTATTGGACAAAAATAAGTTTTTAATTGATATTAATATGTTTTTTAACTCTCAAACAAAACAAGTCATTCAAAATTTTGTGTTTATGCTCTTTGTTTTTGTATTACCATTTTTAAAATCATTTAATCAAAATATTAGTTGCCATAAATGTTTTTGAAAACCATATTAAACCAACATATTCTTGTTGTGTAAAAAACTATTGTTGGTTTAACTTAAAAAAGTAAGTTACCTGGTTGCCTTAAAATTTGAGTTCATTGAAATAAATAAAAAACAATGAAGGAAATTGGTTTAATTAATAGAAACTCAAAATATGATCCACATTAATCATCTTCTAAGTTGATTTGACAAAAGATAAAAAGTTGTGATAAATCATGATAATAGTTTTTTATAGTGTAAGAACTTGGTATTGTAAACAGCATCTTTATGTTGGACAGTTATATTTATCATTTACCCATATACACAGTGAGTGCAAAATGTAACTTGACACTAAAATCACACTTAAAATGTCTGAATGCCTTTGCATTACACACACAAATGTGTGGACGAGGATAACTGACTTCATGCAATCACCAAAATGCCATTGGATTCAAATACATTGAGCGAAAATGATGTAGAAAAGTGTTGTGCCGGTAACACTAGACAAATTTACTCTAATACCTATACTTTTGGGGCATTTCTCTCCTTTGTCCAATGTTTGACAGGAACATGTCCGTGACACCAGCTGCATGTGATTTTGGGCTGCTGGCCAGGCAGGAGGAGGACATAAAACCTCAGGCAGCAGTAATTCGGCGGAACCTCTTCGGCCCTGTGGACCACCAGCAGTTGCAGCAGGACTTCCAGAGGCTCTTCTGCATGAGTGTGGAGAACGCCAAACAACGCTGGAACTTTGACTTTCAGAGGGACCAGCCTGTCCCTGGCTGCATTGAGTGGGAGGAGCTGCGGTGCCAGGACGTGCCAGCGTTCTACCATAGCTGTGTGGTCAGGCCCGGTATGGCAAAGCAAATGGTGGAAGCAGCTGTTGGAGGAGGATCCTGCGCTTGTTCGTCTCCAGCAAAGGCCACAGAGAAATATCTGGAGCTTTGGACCAGAGGAACTTTGAGGGGAACCAAGCCAGAGAAGAGAAAGGCTGCATTGCTGGGGGTCAAACGCAGACAAGCAAACATCACAGGTATACAGTCGCACACTTTACATTCTCAGTTTCATTGGGTTAAAGCCAGACTGATGTGAGCCGGGACATTGTTTAAAAAAAACGAATAATGTTATTGTTAGTTGTATAGCCACTAATATTAATATTAAAAATGCTAAAATGCTTTTCTCTCTTTCAGACTTTTTCAGAGTGTCAAAAAGAAGATTTCTTCATCACAAAGCTTCACCAGGACAGTAAACATTACTTGGACTTTTTTTGTATAAATGTACATACAATATTTGCTCATGTAGCTCTTCTAACTGACCAGCAAATAAGGCTTAATAGGCTATATATATATATATATATATATATATATATATGCTGCACCTATTAAAAATCTTAACCTCTTGTACTTTTTCAGATTTTATTGTTACAACATGGAATCATGACTATTATAAATTAGA
Source organism: Rutilus rutilus (assembly GCF_951802725.1). NCBI lineage: Eukaryota > Metazoa > Chordata > Actinopteri > Cypriniformes > Leuciscidae > Rutilus > Rutilus rutilus. The sequence continues at coordinate 21,960,908 of NC_140212.1, read as the reverse complement.
TCCAAATTCAGATTTTATCGTACATTTGAATAATTAGAAGCAATTGATTCCAGTCATTGAATAAGCATTCACTCTCTTGCTAAATCAATCAGATGCATTTTGAATGCATTACTAAACTAAAAACTAAATTACTTTTATATTTTGTTCCATCCTGTGTTACACAGTCAAATTTGAAAATGTTATGGAATGTTTTTTTTTTTTTTTTTTTTTGCACTGAATATACATTCATACATTTATTTATATATAAGCAAGTACTGTGAACGTTTACAAAAATGCACTACAAAAGGACTGTTTGGTTACATCATAAACTTTTGCATTCCTCAGATTCAAAATGCATTGATCCTTTTAAGTGGCATCAGTGCCGGCTAACAATGTCTTACCATTATTCTGTCCCAATTTTGTTATTTACATTCCTGTTTTTACATATTACAAAAAAGGTATGTTTAACCTGAGCCATTCATGTTTTTCTTGAAGCAAATTAATTTGGGTATAAAATAAAAGTGACTATTATTACAGAGTTACTTGTACTACATACAAGGTATGCTTCGATATCATTGAAGTTATGTAAAAAGAGATTTTGTAAATGTTTTTAAATGGATATTGCCCTTGAAATATTGTTTGAGGAGTGACCACGTTTCCTATAATTGTGCATGAGGCTTCGTCTTGCAAAATTGGGGGGAAATGTAATATGTTGAAAAGCTACATTTGTCTTAAGTTTGAATCTTACCTGTAGTATTAGCAAAAATTGCAAGGACGTTTTCCATCAATCATTTGTACCATACTTTTTACAATACTGTATTTTTGTCCTGTGCATGTGTGATATATTCAAAAATATGTGTTAAATTTGTTCAATTAGCTATTTGTTTGAAATTATTTGGTATTAAAGAGGCAGCTGATGCAGTTAACCAAAATAATTGCTCTACAATAAATAGAAAGCCTTAAACTGCTGTCAGGAAGATCGAATTAAGTCTAAACCAAACCCACATGCTGAAATATTAAACTGCAATTTAAACAGAATTTGTTAAGGAGAATTCCAGTTTCAGCTTTTTAAAGACATATTTGTCAACTAGTTGTTCAGGCAATTTATTAGGGCCCAAGCCCTGAAAGGGCGAAGGCCCTATTGTTTCCGGTAGGATTATTTATTAGGGCCCAAGCCCTGAAAGGGCGAAGGCCCTATTGTTTCCGGTAGGATTATTTATTATTATTATTATTATTATTATTATTATTTTGTCAACCTTTCGGGCACTTTTGGGGCTCTTAACATGCTCGAAAACTCTTGAAATTTTGCACACACGTCAGAACCCGCGGCCATCAGGTCCGGACTGAAGCTGGTACCCGGGCGTGGCAGGGGGGCTCAACAGCGCCCCCTGGAACGGGATCCGAACACGTGTCCATAAATCAAACACGCTTGCATGTAATAATATGAAACTCGGTACACATATAGATCTCATCGGGCCGAACAACTTTCGTGCTCTAAGTTTTACGCCAGCCAAACAGGAAGTTGGCTATTTAGCGTTGTTTGGAAACGCATGCTGTGGAATTTAATGTACTCCTCCTAGGGAATTCATCGATTCGCCTCCAAACTCGGTGTGCATGAAGTCAAGACATTGAGGATGCTAAATTGCGGACGGATTTTTGATATCTTGAACGGTTTGGCCGTGGCGAGGAAACAAATTTATGGCGAAAAAATTAAACAGGAAGTGTGTTATAACTTCTGCATACATTAACTGATCTTGATGAAACTTCAGCAGTGTGTTCGTTGTAAGAGGCCGATCACATGGATGTGACTATTGTGAGTCAAAGTTATAGCGCCACCAACAGGCAGCAGGAAGTACATCACTTTCAAAATGCTTTGAAATCAGTGTCTTATTTTTACCCGATTTGCTTCAAACTTTATGTGTACAATGTAGACACACGGCAGATGTAAACCTGTGAAAGGATTATTGATATCTTAGATACTGTTACCGTGGCAATGCATCAAACTTTAATATTCTTTTTTGATGCTTTTGAGACTCTTAACATACTTGAAATTGCATGAAACTCAACAGACACATCACATTTATTAGCCAGTAGACATGTGCAAAGTTTCAGAAACGGGCATGGTGGAATGGCTCAGTAGCGCCACCTTTAGTCAAAAATGGGGGCTTAGTTTTTCCTAGAATCACAAAACTTGGTATGTGTATTGTTCTCATCAAGACGGACAACTTTCTAATTTACATGAACCATCTCCGACCAACAGGAAGAGAGATATTTTGGTTTGAATGTGGATTTTCTGAAGAATTTTCTCTCCCTCTCTCTGTGTCTGTGTGTGTGTGAGGGGAGGGGGGGATTTGACTCTTGCTTTTATATTGTTAATCAAGGTTTCAGGGGCTTTTGGGGTCCTTAACGTGCTCAAAAACTCTTGAAACTTTGCACACAGGTCAAAACCCACGGCCATCAGGGCCGGGCTGAAGCTGGTACCCGGGCGTGGCAGGGGGGCTCAACAGCGCCCCCTTGAACGGGGTTCTAAAACTTGATCCATATATCAAACACGCTCGCATGAATTAATATGAAACTCGGTACACATATAGATCTCATCGGGCCGAACAACTTTACCCCGGTCAAGTTTTACGCCAGCCCAACAGGAAGTCGGCTATTATGGGTTGTTTGGAAAACGCTTGCTGTGGAATGTGAAATACTCCTCCTAGAAAATTCACTGTGTCCCCTTCAAACTCGGTGTGCATGTAGTCAAGACTTTGAGGATGCTAAATTGCGGACGGATTTTTGATATCTCGAACGGTTTGGCTGTGGCGAGGAATCGAATTTATGGCGAGAAAAGAGAAACACGGAAGTGGAATAACTTCTGCATACATTAACTGATCTTGATGAAACTTCAGCAGTGTGTTCGTGGTAAGAGGCCGATCAGATGGATGTAGCTATTGTGAGTCAAAGTTATAGCGCCACCAACTGGCAGCAGGAAGTGTGTCACTTTCAACATGCTTTAGACAAAAGTGGGGGGGTTAGTTTTAACTACAGTAAAGAAAAAATAGTTTTTATATTGTTCTCATTAAGCCGGACAACTTTCTAATTTACATTCAATAGCTCTGGCCATCAGGAAGTCAGATATTTGGGTCTGAATGTGAATTTTTTTGCAAAATCAGCCTCTGAATTTTTAGCCACTCCTCTTAAACTATTTATTTTATTCGTACCAAACTTTTTCAACATGATGAAACTACATTAAATATGCTAAGTTGTGAATGGATAATAAATATCTCAAACGGTTTTGCTACGGCGAGGGATTAATGTCCAAAAAGGAAACACTAAAAATCTTCTAAAAATGTAATTATATACCATTTATTTCTATATAAAAGTATACAAATATCACAACTAAACCCATTTTATTCTGTTTTTGCAATTCAAGAAGAATGAAAAAGTTAAAAACAGGCTATTTAGTGCTATTTGGTTCAACAAAAAAGCAAACATAGGGCTATACTGCCCTCTTGTGTCCAAAAGGACATCAAAATAGTATATAAAACTTTTTACCAGGTAGGCCAATATTGTATTTAAATATACATTTATTAGGTATGTGTCTGAGGATATTTTCCCACCGGTTAATCGACGTGTGACACGAGTGGGTGCTTTTAAATCGCTAATATAAAAGTGAAAGTAAAAAAACGGACGTCCGCACGGACATTGATAATGGTGCACGTTGGAAAGAATGATACTTTTAAACATAACACTAAACCGCCATTAGGTGTCGCCAGGCGACCATCTTAATGAGCGAGTCATTGATTCATTCGTTCAAATGATTCGTTCCAATGACTGAGTCATTCATGATTGAGACAGATGTTTATGGATTGACCATTGAATCTTTGAGTCAAGCGATTCGTTTCAAAATGCTGAATCATTCAGTAATGAGAAAACAAGTTGCTGTGATCTTTGTTTAACTATTTTTGCTGCTGAAACAGAACAAAAACAGTCAATATTGCATCTAAAATGTAAGTGACTTAATTGTAACTGTTTATTAACCTGTTGTATGAAATCAATGTCACAGTTTCAATCGTGATTGTATTCAGGAAATAGTTGCCTACTCGTCAAGTGAGGTTGCTTAACTCTATCATATGTTATAAAAAATATAAAAACTCCATATTTGTAATTTTTATAGTCAGTATGTTGTTAACTGGGTTGCTTTTTTGTGTGCTGCGCTCATTTGTTTACAATTCTCCTGGAGAAGCAGCATGAGCCTCAGCAGTGCAACCCCATTGATCAGTAATACATTTATTATTAACTGATGATTGCAACTTAAAATGAATGTAATGAAATTAGAATAATCTCTCGTTTTAGTGATTCCCAAGTTATTTTTTTGTTATTGACGTTCTAATCAGGCTATACTCTGGTCGGGCAAGTAAAATTCTCTTTCAGGTAGGCCTATTGTATTTATATATAAATATATTAGGGATGTGACTGTGATAAAATTTTCCCACCGGTTAATCGACGTGTGACACCACTGAGCGCTTTTAAATCGCTAACTATAGTATACTATATACTAGTAAAATACAGACGTCCGCACAGACATTGATAATGGTGCGGAGTAGAGCGAGCATTTTCAATTTATTCCTATGGATGTAGGAATTAACTAAAACATTTTATTTATGTTTTTGTGTCCACTGTTCAACCGCAACCGCGTCACACACACACACACACATTCCAGAATTGCAATCTTGACATCGCAGCCTGTTCATTATAGCCCTAATACAATATAATAATAAAAATAGTCAACCTAACATAAACGAATTACACTGCTCTGTTTAAATAGTCAGTAGTACAATCTGTACCATTCACAGTAAGCAGAGCTCCACTGTGATGTTTCCAAGAACATTTTTGCGCGTGTGAAGAGGATGATTTTTTCCATCGATATTGGAACACGAGTGAAGTACAAAGCCTATAATAAAGAATAGTTTAGCATCCAAATACATCGCAAATATTGAAACATTTTGATTCTAATGAGAGGGTTACGTGAGACCAACACTGCTTACTTTCGTTTTTATTTTTACATTAAATTTAAAGGATTTGTTGTGGAATATTTTGGGTGTATCATAAAATCAGAATAAGGTAAGACAAGTAAAATTTTCTGTCTTATATTTATATATATATATATATATATATATACGTATATATATATAAGTATATATATATATATATATATATATATATATATATATATGTGTGTGTGTGTGTGTGTGTATATATATAGATATTTATATACATATATATATATGTATATAGATATTTATATATGTATATATATATATATATATATATATAAATATAGCTGCGAGCAGCGATGGAGGGCCAAAGCCGGTGGCACCGCCATCCCCGGTGCCTTTAGGTAACTAAAGGCACCGGGGTGGCGGTGCCACCGGCTTGGGCCCGCAATCGCTGCTCGCAGCTATATTTATTATTATTATTATTATTATTATTATTTTGTCAACCTTTCGGGCACTTTTGGGGCTCTTAACATGCTCGAAAACTCTTGAAATTTTGCACACACGTCAGAACCCGCGGCCATCAGGGCCGGACTGAAGCTGGTACCCGGGCGTGGCAGGGGGGCTCGACAGCGCCCCCTGGAACGGGATCCGAACACTTGTCCATAAATCAAACACGCTTGCATGTAATAATATGAAACTCGGTACACATGTAGATCTCATCGGGCCGAACAACTTTCGTGCTCTAAGTTTTACGCCAGCCAAACAGGAAGTTGGCTATTTAGCGTTGTTTGGAAACGCATGCTGTGGAATTTAATGTACTCCTCCTAGGGAATTCATCGATTCGCCTCCAAACTCGGTGTGCATGAAGTCAAGACATTGAGGATGCTAAATTGCGGACGGATTTTTGATATCTCAAACGGTTTGGCCGTGGCGAGGAAACAAATTTATGGCGAAAAAATGAAACAGGAAGTGTGTTATAACTTCTGCATACATTAACTGATCTTGATGAAACTTCAGCAGTGTGTTTGTTGTAAGAGGCCGATCGCACAGATGTGACTATTGTGAGTCAAAGTTATAGCGCCACCAACAGGCAGCAGGAAGTACATCACTTTCAAAATGCTTTGAAATCAGTGTCTTATTTTTACCCGATTTGCTTCAAACTTTATGTGTACAATGTAGACACACGGCAGATGTAAACCTGTGAAAGGATTATTGATATCTTAGATACTGTTGCCGTGGCAACGCATCAAACTTTAATATTCTTTTTTGATGCTTTTGAGACTCTTAACATACTTGAAATTGCATGAAACTCAACAGACACATCACATTTATTAGCCAGTAGACATGTGCAAAGTTTCAGAAACGGGCGTGGTGGAATGGCTCAGTAGCGCCACCTTTAGTCAAAAATGGGGGCTTAGTTTTTCCTAGAATCACAAAACTTGGTATGTGTATTGTTCTCATCAAGACGGACAACTTTCTAATTTACATGAACCATCTCCGACCAACAGGAAGAGAGATATTTTGGTTTGAATGTGGATTTTCTGAAGAATTTTCTCTCCCTCTCTCTGTGTCTGTGTGTGTGTGAGGGGAGGGGGGGATTTGACTATTGCTTTTATATTGTTAATCAAGGTTTCAGGGGCTTTTGGGGTCCTTAACGTGCTCAAAAACTCTTGAAACTTTGCACACAGGTCAGAACCCACGGCCATCAGGGCCGGGCTGAAGCTGGTACCCGGGCGTGGCTGGGGGGCTCAACAGCGCCCCCTTGAACGGGGTTCTAAAACTTGATCCATATATCAAACACGCTCGCATGAATTAATATGAAACTCGGTACACATATAGATCTTATCGGGCCGAACAACTTTACCCCGGTCAAGTTTTACGCCAGCCCAACAGGAAGTCGGCTATTATGGGTTGTTTGGAAAACGCTTGCTGTGGAATGTGAAATACTCCTCCTAGAAAATTCACCGTGTCCCCTTCAAACTCGGTGTGCATGTAGTCAAGACTTTGAGGATGCTAAATTGCGGACGGATTTTTGATATCTCGAACGGTTTGGCTGTGGCGAGGAATCGAATTTATGGCGAGAAAAGAGAAACACGGAAGTGGAATAACTTCTGCATACATTAACTGATCTTGATGAAACTTCAGCAGTGTGTTCGTGGTAAGAGGCCGATCAGATGGATGTAGCTATTGTGAGTCAAAGTTATAGCGCCACCAACTGGCTGCAGGAAGTGTGTCACTTTCAACATGCTTTTGACAAAAGTGGGGGGGTTACTTTTAACTACAGTAAAGAAAAAATAGTTTCTATATTGATCTCATCAAGCCGGACAACTTTCTAATTTACATTCAATAGCTCTGGCCATCAGGAAGTCAGATATTTTGGTCTGAATGTGAATTTTTTTGCAAAATCAGCCTCTGAATTTTTAGCCACTCCTCTTAAACTATTTATTTTATTCGTACCAAACTTTTTCAACATGATGAAACTACATTAAATATGCTAAATTGTGAATGGATAATAAATATCTCAAACGGTTTTGCTATGGCGAGGGATTAAAGTAAAAATCTTCTAAAAATGTAATTATATACCATTTATTTCTATATAAAAGTATACAAATATCACAACTAAACCCATTTTATTCTGTTTTTGCAATTCAAGAAGAATGAAAAAGTTAAAAACAGGCTATTTGGTGCTATTTAGATTAGATTAGATTAGATTCAACTTTATTGTCATTACACAAGTACAGGTACAAGGCAACGAAATGCAGTTTAGGTCTAACCAGAAGTGCAATAGCAGCAAGTGCAGGATATACAGTGGTTCATAAGTGCAGAACATGGATATGTACTGAATAAATATAGAGTTGAATACTATTATAAACAAAAATTTACAGATAGATTGTCCTATGAATATAATATACAGATAACTATTACTGTGAACAGAATTTACAGCTAGATATGTACTGAATATAATAATATACAGATGGCTATTACTATAAACAGAATGTTTACAGATAGATATGTACTGAATATAATATACAGATGGCTGTTACTATAAACAGAATTTTACAGATAGATATGTACTATGAATATATATACAGATGGCTGTTACTATAAACAGAATGTGAGCATAATATACAGATGGATATTACTATAAACAGAATTTTACAAATAGATATATGTATAAGTTAGGCTAATGAGCAGTATAACAATGGATTTAAGTAGTGCAAATAAAGTTTGGACAGAAGCTATCCGAGTGAGTGCAGTGGAAAGTAATTGCATATTACAGTTAAGGTACGATATTGCAATGTATATATAAACAGTCGGTACTGTAAATAAACAGTCGGCAGTGCAAATGAGCATATTCCAGTCAAGGTAGTAGTGCAAGATGCATATGTAAACAGTTGTTACTGTAATAAATGGAGGCAGGTGTGAGGAGGGAGAGGAGAGTCAATCAGTATATAAGGGGAGTGGGATCAATGAGGGTTAGAGTTTAATAAAGAGACAGCTCTGGGGAAAAAACTGTTCTTTAGTCTGCTGGTCCTGGTCCGGAGGCACCTGAAACGCCTGCCGGAAGGCAGGAGAGAAAACAGTCTGTGGGCTGGGTGAGAGGAGTCCTTAAGGATGCTGCGAGCTCGATGCAGACAGCGTTTCCTCTGGATGTGCTCGATGGCAGGTAGTGGAGTCCCAGTGATGCGCTGGGCGGTTTTCACCACCCGCTGCAGTGCCTTGCGCTCTGCAACAGAACAGCTCCCATACCACACTGTAGCACAGTTGGTCAGGATGCTTTCTATTGCACAGCGATAGAAGTTCACCAGGATAGTGGAGGAAAGCTGATTCTTCCTCAGTGTCCTCAGGAAGAAGAGGCGCTGGTGAGCCTTCTTGACCAGGCTGGAGGTGTTGGTTGTCCAGGTCATGTCCGCCGAGATGTGGGTCCCCAGGAACTTGAAACTGGAGACACGCTCAACAGCCATTCCATTGATGTGGATGGTGTCGTGTGTGCCTCTTGACACTTTCCTGAAGTCCACGATGAGCTCCTTCGTTTTGGTGGTGTTGAGGAGCTGGTTATTTTCGGTGCACCATGTGGCCAGGTGCTTGATCTCCTCCCTATAGGCAGTCTCATCGTTGTTGCTGATGAGACCAATCACCGTAGTGTCGTCCGCAAACTTGACGATGGAATTAGATCCGTACACAGGCTTGCAGTCGGAGGTGAAGAGGGAGTAGAGGAACGGGCTTAGCACACAGCCCTGTGGTACACCAGTGTTGAGTGTGATGGATGTGGAGCAGTTGGAGCCTGATCGAACATTCTGGGGTCTGTTGGTCAAGAAGTCCAAAATCCAGTTGCACATGGAGGTGTTGAAGCCCAGGTCTCCAAGTTTGGCTATTAACTTAGTTGGGATGACAGTGTTGAATGCTGAGCTGAAGTCAACAAACAGCATGCGTGCATAAGTGTTCTTATTGTCCAGATGTGTGAGCACAGAGTGCAGTGCCATGGAGACTGCATCCTCTGTGCTCCTATTGCTACGGTAGGCAAACTGGTGTGAGTCCAATGTGGATGGTAGAGAGTCTTTTAGGTGTGCCAGGACCAGCCGCTCAAAGCACTTCATTACGATGGGTGTGAGTGCTACAGGGCGGTAGTCATTAAGGCACTTCGGGCTGGAGTGTTTTGGCACTGGCACAATGGAAGTGCATTTAAAGCATGTTGGTACAGTTGCTTGGGCAAGAGACAGGTTGAAAATGTCTGTAAAAACCCCAGCGAGCTGCTCCGCACATGCCCTGAGTACGCGTCCAGGGATGTTGTCTGGTCCAGCAGCCTTGTGCGCGCTGATCCTGCTCAGTGCATTGCAGACATCTGTGGAGGAGAGTGTGATCGGTGGGTGGTCAGCTGAGGATTTGAGCTTGGTGGCAGTTTCTCTGTTGTCTCTTTCAAAGCGAGCATAAAAGTCATTTAGCTCGTTCAGGAAGTTGACATCAGTGGCTGCGGGGGTGGAGTGAGAGGGTTTGTAGTCACTGATGGCCTGAATGCCCTGCCACATGCGCCGAGGGTCAGCGTTGGAAAAGTGTCCCTCTATCTTAAGCTTGTAGCAGTGCTTGGCCTCTTTGATGCCCCTTTTCAGATTTGCTCTGGATGTGCTATAGGCTTGTGCATCTCCTGATCTGAAGGCAGTATTGCGTGTCTTCAATAGGAGTCGCACTTCCCTGTTCATCCATGGCTTCTGATTTGGGTATGTGGTGATCTGCTTCTGGGTTGTAACACTGTCAATGGTGGTATTAATATAATCCAGTACAGAGGAGGTGTAGCAGTCAATGTCCGTGTGAGAGCCACTGGTGGCTTGAGAAGCAAACATACTCCAGTCTGTGTGTAGAAACCTTTCCTGGAGTGAGAAATCTGCCCCCGCAGGCCACACCTTGATGGTCTTCACTGATGGCTTCACGCGATTGATCAGAGGTGCATATTTGGGGGTGAGGAACAAAGAAAGGTGATCTGACTGTCCCAAGTGGGGGAGGGGTGTCGCGACGTAAGCTTCAGCCATGTTTGTGTAAACATGGTCTAAGGTTTTGTTTCCTCTGGTGTGACAGGAAACATGCTGGTGAAATTTCGGTAGCACTGACTTTAAGTTTGAATGATTAAAATCACCCGCAACAATAAACGCAGCTTCCGGGTGAACGGTCTGTTGTTTACTGATGGCTGCGTGAAGTTCTTTCATAGCAAACTTGGCATCAGCATCCGGGGGAATATAGGCTGCAGTTATAATAGTGGAAGTGAACTCCCGCGGTAGATAAAACGGTCTACATTTAACCATGAGAAACTCAAGGTTAGCTGAACAATGTCTCCCAACAATTTGGTTCAACAAAAAAGCAAACATAGGGCTATACTGCCCTCTTGTGTCCAAAAGGACATCAAAATAGTATATAAAACTTTTTACCAGGTAGGCCAATATTGTATTTAAATATACATTTATTAGGTATGTGTCTGAGGATATTTTCCCACCGGTTAATCGACGTGTGACACGAGTGGGTGCTTTTAAATCGCTAATATAATAGTGAAAGAAAAATAATGATAATGTTGCACACACAAATCACACACATGTGGGAAAGAATGATGCTTTTAAACAACACTAAACCGCCATTAGGTGTCACCAGGCATCCATCTTAATAAGCGAGTCATTGATTTATTCGTTCAAACGATTCGTTCGAATGAGTCGATCATGATTAAGACAGATGTTTATGGATTGATCATTCAATCTTTGAGTCAACCGATTCGTTAAAAATGCTGAATCGTTCAGTTATGAGAAAACACGTGATGCGTGATGGTTCTGCCGTGATCTTTGTTTAACTATTTTCGCTGCTGAAACAGAACAAAAACAGTCAACATTGCATCTAAAATGTAAGTGACTTAATTGTAACTGTTTATTAACCTATTGTATGAAATCTAAGGGTGGGAGAAAAAATTGATTCTTAGATGCATCGCGATGCGGACGTGGACGATTCTGAATCGATTCACAAATGTCAAAAAATCGATTCTCTAAAAAAATATTTTTCTAACAACGTAATATTGACGGAAGGCAAAAGGCGGAACTCTAAGCGGACGTGCGTGCAGTCTGTGGCGCGCACATAACAGAGAAGTTTCTTCTGCTCACCAAGGCTGCATTTATTTGATTAAAAATACAAACAAAAACAGTAATATTGTAAAATAGTATTCCAATTTAAAACAGCTGCTTTCTATTTTAATATATTTTAAACTGTTATTTATTCCTGTGATCAAAGCTGAGTTTTCAGCATCATTACTCCAGTCGTCACTGTCACATGATCCTTTAGAAATTATTCTAATATGATGATTGATACTCAAGAAACATTCATTATTATTTTAAATGTCGAAAACAGTTGTGTACAGTCTTTGATGAATAGAAAGTTCAAAAGAACAGCATTTATCTGAAATCTAAAGCTTTTGTAACGTTAAACACTACCGCTCAAAAGTTTGTGGTTAGTAATAATTAAAATTTTATTTTTGGGGGAAAGAAATAAAATAAATCAGTACTTTTATTTATGAAGGATGAGTTAAACTGATCAACAGTTACAGTAAAGACATTTATAATGTTAAAAATATATATATTTGAAATATATGCTGTTCTTTTGAACTTTACATTCATCAAAGCATTTTGAAAAAAAAAAAATCTGTACACAACTGTTTTCAACATTGAAAATAATAATGAATATTTATTGAGCATCAATCATCATATTAGTATGATTTCTGAAGGATCATGTGACACTGAAGACTGGAGTAATGATGCTGAAAACTCAACTTTGATCACAGAAATGAATTACTATGTAAAATATTTTAAAATTGAAAACAGCTGTTTTAAATTGGAATAATATTTCACAATATTACTGTTTTTGTTTGTATTTTTAATCAATAAATGCAGCCTTGGTGAGCAGAAGAGACTTCTCCTAAAAACATTAAAAATCTTACTGACCCCAAACTTTTGAACAATAATATATATATATATATATATATATATATATATACATATATATGTATGTGTGTGTATGTATGTATGTATGTATGTATATATATATATATATATATATATATATATATATATATATGTATAAATATAGCTGCGAGCAGCGATGGAGGGCCAAAGCCGGCGGTACCGCCACCCCGGTGCCTTTAGGTAACTAAAGGCACCGGGGTTGCGGTGCCACCGGCTTGGGCCCGTAATCGCTGCTCGCAGCTATATTTATTATTATTATTTGCATTCATTGCAAACACACATGTTAAACATTTCTGATACATTCAGTAACTTCCTCTTAAAACAGTGCATACATTTGAATATTTTTAAAATGCAGTAATAGAAAATATTAGTACTCTACCTCATGAAATGACAATGACCTTCATTTTATACACACTTACACATGTATAAGAAAACAAATATGTAAGATGTAGCGTTTGTTTGTTTTTCCCTCAGAAGTACAGCAAAATTTCAATAAATTTTCTTGTACTTCACTTCAGGTTTACAGGACATTGTGTGTACTTTCATTGTTCCAGTTCTGTTTTTGAACAACTTTTTGAAAAAACTCACGTTCACTTTATTCTGTCATTCTGTGTTTTCAAGTGCCTCTTGATATCACCAATTAACTATTGGATTTTGCACTATATGTGGTCATAAGATGTGATGCCAGCTGACTTTTACCCCGCAGCTTTTGTTGCAGATATGTCAACAGTGTTGTATTCAGTGCATGATACTTCTTGTGAATTTGTAGTCATGTATACTCCTATATGATTGAATGTTACTTATGGTAAAACATGTTAATACTAGCTGATTTTATATGACTGATGTACGAGTTTGCATAGTCATCAAAAATCACTGATAAAATGTTTGTTTATAATATTTTTGGAAGTATGTCTTTATTTGATTGTAATACACTATATATATCAGAATACAAATGAACATAATACATTTTTTTTAAAAACACTTTAGTACTGTTTTGACAAGTGCTACGGTTTCACAGTTCACAACTCCAAACTAATCACTTGAAGGCAGTTCATTCAAAACCTTCTATGTGCCTTCATTAAGGTCTACATATTTCTTTACATATAATTACTTCACAATAAGTTTAATAAACTAAACACAACAGATTTGTCTTTAATTTCAGACCGGTTTCAAATTTACCTTTTTTAGCCAAGGTTTTAGAAAAAGTGGTTTTTAAACAATTCCAAACTTATATTACAATGAATTCAATAGTTGAGCCTCTTCTATCAGGATTTAAGTCATGCCATATCACTGAGACAGTGTTGGTCAAGGTGTTAGAATTACATTTTTCTATCATTGGACAATGGAGACCCACAAGGGTCAGTCCTTACTCCGTTACTTTTGGGGGCTATCTTCCGAAAATACAATGTTGCATTTCCTTGCCAGTGGATGATACTTAGATTTATGTGCCAGTAAGACAGTCAAATACAAATTAAATGATTTCTACAAGACATCAAAGGCCTGGATGGCTGCAATGTTTTTTAAAGCTTAACGAAGACAAAACCGAGATAATTGTGTTCGGCTCTGACAGTGATGTTGTGAGTCAATCTTAAAAATCAACCCCCTCTCTGGTTTTATGAAATCCAGTGTGAAAAATCGGGGTTTTGTTTTGGACAGTAACTTAAAAATGGAGTCAAATAAACTGTTTGTTTTTTTATTTACGTCTTTTTGCTAAGATTTAAAAAAAATGATCAGTTTCAGATTTTGAGAAAGCAATTACAGCTTTGGTCTTCACATGAATGGGCTATTGTAACTTTCTTTTTTATGGAATTGATGCTATATCACTTGCCCGCTTACAGAAAGTCCAAAACGCAGTGGATAGGATCATTTTAGTCTGCCAAAAAATATGACTTATGCTGTTATTAATTTCATTGAAATGGCTGCCTGAATGGTACAGAATTCGGTATACAATTCTCATACTTGTTTTTAAGGCTCTTCACAATCAGGCACCCAGGTCTGTCCAGTATGTTGTCAATATATACTCCCCCCAGATCCTTGAGATCGGAGAATAAAATAAGCCACTGGATTCAATACATTGAGCGAAAATTATGTCAAAAAGTGTTGTGCCGGTAACACTAGACAAATGTACTCTAATGCCTATACTTTTGGGGGAAGTATATTTTTTGCTATCTTTTATGTGTTCGTAGGACAAAATATAAACATGGGAGACAGAGCTTTCTCCCTTCTCTATAAGATCAGCCAAATCACTTTCAAATTTTGGTTAAAATCACTCCTGTTAAACGCTATGTGAGAACTCACGAAGTGGTTTTCGACTGCAGCTGTGTCTATTTTATGTAGTTCTATGTATTGTTATCTCTATGTATTGATGTTGTATTGTGATTGTGAAGGACTTTGGGCAACTCGTGTTGCACTAAATTGTGCTATAAGAATAAAAATGAATGAATGAATGAATGAATGAATGAATGAATGAATGAATGAATGAATGAATGAATGAATGAATGAATGAATGAATGAATTGTTGACCTTGCTCCGGCATATGGTGCAGCCAGAGTGGGTGACTAGTAGCTCTTGATGGCTGTTCTGTCAAGTCTTTGGCATCAGTTAGGAACCTGGGTTTGATAGCAATATGTCTGAAAGCCATATTTATACCATTTGTAAATCCACATTTTTCCATCTTAAAAATATCTCTAATTTACGACATATAAAATGTGGAAATGGTTACTTACTTGCGTTCATGACCTTAAGGCTAGATCATTGTAATGCTCTACTGGGTGGTTGCCCTGCGCTTAATAAACAAAGTCCAGCTGGTCCAACATGCAGCAGCTAGAGTTCTTACTAGAACCAGGAAGTATTAGCCCGTTCTGCAAACACTGAAACTCAGTGCTCCCTATTACACATTGCATACATTTTAAAATCCTTCTCACTGTAAAAAAAAATTAAGCTTGAACAACAAAAAAAATCTTAGTACTAATTTCCCTTATAGCTTTTTCTTGTTGACTCAACTTTTGTAAATAACAGTTATACGAACTGAAAATAATATGTCTGTGATACAAAAAAAAAAAAACATTTAGTTGAGTCAACTTGACATTATTTGTTTTCTGGAGAGGTGGAACTATTCTGTAACAAATCTTTTGTAGTTGAGCCAATTCACAAAAATGTGTCTATTAGTAATCATTTGGTCATCACAGGCAGTTTGACTCTTGGCTTTTTGTGTGTGTTTTTGTGGTCTTTGTAACAGTGTTTAGCAAAACACATAATTTGTTGCTATGAAAAAGAAACCAAGATGATCAAGTTTTAGCCTCATAAACTAGAATAAATCACTAATCATATTTCTGACCAAAATTGATTATTTGTTCTATTAATATTTCATCAGCAAAACTTTCTTGCAGTTGGCAATTGGCTCACCTACAAAAGATTTGCTACAGAATAGTTGCACCTCTCCAGAAAACAAAGAATGTCAAGTTGACTCAACTAAAAGTTTTTTTTGTGTGTCACAGACTAACTTATTTTCAGTTCGTATAACTGTTATTTACAAAAGTTGAGTCAACAAGAAAAAGCTAGGGGAAAATAGTACTACGTTTTTTTTTTTTGTTGTACGAGATTTTTACAGTGTGGATTTTTGCTGAACCAACACATCAGAATCAGTCATTTCAACTTTTTTCAAGTTGTGTTTTTACAGTGTAATTACTTAAAGTACTACATGGTTTACTCCCCCGTACTTGAGCAAGCTTTTAACGCATTATAGATCTTCACGTCTACTGCGATCTCAAAATTCTGGCCAGTTGATAATACCTAGAATATCAAAATCAACTGCAGGTGGTAGATCCTTTTCCTATTTAGCACCTAGACTCTGGAATAGTCTGCCTTGACTAAAAAAACACCTCTTTAACCTGGCATTCACATTATCACATTTCTAAAATTTAAATCTGTTAAAGGATTGTTAGGCTGCATAAATTAGGTCATCCGGAACCGGGAAAACTTCCTATAACATCTGATATACAGTACTTGTTACACCAGTTTGTCGCATCCTTATCCTGAGGTTACCGTAGTCAGCCTGATCCGGTCCGTATCCAGATCAGATGGTGGACCTGCACCTAGACACGACCATAACAGCCCTGAGTGTCAACGGAGACCACAACAACTACACAAGCCCTAAAGATAGACCTTGTGTGAAGACCTCGTCGACACCACAGTGTCTTCAGCAAAGACAACGAGAACCAGACAAGTCCTCTGCGCAGACCTATGGCAGGCTTCGACGACTCCTCCCACCATATGCAAGCTTAGAGCCCAATCTTCAAGCAGAAGGAACTGGATGAAATATTAAGAATGATATCTGATACTGAATGATATCAGTCCACAATCTGACTTGTGATGCAGCCTGGAATCATAACCACACCATGTTTGTCCATCTGGCCAGAGGAAAACTGGCCCCCTGACTGAGCCTGGTTTCTTCCAAGGTTTTTTCTCCATTTCTGTCAAAGACATGTCTATTTCTGCCAAAGACATGCAAGATACTGTAGGTGAACTGAACACCTTAAACTGTCTATAGGTGTGACTTCAAGAGCTAATGATTTTTCTGTATTATCCCAGTGATGGACTGGTTTATCTTTGCCTGAGATGCTGGGATAGGCTAATGTTATTAAATGTATAGCTTACATGTCAACTAGTTTGCCATGTTATTTTCAGTATTGTACTGGCAGGTAAACTGACACTTCAGGGATGTGTTGTGGTCGTGTCTAGGTGCAGGTCTTCCATCTGATCTGGATACAGCCCTGATCCGGCTGATTACAGTAAACCTCGAAATAAACACAAATACATTAGTGTAGATGCCATTCTTCTTATGATGTAACGAGTACATTGGGTGTTTATAGGAAGTGTTCCCGGTTCCGGCTGACTTAGTTTATGCAGCTTAATAATGGAAGAGATGGAAAAACTGGAAGACAGGGCAACTCTCTGAGAGAACAAAGGAAATCAGAGGCGGACAGAGTACACAGCTTCATTACTTGAGTAAAAGTACAGATACCCCTTGCTAAATTTTACTCAAGTACAAGTAAAAGTACTACAGTCAGATGTCTACTTAAGTAAAAGTACTAAAGTACTTGTTTTTAAAAGTACTTGAGTATCAAGAGTACAAGAGTACATTTTCTAAATATTGCATTACTACTGCCACAGTGCTTACATTGGTAAACACAGCAAACACTTGAAGCGAAAACTATCATTAACTTGTTCAGAAAATTTAAATAGTCTGGCGAGGTGGGGCCACGGGTTGGCACATTCCCGGGATGCGTTTTTTTTTTTTTTTTTTCAGGATGGTAGGGGAAGACTCATGAATATTCATTAGGGAAGTCATCCCTGATTGGTCTAATGATCTACCCCTAACCCCACCCCTAAACCTACCCGTCACTGGGGGTCTTATGACCTCCATAACCCCGCCCCTAAACCTACCCGTCACTGGGGTTAAGACCAATCAGGGATGACTTCCCTAATGAATATTCATGAGTCTTCCCCTACCATCCTGGGAAAAAAAATATTGCTCCCGGGATGGACCTGCTGCGTCTTCATCCATTGTTTCGTCCATGGTTTCGTCTCTTATCTAAATCTGACCATGGAGTTGACTTTGGCGGAAAGCTGAAGGTGATTGCTGATAGGCTGTCCCAATCAGTGGCGCCTGCGCAATCCAATCACATTTGAGAGGGTTTCCGAGATGTTTATTTTTTCCTTTTTTTTTTTAGAAGTAGTAACGGGTACTCACAGTTATGGATAGAAATGTAGTGGAGTAAAGAGTACAATATTTGCCTCTCAAATGTACTTGAGTAAAGTCATGAGTACTCCCCAAAAATTATACTCGAGTAAAGTTCAGATCCCTCAAAATTGTACTTAAGTACTGTACTCAAGTAAATGTACTCAGTTACTGTCCGGCTCTGAAGGAAATTAACATTTGAACTCACTCTTGTGCACCATTTGAAACGCAATCTACATCTTTTTTTCAGAATCATCCTAATCTACATCTTTTTCCCTCTTCCCCCATTCCTTCTCTCACCCAAGAATCTATTTCGTTTAATGTGAATAATTATCATACAGTATTACACATGTTTGGTATCATTTGAAATGTCTTAGTGTGACTGGTACAAAGGTCTCATTCCCAAAGAAGTAAACCAAAAGGTAATAAGGTATTTAAGAGTTTCGAGATTTTAGACACAGAGGAGGGTGTGTCTTCCAGGCAAATGGCATCCTGCTCTCAAAGGTGTATACTCAATGCAAATTCCCGTTGTTAGCAAATGTTTCCATGTAAATCAACCTCTGTCCCAAGTTAGTCTGGGACGGTGATTAATGCAAACTCCCACTGTGAACTTTTACATTTGAAAAGAGGTTTCTGCCTTGGTCTGAGTATTTAGGGAGATGCTGAAGAAGGCTTGTGGCGATTTGTAGCTCAAATTAGCCCGTGATGCTGAGAGTGGTCAAGACTCTCAGCATCATGTATTTTCTAATGTCAGGTTCGCATGTTTTCTCTTTATTTCAGAGCATTTGATGTTTGTATTTATTATCTTTGAACTGATAATGAAATTGGCATGATACATTTACCTGACATAATAATGTGACGCTCGGTATAAAACGGGGGATTCAATTGCAAGAAAAATGATGTTTATTGAGAACAGGATGGTAATATTGCAGTTAACAGTCTGGTGAAGCAAGTGCCCGGAAACAGTCTCTCTTGGCAGCGAAGGGACGCTGATGAGCAACCCGATCCTCTGTGGTGGGCGAAGGAACGAAGGCAGTCCAAACTCGAACTCAGAACAGACTCAGGAACTCGAAGATAAATATCCTCCGTAAAAGAAGGCAGAGCGACTGGATTGGTCCACTGTGAAACTCAGGGAACTCGGAAGCAGGCAGGAGACAACAACAACAACAACAACAACAACAACAACAACAACAACAACACCGGGAAAACATCCACAATGATCTGACAAACACAAGATGAAACCTGTGAGTATAAATAGGCGCTGCTGATTAGCTGCAGCTGGCGCCGATGATCAGAGTGGTGATCAGTGACCACGCCCACACGCACACACGACAACACAGCAAGAAAGAGTCTGTGAATTCATGAACCGTGAAAAATAAATTGTTATATTTGATTTTATTCTCACTGACTCTGAAATTGTTTTCCCAAGTAGATTAAACGGATTCATATGTTCCCGCAAGTTTTGCATCAGATTAGTGACGACTAATATTTGGCATCAAGTGTAGGCTACTTGGTTTGCAAAGACAAGAAGTGAATTTCCATTTAGAACAGCAAATGCTGCTTGACCAATCTAAATTTGAGTGTATCTTACCTCTGTTTTAATTTAATGTTACTTTAGATAAGTGTACGTGTGAAACCACGGCATGGCCAATCCAAAGCTATTATAAGAGAAGTAGGCTAATGTTGGTCGGCTTACATCTGTAATAGTGGCATAACATCATCTTTTTTTTTTTAGAAAAGGTCTGTACATAGATCGATTGGTCAACCAAGGGGAATCCCAGATTAATTTAAGACCAGAGATAAAGTACAATTAGGCTTTCAGTCTATATTTGTATGGATGACTCCTAATAAAAACGCAGAATGAATTATATTATATTCTAATTCTACAATTCTATTGATTGAAATGCATGCAATTGATTCATTCTGCGTTTTTAATAATTCAATTCAATTCACATTATTTGTATAGCACTTTTCACAATGCACATCATTTCAAATGAGTCCATATTACAATTTAGAGTGTTCTGTTATCAGGTAACTGTATTTCAGAAATGTACATATACAAAATCACTGTTAACTAAAAATGAATTAATTTAAACAATGTAGTAATTTAATGCAGATACAATGAGCTCATTGAAGTAATGAATACTTGTTTGTTAACAAATGATTATGACATTCAGAAAATATAGCATTGGAGTCATCCATACAAATATAGACTCAAAGCTTAATTTTACTTCTCTAAATAGTCGATAAGCATGTATGTTACAGAGTTCTCTAACAGAGAGAAAAGGGGGGCACAAAGAGTTCAAGAACAAAAATATGATGATAAAGCTATGATGCTGGTCACTATTTTTATTATTTTTATGTTATTTTTTGGGATGGATTTTTTTACATACTGTAGTCTTTTTTTTACAGACTGTTGTACCTTAACTTGTACTCTTAAGATTAAAGAAAATAGTCCAATGCCGTGGTACAACGAGAGAGAGCAGCCAGAAAAATGAAGCGCAACTGGAAGAAAACAAAACTAGAGGTATTTCGCATTTCATGGAAAGATAGCTCGATTGCATACAGAGAGGCCTTAAAAGCTGCTAGATCTGCTTATTATTTTTCAACCCTATTAGAAGAAAATAAACAAAACCCTAGGTATTTATTTGAAACAGTGGCTAAACTAACGAAAAATAAAGCTTCAAGCCCAGAAGTTTCCAAGCAGCACAGCAGTAATGACTTTATGAACTTCTTCACTCATAAGATTGATAATATCAGGGAGAAAATTATAACTATGCAACCGACTACTACAGTATCGCATCAGGCAGTGCATTGTAGTTTCCCTAAGGAAAAATTTGATTCATTCATTGCTATAGAAGAGGAAGAATTCGCTAAACTCATTAAATCATCTAAATCAACAACATGTATGTTAGAACCTATACCGACTAAGCTACTGAAAGAGATGCTTCCAGAGGTCATAGATCCTCTTCTTAATATCATTAATTCATCTTTGTCATTAGGATATGTACCAAAAACTTTTAAGCTTGCTATGATTAAACCGCTTGTTAAAAAAACGCAACCTGATCGTACAGAATTAGTCAATTACAGGCCGATCTCGAATCTACCTTTTCTGTCAAAGATAAGACAGAAGATAAGACGCTTTATTAAGAAGGTGATAACAGCTGCCAGTCAGGCAAACAACACAGATAGTCCACAACACAGATGATGGGTCAGACAATCACAAACTCAGATGGTGGGTGACGCAGGGACCTTGGTGGACAACCAGTGATGGTGCTCGGTGATCCAGTGCTGTATCCCTTGTGACGGTGCTCGTAATTCCAGTGCAGAGTGCAGGAATCCAAACGAAAGACACAACGAAGAACAGAGGGGGAATCCACAATCCAAACGAACAGCACAGGAACAGAACAGAAACACAACGGAGAACCACAACGATCTGACAACATGAGACACCAGTTACTGCACATATAAAGGCACAAACAATTGGTACCAGCTGGTACTGCTGATCAGCAGTGATCAGTGACCACGCCCACAAACACACACACACACACACACACAGAATACGCAAGACGAGAGAGAGACAGTGGATTCATGAACCGTGACAATAGTACTGAGACAGCTCTCATTAGAGTTACAAATTATTTGCTCTTATCATCCGATCGTGGATGTATCTCGCTATTAGTGTTGGTAACACTTTATAATAACGCTCAGTTGTAAGTCATTTATAAGTGGTTAGTTAATGATGAACTAATCATTTACAAAACATTCCTAAATGATTAGCAAGTGATATACTAACATTTTTGTTACAGTTTTGTAAATTGTGTTACAAGTCATTTACAATTGATTAGTAAATGATTAACTAATTATTTATGAAACATGACTATGCATTCATAAATGATTAATTAGTGATATGTTCATTATTTTATGTATGTTTTGTAGATTCAGTTATAAGTCATTTACAATTGATTAGTTATTGATTAACTAATCATTTACAAAACATGACTATGCGTTTCATAAATGTTTAATAAATTATGTTACATTTTTTTTTAATGTTTTTCTCACATCAGGTGCACAGTGGTTAGACTCCATGTGTTTCAGAGAAGACAGCTGTCTATACCCTCACCAGTCAGCACTTACACTGCAGTACACACTAGTGTTCAACACCTGTTATAGATGTGTAAACGCATGAATAAATCATTTACAACACTTTCTGCATCCCCTAATCTGTGTAACTATTTATCACTTGTAAATGTCTTACACTTCATTTGTAGATTACCACTTCAAGAATCAAAAAGGCATACGATCTACGAATGTTATCTACAAATGTATATGTAACACATTTACAAGTGATGAATAGTTTACACTTTATATTAGGGGATGCAGAAAGAGTTATAAATCATTTACAACACTTTCTGCATACCCTAATCTAAAGTGTAAACTATTCATCACTTGTAAATATGTTACACTTACCTGTTACAAATGATCTGAACGTGTATTCAAGGCATTTACAACACTTTCTGCACCCTCTAATTGCTACATACATACACTTTTTTTTTTATAATAATAACATTATTTATTAAACATTTAAGCATAATGCATATTCATGTTTTGTAAATGATTAGTTAATCATTTACTAATCAATTGTAAATAACTTATAACTGAATCTACAAAACATATATACAATAATTAACATATCACTTATTAATTATTTATGAACGCATATTCATGTTTAGAAAATTATTAGTTAATCATTTACTAATCACTAGTAAATGACTTGTAACGGAATTTACAAAACATACATAAAATGTTAGTATATCACTTGCAAGTCATTTATGAATGTTCTGTAAATGATTAGTTCATCATTAACTAACCACTTATAAATGACTTACAACTAAACATTATTATAAAGTGTTACCAATCATACTCATCTGACCGTTATCAGTTTGTAGCAGTAAATGAAGAGATGTCTCATCGATCACAAGTTCAGTATGGTGTACCACAAGGCTCAGTACTAGGGCTGTTGCTGTTCACTCTGTACATGCTTCCCTTAGGAGATATCATTAGGAAGCATGGTATTAGTTTTCACTGTTATGCTGATGATACTCAGCTCTATATTTCTTCACGCCCTGACTAAACTTACCAATTCACAAAATTAACAGAATGCATAGCTGATATAAAAAACTGGATGACCAGTAATTTCCTACTACTAAATTCTGAAAAAACTGAGATTCAAATTATTGGACAAAAAACTTCCACACGTAATAACCTAGAATACTGTCTAACACTTGATGGCTGCTCTGTCAAGTCTTCGTCGTCGGTTAGAAACCTGGGTGTGCTTTTTGATACCAATCTTTCATTTGAAAGTTTTTTTTTCTATGTACATTTCTGAAATGCACTTTCTGTAAAGCTGCTTTGAAACAATATGTATTGTGAAAAGCGCTATACAAATACATTTGAATTGAATTGAATTGAATTGAAAGTCACATGTCTAGTATCTGTAAAACCGCATTTTTCCATCTTAAAAATATATCTAAGATACGTCATATGCTCTCATTGACAAATGCGGAACAATTAGTTAATGTGTTCATGACATCAAGGCTAGATTATTGTAACGCTATTATGGGTGGTTGCCCTGCACGCTTAATAAACAAATTACAGCTGGTCCAAAATGCAGCAGCTCGAGTTCTTACCAGAACCAGGAAGTATGACCATATTAGCCCAGTTCTGTCAACACTGCATTGGCTCCCTATTAAACATCGGATAAATTTTAAAATATTGCTGATTACTTACAGTGGGGAGAACAAGTATTTGATACACTGTCGATTTTGCATGTAGAAGTCTGTAATTTTTATCATAGGTACTCTTCAACTGTGAGTGACGAAATCTAAAACAAAAATCCAGAAAATCACATTGTATGATTTTTAAGTAATTAATTTGCATTTTATTGCATGACATAAGTATTTTATACATCAGAAAAGCAGAACTTAATATTTGGTACAGAAACCTTTGTTTGCAATTACAGAGATCATATGTTTCCTGTAGTTCTTGACCAGGTTTGCACACACTGCAGCAGGTATTTTGGCCCACTCCTCCATACAGACCTTCTCCAGATCCTTCAGGTTTCGGGGCTGTCGCTGGGCAATGCGGACTTTCAGCTCCCTCCAAAGATTTTTTATTGGGTTCAGGTCTGGAGACTGGCTAGGCCACTCCAGGACCTTGAGATGCTTCTTATGGAGCCACTCCTTAGTTGCCCTGGCTGTGTGTTTCGGGTCGTTGTCATGCTGGAAGACCCAGCCACAACCCATCTTCAATGCTTACTGAGGGAAGGAGGCTGTTGACCAAGATCTCGCGATATATGGCCCCATCCATCCTCCCCTCAATATGATGCAGTCGTCCTGTCCCCTTTGCAGAAAAGCATCCCCAAAGAATGATGTTTCCACCTCCATGCTTCACGGTTGGGATGGTGTTCTTGGGGTTGTACTCATCCTTCTTCTTCCCCCAAACACGGCGAGTGGAGTTTAGACCAAAAAGCTCTATTTTTGTCTCATCAGACCACATGACCTTCTCCCATTCCTCCTCTGGATCATCCAGATGGTCATTGGCAAACTTCAGATGGGCCTGGACATGCACTGGATTGAGCAGGGGGACCTTGCGTGCGCTGCAGGATTTTAATCCATGACAGCGTAGTGTTACTAATGGTTTTCTTTGAGACTGTGGTCCCAGCTCTCTTCAGGTCATTGACCAGGTCCTGCCGTGTAGTTCTGGGCTGATCCCTCACCTTCCTCATGATCATTGATGCCCCACGAGGTGAGATCTTGCATGGTGCCCCAGACCGAGGGAGATTGACCGTCATCTTGAACTTCTTCCATTTTCTAATAATTGCACCAACAGTTGTTGCCTTCTCACCAAGCTGCTTCCCTATTGTCTTGTAGCCCATCCCAGCCTTGTGCAGGTCTACAATTTTATCCCTGATGTCCTTACACAGCTCTCTGGTCTTGGCCATTGTGGAGAGGTTGGAGTCTGTTTGATTGAGTGTGTGGACAGGTGTCTTTTATACAGGTAACAAGTTCAAACAGGTGCAGTTAATACAGGTAATGAGTGGAGAACAGGAGGGCTTCTTAAAGGTAGGGTAGGTAATCCTGTTCAGAAACACTTTTTTTTATACTGGGTGAAATGGTCATTCCATCCTGATAGTAGTCAATACATTATGTGTTTAGAAAAAGGAATGAAAAAAATCAGACCTCTGTAGCAGCTGCAGGACAGTAAAAACTCTGACCAATCACTGCCATTCGGTGCGAATGTAAAGAACCAATCAGATGCCTTCATGTCTCGTGCCCGAGCCCCACTGCGCGCGCTGCCCTGCGTGCACTCATCACATGTCACCGACCGTTCCGGAAATATTCAGCTCAAAGCACCTGCATGCAGTCAGCGAAGGCAAACAAGGCAAAAACTACTTCCTCGGACCCTGCCCGCACTCTTGAACGACCTCCTCTGCTTCGCCCTCAACCCCGGACCTGTCCTCGAACCGACGATGCGGTACTTGTCTCCGGACTCGGAGTGTATGTTAGTCTTCAGTCAACAATGTTTTCATCATGGAAACTCTTACATGCAAAACACCGTATATGTTATGAATCTTACACGAAATTCACCTTCATCACAGTGTAACTGATGGTAATGGAAAAACGTGTATCAATGCAACCTGTTTTTAGTTTTGCCTTATAAATATAGCTCGTTACCGAATGAAACTTTTCCATTATCGATATGCTAGCTTGATAGTGAGTACTAAAAGAAATCTTATTTGTTTATATTCATAGTGATAAAGTTAGGTATTTTATTACATGTGATTCTGACATGATGTCACTGTATGTACTGCGCTCCTTCCTCTCCACTCGTCTCAGGTAATAAATGCGTCTTCCAGCTGAGCCTGAGCGTTTGGCGTCGCGCGTTCATGTGTTTTGGGGGCGTGGCTTTGGAAGGAGCTCAGAAGGGAGGGGGTGGGAGTGAATGGAAATAATGAGTTGTGTTTATTGCAGATTAAAAGGTCTACAGTCACTCGATTTTTATATTTTCTTTTTCAGAGTACTTACATTTTAATTATGTATTGGTATATAAAGACAGTTTAAACAAATTTGGAATGTTTTTTTTTAGAAAAAAGATTACCTACCCTACCTTTAAAGAAAAACTAACAGGTCTGTGAGAGCCGGAATTCTTACTGGTTGGTAGGTGATCAGATACTTATGTCTGCAATAAAATGCAAATTAATTATTTAAAAATCATACAATGTGATTTTCTGGATTTTTGTTTTAGATTCTGTCTCTCACAGTTGAAGTGTACCTATGATAAAAATTACAGACCTCTACATGCTTTGTAAGTAGGAAAACCTGCAAATTCGGCAGTGTATCAAATACTTGTTCTCCCCACTGTACAAAGCACTAAATGGTTGAGCTCCGCTGTACTTGAGCGAGCTCTTAACGCATTATAGTCCTTCACGTCTATTGCGATCTCAAAATTCCGGCTAGTTGATAATACCTACACTGTTAACCCTTGCTGTAAAAAAAGGCCAAATTCTGACAATATCATACCATTTTCCATTAAAACAGTAATATACCGTAGAAAAAAAAATAGCCTGCAGGAATATACTGTAAATTAACAGTGATCAAAATCGACACTCAGAGGCTGTTTTCACAATCACACCCTATACCCTCATTCACTATTCCCTACATTAGTTCACTAATATGGTCCACTTGACAGAGTGAATGAAAAGAAGTGAGTGAATTGAGACACTGATGAACACCTGATAAGCAGAATCACTGAAGGACAGAGAAACAAGAACAGAAACAAGAGAAACACAAGAACTACAACTGACTTCCAGCAACACTGAGTATGAAAACAGTTTACAAACCAGTTTAACATTATTTCTCTCGTACAAAAGTTATTGTTGAGAATTAATAGATATTTAGTTGTTGATATTTTACTGAAAATAATAGTTATTATCACCATGATGGAGATCGGTATTTGTTTTAGTTGGGCTCTTGAACCATTGACTTTATTATATCAGTTTTTCTCTGACTGATTTAACTATGAGTTTATAAAACACATTTGTTATGGTAAGAAAAAGTCAATTGAAAGATGATAAGGTGTTTTCAACCATTGTGATGATTACATAATCATCCTGGACATGTCAGTCTCTGATCTTAACCAGTGTATAAGCTTTGGATTCATGGGTATTTCATATTTATCGTATGTCTTTTAATCTACAACATGAAATACAGCAATGTTTCTGTAATCAGTTATTCTGAAGAATATTGAAATAATATAGTGCTTTAAAACATTTTAAACTGCTTGACTCAGACACACAGAGACATCAACAATAATCATATGAATCTCAACAATGGTGACAATAAAAAGTTTCATGTCGCAATGCATCCTGGGTTCCAGGATAGTATAAAACTCCCAGCATGCATTGCTGCAGGAATAAATAAATAAAAATAAATTACTGCCACCATTGATGAGAGACATATGCAGATTTTTGATATCTCTGTGTTTCAACAATACATCTGTTTCTTTTTTAGGTTGTGCGTGATGTGTTAAAAAAAAAAATCATCATTGTACTTCATTGCTGTAGTTTCACAGCGTGGCACTGTAACACTTTTGATTCAGGATTAAAAACTGAATGAGACTTAGTGAATGAACAGGCTATATGATGATTTTGTCATCATAATCAATAAAACCACAATCATTCACAAACCATGTGTGCACAAGTGTGACCTGCAAATACACAGTTCAAGCACCAATTGATAAACTAATACTATTGCAAGGGTCAGCATCCCAACTAAAGCAAACTAAACATCTTTATAATGGTAACTTCAAACCAAACATTTTCAATTAATCATCTTAATAACAACTTTTGTAGATCTATGACAGAAATAAATTCATACTGGTTAATAAGTGTAAAAATGTGTAATGGCTGGAAGTCAGTTGTAGTTCTTGTGTTTCTCTATTTTCTGTTCTTGTGTTTCTCTTTCCTTAATTCAGTGATTCTGATTGTGCAGGTGTTCATCACTAATGCTCAACAATCACTTACATATTCTCTTAATTATCTCACTGCAACACTGTCTCAATGTTACTTTTACTCTTTGTAGTGTGGATTTTCCTGTGGGGTTGAAAGGGTTAACAGTGTAAGATAAAAAGACACACCCACAAAATGTATTTAAACAGTAATAAACTGTAAGTTATAAAACAGGTATAATTTACTGTAAAATTGAGTTTTTTGGGTCACCGTTGTGCTGAAGAGTAGCCTGTGCTTCAGTCCAGGAGAAGATCTACAAACATTGATGATATGCTGCATGTTGCTTTATTTAATAGGTGGTCACTGTGTAGTTGCTGATCCAGTGGAAATCTTTTTATGTTCAATAGTTTTTTAGTGGTCTCAAATGAAATAAGTTCACAGTAATAATTTGCTCACATTATTAATGCATTATAAATTTTAGTTAATACATTTAAATGATAGTTGGTCAATTTAAGGCAGTCGGTTTCTCCAAGTGAAATTAGTTAACTCAGGTTTTAATTTAGTCCATTTTTACAGTAACACACTGTAGATTAAAGTAAAGAACTGTACAATTAACAGTATATTACTGGCAACAGTGTTGCCAGTTTTTTACTGTAAAAAAACCTGGTAAGGTCTAACAGTGTAGAATATCAAAATCGACTGCTGGCGGTAGATCCTTTTCCTATTTCACCAAAACTTTGGAACAGTCTTCCTAATATTGTCCGGGAAGCAGACACTTGTCAGTTCAAAGCTAGACTAAAAACACATCTCTTTGACCTAGCATACACATCACACATTATAGACTTCTATAATTCAATATTAGGCTGCACAGTTTAGGTCAGCCGGAACCGGGAACACTTCCCATAAATCCTGATGTACTCGTTACATCATAAGAAGAATGGCGTCTACGCTAATATTAGTCTCTCTGTTTATCCGAGGTTTACCGCAGTCCGCCAAATCCAGGCCGTATCCAGATCCGATGAAGGACCTGTGCCTGGACATGATGACAACGCAGTCCTGAAGTTCCAACCAGTCTCTCCCTGTTTACTGAGGTCAGCTGGACCCCGGCCGTATCCAGATCAGATGGTGGACCTGCACCTACACCCATCCATGACGCATCCCTGAAGTGCCAGCCTCATCAGCCCTGTGAAGGCCTGATCGTCACGACCAATCGGACTTCTGACCCGGAATGCTGCCTGGATCATAATCATACACTGTTCGCTCGTTGGCCAGAGGAGAACTGGCCCCCGACTGAACCTGGGTTCTCCCAAGGTTTTTTTCTCCATTTTGTCACCTGATGGAGTTTTGGTTCCTTGCCACTGTTGCCTTGGCCTTTGGCTTGCTTAGTTGGGGACATTTAATATTCAACAATATTATTGATCTGCCTTACTTAAGGTGGACGATGACACAATTTTCTTCTAGAAACAAACTTTGTTGTATTATTTTCATGTTATCAATGTGAAGCTGCTTTGATACAATCTGTATTGTAAAAAGCGCTATATAAATAAAGGTGACTTGACTTGACTTGACTTGACTTAATAGTGTTAAAACATGTAGACAGGTTAATGGCAGCAGTATTTAATCACTAAAATCTGTTAAACATCTTCAAAGCAGCAAAATATCAGTGCTGAGATTATACTCCATTCAGTATACTGCTTCATCTGTAGACAGAGCCATCAGCCCTATATCATGGTGGAGACTAAAATGAGACAGACCCAAAAAAATTCTAAATTTAAAGGCCTCTAAATGTATAAAATCTGAACTGCCTGGAGCATGATTTCTTTTAACATCTCTGTGTCGATAATTTTCAACTGAAACACTGTGCTTTACTATAAATAGCATATCACTTATGGCACAGGCTTAGATAGCAGCTTTTAGCTGACTTTGAATGAGAGAGAGACTCTGAGGCATTCAGGACTGGTACACTGCATTTTCATAAACTTGTAACATCAGACTTTATACCTACTATCTTTTGACTCTAGCCCAGCTTAAGACATCTTTGCCAGAAATTACATGCGTTTTCAAATAAACATCTTTGTATATTTTTGCAACTCATATGTGTTGATGTCATTGTCTGTAATTTTACATCAACCTGTATTTATCCATTCACAAAAAAAGTATAGATCTTTCCTTCAAAAGGATTCTTAATCTTCTGACATTATTTTTATCTCTTGTTCTTTCTCAGACGAAAACTTTAATATCGTCATATTAAACACTGATCTTCTTTCAAACCCACATTAACACCAGAAATTTGTTACTATCACTGTTTTGTTTTTGTTTTTTACACCTTCTGATTGGGTATTTACAATTACAGGCTAAATGGCCCTGCTGACCACAATTGGTGGATTTGTGTCTCAACTACAGCAGCAGACACCTTGCCTATAGTTTGATCACTGAAACAGCTCCAACTTACTGCACAGTGTCCCAATCAGGAATGTATGTCTCTGTATTATTTAGATTCCATTTGATTCAGTCACAATAGCCGAATTGTAATCTTCATCATTATCATCATTGGCAGCACATTCATTTTCATAAGCTGCACGGAAACGCTCAACAATATTTTGAGGGGTTTTCACAATATCAACACCAATTATCGTGCCTACAGTGTTTACCCCAGCCCATTCAGTCAAATAAGCATTACCAGAGTTTTACAAAAGTTAGAGGGACAGGAACAGACTTTTGATACTATTTATGAATGAAAGGACCAAGATCAGTGTTATCACAGGAACCGGAGGCTGCTAACCCCTATAATCCTCACCTAACGGTTTTCTCAGTTTCACAAGTTAATTCATTTTTCAGACAGAATGGAATCTCTTTTCTTTAGTTTCTTTCTTCCCTTTACAATATTTGCAAATATGGCCAAGTTTCCCACACTCATGGCATTTTAACATCTTCTTGTAGCAGTCACGAGCCATATGCCCTTTCTTACGGGTAACATTCTATGTTATTCAGCACCCTACGTGCTTCAGTCTGGTTCTCAGTCTGTGGGGCGGTGCCCAAAGCAGCAGCTGCTTGAACAGTCTGAGAAGAGAGCTTGCGGGGGCAGATATAACAGGCAGTGACTTACAATTCATGGTGCTATCTGCTTTTTCAAAACCATCACATTTGGTAATCAAATTGTACCATCCCTCTGTTACTTCTGGTATTTTTCCTTTGTGGGTTAATGGTACCCCACCCATTTTACAAATCCATTAATAAGCACAAACGGCTAGAAATTATTTATTTTTTTCTTTGTTTGTAGCCAGTCAAGTTGTTGTTTAACTTTCCAATCAGAATCAAAACCCTGACTAACCATTTTCTTAATAATTTCTGCAAATTTCTTTGAAGTGAGGGCTTTCAGAGCAAAGCTGCTTACAGTGTTTGCTCTCATCTGTCTCATTGTTTGTATCAGGACTGATCAAGTTACTCAATTTGTCAGGCATATTTTAGTCACGGTTAAAACTCACCTGAAGTTATAACAGCAGAGATGGAGGCGGTGAACTCTGAACACAGCTTGGCTTCTGAGTGATGAAACTGCAAAGTATACTTAAAATCACAGCGTTACATATACTGGTCCAAGCCAATTTTGGGTCACAAATTTTATTTTTCTCAGGATCATTCCAGATACATCCCTGGCAAACAACCCTATTTCTATTTATTTTATTTAGCTCATCTAATACCTAAATCCCTACCTGCCTAAATCACTTAGTTCAGGGTACCACTATCTGAAAGGGGGAGAGAAATCAAGAGTCAGGTTCACGATTTTACACTAAGGCTATTACACTGATTTTACTTTTACTCTAAGTGTCTTTACACTCTGCTCTAGTGGGGGTGCCTACACCTTATGTACGGCCTGTACTCACTACAGGCCCTTCGTTCTTCCACTCAGTGTGTCTGTTGTGCTACAAACGACTTTAGTACACTTATACGTACCCAGCACCCCGCTGGTCCTTGTGTATATCCACTCACTTCTGAGTGAAACTATCAACCCCCCCTACTCTCAACCTCTTCCACACAGACAGTCCTACAAAAATAAAAGTAAAATTTCCTTCCTTGTTTGTTGATTAGCCACGGATATCACCGAAGAATAATTGCCCGTGCACTCTCCTCCATTAACTGTTAGGGAATTTACAGTTAGTTAAAAACACAAGGACCAGATATAATTAATAAAGACCAGGAGTTAGAAGTGCAGTCAATTTAAAACAAGAGTCAGAATTATAATAAATTAAAGAAAAGTTACTGAAGATAGTTTGCAGTTTCATCAGATTGTAGGCCGCCCCCCTTACAGTTACAAAGATCACAATAATTATACCCATCATCAAGGTCTAAGCTACATCATTACTTTCAGGTTGAATGATTCTGATTGGCTAAGGAATAGATAAACATGGTAAATTTCCACACATGGACTAATAGGCAGTAGCACATCTCCATAGTCTGTACAGCTGCCAACGGGACCCTAAGTTAGGTACGAGTGGCCCTCCGAGTTCACAAGACTGTGTCTAGGCACCAGCATGTCGAAGAAAACAAGTCAGTCAATCTCCAATAATGCCACTTGTTCCTTAACCTGTAACCAAGAATACTAACACACAGACAGACACACAGCTTCTTCAAGGTTGATTCGGTCAGCTCTATCAACAGGAGACTCTTCCCAAAACATCCAGATAACATGTTCTTTCTCTTAGTGAGAGGACACTGTAATATAATACTATGTAATACTTAAGTAAATGCTTTAATAGTTACTTAAACTATTGGTTCCAATGACCCTTGTGACCTATAGCTGTCATGGTGAGCTAGAACAACAGATATATGTTTTAACACATGTTGAAGACCTTTCTCAAACAAAACAAGTCCATATTTGATCTCTGGAAGCCGGGCTAAATGAGCAAGCACTGTTACTGCATTCCTGGCCAGACCCTCAGTCACCTCTCAGATATCAAATACAGACATTAGAGAATACATGAAAAGAACATTTCAGTAATCACACTGGTAACTACTATAATGAAGTAAAATCTCATAAGCTTAGAGAAGTCATTCTACTCATTTGATATTTAGAATGAAAAATATTGATACCTTGATTAAAATCACTCATTCGATATACGTTGAAGCAGCAGTGGATTCCACAATCCTTCACCTAGTTCACGCATATAATTGCACTCGGAATGAAACCAGTGGTTTTAGCCCGTTCTGCCCATTATTTGGTCATGGTATATGTTGTATTGTATATGGTATACATTGTCAGAATTGTAGTTTGTTATTTTTCTGTACATACGCAGTGTTGATTTATTAGATCGGCAACAGTTCAACGTGCAGCATCGATTTCAATTCGACGCACAAACAGTCTTTGCCTTGGAGAAAGATATGCCTGTAAGTTTATTTACTATTTGTAAACGACATTCAATGCTCCCCATTCATCTCACATGGGAGGAGTGTGGGAACGAATGATAGGAATAGCCAGGCGCATTCTAATGCTGTTAGAAAACACTCGACTTACAAATGAGGTTCTTACCACGCTGATGGCTGAAATAGCAGCTATAATGAAAGCACGTCCCTTGGTTCCTATTTCAACACACTGTGAAAAAACAGAGATTCTTACTCCAGCGATGTTGTTAACTCAAAAGGCTTGCGCAGTATCAGCACCACCTGGAGAGTTCAGCATTAATGGAAGCAAGTTCAGAATCTTGCAGATACATTCTGGAAACGTTGGAAACAAGAATACTTGTCTACACTTCAGACTCGGAGGAAATGGACAGACGAAAAACCAAATGTCCAAGAAGGAGATGTTGTGCTGTTGAAGGACTCTCAAGTAAAACGCAACGAGTGGCCAATGGGACTTCACTTGTTACAAGGGTCATTCCAAGTGCTGATGGGAAAATTCGCTAAATTGAAGTGAAAATAATTAAACAAGGAACTGCTAAAGTATATCTTAGACCAATCTCAGGTGTAATTGTTCTTCTGTCTTGTGAGAAATAACTTGATAAATTGGTAAACGTACAAAATGTGATTGTACAAAACTAACAATGGTAGGCTATAACAATTTATACCAGGTGAGGAGTGTTCTGCCTATTATTTGGTCATGGTATATGATCGCCACCTAGTGGCCATTGTCAGTATTGCAGTTTGTTATTTTTCTGTACACGCAGTGTTGATTTATTAGATCGGCAACAGTTCAACTTACAGCATCGATTTCAATTCGACGCACAAACAGTCTTTGCCTTGGAGAAAGATATGCCTGTAAGTTTATTTACTATTTGTAAACGATCTTTAAAAGTGTTATGTGGTAACATAATATTACCTCTTGAAAATAAGTTTGTGATCGATATGAAAATGTAAGGAAGTTTTCTATCACTTGTATACGCACGTGCAGATTGTAGTGCACGCGTTTATATTTATATCAAACGAATTAATGTACAAGTTGTAATTTCATTTCTTGTTTATTGTATTTCAGTTTTACAAAAGAAAAAGGATCACACAAGTAAACATTCTGGAAAGGATAAACTGCTTCATGTGTGTTTGTTAGCTAGCTGTCTAGTTTCCTCTAAGTGAGGCAGTTGCAACGACAGCGTAGCCCCTACAAACTAATGTTCAGACGCCATCCTAGATGATTTAGCCTCTGGGTTGTGTGGTAGATTTTTCCCTAAACCTAACTACGTACTGTACCTGGAACCTAATTACCTGTGGCATCTCTGTCGACACCCAAGCGTCTACGGTCGACACTTAATAATTATATTTGGGGCGTCTACAATCGACACCCAATAATCTTTATACTCTAGCTCTTGCATCTACAGTCGACAACTGGCTTTGAGTTCCTTACCCTAACTTCTTCCTTTAACTAACTTGCTGTGCAAGCAATAATAGACAGACCTCTAGCATATAATATATAATAATAGCAAATGTCCTCTTAATGCTTTGATCACGGCCGGGAGAGTTTTCCTGAGCAGTTCTCAGAGAATCTCCCCCAAGAAGAAGCACGGCCGAAGGATCTCAGTCAAATTTTAGAGAGAATCCCACCAGCGAACATGAATACAACAGTTTTTATCGAAAAGGAGCATGGCGAAAATTCCTTGATACATTACATAATTTCCCAACAATTTGATTGGTTCTTCATATGCAAACCCTCTTGTTACTAGGTAGAAGCAAAATGATTACTTAATAATCACAAGGTTTCAAGTTTAGACATCTGTCTAGTTTCATTTCCCGTATTTGTTATTTTTACACTCACACAACCAAAGTCACGAGTTTTCGCCAAAGGGGAAACATACATTTAGCCAAAGAACAGAACGTCTTAGTACATTGTGTTAGAATGTTAGACCTAAAGGGGAAGGTTTATATGTTAGAATTGTTAGAATCATGGTTAGTTTAAAAGATAGTTTACTATCTTATCTATTAAAAATCCATCACAGTTGCCTCTGAAGGGAAGTGCCACACTTCCAATACGTAAAGAACCTCAAATCTAATCTTGAGGAAAGTTTCAAAATAGCAATGGAGAATTCAAGGAAAATGGCAGACCGAAGAAAAACTCGATATGACCAACGTGTAACAGTATCACAATTGAAAGAGGGAGACAGAGTTCTTGTAAGGAATGTACGCATACAAGGAAAAAAACAAACTTGCGGTCAAATGGGAGGGAGCGGTTTATGTAGTGGTGAGTCAAAGTGGTGACCTGCCTGTCTTTAAGGTATGTCCTGAGATCCAAGCTGGACCCATTTAAACATTACATAGAGATCACGGCAGGCGAGACTTCTGAAAAGGAAGCAGTGTTCCCTGTTTCTGAGGAAGAGGAGGTTGTCTATTGTTAAAGGCCTGTGTTTGACATTGTTGATGAGTCCTTTGTCAGACTGTTCTATACAGGATTTGTGGAGTACAATGCAAATGAAGCTACATCTGACACCAGTCTGCTGGTAAATCAAGGCACTGCAGATGACTTAACCTTCTGTGAGAAATAATTTACCTGCAAGTCCCAAAGTCCAACCTGTGGAAGGAAAAGTCAATGAACCAAGTAGTTCACCTGCCTTGAATATGCAAAGAGAGTCAGGAGTTACATTAATTCGGAGTGAAGGAGGACCTTGGCAAGAGGCGAGTTCAAGTGGCCAAGAGCTGAATAAGGGAGCTGTAGTTGAACCTGCAACAGAACAACATTAGCATGAAGTGAGGAGATCTTCAAGACGAAGAGAAAAACCAAAGATACTGACTTACCCTGAACTGGGAAATCCTGTTGTAACAATTGTTCAGTCCCTTCTCCAAGGTCTTAATATGGTACTGGTAGAGTCATTTCAAAATGTCACTCATGTGGACAACCAATTTTGAAATCATTGATGGTCTGCAAAGGGAATTGCACATGTTAAAAGGGGTAGAATGTAGCCCAGGGCCAAAATATGACCAAATTAACAGCGAACAGTTAACAGTTCCAAGAAAAGTAATGAATAAAAATCTCTTAGTTGATCAAATAAATGTTTTAGTTTTACGAAATGCAATAATATCAAAACTATATAAATTTTAATATAATTAGGACATACTGCGGAAAACCTTTCCCAGTGAAATGAAATCACACTGTAGAGGTAGATCAACCAATTAGGTTGATTCACTGATGGTTACTCCACCCACAAGTTAGACGGAGACAATTTGGTTGAACTTGGGGAAAAAGATAAATTTTCTGCAGAGAACCCTGAAAAAGAAGAATTTTAGAGAAATTATTAGTTAAACCAAGACCTGAATTGTTTAGAAATATATAATGAATGAGATTTGCCATTTTGAGGGAGTTTTGTACCAAGTTATAGACTTTGAGATTGATTCGATCAACTTTCAGCTGCATCACACAAGGGAAAACAACATATTAACTGAGTTGTTTACAAGGGAATTGGTGAGTTCAATATTCAAATTGAACAATGTTTTGTTTGTTTGAACCAGTCTACTGTACAAACTAAGAGACTAACGAATGTATTTTGTTCTGTGCATGATTTATTTTTGTAATATCACTTTTATGATGTTAACATCTGATCTTGTGATCTGTTTAGTTGTTAAATGAACGATGCTTATGATTTAATGTGAGTATGCGGTCTGGTTATGTGCAGGCCGAATTTTTTTGTGCTTTTGCGGACTGTGTTCGAGTTAATCGAATCGCTGACGCTGGACTGCGTATTCGAGGAGAGATGGCTGGAGAGATTCCAACAGATGGCTGGAACAGATGGTGGGCCACCCAAAGAGCAGAATGGGTTGAAATTTCTTGGATTCACGTCAGATAAACTGGTTGGATACATCTCTTTGAGTTTTCTTGGACAGAACATTTAAATGTTTGCTCACTGAATGAACTGAGCACTTAAAAAAAAGATGTTATCTACTGATCCTCCCATTTCCATGGAGACTTCCATAACTCATTTGCAGTGTATGGACATTTATAATTGTATTCACTGTTCATGTGATGTGTTCATCGATATGTGAGATTTGATTTAGCTGATTCTAATAATTTGTGTGTGGTATTTACCTGAACATTTCAAAAATAAAATAAAATAAATAAGAAGGAAAGAAAGCTACAAATTAAGAGTATTCATACAGGGATTAAATAAGTAACTGCAGGGATTAAATAACTGCACAAATATTATACTGGTGAAATAAGAGAAGAAACTGGTCATCTAAAAGGGAAATTTCCAACATTGAATGTGATGTGCTTTGTTTTTTGAGTTGTTAATTTTTCTTTCCATTTTTCTCAATTTACAGATTTTGAAGGGTCAAATCATTTGAAATTTGATACTGCTTTTAAATTTTGTTTAGTTTGTGTTTAGTACATCATTATTATTATTTTTTCCTCAATGCATAACAGAGGACAGCTAGAAGTCGCTGTGCAAGTAAACCTCACTCTTCTGATCTCAATAGGCACTCTAGCGACAGACGCTAGAGGCTGCAGTCTTTAGCTTGTTAGAGCGCTGACTCTCACGCCGGAGACCCGGGTTTGAGGCCTGCACAGTTTAGAAATTAAACTTGGATATATTTTAGAGTAGTCATTGTGCTGCTTGTATAGCAGTATATATTTACTGTCCTCTGAAAATAACTCAACATACAGCCATTATTGTCAAAATAGCTGGCAACAAAAGTGAGTACACCCTAAGTGATAATAGCTGTACGTCGTTTAACCATGCAAAGCCACATGTCCTATTCATCACGTTCATGTTTTTTGTCTGCTTGACAGGACCATACAAATGTATTTATCTTGTATTAGAGCTGTTAAAATTTGTAATTTGAGTACAATTCTCTCATACTGACCACTGGATGTTCAACATGGCACCTCATGGCAAAGAACTCTCTAAGGATTTGAGAATTAGAATTGTTGCTCTCCACAAAGATAGCCTAGGCTATAGGAAGATTGGTAACACCCTGAAACTGAGTCACAGTTCAGGCCAGGGTCATACAGAGGTTTTCCAAGACGGGTTCCACTTGGAACTGGCCTCGCAAGGGTCAATCAAAGAAGTTGAGTCCTCGTGCTGTGCGTCAGGTGCAGAAGCTGGCTTCAAAAAGCAGACGCATGATCATGCCAGCATTGCTTTAGAGGTTGCAGAAGCGGAAGGTCAGCTTGTCAGTGCTCAGACCATACGCCGCACACTGCAACAAGTCGGTTTGCATGGCCGTCGTCCCAGAAGGAAGCCTCTTCTGAAGCTGGCTCACAAGAAAGCCCGCAAACAGTTTGATGAAGACAGCCTGTCCAAGAGCATGAATTACTGGAACCATGCACTGTGGTCTGATGAACCAAAGATAAACTTGTTTGGCTCAGCTGGTGTCCAGCATGTGTGGAGACGCCCTGGTGAGGAGTACCAAGAAAATTGTGTCTTGCCTACAGTCGAGCATGGTGGTGGCAGCATCATGGTCTGGGCCTGCATGAGTGCTGCTGGTACTGGGGAGCTGAGCTTCATTGAGGGAAACATGTATTCCAACATGTACTGTGACATTCTGAAGCAGAACATGATGCCCTCCCTTCAGAAACTGGGCGATATTTAATAATAATATGTGTTCGTACTCTCCATATGCTTGCAGAAGCTCATCCAGTTCTGCTGGTGAGAAATATGCAGACCTCTTTTTGTCTGGCGCTGTTGCCATGGTGACTCATAATATCTGCGCTCCATTGATAATGGCTTTTTATAGTTGTGGTGCACGCGCTTAACTCAGAGTCAGTCAACTCAGAGTTGATTGAACTAACTCATTTCAGCTGTTCTGTAACCGAAAACTGAGAGTTTCCCATCTCAGGGTAAGTCAACTCAGAGTTCAAGTTTTAACTCAATACTGGTTAAGACAATGATTTAAAACAAGTATCAACACAAAAATGGGTCTCATCCCAATCCCCTGATCTGAACTGAAGAGAACAGTGCACCAACATTGACCTGGGAATTTGAAGGTTCTAGAGATTCTGTAAGGAGTGCTCTCTGATATCTTGTCAGGTGTTCTCCAAATCCATCAAGAATTACCTATAATGATAACTGTTTTCTTGGCAAAGGGAGGTTGCAAAAACTATTGAATAAAAGTGTACCATTAATTGTGGCCAATATGTATTTAGAGTAAAACATGTATTACATAATGAGACTTTCAATTGTTTTACTTCAATAAAAGGTTCTTTTTTTTTTTTTTTTGAATTATTTGAACAAAAGGTCAAAAGGATTAACAATACAGATTTATTTTCACAGGCTACTTCGTTCATATTTACCAGTAGTCCCAATAATTCTGACCAGGTCTGCGTTTCCCAAAAGCATCGTAAGCCTAAGTTGATCTTAGAGACCATTAGTGGTCCAGGACTGCATGTATGAACATGTAACCATACATGGTCCATGCATATATTACAGTATACTAGAAAATATAAGCACCAGTTTCCTATGTATATATATCTATATACCTAATATATCACATTTTTCTGTATATTCCCATATATTTTTGTTTCATAAGGGATAGTTTTGACTGGATGCCAAAAATGTTTGCCACTTGACTGAAAAAAGAAGATAAACAATAAGTACAGTGAATACAACTAATTTAGGACAAGATGATAAGAGACGCATGTGCACTTTACTGACATTGACATACAGCTCAGTAAAAATAGTCAAGCTCTGTTAATCAGTCCTTGACTGAATCAATGATTGGCTCTAATGTGTTAAATCAATAAAGACATGATGTTTGCCTGAATTTATTATTACTTATATATGCAGGAACAATGGATCACACAGCAATACCTGTACAGGTTCCAATAGTTGAAACAAAACATCAAATTGCTGAACTGTAGTGTTACATTTAAACATCCCATAATAAACTTAACATATGTGATACTAAAGTGTAACTGGTGCAAACTGTAAATTAGTGCAAATTTAACACATAAATTACAACCCCATGATGATGCTATGAATCTACTTCTTCAGTTCAAGCAACCATTCAATACAACAATTTAATCAGGCTACAATCACCATGAATTAAACTCAAGAGGGTCCTGCCCTCTAACAATTATAAAATTAGAATTAAAAAAAAAAATGGTTAAAAAAAAAAAAAAAAAAACAGCACAGCAATACACAGAAATAAAACAGAAACAGACCTTAAGCACTGTCTTCATAAATGAAATTACTTGAGGATAGGTTTATTCTTGTTTGCTCATCAGACTAGAATACAGGAAAAATAAACACAGAATTGCTGCCTGTCTGAACAATTACGTGATGTAGAGTAGCCAGACTAAATGTGAGGTTTGTTTTCGAGAAAAAAACTTAAATAAGAGGTGCTACAAAAACAAGTCTGTATTTTCAAAATGTCAGATTTTCAATGAAGATTCAGGCAAAAGAAGTCACCCGAATGACCTCAGAGCTGATGTGTACGAGCTTGACTGTCTCGGCATAAGGAGCGGATTTCACGGAAGAGGAGTGGAATGATGAAGAGTGCGCTGCACCCTGTCTGTGGATGAGAGAAAGACAAATGTTAAAGTCTCAGCTCAATGTCTTCTCAGCTTTCAGAATACTGACTTTAGAGTAGATGGCTCATTTAAGGAGAAGATCATGCTCATTTACGCAGTGTTCAAATCGTTTACAAGCTTAAAGATCCATGAAATGGTTTGATAAGCACAGTTTTCTTTCTTGTGTTGATGTATTTCCTATTGAAACAGGAAGTTTGG
The DNA here is from genome assembly GCF_951802725.1 of Rutilus rutilus. Lineage (NCBI taxonomy): Eukaryota > Metazoa > Chordata > Actinopteri > Cypriniformes > Leuciscidae > Rutilus > Rutilus rutilus. Next base: position 21,919,567 of record NC_140212.1, on the reverse strand, counting down.
ATTGGACACAGTAAAGAGATTGTGCCCTTCCTTTAGTTCTTTTTAAGTATAGCCGATACGTTGTGAAGCCGATTACTATTATGAAGCATGATTTTCTGCTTGCTAGTCAGTGGTAAATGGTATTAAAGGGAGGTACATTCTTATTCTAGAGAGCATTTGATTAGACACAATTCTGTGTGGTTCAGGATGAGTCATTCATATTTTTGTCCATTTCCTGTTTTAATGATTCAGTCTGGTGATGCTAATTACACAAATTACACTTCACCTTCAATTTGACAATTAAAAATGAGTCACTGTTCACTGAATAGTTTTTGTCTAATGAAAAGATGTGCCTTTAATGCTTCACTGTTCCATTACAATTACCTACCATGACTACGAAGAAATAGAAGACGCACATCCATCCAAATTTGCTCTCGATAAGTGACACCAGGTACTACAAGACAGAGACATTTTTAAAATTAGTACTTATACATCAAGTTTTAGCAGCAAAAACACAAAAACAATAATGGAACCTTTTTCACAGATTTTGATGACATTTACTCAGTCAACAAATCTAGAATCAACTATGTTTTTCATTTTTTAATTTTTTTTTTTAAGAAAAAAGATTTCAGTTATTTCAAAGGTCTTTACAGCCTACAACAGCAAAAGAACCAAAACCCACAATGACACTGACCAAGCTTATAAGCTTATATTAAATATAGAAGGATAAAAAATGTTAAATTATTTCCATGTATTTTGCCACAAAATAACGTTTTATTATGTATGGAAAGCACATACTGTTTCTCCCACTCTCTCTCTCCTATTCAAATTCACACATACAGTAAGGACACACACTTGCACAGAAATGTGTTGTCAGTGCTGTTCTGATGATTTTATAAATAGTTTTGCAACTTAAAAGCTACACGTAATAACGGCGCTGTACTTGAAGCAAATAAACGTACAGTTTTGCTATTTGTAGAGACGCTGGCGCCTGACCCTGTTGAGATGTTGTTGAGACTCTCAGGTAATTCACACCCGCTTAATCTTTCTCTCACTCTCTTTAATAACTGCATTAAGGTCCTTGCACAATGAATCCGAAATTTTCGCATGCGTTTTTTCGTATCCGTCATTGTGGCTCTAAACCAGGGGTGTCCAAACTCAGTCCTGGAGGGCCACTGTCCTGCAGAGTTTAGCTCCAACCCCAATTAAACACACCTGAACCAGATAATCAAGGTCTGATTATCTGGTTCAGGTGTGTTTAATTGGGGTTGGAGCTAAACTCTGCAGGACAGTGGCCCTCCAGGACTGAGTTTGGACACCCCTGCTCTAAACTGTCAAAACACCATTCAAATGCTTGTTACGGATGCGAAAAATGCAGAAAATCGAACCCGATCCGATTTTTTTTTGACGGACGAAAGTTTCGGAGGCAGTGTGCAAGTGTGATTGACATAACGTGAGGTTGCATTTATTTTTTAACGTGCGAAAATTTCGGACGCGAATTTCGCGCTCAGTGTGCAAGGGCCTTTAGACTGCTATAAATGGCTCAGCCTCTGTTACTAGTGAAATATTGACTCCCAGTCCATTGAATTATTAGAAAATAATTAGCTTTACGTGGCCGTGTCCATTTTCTAATAATAATAATACAACCTTGACAGTAAATGACAAAGAAAAAGAATTAATCTAATACAATGGCCTAAGGGAGTGATGGCAAATTTGATATCTTTTTCTCTTCTGACTGTTGTAATCAGTGTCTCTCTATTTTTTCTTCTCTTTTGGAAAGTCGTGAAAACGCAGTTTTTTTCTTTAGCTATTAGAGCAAACGGGAAAAATGTATATTTGCTGTCCTCTCCCATTCACCACTATAGAAGTTTACCCAACTATGACGATTTCTGCTTCAAAGAACCCTGGAAATGTGAAAAGGGTCCATAATAATGAAAATAATGTCTTTAAAAACAAAATAAATATCACACATAGAACTAAAATGCATATAATTTTGGCAGTGTGACATATTTCAGAGTGAAAAAGAAAATACAGTGGAATAGGAACTTGATTTTGCATTTGATTGGATTATGAGTAGAGGACTATGACATTATTGATTAATAATGTTTTGTACAAGTCATTAAAGCAGCATAAGGATTATTCTGGACTTCATGAGCCACATTAATACAGCAAGGTTCAATAATTATTTATTTATTTTTTAAGACAGACTCTTCCTGCTCTCACCAGAGTTACCCATTGCGATCGCTTTTGTTTGCCTCGTTGCTCCTGCTGCTGCTGTTGCGTTGGTTTGCGTCTGCAAGCTTCGTATATCTTCCTGTTTTGAATCATTATTTACTATCATTCCTTGTTGTTTATACTGCTAAACATAGCTTACTCAACATCACACATTAACCTGACATCGCTAGCTTCAATCTAAATCGTTATTGCTAGCACAACACACTAGTAATTCGCGTGTTAAGGCCTATTTATACTTCTGCGTCGAACTGCCGCCGTAGCTACGTCGTAGGCTGTGTGTAGCGCGTGTACCCTACGGCGTACCCTGACGTGCACCTCTCCAAAAATGTAACAACGCGTCAATTCTATGCGAACACAAGCGCTGTGATTGGTCTGCCAGAACCCCTCCCTCGGGGTTTCACATGCTCCCTAGGTGCGCGTCAACGCGGACAACGACACAGAAGTATAAATTAAAACCAACACGTTGCCTACGGCGTATAGGCTCCGGCGTAGGTCCGACGCAGAAGTATAATGAGGCCTAGTAGTAGCGTGCCATCCGTCCGCTCTTTATTTATTTTTGCTCGCACGCGCCTTTTACGAGTTCATCAAACAACTTAGGTGAGTAGGATCAGTCAACAAACACGGTGAGTCATGTCATCTTCTTCTCTTATTGTCACTTGCAGTTCATATCCTCTGTATTTGGATGGTAACAACATAATCAAGTGCCTCATCTTGTTTCCATGTGATTTTTTAAATGAATTTCAAACCTGAACCAAACATATTTTTATTCAAAGATCAACAGTCTGTCATTAGTCTTTAGTCTGCCACAAAAAAACAACATTAAAATCATGAACTCAAATGTCATTGTGAAAAAAAACAAAAACAACAATGACTGTTGTAACAGTAATTAAATCAGACCTTTCAGGCTATAGCCTAACGCTAATAAACCTTATGCCAAAATTATTATTAGCCTACAACTAAATTGTCGGTCATTAAATAAGAAAAATAAATAATTGTGTAGATGATTTGCTTTGTGTAACCCGACATCAGACATTAGGCCGAATGCATTTTTTTGCACACAGTGCCACTAGCCTGGAAACGCAGGCAATCAACCACTTGGACCAATCAATCACTCCTTTACCACTGGCTGCTTGCACATTCACTGTCCCCGCGGCTGCTGCAACTTGCGCTCTCTTCGGTATCTTTGTAGAACTTCAAAAAAAGAAACAAAAAAGATGCTGCAGCCAATGAGCAGCCGGCGGGGGCTGGCTGCACGACGACTCAAACTCCACGGACAGTTTTTAATGTTTTATCAGACAATAACTACTCAAGATTTTACTGTAGTAGGCTATAATTTACAGAACAATTAGGGCCGGATTCGGAAGATTTTTTTCGAGACGTCTGGTCACTCTAGTCAGCACAGGATTTACATGTGATAAATGCAGGGAGATAGTAAAGCTGACGGGGGGAAGATTTCAGAACTAGAGACACGCATCCAAACTTTAATCGAGGTTAATTGTAAGAGTGCAAGAGCTTTAGATACTGCTTTGGATGCGACTAGCTTAGTGAACTCTTTACATTGTTCGGTTCTGGCTGTAGTAGAGCCTGTACAGCAGGGCAATTGGGTGACGGTGAGGCGCTGCAGTCACGGGACAAAACACTGCTCTTCCGTCTACCGTCTAAGTGGTGTCCGCAAAATAATATAGAATTCATAGACAATTGGAAAAGTTTTTGAGGAAGAGGAAGAATTTGCTAAAATTGCTCGTTAAATCATCTAAATCAACAACGTGTATGTTAGACCCTATACCGACTAAGCTACTGAAAGAGATGCTTCCAGAGGTCATAGATCATTAATATCATTAATTCATCTTTGTCATTAGAATATGTACCAAAAACTTTTAAGCAGGCTATGATTAAACCGCTTGTTAAAAAAACACAACTTGATCCTACAGAAATAGTCAATTACAGGCCGATCTCGAATCTACCTTTTCTGTCAAAGATACTAGAAAAGGCAGTATCTTCATGGCAGTATCAGTATGTTCCTTTTTAGAAAGAAATGATTTCTGCGTGATTTTTCAATCAGGATTTAGACCGTACCATAGTACTGAGACAGCTCTCGTTAGAGTCACAAATGATTTGCTCTTCTCATCCGATCATGGTTGTATCTTTCTATTAGTGTTACTCGATCTTAGTGCTGCATTTGACACTATCGACCACAACATTCTTTTAAATAGACTCAAAAATTATGTTGGCATTAGCATGGTTTAAATCATACTTATCTGACCGTTATCAGTTTGTAGCAGTAAATGAAGAGATGTCTTATTGATCACAAGTTCCGTACGGTGTACCACAAGGCTCAGTACTAGGACCGTTGCTGTTCACTCTGTACATGCTACCATTAGGAGAGATCATTAGGAAGCATGGCATTAGTTTTCACTGCTGATGATATGCTGATGATACGCAGCTCTATACAGGGTTCGTACACCTTGTCCAAATATTGCTTCTCACATAATTTTCAGGCTGTAAAACTGTAGTAATTTCAAGGCCTGAAAATTAGTGGTGGGGGGAAAAATCGATTCTGTTCACTATAGCGATATTTTGCGCATGCAATTATATCGATACAGTAGCGCAAAGTATTGCAATATTTAATTATAAAATTATATGTTTTACTTTCGGGTTATAGGGCTGTGACGGTGGGAGTTTTTTTACCACCGCGGTGGTAATGGAAATAAAAAAATGTTGTGTTTATTTGAGCAAAAAGTGTTTATTTGAGCAATTCCGTCAAAGAAACAACACACTAAAGCCTGTAAAGAATCGAAATAAATATCAGTAAATATTGGCAAATTAAATAATATGATAAAGTTAAATCTATTTTTTTTTAAAGACGCGTGATACAGCCTACTGCTCTGCGCTTTGAGAGAGAGGGATGTGGGACACGAGCAGGAAAGAGACCATCGATCTCTTTTCTGATATCTTCATGTTTTCTAGGTTATTTGTTGTAAAAGGTATGAAGAGCGAATTTTATCTTCCACAAGGGCAAGACATTTAGGTTATGTTTGATATTGCGCTGTCAGAGAAAGCGAAACTAAATCACCCGCGCGTGTGAAACGCGCTTTACAAATGAACTTGACACGCCGCATGTCTAATAACAAGCACAAACTGTGTTAAAAAGAACTTGACGTACAAGGAAAAAAGGCTATCTGTCCTATAGCGTTATACTTCACCACAGCAAAGCATACGAAAAATAATAGGCCTAATTAAAAGCGAACAAAGGAAGAAACGTTTAATCCCCTTTGAAAATGAGTGAGACGTGAGTGAAGATTTGAGAAAAGAAACAAGAGATTCCAAGTAGGGATGAGTCACGATTTTTGAATATTCGAGTAGTTTATTTAATTATACAATATCGAATAGGTTGTGTGATTATTCTCTAAAATAAAATCTCCATGTTTTCGGTGCTGATGAGGTGACGCGTTCATAATGTAACCGGAGGGTGACGCTGTCAATAACGAAAAGAACCGGCAAAAGTAATGATTATGAATGTGTCAAATATAGCAAGGAGGCATTTTAATTGTTTATTAATAAACTAGCGTTTTCTGTGTCAGTGTCGGGCTGCAAAGATGAAGTTGACGATGCTGACTCGTCATCTTCGCAGTGAACGCGCCTATATAGAGAGAAATGCACACTTCACGGATTACATTAAGCAGAGAGTAGGCTAGTCGGTTTCTTTTCGTTTTGAATTGTTTAGTTTAAAAGTAGACAATTCAAGCTTTCTTTATGGAATAACTAATGGAATATTGTTAAATTCGCTGATAATCGGGTGACCAGATCGCAAACCAGAATTCAAAGCCGATAAGCTTAACGTTAAAGTTATGGGCTCACGCACAACTCTCTCATTCGTCATGAATCCAAACGTTTCCATGGCTGCGATGTAACATTTAATTGCTAACCTATTTTTCCCTTTGTAAACAAAGCTTTGTGCTTCACTCGTGTTATAATATTCACATAAAACAGCATTCATATACAAAAAAAAATTGTTTTGGCGGACCACCGCCAGTGCTACTCAGCCATGGTGGTGCGGTTGTCAAGTTTACCGGCACAGCCCTATTACTATTATGTCTGCTTTATGTTACTCTATTGTATTTAACAATATTTAAAGGCACACTGTGGAGAAATTGTGTTTTTGTCAAACAGCGACCCCTAGAGTCACTGTGGAATACTTGCACTGTCGTAAATATGTGAGACACTGAAAACTGTTCTCATGATAATCGCAAGAATCAACGCCAACAGCGTCGTCTGATATCCCTCAGGACTACGTGATAAATACACATCACAACACCTGAGTTCAGCTGGCAAACTAGTGAGGCAAGCTAGGCAATAAAACATAACGCAAAAAACACGTAAGAGAACGAGTGTTTGTAAGTCTGTCAACAGCTCTGATAATCGAAAGCTAGCTAGACATATGTGGAAATTATTGGACTGGTCTAATTATCAGCAATGGATGAATGAACAGCATGTAAAAAAAAATGACATACTACAAGCAAGCGCAACAACATACAACATAGAATGCAAACAAGTTTACAAATAAGAGATTTATTTACTGGCCACTTCATGCGTTTTCTCAGATCGGATAGCTATCTGATTTATCAAAACGATTCCATTTACACCTGGTCACATAAATGTGTTTTTGCGAAAAGGATTTAAATCCGATCTTCAATTCTCGCGCTATATGCAGATTTAACCCTCTGATGGTCTTCGTTTAGGAGTCACGTTCTTGGCCTTCCCGGTCAGAAGTGACCGGACACCTTAAAATGAAACTTCCTCCATCCCAGTAAAAACCAATGCAATTTATTTTTTTTCTATAATATTTATTCTTTTTAATTTAGTATTTTGAGACAATTTGATTGAACGTATTAATATTTATGCAATATTTATAGTCCATTTTTTGCCATGATGATAACATGATTTATTTAATTTTATGTTTCATCCGTTCACCCATATTCTTTTTTTTTTTCTTTTTTTTCTTTCGGGGTTCTAAACAGATCATTGCACAAACAATATAGGCCTATATATATATATATATATATATATATGGGGTGTGCGTGTGCCGGTTTCAGAATTGGTGTGACGGTTATGACGTGAGTCAAATGACATAACTCATCGGTTATTATATTGCCTATTTCTTTTTTATTTTATAAATAGGCCTACATGCAATTGGTTGATGAAACATTTATTAAAATTAAGATACAATTTGTACAAAACGAAATTCGTTTTAAATAAATTATTTCTACAAAGCAAAGTGGTAAAAATCATGTCTCACGATTTACAAAACAAAACTTCATTAAGTGGTAAAAACCCAATATAGCATCTTATGATCCTATCTTTTATTACAATTGTTTTTGAGCTAAAATGTAATACACATCATATATACACACTGTATATGTTTCTTTTATCAAACATGTTTGGGGCCAGTCAAGGGGTAATTAAACTGCACGATCAGTTATCGGTAATGATATTGTTTATTATTGCAAATGTTTATTGCTAATGTTTATTATTGAAAATGTTTTTCATTTGTTTAATAAATCTCATAATGATGGCACATCACTATATCATAGTCATAGCTTTTATTTCTATCTCAAATGATTGAAAGAATCAATTACAGTTGGAAACGTATAGACCAATAATAACACAGACTGTCAACAATTGTTTTTAATTAGTATTTAAACATTCTCTATAATAGAAAAGATAGAAATTTTAAAATATTTTAATAACACGTTTTTTTGCGGTTATAGAGTTCTAATGACGGTGCTCAACTATATATATATATATATCAACAATTTTGTCCCGCCGTCCATTTGCCATTGGAATGCGCCAAGACTTGTTGTCAGCTCCTGTAGTGTGTAACCCCCTGTTGCAGAAGATTTACGTAGTGTCACATAGTCTGAACACCACAGCGACTTCAAGACTCCAGAGCAAGTCATGTAGTCTGAACAGCACAGCGATCTGCCGACGTTTAAAGTTGTGTAGTGTGAACTAGGCATTAGTGTATTACCAACAGTAACCTTGGAAACGGTGGTCCCAGCTCTTTTCAGGTCATTGACCAGCTCCTCCCGTGTAGTTCTGGGCTGATTTCTCACCTTTCTTAGGATCATTGAGACCCCACGAGGTGAGATCTTGCATGGAGCCCCAGTCCGAGGGAGATTGACAGTCATGTTTAGCTTCTTCCATTTTCTAATGATTGCTCCAACAGTGGACCTTTTTTCACCAAGCTGCTTGGCAATTTCCCCGTAGCCCTTTCCAGCCTTGTGGAGATGTACAATTTTGTCTCTAGTGTCTTTGGACAGCTCTTTGGTCTTGGCCATGTTAGTAGTTGGATTCTTACTGATTGTATGGGGTGGACAGGTGTCTTTATGCAGCTAACGACCTCAAACAGGTGCATCTAATTTAGGATAATAAATGGAGTGGAGGTGGACATTTTAAAGGCAGACTAACAGGTCTTTGAGGGTCAGAATTCTAGCTGATAGACAGGTGTTCAAATACTTATTTGCAGCTGTGTCATACAAATAAATAGTTAAACAATCATATATTGTGATTTCTGGATTTTTTTTTTTAGATTATGTCTCTCACAGTGGACATGCACCTACGATGACAATTTCAGACCCCTCCATGATTTCAAAGTGGGAGAACTTGCAAAATAGCAGGGTGTTCAAATACTTATTTTCCTCACTGTATATTAATTATAATTATTAATTATGTTATGTTTTTCACTCTTGATGTTTTAGAGTTTCACCCCTTCATTGCTGAGCACTTTTTTTCTGTATCGTGGCCGATTTGTAGAGAATTTTTGTGTTTTTGTCAATTTCCCATTAATTTCCTATGGGGGTCATTTTTGACCGAAGACCAAAATCGTGACCAATTTTTTTACGACCACTTAGCATGCTCGGATCATGAACTCAATTTTTTGTGTGTTCACATACCTAATGCCAGAAAAGTCACCAAGTTTCATAACATTCCGATGAAGCTGTGATTTTTAAAAATTCAAAACAGATTTTTGTAATCTGAATTTATTGGTGTGTATGTGTATAAAAGTGTGTTTGTATGTATGTGTGTGTGGGTAGGTGTGAATTTTTTGCACTCTTGGAGTGTCACCCCTTTACTGCGGTGTACTTTTTTTTAGAATCGTGGCTGATTTGTAGATTGTACAGACAATTGATTTTTAGAAATTCAAAACAGAAAATTATTATTATTAGGACCATCAGAGGGTTAATGGAGTGCATGTCACCGAAAGCAACAGATATGAACTGCATTTTATTGATCATCAGCTAAAATTTCAAAATCAAAGACCGCAATAAGAGAGAGTGGTAACAGCCCTGGTAAGATCATTTCATTTCTCTACTTTTAATGATGATGATTGTGTGTTAAGCGTCTGCGACTTACTTTCACTTTGATTTGCGATAGTTTGCACGTTGGCTTGATGAATCGATGCTCGGCTGCGGTGATGCGTGTTCCAGTAGCGTCGTCATATCTGGCAATAACATATAGCCTATAACACGCTCTCACACGTTTTTTTTATTTTTATTTTTTTAGCATTTTTGGGAGGAGTACAATTTACATATGTGGTTTCAACAACCAGATGCAGCCATTTACACTTGTCCAGTTTCGTCTGGAATGCGTCTCAGACCTCCTCCTGAAGTGGTTTGAGCGATCGGATTCAAATCCGTCTCGAATGCGTTTCGGAGGGCATTTACACCTGGTCTTTTCACAATCGGATAGCTATCCGATCTGAGAAAACGCATGAAGTGGCCAGGTGTAAACAGCCCCCATGACAAAAACATACGCACGAAAGCCGAAAACAAACGCTGGTTGGCCTCTCACGTCCAAATTTGAGGAAGTGGTGGGGGAAGTGACGTATGCCGTAAAGCAGTCGAATTTTGTAGTTCTTTTTGTGCTCGGGTTACTACCCGAACCCCGAAGTTACATAGTGCCAGTAAAAGCGATACAGACCCCGTCAGGCTATGGCAGACGTGTCATTCAACCTATTGTAAGTCGATGTACCATCACAAGGGTCTTGGAAATATATTATGAAGATTGAAAAGCTACACAGTGTTCCTTTAACAATGTATTTATATTTAGAGATAATTACGTCCTTTTGTTTTGTTGCTGCGTCGACCAAAGCATTCGCGAGCTCGCGCGCACACCGCGGTCAAAAATAGTTCAACTTTTGCCGCTGCGCTCAGTGACGATTATCCGCGCGGCCAATAAAAACGGGGCATCCAAACAAGCGCGGAAATCAAAATGAAAACTCCGCCTACTTTTGCTCTGACCAGCGCAGCGCTAATCGCTCTGTATCTGAAGGGCTACATTTTATTTCTCCATTTAATAAACGAACTATTCAGTCAGAAGAAATCTGAGTCTGTGAAAGAAATACAGTTACAATTTCAAGCACTTTCAAGCATTTTATCCCAAATTTAAGCACTTTTCAAACCTTGAAAACACAACATCAAAATTCAAGGATTTCAAGCACCCGTACGAACCGTCTATATTTCTTCACACCCTGACGAAACTTACCAATTCACAAAATTAACGGAATGCATAGCTGATATAAAAAAACTGGATGACTAGCAACTTCCTACTACTTAATTCTGAAAAAACAGAGATTCTAATTATTGGATAATTACTGGTTTAGCTCCCCAGTACTTCAGTGAGCACTTAACGCATTATAGTCCTTCACGTCTATTGCAATCTCAAAATTCCGGCCAGTTGATTATACCTAGAATATCAAAATCGACTGCTGGCGGTAAATCCTTTTCCTATTTAGCACTAAAAATTTGGAACAATCTTCCTAACACTGTCTGGGAAGCAGACACACTCTGTCAGTTCAAAGCTAGACTAAAAACACATCTCTTTGACCTAGCATACACGTAACACATTATAGACTTCTATAATTCAATGTTAGGCTGCATAGTTTAGGTCAGCCGGAGCCGGGAACACTCCCCATAAATCCTGATGTACTTGTTACATCATAAGAAGGATGGCATCTACGCTAATATTAGTCTCTCTGTTTATCCGAGGTTTACCGCAGTCCGCCGGATCCAGATCCGATGAAGGACCTGCGCCTGGACATGATGACAACACAGTCCTGAAGTGTCAACCAGTCCCTCCCTGTTTACTGAAGTCAGATGGATCCCGGCCGTATCCAGATCAGATGGTGGACCTGCATCTGGACCCATCCATGACACATCCCTGAAGTGCCAGCCTCATCAGCCCTGTGAAGGCCTCATCGACACAACCAATCTGACTTCTGACCTGTAATGCTGCCTCATAATCATACACTGTTCGCTCGTTGGCCAGAGGAGAACTGGCCCCCGACTGAGCCTGGGCTCTCCCAAGGTTTTTTTCTCCATTCTGTCACCTGATGGAGTTTTGGTTCCTTGCCACTGTTGCCTTGGCTTTTGGCTTGCTTAGTTGGGGACATTTAATATTCAACAATATTATTGATCTGCCTTACTTAGAGTGGACGATGACGCAATTTTCTTCTAGAAACAAACTTTGTTGTATTATTTTCATGTTATCACTGTGAAGTTGCATTGATGCAATCTGTATTATAAAAAGCGCTATATATAAATAAAGGTGACTTGACTTGACTTGAATTTAAACTTCCATAATAATCTGAGGTTTGACACCTCTAAGTTAATGGTTTAAAACCAGAGAGAACAATTTAAAGAATGCTTTTAGAAGATGCATTACCTGTCCCGCCGCAGCTCCAATGCTGCCTGTGCCGTCCACGATTCCTGTGACTGTGGCCAGAGCCTGTTGACTGTTCTGCAGCGCCTCCTGTCGGCCCAAATCTGCAGAGATTGCTGAACTGATCATGTTTGATGGGCCTCCAATAAGGAAACCTGAAATAAAATTTTCCCGAAATATTCAATGTTAATACATTCTTAGATAAGGAGAAGGAATAACTGTTGACTGAGCTTAAAAAAAATGTAATTTAATAGTTAAAAATTTAATAAAAAAAATTTGTTTCAGTATATTATAATGTGTCACCTGTTGTTGCTAGAAGAGCTCCATTCACTATCTGGTCATTTGGAGAGTCTGAGTAAGCATTGAAAGAAATAAAAAAGTTGCAAAAAAACATTTATTCAGCTGTCATTTCTCAAATTAAGCAATAAAAGAAAGAAATGGTACTCAGATTCTCAAGACAATATGATTTAGTCTTCTCTAAACTTACGGCTGTATCCCACTAATGCTCCCATGGCCAGCAGCAAACTGACTACTAACACAGGAGCTCGCTTTCCCAAAAGATCGGAGATCAAGCCTTGTACTGTTCCTCCTAGAAGAGATGAGCAAAATCCTTAAACTGTGTTTGCAAACTAACTCAGGTCTAAAGGCGCCAATATACTCAGAGCAAAGTATTTCTTCATTCTTTGCTTAGAGGTAAAACAAGGTTAAAAACAGCTGTGCAACATTATACTATTAGCAATCAGACAGAATATAAAAGGAGCGCCTAGAGAACATGTCATCCTCTTTTCGTCTTCAGGGACTGTTTTGTCTGATTTACAATTACCTGAAAAAGGTAAGAATTATGGCAAGTGAAAACAAGCGTTTCAAGAAGTGTGTGGATCCGTGTCTCGTTTCTGACACCAAATGACACACAACTTGTGCATTTACTGTTTGGGTGAAGAGCACGCACAATCAGCTCTTGAGGGATCTGATTGTGCAGAATTGTGAGAGTTTTCCATTTAGAAAACTCTGCTCTCGTCTGGCCCTCTTCTCGAGGGAAGAGGGACAGGCATTTGGGCCCAGTGGTTCGGGTCCCGCTCGTGCTGAGGCACTGCGGAGACTCGGATCATGGGGTTCCCAGATGGAGCTCGCTAATGAGTTTGAGAGAGGCGTTTCTCTCTCATGCCCACCAGAAGCTCGCGAGGGTGAGATGCTGGATGAGGATGTGTCATCTCTTACATCCTTTGATCCAGCAGCAAGTGCTCTGCTGGCACCTAGCCTGAGATAGTAGGAGATGGCTGATGAGGGTGAAGAAAAGGTACAACCTGAACCCTCACAGCCTCCCTGCCCTGCGTATGATGAGCTGTTGGGTGTTATGGAGCGTGCTTCAGCGAGGCTTCAGCTGCCGTGGGAGCGCGTGAAGTA